>NC_135572.1:322095130-323345130 GCF_965152235.1 Eretmochelys imbricata
TATAGAAATGTCCAAGACCAAGCAAATCATCTGGGAACCATAATTTGAGCCGATGTGAATGATCCCAATTTACCAAGTACAGACATCCTTTAAGGTCACCTGATATCAGAAGAGACATGCAAACAGACTGCATTAATAAATATGAGAATGGTAATCTTGAAACCCAGTAAAGAGAGTATCCTGTATGTGACAAGATGCTGAGTGAGAAGCACTTAATCAGACCCTATCAAGGAGAATGGATTGGGGCTGGTTGGATAGCCCTGTGTCTGCCTGGTAACAGGCAGCGCCTGTCAGCCTCATTAGCCAGGGCTATACAGGTTGGGAGGAAGCCACAGGAAGTGGGGAAGAGAAAGGCCAGGCACAGAGGGAGGTGGGAGCCAGGAGCCTTCTGGTCTGTTGCTGGCCTGGCCTACATTTGGCAAAGTTGGCTGCAAAACCTGTACATAGGTGGAAAGTGGTGGTGGGAAAACAACTGTAAATAAAGAACACTGGTGTTGCATCAAGCTGAGGCTTTCCTGACTGATCAGAGAGGGCAACAGGGGCCAAAATCAGAGGGGCCCAGCGTGTGCCTCGCTATACTGTAATATGTAAATGATCGACCAGAATGGTACAAAATATGGTCAGCTGACTAGGATTGAAATGTGCACCAAAACCACCTGCAGTGTTTTTATATGAGGTTAGATGATCACCTCCCACTCAGGCCCCTTTTACACCATGTAAAAGGGCTGGAGTGGCATAAGGGGGTCCTAAAAGCCACATATCCAGCTAGGGAGGATTCCCCCTCCACAAGCTCTGTGTAAGGCTGCCTTCTGACTTGCAAACCCTTGCTTAGGGGCCACAGCACATGGTGCTGCAAAGGTTCTAGGCAGTGCAGTGGATCATAGGACCCTGAGGTGCTGCTGTAATTTAGACAAGCTCGTAGGATTATTTAAATTATGCTGGGGGTGGGAGGTCTCCATCCCACAAAACAGTCCAGGATTGGGAGGGCACAAAGGTGTCTGCAAACCAGCTTAGCTCCCCCTGCCTCTGGGCTGCAAGTCCTACATTGCACCCAGAATATTTTTGGTGTACTGTCAGCTCTGCGATGGTGTTTTTATTGATGGACATGCTGTTGTCTAATTTGAAATATGAACACATGGAAATGAAAAAGGGAAGAAAGATCATATCCAAAAGATTGGTTCAGAAACAGATCTCTCTGACAGTTTCCCCACACTCAGTAATGAAAATCCACTGCCCAGATCATAAGGATTCCAGTAAACGCACATTGCCAGTATTATACCAGTAGAGCATTATGTATATTACATGTAAGTCCTAATTTGCATTTATTGTGGCCTGTGACAAGTTGGGGGCTCTATACAACTTATGAATTCTGAATGATATTCTAGAATCATAGATTTTAAGGTCAGAAGGGACCATTAAGATCATCTAGTCTGACCTCCTGCACAACGCAGGCCACAGAATCTCACCCACCAACTCCTGTAACAAACCCCTAACTTATGTCTGAGCTATTGAAGTCCTCAAATCATGGTTTAAAGACTTCAGGGTGCAGAGAATCCTCCAGCAAGTGACCCATGTCCCACGCTGCAGAGGAAGGCGAAAAACCCCCATGTCCTCTGCCAATCTGCCCTGGAGGAAAATTCCTTCCCGACCCCAAATATGGTGATCAGCTAAACCCTGAGCATGTGGGCAAGACTCACCAGCCAGACACCCAGGAAAGAATTCTCTGTAGTAACTCAGATCCCATCCCATCTAACATCCCATCACAGGCCATTGGGCATATCTACCGCTAATAGTCGAAGATCAATTAATTGCCAACATAAAATTACTGTGTTATGAAAAGCCTGTATGTGTGTAGATCCACCATTGCTGAGAGGATGTGCAGCAGGTACACTCCAGACTGAGGGCAATGAGAAGGGACTTATTATTTAATGATTTTGCTTTGACCACAATGGTTATGAGTAAGAACCACTGATCTGAAGAGAAAATCTGAAGACACTGATCTGTCTGAAGGGGGGGTGAGGTGGGAGGAGAGGAGAGTGGTGGGAAGTTACCAAAAGACAGAACCAAAGGTCCAGGTGTTGGAAGTGAGGGTGTATAAATAAGGAGAGCCACATTGGGCAGGTGAGAGGGTGGTCACAGAGGATGGGTAAGAAGTCTCCATGATGAAGCAGCAATCCAGCATGTAGCAGCTTCATGAGGCAGGGGACCTTACCTGCTTTCCTCAATCCACATGGTCTTCCAAGGGAAGAATAAGGTAGTGAGGGGCACTGCATCAAAAATGTTTGTTTTCTAAATTATCTGTACTCTCTCATGCTTCATTTGATTAAGTAAAGGAAAATTAGGTTCTTAGAATCTGTGTGAAGTGTGTGTGAGTGTTTTATATGCTTCAGAATTATCACAGCCCTCCAAGAGAGCTAAACAGTAAACCACAAAGCTTACACCTTATGGTGGAGCTCTGGGAGAGGTGTGTCTGAATGTGAGCAAATCTGCAGGAAACCATTGCACCCAGGGGCTTGGCAGCAGCACTATGGACTCTAGCTCTCAGAAAGCAGTGTTAGATGGCAGGTCTGCACCTCAAGACCCCAACAATAGGGCAGTAGCTGGACTTCTTCAGGCTCCAAAGGCGAAAACACCTTGGGGGGATCTAGGGATACCGAGGCTTGTATTCACCTCACAGCAGTAGTCTGATGGGTGGCCAGCAGGGGGTGCCTGATCAGATCTGTGACATGCACCCCATTCCTGGAAGAGCCACGAGTCCGCACTGGCACCAATACATGACTGCTCCTATGTACGGAGGGGAAAATTAAATCTTGCCTTGGGCAAGCTACAGAAAGTGGTTAGCTGACTATATGCATTGGAATGACTCAGTTTCTCGTGCTTGTTGAATGGGGCCATAGAACTCCTCAGCTTCTGTTGATGTGGAAGGCAAGTGCCCTATGCAGGGGAGGTACTGAGCTCTCTTGAAGCCAGCCATCATTGAGAAACCTAGCTGTTGAAGCAGAAGTTTCCCCTTTCTTCGCTTATGGAAGGGAACTGAGGGATTGTCTATACTTATAGCTAAATTGGTACTGCTGCAGCTGTGTCGATTTTAGTGGGTCTGGTGAAGACAAGCTAAGTTCATGGCAGAGCACTCTCCTGTTGACTTCTGTACTCCACCTCCCCGGAAACATAAGGTAAGTAGGTAAGAGAGCGTCGCCCATCGACATAGCACGGTGTAGACCCTGCTGTAAGTCGACCCAAGTTACGTCAACTTCAGTTACATAACAGTTATAACCTATGTAACTGAAGTAGCGTAACTTAGGTTGACTTTCAGGGCTGGTCTACACTAAAGCTGTGAGAACACAAAGTGACCTCTGTCTCCATTGCCTTCTTTGAGCAATAGAGGCCTCTCTAAAGAGGTTTCCCAGTGTAGGGAATGTCCTTGAGCTTTTCTTGGTCAAACCTAGAGTCCTGCAGCCTACCAGACCTGCAGGTGACAACATCTGTCTGTCTTAAGTACTTATATGGCACTCATCACCATAGTATCTGAGCATTCTCAATCTTTAATGTCCATATCCTCACAACAGCCCTGTCAGGTAGGGTAGTGCTATTAGTCCAATTTTTTGTTTCAAACGAATAGGGAACTGAGGCACAGAGAGACTAATTAATTTGCCCAAGGTCACACAGGAAGTCTGTGGCAGAGTAGGGAATTTAATCCAGGTCTCCCAATTCCCAGGCTAGTGCCACTGGACTATCCTTCCTCTGAGGAAGCAGCCCTCACTATTTATTACTTGCACCAAAGGCCATCCCACACCCAGTGCTGGTCATGCCCTATATTTTTGAACTGGGATAGGTATCTTACTAGAACAGAGGCTTTTTCTCTCAAAACTAAACCTCCCCTTTGGGTATGAAGGCCGGGTAGTGTGTACAGCATAAATGGCTGTAGCTGAGCTCAATAAACCTTCTGACAAAATTAATCCCAGCTCTAAAGCTTAGTCTGAGTGTTGGTGGATGTCAGCGACCTCACCCACTAAGCTCTCCTATTGGGGCACATGGTAGGAAATTAAGGGAGGCTATATTGCTCTCAATTACATTTTAAAAGGGCCACTGAGGTGTTATGCACCTTAACCAGTGGCCCAAAACAGAATGCAAGGACTTGGCAACCCTATTGAACAGGCTTCCTTATCCAGGGGCATCTCTGCTGTTGTCCTTGTAGATACATGGGCAGGTATTAACTTTAAATCTGCCACTTTGGCCAGCTTTGTAGGGAAACTTGATCTTTTGCATGTGGTGTTGCTGTCCTGCTGCTCCCCTGCAGTGAAGGTACACTTAGCATCAGAAAAGTTTTCCAGACAGTGCCACTGTCATCCTGATGACCCTGCTTCCATTCAGCTTGCCCTCACTGCACAGCAGTGCCCTAGAAAGGCGTTCCTGCGCCCTTTGTTAAACTGAAGCACTATTTAGGCATCATGACTCACCTAAGATCTGCTTTCAGAGTTGGGGAAGTGGGTGCACCTCCTAATTTTGTGTAAAACCTGAAATGTTGAACACAGAAGGTAGAATAAAACGTTTCTACTAAGGGCAAATAGTACTTACACTAAATTCAAAGCTCACATTTCTTTGGTGAAAAAAGGTCTGTCTTTCCCAATGAAGGGAAGCAAGAATCAGTCTTGTGATGCTATTGTTCCATTGTGCTATGTCACTTGAGGAATCAGACTATCGGAGGGATTGTCTAACTACCCTGTTTCTCTGATTTCTACACATTGGAAGTCTCTGCTCATGGAAAACTCAAGAATAGAATAGGAAAGAGTGTTGCAGGTCAGGATGGCATTGTATTAACAGTGATCTTGCACAGTGACATCCCACATTCTGTCTGTCAGTAGCTGATGTCAGTCCTTAATTTTCATGAGTATCATATTTACTTACACACACATTCTACAAGGAACAAATTTTCCAATACTCATTCAAATGTAAGATACTGAAATCCAGAAGGAAGGTGTTTGCTGTGATTATCCAGATCTGAAAGTGTATTTCACTAGCTTTCACTAAAGAACATAAGTTTCTAATTGTGAGTAAAGCTTACTTCATAGACAACCAGCACATTTCACTACATTAGAAACACTTTGAAATGTTGATTTGCAGGAGGAGGAGGATCTTAGCTCAGAGGTACTGTGGGTGGGACTAATTCATATCACAGTATTTAAGTTTTGGCATGAGAGAGAGTTGTCAGAGTAGAAGGTCTATTTCTAAAGGATAAATTGAAGAGTGAGGGTGGGTTTTTTTTCAATTTAAGATGCTAGCAGTTGATATTCAGATTCTTCTTGTAATAATTTTGGGGACTTCTGATTGCCAGATAATCCCCAGGATTGAAGAATGTCGACTCTCATGTTCTCAGGTAAACTACAATTTGTTTGTAGCTGTTATCTATGAATGTAATAGTTATATGCCACTACCATATTTATAAATGACATTTGTATTTATTTGCGTGGTTTGTCTTTGAGTATTCAAAGTATCAAAACAGGAATTAAAATGTTCAAGCCTTCCTTAGACATCACTTTTATATTGCTGTAATTTTGGAATGAGTAAAACAATACGATATGACAAAGATGACAGTATATAGGAATACATCAGAAAGAAACTTTATCTTATGTATTTGGAGGTCAGAAATAAAAAGTATTTTATTTGTGGCCATTATTTTGGGGATTAAATTCTTACTATAACTGCAAGTTTTACAAGAACTGAGGGTGGTGCGATATTCAAGTGTCTAAATATCTTCGGAGCACAAATCCCATTGACTTGTGATGAATTGGAAAGTTTGAAGATGAAGAGTAAAACCTGTTTGCTAGGAGGTGCAAATGTAACTCCTAATTTTCATGAGTTACATGTGTGCACAGAAGAGAGAATGAACCACGTCATTTCTTAAAGGGAATTGAATTTTGTATTTTTTCATATATTCCCACATGAGGGCAGTATAGAGATGTTCTGGTTTATAATAATTCCTGACAACTAATAACAGAAATAATAAAACAAATCACTGAATAACTTATCTAAAGTTTAAACTAAAAAAAAATTCAAAAATAAGGATGCTGTGATTTTGCTATCTTAATAGAAGTCAGTCTTGATGTGAAATATTTAGCTGCTATTAAGAAGTGGAAGTGATGGTATGAAACAACAGTTTGGCTACATGTACAGAGTTCTGCTTGAGAATGTCATGGGATTGTGAAGCCCTTAGGGGCTGGATTGAGACATATCCTAAAAAGCTGCTTCGATGTGGCTGAACTGTACAGATATTACAAAAGCATGGGCTTGTGTACCATGATGAGCTGCCAAAATCTTAACAACCGGTTCCCTCCCCCCCCCACGAAGGGGTCATGGCCCACCCCCCCCGGGACTCCTGCCCCATCCAACCCCCCACGTTTCTTGACGTTCCCCTTCCCCAGGACCCCCTCCCCTGTCCCCTGACTGCCCCCAGAACTGGGCAGGAGGGTCTTGTGGGTCACTGTAGTGGGTGCCCACCCTGCCCCTAAGAGCCAGAGGGACCTGCCGGGGGGCGAGGTGGGGAGTCCTGGCGGTGCTTACCTGGGGCAGCTCCCAGGAAGCATCCGGCAGGTCCCTCTGGCTCCTAGGGGCGGGGAAGCGTAGCTGGGGGGCAGCAGGCGGAGCGGCCGCTCCCCGCACTGATCACATCAAAAGTGGTGCCTTAGGTGCCGACTCTGTGGATGCTCCGGGGCTGGAGCACCCAGGGGGAAAATTTGGTGGGTGCAGAGCACGCACCGGCAGCTCCCCCCCACCCCCCACGCCCGGCCCCGGCTCACCTCACCTCCGCTCTGCCTCCACCCCGAATGCACTGCCCCGCTCTGCTTCGCCGCGCCCCCGCCGCTTCCCGCGAATCAGCTGTTTGGGGTGGGCCAGGGAGCTGCTGGTGGGTGCTCTGCACCCACCAAATTTTCACCTTGGGTGCTCCAGCCCTGGAGCACCCATTGAGTCGGCGCCTAAGGCGCCACTTTTGGCCGGTGGTTAAATTTAGAAGCCCTTTTAGAACTAGTTGTTCCTCGTGGAACAATAGGTTCTAAAAGGGCTTCTAAATTTAACAACCGGTTCCAGTGAACCGGTGCGAACCGGGTCTAGCTCACCACTGTTTATATATATTAAATGTATGCCACAGTAGTTTGTTTTAAATTTTGATAGGCTGACTATACAGTAGACTATATCAATACTAAAGAGATGAGCAACATAGAAATGCCTGGAAGATTAAATATTTTGTTACGAGTAAAATAATAAAAAGGTATATTTACATTTTCATGTGTTTTGTGTTCATGAATTCAGATCATATGTGATTCTGATGTGCTTAAATATTATTTTACCACTGTGTTTTATTGTTCTGGAAAGAGAAGAACCCTTGCTATATTTTGTCCATGCGTTCATGAAATTTTATATATTTAAAGCCTATCAAAATATTTTAAAAATCATATGGGAGGCCTGATTTTCCTTTACACTAAGGCTCGTTTACATATCTCTGGCGGAGTAAAGATACCTTAAAGTGGGTGTAAATTACACTGATATTTTGCACTCACTTTAAGACTTTTACCCTGCCCGAGTATAAATGAGAATCAGATCCATGGTATGTATAATAATAATAGCACTTCGTCTTCAAAATATTATCCAAACGTTTTCTAGTTCTGAAGGCTACGATAATTTTTAAAATATAGAGTATACTTTTGTTAATTATGCATACTAAAATAGTTTACTCTGATATAACAGAACAAACTGTAAAGTAACCTGAAATGCTTAAAAATATGACTGTGTACATGTTCTGCATGTAATTTTTCTGCTGTATTTAGTAGAATCCTGAATTCATCAATTAATTTCAACAGAAAGATGTTTTCTTTCTGTGAAAGATAATTATCCCAGTAGGACCAATTGGCCCAGACTTTCTCCTATAGTGTAAAGCTTATGTAGCATTTTCAACCTGCTGCAAGGAGTTTTTGCTGCAGGATGCACAATGATGTTGGAAAGTTTCCTGAGCATCTTGTTAGACCAAATCCTCTTGCTCTTTTCATTTGAATATTTTTTCTGCCACAAAGACACTTCCACTGGCATTGCCTTAAATGGGAGCAAGTTCCCTCCTGTGGAAACCTGAGTAAACTGGCTTTACATGGGACACTTATGGGGGGATAACATACACCCTTGAATCTACGAGCAGGTCCAAGGTTCAGCTCAGCACCTCCCCCCATGGCTGCTAATCATGGGTAGAAGGTGAATCCCCACTTTGGGGAGGCAAGCTCGCAAGCCCTGCCCCTTCCACCCAAGGCCCTGCCCCCCTGCCCACAGGACAGAACCCCCTTCCCACCATGTAAAAGGAGAAACCCTGACTCTGAGGGGCCCCCCCACGACCGAAGGAGCCCCGGCCCTCCTGCCCCGCCCGCCCCAGCCATATCAGGCCAAGTTGCTGCCGCTGCTCCCCAACCCACCGCCTCCCCCCGGAGTGCTAGGCTGAGCCACCGACCTCCCCTCCCCTGACAGCTTCCCTCCGCCCAGCGCCAGGCAAGGCTGAGCCGTCTGCCTCCCCTAATGCCGGGCAGGGCCGAGCCGCTGGCCCTCCTGCCAGAGTCGGGCCAAGTTGAACCGCCATCCCCCTAGCGCCAGCTCCTCTTGCCCCTGAAGGCCCTGCCCCCTTGCCAAGCCACCGGCCCCAGCACCCGGTCAAGCCTGCTCAGTCCACCAGCCGCTGGCTCTCCACGTCCCTCCTCACTCCCCTGTCCCAAGGAGAAGGGACGTGGTGATCAGCAGGGACGGGGTGGACATGTGGAGTGGAGAAGGCGGTGGGGGTCTCAGAGAAGGGCCGGGGCCACTGCAGCCCAGGTGTCCAGCAGCAGGTCGGCGGCAGCTCCAGGGAAGGCAAGGCCGTCCCTGGTTTATTATACCCACCACCCATGCTGTTAATTATGCCACAAACTAGTGAATTTAAAAAAGGCCATGTGGGACTTGGCCTTTGAGGCTAGCAATTTGCAGGATCAGGCCCTTAATCAGACACCATCGATTAAAAATCCATATCTGTACATTTTTTTAACCTGCTATTGTTAGAAGTAGCATCCATAGAATCATGGAAATGCAGACTGGAAGGGACTTTGAGAAGTCATTAAGTCCAGCCCCGGGGGCTGAGGCTGGATCAAGTAAACCTAGAATATCCCTGATAGGTGTTTGTCCAACCTGTCCTTAAAAACCTTCAAAGATGGGGATTCCATAACATCCCTTGGAAGCCTATTCCAGAGCTTATCTACCCTTATAGTCAGAAAGCTTTTTCTCATATCTAACCTAATTCTCCCTTGCTGCAGATTAACCCCATTACTTCTTGTCCTACCTTCAGTGGACATGGAGAATAATTGATCACCATCCTTCTTTATAAGAGCCCTTAACATATCTGAAGATTGTTATCAGATCTCCCTTCAGTTTTTTTTTTTCTCAAGACTAAACCTGCCCAGTTTGTTTAATCTTTCCTCATAAGTCAGGCTTTCTAAACCTTTTGTCATTTTTTCTGCTCTCTGGACTTTCTCCTATTTGTCCACATTTCCTAAAGTGAAGTGCCCATAACTGGAAGCAGTACGCCAGCTGAGACCTCACCAGTGCCACAGAGAGCAGAACAATTTCTTCTGGTGTGTCACATACCAAACTCCTATTAATACACCTCAAAATAATATTAGCTTTTTTCGCAGTTGCATCATATTCAATTTGTGATCCACTATAACACCCAGATCTTTTTCAGCAGTCCAATTACCTAACCAGCTATTCCCCATTTTGTAAATGGGCATTTGATTTTTCCTTCCTAAGTGAAGTACTTCGCACTTGTCTTTACTGAAGTTCATCCTGCTGAATACCTACCAATTTGCCAAGATGACGAGAACTCAGATTATGGAAAAATATTGTTTTTTCTCTATGTGCATTTGACACCATTTATTATGATTAGTTTCACTGTTTCCTCGGTATGGATAGTTTCTTCCCCTGATGTTTGTGTGGATCTTTCACAAGCAACAGGGAAGTGAAAAGCATTTTAAAAAAATACGAAAATGCAATTGCAAAACCACAAAAATTGGCAGGGGGATTCAGGAACCTGAAACTACTTTTCAGTAGTTTTGGTAATTGACTAGATTTCAGTGTGACTATGTCTCTGAAATATTTCTAAGCTGTTCTGAGATCCTTTGGGAGATATGGCAAAAGAGCAAAGTATTGTTTTTACTTATTAAGAGGGATATGACAATTATCTGTTTTGAGGTAAGTGATGCTGAAAATACACTGTAATGGCAGTTTTGGATTTTGATTTTATTACCATTTATTTAATCACTATCCTTTTACAATAGATATAAGGCACCACCCATTGTTGGATATATTCCATGTTTCATAATTACTGTGTCATATTAAAAATGCTGTATGCCATCTGGATCCCAGAAATATAAATGTAAAAGGACATTGCATATTTTTCAAATGTGAGGTGATAGATGTGCATAGCAGGGGATTATAACTCCCAGTACCCTCCTTCTCATGGCACAGCCCCTTACTCTGGGCTAAGCAGGGACCACGTTTCCCATCAGCCCCTTTATCACAGCACATCCCTTTTCCCTGGTGGTAAGGTGAAAGGTCCCTGTTCAGGAAGTGGCTACGTTGTGTTTGGGAGTGGGAGCCATGTGACAGCAGGGAGCTGCAGAGAAGTCCCAGGAACTGTGGACAGAGCTGCATGTGCAACAGGCTGTGAGTGCTGGACATCACAGCTGGGTGCAGGTCTATGTGGGATTTATGGGGGAACAGCAGTGGCTGGGCAGGGACCCAGTGCAAAGAGGCCCCAAAGAGAAACACTAACTAAGCCTGACTTGCCACAAATACTATTTGCTTGAATAGAGACTGGACAGGAGAGAGTGCCAAAGGTGGTAGGCCAGAAGAGCCCTGGCTCCCCATTGGACTGCCCTAGGAACCCAAACAGGAACTGTCATTGCTCACTTTGAATTGTAACTGTTAAAGCTCATGTTCTTGGAGTATTTGCAACCTTTCCCCAGGGTTGCTGGAACAATTTTTATAGTGGGGGTGCTGAGAGCCATTGAACCAAACTGTAAACATTGCATATAATGGAAACCACTTCAAGCCAGGGGGTGCTCCAGCACTCCCCACACTCGTAGTTCCAACACCTATGCCTTTCCCCTTTCCGGCCAGCCCTTTCCCTTAGCCATGTGTCTGAGTGGTTATTGGGACCCACCAGGGCTAGCGCCTACAAGGCCTAGCCGCTGTAGCACCTACAGTGGTTGCCTCCGAGACACAGTAAACCTGGCACACTCCTGGCATCCTAGGTTTGGGGTGCAGAGTAATTATAGTTACATGAACTCTTGAAAAACATAATGAAAATGCTCAGCTGTGGGCTTCCTGCTAGATAAAGGAACAAGTAGGTTTTTGTGGTATATTATGAATGCTCTTTCCTCCCTTGTGTAAAATAGTTTGGCTTCTCAGTTCACATGACTTTCTGGCACTTGAAGGATAAACACAATGGCCCTGCCCTGCATGTGTATGATAATAGCTCATATTGTTATCTAATATGCTTCAACTGTGAAAGTCATAGGGGAATCCCAGACTGTGATTGTAATTGTGTCCACGCCTCAGTAATCTTGCAATGGACGGTGTCTGAAAACTGCACACAGAGAATTAGACTTTTTCCAAATTCTGCTCCACAGTTGGTAAGAATCAGGAGCGTTACATTAAAAAGATACTAAAAACTGAAAAATTTGAAATCATGTTTGTGTTGTCGCAAGTGAGTTGCAGTGATGTGTCCAAAAGTTCACAGGGAGAAGGAATAAAGGAGGAAGCTTTAAATTCCACTTTGGGATTTCCCTGCAATGATAAAGGTTAAGTGATAGCCAATGAATCAGAAGTGAGTTCTTTACTTATCTGATACTGCTACAGCCTGTTAACCTCATGCAAAGTTTACTTTAGTGACACTGTGCGCCTTCCTGGAACAAGGTCAGCCCCTCTAATCAAATCAGTGTTGTACAAATACCATAATACAGCCCTCGAGCCAGATCTTCAGATGGTATAAGTGGGCATAACTCCATTGTTTGCTATAGTAAGTAATCAACATTTTTTAAAAAAAGCCTTTAAACCCCTAACCATTAAAAGGAATGGAAATGAGAAGCGAGGGTAACATACATAACGAATTACATTCCCTAACAGTTCAGCTGTTCTCTAACAAAAATCTACACTTCTGAAAATCAATCTTAGACATTAAAAATGTAGGCCAGGGATCAGAGACTTATGTGGGGAGACTTATGGCAGCATGGAATGAAAGGAACATGGGGACTATTCAGTGCATGCTTTTTTGTGTGTAAAGTCTGATATTTGGAGGAGTCCTTTCACTTAAAATACTTTCTCTGGTGAAACCTTACCTCAGTGGTTTGTGTTAGTTTCCTCAGTTTCCTTTCTTGTGGTGACACCATTTATGTCTGGCAGCTCAGTGTTTTGAAGTTTAGTGGGTTTAGGTGACTTGGTTCTCCGGCCATGTCATAAAATCCACCCCTTCCAGGGTCCAAGACAGTCCAGTGAAACAATCTTTGTCCTCACTGAGCCACATAGATCAATATTATCAATCCAGCCTCATTGTACACTGACCTGGGCCTTTGCTCCGTCCAGGTAGTGGGGCCCCAATTTAATGAACTGGCTGGTCCAGCCACCAGAGTGCAAGAAAACCCAGTGAGCAGACAGAAGGCCCAATTCTGAGTTCTGGCCACATGCTTGGCTAGCCACATCCCTGCTTCTCGCACAGGCGCTGTTGTTAACCTCTCACAATTTCATCACGAGTAGCAGGAGTTTGGGCTCTGCTGCAGCCAGTCTGGGGATGACAGCACGAGAAGCTCTAATCTTCACAACATTTCCAGCCTTTCTCAGCAGCGCTGCTTTTTTGTCTTCCCCATTTCCCTGCTGCCTGGGGAAAAACAGTCAATCACAGCTGCTGCAGAAGGCAGGCAGAGCTCTCCCTTCCTCCCCAGGAATTGAGAGAGGTGTTTGGGCAGGGAGAGGGACACGGAGCAGCTGATACCGTTTTTGCAGTAGGGTAGAGGAAGGAGCAGAAAGAGCCCAGAAGCTGAGGGCTGCTCAGTTGCTCTTGCCTCTCTTGTGAAATATGAGTCAGCTGCTCCCTGCTTCTCCCCCTGCCCGCCCTTTATCTTGCAACCTCTCCAACTGGAGGAGGAGGAGAAGAGCGGTCCCCCAAGCTGTTCCTGGAAGCTGGGAAGACCTTGGAGGTAACGCATCTCAACAGCTGCAGGAGGTGCAGCAGTGCACTGGGGGAAAGGGGGAAATGTGGGGCTGGACACAGAATTGATGTATGTCTGGGGGTGGGTGTGCAGAGTTCATGTGGGACTGGGGGCTGGGCATACAAATTAACTGATGTGGGGCTGGGCATCTCGGAGTTGGGGTAGATTAATTGTTTGTCGGTTTTGGGCGAAGCTGGAAGTTGTCTCCCATCAGGTGGCATGCAGCATTGCCAACTCTCGTGGTGTTTTCGGGAGTGGTGGGATTTCAGAGGGTTCTGCAGCCCATCTCGTGATGACACAAGAAGCTTCAGCCTCCTAGTGAAGTTCAGCCCTGCTGGAAGTCAACAAAATCTCTCTCTTCTGCTTGCTGTTCTCATGAAAGGAGAAGGAGGAGGGTGAGCAAAGAACCCAGCCGCTCATGACAGCTCTGCTCTCTCCTCCCCCATCCCCTCCTGTGAGAAACCTGGATTAGACAGTGCCCACTCCCCTGCAGCATCCAGCTTGGGAACAGACGGAGTCAGGGCCAGCCCCAGGCCAAATGGTGCCCCAGGTGAGGATCATCTTTGGCACTCCCCCTCCATTTGTTAAACTTTTGAATACCTTATTTTTTATTGCATTTGTAGCCCATTTCATGACTTTTATGCAAGATTTGCATGCATGATTCATCCCTGTCATATAAGATGATAAATTTGCACACGAGGATCTGTAAATCTGTATTTATGCTATATATAAGCAAATAAAATAAATGTTTTCTCTAAGCTTACAGAAACTTTTTAATTTTAAGAATAACTGAAATGTACTAACATCAAGAAATTGAACTGTGCACGACCATCGGGCGGACCAGTATTAAATAGTGTGACCATAGGTGACAGCCTTAGAATGTTAACCCTAGTCCTGTAGTTCAAAAGGTCGCTTTTCTCGCCTTTGCCCTCGTGAGCTGAAGCCCAGCGTCAGAGAGATCCAAAGACTGGCCAATGGCATTTTTAAGCGATAAAATAGCAAGCGATGTCAGTCTGTCGTCGGCCATCATTGACTGAAGATACTTTTTAATGAGCCTGAGCTTTGAAAAGCTGCACTCGCCACTCGCGATTGTGACCAGCACCACGAGTGGGATCCTCAAAGCTACCCGCACTTTAGGAAAAGTGTTGCTATCAACAAAAACAGCACCCTGAGCCCGGTGCCCCCCAAGCCCAGCACCCCAGGTGGTCACCTGGGTCACCTGCCCCTAAATCCCGCCCTGGCCAGAGCGTGGTGAAGAGCTCCTGGGAGCTTCTCTTCCCAGCTTGGGAAAGGGGAAAAGGTGACCGTGCTACAGCACCCCCAGGCCTGGGAGAGGAGGATGGGGAACTCCATCAGGAGCAGTGGTGAGTGTGCTGGAAGTTGATGGAGGTGGGAGGGAAGTTTGCCAACAGTCCCTTGATATAAGGGATGTCCCTTATTTAAATAAAAAAGTGCCTGTCCCTTGCTAAATCAGTATGGGGTGCCTTTTCTCCTGTATTTCAACCTGGTGCACAGGGTCGCACCACCACTGAAATTTGGCCTGGGCACCCCTCCATGCCAGGTGGAGAGGCATCTGGACAAAATGTGAGTGGCGTTGCTGGTGGAGGGGTAGCCAGACTAAATGTGAGTGGCGTTGTGACCTGGTGCACAGGGTTGCGCTGCCATTCAAATTTGACTCAGGTTCCCCTCCGTCATGCCAGAGGTTCTAACCTAGCTCCCGGCATCTGCACGGAACATAAAGAGGAGCTGCAGCGGCTGCCAGGCACAGCACCCGGACCTGGGGAGAAAGAACCCCTAGAAGAAGTGGGGAGAAGAAGGCACTTGCCCCCAAAGGCTCAAGTCAAGACTGGGGACATCTGAGGCTTGTCCAGTATTTTTGAAATACAATGTTGCCGACCATAGTGCGTAGGTGAACTGAAGTGGGGGCTGAATTGAGGAAGTGCGGGGTGGTGGGGGGACTAAACTGATGGTGGGGCCTGGTGGGGGCTGAGCTGATGGGGATGGGGGCTTGTGAGTAGCGCTGCTGGTGGGGGCTGGACTGAAGGGGGTGGGGATGATGGGGGAAGGAGAGGCTGAACTGATGAGGAGGCTGGGTGTGGACAGAATTGAGGGGGACTTGGGGGACAGGATTAATTGCTGGGTAGGGAATGGGCAGATGTGGGGGTGAGAGCTCCTGCAGAAGGGGCAAAAATCGCCTTACCTAATGCTTTTGGGATAGTGGGTGACACTAACTGTTGCACACACACACTGGAGACGGGCGGGGTAGTTCAAAAATCTAAAGACAGACCAAAAAACCCTCACAATAGAGCTTTTTTTAAAAAAAAAGTTCATGGTTTTTTGGGCCAATCTCATAATTTTCAGGGTTCTGACTCATGGTTTTTGATCTCGTGAGGTTTACAATGCTGAGCATTACACACATTGGTGTAATCTGATCTCAGTTGTGTCGTCTAGCTGGAGTTGCTGCAACGGGGGTCAGAATAGCTTGATTCTATACATTTGTAAGCATTAGTAACTGTAATGCTTTCATATATGTACATTGGAGGTGGGAAGTGGGTTTCAAAAATCAGAAGACAGGCCAAAAAAACACAATTTAATCTTTTTTTAAAAAAAACCTCTCTTGGTTTTGGGACCAATCTCAAGATTTTGTGAAGTCTGACTCATGAATTTTAAATTTTGAGGCTGGCAGTCCTCAGTGGATTAAGACAAAACTGAATCCCTGATATCAATAGGGAAGTCAAAGGGGGTATGTCTCTTCCTTGAAAGTCACTTGATCTCTGGGAACTACAAGTCCCAGGATGCCATGCTACTAGGGTCCAGGCAGTGCAGGACCAGGTACCTGTCTTTAAGGTATGCAATCACACATAGAGCTGTTCATGTCCAAAGAGCTTGCACACAATGTTATACATCAGCTTTGAGAAAGATAATATCTTTTAGTATTAGAACTGGATGGAAAATTATTGTTTTTCTCATGAAACATTTTTTTTCCCTCAGCCTTTACCCAGCTTTTGTCAAAAAATTGAAAATGTTTTAGAGTTTTGATTCTTGACGAAACCCCAATTTTTTTATGAATATGATTTGTGTGTGTGTGTGTCATTTTCTGTTGGAAAATAGTTTTGTTCGAAAATTTGTATGTTTTTGTCCTCTTCGGTGATGGAAACTTCAGTGATGATCTGGGTGGACTCAGCTGTCTGCTTGTGTGTATCTAATTGCAGAATCAAGGCTTTAAATACGAAAAAACCCTGTAGTCTCTCCATAATCGAGTACACTGCACTTACATAAAGTTATGGCTAAAACATATCCCCTGAAATGCTGAGGAAGATCCAAACTGGACTGGAACTTTGTGGCTAAAGCCGATCACTGAACTGATACAATAATGTGTGTTGGAACATTCCATTTAACCACTCCACTTAGATTATGAGATTATGGTTCTGACCTTGGATTTACACCAGCGTGAATCCATTGGACCAAATTCTCTAGTCATCTCTGAAGAGGGATTTAAAAGGGATTGGAGTCATCTTCACGGATCATCTGGGCATATCCTTAGAGTAGAATGATGAGACGGTCATTCAAGCCATATTTAAGCCTGCTTCATGCTGCTGGAGCATTTCAAGGGAGACATAAGAAGGCTGAGTATCTGGCTGACTATATTCTGACCTTTCAGCATAGGCCAAAGTACTCACCCTTTGAGCTGTGTAGGAGACATACACCCACTTAAGATAGGCATGGCTAGAAACAATAAAAAATCCTCTTAGTCCCCTTAATCATCTAGAGCTTAATTCATACTCTGCAAATGATCTACAATTGTCTAACTTGAAGGAAAAGGTTTCTGTCTAGTTGCCTTGAACTCTCTGTGATAACCTTCAACTAGTTTTGGAAAACTGATTATCTGGAAAAAGAAAAGGAGTACTTGTGGCACCTTAGAGATTTATTTGAGCATACTGATGAAGTGAGCTGTAGCTCACGAAAGCTTATGCTCAAATAAATTGGTTAGTCTCTAAGGTGCCACAAGTACTCCTTTTCTTTTTGTGGATACAGACTAACACGGCTGCTACTCTGAAACCTGTGATTATTTGAAGTTGCCCCTACTTGCTTTCCCTTTTCCAGAAAGTATGAATCACCGGGGCAATATTTCACAGCACTTTCTGTACATTCATTGTCTTCTCTTGAAAAACATTGAGGAAGTAGAATTTATTTCACTAAATACTTTATACTCTCTTCAATTTGTTTTCCCCTTTTATCCCTAAACATGCAAACTTCCTTGTTTTTTTTCCAGCTTCTTCCCCTCCCTGACCTGCTGTTCTCCCTCCTGTTATTGCAGTTACGTCTTTCTACAGACTCATTATTTGCAACAGTTTTTAATTGTCATATCTCTGTTTTGAAACTCTTTTATGCATTTTATAGCCTTTGTTTTAGTATTTCTCATTATATCCTATTGTGCATTCATTGCTTCCTTGTTTTACTCAAGCAGTAGGTGCCCTGTATTTTGTAAAATATTTCTGAATAGTAACTTGGAAAATGTGCATATACAAAAGAACAAGCTTTGTGTTCAGAGGTAGGAGACAGAGGAAGGTTTTAAATTCTCACTAAAACATTCCAGCTAATCAATAGGTAGATTTAGACTACACTTGATGTGACTTACGTCTCTTCAGCTTTTAGCTCAATTATTTTCACAACAGGTCCTTCCAGTAGTCCTTAATGTCATCCATTGGGTAGAGCCAGTGGTTCCACATATACAGTAAAACTGAATAGTGGGGCATTCACCCAACCTTGATATTTAGGGCCTCCCTTATGTTGAGCCAGTTGCCTGTTGTGTATTTATCTGGCTGTTTGAAATAACAATGAGGCACCAATCTTAATGCTCAAGGCACCTATGACACTGAATTATAATATAAAAGATGAATATGTCAAAAAGAAAAATAACCAGCAGCCCCACAAACAAAATGCTAATCAACAAGTAACCATGAAACAAAAATAAGACAAATTCCCCACTTTCCCTCTGCCTGTCCCTTTAGTGATATTCACTTCTTTAAGAGCCTTCTTGGAGAGAGTCTGCTTTGCTGTGTGCCATGAAGGTCAACAAATGCAGGCTGCTGTGGATCAAGGAGAGAGTACATTCCTAACAAAAGAGACCAATATGGAGAATATTCTTCAGAAACCCTGTCAGACTGAGATGGATCTATCTTAAATTGCCCGTGTAGATCATTTTTAGAGATCAAAATCGTACTCCACCTGGAAACCCACAGGCAGCCAGTTCAGAGCAGGAAGCACTGTTTGAATAAGCTATTACCAGGACATTTGCTTATCAAGCTGGCTGCCACCTTCTGCACAAGCATTAGCTTCCCAATAGATTGAAAGTGCAGCCACAAGTAGAGCCAATGGGATTAACTGCAGAGTAAATTACCACTCAAGGTGAGTAAGAGAGGCAGAATCTTGCTCTTAGGGTAAGTCTGAGATTTTACTTCTTGTGTTGTGTAAGGGACAACTTTTTGTTATGACACCCCAGGAACAGCCCTGGGAAGGAGCTGTGCTTCAAAAAGTTGCACCTCCGTCCTTGTTGCTGAGTGGAAGTAATTTACTGTAGGTCTTCACAGAATGTAGGTTACTTCCCCCACCATGCTGACTCCACCCCTTCTCTGTCCATTTGCACATGGTGGGGAGTAGCAGTCCTGCTCAGCCTACTGTGTAACCCCACTTCTGGATCAGCGCTCCCGGCAAGCCACGTGCTTAAAACCCCTTTCTATTTCCCTGTGCAGCAACTTAAAAGGAAGTTGCAATCTTGTCCTTAATAATCTAAATAGCGTTTAGTTTGTAAAAGCACTTTAGGGGAAAAACAAATACTTCCGTGCAGTTCTGAGTTGAAGGAATTGTAGTAGTAAGTGATGGTTCAAAGGCTATATAAGTTAGGTGATATTTTTCCCTGTTTGAGGGCGCAGAAGACCTATAATTATTGAACCATGAATAGCGTATGCATGTGCTGTGAAAATTCCCCTGCACAGCTCTGCCAATGTATCTCAGCCCTGACATGCAGCATCCCTGGTATTTATGTTGAGAAATTGCCAGCTGCGCTTTGCAGTGTCAAATTTAGGTGTGGTTCTGTGATAAGCACCAGAAGAGTTGGGATGAGCCCAGCAAATTCAGTTTCCTTGATGAAAAGAGAACTTGAAGTTAGGTCTCCAAACATAAATGCCTAGAGCACGGATCCATTTCACAATCTCTAACTTCCTGAATTTACCATCTTCTTCTCTCTGAAGTCACCCACTGTTTAACTGACTTAATAATAATTTGTCTTAATACAGGTTTTAGGTTCTTGGTTAACAAAAATATAGGGAAAGTATTAAAGTTTGCTTTCCATTCCGGGTTATAGTCTAAAACCTGGAGCTGATTTAATCTCAGTTTACAACTGATTGCAAACTTTGGTTTTACGATTGACGTGTCACAATCTACCAGCCACTGCTGGTGCAATACTAAATGCACCTACAGAATTTGCCTTGTTCATGCCATTAGTAACAGTGTTCTCACAGGTCAGTTAAATTCACAGAGGCAAAAAGCTAGTTCTGCATTCGGGGCCTAATCCAAAGAAAGAATTCCACGGATATCAGTGGTCTTTGGATTCAACACTTAATCAGCTAGAGAAGCATGAGTGAAAACAACATGGTGTTTGGTTTTGACGAAGGCCAAACTGTACTGTATAGTAGTGCTTGGCGCCCATTTGTGTGGTACAGAGGCTGTTGTAACATCAGAGTACTAGATACCTTCCATCTGAGACAATTTCAGTCATTCATAGTGGAAAGTGGCAAATTCAAATAGCTAGTAATGCTGTATTAAAGTGCACTGGTCTCATCAGTATACAAGGAATGCTGATGAAAATGTTGCTTAGAGAGAGACTAGTTGTGCCTTTCAAATGGGTGAGCTGGTAAAATTTTTTGACATTCCAGATATGGCGTGACATTGATTTATACCAGCTGAGTATCTGGCCAATTAAGAGCATTTTGGCTGCATTTTGTGCATAGTATATGATTCTGTTTTGTCTGTCATTACTGGTGTCATGTTTCCTAAAATATCAACTCAAATGCTTAGAAAAAGAGGTTGGCACATGCTGTCACTGCAGACAAACCTCTGTCTCCAAACCTCTGTCCCATCAGCAGCTATGGGCACACTACAACGGGCCAGATCCTCACTTCAAATCAGCATCACTCTGTCTGAATTTAAGACACAGTGTCTATCAGTGCCCTTTTTTGTGTTTGTATCACAATATTATCATCACAACATATATTCAGTGCATTTGAAAAAACGCAAGGGGAAAAATATCCCTCCTGGGTGTGATGCCTGAACACAAAATTGCTTTGACTGGTGTTTCATTTGTGTGACAAATATGCAACACAGCAAAGAAATGCCAGAGGTATAATTACTGTACTTTTACACTCTTTCACAAGCACTCTTCCTCTTAGAATGCGCGCAGTTGCAGTTGTATGAAGAAGGCTCAGGATCATCATTCTCAGCCCCAGGAGCGATTTATGTGGTGGTGTTTCTCATTTTTGGTTACAGTTAGGGATGTCAAGCGATTAAAAAATTTAATCACAATAAATTGCGAGATTTAAAAAAAATCATCATAATTAATTGTAGGATTAACCGCACTGTTAAATAATAATAGAATACCATTTATTTAAATATTTTTGGATATTTTCTACATTTTCAAATATATTGATTTCAATCACTGCACAGACTACAAAGTGTATAATGCTCACTTCATATTTATTTTTTATTACAAATATTTGTGCTGTAAAAAAAAAGAAATAGTATTTTTCAAGTCACCTCATACAAGTACTGTAGTGCAACCTCTTTATCATGAAAGCTGAACTTACAAATGTAGAATTATGTAAAAAAAAACTACATTCAAAAATAAAACAATGTAAAACTTTAGAGCCTGCAGGGCCACTCAGTCCTACTTCTTGTTCAGCCAGTCACTCAGACAAACAAGTTTGTTTACATTTGCAGGAAATAATGCTGCCCGGCTTCTTGTTTACAATGTCACCTGAAAGTGAGAACAGATGTTTGCATATCACTGTTGTAGACGGCATTGCTAAATATTTATGTGCCAGATGCACTAAAGATTCATATGTGCCTTCATTTTCAACCACTGTTTGAAAGGACATGCATCCATGCTGATGATGGGTTCTGCTCAATAACGATCCAAAGCAGAGCAGACCGACGCATGTTCACTTTCATCCTCTGAGTCAGATGCCACCAGCAGAAAGTTGATTTTCTTTTTTGATGGTTCAGTTTCTGTAGTTTCCGCATCAGAGTGTTGCTCTTTTAAGACTACTGAAAGCATGCTCCACACCTCGTCCCTCTCAGATTTTGGAAGGCGCTTCAGATTCTTAAACCTTGGGCTGAGTGCTGTAGCTATCTTTAGACTTCTCACATTGGTACCTTCTTTGCGTTTTGTCAAATCTGCAGTGAATGTGTTCTTAAAATGATCAACGTGTGCTGGGTCATCATCCAAGACTGCTAGAATATAAAATACATGGCAGAATATGGGTAAAACAGAGCAGGAGACATACGGTTCTCCCTCAAGGAGTTCAGTCAAAATTTAATTAATGCATTATTTTTTTAACAAGCGTCATCAGCATGGAAGCATGTTCCCTGGAATGGTAGCCGAAGCCTGAAGGGGCATACGAATGTTTAGCATATCTGGCACATAAATACTTTGCACTGCCGGCTACAAAAGTGCCATGTGAACGCCTGTTCTCACGTTCTGGTGACATTGTAAATAAGAAGCCAGCAGCATTATCTCCCGTCAATGTAAACAAACTTGTTTGTCTTAGCAATTGGCAGAATAAGAAGTAGGACTGAGTGAACTTGTAGGCTCTAAAGTTTTACATTGTTTTGTTTTTCAGTGCAGTTATGTAATCAAAAAATCTACCTTTGTAAGTTGAACTTTTATGATAAAGAGATTGCATTATGGTACTTGTATGAGGTGAATTGAAAAAATACTATTTCTTTAGTTTATCATTTTACAGTGCACATATTTGTAATCAAAAGTAAATATAAAGTGAGCACTGTACACTTTGTGTTTGTTATATTAATTTAAATCAATGTATTTGAGAATGTAGAAAAACATCCAAAAATATTTAATAAATTTCAATTGGTATTCTATTTTTTAACAGGGCAATTAAAACTACAATTAATCGCAATTAATTTATTTAATTGCAATTAATTTTTTTGAGTTATCACGTGAATTAACTGCGATTAAACGACAGACTTAGTTACAATATAAAGAACAAGATCAGTTGTAGCCAAGAAGCTTTTGGTGCAGCTCTGGGGAGAAAGGGAAAACTTAAAGGTGTCCTTTATGCACCCCACATTCTGGGGTCACTGCATTTGGCCAGTGTGCAGATTTAGAATAGCCCAAAGGTTGCTGTAAAGCTGCCCCAAAGGGCAGTCATAGGAATTTGCAATTGCCAGAATGGAGGGAAGCCTTTTTTTCTGGCCACACCTTCTACATTGGCAGTCTGCATTGCGGGTAGTAGTGTGATAACTGCTATGGTGGCTCTATTTCACCCAAAGATCTGCCAATATAGGAAAGAACTTCTATTTCCAGACCACTTGACTTTAGGGCTGTTTGCACCAGTGCAGTGGTTTTCAACCTTTTTTCATTTGCAGACCCCTAAAAAATTTCAAATGGAGGTGCAGACCCCTTTGGAAATCTTAGACATAGTTTGCTGACTCCCAGGGGTCTGCAGATCGCGGGCTGAAAACCATTGTTCTATGGTAATGGCAACCTTTCGTGGACCCCTTATATATAGTCTGTGGAGCCCCAAGGGTCCGTGAACCACAGGTTGAAAGCCGCCACACTAATGGATCAATGTAAAGTGACCAGAGAATGGCCCAAGATCAAGCCCATGATCTTTTAAAAATCATTATTTTTTAGCAAGTTTCAAAGTCTGCCTCTGACACGCACACAACTATCCCACTGACCTGAAGTTGCTAAGAATTCTAGTATGCCACCTTCACCTGTGAGCTGGACACACCCCCTACAAAAGAAAGCTGGTCAAAGTTACATGAAACTGAGGGCCAGCTCCTCAGAGGTGTTTAGGCTCCTGACTTCCATTGATTTCAATAGAAGATAGGAGCCTAAATACCTTTGAGGATCTGAGCCTGAGTCTTACTTTGACTCTTTGCCATTGTCACATGTCAGAAGGCACATTCTACTGCCTCACCTCTTCTTCTCTTGCCCCCATTTCCTCTGGGCATTCGGCAGAAAGGGGAACGTTTCTGCCTCTTCTTTTCTCTGCCAGTTTCATTCAAAAAATAAATCACCCAAAAATGTAAGCATTCTCCTCCTGATCCCGCTTTGCCTTCTGCACTCCCTCCCTACCACAAAAAAAGTAAACTTGTCAACATAGCCTCCGTTCTCTGAGAACCTGCTGTGCTAGCTAAAAAGGAGTCTATTTGCCCCGCACCCTCTATTCAGAAGACTGGATTTGGCTGTATCTGTTTAGATAACCTCTATCTACAATAGGTCAATTGCATAAATGGGGGAAACCCTAGAGAAACAGGAAACCCCCTAACTGTTTCTGTGTTGCGTAAGTATTTTTTGCTTAGGCTTTTTGCCAAGACAGATATGAATCAGAGATTTTATAGGTATAAGAACACTGTAATGCACTTCCTTTTTCAGAAAGTGTTTTTGAAAGAGGAAGAAGAATTCAGATTCCTGAATTAATGTGTGGGTTTTTTCATCGGCTTCAGTTTAGATATTTCCTGAAACAAAGACATAGAAAGTGGAAGATGAACTTCTTTAATGTATGTGAGTTCTTCTTTGGCAAATGGTCTCTATGACTCTGTCAAAATGTGTATGAAGGGGAAAAAACCCAGCTCCCATATAATGGGGAAAAAAATCAGGTACGAAAACAAGAAATTGCAACCAAGTGCTCACTGTAACTGTCTGGTATTTGTGAAAATCTGTCTGATTAGCTAAGGATTTTCTGCAAGAGCTCCATGTCTGAGGAGCTCTGCATCTGCAGGGAACCCTACTGAAGTGAATGGTTCCCTGTGCAGGTGCAAGGATCTGCCTGCAAGGTTCTCATCATAGGTTCAAGGCCATAACATGCTCATCACTGTATGGTTTGTGTGATCTAGGTACCATTAATAGGAGATCTGAGGCATCTAATCACTCTGAGGATGAAAATCTGGCTCCACTGAAGTCAATGGGATTTTTGCTATCGACTTCAGTGGAGCCAGGATTTCACCAGGGAGATTTTGCACTATAACCTTCTCAATAATCTTAACCCCCCCTCCCCCACAACAAACAAACAAACAAACAAAAAGGAAGCATAGATAGTGAAAAATAGTTAACTATTCTAGTGATCGTCTCTTGGGCAATATTGACAGGTGTCAGGGAAATCTCCAGAGCTGCTTAACCACAGCCTTGTCAATAGCCTGACCCTAAAATGGGAGGTTAGAAACAGGGTGGTAATTTGCAAGATTGTCAGCAGCAAGAGAGATTGCTTCCCCAGTGATCAGTTGCTCGGCCCTTGAACAACAGTTGCCTTAAACATCTTGCTGAGAACTCTGACCAAGGAAGCCAACATCCCAATTCACCCACTTAATTTTTACACCTATCAGGGGCTTGAGTCAATTTTGCAGGTAGTCAGTTGCAATTCTTCAAGTACATCCAGAAATTCAATTAGTGAAACTTGTCCTTCTGCATAGAGCTGCAGAGTCCAGTAAAGAAATGGATTAAAAATAGATATATGTAACAGCAGCTAAAATTAGAGAGTGAACTTTATATTGGATGACTTGTTCCATTTCTGCTTTTTTAAAGTTTACTATTGCATTGCATTTTTTCAGAGAAAGTAATAGTTTTCTTTCTACTGACTATACTGTGTTGGGAAATACAAATAAGGAAATTGGATGATATTGTTTAAGAATTTTTGTTATGCAAAAATGCTCTCTGAGTAGAAATGATTTTACATGGTTTTGTACATAAGATCTCACATGTTCCAATATGTGCATTCATTTCATTCTCCCATGATCTGGGTTTCAAAGGTCCAGGGCAGCCACAAATCCCAGTGATGTCAGTCACTTGAAATATTTTGACTTAGATATATTCCAATCGAGTAGCAATTGTGTAAAGTAAGATTGGTTTTCCTTAGGTGTTCTTTATTAGGTGACATTGATGTATTTTATAAAGGTGATACCTGCCTTTGCACGGAACTTACACTGAGTAGGCCCTGGCTAGCCAACAGAAATTTGTGAGAAGTGTCAGTCTGTGAGAAATTTTGATTAAATTTTTAGCCCATGAAAATTCGTGGCCGCCTGTTTCTTTTTATCATTGATGAAAGTGTATTTGAAACACCACCATTCGGGCATGTCTGGTTTTATGGTTCACTTTTGACTTACTCCCATGGCAAAGGTGATGGCCTACCTCAAGCCAGTAGCGGAGCTAATAGGGAAGCTGCCTCCTCCCCTCCCCCTCCCCCTCCCCCTCCCCCCCCCAGTGGACTTTAGGTGTATGTGTGGCACCTTTTCATACAGGTCTGGAGAGTGAGCTTGCTCCAGACTCATCCAGTAGTGGTGGCTCCTGTCCTGTGGGGCTGGGCCCAACTCCCCGCTTGGGGCATTGTGACATACTGCACAGGATCGAGTGGTGCTGTGACCCTGTGTGCCATGTTGCAAATCCACTCATGACCGAGGGGTGGCTGGGCCAAACCCGAATGGCACTGCAACACGGTGTGCCCCTGCAATGGAAATATTGGGAGGATGGGTCTATTTTCCGCCTCCCCAATGGATTCTGCCCCCGCAATATCTTGTGGAGGCAAGAGTGGGCCCCAGCTATGTTATGCACATGTGCGTTGCGGGAATGAGGGGCAAAGACAAGAGTGGGACCCAGAGGAGGGGCTGGAGTGGCCACGGTGGTGCATGAGATAGGGATGGCCACAACGTAGGGTTGCCAACAGTCCCATATTACAAGGGATATCCCTTATTTAAATAGAAAATTGCCTGTCCCATACTATACAGGATGCCTTTTATCGCGTATTTCAACAGCAGGGGGCCAGCGCTCATGGGTGTATCTTTCCACTCTCCTCCAGACTCTGGCCCTTTAATGCTGAGCAGTGAAAGTAGACAGGGTCGTGCTCTGGGGCCAGGATCAGGTGGGAAGTGGAAAGATGCACGTTTAAGTACTGACCCCTGCTGGACAGGGCCCCCTGCTGACTCCAGCCCCAGAGTGCGGGCTGTCTGCTTTCCCTGTGCAGGTTCTGCAGGCAGGGCAAGTGGACAGGGCTGTGTGCCCTGGAGCTGTGCTGAAGGGCCAGGGTCAGAAAGGGGCTCTGTCTGGCAGGGGGTCAGTACTTCTGGGCTGTAACCTTCTCACTTGCAGAGTCTCTGCCAACATCCCCAGCAGAGGATCATAACTGCTGGTTGGTGGCTGGCTGCTGCAGCTGCAGCGGTGGGGGGAATGAGGTGGGCAGGGAGCCTGGTTCTGGCAGCAGAGACCACCTCTGCAGAGACCTGTCCGCTTCCCCTGCTGGACAGAGCCCCCTCCTGCCTTTGAGCATGGCCCCAGGTCTTTGTGCCTCCCTGATAACCTTATCGTGCCCCCTTTGGGGGCTACAACCCATAGTTTGGGAACCTCCGGCTATAGCGGAACTAATATTTGTAAATCATATAATTAGTGGCTAATCATATGAGTGAAGTAGTGGGAACACCAGGCAGGTCTCTTAGACTTAAAGAGACAAAAATGAGGAGACTGTGTAGATATAAAAGTCGGTGAGAAGAAAAAATACAACTGGGCCTTTTGTACTTTGTGCTGGTGTGAATTCCCTCTCAGGCATGGAGGTGAAACTGACCTGAAGCAGCACGCATTAGCCAATGAATGTAAGAAAAACACTCAGGCCAAAGGTATGACAAATATTAGCAAATTCTTTGTCTCTTCAAACACTGAAAGTCACAGAATTGCAGCATGGGAAATTGCAACAGTTTACCACACGGAAAAACACAGCCTATGTTACAACAGCAAGGACTGTGATAATAAGCTTGCCAGTGATTCAAATCAAGTTTTGTGATTCAAATATTGCAAACCAGTTGTGTTGTGGAAGTACCAGAGCAGAGCTATTAGTGACCAATATTTTGGCCCCAAAGTCTGTGGGGGATTGTTTATGGGATTTATTACCATCGCCACTAGAACAGCATATGTATTTCTCTGTAGTGACCGATGCTTCAAATAAGGGGAATAGGAAGATGCTTCCAATGTGCCTACAATATTTCACCATATCAGCTGGCATTCAGTGCAAGCTGCTTGATTTTTATGAAGACAGTGATGACTCTGCAAAAGGCATTCATCACGCTATAACAAACTGCCTAGAGAAACACCATCTTCATGTTAATTGTCTCACTGCATACTCTGCTGATAATGCAAATGTGAACTATGGGAAACACAGTTCGGTGTATCAGTTATGATGTTATGAAAATGACTGCATTTTGAAGGTGAAATGCCCTGCACACATGCTCAAATAAATTTGTTAGTCTCTAAGGTGCCACAAGTCCTCCTTTTCTTTTTGCGGATACAGACTAACCTGGCTGCTACTCTGAAACCTGCACACATAGTCCACAATACTTGCAAACATGCGAGTGATCAGCTGTCGGTTGACATAGAAACAATTGTGTTGAAAATTTACAACCGTTTTTTATGTCTGCAATACACAGAAAAGAACTCTGAAGTTTTTTTGAGTTTGTTGACATTGAATAGAAAGAAGTACTGCAACATGTGAATACAAGATGATTATCCCTTAACTCAGCAGTCGATCGATTTTTGAGAAACTGGCCAGCAATTACAGCCTACTTCAAGTCACTAGGGGAGGCTTGTCCAGTAGCATTAAAGAATATTTTCGCAGAAGATGGCGAGTATGCCTGTATTATGGAAACCTACATGTGTTTTTCCCACAACGTGGCTTGTATCTTTGATGTATTTGTAAGAAAGTTGGAGGAATCAAAGTTATCCATTACTGACATGTACACAGAGATCATAGAATCATAGAATATCAGGGTTGGAAGGGACCTCAGGAGGTCATCTAGTCCAACCCCCTGCTCTAAAGCAGGACCAATTCCCAATTAAATTATCCCAGCCAGGGCTTTGTCAAGCCTGACCTTAAAAACTTCTAAGGAAGGAGATTCCACCACCTCCCTAGGCAACGCATTCCAGTGTTTCACCACCCTCCTAGTGAAAAAGTTTTTCCTAATATCCAACCTAAACCTCCCCCACTGCAACTTGAAATGTTGCCAATTTAAGACGAAGGTACTAAGTCAGAAAGAGGATTGCGTTTTGTTTTTTTATTCCAAGCCAAACAACTGATGGAAAAGCCACTTCCACAACAAAACGTAAAGTTAAAGAAGACTTCATTAAATTTTATGACTCTGCGTTTTTGTACAGTGATAAATGGTTTGATTTCTCTACTGACAATGCAGTGATGAAGCTGAAACTCATTAGTCTCTCTGAGAAATTTAGTTTCTCAGATCTTGAGAATGTAACAGGCGCAATCAAAATGAGGGAAATTGTAAACATGGACCAGCTCTATAAGGAATTCTGCACTAGTCAAGATGTGATCGAAACATCAAGAAATGACATTTCCAAATTGATCAGTGAAAAATGGGTGTACGTGTTTCAGAAGTGTGGAAAAGAAAACTTGAGAAACTTGTTCCCAATTGTGTCGTTTGTACTTAGTGTGCCAGAATCAAACACATTTGTAGAGAGGATTTTTTCATTAATGGGGAATAAATAGTTTGACGTACGAAACAGATGCATTGTAGATTTAATTAAAAGCGAACTCCAAATTTGCATAAACTTCCAGTATCCTGAAAAGATTTCTTCATCTTTGTACAACAAGATCAGGAGTTGCTGAGTGCTGCAAAAAGCAGCAAGAAATACAACTGGCAAATGTAGGTGAGTACTGCTTATTATTAATTAATTATTAATAATAATGATAATATTGGGAGGAGGCAGGAGGCAGGGGTGCTAAGAAAACAGTCCCTTATGTTTGAAATACAATGTTGGCAATCCTACCATCAGAGAGGAGGTGGGACTCCCCAGCCTAGCCCAGTCCCACCCTACAGTCACTGTGGGTCCCAGCGGAGACACCTGGCCCAAGGAGGGGCAGGAGCTCATGTGCCAGCTGCCCGTATGGGGTGTAGGAAGGGACGGGATAGGGCGCCAGCACTTGGTCAGGTGGGGACACTGGGCTCTACCCACCAAGTAACTGCCATAGAAGCGGCAGTAGGAATTACTGGGATGCCCTTCCCCAGCCTGGAGCCTCCCTCCCTCCCCTCAGGGCTCAGCTCACCTCCCTCCCCCTTCTATTCCCCCATTCGCTCAGAGGTTCTGCCCTGCTCAATGCATTATTTGCCATTCAAATCTTCTATTTTTAGGTGCTTATAACTTCCTCAAAAGATTTCTTTTAAATTTCATACAAATCTTTTAAGCTGTTTTGGGGTATCAGTTTTCTCTTGTAAAGAGGTTTCTCAGATGCTCCTCGGTGCTCAGATAACTAAAAATGGTTTTGTTTTAGAGCATTAAACTTGCTATTTTCTTAGTCTCGGTCCTGCAAACACTTTTATTCATGAGCTTAACATTAGATACATGAGTGTCGTCAATGGACTACTATGTGCATAAAAAGAACAGGAGGACTTGTGGCACATTAGAGACTAACAAATTTATTTGCGCATAAGCTTTCATGAGCTACAGCTCACTTCATCGGATGCATGCAGTGGACAATACAGTGGCGAGATTTTATAGACACAGAGAACATGAAACAATGGGTGTTACCATACAGACTGTAACGAGAATGATCAGGTAAGGTGAGCTATTACCTGCAGGAGAGAAAAAAAACCTTTTGTAGTGATAATCAAGGTGGGCCATTTCCAGCAGTTGACAAGAACGTGGGAGGAACAGTAGGGGGGGCAGAAATAAACATGGGGAAATAGTTTTACTTTGTATAATGACACATCCACTCCCAGTCTTTGAGTAATGACATATCCACTCCCACTCAACTTGAATAAAGACTGGGAGTGGATGAGTCATTACACAAAGTAAAACTATTTCCCCATGTTTATTTCCCGCCCCCCTTACTGTTCCACACAGGTTCTTGTCAACTGCTGGAAATGGCCCACCTTGATTATCATGACAAAAGGTTTTTTTTCTCTCCTACTGGTAATAGCTCACCTTACCTGATCACTCTTGTTACAATGTGTATGGTAACACCCATTGTTTCATGTTCTCTGTGTAAATAAATCTCCCCACTGTATTTTCCACTGCATGCATCCGATGAAGTGAGCTGTAGCTCATGAAAGCTTATGCTCAAATAAATTTGTTAGTCTCTAAGGTGCCACAAGTACTCCTTTTTTTTTTTTTTTTTTGCGAATACAGACTAACATGGCTACTACTTGGATATCTGCATAAAGTTAAGCATGCATATAGATTTGCAGGACAGGCGCCATAGATTTGTTCACTATCTTTGCCATGTATTTTTTAAAAAAAAATAAATAAATTTACAAGCAGAGTTCGGAAATCTCATCCTGCAATTCTGGTATCACTTCCTCCCACTTTTGCATGTATTTAGTTTAAGATTTTTCTTTTTTCTGTGAAGTGGGTGTAAAATTCTATCAGATCTGAATTCTCTGTTCAGACCAGTGGTAGCATTTAACACCTTCTTTGTACTGGCTTTTCCCTGAGGTAGATGACTATACCTGGAGGAAGGCAGTGGAAAATCAGGCCCCCTCTCCCTACTGTTTTATACCCAAATCCTTGCAAACACTTACCCACTTGATTAATCCCATTTGTGGGATTGGGGCCTGAATACTCTTAAATAAAAAAGCAAGTCTTATTGATTTGGAGGTGATTGATTTGACTTGTCATATACATAAATCCTCTTTAAAAATTATTTGACTAATGTTAATATTATCAATTATTATATATATAGCTCCAAAAGTGTATGGAGGGTAGCACAAATAGGACAAGATCCCTGCACAATCAGCTTGTATTGGAAATGCAGACAGTCTAATATACTCTTTGACACAGTAAATATCATTGCCAATTTATTAAATCATAGTTGTATGAGAACATAAGAATGACCATAGCGGTCAGATCAAGGGTCCATCTAGCTCAGTATCCTGTCTTCTGACAATGGCCAGTGCCAGGTGCTTCAGAGGGAATGAACAGAACAGGGCAATTTCAAGTGATCCATCCCTTGTCGTACAGTTCTAGCTTTTGGCAGTTGGAGATTTAGGGACACCCGGAGCATGCGTTGTGTCCCTGACCATCTTGGCTAATAGCCATTGGTGGATGTAAGATTCCTGCGTCTCAGGGTCAGGGCGCCTCCTTTGGCAGTGCTGGGAACTCAGCAACCACACCAGATCTGTGAGCATCATGGCTTGTGGTGAGGCAACCAAATGAGCAATAGCTCAGGCCTCTTGGATGTGGGGGTTAGCGCTCGTCCAGCCAAGAGTGTGGGGCCCAGTATAGGGGGACCTGGGCCTACCCTGCTCCACCATGTCCTAGCCCAGGTACCTTGAAGGGATGGGTGATTCTGTCACTAGGTTGGTTTGGAAACATTAGATTGCTGCTTTGCCTCCCGGCAACACAACAGGACCAACTGTCTCATTCCCATGGGCTGCTTCCTATTGGTATCAGGTTAGGTTGCTCTGTGGCCACTGTGGCCTGGTACCCAGTGACCCTGATGTGTGGCTCACTCTCTGCTTCCTTTTTGGGTTCCTCAGTCTCCTGGGGCAGTGGCTGGCCTTGTCTCCAGGCTGGCTCAGGAAGTCGTCACCCGCCAAGCTGGTTGTGGGCTCCATGGGCAGTTTGGCTTTCTAGGAAAGATATCTGGCTCCAACTGAGCTGCAGAGCTCTGTTCTTATACTTCCTCTCCCCCCCCCCACTTTCTGTGAGGGGGAAGGGGTGGGATTAGCAGAGCCCAACAAGGTGAGTTAACTCCTTCTGTGCTGGTATGAGGCACATTACAATGGACCTACCCTCCATGAACGTATCTAATTCTTTTTTGAACCCAGTTATACTTTTGGCCTTCCAGCATCCGCAGGTTAACTATGTGTTGCATAAAGAAGTACTTTGTTTTCTTTGTTATTAAATCTGCTGCCTATTAATTTATTGGGTGACCTGGAGTTCTTGTGTTATGTGAAGGGATATGGTTTGGTGGAATTGTTATAATGTAGTTCTTGTAAAGAACTTTAATACACAGATTGTAAATTGATCAAATTGGCCTCATTGACTCTGCGGGGGTTGACTCAGGCCCTTATGTCTTAGCATTGTGCATGTTTCTATCATTGCATTGTTAAAGGTAAGTCATGCTTCAGTTTTAAAAATGATTTATCGAATGAGCGAATATGGGGACTATTTGTTAAACTATGTTTATATTTACTTGTACACTAACTTTGAAGCATCTTTTTTCCTCAAAACAGTATTTTTAATTATCCTTATTTTTATTTGCAGGGCTTTCATTGTAAAAGCAAACCTTCCAGTAAGTATAAGCTATTCCATTTTGTGTTATTCTTAAATTATGGACAAAAAAAAAGATCTCTACAAGTAATAAATCCCCTCCAAGGCCACATCAGGGCAGCGTGATCATTTGACATGGTATTTAAAACCAGTTTCACAGAATTTTTCCCTAAAGTAAAACGTTTTAAAAACTGATGGGTTACAATAAATGTTAGGATAATAGTTCTTATTGGCCACTGTTGGACAACAGGATACTGGTCTAGATGGTCATTTGGTCTAACCCAGTATGGCCGTTCTTATGTTCTTGAATTTTGTGCTTTATTGCTTTGTAATTTTCCTTACCTAGTATAATCATTGCTAAGATTTCTTCAGCCACCCCACCCAAATGTGGTTTTAATGACCTACAATCATCATTATTATTATTATTATTATTATTAGCTGTAAAATAATAATAATAATAATTAATAATAATCTATAGCAACAACAACTACTACTACTATGTGATAGATAGATTGGGGGGAGGGATAGCTCAGTGGTTTGAGCATTGCTAAACCCAGGGTTGTGAGTTCAATCCTTGAGGGGGCCATTTAGGGATCTGGGGCAAATATTGGGGACTGGTCCTGCTTTGAGCAGGGGGTTGGGCTAGATGACCTCCTGAGGTCCCTTCCAACCCTGATATTCTATGATTTCTAGGATAGAGTGAAGAGAATCTGCAAAGCTTTGAAAGGGATGGGGTTAAAACATCTGCCTTCTCAAACAGCCAAACATTCTTGCAACATGTTGCTGACCAGCATGAATGGACTGTCAGGTTCTTGTGGCAGGTACCAGTGAGTCTCACTTAGGATAAGGCAGGGGTGTTGGAACAATTTGCATAGTGGGGGTGCTGAGAACCATTGAACCAAACTCTAAACCATATGATGGAAGCCACTTCAAGCCAGGGAGTGCAGTAGCACCCCCAGCAACCCTAGTTCTAGCACCTATGGGATTAGGTATCGATTCCCTGAAGACTGAATTCTGTAGCTCTCACAGAAGGAAGTGCAGGACCTGATAGAAGAAGCGGGGGCTTTGACCCTGTACTCTGCCTTGGCTAAAGCAAGCCATATTATCCTTTCTTGGGGCAGGCTGAGGAAGCCCTTTAGCATGATGTTTTGGCCTTAAAGGGAAGGTCACTTGTAACATTTATTTAGTTTGTTTGTTCCCAGAATTAGAATTGGGTCCGGATTGTGCTAGATACTGTATAAACACAGAGGTAGATACTGTCACTGAACTGAAGGCCCAGTACTGCAAGGAATTCCGTTTGTATGTGAGGGTCCAGCCAAGCAGAGCCAGTAGCAGGATCGGGCCTATATCACACTTTTGTCTGAAAATTTGTACCCACTATCATTATTACAAGACACACAAGGGTGGCTAGAAGCGAAAGAGATTAGAAAATAACTTTTCTCTTTGTCCTCATTGTATTTCATTTGTGCATCTGACAGCATTTTGTGTACTGTCATTTCTACTGTTCCCCCGTCTAGTCAGTCATTTATTATTATTATATATTATTTATATTGTAAAAACACTTAAAATGGCCCCAATCAGGTACTAGAGCCCTAAGGTACAACACACTGTACTCATACATAGCCAAAAGATGGGCCCTGTCTCACAGAGGTTGCAATCTTGAGCACCAATTTTGCAAAAAATCAACCATGCACTTAATTGTAACTGCATGAGACATCCTATTGTCTTCAGTGGGACTTCTCACGTGAGTAAAATTAATCAGATGTGTAAATGTTCTCAGGATTGAGGTCTTCGTTTCCCCTTTTTTTATGTGCGTCTTTTGTCAGCAACTGGAGAGAGAAAATACTGTTTATAAATAAGAAAATGTGATAGTAAAATCCCCATAAAAATTGGGGCTCAAGAGGATTTAGGAACAAGTGTAATAGATGAAATTACTTTTAATTCATTTTTTAAAAACTGATTAGATTTCAACTTGATGGTGTCCATTCAATAACAATGTCTATAAAATCAGATTTTTGTCAGAAAAAGGGTTTGGCATCTGTGCATCGCTATGTAACCCCATATTCTGGAAAGTTTAAAATGGTGTGATATCTTGGTCCTATGCCATTTACCATTTTTTTTGTTGACTTGGAAGAAAACATAAAACAATGACTGATAAAGTTTGCAGATGACACGAACATTGGAGGTGAGATAAATAATGAAGAGGACAAGTCATGTAGAGTGAGCAATCTGGATCTCTTTGTATGCTGGGCACAAGCAACCAATATGCATTTTTTGGCAAAATTTGAATGTATGCATCTAGGAACAAAGAATGTAGGCCATACCTACTGGATGAGAGACTCTGTCCTTGGAAGCAGTGAGACAAAGATTTGGGAGTAATGGTGGCTGATCAGCTGAATATGAGCTCCCAGTGCAACACTGTGGCCAAAAGGCTAATGCTATGCTTGACCCATACACAGGAAACTCTCAAGGAGGAGAGAGAGGTTATTTTATGTCTGTATTTGGCACTATGCAGCTGCTGCTGAAATACTGTGTCCAATTCTGGTGTCCACAACTCAGAAAGGGTGCTGATAAATTGGAGAGGGTTCAAAGGAGAGCCAAATAAATGATTAAAAGATTAGGAAACGTGCCCTATAGTGATACATTTAAGGAGCTTGAAGCGGTCTTGAAGGGGTCAACAAACATGTGGACAAGGAGGATCCAGTGGATATAGTGTATTTAGATTTCCAGAAAGCCTTTGACAAGGTCCCTCACCAAAGGCTCTTACATAAATTAAGTTGTCATGGGATAAGAGGGAAGATCCTTTCATGGATTGAGAACTGGTTAAAAGACAGGGAACAAAGGGTAGGAATAAATGGTAAATTTTCAGAATGGAGAGGGGTAACTAATGGTGTTCCCCAAGGGTCAGTCCTGGGACCAATCCTATTCAACTTACTCATAAATGATCTGGAGAAAGGGGTAAACAATGAGGTGGCAAAGTTTGCAGACGATACTAAACTGCTCAAGATAGTTAAGACCAAAGCAGACTGTGAAGAACTTCAAAAAGATCTCACAAAACTAAGTGATTGGGCAACAAACTGGCAAATGAAATTTAATATGGATAAATGTAAAGTAATGCACATTGGAAAAAATAACCCCAACTATACATACAATATGATGGGGGCTAATTTAGCTACAACTAATCAGGAAAGAGATCTTGGAGTCATCGTGGATAGTTCTCTGAAGACATCCACGCAGTGTGCAGCGGCATTCAAAAAAGCAAACGGGATGTTAGGAATCATTAAAAAGGGATAGAGAATAAGATGGAGAATATCTTATTGCCCTTATATAAATTCATGGTACGCCCACATCTTGAATACTGCATACAGATGTGGTCTCCTCATCTCAAAAAAGATATACTGGCATTGGAAAAGGTTTGGTGAAGGGTAACTAAAATGATTAGGGGTTTGGAACGGGTTCCATATGAGGAGAGATTAAAGAGGCTAGGACTTTTCAGCTTGGAAAAGAGGAGACTAAGGCGGGATATGATAGAGGTATATAAAATCATGAGTGGTGTGGAGAAAGTGAATAAGGAAAAGTTATTTACTTGTTACCATAATATAAGAACTAGGGGCCACCAAATGAAATTAATGGGTAGCAGGTTTAAAACAAATAAAAGGAAGTTCTTCACTCAGTGCACAGTCAACCTGTGGAACTCCTTGCCTGAGGAGGTTGTGAAGGCTAGGACTATAACAGGGTTTAAAAGAGAACTAGATAAATTCATGGAGGTTAAGTCCATTAATGGCTATTAGCCGGGATGGGTAAGGAATGGTGTCCCAAGCCTCTGTTTGTCAGATGGTGGAGATGGATGGCAGGAGAGCGATCACTTGATCATTACCTGTTAGGTTCACTCCCTCTGGTGCACCTGGCATTGGCCATTGTCAGCAGACAGGATACAGGGCTAGATGGACCTTTGGTCTGACCCAGTATGGCCATTCTTAAGTTCTTATGAGCTCAACCTGTTTACCTTAACAAAGAAACAGTTAAGGGGTGACTTGATCATAGTCTATAAGTACTTATATGGGAAACAAATATTTGATAATGGGCTCTTCAACATAGAAGACAAAAGTATAACACGATCCAACAGCTGGACTCATTCAGACTGGAAACAAGGCATAATTTTTTAACAGTGAGGTTAATTACCATTGGAACAGTTTGCCAAAGGTCGTGGAGCATTCTCCATCACTGACAATTTTGACATCAAGATTGGAAGTTTTTCTAAAAGCTATGTTCTAAGTATTATTTTGGGGAAGTTCTAAGGCATGTGTTATACAGGAGGCCAGATTAGATGATCACAATGGTCCCTTCTAACCTTGGAATCTATGAATTCATGAAAACATGAGTGCAAACTTTTCAGAATTTACTACATGGTGATATCTATTTTAAACGGACATTGTCAACTTGAAAATCTAGTTAACTTCTGAACTGATGTATGTAGCAAGTATGTTTTGCTATTCATTAACCACAAGTTGAACTTCAGTTGTCTTCATGTGGGAGTATAACAAGTTGATTTGGAAGTGTGTTGAATCATCATAATAAATTGATCCAGAAGATGTTGGGGTAAATTTACAAGTGCTATGCAAAATGGCTTTATGGGTTCATATTCCTGTGAAGCAGTTTTAGTATACCTTTAGATATATTTGGAGATATACTGCAAGTATACTCAATACTTTAAAACACTTATAAGGGTGAAATTTCAGGTTAAAAATAATTAGAACTATGCTAGGATGTCAGATTGTATCTGTGATTCATTTACCTTGTATGTCCTCTGATTAAGGTTATTGTCTAATTTGAGCTTCTTGCCCCAGGCTTCAAATGATTGAAATAATATATGTCCATTCCTTATTCACCTCACAACCATAGTTTCTTCAGTCCAACTTGGAAAGGGTTGAGTTGTTCCAAGCTACCAGATATCATACATTTCTTTTTTGCTTGCTGCATCATATAACAAAGAATCAGCTGTGGCTGGACTGGTGGCAAAACCACATGGAAATTGTGTTCATGCTGAAAAGCAAGCCCTTGCAGATGTCTGACAGACCACCAAATTACGGGTGTCCATAATTAGCAATATTTCTATTAACAAAACACTAGGATAGAGGGATTATAACCATAATTATAGTTATATTTCATGTTCAGGCCAAATGTAGGTTGCACCTGCACTGTGGAGAAAAGTGTATCTTACAGCTGTCCTTTAGTGTAGGTTCAATTACTAATCAGGAATGTAAAGAAGTGTGTGTACTTTCTAAAGGTAACTGTCTAATGAGGGGGAAAAATAACAAAGGTGATAAAGATAGCACTTATGATGTTGAAGAATTAGTCAGAAATAAATAGGGCAGATACTGTCAGTCTCATAGTTCTGATTTCAGGAGTGTCTGAGAACATTTACAGGAGGGAATTCTTCTTTTCTTCTGTCATCTCTTCCCTCTACTGACCATTTGTTCTGAAACAAAATATATGTAGTCATGCAAAATCCATGCTATGAGGTATTTAAAATTATTATTTATTTGTTTACAAACAGTTTTATAGAACTGAAAAAAACTAATGTGAAGGGATCACTTCACTTTTACGCAGTACTTTGCTTTTCCTACCACTTCTTGGGTTGAATGTAATAGCCATTATTAGGGACAGCTGTGATGGAGTGGGATCTGAGAGTAAAATAAAGTTGGATTTTGGCCTCTACACTACAGTTATCACCCTTATAGCCATAAAATATGACTCTTTAGTGACTACTAATGGTCAAGATCTTAGTTTTAGATCTGATCTGAAGGAACATCTTCCGCAATATTGATCCCTAGAACCACTCTTGGGCAATTGTCAAATGCTGAGCCAAAGGGAAGAATGCATATCAGCTATGCATTGCCTGAAATTCTCCCATGCAGCTGCGGAATAGGCCTTTAACCCCGGGATCTAAATTCTGGGATCCAATAATATCAAACCCCAAGATGATATAGCAAAAGGCCAAATTAAATTAAGGTGATAACAATGCCAACTGAAACTCAGAAGGAGATATTGTTGAATCCACCCAAACGGAATATTTGTAAGATATATGAATTTTCAAGATAAAGATTCTTCTGTGTTTGTTCCATTTAATAGACTATGCATAGATCTTCCCTAAAATTAACTATAATCAAATATGAGAAAAAGCAATATTGTACAACAAGCATGTAGCATCTCCTGGAGACTTAATGCAGACGTTATTGCTTCTGGTTGCCATTTATATTCATAGAATCATAGAAATGTAGGGATGGAAGGGTCTTTGAGATGTCATCAAGTCCAGTCCGCTGCTCTGTAGCAGGACCAAGTAAACCTAGTCCATCCTTGATAAGTGTTTGTCCAACTTGTTTTTTAAACACTTCCAAAGACGGGGACTCCACGACCTTCCTTGGAAGCCTGTTCCAGAGCTTAACTACCCTTATAGTTAGAAAGTTTTTCCTAAATCTAACCTAAATCTCCCTTTACTTCTTGTCCTACTTTCAGTGGATATGGAGAACAATTGATCACCATCCTCTTTATAAAAGCCTTTAACATATTGGGAGTCTTTCAGGTTTTCCCTCATTCTTCTTTTTTCAAGACTAAATATGTCCAGTTTTTTTCAACATTTCCTCATAGCTGAGGTTTTCTAAACCTTTTATAATTTTTGTTGCTCTCCTCTGGGCTCTTTCCAATTTGTCCACATCTTTCCTAAACTGTGGTGCCCAGAACTGGACACAATACTCCAGCTGGGGCCTCACCAGTGCCACTTAGAGTGGGACAATTGCCTTCTGTGTCTTACATAGAATACTCCTGTTAATATGCCCTGGAATCATATTAGCCTTTTTTGCAGCTGCATCACATTGAGGACTCATTGTTTGTGGTCCATTATAACCCCCAAATCCTTTTCAGCAGTACTACCACCTAGACAGTTATTCCCCATTTTGTAGTTGTGCATTTGATTTTTCCTTCCTCAGTGAAGTAATTTGCACTTTTCTTTATTGAATTTCTTCTTGTTGAATTCAAACTAATTCTACAATTTATCAAGATCATTTTGAATGCTTGCAATCCCTCCCAGCTTGGTGTCATCTACAGATTTTGTAAGCAAACACTCTACTCCATTATCCAAGTCATTAATGAAAATATTGACTAGTACCGGACTCAGGACTGACCCCTGCGGAACCCCACTAGATATGCCCTCCCAATTTGACAGCAAACCATTGAAAACTACTCTTTGAGTATAGTCTTTCAATCAGTTGTGCATCCACCTTTTAATAAATTAATCTAGAGCACATTTCCCTAGTTTGCTTATGAGAATGTCTTGCAGAACCATGTCAAAAGCCTTACTAAAATCAAGGAATATCACATCTACTGCTTTCCCCCTATACACTAGGTCAGTAATCGTATCAAAGAAGGAAATGAAGTTGGTTTGGCATGATTTGTTCTTGACAAATCCATGGTGACTATTTCTTACAACTAAGGCTAAGATTTCGTCTTGGATATTTTTAGTAAAAGCCATGGACAGGTCGTGGGGGGTTCCCCATGCCCTACCATGGCAGCAGGGAGCTGTGGGTTTCCCCCTGCCCCACTGCAGCAGCGGAGACCTGCGGGACTCCCCTTGCCTTGCCATGGCAGCAGGGAGCTGTGAGGGTCTCCCTACCCCACGGCAGCAGCGAGGAGCTGCCAGTGTCCCCCTCCTGTCACCATGGTGGGAGCTGCGGGGTCCCTCAGCCCTGCTATGGCAGTGGAGAGCTGTGGAGGTCACCCTGTCCTGCCACAGCTGCGGGGAGCTGCCAGGATCCCCCTGCCCCATGGCGGTGTCTGGGGAGCTGCGTGGATCCCCCTGCCCCACCATAGCAGTGGGGTGCTGTGGGAAGTGGCAGGGGCCCCCTGCCCTGCGGCAGTGGTGGGGAGCTTCCAGTGTCCTCCTGCCCCGTGGCGGTGGCCTGGAACCTGTGGGGGTCCCGCTGCCATCGCTACTGGTGGGGACCTGCAGGGATCCCCTTTTCTCTGGCAGCAGCTAGGAGCTGCAGGGTACCCCCCCTGCCTGCAGCTGCTCGGAGCTGCAAGGTACCCCCACAGCCCATGGTGTCTGAGAGCTTGGGGGCCTGTTGCCTCAGGCAGCGGGGGTACCTCACAGCTCCCCGCTGCTGCAGGAGGCAGCGGGACCCTGTAGCTCCCAGCCACCAGGGCTGAAGTCACAGGGGTCTTTGGAAGTCATGGATTCCATGACTTCCGCGACCTCCATGATAATACTGTAGCCTTACTTATAACCCTATTATCCTCCACGTGCCTATAAATTAATTATTTGACTCGTTGTTTAATAATTTGCTCATATGAAAACAGTGCAGCCTGGTTACTCTGGGCTGCCGTGACAGAATATGAACCATCATATGTCAGACAATGCTGTTCAAGAAAAGATCTCGGGATTTTGCAGCAATTTTTTCTAATTGAAGAGCTGCAACTAAAGCTGAATGCCATCTAGGATTCATATTGTTAAATACTAGGTAGCTCTGAAATTGTATGAACTAGGGTAAAAGGGCCTGATTTTCCACTCTTTTCCACTGGTTTTACGTTAGTGTATCTCCATTGAGTTCAGTGGAGTTCCAAGTGCATAAAATCAGAGTAAAGGAGTAGAGAATCAGGGCCATAATGTTTATGTATTGTGGTTGCATTTGATATATAGCTCTCTTCTGTTTCGGGTCAAATTCAGACTCAATGTAAGTGGGTACTACTCCACTGAAATCAACAGAGATGCACACATTTGCATCAGGTGTCAGTTTGGCCTCTTGTGGATCTATTATGATGGGGTTCACCTGCCAACAGCAGCTGCTGAAACTCCTTCTTAAAATGAGAACCCCACAAATTAGTGGGGACTGTGCTCAGGAGATAATAATGCCTCTGAGTATTAATATATCAGTGATTCTCTGCATCATTGGTGGGAAGATGATGTGCCCATGTCTTTCTCCCTTCACCCCTCACCTCCCTCTGTAGGGTTAGTGTTGTGGATATGGCTCATTCACCTTCCATGTGAGCAAATAGACATCCATGTGTGGAAGCTATTCTTGGCCACATACCCAAAGGACACATTTTAGCCCTTAGATTGTAAACTGTTTGGGGCAGGCACCTTGTCTTTTATTTGTATGGCTAGTGCCATGCACTCCTGTAGTTCTGCAGATATGATTAATATTAGTAATCATTGCATTGTTATGTACTAACACAGCTAAAATGAAGTGGTGCTGTAGTGTATGTGGCAAAGCCAATGTATTGCAATGGAGATTTCAGCAAATGCAGCCCAGCAACTCATTCAAACAACCTCTAGGTGGGTATGTGTTAAAATTCCTCACTTCAGAACACTACCCATGTAATTACAGATCTATACCAAAGCCCGATTAATCAGATATTCTTCACCCATGATTGCAAGACAACATCTTTTAGACAGAAAAGCATAACAAATACATGAGGGGTGAAACCAACTCTTCCTGCACAAATCCTGAATAATCATGCTCTATGTGGTGGGGGCTAGGGGAGTTGAAGAGGTGGCAAAGAGCTGCTGAAGCCCAGCAAGTTGCATGGGATTTTGGGGCCACACGACCACCACTCAACCCCTCTTTGCTTTCCACAATAGTCTCACATAGGATTGGCATGGAGACCCAAGCAGTGACGTGTAGGAGATGCACAACTCTGAGAAGGAAAATAAACGAAGAAATAGTCAATATGTCTTGGATGTAGAAATGAACCACTATCTACATAACGAACAAAACCTCAGCCATGATAAATATGCCTCACACTTATCACTGATTGTGAGCTTCGTGGGCTGAAGGGCAAAGAAAATCCTATAGGTATGAAATGTCTGCCCATGAATAGGGAAGCAACGGTGCCCCCCTGTGTAAAAATGACATTTATTAGCTGCCCAGACGGTCCCCTAGCCCCCATGGAATTAAATACTAAACCCAAGAGTGCCTCTGATCACAAAACAATGCACTTAATTGTTGCGAGAAAGCCTAAAAGCACTGACAGTGCAGTCATGTTCGGCGACTGCAACTGTGGGTAGGAACCTCCTTTTCTTCTCTTGAGCTGGGCAATTTGTCCCTGAACTGTGACTGGTGGATATTTCCTTCCGAAGCTGCGACACCACCCAAATGTACAACCAATTCAAATGATTTGCTATTCAGGCCTTTGATCTTCTGTTTTACTCATGATTCTTCTCATAGAAGCATTGGGGTGAAATCCAGGCTCCATTGAAGTCACCGCAAAATTTCCCATTGACTTCAGTAGGCCCAGGATTTCACCTTTGGATTTTTTTGGCCATGTTTGTGATCTTCTTTAAAATGCCATATGGCCAGCTGGATTTATATATATCTATATGTATTTTTGACATTCACAGCTGGTATTTTTAACAGTTTCTGCCGTGATGCTCCTGCCTCTTTATCTTCTACTGTATTGAAAAGCATGAAGCTCTCAACTGTGATGAAGTGTGTACAGGGAAGCCAATGCTCTCTTCACTTAAGCATCAAAGGGACACTGACTCTTGATGGTAGGCCAGCAGATTTGTTACTAAACCATTTTGGGGTTTGTTTTGCTGTTTGTTTATGGTCCTTCAGCCAGATTTTGTTCTGTATTGCAGTGTTCATATCCAAGATGAGTTGAATTAACTATATCAGTAAGATTTTATGGAACAGTGTATCTACTGCTTTACTAAAATCCAGAAGTGAAATCCTGGCCCTATGGAAGTCAACGGGAATTTTGCCATTGACTTCAGTGGAACAAGGATTGCACCCCAAGTATATTACAATAATCATTGGCCTGCTAAACCCAGGGTTGTGAGTTCAATCCTTGAAGGGGCCATTTAGGGATTTGGGGCAAAAATTGGGGATTAGTCCTGCTTTGAGCAGGGGGTTGGACTAGATGACCTCCTGAGGTCCCTTCCAACCCTGATATTCTATGATTCTTCCACTAAAGTCTTGAGCCTATGGCTGCCTTTCTATAGGTATATCTTTGTACCTGTCTGACACGCTATTGACTTCATGATGGCCCAACAGTCCACCCACACAAAAGCAGCTATAGTATTGGGGCCTAAAGTTGTAATTCTGTCTAAAAATAAAATAAGAGTAATCAAGCTTTTTGGCATGAGCTATTCTTTGTAAGACCTTGCTTCTTTATGTGGACAATTCTCTGACCTTCTAGCTGTTTCATTATTTTTTTTTCTCTCATGACTTGCTCCTTTATTTCCCCATGGATAAAGATGCATTCCAACCAGAACATTGTGTCCAAGCCCTCTGACCTTTGGAGTGGTGTGCATTCAGATCCAAATATGAAACCTGACCTAACAAAGGCTTATTCACATGCTTAACTTTGCAAACTGTGAGTAGCCTGATTAAAGTCAAGTGCGTAACTTTAAGCACCTCTGTGACTTTCCAGAGTCAAGACCTTGGATTTGAATTCTGTGTTCCAGGTCTTTTTGTGCTAGGGATGGGAGTTAAACTGATGGGATAGTAATTGCCAGGATCACTCTTCTTTACTTTTTTGAAGTAAATTTACTTTCTCCAGTCCTTCAAGACAATACTGCCCTATTTTATGACAAAATAATTGTCAATGACATATTAATATGCTAATTTTCTTAATATTCCAGGCTGTATATTGTCAAGTCTGGCAGATTCATAAATATAAGTTTTTCTACAGGTCCTAGTTGCTGAGATGTATTTTCTTTATTTTTCTTAGTGAAGCATGTATAAAAAAGGAGTTCAGTATCATAGCTATTTTTGAGGTATTGTTAATCTAATATCCCTCCTCTTTTATTAATGCATTTATTTAGGTACCACTCCTGCAAAATCTTGTGATTAACAAAGTTAATGGGACTACTCATCTGCTTAAAGTTAAGCATGTGCATAAGGGTTTGCAGGATCAATGCTTTAATCTCTAGCAATAGTTATACCCTATGAAAATAAGAACATATATATGTATGACCTTATTTTGACATTCAGAAAAATCTCTGTATCTTGCACATAGAAGGAAACCTATGAATGCACTGCAAGTTTTGTAGTTTAGTTTATGTTTTGTTAAGATGTTGGAGGATCATCCTTTTAAAACATATTTAAAAATTAATTTCAGAAAATATTCGTGGTCTCGAAATCTGTTCTCTGTCAGTGGACACGCAGCAGTCTCAGTGTGTGAATGTGAGATTTTCTAGAAAAACAAGCAACAAGCTTGGTGGAAGGAAGGTAGGTTCCCTCTTTTTGATTTGCTTAGCATAAAAATATTGTGAGCCTTTGGAGGAAAAAAAACAAGAATACATTTAATGCCTCTCTTTTCTTCATCCCACCACTGACTTTGCCAAAGTGTGTACGTGATGATTATACTTCTATTATGTTACCTGAAAACCTGCTGATAGGAGAATATAACTCAAATTGCATCACTTCTTTATGACATATAGACTCTGTAGTGGGGTGGTCACTCCGCTTCTGCCCGGAGGGCTTAAAAGCAGCCCTAAGGGAGGACTGTGGCTGGGGAAGGCTGAATGGAGAAGCAGCCTCAGCTGTGGCCATGCCCCAATCAGGGCCCAGCTGGTCCTTAGAAGAGGGCAGTGGGCCAGGAACAGACAGTCTCTCTCTAGAGGGAGAAGGGCCTGGCTGCTGGGAAGCTGAACAGAGTACCTGAGGGGAGCAGGGCTGAGGAATAGGGCTGGGGAGCTCCCGCCCGGAAAAGCCCCAGGCTGCGGCCTTGTCAAAGGCCAGAAAGGTGCAAGGGCGCAGCCCAGGGTAGGCAGAGGCAGTCGGTCTAAACCCCCCCTTGCTTGGGATGATTGGCTTATACAGACTGCAGTTGGCTCCAGTGAAAGGGGGCTAGATGGTGACTGGCAGTAGCCACTGAGGTGAGGTGGGGATAGTGGGAGGGTGGGGAGACCCAGAGAGCGGGTGTACTACCGGTGGCAGGGCCCAAGGACAAGGGGCACCGGGTCCAGGAGGGACACAAGGGGGCCAGTGGCAGCGAGGCACCAGCCTGCAGAGGGTGCTCCAGGATGACCGAGAGGAGGTGCCACAGGGGTGAGTCTCGCCCCATTACAGACTTCCTTCTTTACCACCTTTAATACTTGCTTCATTTGTCCTTTTGCAAGAGCTAGTGTGCTTTATAGAGCCTAGTTTTCAAACCAGCCTCAACATGACCTTTCATTTTGTGCCTGTGTGTGCTGTTTTGAACCTGCACTTGCTTATGGACCACGTCATTTAGACAGCTAAGTATGTGTGTATTCATTACTTACCTTAGGTGGTCAGGTGGTGGTAATTTTAACTGCAAAATATATCGCAGGGGCAGACTAAATCCAGAATTAGTGTCTTTGAAAAATATGACCTAGTATGTGGGAAAACAAGATGGTTTTTTTTATTTTAATGACTGATAGATTATAGCTTTTTATTAATATCTCAAGCATGTTGTTTTTTGTGCTTGTGTATATGTTATGAAAGGACCATATTGCCTCATGATGGGTGAAATGAGGTCTCTTTGATCAGGCTAGTGTTTTGCCTCTATCGCTGTAATATTATCCTGTGATCAAACGTACCCTAGTGCAGCATTCAGTTGGCCGTGAACTGCCTGTAACATTGAAATTGAGGTAAATTTCATGTGCACTTCCCAGCAGCTTGTCTTGGCTTACATCCAGTAAACAGAACTGGTGACCTCAGTTGATCCTTACTTCCCTCAATTCCATGCCACAGACTGAAAATGAATAATTCCTGGATGAAATTAATGTAATTATTGTAAATTATTACCTCTAATACACATGTAAGAGACTCTGAAATCTGAGAAACAACTGATGACCTTTTAGAGACCTCATCTTTGGGAATCCTTTGGGAAAAGGTCAGATTTCACATTGGAATTTGTTCTGCCAGCAATGACTTGTACCAGATCTATGTATCCAATGTCAAAATCTAGCTGAGTTTGGATCAGAAATTCAGAAACTCTTGGAAATCCCTTCTGAAAATGTCTGAGAAGAATGTAAAAACAAACGAACAAACAAACAATTATATGATCTCTGAGAATGTATAGTGGTGTTGTAAACAGAAGCCCGTTTGAGCAAAAGTGACTCATTGCTTAGACCTGTGATGTCATGTACCTTGTGTTCTGGAAGTTATGGAAAAACTTGATTTTAAATACATGTTTTAAACAGGTGCATGTGCAGTTTAATTGCTTTGAAGTCAATGTAGCACAACACATCTATGTGACCATGAAAACAATACCAAATTACTGTGAAGTCCAGTTGAGTCAGCAGTACTATGTTGAAGGTAGGAAACGATCTTTAAAGTGATGTATCAGAAAAATAACAATGACTAAGGCCAGACCTTCTGCTGGTATAAGTCAGCCTAGTCTCATCTGAGTCAGTGTGCCTGGGATGATTTACAACAGCTGAGGATCCATTCGGCCGTTATTTTAATGATTTTGTTAGGTGTGCGCAAAATGGAGTCTCAAGGTTCACACACAAGTGTGTTTGCGAAACTGCAACCACAAATGTATCTGCAAGAAATGCAATTGTGCTAGTTAAATTGTCTTTGAATGTGCAAGTGTCAGGGGGTAGCCATGTTAGTCTGCAGCCACAACAGATGCTGAAGAAGTGGTTTTTACCCATGAAAGCTTATGCCCAAGTAAATCTGTTAGTCTTTAGGGTGCCACTGGACTCCTTGTTTTTGAATTTGCAGTTACCCTATTTCAAGTTCAGTCCTGAGGGGGCTGTTACACAACTGCTCTGCACCTTGACCTGGGACTCTGGTACCTTTTGAAAGTTTGGCTCAAAGAGTAATTTTTTACATTAGATGTAAACAGTTTCGAACAAATATATTCAAAGATTAGAATAAGCCCTTTTGGGAGATTGTACGTAGAAATTCAGAAGAAATGCACAGGGCTTTCTAGGGAAGCTTTTTGTTTTCAATTAATGTTCTGATCTACTACTTGTTTCTTTGTATACAGGTTGATGATAACAGTTCTAAACTATTTAAAGCACAGTGCATGCCACTTGTCTATAAAACTGGTCAAATGACATTTCACAGATTTTTATTATATCCTGTTACGTGTTGCCATAAATTAGCGCTGTTGATTAATTGCAGTTAACTCATGCAATTGACTTAAAAAAAAATTAATCGCAATTAAAAAAAACTAATCTCGATTAATCGCAGTTTTAATCGCACTCTTAAATGATAAAATACCAATCGAAATTTATTAACTATTTTTGGAAGTTTTTCTACATTCTCAAATATATTGATTTAAATTACAACACAGAATACAAAGTGTACAGTGCTCACTTTATATTTTCATTTCAAATATTTGCACTGTAAAAATGACAAACAAAAGAAATAGTATTTTTCATGCCACCTCATACAAGTACCATAATGCAATCTCTTTATTGTGAAAGTGCAATTTACAAATGTAGATTTTTTTTTGTTACATAACGGCACTCAAAAACAAAACAATACAAAACTTTAGAGCCTACAAATCCTGTTATTCTGCCAATTGCTAAGACAAACAAGTTTGTTTACATTGACACGGGAGATAATGCTGCCGGCTTCTTATTTATAATGTCACCTGAAAGTGAGAACAGGCGTTCACATGGTACTTTTGTAGCGGCAGTGCAAGGTGTTTACGTGCCAGATATGCTAAACATTCGCATACCTCTTCAAGCTTTGGCTACCATTCCAGGGGAAATGTTTCCATGTTGATGATGCTCGTTAGAAAAAAATGCGTTAATTAAATTTTGACTGAACTCCTTGGGGGAGAATAGTATGTCTCCTGCTCTGTGTTTTACCCGCATTCTGCCATTCTTATTAGAGCAGTCTCGGATGATGACCGAGCACATGCTGATCGGTTTAAGAACACTTTCACTGCAGATTTGACAAAACGCAAAGAAGGTACCAATGTGCGATTTCTAAAGATAGCTACAGCACTTGACCCAAGGTTTAAGAATCTAAAGTGCCTTCCGAAATTTGAGAGGGACTAGGTGTGGCGCATGCTATCAGAAGTCTTAAAAGAGCAACATTCTCATGCGGAAACTACAGAACCTGAACCATCAAAAAAGAAAATCAACCTTTTGCTGGTGGCATCTGACTCAGATGATGAAAGTGAACATGTGTCGGTCTGCACTGCTTTGGATTATTATCAAGCAGAACCCATCATCAGCATGGATGCATGTCCTCTGGAATGACGAAGGGACATCTGAATCTTTAGTCAGGGCCGGCCCACAACATTTTTGGCACCTGAGGCAGGGAGCTCAAATGATGCCCCCATGACCCCTTGCTTGGGCCAAAACTTTGAAAGGTCTCAATTCTGCCTTCTTCCTGTTCTACTGCTCTCATGGTGTTATACCAATAAATTAAAAACCAGCAGGATCTTATTAAAGGAGAAAAGGCAAAATACCACATTTATTGTGAATACAGAAAGAATCATAGTAAGCAGTTAGTTATAGCTATAACATTCCATTCAATTTCATATTTATTCACACATTCATTCACACACACACACACACACACAGGTTCTGCAAGGTTGTTATCATAGTTACCAGCCTTAGAGTTGCTCATGCCAAGCCACTGCCCAGGTGGCCTGGACATGAGGAGGGAGCAGGGCCTTGTCAGATGCTCATCTGATGCTCCTGGAAGTTGGTTTGCAGAATCAGACCCCCCAAAGTTCTCACTTTCTAGAGTCTATTTTTATAGGAATTTCTTCCTATGCCAGTCTGTGGGAATTGCTTGATCATACTGTTGCTGAATCAGTCAGCAGATAGCACATTCCTGAGGGCTCCGTGCTGCTAGATGTTATCTTGTTCTTTGGTGCTCCCATTCTTGAGGCTGTTGGGTGGATTCCAGTCTGCCCTCCCGGGGGGGTGGGGGGTCCTCTGGTTATTTCCACTTGACGCCTTCTTCAGCCGATGGACACGGGATTCTTAGGCTGGCACCTCCCTGATCATTCAGTTATTATCCACACCAAGCATCCATCCACATTCATCCTCTATCTCTATTTTAATCACAATTGTTAATACAACAAAAGGGTGGGGAGTCTCTGGGTGCTGTTTCTGTTGTTACAGAGTATTGCTTTGAGTCTCTCTCTCTGTGAATTGCTCTGAGAACAGACTCTGTCCTAGAATGTACTAACGCAATCAGCAGCTTGCAAGTTTCACACATAGAGGGAGAGAAACAGTACCAAAAACCAAGAGACCTCTTAATTAGTAATATCCTGGAATTTAAACTCTGGGGAATCAAACTCATTTGTGATTTTAATACAGAACTTCTTTAATATGATCCAACAATGGTACTGCTCTGCTACCTACCCCAATAAAGGAGAACTAACAACTTAAAATGCCTTGTTCAAAACTTTTAAGTAACACTTAACTTTCAAACGCCTGAACAGCAAATGTAACTTTTCTTGTCTGTATAGTAAATACTGGCATTTTTATCTGTTTTAATAATCGAAGTGGTGCTTTCTGTGCCTTCTTGGTTGCAAAGATTTGAACTGCTTCCAGAAGGTCCACAGTCTGGGCCAGCTCATGCCTATTGAGATGGTTGCAAGGCCAACCAGCCTCTCCTGTGTCATTGTGGAGCGTAGATGTGTTTTTATTAACTTCAGCTTGGAGAATCTGCGTTCTCCACTGGCAACTGTTACAGGAAGTGTTAGAAGTATGCACAGAGCAACAAAAACATTTGGAAAGAGGACGGTCATCTTATTTGTGCACATATATTCCAGAACAGCCTTTGGAGTTGATCCTGTTGAAATGTATCTCAAAAGGGCTTTCAGTTCGTCACCTAAATCACTCGCATCAATATCACGCATGTCATCATGTGTCAACACTGTCTCTAGTGCCCTGCATTGCTGGTGTAGGTCTTCTTCAGGTATAGTGAGGAGTTTTGGAATATCATACAACATCCCAAATATACTGCTGTGTTCCTCGAGCTGCATGAAACGTTCTTCAACTGACTGTATTGCACAATCTAGCACCTGGTTAAAGAATTCAACTTTGAATTGTTGTTTGGGGTCTCTTATGGGATTATCTTGTGCCTCGTAATCAAAATGTCTTCTTCTTTGGTGCCTCTTGTATTCTTGAATAGGTGGAAAAATAGCTTCTGTGCACTCTTCAGAATGTTTTGAAATCCCTCATCTGACCGGTAAGACTGTAGGTCTGACTTTGCTTTGTCCAGTTGTTCCATTGCTCCAGATATATCAAGGTCAACACCTTGGAGTCTGTTGCTTACAACACTTATTTCAAACAGTATGTCATGCCACAACACTAAGCCACATAGAAATTTGAAGTTACGTATGTTTCTGGTGCTTCCATTTCCCTCTGCCACTGTTCTCCCAGGAACAGTTCCTGTTATAGCATTATCCTCCCTAATAGCAACTATGGCATCATCTATCTTCCCAATTTGGTGTGTGTTAGGCTTTATCGCTTCCACTCAACTTTCCCATCGTGTGGCATTCAGTGGTTTCAGTGTCAGAGGGGATGTTCCCAGATGTTGTTGCTTCAAAATTTGCCATCGATGAATTGATGCAGAGAGGAATACATAGATGCTTTGAATTACATTAAAAAATTCAGCAGCATCACTAGAAGCTGATGCTGCATCACTGACCACCAAGTTAAATGAAGGAGAACTGCTTGGGACAAAAAAAAAGTCGAGGGTTTAACTCTCAGATCCGTGTCTGCACTCCTCTGTCCTTTCCTTTCATTTTGGCACCGTTATCATAGCCCTGACCTCTCATGTTAGCCATCGCAATTCCTGTATCTTCCAGCTTTTTAAGAAGCACATGTGTCATACCAGCTCCTGTAGTATCGTCAATGTCAATAAATTCTAGAAAATGCTCTCTGACAGTCACCATTGCAGGGACATTTTCACTAGGTTCTGTTACAAAATGCACCATTAAAGTAATTTGTTCCGTATGGTTGATGTCAGGTGTGCAGTCCAGAATAACAGAGTAATATCTTGCTGACTTCAGATCTGCCACAATCTTCAGTTTGACTTTTGTTGCCAGTAACTGTATGATCTCATTTTGAATTGTTTTTCCAATGTAGTGGTGTGTGTGTACATTTCTTGGGTGGTGACTCTTCTTAGATGCTCCTGGAGTACAGCATCAAACTCAGCCATCAGCTCCACAATTTTAAGGAAGTTTCCATTGTTTGGCACATACAGCTGATCTGAAGTGCCACGCAGTGCTAGGTTTTGGTAGCAAACATTCTCACAATGGCAATGAGCCTTTTCAAAACATTTTGCCAGTAAAGAAACTCTGATGCAATCTTCTCTTGATGCTGATCATCTATGGTGGCCTTTAATGTTAGTCTCATCTCAAGCTCTTTCCACCTATGGAATGCTCTCTAGTGATTTTTGCTGCCTTCTTATGGCATGCCAGATTTCTAGCCAGATTTTTTCCAGTCCCTTGTTCCTGTAGAACCCAATGTTTCTGGAATGTTAGACTGGAAGAGTTTGCAACAAAAACGGTATGCAGCATTCTGGGTTTTTTGAGTACATAAGCCATGGCCTCTCCACTTTGTCACCATTGGGGATTTCACACCAGTAATGTGTTGGATGGAAACTTCTATTTTATTGTCTTTGGGGAACATGAAGTTTTTCACTTGCTGTGGCTCATTCTGTACAAGGAAGTCCCTCAGGATACTGCTCAAGTGGGTCCACAATCCTGGATCATCTAGACTTAAGGAACTAAACGCAGCAGCAGCTGTTTCTTGCACCTCCACCACACTCTTCTCTGATCTACACTTTTCTTCAGGAATGTGCATGGTTACATCCTTTTGAGATGGAGATATGGATGCTGCAGTAGCTGCCAGGTCACCTGTACTATCTGGAAGATCAGTCATCTCCTCACCACTCCCAGCCTCAGTGAGGATGTAAGGCTCACCGTGAACATTTGTGTCTATGTCTCTCAGGAGAGCTCCTTCCTGCTTAGATAGAAAAGTTTCCTTTGCTTTTTCTTTTTCTGAATGCTGCCCCAGAGGGGCGTTTTCTTCTTTCACTCAGGACTGCTGTTCTGTGCCAGCTATAGTGGCTCTCAACACTCAGTGGAAGGGGACAAATAAGCAGGCTGGTAGCAGGTCCTGAGTGAGGGAAGATACCAGCGTCTTAAGGACCTAACTGGCTCCTACTACTTCAGTTGACTGACTGTTCTCCTCAAGTGGGTTCAGGGAAACAGCAGGAAACAGGAACTCCCTGAGAAGCTGGTGTTAATCAGTCCAGGCTCTTGGGGGTGCTAGAGAGGTACATAAGAGGCTTCTCCTCCTCTCTCTCCTTGCAGCTCCTGCTGCTTTGTTATTCTCTCTTCTTTTCTCCTGCCTGCCTGTTATGTCTCTTGTGCCCTCCTCCAGCACAGCACTCCACCATCTCTGTGCATCTAGAGCAGAGAGAATGCATACACACCAGCAGCAGACACAATTTTCTACACTCTGGGTCCTAGTGGCGCCCCTCCACAGTCTGGCATCTGAGGCGGCTGCCTCATGGTAAGGCCAGCCCTGTCTTTAGCGCATCTGGCATGTAAATATCTTGCAATGCCTCCTACAACAGTGCCATGCAAACATCTGTTCTCACTTTCAGGTGACATTGTAAACAAGAAGTGGGCAGCATTATCTCCTGCAAATGTAAACAAACTTGTTTGTCTGAGTGATTGGCTGGAGAAGAAGTAGGACTGAGTGGACTTGTAGGCTCTAAAGTTTTACTTTGTTTTGTTTTTGAATGCAGTTATTTTTTGTACATAATTCTACATTTGTAAGTTCAACTTTCACAATAGAGATTGCACTACAGTATGTGCGTGAGGTGAACTGAAAAATAGTATGTCTTGTTTTTTACAAATTGGTAATAAAAAATAAATATAAAGTGAGCATTGTACGCTTTGTATTCTGTATTGAAATAAATATATTTCAAAATGCAGAAAACATCCAAAAATATTTAAATAAATGGTATTCCGTTATGAGCTATCAGTGCAATTAATCGTGTAATTAATCACAATTTTTTTAATCGCTTGACAGCCCTACCATAAATATAAAACCTTGATGTTTAGCAAACATTTCAATTTCATGTTACATTACCTCACTTTTTATTGCATGAGAAATATAGTGTGTAACATCAAATTGGGCTTTCTAAAAACCTGCTTTTCATTTATACCATATTACATGGAAGAAGGAACAAAGATATACACTGAAAAATTGCTCCTGGCATTGTATGGGAAAAAAGAAAACAAAAGCCTGCTCCAGTATTGATTTAGCCAAAAAAGTTAAGTCTAGGAAGCAACCTTGGAGATGTATAGAGTTAGTTAAGTGCATGTTTAAATCAATCCTTAACATGCTGTCAGAAATTAGTCCTATCTGCCAGGGTCTAAATCAGGGGTGTCCAACCTCAGCCTGAGAAGGAGCCAGAATTTACTAATGTACATTGATGAAAAGCCACAGTAATATGTCAGCATCCCCCTGCCCCCATCAGCTCCCAGCACCTCCTGCCCACTGGCAGCCCTGCTGATCAGTGCCTCCCCATTCCTCCCCACACCTCCTGATCAGTTCTTTTGTGGCATGCAGAAGGCTCTGGGGGGTGGGAGGAGCAAGGGCATGGTAAGCTCAGGGGAGGGGGCAGGAAGGGGTGGAGTGGGGGCAGGTCCTGTGGCAGAGCCAGGGGTTGAGCAGTGAGCACCCCCCGGCACACTGGAAAGTTGGTACCTGTAGCTCCAGCCCTGGAGTCGGTGCCTATACAAGGAGCCGCATATTAACTTCTGCAGAGCCGCATGTGGCTCAGGGTCTAAATTGATCTTTATGTTGGGCAAACTTCCTAGGAAGTTTCATTTCTCATAACAATAAACCTAAGAGGAAATCAGCATGAAAAATGTTCACAAACATTTGTATAAGATAATTATGTTGGGAAACTAGGGAGGAATGTCTTAAATTAATTGCAGGTAACAATGGATAAAGAAATGTGGTGTAACAGCCCAGATTGCAAATTTGTTTAAGGTTCTCATGAACATTTGTAGTGAGAGAGAGAGAGCCCAAACTGGCGAGAACTTCCTTAATACTAGTGTGAAGTGATCAGTGCGTGAGAAGGAAGGAAGCACTTTCTATGTGCCATTATCTTCTATGACTTTTTGTACTGGACATACATGTTCTGCCTTCAAAAACAAACCAACAAACAGAACAGGGGGATGATCCTCAAGTGCATTAGAGCAATTTCCTTCTAGGAGGTGCTCAGGACTATGGTGATGAAAGCCCCATAAATACCAGATAGATTTCTTGTAGGTATATAGTTATCTCAACACTGCTGAAAACTCTTGTTCTATATTTTGCAGATTGCAGGAACAATGATGTGGGAAAACATATTCCAGTCTGTTTTGGTGAGCTGAGCATCACTGGACATAAAACACATGCATCACATTGTCATTGTGCTTGTACAGTTGCATACAGTCAAGCAATCAAGATGGATAAATATTTTACAGCTGCCAAATATTCCAATGGACCATTCCCTGTTATGTCTATACCTGTATATCTATAATATTTTCTGCATTTCCAACTGTTATCAACAAAAATTATACAATTGGTAGAGCATGGGGTATTCTGCCAAATGTAAGGGTTTGGGCACATTGACTTGGAAACTGTAGATAAAGTGGGGTTAACACTTTGTTTAATATTAAATCTTACACACACAGGTTTGGCCTCCAGGTATACACTCAGGGACCTCTGCTGCAGACTTTAACTAGCATGGGAGTATTCCTACTGACATCAGTTAAATTTATAGTGACTATTGCTGGAGTGAACAGACTACAGGAAAGGTCCCTTTCTATTTAAACGGATATGGCCAATTTAAAAAATCATGCTGAATATTTTTCTACCTACTATTCTTACAAGTAACACTTAGGATGGTTATAACCGGAAGAGATTAGAGGAAAACCCAGCATTTTCTGTGATTTTGCAGTTTGAACATTTGACAGAACTTTGTATACAGCTAGGTTCACAATTTCCTCTATATTGTCAATCAGTCAGTTTCTCCTGTTGTTGGTGTGGGTCTTTCACACAGCAACAGGGGAAAGAAACACATTTTAAAAAATGAGCACCCGCAACTCCCCGTAAAGTCTTATGGTAGATCCACACGACAAGGGATCTCTTGCATATTTGTCTACTACAGTTAGTATATTAAAGTGTTCTATACTTTCAGCGTGGTTAATGCATGTTTATAAAATAACTATTTCCTACATGGCATAACCCTGTGTCAAGTGCTATATGATCATGTAAACAAAGAACTTACCACATAATGCCATTACCAACAAAAAGGGGGGCAAGAGTTTAGCATATGCTTGCTCCTTAAAGGGCAACGGAAAGTTAGTCATGTGTGCACAGTGAATAAAGTTTAATGAAAATCACATGTGCCAACAATACCCATTTGCTTCAAAGTGTAATTTTAAAGAGAGAGGGCTTCAAGGGGCAGCGTCAAGGCTGATAGCCTTAAAAAACAACCCTATTGAGGATAGACCTGTTTTTTAAATTTTTATCCTTTGACGTGTGTCTATTAATTTCCACCTCCATAGCCCTCCATCACCACCAAAAAGTTTTATGTTCCCCTCAGAGACATGCAGTATTTTCACTAGGTGGTCAGCTTCTTGTAGAATGTACAGTGGACAATGTGGAGTTTATCAATACCATTCTTCAAATGAATGAATGGACACAAATGATTGGAAGACCAAAGCTCCAATTTTACGCTGAACAATGTAACACAATGAATAATTAAAAGCAGCAGGTAGGATGTCCTTGTTAAATTCTAATATACCTGGTTCCTGATGCAACCAACAAAGTCCCTATGCCCCAACTATAGCTAAGCAAAATTTGGAATGTCTGTCCAGCCAGAAAGCCAGACATTTCAACGTTTGTTTTTGTCCTTGTGAACAAATAAATTTTGTTTGCAGAACAGAAATTCTGAAAAACTGATCTGAAACTATCAAAACTGTTTCATTTTGACATTTTTGATCAAAAGAAAACATTATTTACATTCCCAAAATTGAAATGTTTTGTGTTAGTTTATTGAACTGAAGAAGCATATAGTGGCGCATTGCCTCATGGCAGTCGTTGTTTGGGAGCCTGATGCCTCATTCTTTCCTATGGGCAAGGCTCCCTGGCTATCCCTCCCATGATGCACCTAGAGTCCTGTGACTCCTCTGATGTACCAGGCAGCTCAGTCAGAGAGAAATCTGCATTGTATTATGGGAGATGAATTCTTCTGGGGAGCCCAGCCCATAAGAGAGATAACTCTCATAAGGCAGTGTGCTGATACGAAAATGTAGTTCAATGTTTTGTTGAACTGATTTGAAACTAAATGTTTCAGATCAGTTCAACAAAACAAAATATTCTGATTTGGGTCCAACTGACCCAAATCAAAATATTTCATTTATATTTTCCTGACAATTTTTTTGTAGTAATTTTCTCATGGGAAAATTTGGATTTTGTGAAAACTGCATTATTTTTCTGTTGCCTAATTTTTCAGCTCTAGTGCCAAACTACAGGCTGCAAAGGTTCTACAGAAGAATCTAAGCCCTATTTCAGTTGATAGACTGTACTATCATCCAAGAAACCAAACAAACACATTCTAGTGCCAGAGCTGAGCCATTGTGCAAAATCCTCATCCCTCAAGCCATGTAGCAGATTGATGCTGCTACAGCAAATATTTCTTTTCTCAATGATGTGTGCAGCTTTGACAAAGACCACAAGAAGTATACATAGGAGTTGTTATTCAAAGACATTTTTAGACTGAGTATCAGGAAAAAGTTACTTGTGCCACCACTCTGCTCACTATGCTCCCACTCATATGCTAATATTTGCAAATATATATTAAAAAAACCCAGACTTCTGTGCATCTTGGACCATAGTTGCAAGGGCCGGGAAGATTCCTAGTTAGACCACCATAGGGGACCCCACAGCTAGACTGAAATTAACTTACCCAACAGCCAGCTATCCTGGCCCGTGGAGGCTTGGCAATAAAAGATTTTGTTCAGAAAGTAAAACATGCTTTTGGTCTAAGAGAAAGCTGCACATCTTTTTTAAATTTAATATTTTCTAGCCATAATCAGTTTCGGGAGAGACAGGCAGGGGGAATAACCCATGACTAGATTCTTCAAGTTCTAGAATTTACAGATGGAAACGCTGTTAAGGGACAGTAACAGCTATCTTGGCCTGATAACTGTTAGTTTAATTTTTTTTTTAACTAACACTGGATGGCTCTGAACTTCAATCTCATGAAAATCATTAAGTAGCATAAAAGAAGAGGATATTTGTGAGGACTTAAATATACATTGAATGAAATCAAATGTATCAATATGAGGGGGAATAAACACAAAAAATCAGTGATTGACAACGTAACTAGGAACCTATGTATAATAATTTAATGTGTTTATTTTGTTCTTATCTCAGCTGGGAAGTTGGATTATAATGTGGACAGGGCGAGGAAAACCATATCTGTGAATGTATCAGACTTTCTTCAAGACCAAGACTATTATGTTCGTTTATGTCACAAATGGTTTACCTGTGAAGACGTGGGGTCATTTGCTTTGGTGAGTAAGAATTTATTACAGGCTGGGAGTATTTTCTCGTTTGAATTTAGTGGGACTACTCTGAGTAATGAGTAACATGAGTAATGTTGCTCGTATTTATGTGTTTGTACGATCTGGCCTAATCTTTTTATATGTATTTTCATTGAAAGCCAGCTACTGCATAGAAGATGGTGAGTCCAGTAATTCTATTTAATTTCAGATAAAAAGGAAGGAGTCTTTGAAGTCAACTTCCTTGCAATATTCCCAGTTACTGCCTTGTCTCTGCATTGAGGTAAAATGTTTTGATAACCTTCAGCATCTATCTCAGCCTTAAATAAAGGCGATCACCAAAAGTGCATTATTCCTGCCAATCTCTTTACAGCAAATTCTGTAGTATGAATGGCCAGATTCTGAGCCAGGCTTAGCAAATCAGTGAGAGTTGTGGGTGCTTAGAAACTGCAGCGATTGGATTCTATGTCCGTGAGCCTGCAGACACTTATATTCATAGATTCCAAGGCCAGAAAGGACCACTGAGATCATTGTCATCTGACCTCCTGTATAACACAGGCCATAGAACTTTCCCCAGATAACTCCTATAGCAGATCTTTTAGAAGAAACATCCAATCTTGATTTAATAATTGTAAGTGCTGAAGAATCCATCACTACCCTTGGTAAATTGGCCAGTGGTTAATTATCCTCATGTTAACAATGTATGCCTTATTTCCAGTCTGCAGTTGCATAGTTTCAGCTTGCGCACATGCTTAAATAATGAAGCCAGTGGAAATACGCACATGCATATGTGTTTGCAGGATCAGGATATAAGTGTTCAATTAGTGATCAGTAAAAAGGTCTAGGGTCTGTCCTAAACTCATTGAAATCAATGGCAAAACACCCATTGCCTTAAACGTGAGTAGGCTTGGGACCCAAAATTTATACATCAACAGTGTTACATATTAGAAATGATATTGTGTCACTTCAGGAATTTAAAAGAGTTTGCTACTAATAAAACTTAAATTGGAATGTCAAGTAAATTAAATGAAAATCCAAACATAGACATTCAATTATGGAAAATATGAAAGAAAACCAGAATAATCCAACAGCTATTGTGACACATCTTTGGCTGGGATGTTTTGATGTGTTCTGACTTTGAATATGTGGGTTGAACTGCCTCAAAAATAGCAGATTTGAGAATATAATTGACTAGCTAATGGCAATTCTTTGGGTTGCAGGGTTGGTCGGCGATCCCAGATGCAAGGAGGACACAACTTTGCCCTTTTAAAAATGGCAAGTAGATTGTAATTATTGCATGGCAGAGTATTATTAGTCAGTTCCTGACATGTACCATCTCCTTAAATGTGCTTGTATATAAAATGACACTGCTTGGATTGCTCCATTTTAAGCAGTGACAGTTTTTATTTGTAATATAGAAAATAATTTTTGAAATGAGGTATTACTATGTATATTTTTCGTCCTATTTTTTTCTAATAGGCCAAATTGTGCTCTCAGTTCACGCCAACATAAATGCTAAGTTACTCTATTGATATCAAAATTGTGTAAATGGGAGCAGAATTTGGCTCTACTAATATAATTTTTGTTTTTTAATTCAAGCACGAGGAGGCCAGAATGAAACAGCTTGGAGCTCAGCTTTGGGAAGGGTTCATGAAGAAAGTTGGCTTTAAGGAAGTATTTGAAGGCAGGGGCCTGGCAGACAAGGAGGAGGCTGTTGCAAATGTAAAGGGTGGATAAAGGAAGAGGACGAACTGAGTGTGGGAGTAGTTAATAGGGAGGAGCAGAGGAAACCTGAGTGGGAGTAGGAGATGATGTGAAGGAAAATGTGTAGCGGTTTAAAGCATGTAGAGCTTGAATCTGGTGCATTAATAAATAGGAAGCCGATAATAAATGTAAAATTATTTGCAGACTGTGAGCCTGATTGCAAACCTCTTCCTTGGGTGAGCAGTTACTCACACAGGTGCTTCCACTGAAGTCACAATCTGGCTTGCGGGAGTGGTAACAACTGAAAATGAAATAGGTTTTTATTATTTTGTGTGGTGAAGGGTTTCTGTCCTGCAGGAAATTCTCATATTTCAACATACACTTTTATCTCAAACCAGGACAAAAAGTCAGAATACCAAAACTCTTGGCAGAACAAACAGTTCTGAAAGGTTTTGATTAGGAAATATCAAAATTTTTTTGTTCTGAGTCAATTCAGCATTAAACTGTGTACTCCTCAGGCCCTGCTGGGGGAAGGGATAGCTCAGTGGTTTGAGCATTGGCCTGCTAAACCCAGGGTTGTGAGTGCAATCCTTGAGGGGGCCATTTAGGGATCTGGGGCAAAAATTGAGGATTGGCCCTGCTTTGAGCACGGGATTGGACTAGATGACCTCCTGAGGTCCCTTCCAACCCTGATATTCTATGATTCATGGGAAGTTGTAGTTCAGGTACCTCATGCCCCCTATTGTCCACTATAGGCTGGGCTTCTCAGCTAGATCACATCTCCCATGATGCTAGTCATGCTTGTGTTCACTTTTTTGTGAACATTCAAAGGACCTAGTTTTACTGATGTACCTACTTGCAGAAATATATTTTCCTCTTATTAGGTATTAGACAAATCCAAATTTCCAAGTTGCTTACATGAATATTTGCAGAATTACAATTTTAAATTTGCATGCTGGAAATTCTTCCACATTCATCCAATCAGGGAACAAAACCAATCGCAAATAATTAAGACAGCTCCAGTTTTCAACAGTGAGTGTTCAGTACACTGTTTGCAAACCAGAAAGCACGCATACCTTCCCCCTCCCCAGAAAATAAGTTGAATAAATCTGTGAAATTGCAGTCTGCTTGTGATGCTCAGGGAAGAGAAAAAGAAGCTAATTATGCAGATCAGTTTACTTGTGTGAATTATTCACTTATCTCTAATCATTATTCAGAGCCCTAGAACTCCACCTCTGAGTTTATTTGCTCTCTATAGAGTGAGTCTAATTTACCACTACCATGCCCTCTTGCATAGTCATTTACAGTTAAAGTGCGTGAAAAAGTCTTCCGTTCTGATTGAGCCAAGGTTGCATGGGTGGAAATGATTACCCAAGGGGCCAGGGAAAGGAGAAGCTGGTCCTTAGGTTTTATTTTAAGTGCTGATGCATGAATTTTTTTTGTTTCAATACCATTTAGATTCATTTAATTGATCTCAAAAAATGCTTCTACTGTTTGTGCATAGATACAAAGGCACTGTGGGATAACATTGTATATAATTCAGCCACACAAACACTGGCCTGGAAACCAGCCTGTCCCGTGCACGTCACTGTTAACCTATGCAGGTTAACACAGTCGAATGACCAATGTGTAGATCTACAAAACGCATCAACTACAGCTCCAGAGAAAGTAAGCATTATTTAGTGTCATTAGGACTGTAAGACTAAGGGTGATATCCTAAATCCAATGCATAACATAAGTAGCTAGGATATGGAATAAGGGCAGTTGCAAATACTTGTTTCTGTTCTATCCTATCTACACAGGTTCTTATACAGCAGTCAGATTGTTATTGTATAATAACAGCATGAGTTATTCAGAGAACTGAATACATGCTGTTGATAAAATGGTTCATGGTAGAAATTCTTGTGAACCTAGAAATTTTTGCTGAAAACAATTTTTTTTTTGTTTCCTAAAATAACTGTGGCTTGATTTTCATGTACAGCAAAGCCCCTTTACACCACACTGAAAGTAAAAAAAAAAAAGGAGTACTTGTGGCACCTTAGAGACTAACCAATTTCGTGAGCTCACGAAAGCTTATGCTCAAATAAATTGGTTAGTCTCTAAGGTGCCACAAGTCCTCCTTTTCTTTTTGCTAATACAGACTAACACGGCTGTTACTCTGAAACCTTCACACTGAAAGTGTAATGGCACCTTAGCATTTGTACCCACTTTAAGGTACAGTTGCACTCCCAGACTGGTGTAAAGAGCCTTAGTGTAAATAAGAATCAGTCTCCTTGAAATTGTGGGTGGCTTGATCCTTTCTGAAAAGTTATTTTCAGAACTAAGAGAATTTATAACTCAGCAGTGTTGCCAACTCTTGTGATTTAATCATGAGTCTTGTGATACTGAGTGCTTTTCCTAAAGCCCCAGATTCTGGATTCATATGGTTAGACAAGAATCTCAGCTTTCATTTTTTTTAAAAAAAGTAAGGTTCTATCTCTGATGGTTGTGGAGAAAAGATTGAAAATGTGACACCTAAAGACTGTAACACCAGAAGGCAAATAAAAAGAACCACAAATTCTTAAAATTTAAGTCTCATAATTGTTAAGCCAATCGTATGATATCCTGGCTGGGTGGTTAGTGATTATTCAGCCTTTACAATTGTCCTGATGTCTAGCTTTTAATAAAGCCCTGATCCACAAACACATGCATGCTTAATGTCACACATGTCAGTGGTCCCAGTGGGACTTCTTGTGTGCTTACAGTACAAGTCTTTGCAGAATAAAGGCCTAAGTTTGCTATGCTTGGCAATTGTCATGTAAAATTACCCAGCATTCAAACGGACAATGGATTTGCCACCAGAAGATAAATATTAAAATAAAAATGCCCTAGTGAATTTTGTATTTTCACTTAACGCTTTCCCCATTGTTGCTATTGGGCTAATTTTAGTGTTCAAACGCAGGGTGCATTCCCCCTCCCCCTTTTTTTTTTCCTTCTCTTTCTCTTTCTCTTTTCTTTATAAAGGGATTTGAGCTGAGTTGTGGACATGGTCTGGGTACAGAAGTGCAGCCAATGACATTCTTCACATTGTCCTCAAACTGTCTACGGCATAGAAATCAAACTTAGGTCATGACACTGCAAGCTGTTACCTGGGCACAAAGCCCTTACTACACGAGCACTTCCACTCGTTTCAATAGGATTACGTACATGAGTAAGGATCACTCACTTGAATGAGTCTTTGAAGGATGTGGCCCCTTTTTAAAAAAAACTGAGGCCTTGATTCTGAAAAACAACCTTTTCTGGAAGGGTACTTAAGCACATGCTGAACTTTAAGCATGTGTGAAGTCCTAACTGAAGTCAGCGGGACTTCAGCACATGCTTGAAACAACAAGAGCTGTGTAATCGGTTTGTTATTGAATTAAAGAAAGCAAGTCATGACCAAATCAATTAGGTTTAGATTCAATGGGTCATATTCTCGTGTTTGCACAAATCTCCCATTGACATCATAGGAATTCCTATTTAATTAAGAGGGTAGAGTATGAACCATTGTATAAAACATACTATAAAAAAATTAACTACATTTCACTTCAAAATTAATTAGTTGTTTGTAATGTGATTTGAAAATGAGACATGCTATACTCATGCTAGGTATTACCAGATTAAATCCTGGTACCTTTGTATTCAGTGAAAACTCCCACTGAAGGTAGTGATTGGTCCATTATAATTAAATTGCTTTATGTGATTAACTGATTGACACATTTTTAAAAAAGAGAACACCTTCAGTTCCTTTTCTAATACATCAATTGTACAAGTGTTTGCAACTCAGTGGTTTGTTCTTTCTGTTGATACTGGTTTGTAAAGCTGACTAATCTGTGCACTCTCTTTTCAAGCAGGTAAAATATTCCCGTGTAGACACTCATCCAAGACTTTGCATGAAGGTAAATTGCTTTTTTTGTAGATTAACCATTTACACCATCCCTCCTCATTTTGCAGGTATCAGCTACAAAAGATGCATCATTAATCTTTTGGAAGAATACTCCTTACCATATAACCCATGAAAAGAAAATAGGAATAAGAAATATTAGAATATTAGAAATATTTAGAAATATTTAATATGAAATATTAGAATAGGAGGATGTTGTGTTAAGGAAGTCAATAAAATGTCAGATATGAAAAATGGCTCATGTGGGACCATATTCTGGCATCAATATTTTTATTTTAATGGGCTTTAAAGCTGATGGCATAACATGGCTAATAGAAATGTGCTTTTACAATACGGCAAATTTGAGAATGAGAAGATGTAGATAAAAAGCAATGTATATTGCCATTCATTTGTTCTGTTTTCCCTGCTGTTACAAAGAAGGACTTTAGTACCTATTCCTGCCACCAGAACTGAAATTAAAATTCAGGGCCTGATTCTCCATTGCAGTGTGTAGTTATGGACACCTGGACAAAGTGGGTGTGCAGCTCTGTGCTTCTGTTTGGGTAGTATTTTATACAGACTTTACACAGATGTAAATCGCTAGGCAAGGTAGAAAGCTATGGAAAATCAAGCACACAGAATTCAAGACTCCTCTCATTCATGCTGGTGCAAACTGGAAGTAACCCTATGGGAATCAGTGGAAATACACCAATATCAAAGTAATGGAAGGGAGGTCAGAATCAGGTCCTCAAAGCCAATATTCCAAGTGTTCAACTGCAGATGAGAGAAATAGCGCTTGAGACACTGAAAAATACCAAAACTCCAGACTCAGTGTCTCTCCAACCCTCATAAGAATTTCATAGGTAAAGCTGAACCAAATTACATTAAATCATATGAATATTTGCCTAGTGTTCACCTGAGTCCACACCCAAGTGTGGCTTTGTTGGATTCTACATCCACACTGGAAAAGTTTCCAGTCCTAATAGTGGACCTGGTCTGACTTTTGAGTTTGCAGTGAAATACAAAATGAGATGCGATTTGACATGTTTCCAGTATCATCATGAACATTTACCATATGCAGCTTTAATGATTGATAGTATCAAGGCCATAAAATAGAATAATAAAACTAACAGCCAATAAAAGAAATATGACTCAAGATAAAAACAAAACAATATTCATTAAGGGGAAGAAATCAGGACAGTTACTGTTCCCTAAGAGATAGGAATGGTTACGGCACAGCTTTAAGCTGACAATACAAAAAAGCAGAATAGAACGTTTTATGCCCTCATGCTGCAAGCACTCAAGCATGTGTTTAACTTTATGTACTTGAGTAATGGTGAATTCTTTGAATACTTGTGCTATGCATCCCTGGACCAAATCATACTGCTGCTGTTCAGGCAAAATAGCCAATGAAGTCAGTATAGGGCTCCCTATTGTTGTTGTTTTTAAAATGCTTTTAAGCAACGGATTTTTTAAGTCAGTGGGACTGCATAGGAACGTAAAGTTAAACACTTGCATAAATGTTTGCAGAATTTGGCCCTTAGTGAGTATCAGAGCTTGGAGCATAACGTGGGAGGTAAGCTGTGAATAATTCTTTTGCTGCTTTCTGGAATTCAGTGGCTGGCTTTAGCTGGATCTATAGCCACAAGTTCAAACTTCAAAATTCTGTTCTTCTAACAGCTTTCTTTATTTTTCAGTTTACAACCAAGCAAGGCTCTTGGGTTCGATGCCCATTTGCTCATGGGAATTTCCCAGGTAAATAACTTTATTTTATTAAATTAAAATGACACATTAATAATTATATTAAATTAAATTAACCACTAGACTACAACCACTCTCATCGAGTAAAGCTTGTGGTCTTGTTATATCCTCCAAATTGCATCAATAATATTTAACAGTGCAGGTTTTCCATTTGTAAGCTCCCACAGTTAATCAAGTATTTGTAAAGATAAATAGTAACCTGTTCAAAATCAAGATAGCTATTGATATAACAGTTGACGGTATTCAAGCTGATAATGGTTTTATTTTAGCGCAGCATGGTATCTACTGTTATAGTATCTCATACGTCATTCATTGTGTGAGTGATTACATTTAAAAATAACAGCCTTTCTCCCCATTTTCAAAGCTTGGAAAATGAGAATTGCTGCCCGGGCGGAACAGATACAAGTCTCCTTCATGTCACAAACCAAGGCAAAATTTTCAGTGCTGGTGTGTAACAAGGCACAGCTGTCTTCATGTGACTCTGTTGGGATACGCCACTCAGTCTCAGCGGTTGGTATGCGTTATTTATCAGAAGTTGCTATCAATAAGGCAGCTTCAACATGTTTAATTTGAATTTATTGCCATCCATAACTCTGATGCCTGGACAAAACTAGCAAAAGCCAGGCACACGCACTTTGGAACAATATCCATAGTTAAAGCATTTAGTCCTAGTTCTGATCTCACCCTGATGTAAGACAGGAGAAACCACTGAAATTAAGTGAGTCACACCAGTGGAAGTGACTTTTGAGTGCTTGACTTTGTAACTTGAATGTTCCTTTAATGTTTTGTTGTTGTACTGTTCTAAATATGTGCACTTCATAGGCCCAATTCATTACCACTGGTGCAGGGATGTTCCAGAGCTGTACCTCCCTGTGCCAGCTTGATTTGCTGTGCTGCAGGCAGTTTACACAAGACAGGGCCATACAGTGGATCCCACGTCTGACCTCCTTTGAGGTTTCTGATAGGGAGGGCAGCTTTATGCTCTGCTGGGCTTTTCATAGGACACTTGTGGATGCAGTACCACTGTACAGCCTATCCTTGAACTCCATGGACACAGCTGGCTATTTTTGACCCTTATTTTCTTGAAGAATTAGCAAGCACTGTGGGCCTCATTCTCACTTACACTAAGACATCTTTACACCAGTGTAAAGGAACGTTAAAATGGACATATATTATCCCCCCCCACACCCTAGTTAAGGCCCCTTTCTTTGCCAGTTTGGTGTAAAGATGCCTTAGTGTCACTGAGAACCATGCACTGCATGTTATACAAGTACAATGAGAGAATTGCGGGAATATCCTCAAGCCAACAGTATTTTTATAGAGCTGGTTGTAACTCAGAATTTCTGTTCTGTGGGAAATCCCGACATTTTGAAAAATGCTTTTGTTCTGATTTGGAATGGAAATGAGACGTTTTGAAATTTCTTGCAGGTAGGAAATTCTGAACAGTTTCATTTAGAAACAACATTCAGTTTTTGATGAATTGGCATTTTCCAATGGAAAAACCATTTTTGTTGGAAAATTCCTGACTACCTATACTTGTTAACATGTTACACTCAGTTATTGTGGCTGCAAGCCATTGTTTATGGTTATGGAAATAATAGCTTGTGGTTAATTCATCAGCAGACTAGGGGAATATGCTTGCAGTCTTCTGACAGGCACTCCATGTAGTTTACTCATATTCCTATTAGGCTAGAGCACTCAATGCGTGTTTCTAAACCTGCTCTGTGTGGAATGCCTAGTTTCACATTCGTATTTGGCTATATTCAAATAGGAAAATATTCTCTTTATCAGTGAATTTTCTGTTATCTAAAGTCCATTATTTTATTATTATTACTAAGGCACCTATCTTGGTAGCTAAGCATTGATCCTGGATGCACTTGGCCATATATGTATTCATTTCTGCATTGCTATGGGGAAACTGTTAGCGATCCCTATATTTAAATTTCCACTGTAAAGGATTCTTGCAACCTTTTTTTGAGATGCTCTCATGGCCTTCCTTTCTAGCAGGCCTTTGTTGTTCTGCAGGGAGAATGCCCTTGGCTAGCAAAGTGCCTCTTCCTGTCCCATGGCATTCTGATCAGCTTTTGCTGAGATTAAAAATTGCTGTTTCTCCTCTCCTCTCCCTTACATTCCTCAGGAAGTTTTGGCAGCATATCAAAATAATAATTATACACAAACATTCTATGGCTGGCCTCATGTTGCTACCAGCACAGCATCAGCAGCAGACACTGTCCTGGGAGCTCATAGAGCAGATGTTTTGGGTGGGGGAGAGGAGAGAGCTGGTCTGGTCTGGTCTGGGGGCACCACATGGGGCAGGAATCAGGCTGGACTTCTCTGGGACCCAGAGGCGTATCTTTGCCCCTCGGGCAACCCACATTGGGCTTGAGCACCCCCAACTCCTCAGGAGGATGGAGGAGAGAGAAGAAGAGAGTGAGGCTGGGTTCCCTGAACCCAGCACCTGGGCCCAGGAGAAGAAAGGAGAGCAGCAGAATACGGACCCTGGACTTCAGAAAAGCAGACTTTGACTCCCTCAGGGAACTGATGGGCAGGATCCCCTGGGAGAATAACATGAGGGGGAAAGGAGTCCAGGAGAGCTGGCTATATTTTAAAGAATCCTTATTGAGGTTACAGGGACAAACCATCCCGATGCGTGGAAAGACTAGTAAATATGGCAGGCGACCAGCTTGGCTTAACAGTGAAATCCTTGCTGATCTTTCAGCAGACGGTGCAGTAGGACTGCTAACTGTCATCAAACCACCACTTCCGCTGCCACTCTGCTTTCCTGCTCTTGTCTCGATAGCGAATTTCTCCATGTTTTGTCTCATGGGCTCCCACTTCCACTGCAACTCTGCTCTCCTGAATCCATCTCGCAGGTCATCAGCCACTGCTTCCACTTCCACTCTGCTCTCTGGTGGTCTCGCAGGGCCGCTTCCGCTGCAACTATGGTCGCTGCTCTTGTCTCGCCATAAAACGGCAAGCGTGCAGCCCGCTCAGCTGTTGTCTCCTGGCAGCAGACGGTGCAGTAGGTCTGCAATCCATCGTCATTGAACGACCGCTTCCGCTGCCACTCTGCTCTCCTGCAGACGCCATACCACGGCAAGCATGGAGCCCGCTCAGATCACCTCGACAGTTATGAGCATTGTAAACACCTCAGGCATTATCATGCAGTATATGCAGAACCAGAGCCTGCAAAAACAGACGAGGAGGTGATGGCAGCGCGGTGACGAGAGTGATGAGGACAAGGACACAGACTTCTTGGGCCCAGGCAATTTGGCCATCCTGGTGGCAATGGGGCAGGCTCATGCTGTGGAATGCAGATTGTGAGCCCTGTGAAACAAGCACAGACTGGTGGGACCGCATAGTGTTGCAAGTCTGGGATGATTCCCAGTGGCTGCAAAACTTTCGCATGCGTAAGGGTACTTTCATGGAACTTTGACTTGCTTTCCCCTGCCCTGAAGCTCAAGAATACCAAGATGAGAGCAGCCCTCATAGCTCACAAGCGAGTGGCAATAGCCTCTGGAAGCTTGCAACAGCTACCGGTCAGTCGGGAATCAATTTGGAGTGGGCAAATTTACTGTGGGGGCTGCTGTGATCCAAGTTGCCCACGCAATCACTGAGCTGCTGCTACCAAGGGTAGTGACTCTGGGAAATGTGTGGGTTATAGTGGATGGCTTTGCTGCAATGGGATTCCCTAACTGTGGTGGGGCGATAGACGGAACACACATCCCTGTCTTGGGACTGGAACACCAAGGCAGCCAGTACATAAACCAAAAGGGGTACTTTTCAATGGTGCTGCAAGCACTGGTGAATCACAAGGGACCTTTCACCAACATCAATGTGAGATGACCAGGAAAGGTACATGATGCTTGCATCTTCAGGAACTCTGGTCTGTTTCAAAAGCTGCAGGAAGGGATTTACTTTCCAGACCAGAAAATAACCGTTGGGGATGTTGAAATGCCTATAGTTATCCTTGGGGACCCAGCCTACCTCTTAATGCCATGGCTCATGAAGCCATACACAGGCAGCCTGGACAGTAGTCAGGAGCTGTTCAACTACAGGCTGAGCAAGTGCAGAATGGTGGTAGAATGTGCATTTGGAAGTTTAAAGGCGCGCTGGCGCAGTTTACTGACTCGCTTAGACCTCAGCGAAACCAATATTCCCACTGTTATTACTGCTTGCCGTGTGCTCCACAATATCTGAGAGTAAGGGGGGAGACATTTATGGTGGGGTGGAAGTTGAGGTAAATCACCTGGCTGCTGATTACACGCAGCCAGACACCAGGGCAGTTAGAGCACAGCAGGGCACGCTGCGCATCAGAGAAGCTTTGAAAACCAGTTTCATGGCTGACCAGGCTACAGTGTGACAGTTCTGTTTGTTTCTCCTTGAGGAAAACCCACCCCCTGGGTTCCATCTACTTCTCTGTAAGCCAACCACCCTTCCCTCCCTACTTCAATCACTGCTTCCAGAGACAATAAAGTCATTGCATGAATTTGAAACATTCTTAATTTGTCACACAAATAGGGGGATAACTGCCGAGGTAGCCCGGGAGGGGTGAGGGAAGCACCAGGTGGGGTAGGGGAGGAGGGAAGGACAAGGCCACACAGCACTTCAAAACTTATTGAATGCCAGCCTTCTGTTGCTTGGGCAGTCCTATGGGGTGGAGTGGTTGGGTGCCCAGAGGCCCCGCCATGTTCTTGGGTATCTGGGTGAGGAGGCAATGGTACTTGGGGAGGAGGGCGGTTGATTACACAGGGGCTGCAGTGGCGGTCTGTGCCATTCCTGCACCTCAACCATATGCCAGAGCAAATCAGTTTGATCCTCCAGTAGCCTCAGCATTGCATCCTGCCTCCTCTCATCATGCTGCTGCCACCTCTCCTGTTGCTCCAGCCATCTATCCTCTCGTGCATCCCTCCTGCCCTCATTCATTTTGTGCTTTCCTGGCCTCTGCCATTGTCTGCCTCCACTCATTCTGCTGGGCTCTTTCAGTTTGGGTGGACTGCATGAGCTCAGAACACTTCATCGCGAGTGCGTTTTTTTTCACCTTCTTATCTGTGCTAGCCTCTGGGACAGAGATGCTAGTCCCAGCGTTGAAACATTTGCAGCTGTGGGAGGAAAAAAGGGAGATTAAAATTGAAAAAGACACACTGGCCATTTAAAAGGAAGGGCTGATGTTTTCGGGTTAATGTGCAGCACAAACACAACTACCACCCCCCCCCCAATTCTCTGAGATGATCGCTTCACCCCTCCCCCGACCCCGTGGCTAACAGCAGGGATGATTTCTTTTCAGCCACAGGCAAACAGCCAAACAGGAACGGCCACCTCTGAGTGTTCCCTGAATAAAACTCCCCTATTTCAACTAGGTGACTATGAATGATATCACTCTCCTGAAGATAACACAGAGAGATAAAGAACGGATGTTGCTTGAATGCCAGCAAACACCGGGACCACATGCTGCCATGCTTTCTTATGCAATGATTCCAGACTACATGCTACTGGCCTGATGTGGTAAAGTGTCCTACCGTGGAGGACGCAATAAGGCTGTCCTCCCCAGAAACCTTTTGCAAAGGCTTTGGGAGTACCTCCAGGACAGCTTCATTGAGATGTCCCTGGAAGATTTCTGCCCCAACCCCAGACACATTAACAGACTTTTCCAGTAGCTGTGCTGGCCACGAATACATCCCAAGTCTTCAGGGCAAAGTAATCATTAAACACGCTTGCTTTTAAACCGTGTATTATATTTATAAAGGTACACTCACCAGAGCTGCCTTCTCTGCCTTCAAGATCTGGGAGCCTGGGTTGGGAGGGGTATTGGATCTCGGGTGATAAACAGCTCCTGGCTGTCAGGGAGAATGGCTTCTCAGCGCACACCAGGCAAGTGATCTTCAACCTCCCCCTCATCTTCCTCATCCCCAAAATCCTCGTCCCTGTTGCGTGAGACTCCCCACCCTTGCAGGAGTTCATGTAGAGGGGTGGGGCACCTACAGTGGTAGGGGCACCCCCTAGAATTGCATGTAGCTCATCCTAGAAGCAGCATGTCTGGGGCTCTGACCCCAAGCAGGCTTTTGCCTCTTGGGTTTTTTGGTAGGCTTGCCTAAGTTCCTTAAGTTTCACGTGGCACTGCTGTGGGTCCCTGTGATAGCCTCTTCCTTCATGCCCTTGGAGATTTTTTTTTTTTCAAATATTTTGGCATTTCATCTCTTGGAACAGAGTTCTGATAGCACGCAATCGTCTCCCCATACAGTGATCAGATCCAGTACTTCCCATTCGGTTCATGCTGGAGCTCTTTTGCAATTCTGGGACTCCATGGTCACCTTTGCTGATATCTGCATGGTCATCAGTGCTGATCAGCTTTCCACACTGGCCAAACAGGAAATGAAATTCAAAAGTTCGCAGGGGTTTTCCTGTCTACCTGGCCAGTGCATCCAAGTTCAGAGTGCTGTCCAGAGCGGTCACAATGGACCATTGTTGGATAGCTCCTGGAGGCCAATACAGTTTAATTGCGTCCACACTAACCCAAATTCAACCTGGCGATGTCTATTTCAGCGCTAATCCCCTCTTAGGATATTAGTCGATTTTAGGAGCCCATTAAGTTGACAAAAATGGCTTTGTTGTGTGGATGGGTGCAGGGTTAAATCGATCTAATGCTGCTAAATTTGACCTAAACTCATAGTGTAGACCAGGGCTAAGTAGGATTGGATCCGAGCCAGATATTATTGTGAAACTGGACATATCAAACAGAGTGCCAGTCTGTTCAGAAATGTCCATTGTTTCCATTGTCCTGTGGTACAGATTGACCTGGTCTCTTTAGTGACGATACAATGGGAACTCGCGTAGATTACACATGGTTCCCTGCCCCAAGACCATGAGCAATTTCCACCAGGGTCTCATGATGACTTAACACTGAGCTATTGTTCTCATAAACAATTGTTCATAGCCTCAATATTAATGTATTCACAATAGTTTTGGGTTAAGGCCATATTTACCTAATTTATCCCTGTCGTCTTCAGGAGCTTTGCTGAGGAAGGAAAAGCAGTACAGGGCCCATAGTTCCAGAGAAATAGTCATTTTCCTTTTTGCGCACAAGCCACAAATAACTATTTTAAGCAGCAGAACAATTTTTTTAGGGTAACTTTACCATCAGGTGCAAGTTTTTTCATGAAGTTGATATATTTCCACTCCATACAGCTAAATTCAGTGCCTTGCACAATGACAGGTTTCAGAGTAGTAGCCGTGTTAGTCTGTATTTGCAAAAAGAAAAGGAGTACTTGTGCACCTTAGAGACTAACCAATTTATTTGAGCATAAGCTCAAATAAGCTTTTGTGATGAAGTGAGCTGTAGCTCACGAAAGCTTATGGGAGCTTTAATAAATAAATTTTCAAATAAATTGGTTAGTCTCTAAGGTGCCACAAGTCTTCCTTTTTTTTTTGTGAATACAGACTAACACGGTTGCTACTCTGAAATTTACTATCAGGGTAATCCTTTCTCAGAGCACAGCCTGAGTAGCTGGCTGTGGGATGGGGAGATCTGCAGCACACAGGGCTCTCCCCTCTGGCCCAGCTAGGCCATGGAGTACAAGTAGAAGCCTTCGATGGCTTCTGCCATAGCCTCCCATCTTTAGCAACCTCCACGACTGGCATCCTCCCCTTCTGGGAGTGTGGGGGAAATGGAAAGTGGATCATTACCCAGTCTCCCTTCCTGGTCCACCCCCAAATCCACCTTATGCACTTCGACACAGTGCTGTGCTCCATAATGTGCTGGGATATGGGCCCTCTTCATGGGTTCCTCAAATCCTGCACCTCCTGCGCAGGAGAACCAAACTGGCTGCACTGTGCTCACGGCGTTCCGTACCCCTGAGGGAGGGAAGTCCTTAAAAGGAAAAGAACCTTCAATAATGAAAACAATCTGCCACATATTTTAAGGTAGTTAAATACATAACATTACTGACAAAAGAGCCAAAGAGCTGGAGGGAGACTATGCATTTTGGTTGCCCACAAGCTCTGAAGTTAACAGCTTTCCACTTTGTTTTCATCAGGGTGACTCTCAGCCCACATCTGTCAATATTTCAGGTGAAATATGTGGCTCAGAAGTTTGCATTCAGGTAGGTCTGCTGATTTGTAGATATACTCTGCACTAAATAAACAAGCTGGCGTGGAAATAAGAAACTGTGGGCAGTGTCGCAGCTGCCTCCTCCCAGCCAAATCTGACCATGACCCACTTGTAGGTTGCAAAGAGCATTATTAATAGTTTGAATGTGCTGCTATTGTCCCTTGCTGAGCTTGTATTAATTATTTAAGGTCCATTCTTGATCTCTTATTTTTGTAGATGGCAACAGTGGAATATTAAGGGCTATTAAATTAACCCCTCCATCTATAAAACCTCTTATGATGAAAAGATTGGAGTCAGAAGGGCAGAGGGAAGTAACAAATGTATTAACATTTTCTAAAAAACAAGTCTAAGGACTTTAGCGCATTCAGGCATATGTATACAATAGTAAACAAGGAGACATGCAGCATACTAAGTGCACTGATACATATTTAAATGACTATTATTGAAACAGAGCTGGGCAAATAATATGCAAAAATGCCAGCACATATCTGTAGAACTGAATTTTACTAACAGATATGTTCATAGAAAATGAATTTAAAACTCAAAGGTCTGATTCCACCTGGAAAGTGAGTGTTACATTTGTTTTTTATGAGTATTTTCACCAGAAACTTAGAACTATTTTTATTATTGTATAGCACCCAAAAGTATGCTAGGCACACTGGAAAACAAAAATCACTTTTTTTAAAAATAAACATCCAGAGTCAGATAGGCTTGGAGGCATGGGGAGGTAGAAAGTTCTTCTGGTGCTCTTCTTCTGGCAGCTGGCCTGGAAGGCTGTTGTCACTTTCTGTCTTTAGTCAGAAAGTGAAAGTGACAAGGGCCATCTAGAAAGGCAACTAGGGAACCCTTATTTTCCATCAGAAAATCATTCCAGCAGAAAATTCCCTGGTAGCTACATCTTCTGTAACCCTGAAAGTGACTAAGAGTGACACAAGTATAAGCTAAACCATTAAACAGATTTTTTTTTTTTAAATCTGCATTCATTTCAGTAAACTAACAAGCCAATGTTTATTTTGCCAAAACAAATGATCATAAACAATATTGTTGAGAGGGATATAACCATTTTTTTCTTTCTTTTATAAAAGGTGGGGAGGACAGATGTAGATTATTCTGTTCCACTACAGATCTGCGATATCCAATGCAGTAAGTACTAATAATGTGTCACATGAAAGATTGAGATAGAAGATGAGATGGGTTTGACAGCAGAATCAGGGTCTCCTGGGACTGACACAACAATCCCCATCCTTCTGGGCTGCAGATTTCAGAGTCAAATCCTGATCTCTTTACTCCGTAAGTAAAGGAGGAAGGGTGACATTGTGACTAAGACACGGAACTGGAACTCAGTAAACCTTCAAGGGTAAAGTCCCAGCACTGCCACAGACTTTCTGTGTGACTCTAGGCAAGTCATTTAATCCCTCTGTGACTCAGTTCCCCATTTGTACAAAGGGGATAATAGCACTTCCCTACCTCATGGAGGTATTGCAAGGATAAATTAATTAATAGTTTGAAAAGTTCTCAGATACAATGATGGGTTCAACTGTGTTTAAGTTTAAGTCCTAGCAATAAGCAATAGTGAGGTCAGATCAGGGCTCACAGCAGGGATAGCCCTGAGACAGGGATTTTGGATCTAAGGCACAATAGGAGAAGCGCTGAACTGAGAACTCTAGGTGCAGTCAAGCTGGGAAGAAGACTCCAATTGCACTTGGTCATCTTATTGTTCAGTTGCTGTAATAAATCAAATCAAATCACAGGAAGGGAGTGAGGGTTGAGACCATATGTGGTCTATGGAGTGTTAAAAGCAGATACGAAAATCACCTGCTCATAAGGCCCTTTGAAAAACATAGCTTTAGAGATATAATTCCTAGTACACATTTTGGTTGTACCATAAAAGCTCTTCACAGTTCACTTTAAGAAGCCTGGCTCTAAAAACGGTGGGGCCTGTAATTGTATCCTGGTGGCAGAGCTCTGAGGGAGTGCTTGTATGGGACTTGGTAACTCATTTTCTTTGAAAAATACAATACCGCATGAAGTCAAATACTTAAACACATTCATCACTACAGTTGAGGTTATCAGGATATAACTTTCCAGGACATGATAAAAGCATATAAAATACTGAAAGGTTAGAAAAGGTGGACTGGGAGATTCTGCTCTGTCTTTTATAACATAAGAACAAGGAGACATTTAATTAAATTGAAAGGTGGGAAATTAAAAACTGATAAAAGGAAATATTCTCCCCCATAATGTGACTAAACTGTGGAACTCCTTGCCATAGGAAGTTTTTTGGACAAAGGACTCAACAAGATTAAAAAAAGGCATTGGACACATATATGAATATTGAGAATATCCAGTTATAATTAAAGCTAATTAAAATTTTGTAGAGGGACTACAAAACCTCATGCTTTAGGTTTTAAGGCTAAGCCAATCTCTAACTATTAGAGATCAAGATAAGATCTAATGTGTCATACAGATTATCCCACATTTGCCTATTGCAATGTTCACATACCTTCCTCTGAAGCAACTGAAACTGTCTACTTCAGAGGCAAGATACTGGACTTGATGGACCTCACTGTGATCCAGTATGGGTGCCTAGTTCCAGCTATTTGTTTGGAGGCTAAAAGAAATGCACTTTGTGGTCTACAGCAAGTGTTATGTTTTTAGTGAATAGAGTCACTATTTAGAAATTATTTATTCTCAGATGTGCATTTTCCATAACAACAAATACATTTTTCCCAGCATTATCTTCCGAGAGTCAAGAAGATGATGAAAACTCCATAAGGATCATGTCGCTGACAGCAATAATTTTAATCCTGGTGACAATGATGGCTCTCCTTGGACATAAAATTTTAACAGGTACATAATCAAGGGAATGTTAATTGGAGAATCAGTCCATATTTTCTTGACAATCTGGAATATAGATTTAAAAACGAATGGACATTAATGGTATATAGTGGAAAAATAGTTAAAAATCCTTCCCTAGCCTCCAGAATGAAGCTTTCCTCATTATCCATGCCCAGATGCCCCACCTGATCATTCACACAGTACCCTGGACTCCTGCCCCAGATAAAACCCTGGAAGAAGAGGCATGTTTTGTAGCATCTGCTGAGGGTCTCTAGATCTGGGCTCTGGTGAACTAAGGGAGAGGAAGTTAATGCCAAAGCTCAGGGCCTGCAACTGACAATGTCCTCTTGCTAACCCCTTTCTTCTTAAACAAGGGGACTGCTTGCTGAAGTCTCTGCGATGGTCATGGGTCCTAGGGTATTGCACAGAGAGGGAGGCAGTCTCTCAAGCAGCTAGCTTAAACAAAACTGGCTCCCAAGTATGTACCAAGAAGTAGATGTCTGCAAAACATCAGGACAATTAGACTTCATTTACTCCCAGCCAGATTCTGGAATCCTTAATCACCTTGAATAGTGCCTTACTCCAAGAGTTGACTCATTGATTTCAATGGTACTATTTGTGAAGCAAGGTGCTAATCAGCATTTTATTATTTATTATGGTAGTGCCTAGGGATCAACCAAGATTAGGCCCCATTGTGCTAGGCACAGTACAAATATGGTGTAATAGACAATCCCTTCCCTAAAGAACTTGTAGTCTAAGGCAATGTCTACACTTAAAAACTTAGTGGCACAGCTGTACCGATATAGCTGTGCTGCTGTAAGGCTTGGTCTACACTGTGGGGGAGGGAGGGATCGATCTAAGATATGCAACTTCAGCTACGAGAATAGCATAGCTGAATCTTAGATCGACTTAGAATCACTTACTTTGCGTCCTCGCGGCGTGGGATCAATGGCCGCCGCTCCCCCATCAACTCTGCTTCCGCCTCTCGCCCTGGTGGAGTTCTGGAGTCGACGGCAGAGCGATCAGGGATCGATTTATCGCGTCTACACTAGACGCGATAAATCGATCCCCGATAGATCGATCACTACACGCTGATCCGGTGGGTAGTGTAGACGTGGCCTAAGAGTGCTCGTGCAGAGAGCTCTCCCATTGACATAATAAAACCAGCTTAATGAGTGGTGGGAGACCGTCTCCTGCCAACATAACGCTGTGCACATGAGCACTTATGCCGGCAAAACATGTCGCTCAGGGGTGTGTGTGTGTGTTTTCCACACCCCTGAGTGACAAAGTTTTGCCGACATAAGTGCTTGGGTAGACATGGCCTAACTAGATAAGACAGGCGAAGAGTGGGGGAAAGGGAAATAGCATACACAGAGTAATCAGTGTGATGGCCTGCAAATATCCTGTTAATTCCATAATCTCTCTCTCTCTCTCTCTCTCTCTCTCATGGGTGGGGGATGGGGCTTAGTTGGAGGGGATTAGCCAAACAGCATCACAAGGGAAGGGAGAGGGGACAGTGAAGAGAAGAGGTGACTGAGGGGGACAGGGCAGTAAAGACTGTGAGGAGAGAGAGAAGGGTGTGAGGGGAAGGGGAGGAATGAGGCAGAGGTGAGGAGACTGGGAGAGAGCAGGACGGGGTTGGAGAAAACAGCCAGTCAATACAGGGCAGAGAAAGTGGAGTAAAAACTGTAGAAAATACTCTGAGCATGAGTTTAGGTATCAAAATCTGGCCCTCAGCATTCATACTTCATCTCACGTTTTTTTTTACTGGGTAAGAGTAGGATTTGTCCTACATTGTAACCGAGGTTTTCATGCAGAGGGTGGCTGTTGTAATGATCAGTATAAGTACTGTTGGAGCTATGTAAGGGGTGCAAAACCATACAAAGAGATAAAAAACTTTAGTCAAAGTAGATACTTCAAACTCCCCCATTAACACTGCGCTTGTCTCGCTGGTAACAGTCAGCGGCCGTGCTATTTTTCAGTTGTGACTCATGGTGCTAGAATGACTATCAGACCCTTTCCCAATCAGATCACTGTGCAAATATTTGTAAATGATTTTTCCTGGTTTGCTGTGGCATGGGATTGAGAAGAAAAGATCATCTTTATAGTTTTATGCCAGATATATTGCATGTCTTTACAATGAAATTATCATGTACATCTGTAAAAGCATCATCCAGCAGCAGTCCTCTCAAAATGGTTTTAATGTTTCCACTCTATTTTTCTACCAGAAATTCAGCATCCAATAATTACAAAACCCTTATATCAGAGGTAAAATTAGTTCATGCTCATGAAGGTTAATCTATTTCCAAATTCAAGGCAAGGTGTCCAACTGGCATATTTAATACATTATATTTTTTTCATCAGACATTGAAATTTGTATTCAGCATGACTTTCCCTCTGAAGCAACAGAGCTTAAAGAACTGGGTAGTCAGACCCTCATTTTTAAAAGCATTGCCTAAGACGCAAGGCTTCTCTAATTTATACATTCTTTTCCATTTGACCGCTGTTTGCTTTCCCCCCTGCAATTTAAGGGATATGACTATTTCCAATCAGCTACTGCAAAAATAAATGTATGAATTAAAGTGAAAATAAAATGGCATCTTACATTATGATTTATTTCTCAGTTTTTCACAGAAAGAAACATGAAGGCAGAAGTCCAGCACAGATCATAAGGCAGAGGTAGTCAGCAATTCTCTTCAGTGTACAGCATGTCAGTTTTTTAATGTTCGTGAGAGATGTGGGATTGACAGTCCTGAAGAAGCCTTGGTAAAACCCTCTGTCCACAAAGCAGAGGCAATGGCTTTGTAATATCTGTACTGGAGTTAGTATTGTAGATCCCATTATACCTGGAAGTGGTCCTGATATTTCTCTGCCATTGATAAAACTCTTGCCCCTGCTGGAAGCACATGTTTCTCTTTGGGTTCTTGCCTGCACCTCATGATGTCAGAACTGACTGGGTACCATTGCTGGGAAAGGAAAGAATAAATGAATAAAGGAAGAGAAAGAGGGGAAAGTAGACTTCTCCATAATAAGAGTAGAACGAAGCTCTGGACCCTCCCCCAGAAGAGGTGAGATGAACAGAGATAGAGAGCACCTCAAGCTCTCAAACTGAAAAGGCCCAGCCCAAAGAGGGAGGCAAAGGAGGGCAGGGGGAGAGAGGGAAACAGTCAGGGAAGAGGAAAAAAATATACTTTAAGCTTGATGTGGAGGGATCATTGCTCAGCTGAGAGGGTGCTCCCATTCTCACACCATGCCAATCGCTGCCTTTCCAGAAGCAAAACTATGCCACTTAGCATGAAGTGTAATAATTTCTTTCTTTTGGACACCTGTGCACTCAAGCAGCCAAGTCCCTGAGTTGCTGAGAAGGGCTTAGAACTGTATAAATCCTAATGCTATACTGTTGCAATAGACTGTTCCAAATGAGGGGAAATGCCAATCTCCTGTCCTGTTTAGTTTCTCCACTAGAGCGAAGAGTACCTCTTCCTTGCATTGATGATGGTGGCTGGTGAATTTAGCAGAACTCTTTCAAGATCCTCAGCGTCCTTCTCAATATCAGGTTGACTTTACATGTTACTTGCTCACATGAATAGTCCACTTTCATGCAAACCGACTTTGGTAGGACTATTCACAAGTGTAAAAGGCTTTACAAGTGCAGAGTGTAACATTTTACATCTTCAGATGAGGGAGTATCAGTCTGTTTGCCTATATCTCAAGAACAGTAAATGTTGGTTAGATCATGTGGGTAGAGAATCTGTCCCACATTTTCCTGTGAATTGAATGGTTTATTTAAGATGCCAGAAATGGGCAAGTTTTGCACTCTAGTTGCCGTATTATGGGTACTTCAAGAATTACACATTTCTAATCTTCCTTTTAGAACCATAAACCTAAATTACTAAGTTATGGAATGGAAGAGATTTCTTATCAATGTTAATACATTTACTTCCCTCTAGTGAACTGAACCGTAGCTTTCTTTATTTTCTAGAGCCTTTCTGATAACTTTAGAGCACTGTGGCAAATCTTGCCATAGACAGACCTGTATCCCTGAAATTCTTCTCAGGTCTATCTCATAACTGCATTCAGTATTTTATGTATTGTATTTCTTTGAGTCAAAGGCATTTTTCCTGTTTTCTTTTCTGGAAACAACTTTACAGCTTTGTTAAATAATTCCAAATTAAAATGACATTTCCTCTCTAGGGAACTAGATCCTCCTCCCATTAAGTTAATGGGAAAACCCCCGTTGACTTCAAAGAGAAGCAGATCAGGCTTCTGGTTTCTTGGTTGTTTAAAACTTTTACATGAAATATAGTTCTTAAGAAAAGTATTTTGTCAAAATAATGAACTGAAGTGTTTGTCTTGTATTATAATGCTACTATTTATACTTGCAACTGAAAATAATACCACATACAATACAAAATGTTTAGTGTTTGTCATTTATTTCTTTTAAAACTCTCCAAACTCCTATCAAACATTCTTAATTCCTTTTGTGTAATAAGGAAGTGACATTAACAAAGACATGAACAATGTTGATGCCTGAAACCCATGTGGGATTGATTATGGGAGGTTGGGAGCAGGGGAGGGAAGGAGGGAGTGGAACAAGTGTTTGATCAATAAAATATATTTTCCATCTGCATGCCTTTTTGTTTTAGGATCCTCCAGGGGCAATTTAAAAAAGAAAAGAAAAAAGTGTGTCAATTGAAGACATGTTTGCCGAGCTGAAACATATGGTTCGCTAGGAGCCTGAGGGAGGAAAAAAAATTCTTGGCTTCTTTGATGTTAAAGCCTATTACACCAAATGTGCATTTTACTGAGATGGTAGGGAGGATTGGGGTTGGGGAAGATCTGCCTCTCCAGGACTGGAGCTCAAGGAGCAGGGGGGCACAGATAGCCTCTCTAAACCCTCCAGTTAGCTGAAAGTGTGGAGCTTTGCACTATGAAATGGATTTATAATTGAAGCACTGGTTAATTTACATATCTCTTTCCCCCTATAACTGTATACACACTTCTATCAGAATCACTGCAGGACAGTGGAGATAAATACCCTCCTGATATTTTACAGTTCTTTGCTCATATTGGACCAAATCCTGGCTCCTCCCACTTCTCAGTGGTGTGTCACAATCTGGGTATATGGGTTAGTATTCTCTTCATCTGTCCCCAGCAGAGAACCCCTACCCAAAGCCAAAACCTGTTCACTAAGAAGGAAGGACTGGGTCCAATGTGCTTTGTTGCAATAACATCTTAGCCTACAATCTGACCCTGTCACCCTTCAAACTGAAATTGAATTAGGGTTTCTCACTATGAGTAAATGTGGTGGAATCTGGCCCCTGTGCTTGTGTAAAACTGCACTGAACTTAATGGAATTAAGATGGATTTACATGGGTGTAACTACAGAAAATGTAGCCTCCAATTACTAGTTTCTGAGAGGGAGAGTTGATGGCTATGCCTATAGTTAAGGTTGCCTGACACTTCCCAATTTATGACCCTGTTTTCATTTGCCTATAATTTTTTCAAACTTTAACCATCCCTACTGTCAGGGATGTGCCTTTTGCTATCCCTATGAAAAGCTGCACAACATGGCCAAGCTATGAGCCTTTGGAAAACTCCACTTGGTACATGCTCACTAGAGATGTTAGAGTTTAGCAGCTAAATTCTTTGAAGAAGCTAAGCCGTACTTCCCCTGCAATTGCTTCTCCCAGCAGCCAGGGGCTGCTGTGGCAGCAAGTACCGGAAGTGAGAGCAGGGAGGAGAAGGAGAAAGTGGAATTAGCTATGTAGGAATGCAGAGTAGTGAGAAATGAGGGCTTGGGGGAACAGGTTGCAAAAGTCAGAGGATGGGGAGGAGCAGAAGAGAAAGGGGATAGCAGCAAAGGAGGAAGGGGGAGAGGGAGTGGGAGCATTGAACAGGAGCAGAGAGGGATTCGGGCAGGAGCTGGAGGGGTGGGATAGGAATAGAAGGGGACAGAGGCAGGCGGGGGCTGCAGAGGCGGAAGGGTCTATAACCACTATAGAACACTCTCCTCCAGGACCTAGAATGGGACCCAGGAGTCCTCAGTCTCAGTTTTCCAGTATTTTTCACAGCTATTTCCTGGAAGTAGAGGAATGCTATGTCCCCACACCCTTTTAATAACTGGTTCACATAAAGGATAACAGTTTACTAATGCTGCCAGTTACAGCTGGTTTAGGAGACTTAACCAGATGACACTACACAGCTCCTTACTGGCTAATAATGGCTAAAGCAAAATAAGAACTGGATCAAAACTACACCCTTTTCTGGAACTAATTCTGGTCAGGGACAGGAGTCCTGGCGGTGCCTTGCTACCACTCCAGCTGCTCCCAGATCTTGCTATAGCCCCATCTGGGGTCAGGAATCTGCTCCTTAGAGTGATCCTCCTCCTCCAGCTGCACGATTAACTATGCTTTGGTGAACTTTCCACTGCTCAACCCTCTCTTTCTGCACAGGGTTACAATGTTCTTCTTAAGGAGATGGTGACAGGCCATCACTCTGCTCTTCCCAAGTTGCTGTGGACTCACAGGCCTGTGTGCTCTCAGCTCCCCACGGTTTCCAGGGAGAACCCCTAGTGTGCCAGCCCTTCTCGAGGTCACCACCTCTTTGCCAGGGTCGAGCTGTAGACTCCTCTGCCCCTGGGACTGCTCACTACAATCCCCAGGGGAACCCTGTTACTGCAAATGTCCTTCTCTCTCCTAGGGCCAAGCCGCAGGCTCCTCCGCCCCTGAGACTGCTCACTGCAGTCCCCAGGGGGACCCCATTACTGCACAGTCCTTCTCACTGGTCACACACTCCCAGGGATTAACCGCCCCCCGAAACCGCTCCTCTCTGAGCCTTCAGCACGCCTGGTCCTCGTCAATCCCCCTTCGTTTTACTGCTCCCCAGACACTTACTGCAGGAAGTGCCATCCATGGGGTGCAGTACATCCCACCTCTGCCACCAGTTGTCACGGAGTCCCTGGGTGATGCTCTGGAACTGCTCCCCATGAAGCCAGTCAGGACTCTGGGGCAGTCGCCTTCCTACGAGCAGCCTGTCTTTGGGACACAAAGTTCACACAGCTTCCACCTTCCTGGGTCTGTGTTAAGAGGGAGGTTTATTCCTGTCTTCTGTAACTTTAAGGTTTTGCCCAGAGGGGGATTCTCTGTGTTTTGAATCTGAATACCCTGTAAAGTATTTTCCACCCTGATTTTACAGAGGTGATTTTTACCTTTCTTTTTTTAAAATAAAATCCTTTTAAGAACCTGACTGATTTTTCCATTGTTCCAAGATCCAGGGGTTTGGGTCTTTGATGATTTTTGTAATAAATTGGTTAGGATATTATTCTCAAGCCTCCCCAGGAAAGGGTGTGTGTAGGGCTTGGGGGATGTTCTGGGGGAAAGACATCTCCAAGTGGTCTCTTTCCCTGTTCTTTGTTTAAAACGCTTGGTGGTGGCAGCATATTGTTCAAGGACAAGGCAAAGTTTGTACCCTGGGGAAATTTTTAACCTAAGCTGGTAAGAATAAGCTTAGGGGGTCCTTCATGCGAGTCTCCACATCTGTACCCTAGAGTTCAGAGTGGGGAAGGAACCCTGACAGCCTCTCTCAACCACCTTTGAAGATCTGCCAGTGGAATCCAGCAGTCTGTCTGCTAAACCTATTATTGCTTCTTTGCACTTAGAGGTCACTTTGGGGTTTCCCTAGTGAGTTGGGCCCCACAGTACCAATTGTGATGATGTGCCTAAAGCATATGAGATTTTTGTCCATGTGCGATTAGCAGTTTCAGCGAGAAAGGAAAGACTTCTTGCAATCTGGGGATTCCCAGAGGCACATCATGCTGTTGAGGGTTCATCTCAAGGGCCTGCCCCAAAGAAGTCCTAGATTTAGGAAAAATCTACAGTAGCTGATTCTGCTACTTCTGGGGAAGAGCCTTCAGCCTTTTCCTGAACATCTCTCTCCTGAAGAATAGTTGTGGCTCCCCTCCTACAAAGGCTTTGCTTCCACCACTGCGTGACAGGGAGTTCAGCCTAAAGTGATGGACTATTCAGGTTGCATTTAACTGAAGTATGAATTCTACGCACATTTGAAAAACCACACGAGGTGCCTGTCTGCTTCTTTCAATACCTAAATACCCTTGAAAATCTGGCCCTAGATGATTTGTCCAACATCATGCATGAAGTCTGAGGCAAAGCAGGGACCTGAACCTGTGTTACCCAAACCCCATGGTCATTCCCAACCAGTAGACCACCCTTCCTTGACTACACTGAAAGTAGTGGTCCTGGAGGGGAAGGACAAGAGTCTAGTCCTTTCTTTTTTCAGTAGCCTGGGGATGGGCCCCTTGTCTGCTTTGGGAATCTGTTGTGCTATGAATGAAGTAGGAATGAATGTCTCTCCTTTCCTCTCTGTCACCTGTTCACCCCAGCACACATTCAGAAGCTTCCCTTTTCTTTTGTCTTTGTTTCATTCGGGTTCATCTAGATCCTCTTTTCTGTATTCCGAGACCTGAAGAGGCTGCATTTTCAATTAGGACCAGCTAGAGCTAAGGAATCCTGTGGAGAGGCAAGCGCTCCCAAGATGCTTAGATAATGTGTTCCAGTTGCTATAAAAACTGGATCAGGAAACTAGAACTGAGACTGGGACAATTCAGAGAAGATTAGTTTGGAAGTCCATATTACATCTGCTCTCAAGCCATGGGGGAACTATGAAGTTCTTGGCTGTTTCATTATTTTCCTTGATTAGTAAATGTTTGGCATTTTACTTTGTGAGTAGCCTGCTATCAGCTGATCCTGGATGCTTGCTAGAGACATAGGGCTTGTCTACCTGGCCCTGCAGTGTGAGCTGCAATGCCCACTGAAGTGTTGAGCTGTAACTGCCCCACATAGAACCTGCTAGAACCAACTGTAAATGGGGCTATGTTCATGCAAACTAGGCACTTTTTCGTTTGTGGTAGGAGGGTCTACATGGGGCAGTTACGGCTCTACACTCTGTGTGCACTGCAGTTCATTTCCCCCCCGCTGCCCGCAGTCTGCACTGTGGGGCCATGTAGACAAGCTCACAATGCCTGGTGGGAAATGATTGCACCAGAACAGCTGCTATCATGCTGCTACCAGAAGGGTGGCCAGCTATTAGAGTGACCCTAAAGCACCAGCCATGCTCAGCAGCAGTCAGTGCCCTCTGCACAGGAGATATAGTAACTGCAGTAGGAGAGGGCCAACCACTTGCGGGACTTATGCTTTGGTTAAACTGAATCAGCGCCTGCATTTCTGGCTGCTTAGCTCTTCTCAGTTGATGGATGGGATCCTCAAAAGCATATGGGAGGTCGCCCTGCTGATCCTTCACAAAACCCACCCACACTCTTCTGTTACCTCCCTGCTCAGAAAGGCAAATGATGGGCTGATGGGTCTGTGACAGTTCCCATTGTTGGTGCTGTGCTTTCCCAGAGGCAGAGTTCTGGAAGGCTGGGTTAAAAAGGCAGCAGCATTCATTGTAATAGCTGCAGAGAGATTTTTTAAAATGAAAATTTAGAATTGATAGCTTTTAGAAAAACACAGCAAAAATTGGAGCGGGCCTAAAATGTTGTGCACAGAATTTCTCTCCTATCCCCATGTCACCGTGCCTTTGTGGGTCACAACTGAGAATACCAAATTCAGGACAAACTGCTGAGAAATAGGACGGACACACCCCAAAACTGGTGGTTATTCTCCCATAAGATATACCAAACCAGCAAGAAAAGTAAATTTCTGCTTCACCACACTAGCTAACAAGAAGCCAGAAAAGCAGTCTCCTTAGGCATTTCAGTCCTGTAGTCAACACCCAGCCACTAGACTTAAAGATGAGTGGTTCTTTAAAACCAATTTGATCAAACTAAAAGGTTCTTCTGATCCCAAAGGGCCAGCCACATACCCAGGTCAATATGCAACTCGGATCTTACCCAATAATCACGCTGTTGCCAAACCTTTAGTATCTAAAAATCTGAGTTTATTTATAGAAAGAAAGGTGAGTGTTAAAATTGGTTAAAGGAATCAAATATATACACTAATTACAAAGTTCTTGGTTCAAGCTTATGGGAGTGATGGAATGTAGAGGAGCAAAGACTCACTGCTAGTCATCTTGGGAATTAGGTCTTTCCAGCCCAGAGCACCCACTGCAGGCCAATGTCTCGTTTGCTGCTGGCCCCCATGTACCTCCTGGACCCCAGTGCCCCTTTACCTTGGGTGTCTGCCCCAGCAGTACCCCCACTCTGGGTCTCCCCATCCAGGGGAACCCACAACCCTTTATCCCCACCTTGCCTCAGTAGCTAATGCCAGTCACCATCTAGCCCCTTTTCACTAGTGCAGACTGCAATGTAATAGCCACTCATCATTGGCAAGGGGTTAGGACCAGCTGCCTCTGCTTATTCCCAAGCTGCCCTTCTACAGCCCCAGTACCTATCTGGGCCTTTACCAAGGCCTGCAGCCTAGGAGTTTACCAGGCTAGAGCTCCCCAGCTCACTTTGCCCTATCCCCTGCCCTGCTCCACTCAGGAACCTTCAGCTCCTAGGTAGCCAGCCTTTCTCCCTTTAGGGCTAGAGTGAGACTCCTCTACTTCTGGCCCACAGCCCTCTTATAAGGGCCAGCTGGGCCCTGATTGAGCTAGCCACAGCTGTGGGCAGCTACTCACTCAGCTTCCCCAGCTGTTCTTAATCCCTTTTACACAGCCACAGCCCTCTCCAGGACTGCTTTAACCCCTTCAGGGCAGGAGCAGGGTGATCACTCCTCTACATGGAATAAACTGCTGGCTTCCGAATCATTGGAATATCCTGAGTCCCTTGGTTAGAATGCTCCCATTAGTATAAGTTCATAGTTCAGAGGTTTGAGCAGGAAAAAGCAAAATGGAGCTGTTTCCAGAGCCTTTTATAGCTTCTGCCAAGTGAAGGGAAACCCACTGTCTCACTGTGGAAAATTACAGGTAACAAGATGGTGCTTGGAGTCATATGTCCACGCATGATTTCGCTTAGTATTAGCAGAGGTCACCGCAGGAAAGGCTATTAAGTGTAGATAGGCATCTTCCATGGCCCATTGTGAGTTAAGTGTTCCTCAGTGAGTCATTTAACTTGAATAGTCCCTTCAAGATGTGCAAGCTAAATACCTTGTGGGCATTGCCACAGGAGCAAACATATTTGAAGTACAGGTATAGAGCCAATACTCATAACTTCAAATACAAAAATGATACATGCATACAAATAGCATAATCATATTCAGCAAATCATAACCTTTCCCTAGACACTTTACTCAACATACTTTGTACAAGATTTGTTGCAATTATATAACAGTGTTAGCAACAATGATTTACATGGTCATATTTTATCAGATAACGTCACACCCCAGTCTTATACGAGGGGGAGCGAGGTCCGGGTCATGTCTGTTTGAGTGAAAGAAAAATTTCAGCAAAACACATTCTGTCTTGTAGACATTGCCCCTTCAGCTGCAGCTTGCGATCAACAGTACATGTATCTCCTAGAGAGAATATTCCACTACCCCCTAAATTATGTCATGAAGAAGGCCAGACCTCATTAGGCTCAGGAAAAGAATATACCTATTCAGCAATTCATTAGTAGTAATTGGTAGTTCACAATAATTGGAATTAAATGTGTTTTTATGCTAATTTACTTGACAATGTGTGCCACAAATTATTTCCTGAAAGGACAAATTCCTGTGAAATTCAGTACTCATTTCCCAGTAATTATAATGCCATGTAGTCCCTTGGCTACGCAACATAAGGACCAGCTTGTCAACCAATCAGGTTTTAGCTAGGTTTGCTACTGCCTTTATGGGTGTGCAAGAAAGGGAGAGGACTCAAGGATCCTCCCCTTGTAAAGGCAAGACACATGCTAGAATTTAGATAAGGCTTTATAAGCCTATGGGCTCTCTGCTGTCTTCCCGGGAAGTGCCAGCCATCTGAAAGGGGTTGAGTCATAGCCTTTGTGGCCCCCACTCCCTTCCATTGTCCACAGGAGGTTGCTAGGTACAGAGGGCAGAATTCCACTGGTACCTCCCTACTACTAACAGAGCTCTTCCACACCCCATATCTCCCCACACAAGGCTGTCCCGCAATGACACAATCTAGCCCTTTATTTGTATCAATGCAATGTACCTATTTTTATAACATTTAACCAAAATTGTTATTTTCTTGGCCTGCATGTCCCCTTCCTGTCCACAACTTACTGCACCTGTAATTATTCTTGTCTCCCTATGTATTGCTGAATAATACAACTGGTGACATTAAATAAAGCTAAGGGCTGGAATATGTCACTGAATTCAACCAGTCATTCATTCCATAATGTGCTTCAAAGGGAAGTGTTCAGTAACATTTATTCTTTAACATGTCACTTGATAATTATTTCCTTAAATTATGCAAAGTACTGTTTGCTTTGGATGAATCATCCCCTTCATCTTTTCAGTTGCAGTTTCTATCAGGTGTTTTCTGGCAGCTGCGGGAGCTGAACACTTATTTGATTAAACATGAAACATTTAACACCACAACCAAACCCAGCTAGAGCTGTGGGAGATGTTTGGAAAGTAGCCAACAAAAAACACACTGAGTCTGGGTTCAAGGTTTGCTGCATTTCAGGTGCCTGAGAGGAGGAATTTTACCCTGTGATGAAATTTGCTTTCCTATTCAAAGATTTTTTCCAGAGTTGCACAGCCAGCTTCTCTGGCCAAGACCTGACACCCCTTATTTATTTATTCATTCCATTTTCTGGACTGTCCTATAGCCCACCACCTCCCCACTGCCTGCTGAGTCTTCATGAGGCACTGACAGGCCACTCAGACATACCTCTTGGGTGGCTACTGTCCTCCATAATCTTAAGGCCCTTGTGCGGGCTCTCATAAGCAGCCTGACTCACCCTCTCCTTGACAGGGCGGTGGCAGAGGATGGGTCAGGGAAACCCTCTCTCTCCTGCTGTAACAGGAGGGCAGACTAGATGATCAAAATGGTCCCTTCTGGCCTTGGAAGTTATGAACTTAGTCTTAGGGGTTGGTTGTATATTGTAAGGTCTTGAGTGGTGGAGTTTTTCTACAAGCTTCTATGATAGAAAGTGAAGTCCCATTATTGGAAGCATGCAGTTAGTTCCCAAGCTATAGTATTAGGCCATAGCTGCATCCTGAGGCATAGCCCCAAACACAATGAGAGGAGGGATTTCCTCTCCTCCTGACCTACAAGGTGCTTTCTAACAACACTTTCTTGTAGGGGAAAAAATGACCTTGTCTAATGCTCCCTCCCCATATCTAGATTAGCACACCCCTCCACAGCACTGCCAGGGCCCACCAGAGAGTAGGAGAGGGAAGGAGGTCTCCAATTTCCTGGCAAATATAAACAAGGAGTCTTAGGATTTGATGAGGAGTGGCCAATGGTAATGTGAATTCCCTTTGGAGACCTGAATACCTTGAGGTTCAAAGCCAGTCTGAAGGGGAGTGGACTGTGGCTAACCCCCTGCAAATGGATCTGCAGGGTTCAGTTCATGAGCACCATTCTGAACTGAAAAGCCTGTGGTTTGCATAGCACCAGCAGGTACAGAGGAGAGAAGTCCACTCTCAGCAGGAAGCTGAGCAATTGACTGTGTAGTCATATTTGTTAAGACAGAATAGTATCTACAGGTGAGTGAATGACAAACCAGGTGAGGAGAGGAAGATTCTTACCACATGCTGTGTGTCATTAAAATCCAGCCATGGGGTAATCTGGGGCATGCTCCTGAGAAAACCCCCAGGTGTTCCAGGAGCATGTTTCTAAATAATTCTGCTGTGTGTGGGAGAAGGCCAGGTGGTGGTATAAATGAAGGGACTTATCTTCTTGTTGCAACATGCACCAAATGAAATAACAATGCATTCATGCAACACCAATTAATATAAGCATTTCCAGGAGAAGACCAAGGTGGGGCACTTCACCTGGGTTCCTCTTACTCCCAGATGAGAGTTTGATAAATGGAACTAGCACCTGATTAACTAAAGCTAGCAGGCATTCACGGTAGATGCATTGCCCATAATTAATTAATGTCTTCACAAAAGGCAGAGGTGGTTTTGTCTATAATAGCTGTGGGGCCTGATTTTACTCTTACACTAGTGCAGGTCTTCTGACGTCAGTAGAGTTACTCCAGCTTTAGATTCTAGAGAGGAAATAAGCTCATGGTAATGCATCTTTCCAAGGACCTGGATTTAAGACTTGACTAATAGGGGATTTTTTAAAAATCTCTGGTGTTACTATGCGCTTCAGTCACTAACCTGTTTAATTTGTAATTAACTTTTAATTTAGGGTTAGGGTTAACTTGTAGTTTACTTATGAACCTATGTTTGTTTTTAATGCAGCGACAGGGAACGTAGACTGCAAGAGAAATCCATCCACCTCAGAGAGAGGAGACTGAGATAGCGCATGAAAATTTACTAGCCATCTTGCTATGAAATCACAATTCTACGTACTTTCAGGTGGAGACTAAAGAATGTAAACTAAAACAAGGGATAAGAGAGAGAATAAGGAAAGAGGAGGAAGGTGCAGCCTATGCTTAATTTGGTGCACATAGTCTCTAGCTGATGATATAGAGGAGGTGTTGCCTATCAGCTCTGTGTTCTTGGGGAACCAGGGCACAGTGGCCAGACTCACAAAAGACCTTCCAACCCTAGCCTCTGCTTGAACCAAAACCGATCAAAAGAAAGACTTACAAAAAGCAATGAAAAGGCAGTGGGAGACACACCTAAATCCCTGGCACAAGGGTGACAGGATTAAGGAAACTCCCCTAGCCTCATTTGCTTTGAATATGGGAAAAGGAGGCATCTCCATTAGCATACAGAATGGAGAACAAAGATTCCAAGGCAAGAACCACATGAAACTCTGGAACCTGAAAAGCAGGGAAGCACTGCATGATGGGGGATCTCTGCTCCAGATGTTAATGAACCCATACCTGCACACACCCACGTCAGTAGTTATCAGACCAATTCTAGTAATAAATCCTTTATTGGTATCCAAAATAGTGACGCTCCCTAATTGCATTGTGAGCTGCCTCCAAGGAACACTGCCAATAGCCAGGAATGATCAGTTCCTGTTGCCTAGCCTGAACAAAACAACTTTGGTATACTCCCTTGAGCCATCAGTTTATCCATAAACAAATCTAGTGTTCTCCCTTGAGCCAAAAGCCCCTACCCATGTTCAGGTAAGTGTTCTGATGCCTCGATTCAAAATCTGCAGCAGTTCCATTGGGACTTCATCTTCTCCTGACTTATCATGCTGGGGGCTCTACCTGACTCCAGCATTCTGGACCCTCAGCTACCACCACCATCTGGGACCCCCGATCAAGTCAAGCTTCATGGAGTGCCCCAAAATCCTGTGGGGTTTGCTCATCAAGTGGGTTACTATCATAACTATTGTAACGGGAAAGTGGGGATAGGGATGTGATGAACCTGGGACATATGAGGGTGGCAGCTTGGAAGTGCTACTTGAGCCAGTCAGCTCGGGAGTGCTGATTAACCCGGTCCTCTCAGACGTGCTCTGTTAATGAGTGTGTGTGTGTGTGGTTGGTTTGATTCTGGGGCTGGAGGAACCCAGCCCTGGGGATCCTAGGTCCTGCAGCATAGCTCTGTTGGGAGGGAACTTGGAGAAGGGAGAAGTAGAGCTCCGTATGAGAACACAAGTGACGCAAGCAGTACATTGATAGAATTACAGAACATGCTCCCCTCCTCGCCAGAAGAGTAACCCTAATAAATGAGCATACCCCAAAGTAACGGGCAAATCTGGTAACAGAGGAATCTAGGCTTTTAAACATTATCATTATAATTTAGTTTTTCATATGAGGTTGTGTACAGGATATACATAGCTGCTTGAAAGCCATTCTCTGCTAAGGCCCAAAGAATGTTGGTGTGGTCCAAGGAGTCAGAAATGTGTGAATTTCAGTCCTGGCTCTGAGAGTCACTTGACTTTACTGCCTCAGTTTCTTCATCTGCAAAATGGGGATTGTATGAGTTACTGTTAGTAAAGCTGCTCCCTACAGGTGGAATTATATCATCCCCACTCTATGGCAAGCACCTTCAATCCGCTCAAAATCCACCTCGTTTAATACTACTGACTTCAGTCCTTTGCTGTCTATTCTTCCCCTTTTCTCCTGTCTCACTCTGTATGGACACTATGAGGAATTATTACATTGGATTGCTCTCTATTCTTGTTTGTTCTAACTCTTGTCCCTTTTCCTCACTTCTTTTGTCTGAGAGTTTTCAAGATTTACATTATATACGCTTTGGGGTGGAAACTGGCTGTTAAAGAACTCTCTGTAGAGCACCAAAGTAATGGCACTATATAAAGATTTATTAAGTAGCTATTGCATTATTTTCTTAAAAATCGTCAAATTTTAGTTTTAGCCACTTCCCCTGCCCTCCGTATTCCATTTTTCTGAAACCTGGTCAATATAATATGACACTGTGTATCTAAGGGGCATGTTGATTTCAATATTTGACTTTAATGTGGATTTCATTTCATCCGAAGTCATCTTGCAAGACTCTTTTGTAATCAGAGAGGAATATGAAAATATAAACCAAGTTGCAGAACCTGCTACCAGCACAACTTTGTTGCACTTTTAGAGCTGGGAGGAAAATGGTTTCCAGTGCCATGAAAATTTTTGAGATTTTAAAAAATATTCCTATTCCTCACTGAGATGAAACTGAGACCTTCCAATGAAAGAAAACAACAGAGGATGCCCTCCATCCCAGGGTAACTAATAGCCTGTTGGTTATGGCACTCACCTGGAATGTAGGAGACCCATCTCAAGTCCCTATTCCAGAACAGGTTGAACATGGATTTAACACTTCTCAACTGAGCGCCCTAATCACCAGTTGCTTGGGTAGGGCATCTGTCTATCTCATTTTGACCAGGAATTCCATCTTGGACCTGGACCATTTGCCACTGAAAGTTTTGTTGAAACTGCCATGTTCTTGTGAAAAGTTTCTAATGAGAACCCATTTTGTTGAAAAATTCCTCATCAGTTGTATTTTCTTTCCCTTAATCCTGCACTTTTAAAATTTTCTGGAATCCAAAAGTTGTTTCAGTTCTTTTTTATATTATTATTTTTTTTACTTATTTTATATCTTTGCTTTTCAACACAAACATCACAATCCAAAAAACTCCCCATAAAGTTGTAATTAGCATCTGTAACTGTGTTAGCTTCAGGCTAAGTTCATAGACTACTTTAAAATCTAAGACTCACAAATTATCTTTTATATTAATTGTAGCTTAGACTGACATTTTGTTTTTAGCTTTGGAAAGTCTTGACATCCAAGTCAAATAGTTAAATGTATAAGGAGGATGCTTGGTATGGTCTGTTAGGTTTCAAACTCTCTTCCAAAATAGTTTATTTGGGGCAAGAGAGTTGTGTCAAATACTTTCTATGTAATTGATACAAGCAATGTCTGTCATGTTCCCTGCTATGGCTGATCTACTTAAGGATAATAGCATACTACTGCTAACAACTAATGGAGTTACTTCCTTAGCTCAAGTGGTAGGCGTCTGTGTCATGGAGCTGCAGGTCCTGAGGTCAAAAACATTGCTGCTAACCTATATAGGGGTTTGTTATGCATACAGTTTCAAAGTTTATTATACTTGACCCTCGCATTGGCATTAAGTTTTGACTTGTATTCTACTTCATTTCAGGGGTGTAGCCACAGGTGGGCCTGGGTGGGCTGGAGCCCACCCACTTAGCAGCCAGGCCCACCCAAATCTGAGCAGGGTATGCAGCAGCCACGCACAATGAAGTGGTGAAGGACAGCGCCGAAGAGACATATTAGTGCCCCAGCTGTTCTGCTGCCCTGCCCCCCCTCCTCCCGGCCATACCATCGGGGATATGTGGTGGTGGGGAAGCAGGAGGATTGAAAAGGAGGTGACGGGAACCCCCACCCTATGCACAGAATGCGAGGCCTGGGACCTCCCCCATGCAAAACACAGCATGGGCTGTTTGTGCTGGGAAATTAAATGCGTGAGGGGTGGCTGCCATGTCTACCCCCTGCCCCTGGAGGGGGAATGGTTGGGCCCCCATCAGCAGCTGCTCTGATGGGAGGGGGGTCACGGTACACGGGGGTGCTGCGTCGGGTCCCTGCTGGGTTCAACAACACGCAGCACCACGTCTGCGAGCATGGGGAGGAGGAGGAGGCGCCGTGGCACCCACCAGGAGAGGTGAGCTGAATCTGTTGGAGAAGGAGCGGCTGGTAGTGATTGCCCAAGGTGAGGCTTGGGCGTACCCAGCTCGGCAGGTGAAGCCCTGTGTCTGGGGGCACCAGGGCTAGGAAGAGGCTGTGGCACTGGGGGAGAAGCTGAGCTAGCACAGTCTGTCCTTGCCTGTCCAGCTGAAATTTGGGGCCCACCCAAATTTCCACTCCTAGCTATGCCACTGCTTCATTGCAGAAGATGATGGCTCATATAAAGTAAAACCGCTAATAATGTAATGACAAAAGCACAACCAATTTCCAGTTCTCTTTAAGAAAGCTTAATAGAAACCTGCTACGCCTTCATTTGCCGTGAAGTAGAATATAGTCTGGATGATTGGTTCAAAGTTAAGAAACGCCATTTAACAAGTAATTATGAACGTCAGACCAATAAAGGTAACAATGTTTCCTCTAAAGGGCACTGTAAATTAACCTATCCTCCATCAGAAAGTGCTTCCCATAATATATGAATCATAAAAGCTGGCCAGCCAATTCTGGGAACACCTGACAGAACCACAGAGCAACGTAATGTCACTAAGAGAAAAGCACAAACAATACAACAAATGTCATTGATGTCAGTCATTTTCCATGTGGGTGTGTGAGGAAGTGCAACTTCCTCTTCCAAGCAGGTCGTGGGTTTTCTGGGACACATGAGAATGATTCTGAGAAAGCCCCTTGGAGCCTCTGCAGATAATTTTGAACAAATTGTAGTATAATTCCACGCTTGCCGAGGGAGTTTTCATTATTCTTGGGTGTCAGAGGTTAAAACAGCACATCTGAATGTTTTCAACCAATCTGTTTTATAATTTAAAAGTCATATAGTTATGGAAGAACCCTATAGTACTAGAGGTTGTATTAAATAGGCAAACCTGTCACGTTGCTGCTCATGGTCATAAGTATACTGCTCCCAGCCTCTTAAATAATTACTTTACATTGTAAAAACACAGTCACACCATCTCCTCCCGTGGATACATCCACAGAAAGGCCCATGGAGTACTGCAAACTGCAAGATTTACTTTGCAGAATTTCCTTCATGTTACCTGCAGCAGAGGTAAAGCAAACCCAACTCCATGGATCCCTGGGATTTCTGGGGAAACAGGCTTCAACTTTATCCTAGTCTAGTCTCTAGTTGCTGCGGTCTGCTCCCTCCAGCAGCCTGCCTTCTGCAGGAGCCATGCAAAAATTGGCAGACTTCCCCCAGGGCTGTGCAATAGCAGTCCTATCAGGGAACCAGCCCATCATTGCTGCCTACTTGGAGTTCCAAATGGATATCCAAGGGCACAGGGAGTCACTGAGCCTACATCCTACCCCCAAAGTGCCATAACACTCTGCTATCACAGAGCTCCAGAGAAGCTTCTATGGGAGTGCTGGAGAGCTGGGATCAGGTCGCAGAGCTAGCAGTCACCCTGCACCCATTCTACACCTCACGGCTTTTCATATCTACTGCATGTGAGGGTGGCGGGGATGAACTGGCCCTTTTTGTTTTTAATGAGACATAGTAAAAAAAACAAGGAGAGAAAGAGAGAGCAGTAACATGATTTTAAAAACATAGTATGCAAAGCCACATTAGGACTTTCACTGTGCTGTAGCAGGTCCACATGGCCAGACACTGTGTGGCAAACTGCTGAGCTGTAGATTCATACCCTGACTTGCCATGCAGTAACTTGCTCTGTAGCTATGCCCTTTAAAAGGAGAGAACTTCATGCTCATTTTATCCACTACGGAATGGCTATGCTCTATATGTTTTAGTGGTTAGTTTAATACTCCCCAGCAGTCTAGTTTGTGTCAGGTTACTAAGTGATGACAAGCTGAGTTGAGTTATGAAAATACTTAACACAAACTCTATGTTAATACGGAAGCATGATTAGCATGAGCAAAGCAAAGGTGATAAGAAATACAACTTCCTCTTTCCAGTGAGCATTTCAGCTTTCACATATTCACTGAACAGATTTTATAATCCTAGGGATTAAAAGAGTATCCACTAATTGAGTCAACTACTTTATTGTCTGATGTCTTTTGCAAAAAATAATTATCAGGAGGGTCTACAGGACTTGTTAAACATGTCCTAAATTTTCTAAAAGTCAAGTTTTTGACAAAATTCCAAATTTAGATGAAAAACATTGGTGAAGTTTTGGACATTTTTTCTGTGTTTTGAACCACTATAAAGCTAATGAAAATAGCATACAAATTTCATCAAAAATTCAAATTTTGGAGGAAAATGTGCAAAAATGTTTTCCCCCGAGTTAAATTTTCCTTGTTTGTGTGCATTTTTTGACCAACTCTAGTAGTGATGTTGATGTGGGATCACCTGAAAAGGGTCAAGTTCATTTGAAAAATCTTGACAACAATAAATGCTAACCGCAAAAGTTACCTCTGTGCAAATAGCCAGCACAAGGTCTGCCCATTGCTCCAGACCTGTTTCAGCCAGTAGGGTTTGTGCTGGCCTGCTGCATGGGGGTGAATTTTTACATAGAATTAGGTGCCATGGAATTTTGTCAGTCTGCATGGTGTGCGGCAGCACAAGCCATGCCAGTTCAGCAGCACTTGGGACTGTAGTGGGGCAACTGCCCCACTCCTGGATAACAGGGGTTAAGGCTAGGCTGATCGGGGAAGCAGCCACTGCTGGGGCCACACACCAATCAGGCCACACCTGGCCCTGTTATAAGGGCTCGGGGAGGAGCTGGGTGACTCTCCCTAGCTGTGGAGAGAGAAGGACCTGGCTGCCTGGGAGCAGGGTACCAGGTGTAGAGCAGTGCTGGGGCAAAGGGAGCTGGGGAGCTTCAGCCTGGTAAACCCTCAGGCTGCAGGCCTTGGTGAAGGCCTATGAAGAGGTACTGGGGCTACAGAGGTGCAGCCTGGGAATAGGCAGAGGCAGTTGGTCCTAACCCCTTGCCAATGATGAGTGACCATTACACTGCAGTCTGCCCCAGTGAGCGGGGGCTAGATGATGACCGGCAGTAGCCACTGATGCAAGGTGGGGATAAAGGGTTGGGGGTTCCCCTGGGAGGGGAGACCCAGACTGTGGGTTAATGCTGGTGGCAGAACCCTAAGGTAAAGGGGTGCCGTGGTCCAGAAAGGACATGGGGGGCCTAAGGCAGGTGAGACACTGGCCAGCAGAGGGTGCTCTGAAGCTGGAGTTGAGCTAATTCCCTGGATGACCAGCGGGAGGTGCTGCGCTGGTGAGTCTCTCTCCGCTATAGAGACAAAACATCTTTTGCACTGACCTAGACAGCAAGAATCTTTGCAGGACAGCCTGGATGACTATGGACTTGCATCATGAGCAATCTGCTGCTGTGAAAGCACAGAGTATAGTGGAGGTGTGCTGCCATAATCTCGTGTGGTGTATACAATTCTACTCTCTCCTGTATTGTCAGCTGAAGAGGGATACTTGGCTAGCTCTGTGCCAGCTGGCTGTGTCAACTCAGAACACCTGTTCAGCACAGCACGTGCAATAGTGACAGGTGCACTTGCTGCTCTACAAGGTGTGTGGAGAGACTTTCATTCATAAAGATGAATGGATACCTGTTGCCCAGGCAAGACACTACACCAGAGCACGTGGTTGCTAGCTGCTTTCCTGATGAACAGCAGCCCATGGGTAAAGAAGAGCAGGGATGCATGGAGGGGATATTTCAGCTCTGGTGGGTGAATTTATTCACCAGTTTCCTCCATACACTCCTGCCTGTACCAAACCCAGCATTCCAAGTAACTAACCTCATTGACTACTCTGGAATACAGGTTGTGCATCACAGAAACCAAATCAAATGTCTGATTTTTTTTCTTCAGTGGGGGACCACAGACAAAGAGAGGAGAGGGGCCATCTCATCCCTTGTCTGCCTTCTATTTTCACACCTGAAATAACAAACATTGCATTTTGGCCGACTGGCTGTGTGTGCCCCACAGGCTTTGCTGTGGCTCTGTCTTTCTCTCACTCGAATTTTTAAATGTAGGTTTCAATGTTGTTGCTGCTGTTTCTCTTTTGTAAGAGCCTGGCTGTTGAACTGATGCATCACTTCTTTTTCTTTTCCTTCACATGGCAATTTTAGCACATGGGTGCCTGTTTACTGCAAGTACAAGAGCCAAAATGGAGTATTTACAAACCCTAAGGAAAAATATGTCTTATTAGTCAATGATTTTTTGAAATTACAAAAAAAAAAAAAAAAAAAACTGTTAGGAGGAAAGATGAGTGTGAGTAAAGAGGGGAAGAGAAATAAGTTATTACATGCACTGTGTAAGCTGGTGGGCTGTTTCACCATACCAGAGAAGGGAAGCAAACACCACACCCAAGTCCTGGTAAGGCCCTTGCCTCACGGTACAATGTCTTCTTTGAAAACAAGACATAAATAACAGAATAAAACAGCTGAACTGACAAATGCAGGTTGCAGTCCCTGGAGACTTTTCCCTTGCCTCCACCAGCCAGTGGAAAGAGAACATACTCTATCCCCTAGACTCTCCTCTTCCTTTGGATATCCTGCCCTATGTAGTGATAGTCAGGGATCCTTTAACTCTTTTCAGGTGGCTACTTCACCTGTCACACACCTGCAAGACAAATTTCCTTGTTCATGTACTGTACTTGAGGAGTCAGGGTAGCAAATGTTGTTCCTATATTTTTAAAAGGCTCTAAGGGTGATCCAGGGAAATACAGACCTGTAAATCTTACATCTGAACTCGCAGAACTGGTGGAAATGATCGTTAAGAATAGAACAGTAAAACACCTGGGAGATTATGATCTGATAAAATCTAACTGTCATGGTATCTTGAAAGGATTATCACATCTCTGAAATCTGTTAGAATTTTTAATGTGTCAGTAATATAGTGGATGGAGGATAGCCAGTTGCCATAACTTATTTAGCCATTCAAAAGGTCTTTGACCAAGTCCCTCCCAAGAAGCTACTAAAGAAACTAAGTAGTCATGGAGTGATAGGCAGTGTATTGTCATGGCTAAAAAGTGGGCCAAGAAACAGAAAACAAAGTGCAGGACTTTCATTGTGGCAAAAGGTGAACACTGGAATACCCTGAGGTTCTCTATAAGGTCTGGTATTTAATAATTCATCCTCTGAAGAAGGGGTTGGCAATGGGGTGACAATTTTCAGATGACATAATTTAGGTGAGTCTAATCCAGCAAAGACTGCAAAGAACTTCAAATGGAAGTAATATGGCTAGGTGAAATTGCATTGACCTGCACTGAACTTTATCTGACACTGTATTGCTAAGTAAGTAACTTTGGAGTGAAATATAAACTACTAATATACCTGACAGGGTTCTAAAGTAACTATCCACACAGGAAAAAGGAATGAAGCATCAGTAAGGACAGCTCAATCAAAACCTCTACTCAATGTCCAGCTGAGGTAAAAAAAGAAAACATAATGATACATAAGGAAGAGGATGGAGAATAATATGGGAATATTACAGTACTGTTGTACAAACCAATGGTGCAGTCTTACCTGAAATACTGTGTGCAATGCTGGTCACCCTATCTCAAAACAGATGTTGCAAAATTAAAGGGAGTTCAGAGAAAGGTGAGGAGAATGATTAGAGACCTTGGAAAATCACTAATATGAAGAGATTGAACAGACTGAGATTGTTTTCCTTGGAAAAGAGACAAATGAGGGAACATGATAAAAGTATATAAAATGAATGGCCTCGAGAAGGGTGTGAGCTTCTGTTCTCAGTCTAATAACACAAAAACAAGGGGACAAATCTTGACGTGATAAAATGTGATTCCCCCCCCCCATTCAACATGTAATTAGACAGTGGAACTCATTGCACAAGATAATATTGATATCAATAATTTAGCACAATTCAAAGATTCAAGATTCAAAGATAGCCATTTATTTAGATAACAAGAATATCCAGAGTTATAATAGTGAATACCAAATGTATAGCTTTGGAAGTGATATAAAAATCTCATGCTTCAGGTTAATGGCAATCTCTAACTATGAGGAATTAGGATGAGATTTTTGAGGGGGATTATGCCACACCTGCCTACTATGGGGTTCTTACACTTTCCTCTGAAGTGTCTAATCCTGGCCACTGTCAGACACAGGACAGTGGCTTAGATGGAATTTGGCTCTGATCTAGTCTGGTAATTGGAAACTTTTGTTTATGCTGTTGTGAAAGAAGTGAGAATTTCTTCTTTTTCTCATTGACCTTTCCTGATTCTCCCCCTTCCCCCATTTTTAATAAAGGCTTAACAAATGTGAAAGACATTAAAAAGGAAAAATAAAATTAAGAGAAAAACATATATTCATATTCTATGACCAATGTAAGCACATAGTCTATGTAAGTGTTTGATAACCAGGGTTATGTAGAAAAGATTAAATATGAGAAACTACTAGTTCATAAAGAAATTGGACTACTGAACTCTGGAGAGACCAGGTTCAGCTTCACTGAGCCTATTACTAAGAAAACAAGAGGAAAGAGCTAATATCTAAATTATTTACCTAGCATTTAAAGAGTTAAGTAGTAATAAGAGTGGGCATTTGTACAATTAATTGTGCTTGTGCCTACATGTAACCAGGAAAGATATACCTATTCCAGAAAAGTCATCAGTAAAGAAATTGTAAAGTGAAAGAGAAATGTCTGGAGAGAAACTCTGTAAATCGCAATTATAGATGCATGTCTGAGGCACCCAGTCATCGCATGTGGCTATCATTCCTGAGGAACACTTCCTTCTGCTTCCCATAACCGTGTGTCTCATTTTGTGGGTTGGCCTCAGGTAAACAATTGCTACATTCCTATTTTCCTGTCTCTATCTGGAGCTGGGAATAGTGAGGAACTATACTGCAGCTGGCAATTGCTCATGAATGACTATTTGGTGAAGAGGCTGTGTATGCATTCAGTATGTATGGGAAAATCTTCCCCTTTCTCCTCTCCCATGGTTATTTTGTCCTCCTTTTTCTCCTCTCCCTGAGATCCTTCCATTCTTCACTACTGGGGTTCAGGCACGATGGCTGACATGCTATTTTCACTTTCTTTCCAGTCCAAAAACCAACAATTTTTGTTTTTCGGAAACCATGACACATTTTGAAAAACAAAAAGAAACCCTATTTCCATATTGAAAACTTTGAAATTGGAAAGAAATTGGAGAAAAACTAAACCAGCTCTAGTCAATAACTATGATTTAGCTTAAATAATAACAATGGAAAATAGAGGGAGTCAGTGATAATAAAAGTAAATCACAAAGGTTCATCCAGAAGATATCACAATAGGAGTCTGTGGTGGAAAGGCTTTCTGTGTGTGTGTGGGCGGTGGGAAGGCAGAGAGGGATTACCAATACAACTTGAAAAACTTGCATCCTGTGGTCAGCCAGATCCCTCCTTTTTGGTCTCACTCAGCTCCTGTTTTGTCTATCTCCCTGTGAGAGACAGTTCATGTGAGTTACTCCCTTTGCTTTCCTACTGGCTGGCTTTTCAAGTCCAGTTTCAAATAGTTCTTGAGTAGGGCAGTGACCACCCTCCAAACCCATTTTGATGACTTGTATTCCAATATCTTTGGAATATGATTCCTTCCTAGAAACTGGCCTCCTTAGCCTTTATTTTAATAACTGAGCATTAGCTCTGCCAAACTAGTTATTGTTCATACGTGATCCCAATGCCTCTGCAACAACTTTAATCTCTGCAGCCATTATATTAGCTATTTCCTCAGGCACTCTATAAAATGACCACACACAATGAATTAGTTTATCATTTCTCTCTGTCCAGTATGTTTCTCTGCAGATGGTAGCCCACACAGCCTTTTATATGTCTCTCTCACAGTCTGGCTGTGTGGGCTACCATCTGCTGCCAGGGTGTTTCCCACTCGATAATTGGTGTAATTGGCTAATGCTGCTGCTATTAATCCTGTAGCAGTTGTGCCCTGGGCTTCCGAAAAGGGTGATGGTTACAGTAAGGATGATGGTTACAATGCTGCCGAAAAATGGAAATGACATGCTTTCTATTTGGACATGAGGTACTGGTCCATATCACACATTGCCGATCCAGAAAACTTTCATTGAGAAAAACACTTTTTGACATACTGACTTTTCTGAATGCTCTTTTTTAAAAATCTAAATCTATAAACCTTCTATATTGCATGTGGAAACTCTCAACTTAAAAATGACTAACCCAAACATGTTAAATCAATATTAATTTAAATATACTCCATTCACTCCTGCCAAAAATATAAAATCATGCTTCTGAGTAGCAATGCTGTTTTGAAGCTTGGGCCTGAGAATTAATTTTATGGTCAAGATAAGGAGTTTTGATATCAGACACTAATAAATCCTTTATTATAGTGGCTCTGTACGAGGCACTGTTGTAATAGTCAGATCACTGTAAAACAGATGATGGTCTCATTTCATCTGCAAATGTTCCCTCTTACCCTGCAACAGTGTTGTTTCAAAGATTAAAGCAGTAAACTTAGGCAAAACTGAATGGCTTCTGATGCAGCATTGAAGGTTTTAAGTTACCAGTTTTTGCATAAAATTGTATGTTCAGAGTCCCCTTAAATTGGTGGTAATAAAAAGAGGTGAGCCGAAGAGGCTTTGTTTTGGCTTTCCAAATCTTCATTGGTAAGGTTTGGTTGCATAAAATTAAAGCCAACTGTGGCTTGGATGAAGGGTCCATTTGAGCTGAACCTCCAAACTTTGGGGAATCCCTGAATCTGCTTCGATTAGCACAAGGAGTCTTTTGCTGCAGTTAATGCCATGACTCTTTAGTGCCAGTTACACAACGAAAAAGCTACAAAGTCATTTGAATACAGTAGATGCCTCTTTTGGAATTCCTTGGTGCATAGTTTTGAGACCTGGTTAACTGAAATCACGGTATTATCAGCAAAGCTGACTGAAATTCTGAATTTCAGTCCCATGGGAAATTTCAACATTTACTCTTTGGTCAAAAAGTAGAAATGTTGAAATTTTTCACAGAATCCAAATTCCAAAAAAATTCTATTTGGAAATGTCAAAACATTTACATACATACGAAACATTTCAGAATATTTTAATTAGGGTGACATACTGGTTGGGAATATCCTATTGCCCAGAATCCTGGAGCAAGCAGAAATGCTATCTGAGCAAGTCAAAGTGTCAGCTGTATTAGCTGCCAGAAGAAGACACTAGGGGAAGCTGGGAGTAGGCGGAGGGTCATCAGGTGTAGCAGCATTACCCAGCTGGTTGGCAGTAGGGGATGAGTGGGAACTGAGCTGCCTCTGTGTGGTGGTGGTGAAGGAGTTGAGCAGACCAAAAGCAGTGAACTGCCATTCAGAGGGAAGAGGTGGAAGAAGGAGGGGCTGAGCAAAGCACAGATAGTCCGTGAGGAGGAAGGGGAGAATGCCCTACATTAGTGGTTGCCCCTGAAATACCATCGAGTCCACAAATGACACTGCACATGTATATTTCACAGAACTTTTAACCACCAGGCCACCTGCCTTTTGGGATATATTCCTAATGGTGGAAATACTGCGCCAAATCCTTGGTCCTGTTCCATTGGCTTTGTATAGCCAAACAGGTTTAAACCTGGCTTAAAGGGCTAATTGGGGATTCTCCCAAAGTGGGGAATATCCTGGTGATGTAGGGGCAGCATAGCAGTTCTTACACTGTTCCAAGCCCTAATATAAGGTTTTGTCAGGAGAAACTGTTCCTTGGAAGCAGGAATGGCCCTGGATGCAGGAATGGTAGCCAGTAGAAGAAAGAGAAGCCTTTAGGCTGCTCTTTTTTTGTGCCAGGGGTTGGTGCCGGTGCCTGCCAGCCCAAGATTGAGAAGCTGTAAAGGTGGCGTAGTGTCGCCTTTGTCTCTCTATCTGGGCTTGCGCCAAGAACAGATCGGCCCACCTGGAGCATACAGGCTATTGTTCTCGTCCTGCAGCACTGTAGTGGTAGAACAGGGGTTTTCCACACTAAACTTAAACCAAACAAGACCACAGATGCATATGCAGCAAAGCAGGCAGAGATATGTAAATGATGCAGAGATAAGTAAGTGGCCAAATGTAGCTGCTTTCCAGCCTATTGTGTAGTGGTTCAAAGGAGGAGCTGGGAAAAAGCATATTTGTGGATAGTCACAGTGAGGGCTCAACTGCAACAACAAGCAGTGCTAGCAGAGGACTAGCATAGTGCTATTCTGGATTTCAAACCAGTTAGACCTAATGCATGTCATTTATTGATGAGATTTTTCTCCTTGGATTTGAAAGAAATGACTGTCATCTCACTTCTGACTTGCAGCCTCAGACTGGTGGTGACAGTAGCATTTTAATTTATATTAAAAGAAGAAAAACTAAACATCTAAGATGAAGGGAGAGTTACACTATAGTAAACATAAGGAACAAGAGTCCAAACCAGAAGAAGCAGAATGCAGAGGAAGGCTTTAGCTAATCACAGGAGCCATCATATTTAGGGTTGATTTATCTGAAAGAATGAGGCCATGGCCCCAGAATTAACGGAAACATGTCGTCTTGATGGAAAGCTAACCATGAAGTTTTAAATGTTCATGGAGAAATGATTAGAATGTTTTTCCCCTAGGCTGGTCACAAGTGAGTGATATAAATCCTTCTCGTTTATAAGTACTTTAGGTACCAAGATACAGAGTAAGTCACATGGGTTAAACCAAGAACATTTTAATCATTTTTATTCAAAAAGGGGAAAAATGAATCAGAATAATAATACTAAAGCAATATAGTTTAAGAAAAAGAGAAGTTTGACAGATAAGCTGGCTTTCTGATCCAACTTCTTCTTCCAGTACAAGTGATGAAGTGTAGTTAAGTGGGTAGAACCTGTCATATGTACGATCATTTAGGCTAGTCTTTTTTCTATGGCTAAAGGTTTCCAAATGTTGTTACACCATCTGACCAGTGTAGGCATAATGGTTTTTGCTTGGTTCTCAGTAATGGAAGGGAAGGGCTTTCAATTTCCTTTAAAATTCTGAGTATATTAGCACAAATAGCATAAATCTGAGTGAAAGCCCCTTATTCAGAGTTTGGGAATAAATGACAAGGATTTCACTTTCACAGTATGAACAGCCATTAACTGGTCTGCTAAATAGTAATAATTAGAGTGGACTAAGGCTAATTCCCCCCGACTCTCCAAAGCCTTTCTCAGGCAGGATATTTTTGTCTATTCCAAATGGGAGTTAATGGGAAAATATTGAAGATGTGTCTGATAGTTCAGCTAACCTAATGAAGAAAATGGAAGAACTAGCCTGGAGTATTTCTTTGTCAATGTCTATGCTATGTCAGAAATTATATAACTGCAACAGAAGGGATGTTTAATCAAACACGCGATACCTTGACACAATCATAATGAAATAGCAAGTGGATGTTTATTGTGCCCTTTGCAGAAGATAGGGAAAGCTTAAACACATGCTAATGTGAATGTGACAGTTATTGATCAAAACAATGCAGTGTAATTCCCGTAAAAAGGAAGTAGTGAGGGGAAGGACACATTTTCAGAGAAGTTTGTCATTGGGAGTTACCTGTGACAAGCAGAAGGGCAGAGGTTACAAGAGACCTCTTAATAACTTCTAGTATTTTTAGTTAACCTGTTTCTTTTGGCATCTTTCCTATGCAGTTTAAAATTATAGTTTTATGCAGAACCCTCCCCCCCCCAACTGTTGTTGCAATGCTAAAGATGCAAAGTTAAGCTCCCCAAGGTTAGGAAATGCAAAGATTAAGGCTACATGTGCAAGGCTAAGGTGAAGGACTGACTTTAACAATGGCAGTGCAAGCTCCTGTGTTTGTTTCTCACTGATTTTCAAATCCAGCTCACTCAGTTTGCAAGTAAGAAGATGGCTTTTCTACCTGCTGAGCATGTGGCCTCCATCTGGAATTGGAAGGGCATTCTATGAATCTTCTGGCTTGCATATCACCAGCTACAAAGGTTTTTGTGGCAAATTTAACTTGTAGTTAAACCTGTAGCAACTCCAATGTCTTAATCTGGGACTGCCCATGCACAGCCAGAGGGCATATATAATTATGTATCTAATATATATTTTATGGTATGTATATATTTGGTGTGAATTCACTTTCCCTACCTCAAACCTGATTAGTTACGCTTTGTGCAGGATGTTAAGTAGAATCTGGGGGATGGAATAGCCTGGGATAGGCCATGTGGTTGCAGAGTGATTCCTTCTGATGTACTACCCAGCTTACAGGCTGTAAGAATGGCCACTGACACTTCATATATACTATATAGAGTACTAGGGCCGCTGCTCTGATCTGTGTCACTGCAGATCCCCTGGGCTGTCTTCAGCTGATGTTAAATCTGTTTCAGTGTAATGTGTCCTGCCTTAACAAACATACTGATGTCAGCTGCTGCCCCATGACCCGATCACAGAATGATGTTCCTATCTTGTGGCACAGTACAGTGAGCATAGTGCTCATCCGACCCAACATTTTCCTATACTGTACTCATGGGGTCACTTTCTCTGAGGGACACTGGTGCAATTGACATTGCAGTAAATGGGAATGGCGTCCGTGTGCCATAGGGCAGAATCTAGCTCCAAGCATATCATTCTTTCTCGCTTGGTGTGCCCTGAAGCGAAATGCTGCAGTGCTGACTGCGGGAATGGTGTCATCTAACTGGAAGAACTTGAGTTTTAATAGAAAAATTGGTATTTCTCAAGCTGCTTTGGAAGTCAACACTGAAGCCCTATGTGTATTTTGGTAAATACAAAAATAGGAAGTGACATTGTAACATGGGGCTATTTCATCAAAGAACAAGGCTTGTCTATCCTTTGCTTTGAAATCTAGGGATGAAACAGCCACATGTAAGTGGTAAATGGGTCCTTGCTAGGAAGTCTGGTTTAAAAAGAAATATAAAATCTTTTTCATTAATTATTCTTAGGCCTGGTCTACACTGCGAGGGGAATTGATCTAAGTTAAGCAACTTTAGCTACGTGAATAATGTAGCTGAAGTCGACGTACTTAGACCTACTCACCGCAGTGTCTTCACTACGGTGAGTCGAGTGCTGCTGCTCCCCTGTCGACTCTGCCTGAGCATCTTGCGGTGCTGGAGTACAGGAGTTGATGGGAGAGCACTCGTGGGTTGATTTATTACGTCTAGACTAGACGCGATAAATCGACCCCCGCTGGATCGATCACTGCCCGCCAATCCGGTGGGTAGTATAGACATACCCTTACTATGAATAGTCTGTGGGGAAAAAATAATCAAATTTGCTGTTTACCGAAACCTACAAACCTTTTCAGAATTTTACCTTAAAGATAATCCTCATCTGTCATGACTCATTACCACATTTTGACTTGCTCAGTACCATTTGGCAGCAGCATGAAATAGCATACACCTTCTAGGATTTCATCTGCTCTTTCCAGTAAGACTGAACAGAAAGAATCAACACCAGATGAGGAAGCCAGCTAACATCTCTAGTTTCTATTCTCCTTTTAGATACTCTCTTTTTGAGAAGAGAGAGCTATTACTCTGAAGTGGGCCACCACAAAGGCAGCTAATTCCACTGCCTTAGAGAAATTATATAAAATCGTTTCTGAATCAACATCCTCGCAAGCCTGATATGTTGAACCCTGCTCTCACCATTTCCTTGAATAAACTCCACTTCACAACTTGACCCACTAGCAGCAGACTTCCTATTCCTTAGAGCCTCTCCTTCAAATCTTAGAAGGCTTTTTCTGATTCAGGGTGTGTCTCAAATGGGATTGCTCTGACCTCGTCCGGGGGAATTTGAAAATGGGTTTTATTCCAGGGTTTCATGTACTATTAGAACAAACCTTGTCACACATTTCTGTCTTCTATCTCTGGTAAGACTTGCTGCAGTCTCATCCCCAAAACATAGTTCCGTTGAACATAATTTAAAGGGAAAATCACAAAAGAGATAACTAAAAAGAACAGGAGTACTTGTGGCACCTTAGAGACTAGCAAATTTAGTTAACTGTTATCAGGCTTATATTTGAAAATTCTGCAGACCATCTAATTCTGGCCATGAGACATGATGATTGTCTCCTTGGAGGCACTCAGCTTTTCAATTCCCAATGGTATTTGATCGTTCTTAACATTTCCAAGGGGGGACTCAGCACCTCAGATGAGTGGACCTATATTCTCAAGTGAAGCTTAGCAGCTTGACATATACTACTGCTTCACATGCTAAAAATGCCACTCCTGTTATCTTTAGTGCCACTGGGAAACTGTTCAGTGAAATACAAAGCCCTGAGAGGCAGCTTGGTATAGGGACTGAATGCCAGATTGAATGGGCCAATGATATTATTCAGCACCACCATTGTCCCGCTGTTCCTTCCCCTCCATAGACCTCTTTAAATAAACCAAACAGTCCCTCCTTATTATTAACATGTTCAAATACTTGAAGAATGATGAATGATGTGTCGGCAGTTAAAATAACCAGTGTAATGGTATGAAATGTTACATATGCTAATCTGGTAAAATTAAACAATCCTTAGTATAAATATTTATCTCTCAAAGACTGATCTAAAGCCTATTAAAGTTAATGAAAGTCTGTTTCCATATGTTGTAGGGAAATTATAAGCCAAGTTTTCAAAATCACAGCACCTCATCCTTTGCGTGAAATTTGTCAGTTTGCTCAGGGATATGCATTATAATAACACTGCCCTGCCATCTAGTGGTTAGACAGAAGAATGCCTTCAAAGCTATTCAGAATATTATAATAATTAATTATTTAATTAATAAATATTATTAATGTTTATCTTAGACTGGCATACAGAAGGTTCAGTCAGGATCAAGCCTCATTATACCTGGTTGTGACTAGCAGTTCTAAGTGTATAGAATTTAAGTAATAAGTCACTTTAGTAATGAAAATGATTTAACTACCGCAACCTTTGGAAGAGAGCAGAATCAGCCAACCCAACCCCCTCAGAATAGCTTCCAGCAAACTGGCTAATTCCACCTAGTACGTGCACATAGCAATTCATACCCATTGGTTGTACAACAATGGGACTCAGCGTATGAAGAAATAGGAAAAAATCTCAGGTATAATGGTGTGAAATGTTTCACTCAGACCACAAAATTGTTTAAAAAATCAGCCTTATTTTGAATCTGAGCTGCAAACTAGCAGGGATTTGTTACAATTTTCTTCATGATCATGAGCTACTTGTTGAGATGTCTGTGTGATTTTTTTCCCCCCGCCCTCTATTTGAACATTCACCAGTATTGTGAGACTGCTGCTCATTGGTGAATCTTGACTTTGAATTATCTTTGCAGGGAAAAGTCACAAAAGGTAAGTCACATGGTATTTTCCAATATGGCCATGAGTCCCACTTCCAGTTACAAAGAACTAGTGAACCCAATCATGAGGGCTGCTTGATTTTATGTCAGCTGCAAACAAGGGGCCGAAACTGCAGCCAGGACCTAGTATGCTGTAAGGGTAATCTCTGGCCATGCCTCCATTCAATGCTATGCAAGTGGCAGGAGTGGTGTAAGAATTGCTTTGTCAGAGGTACACCGCTGGAGGATTATCTTTGCACTGGGATGATCCTGCCTGGGCTGGTTCCATTTGATTTACTACACAGTTCTGCCAGGGGTGTGGTACAAAGCAGCTGCCCTGTACTGGGGAATTTCTGATCTTGCAGCTTCCTTTATGGAAAAGTGCCATGGAATTTAACAGGAATTTAACCAATAGTGTTCTCTACGAATAAAATCCTACAGAACTTAGTAGAACATTTTATCTTTGATAGATTATATTATAGACTGGTGTTTCTCAAACTGGGGATCCTGACCCAAAAGGCTATTGTAGAGGAGGTCGTGGTATTGCCACCCCTATTCCTTCACTGCCTTCAGAGCTGGATGACCGTAGAGTGGTGGCTGCTGGCCAGGTGTCCAGCTCTGAAGGCAGTGACTCTGGCAGCAGCATCATCCAAGTAAGGGTGGCCTGGTATGGAGGGGTCTTCACTTTTTTGTGGGGGTCATCACAGCCTGAAATACTTTCAAAGGGGACTCAGCAAAAAAAAGTTTGAGAACTCCTGTTCTAGACCATCCAACAGAATTCTTAGCAGGAATATCATACCTTTCCTATAGATTTTTGAACCACCTACATCATTTAATAGAGAATTACTGGTTTATCCTATATATGGACTATATGGCCCCCATTACTGCAGTATCTGAGCACCTCACAATCTTAAATGCATTTATCTTCACAAACATCCCTGTGAGATAGGGAAGCATTGTTATCCCATTTTACAGATGCAAAACTGAGGCACCAAGGGTGCAATCCACAAAGCAATCTAGACAGCTAAACTCAAGCGTTAGGTACCTATATCCCTATGCATGGCACCACTGTGGTCCATGAAAACTCTCCCTGGCTGCGGCCTAACGCAACAGGTGCCTAAATTCACTCTGTGCCTGACTTTCTGCTATAACCGTTCCCTAGCCACCTAAGTTTTAGACTTTGGCGCATGTGCACTGTTGCCCTACTCTAGGCATCCACACACCTATCCCGTGTCGAAGGCCCAGAGTGATTCATCAACCCAGGGAAGTCAGGCATCTGGCTGCTTAAGTCGCATAGGTGGCCTCTGAGCATGCCTACCAGATCAGGACCCATCCAAAGTCTGCCTGGTGGTGGAGGAGAAGGACTTAACTAGTCATTGGGCCTGAGAGAGAGAGAGAGAATGATTCTGTAGTCCAGTGGTCAGGGCACCAACCTGGGAGGTGGGAGACCCTAGGTCTAGTTCTCTTGCTCCAATTACTCTTTCATAATTTAGCCATACTAGAACAGCTTCAACACTGAGGGACTGAGAGAGTCCCATATCAGACTACCCCTTAGCTCAGTGATTAGAGTACTGAGAAGTGGGAGATCCTAGTTCAAACCATTTCTCCCCCTCTGGCAGAGAGGTGGGAATTGAACTTGGGTCTCTTACATCACAGGCAAGTCATCTAACCACTGTATTAAGGGTTATAAGGTAGGCACCTCCCCTTCCTCCTATTTTGTGTGGAGTGAGGCAGGTGCCTACTTCATTCCCACAAGCACAAGCTTAGGTGTGTAACTCTAGTCAGTGGGTTCCTGTTGTGGATCACACAGTGCATCTCCCTGCAGCCTGGATTTAGGCACCTATCTCTGTGAGAGGGTAGGGCTTAGACAAACCCTCCTATAAGCATCTCCCATTGGCTAGCTTCAGTAGCTCCCTGCCGAGCCTGCTGGCTTTTGTGGACTGCATTCTCTCCCCATTAATTGTATAGGAAGCCTAAGCATCACATTCAGCTTTATGGACTGCTCTGTTGCTCCTCTGATTGTCTAGGTATGGTGACACCCAGGCCTTGTCTACACTACAGGGGGAGATCGATCTAAGTTCTACGTGAATAATGAAGCTGAAGTCGATGTACTTAGATCTACTTACCACGGGGTCCACACTACGCTATGTCGACTGGAGACACTCTCTTGTCGACTCTGCTTGCGCTTCTTGTTCAGGTGGAGTACAGGAGTTGACAGGAGAGCGATCAGGAGTTTTCACTAGACCAGCTAAATCGACCGCCGATGCATCCATCACTGTGTGTTGATCCCCTGGTTAAGTGCAGACTAGCCCTCAGTATTGCAACATCTAAGCCCCTACGTAGATCCCACCGAGAGAGATTTGTCCAAGGCTACACAGGAAGTTTGTGGTAGCCCAGGGAATTGAACTTAGGTTTCCTATAGCCCAGGTTAACTTGCTAACCACCAGACTCTAACTTTGCTATAGAATGACATAGGTACTCCGTACGGTAGGACATTTCTGTAAGAAGTCATGCTTGGAAGCATGGATCCTCAGTTCTGAATGTCACATTGATGATATGTATTTAGTAATCACTATGTAGACTTACTTGTGTAAGCCAGTGGTCTCTCCCCTGCCATCTACTGATGAACTTGAGGAAAAGACCTTCTGAGCACACTGTATTTGCAGAGACAAACCTACTTTGCCTAGGTGATCAGCAGACATATTTGCTTTGCCAAAGTAATCAAGTTTGGCTGTTTGAGGTTAAAATTCACTTATGTCTTGGAAGAAGGGGAAATGAAATAATGTTATTCTTATTGTATGACCAAAGATCAGCAGAACTGTACTTAATATACCCTAGTCAAGGGAGGGGCACTGGATCTGTAACCTCACTGAAACTATAACCTCACTCACTAAGCAGGGGAAAGACCCAAGGGAAAGTTAGAGGGGGGTGTAGATTTGTTTAAAAGGTCCTAGAAGCTATTTTATCCTTCTCTTCTAACATAAAAAAATGGTTATCTACACTCAGAGTCCTTGTTTCTGGTCAGTGATTATTAAAGCTAAAATCCGTGATAAGATGGTCTAGGACATGAAGCTTTAGATCATAGAATGAATCATAGAATCCAACCCCCTGCTCAAAACAGGACCAATCCCCAACTAAATCATTCCAGCCAGGGCTTTGTCAAGCCTGACCTTAAAAACCTCTAAGGAAGGAGATTCCACCACCTCCCTAGGTAACCTATTCCAATGCTTCACCACCCTCATAGTGAAAAAGTTTTTCCTGATATCCAACCTAAACCTCTCCCCTGCAACTTGAGATCATTACTCCTTGTTCTGTCATCTGCTACCACTGAGAACAGCCTAGATCCATCCTCTTTGGAACCCCCTTTCAGGTAGTTGAAGGCACAATAAAAACCATTTATTGTGCACAATATTGAAGGCACAATAAAAACTATTGTGGGCCAATAACACCCAGCCCCCATTTCTCAAACCAAAATAACCAAACTCACATAGGGTATCAGAAAACAAAAGCCTCTAGCTGGGGATTGCTAGCTTCCTTCCTCTGTTCTAATGATGGGATAATGGGAAATAGCTGGCATTTACCAGAACTCAGCCTGGGAAAGGAGGAGTTAAACCAAGAGCTTGGCCTCCTCTAAAAAGGAAAAGAAAGAAAAGAGCGTGGCTGGGGAAAAGGTTTCCCTGCTGACTGCTAAAGGCTGAACAAATATGAATTTTGCTTACCTTTGTTTGTTATTGATTTGACTTGAGTATGCATCTGAGAAATTCCTGGTCAATGTAGCTCAGGGTTGTGATGCTTTCATTTATCAGCCAGATAGACTGAACACAAGCCCTGCAAGGGTTATTCTTGTTAGAAGATTAAAATTGATGTGAACTGTGTTGTGTTCTGGTACTAATTAATCTTCTACAGTGATATTGGAAGTTGGCTTGGTCATTGTCTCCTTTAGGTGTCAGAGGAGCAGCCATGTTCATCTGTATCCGCAAAAGGAAAAGGAGGACTTGTGGCACCTTAGAGACTAACCCATTTTTTTGGGCCTAAGCTTTCCTTTTCTTTTTGTCTCCTTTAGGTTGGTCCAAATAGCTGATAGCTCATGACCACTTGAGTAACTGCTCTTTATTTTTTGTTCATGACACCTTTTAAAAGTTCATTTTAGTTTGTATGTTTTAAGTATTTGGAGGACTTTGGGACAGATGCATTTTGATTTTAGTTATTGTTTAAAAAAATAGGTTCTCTTTGGAATGGCTTTTCCAGCTTACATAAAATATGTTACACACTGCGCCACCCAGTGGCTGAACAGTATAATACAGTTTAACATTCTGTTACGCTGGATCTGCTGAAGGGAGTGGTTATGGGAGGATGAGCAGTAGACTGCATTTGGGTTATGGACGTCTATTATTCACGCATGGCAGACTAAAATGAAGTGAGCATTTTTCTCCAGGTATTCCAGATACAATCTGAAGCTGGTATTTTCTTTAAGGCAGGTATCTCTTTTGACATTGGATTTTTTTTCTCCTATGAATAATACATACAAGATTTGTATTCTCACTGTATGCCCATGTAATTGTGCCACAGCTGTATTTGGTATGAAATAACTGAAGATATTCTAAAATTTTCAAATGAGAACCTTATATGCTCACTTTTGACTTTTAATCAGGATGGTTTTTACTTAGTTATCACCTAGAAGCTATGCTTAATAATCCTAAAAAAGAAATCTCTGTAATCCCATGTTTTTTTCTCTCGGCATTTATTTCAGAGGCAATGTTAAGAATGGGGATTGGGTGTGGGATAGAGAATTATTCTAATAGTGATCTGAAATGCATTTTTTACTACCTTGAAGTAAAATTAGGTTTATTCTGATAAAAGTCCCCTCCTGTCTTCTCCATGTTTTGTCTTTGTCACAGAATAGGCTGTCCCTTTAGGGGCAGATCTGTGGCCAGCCCATCCCTGATCCAAGTTCTGGCCCTTTAAGCTTATGCATTCTGGGACTTGTAGTTCCCCTGAAAGATAGTGCAACAGCAAGCTGAAAGAAAGCTCTGATGGGAAACGATGGCAGGACAATATAAGGCAACTCTGTGCTCAGTCTGGGAGATTCAAGTTAAGTCAGCAGTTGGTGTGCAGCTCTCCATTAAGAGAACTGGGGAGGGAGTTGTACTGGCAAGTGTCAGAGATTGCTCTGGGCAAAAGGCCTGGGAGGGGTTTGTTTTGAGCCCAGAGAAGTGGCCTAGGTGACGAGAACTCCAGGAAGGAGTCCAGGAGAGCTGCAGTAAAGCAGTCTGGGAAGGTGTGGGGGTGGGATGGGAGACCAGTAACATAGGAAGTGGCCCTGGGAAATGGGGAAGCTGTGGAGGGCAGACAGCAGCCCCTTTTCTGGTTATGGTCTGAACCCTGGGACCTTATGGTTCAGGGAAGGTACGGATCCCCCAACAGTGCCACAAGGAGAGGTGGTGCAAAAACCCCTGTGACTGAGGGTGAAGTGCTTGGAGAGCCCTGTACTGTGGTGAAAGGAATATTTAACTAACCTGGGGAGCAACACTGTCAGTTTGTGAAGCTGTGTGTTGAGAGGTGAAGGTTGCAGCCCCTGGAGGACTAAGGATATGCTAGATCTGTTTTGGATTTTGATTGAACCTGGAAGAAGATGGCTCTTGCTTTGTTGTGATTTAGTGCTTTGGCTCTGCAGCCAAGTGTTACAATCACTCAGCTGTCTGAGAGCAGGGACGGGAATTGAGGCAGAGGATGCATCCTGATGCCAGACCAGATAAGCCGCTGTTACAGCTTTGTATGGTTGTCATGGTCTAGTTGGTGAGTGTGTAGGCATGAGGGGTTTGTGGCGCAGGAGGGGGCTCAGGGCTGGGGCAGGAGTTGAGGTGTGAGGGGGTGAGGACTCCGGCTGGGGGTTTGGGCTCCGGGGTGGAGCTGGGGGTGAGGAGTCTGGGGTAAAGGAGGGGGCTCAGGGCTGGGTGCGGGGTCCCTGTGGCCCCTAGACACACCGGCAGCCAGGGAGGCTCCGCACACTGCGCTCGTGCCACCCCTGCAGCTCCCATTGGTTGCAGTTCTTGGCCAATGGGAGCTGCTTATCCTGTACTCGGGGAGCAGGCAGCATTTCGAGCCTCCCTGGCCACCCATGCCCCTGGGGGCCACAGGGACCTAGTGGCTGCTTCTGGGAGCCGTGCAGAGCTAGGGCATGCAGGGAGTCTGCCTTAGCCCCAGGATCCTGCTGCGCTGCTGACTGGACTTTTAATGGCCTGGTCGGTGGTGCCGACCAGAACCGCCAGGGTCCCTTTTCAACCAGGCGTTCCAATAGAAAACTGGAAACCTGGCAACCCTAGGCATTCCATATATATGAGGTTCTTTGCTCCTCTTAGGGAATCTATGTACAACAGTCTGCTACCTCAGATGGAGTCACGCAAACAATTCACAACACTGGATTAGTTTTAATTAAACAATAAAACAAGTTTATATTATTACAAGGAGAGAGGTTTAAGTGAATACAAGCATAAAGCACTAAAGTCAGAAATGGTTACAAGAGAAATAAAGATAAAACCCTTCCTAATACTAAAACTTAACAAACTAGACTTGGTTCAAAGTGAAGTCCCTTACCACATGTTTCCAGTAACACTGGCAACCAAAATTGGAGGCCAGGATCTGCTCCCAAAGGTTGTTTTTTTTTGTCTTCTTAGATGAAAGAGAGAGAGAGATGGATAGGAAGCGAGAACTTCTCGTGCTTTTGCTCCTCACTTTTTATGGTTCAATCACCTTTTGAAATGCATTTTCTGGAGGGTTATCCCTAGATAAAGTTCATTCCCACAGTGAGAACAGAGTCAAGGAGTCACTGGTGAAAGGGTTTGCTTACAGCTTGCTGTTGTTTGCTAAGATGCAGATCTGTGTGTGCCTGCCCCCCTTCCTTGCCCAGGAATGGCCACTTTATAGGTGATTCCTTATCAGCTTTGAGACCTAGCTGGAGGCATCAGTTTGTATTTTGTCTTTGAGAAACAGGTTTACCCACTCCTCAGAGTTGCTGATAAGCTGAAGTCATGACTGAAGTGTGTTTATGTCCAAAACTTTACATATAATGTTGCTACACACATTTCACCATGATATTGACCAGTGAGTTATTATTTTTCAAATGATACCTCACAAGGCATATTTTGTACAAAGATTATTACAATAGCATGTAGGGTCAGAATACAGGGGTGCATTCGATCACACCCAGCACCTTCTGTGCTCATAGGGTGACCAGATGTCCCGATGTTATAGGGACAGTCCCGATTTTGGGGTCTTTTTCTTATATAGGCTCCTATTACTTCCCACCCCCTGTCCTGATTTTTCACACTTGCTTCTGGTCACCCTATATGCTCATCATTGAGTAGAAAGACTAACATTAACAAAATTAACTGATATGAAATAGTGCATTAAAATGAAAGCAAAGGGCCAGCCTGATCTGTAGCTCATGAAAGCTTATGCTCAAATAAATTGGTTAGTCTGTAAGGTGCCACTAGTACTCCTTTTCTTTTTGAGTCCACTAGATGTCCCTCCAGCTCTTAATATGGATAACAAATGGTTGATTTGCTCAGACCAACCAGATCTCATTTTTAAGAACACTGCATTTATGACCCCTTTTAACTCCCATACATATTCTCAGATTCCTAATGAAAGTACAATATTATGACTCTGACTTAATTACAGAATGAGAGAAAAATTGGTTTAGTTTCAGCAGGTGAAGCTATGCATCTTTTTCAGCATGCTAAATCTATTTTTGACCTTGAATTATTTAAGTTTGTCACTATTGCATTTCTTTATGATTGAAATGATATAGTAATTTAAGTGGAAAAATGCAATTCCTGACTCTACTGATGGTAGGGTAGTAGAGATAAGAATGTGTTGAAACAGTGAATCCTTTTCTAGTTTGACTGGTTCTGTACCTAAGAAGGCAAAGGTCAGATGTTCCATGCTTAAGCCTAATAGCTTCAAATTCCTACTCTTTAAGTGGATAGAAAGTAGGAATTGCTACTGGAACAGACCACCTCGTTTAGTACCATGTGTCTGACTGTGGCCATCACCAGATCTTTCAGGAGAACCACCTAATTCCTCGTAGTGAGAGACTGGTTTAAACCCTGATGCATGCAGTTTAATCTCCCTTCCAAAATTTATTATATTAATTACTATAACTCTGGTTATTCTTATCCACATAAATGTCCAATCCTTTTTTGCATCTTGCTTGGGTTCTTGGCCACAATGACCTCCCATGTCAAGGAATTCTAAAGTCTAACTCAGTGTTGTGTGAAAAAGTGTCTTCTCCTTATCTTGAATTTGTCATCATTTTAATTTGATTGAATGTCCTCTTGTTTTTGTGTTGAGACTGAGTTTTTGTTATCCCTCCTTACCTTTTCTGTACCATTCATTATATTCTATGCTTTCATCATGTCTCCTTTCTAAGGTAAATGATCACAGTCTTGTCATGAGTTTGTTTCCATGTCCCTAATCATTCTCCTGACCCCTCTCCAACTCTGCAGTATCCTTCATTTAAGTTGGGGGTAATCAATGCTGCACACAGTAGTCCAGATGATAGAGCAAATGGGGTTGGAGTTGAAATCTTGTTAGCTATTCAAAAGGCTACCAATCCATACAGTGCATCTCACCCTGTCAACAAAACTCATGGGATAATGACACTAAATTTCTGCAGTTTAACTAATACAGACAGAACCTTAAAAGTTGGCAGAATAAGCTAAACAGCATACAAGAAAGTAACATCTCCTATAGCTCCCTCTTCGTGTTTTAGCACTTTTCATGTAAATTATTTACAACCGGGAGACAACCTTTTTGTCGCATGGGGTTAGATCTGGGTTGAAAACAAAGGCTGTTCGTTAAGATGAAGGCTAGTTAGGAAGTACCTAGCCATGCTGTCATACAGCACTTTAATAACCTGCCTCATGTACTCATCTTTTGGAGAAAGGTGCTGTGAGCATATAGCTAGCAGAGAATAAATTCTACATACTATAATTGCCACTCTGAGATACAAAAAAACAGGGCATCTGAAATTAACCTGAGCCCATAAAACTGGACAGCGGGCAGTGTGTACTGAGCACCCTTACAGATTTCCCAGAACAGTCACCCCCCAAAAAGGGATGATCCTTGGAAAACCCAGTGTACTACATACACTGGCCATTCCATTAGTCCCTGATTGCTGTGTATCTGTGATTTCCCAAAGCAGATGTGCCATTACACACAGTATTATCTAGCAGGTGTATCTTGACATAGAGCTCTAGCAATATAATGAGAGGTCCCATGAATAAGAAACTCAAAAGAACCTTGAGCCGGAGGATGGCAGCACTGTAAGACCAAAGAGAAAGCTAAGCCATCAATTATCCTGAAATATTGAGACTCCCTAAGAATAGCAGTTTCAAAGTAGAGAAAATAATATACCTGGAAAAAAAGTGTAACCCACATGTTTATACGGCAGCATTTGACTTTGTTTGGCTCAAAGAAAGGGAGGAGGAGACATGGATTTTACTTGGATACGCTCTCTGCACACATGTATGGGGCAGGGCAGGGCATTTCAGCTAGAAGACAGCCCCAGAAATGTCCAGAATAGGGTATGGCAGTTACTGGTCATGCTTAATACCTGTAAAGGAAGTTTCATTGTGGACAATCCATAGAGCCTGGAGCGGATACAAAATGTATATCTGCAGACGTGGATATCCACGGATATAAAGCAGATATCCACGGGGCTGCAGGGCTCCACCAGGAACTGCAGCGGTGAAAGCAGCAGCATGTCGGGCTGACACTCACAGGAGCCAGTGCCCAGCCCTGCCCACTGGGGCGGGCACCAGGCTCACTGGGAGCTGTCCCTGGTCACACTAGTGTGTGCAAGTGGCTCTCACACTCCAGGAGAGAATGCACACTGCTGCGTGGAAGGGACTCCTGTCCGGGAACGTGCAAGCCACTTGCACACACAAACATGAGCAGGGACAGCTGCCAGTGAGCCTGGTACCCGCCCCAGTGCGCAGGGCTGGGGGCAGTACAGCCACGCCGGAGGAACTGCCAGGGCTGGGCGCTGACTCCTGTGTGTGGCAGCCTAACATGCGGCTGCTTTCGCTGCTGCAGGTCCTGGTAAAGCCCTGCAGCTCCATGGATATCCCCTTTATATCCCTGGACATCCATGGATATACATTTTGTACCCACGCAGGGCTCTAACAATCCACACTCAGTCACCCTCTTAGAGCTGAGACAATTGGAACTTGGGTGTGGAGGAGGGGAAGGTTACAAAGAGAGGTGTTACTAGAGTGACCAGATGTCCCATTTTTATAGGGACAGTCCCGTTTTTTGGGACTTTTTCTTATATAGGCACCTATTACCCCCCACCCCCTGTCCTGTTTTTTCATAGTTGCTATCTGGTCACCCTAGGAGTTACAGACAGCCCTTTAGACTCAGCAGCTGATTCATACAGGATCAAGGGATGTGGGCTGGGTCCCAATACCTGTGCCACTTAGGAGTACAGGCTACAGATTTATTTCACCACCACCTGACTGCCACTCCTCTGTTAACCCAAGAGCTGGAATGCTGCTGGCTGTAGAGAATCCCAGACTCTCTGTTTGCTGGTAGGGTTCTGAAGTGTTCGGAAAGGAGCTGAGATGCTCCCATTCTTCTCAAGCTCTGACGAGTCCAGGTGGCACATGTTACATATTATTGTCACACTACAAAGAGTGAGAAATCATCTCGAAAAGAAGATCAGAGAGGAATGGGTTTTATGTGTGTGCTAAAGTATAGCAGTGTGAATGTTATGTTGAAACCTCACCTTTGAATTTAAATACGTAACAGCAATGGGTAGGGGAAGGGGGGTGTCTGTATGAGGAACATCAGTAGACTACTGCCTAGCAACTTTTGTTTAATAGTTGTTCATAGTAATTCCTAATACTATATACAGTGTCTTCCGTGTGCAGTAAATGTTTCTTTACTAAAACTGCATGGTATGCTCTCTTTGAAGCTGATTGGGAACTGTTAACACCTGTGTATTAGGATTCTCCATATCATAGCCCTGAGGTTTAACTCTGTGTAATGCTTTTTGAAAAGACAGACCTCTGGCCTGTGCTTCAGCAACAAATTAAGCTGAGGTGTGGGAAGAAGGGTGGTACAATAGAGTTACACACAATATTGCCTCAGCATCACCCTACTGATTACAGAAGGAGAGAAGGCAGCTTTCCCCCTCTATCTCCTGGTCAATCCATAAAGAGAAGGTCCTAGCCTGCAAGATTCTAGTGATGTAAAAGAGACTGGGTAGCACAGTCCAGGAAATGAAGACATGAACAATCGTTCTTCAGACTTGCAAAGCCATTTCTTCAGGAGGATAAAACCTCTCAGTGAGCAAAAGACACCAGTGAAGCAGTCTGAGAGTACTGGGGCTGAGGAAACGGAAGTGAGACAGGATAGAGGCAAACTATTTCTCATAAGCGGAGAGGCTCGTTTGTCTGTCTGTGTGTGAAGACCCTGAATCCCAACTGGCAACAACAACAAAAAGAGAGAATGCATGTAGAAGCAGCAGGGGAACTATGCTGATATACACCAGCTGAGCTTCTGGCCTGTCAAGTTTAAAACAAAGCTATAGGCACCTGAACCAACTTCTTGAATATGTTAATGTTAAAACTTACCTAAAACAGAAGGAAGTATTTCCGTACTTGAATAAGTGGTAATGACCAAATTGATTGATTTTTTTTTCTATCTGAAGTTAAAAATCAAACCACATCCCCCATTTTCTCTGATCACAAACATGTGTCTTCATCTTAGAAAAATGATTAACTCATCTGGGGGGAAAATAATGCAAACCACAGGTATTTAGTAGGGGAGAAAAAGTTGGACAGGTCACTAAAAGAGTTATTGTCATGCAAGCAAAATGTTCTTGCAGATCATCTCAATATATTTTTGTGTCATATTTATCATGTGAAGAGGGTATTTGTGTTGTGGTGAAGTGGGTTTTTATATCGTGGTAGGCTAGAGGCCAGGACCTAGTTGTGCTAGGGATGGTGCAAAGACATAACACAGATGGCTCTTACCCTGAACAATTGACACTCTAGGTCAGTGGTTCCCAAACTTTTTCAATCGCCCTTCCCCCTTACCCAGTCTGTGTCCCCCCCAGGAGCCAGGGTGGGGGTGAGGATGAGTGGGGCAGGACGAGAGAGGTGGAGCCAGGCGTCGGGGATGGAGGGATGATTGGGACAGGGCAGGGGAGGGGGAGCTGCTCTCTGGGCAGGATAGGGGACCGTTGGTACCTCTCTTGCTGGAGCTATCCCTGAGTGCTCCTCCAGGCTCCAGCAGCAGCTGCTGCTCTTTCCGCCCTCCCAGGGGCGGAGGCCAGTTACTGTGGATAACCAGACATCCAGGTGGCTGTGGCCAGAGGGGAACTGGGGGCAGAGTGAGGCTGGATGGCGCTCCCTCTCTGCCCCCCGGGGGGCTGGCCCAGGCCTACTGCTGCACCCCCTGTAATTTCCTCTGCACCCCCCCAAGGGAACACGCCCCACAGTTTGGGGACCACTGCTGTAGGTGGTCTCATGCAATTCTGAAAATTAAACCCATGCTCATTCTGACCACTGGTGGAAGAGGCGCCCATAGCTATGGCCCTCAGAAGAGACTGGTAGCTCCAGCATTCCTGATGAACTCAGATGTCTGCATAAGTTTTTTATACAATGTCTGTCCCATATCAGTGGTGGATAGTATCCAAAATAACCAGTGGGACTTAAGGAAGAAACTTTCCCATACTTCTTGTCCCCTTTTTACACCCTGCAGGATGATCATGTTTTTTAAAATGAAAACTGCATCTAATTGTCAGGGCTGTTACAGAGATGGGAGAAGTACTCTTCCCATCCCTTCTTCCTTTCAGAACGAGAAACTATGACACCTTACAGGAAAGGGGCATGATGGGGAAAACCTGTATTATCCCTTTAGTCCCTCTTATTCTTTTCTTCTATTCCCTCCCCCCCCCAAATCTAGCTTTTGACCTACTATTTTTCCCTTCTGCCTCTCCCCTCCCTTAATCCCATCAATTCACCCAAACCCTTGTTCACCAGCTACTATACTTGGGGATTATTCTGTATTATATAATTTTTAAATGTATGAAGGAGAGATGTTTCTTAAATTCTCTTCTCTTGAGGTCTGTTCATATTTGTGTAAAATTCATATTGACACAATGGGACCTGAAGATAGATTTCAAAATCAGGTTATTTTCATAACAATTGGTTCATGTCACAGAAGTGAAAAACTTGGTGTGTATGATGCTATCTACCACTTTGGGTCAGGGTTGCTAGTTGATGTACTTGTGATGCATTGAGTGTGCTATTTCCCATCTTGTACACATAAAGTGGGCTGCATAAACTTTTGTATTACTTTACAAGAGGAATTACACTACGGAACATCTGTCATTCCTGAACAGATGGTTGTTGTTTATCATGTACAAAGAAGCACCAATTTTTTGTGTAATGTAATATACTTCATGGTGATTACCACAAAGAAATAATTCATTTTTATTTTGAGGAAATGGTTCTTACTAAATCTTTTTCTTTTATATTCATTTTGCATGTATCCGTCTTTGTAAAATCTAACACCGGGGCAAATAAGCAGAGCTAAGATATGAATTTTTTCCAGTGAGAAGATGAAATATTTTGGGCTGACAGTTCAGGATAATAGTACTTTTTTATTAATGTTTAAAAAGAGAGAAAATAAGAAACTGATCGGCTGGTAATAACTTATGGGACAAACTTCACTCTTTAAACTTGGATCTTTTAGTGCAGTTTCTTAAATTCTTTACAAAGTACAAAGAGACATCACAGATGGATAGCTCATTGCAATACAGAAAACCAAAGTAGAAATATAAATAGGTATATTACAGTAGTACATGATCAATTCTACAATATAAGGACTGTATTTGGAGTCATGAAATTTAACTCTAAGCAGTTCAACAGCAACTAGAATTTCAGCCTTATATTGCAATGCATTGAAATAAGTTAGGACTATAAGTGTCAAAGTCCCTATATTAACTTTCCCTGAATAGGATAAACAGGAGAACTGATGTTAATAGCTCTGAGCCCCTTACTTGTTCCCTAGTAAACATTTCCCAGGTATAGTGAGCAAATGGTCCACGATTGCCCTCTGATACTGCAACTTTAAAGAACACAAATAAGAACCAACCTACTGGTAGGCTGGATGTTAGGGTTTCTAGAGCTGATGGTTAGTGGAAAGCATGGAGAAAAGAGGGTCCTCTTACAAACTTTCCTGAATATGACCATGCAGTAGCTTAGCTGAATTTCCAGTAGGAGCTAACTGTCAAGGCAAAAGCAACCTGCTTGCCTCTTCCACCTGTGTCCCCCCTCTCTTAAGAGAATTATCCTAAGCATTTTGAGTGAATACATTTCATGTGGTGGGTCAGAGGGGAAGGCAGTCTCTGTAGAAGCTGGGCCAGACCACTGAAGGGCTCTGTATATCAATAGCATCTTGAATTTGACCAGAAACCTGCCTGGCAGGCAGTATGGTGCGTGGAGCACAGATATGTTTTTTGCCAAACCATCATGGTAAAATGCAGACAGTGACTATGTAACTTCTTGAGGCTTCCAAGGAGCCATCACAGCAACTCTAAGAGTAACGATGATGCTAGTGACCTCGATTTCAAGGACAACATTGACAATCATAGTTTATACTAATGAGTCTTTGTGTGACTCCATAGACCAAGTTGGGAAGAAAAAAGTTTATTGCACTGGCCACAGAATCATTTATCTAGTTGTGTTGATTGAGCTGCATGTTGTTTCTGTGGCAGTTGCTCAAAAGTTGAGTCAGAAATATTTGTTTTGCAGTTTGTTTTAGGATGTCTTTGAAGTGTTTCATCTGACCCCCATGCTTATGAGGATCTTAATTCAGAATATAAGACCCATTTTGAAAAATGGGTCTCAGGCATATGAATTACATGTCCAGTCTGTCTCATTTGGGCACTGATCAAATGAGCCTTGATGCTGACCAAACCAGCTTTCACCAGGACTTCCGTGTTGGAAATCTGGTCCTGCCGTTTCATGCCCAGCAATCGTCGTAAGTGGGGCCAAGTGGAAACCATCAAGCTTTTCAATGTCCTATTATCAAAAACACCATGTTTCACACCCACAGAGTAATGTCATGAGGATAACAGTGTTATACACTTGGATTTTTGTCTCCAGATAGATTTCACATTACTTCAAAGTTCAGTGTTGGAGGAGACAATATGCAGCACTGACTTTCTTAATTCTCACATCCACTTTGTAGTTGATTGTAGCTTTTTGTTCAACATGCTGCCAAGATATGTAAACTGTTTCACAGCTTGGAGCATAATACCTTCCAACCTTATTGATGTGTCTTGGTAAAGTTGCTGAGGAGCTGGCTGGTACCTAACTTTGGTTTTTGTTCAATTGATGGTGAGGCCAAAGTTATGAGTCACCAAAGTAAAGCAGTTTGTAAGATCTTGTAAGCGGTGATTCAGTGTGCAGCATCAAGGCACAATCATCCATGTAGAGCAGTTCCTGGGTCAATGCTTTTCTCACTTTGGTGTTTGCACTTAGATAGGAATGACTAAAGAGCTTACCCATGTGGAAGCATATAAAGATGTCATTTGAAGAGCCATGAAGGGCTTCCTCTAGTGTCAGAGCAAATAGATAACAAAGGCTAGGAATGAGGTCACATCCAAGCTTCACCCCTTTCATGATTGGAAATGGGTCTGTTAAATCACCGTCAAGGCTAACTCTTCCAGCCATGCCTTCATGGAATTGCTTCATGGAATTTTTCTGGACATCCAAATTTAGTGAGTAATTTCCAGACACCAGTGCGATTGACAGTGTTGAGTGCTTTGGTTAGATCAAGAAACACAAAGAACAAAGGTTGGTGCTGTAATTTTCCCTGTAATCATGTCAATAGTGCTTCGCTGAGCATGAAAGCTGCATTGTGACTCAGATAGGATGTTGTAGATGATTTGGGTCAGGAAGATCCATGCAAGAATCTTGCCGGTAATGGAGAGCAAAGAGATACAACAGTAATTACCATGGTTGCTCTTTGAGCCTTTACAGTTGTAGATAGTTACGATGTTGTCATCTTGCAGTTTTCGTGGTATGATTTCTTGAAGCAAGACGTGTAAGAAAAATTCAAAAGGCCATTCAAGGATAAGATTTCCTCCATGTTTGAAAACTTCAGCTGCAATGGCATCAGGACCAGGAGATTTGTCATTTTTCATTACTAGGGCAGCCTTCAACACCTTCATGTGGGTGGACTGGAGGTGCATTAGATGTGACCAATTTGTGGACATTATCCAGCAACTCATCAGAAACAGTAGATAAATGATTAAGCAGTGTTTATGCCACTGTTGGTGGATGGCAAAGGGCAGCTTGACTCGCGTCCTTCCTGATAAGAACTGTGTTGAAGTTGCTGATACATACATTTTGGAAGAGCAGGATGTGCCCCAGGAATGTCTATTGGGGGCCTCAAGGCTGCAAACTCTGGAAAAACCCACACCTGGTTAATCAATAATTAGAAGGAACCTCTTGCTTGACCACTGAAACTGCTTACTTAACAAGTTTTCTTTAAGGGACATGTCATTCTATTACTAATGTATAAATAAGGGGAAAAAGTTTGAGGTAGTTGGACTCTTTTTGGACTCTCCCTTTGGATACATCTTGCAGTCCCCACCAGCAGACGGAAGATTTGGCCACTGGAAACCTGCTGCTGTGTCACTTGAGAGCCACACTCAGCTTTGGTAATTATCAAGGGTTGGGGGTGTTTTACTAACCTCTTGTGGACATGTGTAAGTGCTTGAGACTAAGTAAAGTTTAGCTTTAAGTGAAAGCACTCTTGTGTTGTCCTGTTTGTGCCAGCCATCTATCGGTCGGACGGTCGTGTCTCCCCTGATTTATTTCCTGACACCATCTCGCACAGAGTAAAAGTTACCAGGAGCTTTGGTTTGAAAGAACCCTGGGTAACAGTCAGCAGATAAGTTACCACTGATTGTTGGAAGAGTTTCTAAAACAGTAGTTAGCTGTATTGAAGATTGTTCAGCAATTGACAGATATTTCAGCTGGGCAATATTTACACACTTACCTGCTTGGTTTTCGTGCATTTTTTGGTTGAATAGAGAGTGAAAAATTTGATCAGTGGTCAGTCCAACAATAAGCTGTGTGTAATATCTGAGTTGTATGCATATCTTGTAGACTGCACTGTCGGACCAACACATAGTCGATCAGATGCCAGTGATGTGATTGAGGGAGTTGGAAGACAGTGTTTGTAATAACTGGCTGGTGCTCAGCAGAAGTAGGCTGTTACTGTTCATCTGGCTGACATCATGTGTGCCAAGTATGGCACGCCACACAGAATAAGAACATAAGGATGTCCATACTGAGTCAGATAAATGGACCATCTAGCCAAGTATCCTGTCTTTCAACATTGACCCAGGCCAGATGCTTCAGAGGGCAATAGTCAGATGATGCATCCCCTGTTGTCCAGTCCCAGCTTCTGGAAGAGATTTAGGGACACCCAGAGCATGGGGTTGCATCCCAAACCATCTTGGCTTATAGCCTTTGATGGACCTATCCTCCATGAACTTATGTAATTATGTTTTGAACCCAGTTATATTTTTGGCCTTCACAACATCCCCTTGCAACAAGTTCCACAGGCTGACTGCATTTTGTGAAGTTCTTCCTTATGTTTGTTTTAAACCTGCTGCCTAATAATTTCATTGGGTGACCCCTGGTTCTTGTGTTATGTGAAGTGGTAAATAACACTTCCTTCTTCACTTTCTCCACATCATTCATGATTTTATATGGATTGTTACGGCCAACATGAGTGTTAGTCATCTAAAATAATGAACTTGTCTTCACAGGGAGACAATAGAATCAAATCATTTAGTTCAGAATAAAATTGCTCCTTACCATCATCAGGTTAGTCACTGTTGGTGCCTAAGCACTGATCAGTGAAGCATAATGTCCATCTCTAAGTGGCAGTCAGAGCTTCATCAGTGTGTCATTTACACTAGTGTTTCTCAAAGCCGGGATCGTTGGTTTGTTTACCTGCCGCATCCGCAGGTTCAGCCAATCGCGGCTCCCACTGGCCACGGTTCACCGCTCCAGGCCAATGGGGGCTGCGGGAAGGGCGGCCAGCAAATCCCTCGGCCTATGCCGCTTCCTGCAGCCCCCATTGGCCTGGAGCGGCAAACCGCAGCCAGTGGGAGCCACGACTGGCCTAACCTGTGGACGCGGCAGGTAAACAAACCGGCCCGGCCCGCCAGGGGGCTTACCCTGAACAAGCGGCGGACCGGCTTTGAGAACCACTGATCTACACCACTGGATAGGCTCTTCAAACAAGAGACAAGAATTTTCTGATTGCAAAGCTGACTCCTGTGCCACTTGGCTTGTTTTGTAGGCATGAGCATTACGTTAACCTCCCATTTAGGGAGGCTAGCCCCCTGCCTTGCCCATTGCACTCAAGCCCTGGCCTGCCTACCCATCCCACCTGCCTGCAGTCCTGGACTGCAAGCTGGCCCCAGCTGCCCCAGCCCGCCCGCCCGCCCCAGCCATCCTCAGCCCTGAACCCTGGCCCACCAGCCAGCCTGAGCCCCAGCCCACCCACCCCCAGCTGCCCTGAGTCCCAGGCCCCTGGCCAGCCAAAGTCCCACACCGGGCCCTGGATGGCCAGAGCCACCATGAGCCAAGGCCCGCTGGCTGTCTCGAGCCCTGGCCCGCTGGCTGTCTCAAGCCCTGGCCTGCCTACCCCAGCTGGCCTGAGTCCCAGGCCGCTGGCTGACCCGTCCAAACCCTCACTTGCTTTGAGGGAGAGGCAGAGTGAGGGCGGGAAGAGGAGCCTCGGGGCGGAGCATGGGTGGGGCCAAAGCCTGACTGTTTGGGGAGGCTTAGTCTCCCCTGGCCTATTATACCCACCACCCATGTTTGTGGGTGTCCCTTCCAGAAGAAAGGATACCCAACACTTTCCCCAGTCAGTTGACTCTCTTCAGCAAGTCAAATCTTGCTCGTTGTCACAGTGTCAATACGATATCTGCCCAGCTCTGGAGCAACTGGAGCACTTCACCTTTCAGGACAATCAGTTTGCTTTGGATGATCCAGGAGTGTACGAACATTTCACGTCACAACACTGAGACAAAAGTAAGATTTTCAAGGCTTGTTTGAATTTTGACTGCATGAGGGGACACCCTCTAGCCATGGTCCAGGCTTTTCAGGATGAGCATTTTTTAGGGCACCTTTTCTAGCTCCTTTTTTAGATTGAGGTCATTTGTGCTGTACTGGAATAGAGCAACTGAGTCAAGCAAAATGCTGCCAGACTACGGTGTCTCCCCAGGTCAATGCAGAGTGAGCAAAGTCTTGACCTGCCCGCAGGCAGGTTCATGACTATGATTCCCAGCAATGTCCATTGCCTATTACCTTCACCGTTTCCGCCATTGCCGTGGGGTTTGTTGGATTGTCAAATTTGTGAGAATGTGTGAGGATTTTGTTTGAAGTGGATGAGCAGTTGCTCAGCAACTCTCATTCTCTCTTTTGCACAACAAGAGGCAAACTGAGACAACTGAAAGACTTGCTGGCTGCAGGTTTATTTTTGGAGTGACCTTCTCTTAGACCATTTGCCCAGAATAACGAATGTAGTCTGCCTGGCCAGAATCCCATTAGCCAGGGTGTTCTGGAGTAAAACCCTGTAGTCCTTCATGGATAGCATAGCAGCTTGGATAGCAGAGCTCACCACCATACTTTGCCCTACAAGGCAATCCCCTACTTGCACCATATGGACTTATAGGAGGCGACTCACAGAGTACCACCACACCAGACAGTAATAATTGTCTTTCATTTGCTGCCTAGACATCATTAAGCCATTAGCACTTAAATTAAAAATGCATTATTTATTATTAACATTAGTAGTTGTGAGATTAATTCCAGAAGGTGACACAGGATATCTAGTTGGCCATGTGGCATAATAACTACCAGTGATGTAGGCTTTTGCTTTTTAGTTGCTTTTTAAAATTTGCTTTTTAGTTGGCATTATTCTGAACTAGTAAGGCCACTGGAATTTGTCAAGGTTTGGATGGATTGCTTGGGCTTGGATATCTGATCTAAGAACCAGTTCATAAGTATGTCCCTCTTGGTAGATTACAGAAGTAGTTGAAACTTTTAAAGACTTTCTTAATATAGGATAGCAAGGCCCTGCTCTGGAAACCAATACTCCAGTGAAGTCAATGGAGCTATGCTGATTTGTACAAGTTAAGAATTTGGACTAATCGTACAAGTAAGAATTTTCAGTGTCAGATCTCCAGTTAAGCATCCAATATTGTTATGATTGTTTTTACCTTTTCTGGATTTAGTTACTTGTCTAATTTATGTTAAGGAAAGTTAATCTGGAAAGCTAGATTCCTTGTTAGCTGTTTTTTAAATAGATTTTTTAGCCCACAATTTACATAGTCACTGTGATGATGAAGGCTTTATAAATATCTGGATTTATTTCTGTGTGTTCCTTTATAAATATATGGATTTATTTTTGTATGTTCCTTTGCTTTTATGGTTTCTATTTCTTGGGAACAGAAGGAAGGGTCAGGAACCTAAGTCTACCTCTCTCACTTCCAAAATACACTGTTAAAGATCTTATGGGTATTTTATTGAAATCTCTAACTTAAAAAAAAAAGGTAACTGTATTAAATATTTTACTACCATTCTCCCCTACTCTACATTCTCCACTATTTTTATATATATTGAATAATTTAATTTGCAGAAGTCACATATTAGTGCTTAGAGAGCTTTCAGGCATTCCAGTCCCTAATCCTTTATAAACTTTAGAAAAAGGGTGCCATCAAGATGGATTTATATATAATAAAATTTACTGTAACCTTTGACCTCACCCACCCTTCCCACCACACTTGTTTTCTAATTTAGGGCCCAGCTCTGCAAGGTGTGTGTGCCTCCTGGGACAGGCTGATACCCTTGTCTCCCATTGAAGTCAATTGGAGATGGGTGTGCCAACCCCTTACACTGAGAATAAAGGAGGGCACTCCTTCAAGGTGATAAATTTCCCAGGTTGGGAACCTGTCTCTTGAAACTATCATGTATGCCTAAGGTGCTAGAGAAATCATAGTAGCGCATAATAATAATTTGCATGAAGGGTGTTCGTTGAGAATAGAAACCTAGCTGGCTACTCATGAATTAGGTTCTTTAGAGAAGTCAAGGCCTTGTCCATGTTGCTGAACTTCAGGGAAAACTTTGTTTTCCATTTTAGTCATCCCATTTTCTACATATTTGTCCTTTCCTCTCATATTAATCATATTCCTTATGTACATTAGGTTATTTTGATCCCAGGTTGTTCTCTGTTTAGTTGAGTAACGGATAGAGCTGACTCCACTCTTTATTCTTGCATTGCATTTGCCTTGTTGTTTCTGCCCTGCTTTTCCATTCATACATCAAAGATCTCTAGTTACAAACCGATTCATATTTACTGGAAGTTGTGTGTCGGGGCCAAATTTATCCCTGGTGTATTTTGCAATGATGTTAATGAAGTTACACCAAAGATGAATAATGGCATGGTGGTTTAACCAAGTTACGTTAATCTGGTTCTATTATTCTCATAGCAGTTATAAGGAGTGTGTGTGTGTGTATATATATATACACACACACACAAATGATTATATAATATTTGAGTTAAGTAATATTAAATCTAATGACATTAGCTTGGGTTTTTTTTGCAGTGATAGAGACAAGGAAATAAAATGTGGGAGTCACAGACCTAGGCTAGACCAGCTTCTGTCATCTTAATGCAATTATGACTCATTCTAGTGACTACCTCCTTTCAACTTAGTTTGCTGGCTAGTGCAGCGGGAGAGGGAGAAATAGATTTTGGAGAAGCTAGTGCACTCAAGAGCGCAAAGGATGCAAAATACGTCTGGCCCTGCGTCCACCCTACACGGGATTGGAAGGGGTTAAGATGGCCAGGTTGGCTAATTAACTCCTCAGGCAGGTTGCACCTGGAGCCATGGAGCAGGAAACTAATTGATTGCACACAGGCCCACCTTTGCAGGAACAGGTGGGGCCTGTAAAGCTAGGAAGCTGGCTACAGATGATGGAGGTGGGAGGGAGGGAACTAACAAACTGCCTGTGGGAAGGCAGGGAAGTTGGCTGCAGTTACTCCCTGAGTGGAGGGAGTTGGGAGGCTAGCAAGCCCAGAGAGGGGAAGCCAGATGTGTAGGAAGCAGCCCAGGGAAACAGCAGCAAGGAGTTGGACTTTACAGGAACTGTGGCTGTTTGTTATCGGGTCCCTGGTCTGGAACCAAGTGTAGAGGGTGGACCTGAGTCCCCTACCAGCCACTGGGAAGTGGTGCAGGGTGTTGGAGATGACAGCCAGACTGTAGGTCTGGAAGGACTTTGAATTCCCTGGAAAGGGAGGACCTTAGTGACCTGACTGGAGGGCCAAGCCACAAAGAGGAGGCTGCAGTTTTAAGAGCAAGTGAGGCCACAGAGTGAGACAGGACGGGGAAGACATCACAGGAGGGACAGCACAAGCCTAGTAGAGCTAATTCCCAGGATGGCCAGTAGGAGGTGCCACTAGCAGTGAGTGAATCCCGTGACAGGCTCTGTACAGAAGAAAAAAGGGGTGCAAAACTAACAGCAATCTTTCCCTTAAAGTAATATTGTTTTTTTGTCTGTGTTTTGTCGTCTGTGTTTTGTCATTTGTCTGTGTTTTAAGATTGTGAAGTCGAGCATTGAAAGATTAGGAAATACCTGAATTAGGGTTGCCTGTGCAACTTAAATTCGGCCCATTTGTGCATATGCATTATGATGAGGAGGAAAAAATAGTACTGTCTATGATCATATAATTAAAGACTGTCATAATGCGTACACACAAGGGGGTTGAATATAGGTTGCACAGGCACAGCCAATTCCAGTTTTCTCTGTCACACTTCAACTTATTGTCCAATCTGTCCCTCTTCCCACGGGCTACCAGTCTCCCTACTCCTGGGTCAGAGTCACAGCCTTCTTGTCCAGCCAGTGTCAGCCTCCTCTCCCCACTAGCTTCCAGTCACAGTTTCTCCGCACAACCCCCGTCTTACCAGACTCCTTGTCCCAATCTACTCCTTTCCCACCCTCCTGGTCAGGCTTTTGTCCTCTCTACGTTCGAATTAGATGGTTTCCTCTTCCACACTGCCTGGGCACAAACAGTGGGAGATAGAGGCTGACTGAGAGCACAGGATACAACAGCTCCCTGGTCTCAGTTCCAGTGTGTGCCCAGGCCAACTTTGACTTGGAGCAGCCATTATTTAAAGAAATAAGTATAGAGCACCCCTATAGCCATGGGCTGGAAAATGCTCAATAGCTCTGTGGGATGCTGAATGCTCAGATTGGTCAGTGCTAGGAGCTGTGAGGCTGAAGCATGCTCAGTCAGGATGAAATCTTCAGAGACTTTAGCTATTAAAAGTCTGTACGGAGCATGTGTGATTGGCAATATTTCATAGGCTTATAATTTGGGCAAATTTTCACTGGGAGGACCACAAGCACATCCTTGACAAAAAGGTTACTCCTGGCCAAATTATAAGTCCCTGATCCAAAGTGGCCACAGGTGGAGGAGGGAGTTCTAGAGCTTTAAAAAAATCACCAGGATGTTTTAACATGGGCAAAACAATGTATTTTCACATAGCCTCGTTCTTGGAAAAAGTTGAACTGTTTTGACCGACTTTTTTTTTTTTTTTTTTTTGAAAATCAGCCTAAGGCAGACACCCCTCATGGAAAAGTCCAGCCCAAACAGTTAACATTTAGCAAAGTTATAAACAACTGAAAACAGTGTCTTAAAATTTGAAGTGCTGGGCAACTTTAACAGGTGGAGCTACCAGCCCCATCTACAATTAATGGCAATACCAGAAAGATCTATTGCAATGCTTCTTGCTGGTTATGTTTTCTAAACATATAGGAGTTCAGTCTTGGAGAACTGCTTGTCAGCTGTGATTCACTTAAAGTTGGTTCTCTGTGTGAATCTTTTTCTGCATGAGGTATTTATGGGCTTGTCTTCACTGTACAATTTGGTGGTGTTAGAACACAAGCTTGAGGAGCTGTTAACTAACACAATGATAAACAGAACTTTACAGTCTGGAACTATACTGGAAACAAAGCTTTGACCAGCTGCTGACATATTAAGCATGACTTGTGCCTGTGACACTTGTGCTGACTGAAGTTGTGTTTAACGTTGTGTTAGAATACAACCTTGAGTTGTTTTTTAACTAACAGAACCTAACTTTCTAGTGAAGGCAAACCTTTTCTTAATTTCTGTTTAGGTAGAGCTGCTGCCTACAAGCTACACAAACAAAAGAGTATATGCAAACAAACGACATATTGTCAAAGCGTAACAGTTTGCAATGTTAACTTACAATTTATAATGGTGGATGGAAGAGGAAGAGCTTATACCCCATACAAGCATCACTTTGTTTGGAAGTCCCTGTATCTGCCTTTAATTGTTTCCTGTATGATTTCCTTAAAGATGCATCTACTCTTGACCGAGAATCATAATAGATGCCAAGAGTACCTTCAAGCCTTAAATCTATTCAGCAAACACTTGTATGCCAGGTAAACACTGTATATAGGGGCACCACTGAAACTACCAAAATGAATCCCAGAATAATACATTGTTGCTATTTGCTTAGCAGATAAGACATACAATCCTTGTTCTCTAAATAAAAAAAAATCTGTTTAATAACTTCATGTATTTAAAATGACTTTTATTCAAAGTCATCTTTAATCCTCCTCTCCAGAAAGAAACAACGCTAGGAATAAAAGTCAAATTGCTACAGGGAAAATAAAGGAGTGTGCCTGTTATGTAATCTGTTGTATGTAATCAGCTTCATTGAAGTCAATGGAATTACACCAGTTTATCCCAGCTGATGATCTGGCCCCTTATTTTTAAGTACACTATTCAGTGGATATATAGGGACATCCTTGGGATATAGCATTTGCCATTTTATATTAATCCTATTGAGCCCAAGAATCCCCCACATACATAGTCTGCATTTTATTAAGAATCCTTGTAAAGAGCTCTAATTTTGTGTGGTCTCTTCCAAAAGTGTGTAAGCATCCAATCCTTTCTCACATTTGACATTCTTATATTATATATTTTTATTGCATAAATAATAATGAACCTTATCACAATGAGACTTGATCACAATTTACAACCCATGCAAATTATGTTGTATAGAAAATGACAGTATCCCTTAATTCTGTAATTCACAAGAACATAATTTGGATGGGGATGTTAAGAGTGCCATTTAAAGAGCTACAAGTTTAATTTCCAAAATGGACAGGACTCAGGCTGTGTCAACCAGCACCTTTAATAGAATCATAGAATATCAGGGTTGGAAGGGACCTCAGGAGGTCATCTAGTCCAACCCCCTGCTCAAAGCAGGACCAATGCCCAACTAAATCATCCCAGCCAGGGCTTTGTCAAGCCTGACCTTAAAAATATCTAAGGAAGAAGATTCCACCACCTCCCTAGGTAATGCATTCCAGTGTTTCACCACCCTCCTAATGAAAAAGTTTTTCCTAATATCCAACCTAAACCTCCCCCACTGCAACTTGAGACCATTACTCCTTGTCCTGTCATCAGCTACCACTCAGAACAGTCTAGATCTATCCTCTTTGGAAACCCCCTTCAGGTATTGAAAGCAGCTATCAAATCCCCCCTCCTTCTTCTCTTCCGCAGACTAAACACTCCCAGTTCCCTCAGCCTCTCCTCATAAGTCATGTGTTCCAGTCCCCTAATCATTTTTGTTGCCCTCCGCTGGACTCTTTCCAATTTTTCCACATCCTTCTTGTAGTGTGGGGCCCAGAACTGGACACAGTACTCCAGATGAGGCCTCACCAATGTCGAATAGAGGGGAATGATCACGTCCCTCGATCTGCTGGCAATGCCCCTACATATACATCCCAAAATGCCATTGGCCTTCTTGGCAACAAGGGCACACTGTTGACTCATACCCAGCTTCTCGTTCACTGTAACCCCTAGGTCCTTTTCTGCAGAACTGCTGCCGAGCCATTTGGTCCCTAGTCTGTAGCTGTGCATGGGATTCTTCCATCCTAAGTGCAGGACTCTGCACTTGTCCTTGTTGAACCTCATCAGATTTCTTTTGGCCCAATCCTCTAATTTGTCTAGGGCCCTCTGTATCCTATCTCTACCCTCCAGTGTATCTACCTCTCCTCCCAGTTTTGTGTAATCTGCAAACTTGCTGAGGGTGCAATCCACACCATCCTCCAGATCATTTATGACGATATTGAACAAAACTGGCCCGAGGACCGACCCTTGGGGCACTCCACTTGATACCGGCTGCCAACTAGACATGGAGCCATTGATCACTACCCGTTGAGCCCGACAATCTAGCCAACTTTCACTGCTCTCTTAAACAGATATATATTTTTGAGTTCATGTAAACCACAAAGGATAGGTTATTGCAGAATGCATTGCCTGCCTCTTCTCTAATGCTTCCAGGTATCTTCATATGTAATGTGCATAACAGTAATCTAGTCTTATAACAACCAGTGTGGACAACTGCCATGATACCCTCATCAGAGAGGAATCACAATCACTTAGCCAGCAAAAGATAGCCATTTGTTACCACTGGAGTATGTGGGAATTTAGGAGAATCACCTATCTTATAAAATGACAATATTATAAATTGCTGAGATCTCCGACCTCCCACCCATCATCAGTATCAGGAATGATCATCATATCTGTCTGTTTCAAAAGATTCCTTTCCCTGTCCACCACCATAATTTTCTTTGGATTAAACATAAATCATCTGTCTTTCATCTAAGATTCTATCTCAGCTAGACACCGTGGAAGCAAGTAGACTGCAGAATCCTGGCTCAATAAGAAGAAAATGTAGAGCTGAATTTAACACGCATGCTAATGGACTGCAGCCCCAGTGTCTCACAATGAGTTTCTTGCGGCTTCACATACATATTGAACAGGAGGTGTGACTAGAATAGAGCAAGACCCCACTTAGGAGAGCCTTTTGGGAGAATAAGCAACTGGCCATAACAACCTTCTGGACTTTCCCCAAAAGGGGTGAACAACCTACTGTAAAGTGATCCCATCCAGGCTTAGCAGGATCCATAAGCACATCAACAGCACCTCCATGATCAAAGGCTGCTGAAAGATGCGATGAAATTGGCAGGGATGTGTACTGCTTTGAATTACAAGTAATTATATTTTAAAAGAATGAGGATATTGCCCATGAATGCTACTTGCAGCTATTAAAGAGACAAAGTAGGAAAGGTCATATCTTTTATTGGGCTAAGTTCTCTGACCAACCAAAGTTGGTCCAATAAAAGATATGACCTCTCCCACCTTGTCTCTCTAATATCCTGGAATCGATATGGCTACAACAACACTGCATACTTGCAGCCATGTATTTCTCAGTGTGTGATTTCAAGCAAATTCAGATCAAGCACTGTCCTTGTTCACTGTGGCAATAGCTAACAGTATTCAAGAGAAGAAACTTTCATTTTTACCCTTATGACCTCTTGCAGGATAGACTCTGATTTTCAATAGCACCAACATCTTACTCAAGGAATCTCAAGGTGCTTTACAAAATAAGAGCTTATCATTGATATGTAAGCAAATGGTACTGACAAGTGTGCTCTGACACAGCCTTTTATTTGAGAACCCGAGAGAGCTGTCTGGCTATGCCAGATAATCATGTTATGTTTCTTATGTCATAAAGTCAGCCTGATGGAATGAGAATGTGATGAAAAGAAATGGCCATGATACAGATGTAAGTGGACTTTAGCAGATCACCCTGTCACTAAACAATGGTAATTTGGATTATCCACAGATGGTTTGCATGCAGTGATAATTCAGTAATTGTATATTCCTGAAGTGGGACTGTGGCCTGCTGCTGCTGCTTAGAATGTATGTTAGTGTGCAGTAAACTGCTTTGAAGTTGATTAAAGTTTTATGTCTTGGAAGACTGGTGATTCAATGCGGAAGCCATCATTGATTAACAAAGATGCCAATTCCCAAAAGCTAATATTCATCCCCCATCAGCTCATATCAGTGTCATTTAGCTATTGTTTAAATATTTAAAACTCAGTTGTGGATTAGAAATTCAGGAAATAAAAAGATTAAAAAAATGTGTTTTTTATCAGCTGAACATCAAAAGATTGACAGTGCATTTTATTCTGAAATTGAGTTTGAAGTGGCTTGCTGATTAGGGTAGTGAGTTTCATCTCATAGTAAATTCTTTGTTCTATTTATAGGTTTTGGAACAACATGTCCACATTGTAAATTCACTCCAATATACATTTCTTGTGTCTGTTTTTCTAACTGAGATCTAATGCTCAGCATGAGCAAATATGAATCTCATAAATTTGGAAAAACATAAGCATTTCAAAAATCAGCCCTAATACTGTCAAATATCTCTCAGCAAAAGAGAGGCTATAATTAACTTATTCAAACTTTTCACTTCAGATTATCACAGTTACTTCATTCTTTTCAGAATCACATTCATAGAAGCATGTGGTATTCCAAGCTAAAGTGAAAAACTTAACTGCTTGTACTCTCATTTGAGGAGACAGATGTACTACTGCATTCAGTAGGACTGTGATGCTGTATGATTAAAGAGGGCCATGTATATTATTGGTATTACTACTCCTATACAATTACTATAAATCCAAAGTCAACCTGTGGAACTCCTTGCCAGAGGATGTTGTGAAGGCCAAGACTAAAACAAGGTTAAAAAAAGACACATAAATTAATGGAAGATAGGTCCATCAATGGCTATTAGCCAGGATGGGCAGGGATGGTGTCCCTAGCCTCTGTTTGCCAAAAACTGGGAATGGGTGACAGGGGATGGATCACTTGATGATTACGTGTTCTATCTATTCATTCCCTCTGGGGCACCTGGCACTGGTCACTGTCAGAAGACCGGATACTGGGCAAAGTGGACCTTTGGTCTGACCCAGTATGGCCGTTCTTATGTTTTTATATTCCTGTACAAAGTATATCATGTAAGATGTCAATGGAAAAGTTACAGTCTATCAATTATGATTATCCTGGTTAAATCCATGTATCATCTTTGTATCTGAAGTTATGAATATTGGTTATGTATTTGTATCTTAAACCTGTGTTGTATTCCTGGGTGATACCTCCCAGATAGAATTTACATTAGGGCTAGACAGCTGTAAAAAACTCATCCTGTCCAGATAGCTCTTTGTGAGGATGTCTCAGACAGCAAAGAGCCAATGGCCACTCCCTGAGATTCAGTAAGCAATGCAAGGACATGTGATATACTCATATGACCCTGGACTCCATCTTGGGACAGTAACTTTCCACACACAGAGGCAGTGGGACAGTAATTTTCCATGCACATGGCAGAGAATATAAAAAAGACACCTGAGACATCTTCATGTTGCCTCTTTCCTGCTCAAATTCTCTGGACCGAGGATTTACACCCAAAAGTAGCATCTTGAACTATGCACTGAGAACCTTCCAATCTTTTGGAAGTTACCAGAGACTTTACAAGCCAACAGTATATTCCCTCACTGCTACAAACCTGCTATAAGGACTTTGCAATCATTTGTATGCATAGGATCTATTAACCATTTATAACTCTTTTCTTTTCTTTTCTTTTCTTTTCTTTTCTTTTCTTTTCTTATTAAATCTTTAGCTAGTTTACTAAGGATTGGGTGACAATGTGATATTTGGGTAAGATCTGAGATTCAAATTGACCTGGGGATACATGTCTGATCCTTTGGGATTAGGAAGATCCTCACATATGGTGAAATGGGTTTTCAATAACCTCTCACTATATTAGATTGGGTTGCCTGGATGGTAGCTAAGGGCAGGAATGCCTAAAGGAAACAGTGTTTCGCTTCTGGGTAACCAGTGTGGTACTGCAGAAGCTCTTTTCTTACTTCTTTGGTGAATCTAATTATAGAGTAAACCACCAGTTTTGGGGGACTGTCTGCCCTGATTCTTGCAGTCTCCCCTGAGTGTGGCATTCTCAGTGTAATCCATTCCAGGCACCCGGTCACAAGGATGTCCCCTCAAGATATGCTAACCTTGATCCCTTCCTAGGGAGTATTAGTCCTTAAATGAAAAACAGCGTGTTGGATCTGCAATCTTCAAAGTTAGTCACTGTGGTCAGGTTTGAGCCAGACAGGGGGTGCCACTGTGGTCATTCATAGATGGAAATGGGCCTGTTTGGCTGCCATGGCTATCTGGCAACCAGTGATAGAGAGGAGTCCAAAAGGATCTTAAGGCTGAAGACAAAATTATCAGATGGCAGTTGCCTTCCTTTATGCAAGATGTTACAGAGGAGACAAGTTCTTCAAAGTGTATCCCTCTTCCTAATAGCATCACCTAAGATATGTGGATTAATATCACTAGGGAGACCAGGAGAGGACAGAGTCTTGTGGGAGTGATACAACTTTCCAGTTCCTATTGCAACAAACCAATGAACAATTCTGCCTCTTTAAAATTAACTTAAACTGTGTGAAAGTCATAGTTTGTCTAGTACAGTACATAAATTGTTTCATGTACTGCATTCTGGGTGATAATATGAGAAGTCCATGTTTCTAAATTTAAACTGGTTCTTTATTCAGAGAACTATTTACAGAGGTGCAGCTAGTTTTCCAACCATGTGTGCTCAGACTGGCTTCCTGGTGCCACTTCCAAACTCTTCCCTCCTGCAATCTGTGCTTCTTCCTCTAGGGATATGTCTACACAGCAATTAAACACCATAAATTCCATGCAGATCGCTACATCTTTCCTTTTAACAATTTTTGTTGGGTCTTCTGTGTAAGTGTTTGCTGACTTGATGAGGCTAGAGGTTACTAGTCTGTAGCCATCCCTAGGGACATGGCCTTTACCACCTCATAGTCCTTCAAATATGCTGGTCTTCGAATCAGTCTCTCACTTTTTGTTTGTGTTATCACTGTTGGTGAGGGATTTTTTTCACCCGTTGCTGCCTTCTTTCAGTTGGATGGCATCCTTTTGATCCTCTATGTTGCTCATGCATGTTGTTTGCTTTGATTTTCCTACATTAGACTAGCTGATGGCTGAGGCTCTTTCTATGTCCTTCTACATTTCACTTTGACCCTGTATGTCAGGGTGTGCCACCTGTCCGCTGCTACTTCTCCGCTGTCTTTGGTGATCTTGTCTCCACCACTGCCCTAAGTGTGTAGCTACCTCATGCAACCTGTTGCTTTTTGCCATTGCTATTGGCAATGACTAAGGTTAAGATTTTGTCATGGGTATTTTCCGTAAAAGTCACGGACAGGTCACGGGCAATATCCAAAAATTCACGGAAGCCTGCAACCTGTCCTTAATGTTTCCAAAAAATACGCTGGGAGAGGGGGAAATAACCCCAGGGGCTGGCTGACTGGCTGCTGCTCCAGCCCCACTGCTCCTCCTATGGCGTTGACCCAGCCTGGCTGCTGCTCCTGTCGTGGGAGCTGACCCCTGGCCCTAGCAGTGGCTGCTCCTGTTTTGGCCTGGGCGGCCCCTGCTTTGGCCCCTGTGGCCATGGCCGTGGGGGCTCACCTGGCCCTGGCAGCTGCTGCTCCGGTGCTGCAGCCCCAGGCCTCTCCTGTGGGCCCAACCGATGTTCCTGCTCCAGTCGCAGTGGCTGCTGCTCTGGCCCTGGGGGCTGACCCTGCCTCAGCCGCTGCTCCTGGGGTGGTGGCCGCTGCTCTGGTGGGCTGAAGTCAAAGTTGTCATGGGGGTTCATTGAAGTGACAGAATCGGATCCTTAGCAATGACTATTTGATGGTTGGATCAAGACTTTCTCATCTGTGCATAGTGGCCTCAGGTACTTGTCTCCTCTGTTTATAGTGGGCTGCCTGCTTCTCTTGGCTTTCTCATAACTGCTTCTATGTCCTATATGTTGTTCCCTTGCTGGTCTGCAGCAGACTACTCTGCTGGGCTGAAGCAGAGTCTTGGTTCTCCAGCCCATGTGCTGGACTAGTCCCAGGGAGGGTGTATTGCAGTGGTCCAACCTTGATAGATAGCGGAGCCCTTCCCGTTTGCCTTTTTGCCATCAGTCTCTTGGCTTTCTTTACTGCCAACTCTGCCTTACCATTGTTTTATGGGTACCCACGGGAAGATATCTTATGCTCAGATTCCCATTTGGTGCAGAATCATTTGGATTTCGCTGCACTGTATTGCAGCCCATTGTCTGAGTATAGCATGATAGTGTATGCTATAACATGCAAAATGTGACTTCAGTTTCCTGAACACAGATCTTTCCTGAGTGTATCTCAGATAGTTCACCTCCCAGAAACTGGAGCACTAATCCACTGGGTCATGTAGTTCTTGTCATTAAAAGAGAACAGGTCTGTCCTGACCTTTTCCCGGGGTAGGACTGGGATTTCATGAGGCAGTGCAGACTCCTTCTGTTGTTGATCACCATACTCTTTGTATACCTTGCACTGTTCCGTGTAAGCTCTCAGTTGGGCATTCATATCTGGCTAGAGATACAACCCCTGGCTTGCTTTTGTCCTCAGATATGAAGCATCTATCTGTCTCGTGATGTCAGCCCTTAAATCTGCTGCAAATATTGCTTTGTCCTGTTGAAACAAAATCCCAATTTGTGTGTGCCCACAGCTCATCCCTCACCTACTGGTGGGAGCGGGGGGGTAGTCTCCTGCGGCACTTGCTCTTTTCGATCTGGCTAACCCTGGAATTGTTTTTCTGTCTGTAGCACCCCAATCTGTTCAGTGTTGTGTTGGATTGCCTGGAACCTCCCATCAGAGATGTGAAGTTATGGTAGCCTGTTGATAGACTCCATCACCTGTTCCAGAGAGTCATCTGTGCTGTACTCTGAAGGGTATGCCCTAGTCAGTGTTTCTGCCACCAGTAGTGACTATCCTGGCAGTACCTTATTTTTATATTTTAGTCATTACAGGCATGCCCATTGTTTGCACTGGAATCCAAGTAGATGTTACCCTATAGAGTTTTAGTAATTTCACAGTATCTCAGTAAATAACCTATCACCACTTGTTTTGAGTACAGCAAGTCCACAGTCTACTCTGTGATATTCGTCAAAATGTTTAGGGTTAGATACTGGCTTAAAACCACAGACTGCAGTGTCTGGTATCTTGCTATCTCAGTGGGAACTGCTGAAGGCATTGTGCTTATGGCAGGCATGTTGTCCTCTGCAGCAAGCCTGAATTCAGCTGGTTGAGAAGCACTCTGGCATCATCACATAAGAAAAACTTTGGGGTAGTTATTCATGTACAATATTATTTGTTTTTTTTAAACAGACTAATTCACCTGTTAATGCCAAGATCATCTAAAGAACTAAATTATTTCTCATGATGCTTTAAGACATCTAACTGCAGACTTTCAGCTTATTGATAGTACACTCTGCCTCCCCATCCCCCCAAATTAAAAGCCTTGGCTAGGGGAAATCAGAATTCTTCCTGCAACCCTTCCCCCAGCCTGCTCCCCTCCTGCCTTGACATCCATTGAGGGTTTTACAGATGACCTATTCTGTCCACAGTGACTCCTCTAATGGAATCTATTCGATTTGCTATGAATTATCTAACCAACACACATCTACTGAACAGAGCTTCACTTTCAGCACAAATTTCCTGTCCTTAAAATGTTTCATTAGTCAAGAAGCCAGAACAAATGTCTACATCTTCCTCTGAATTGAAATGTCAAGGGAGTAAGCCAGGGTAAAAAGATGATTCTAAATGCAGAGTCTTGCTATAGCCTTCTTTATGTATAACTTACTGTACATAACTTTACTTTTTCACAACAATATTACATTACACAACACTACTTCCTACTGTAAATTGAGTATCACTGGTCATCTGAGAGACTTGCTACAAAAAATATTAATAAATAGAGAGGGGTACAGTGGCTTCTCTCATCACAGCAGAGAGGATGCTTCTTTAAAAGGAAATTGCTCCTTATGTGCAGATCTTTTTGAGAATAATTAAAATATTTATTCCATTGTTGAGAATATTCTTTTCTCAGCAGAAATTCTGTAAGTGCTTATTTAATGATAGCTGTTTATTTACCTGAGTGTTTAGGCTCTGTTCTGTTATTTTAGCTCCACCAACCCTCCTCTTACTCCTTTTCAAATAACTAGTTTTCAAACTCTTGTATACTTCCCTTTAGCCTTGCCTTGTCTCTGTTGGTAGTAAAACCATGCTTATTTCAAATTGAGGTAGTCTGTCATATGCTTTCTATTTTGTGTGAATCTATGGTACTTAACACAAAGGGGCTCAGTCTCTGACTGGAATTGAAATTAAAGGATGAAATTAATTTAAAAAACTATAAATATAAAGGCTGACGTTAAGAACACTAGGCCTGTCTGCCTAAATTTGGGTCCTAAAATCCATATTTACACCACTATATAAGAGGGCTGATTTTTAGGGTTGCAGAGCACCTGTGGTTCCCATTGAAGCTCGGCCGTATTTTCAAACCCCAAATTTTAAACAATTCCCAGAGTAAGCAGTAGGTGCTGATACTGGTTTTCTTTCCTGAAGTGTTAGTTTGCCTGCAGCAGTAGTTGTAAAGCAGACTCTATGTAGCGGTTATTTTTGTAATACAACAGCAGGATTGTCTTAAACATTCAAGATATCAATAATTTAAAAAGATTGTATTTGATACATTGATCCTTCAAATACATAAATTAGCTTTGGATTGTTTGGACTTTATTCAACTCAGTTTTGCCAACTTTCTTCTGAAAAGGATTAAAAAAAACCAAACAGATTTGAAGGTGCTACATTCCCAAGCTTCCATGCTCTGTTGATTTGTGTGCATACACATAAAAATTCTGTAAATGTCATAGGTTTAACTCTTTGGTTTGATACCCACTGAACCAAGGCATGATCAACACACACATTCCAGAGGTTGAAATAAAATTGACTGTAAAACTTTTATATCTGCTTACAGCTAGGTTATACTGTTTTGCTTGCATGGGTTTTTACTGGGTACCCCTCTACAGAAACATACATTTATATCCATTGAACGTTGTCATTATGCCAATCTGCAATCTTGCCAATAATAATTATGAAACTGTCCTATTCTTAAAATAGGAATAAAGTCATCAAAGCAGCAGCTCCATTCACTTAGCGGCTCAATGGCTGGTGGATAAAGCAGAAAGGTTTGAAAGTGTAGTTTTCCCTTCTCTAATCTGAAACTGATGTATGCGTTCTACTTTGTTCCATATGTTTTAAATTGATGACATTTTATGAAGTCAATCCTTTGGACCTAGAGGAATTCAGGATTATATTTGTTCACATTTATTGGACCTACAGGAATGTTTAAAATAAATTAAACTTGCTAATGTATTAGAATGTATAGGATGTCCTTTTCAGGCAGACAAAAAACCAAAATACCTGTCCTGTACTCTGTAGTATCTGAGCAGTTTGCAATAGTTTCTTTCAGTAGCTAGCTTTTCAGCAAGAGATGACCTGGCAGTTTGGAGACCGGGACAAATTCATTTTTTGGTGTAAACAGGTACAATGTCACTGGAATAAATGGAGCTTAGATAAGAAACTATTCTGGTGACTAGCTGGTACTTTTCAGGCTAGAGCTTATACCAAACTGGCTAAAATGTTTTGTCTACCTCTGCCCTTCAGTCAGTAGAATCAGAACTGCCCGGGCTCTAGTCCGAACCTGAACATCTACACTATAATTAAACAGCTCCTTAGCCCAACCCCCATGAGGCTGAGTCAGCTGGCGCAGACCAGCCAGGGGTTTTTATTGCAGTATACGCATACCATAGATGGCCAAAGACTCGCTACAGTTAGGCCTTGGTTTGAGTTGGTAGGTCTTTGTTGTCATATTAAAAAGTTGGAAGGAGAATAAATATGATACTAGGATATCCCTTCTTTGGACTGCATGACTCTAATCTCATGAAGGGCCTGAATAATCTAAGTGGTTCTTGCTGAGAACTCCTGCACTGAGATCTATAGGAATGTAAGCAGAGTCAGGATGAGCTCCACCCTGACATCTAGTGGTGAGTTGTGGCAAGTTGTGGAAAAGAACTTCAGGGGCTGATCTCATTTGCTTAGGCACACCCACCCTGCCTAGCATGAGCCCATAGCTGCCCAAAAGGTCACTTTGGCTGCTGTGGGATCCCCAGTTTCTCTGTTATTGGGGCAGGAAGAATAAATTGTTGTTATCCTGATTATGTGAATCAAGGACAGTGGAACTGTACTTGGCCTTTTGTTATGATGGAGGGACTTGCCATCAACTAAGTAGCACTTGCGAGGCAAGGGACATGGGTTCCAAAACTTAGTAAATTGAGAGAGAGGCTGGGGATAGGTATTAGTATCTGGTGGTGTGGGCCTGAAACATCAGTTGCATCACCTCCTTGCTCCACTGTGGAATATCAGAGCTAATTTTGGGTCTCTTAAGAGTCTAGCTATGAGTGCTGAGCTGAATTTGCTTTGGGCTTATGGTGTACCAGCACTGAGGCTCCTACGAGTACAAGCTGAAATCACTAAAGAGCTAAAATTACTGAGCACCGTGTTAAGTAGTGGGGAGCCTGAAGATATATTGCTGGGTGCGGAGCGGAGCAGTTCGTCGGATGGCTGGAGCTGCCCTTGGACCGGCTGGTAGAGCAGTTCACGGGACAGTGGGAGCTGCTTGTGGGACGGCAAATGGAGTGGAGCAGAGCTGTTCATGGGATGGCGGGAGTGGCTTGCGGGATGGCTGGTGGAGTGGGGCAGAGCAAAGCGGCTCGTGGGACGGCTGGCAGAGTGGAGCGTCTCAGAGTGAAGCCCTCTGGAGTAGCGGGGCAGTCCGCTTTGGATCATGTAAGGTGCCCCTTACCTCTTACACAAACACTCTCTCTCTCACCCAGACTGGGGAGTAACACTCTGCAGATGAACTTTTGAACTCTGGGGCTGGGCTTTTGGGTTGTTGGACTTTGGGTGATCGTTGGGTTGCTGGACTCAAGACGTTTGGGTTGCTGGAATCAAGAACCAGAGGGAAAGGACATGGCCCAATCTGCTGGGGTGGGTCTTTGCTCATGGTTTGGTTGATGAACCCTAGTTGTGGTGTTTTCCCAATTTAATGCTGATGTTGTTTACCTCATGTTATTAAAGATTTTCTGCTACACCAAGACTCTGTGCTTGTGAGAGGGGAAGTATTGCCTCTTTGAGGTGCCCAGGGATGTTTGTAAGATTTTCCCATGTCACTGGGTGGGGGCTCAAGCCAGTTTTGCATTTACTTCGTTGAGAGGGAACCCCTGTGTACTGAACCCGGCCCTTGCTGCTATCAACTCGGACTGGCATAAGGGTTACCGTAAGAAATTGGAAATAGGTAGTACACTGAACTTACTGCTGATATCACTCATTTATCTGAGACTTTGCTAGCTGGGAGAGAATTACAATCTCTTCAAAGGGAAAACCAAAAGATTTGAGGGATCTGATCTCTGATTTTAGGATCTATGGTATCCCTAGCTGGTTATGGCATGTGTAACAGGTAGAAATGGGGCTGAACCAAAACTCCAGTTCTGAGCGGGAGGTTTGGAATCACAATCCTAATCTAACTCTTGGCCCTCAACTTTTTCATTGGTAGATTCAAACACCCTCCTCTTCTTCAAAGCCTGAGTATTCAGAGTCTGCATTCATTTTTGAATTTTGCAGTCTGAGCCTAACACTAATATTGATTTAATATTCATTCTTTGAAATGGATTTGCATGTTTTATATAACCATGAATTACAAAGAGATATGTTGTAAATGCTACTCACTTCTTCCTCTCCTTATTGTTTCTTATTTAAATTAGAATGCACTTTATTATTTTGCAAACTGTAAAATTATGGATAATGGTATTTGATTTATCTAAGATCACGTAGCAGAGAAGTATTTATAAATTTAGCTCATCCATCCCCTACCCCTTTCCCGAAAAACATTCAATTTTTATTTAACATGAGACTAGGCATTTTAGGTAGACAACTTGAGCTCATTTTCATTTTTCTAACTAAACAAATTGATACTTTGTGCTTTACGTATAGGTGCCAGTAGGACTTTTTAAAAATTATTTCCAAGGGCACATGCTTCTGTCTGTTAAAATGCCTGTTGATGGCGGAGTTCAATTTTCCTAGCTGTCATCAGAGGGGGGTCATCAAGGACAGATGCCTAAGATTCAGAGCTATGAGTCCTCATACCATGTGTGTCTTTGCTGAGGAAACACTGTCTGTCTTCCATCACATCAGGGATCCCAGAATATTAGAAAAGATTAATTGTAGTCAATTCTCTTCAGCACTTTACAACAGTGAGTGTGCTGATATGGCGAGAATGCTCATCTTACAGAATAGGTAATATATCACCATCCAAAATCTGGGCTTCTCATTCTGAAGGTTCAAGGCTGTACTCTTACGAGGTTCAGTAAATGTTTGTGAATGATCACTAAGTATTTTGTAGCTGGAAAACATTTCCCAAAAGGAGCTTCTGATGGCCGGTGTTAGTCTGAACTGGGTATAAAGTAGCAAAGGCCATGTTTACATTGAAAGTGTAGTTACTTACTTACGTATCTGTGCAGTTTTCACTGGTAAAATATTTGAGCCCAAGTGTAGCAGGGCAGTCACCCCGCTCCAGCTCAGAAGGGGTTAAAAGCCAGCCCTTAGAGAGGGTTGCGGCTGAGAGAAAAGGCTAGGCTGATTGGGGCAGAAGCCACAGCTGGGGCCACACCTGGGCTGATAAAAGGGCTGTGAGCCACAAGCTCAGTCAGTCTCTCTCTAGCTGTAGAGAGAGAAGGACCTGGCTGTCTGGGAGCTGAGCAGGTTAACTGAGTAGAGTAGTGCTGGGGAAAGGCAAGAGGAACTGGGGAGCTCCAGACTGGTAACTCCACAGGCTGCAGGCCTTGTGCAAGGCCTACAGAGATACTGGGGCTAAAAAGTTATAGCCTGGGGTGAGGCAGCTGGTCCAAACCCTGTTGTCTGTGATGAGTGGTTTACAGACTGCAGTTGGCCCCAGTGAGCAGGGACTAGATGGTGACTGGCAGTAGCCACTGAGGCAAGGAGGGGATAGAGGGTTGGGGGTTCCCCTGGGAGGGGAGACCCAGAGTGTGGGGTCACTGCCAGGGGGCAGCACCCCAAGGTAAAGGGGCACCAGGGTCTGGGAGGGACACAGGGCCTAGAGGCAGGCAAGATGCTGGCCTGCAGAGGGTACTCCGGGCTGGAAGAGCTAATTCCCAAGACAGCCAGCAGGACGTGCTTCACTGGTGAGTCTCGCCTCGCTATACCAAGGTAGTAACCTATTATGATTGGGCCAGAGGCCCCAATCCAAATCTAAGACCCACTGTGGTAGCACTTTTTAAAAAGTAACAAATGCTGGCTCACTTGATCCAGTCTTGTGTTGACCTGAGAAACTCCAACTTTTCATGAGATTTTGGACTGCCCAGGGGAAAACCCTATCTGATTGGTTGCTTTCCCTACTTCCCTGTCTTCTGTGGAAGAGCTGCTGCTGTAGGAGGCAGCCAGGGCTCTACCAACCCCTGAGGAGCAGAGAGAAGATTTTGGCTAAGAGAAGGGATAGAGGGAGCAGCTAATATCATTGTCATGGGGGGGGGGGGGTTTGGAGATCAGGATAGCTCTGCACCCTCTTCCTCCCTCCTCTCTTGCAAAAAAAAAAATGGCTTCTCTCTTTTCCCCTTCTCGTCTCCTCTTTTCTTTCCCTATACCATCCACCCTGAGAATGGGGAGAGGCGAACTCCCTTGGCGCTGTCCTCTCTCCAGGCCTATGTCAATGAAGGATGCTGGGTATAAAGAACTTCTTGTAGCAGTGCAGATACACCACTTGTGATTGATGTAGGGATGCAGTCACCAAAATCATTGTTCTCACTATAAATTGGCAATACTAATCGGGTGGAGGAGTTGAAAAATTAGACAGGTCAAACATTTTTCTTTTCAATCATGATTTTCAGGAGTGGAACTCATGAGTTTTGTGCTTTTTTGGGGGTTGGCAATTCTGAAGTAATAGGAGAAAAGACCTTGTCCTAAACTGCTCATTATCTAGTTTAAGACAAGATACGAGAACTGTGCATTCTGGTGAGCTGGATGCAAATTCTGCGGCATGGCCCTTTAGTTTCTTTGGCACTCTGGTGTGGCAGATTTAGAAATTCTGTGGCAGATTCATGGCAATTTTAAAAATGGAATCTGCTGACAAAAATAAATATATGAACACAAATAACACAATCAGTAGTGGTGATTTATATTTATATATAAAATTCAGCTTTCTTTTCCTTTTCTTTTGTAGGCTCCCCTTAGTTTAGTTACATACTGGGCATTGCAAAGTATTCAGATGAGGTACATTATGCAAACTGTTAATTTTGTATTACTATCACTCTTTCTACTGTCAGATGACCTTTTAAAGAGGAGTACTGTTGTCTTGGGTCAATAAATAAACCATCTTTATTAACTATTAAATCCTTATAACTGTAAAGCAAATGCATCCAATGAAGTGAGTTGTAGCTCACGAAAGCTTATGTTCAAATAAATTGGTTAGTGTTTAAGGTGCCCCTAATACTCCTTTTCTTTTTGCAAATACAGACTAACACGGCTGCTACTCTGAAACCTGTGCTCTTATGTGGGTCTTAACATTATGATTCACTATCACCACTCTATTCTGCTTGTTTGATTAGGCCCAAATTTTAGTCTTCCCCTGCTTTAGCTAATGGTGGCTGGGCAGCGCTTTTTAATGCTGTATGCCTCACACAAAATAGAGCAGCCAAAAAATGTCTAGTATCTGGTGGTGGTTGTTGAAGTTGTGGTGGAAATCTACAAGGCAGTTTAGGTTGTCTGTTCAAAGGATGAAAATTCCCCACTATGACTGGAGAGGTGTTAACATGCAATTTCACCTTGCATGGTCCCTTGAAATATGTTGTTAATTACTTATACTAAACAATCTATTCCAGCTTGTATTTAGCTGCGATGCTCTGAGTACCTTTCCCAGACCTGAAGAAGAGCTCTGTGTAAACTCCAAAGCTTGTCTCTCTCACCAGCAGAAGTTGGTCCAAGCAAAGATATTACTGCACTCATCTTGTCTCTCTAAAATCCTGGGACCAACAAAGCTACAGCAACACTACATGTGTTATCATTAAAAGAAGAAAAAACAGTTTATTAACCTGTTCTGTAATTGTTGTTCTTCCAGATGTGTTGCACATGTACATTCCATGATCCACCCTCTTTTCCCTCTGTCAAAATTTGTCTGTTAAGAAGGAATTAAGGGGAGCTGGGATGGGCTCTACCCGTATACCATCACACAGCAGCACAGCATGTGCACCGTCCCAGTGGGTACCATTAAGGGACAAATCTCCAACAGCAGTGCACTGGGCATGCACGGACCTGAAGTGGAATGGACATGTGCAACATGTATTCAACAGCAGTGACAGGACAGGTTAGTAACCATTCTTTCCCCTCTATTAAATACTGTATGTTTAAGGAGCACAAGGTAAAGAGTGAACATAGATTTCTAGAGTCAGTTGATGCTCATGCATGTGAACTGGGAATAGAACTGGAATATCACTAAGACCTGTCTCAATTTTCAATCATTTGGAAGGGGGGGGGGGGGAAACCATATCTGTTCTGAACACCATTACTCTCTCAGCTAAGTAAAACGAACTCCCCAAACATACAAAAATTTTCAAAATGACTTTGAGGTCCATTGAATAATAATGACATTATGTTCCTAAAAGGCTTCACGGCTTGGTGCAATCAGTGGACTCAGTGGTGTGGTGTGTGTTTTTTTTTTTTTTTTTTTAAGGTTCTATGCAGAGTGTTCCATGGAACTGAATAAATAACTCTTTAGATCACTCCTAATCTGCAGAGTTGAACAGTAGCATTAAGAGCTTTGGAAAGGATCTATACCCTCATGTAAAACCTAGTACCTAGATTCCAGTTAGGAGGAAATTTTCCCCAGAGGGCACATTGTCCCATAACTGTCTACCGTAAGGTTACTTCCACTGAAGCAACTGTGGTTGGTCACTGTCTAACTTAGGATACTGGACTAGATGGAGCGTAAGTCTGATATAATACAGCACATTCTATATTCCTAGACTTGAGAGACTGAATCAACTTGGGAGGAATTTTCCTGTCTTACTGGGTAAATATATATTTAGTTGATTGATCTGCATTTATGCACCTAACAGATCCTAACAGTGGCTTACCCAGCAGACTGGAACAGATTCTAAACATGTTAGAGTAGTCAGGGAATTTCGTAGTATGTGCATACATAACCAGTCAGCTGGAACGGCTTTTTAAGTAGGCATTTTGTTCTCTTAGATAAGTACGTGCCCACACTTAGACACTATCACTCTGTGAAATGTAAATGGCTCTTTAGAGCTGTTGTAGTTGATAGTGTAAATATGTATTTAGGACACATGCTCTCCACTGGAAAAATTTATAGTTACAGACGAGTTCTTGGAAAACCTTTTTGCAGTGGCTAAAATGGAGGTTTTTGGAGATTCCTGGTATGATTTTCATATGCTTTTTTCCTGTCTCCTATCTGCAATTAAATGATGCTTTTAAAACACATTCTAAAATGTAGTTTAAAAGTTTGGAAGTGAGATTTCCATTAGAACCTAGCAAATTCTGCAACTTATTTTCCACAAATGTGTTAAAATTATCAAGTAAATGTGACTGCTCGTCGCTTTTTGTGTTTGCTTTCGGTAAGGAATTATGTTGGATTTATAAATAAGAAGTAGTGGTAGGACTTAATTTGATATATTATAAGAACTTTCTTTCTTTCTTATTCTCTCCCTGCACAAACTGTATTCTCGTTTTGAGCTTGCCCCTGTAAGAATCGTAAGGCCAAAGTGCTAATTATTTTAGGCTGTTACAGGGACTGAGTTAAAGTTTGTGTTAGAAAGTGATAAGAATGGCTGTTACAAGACAGAGTCTGTACCAAGGAGTGATGAGAACTTTGAGAAAACAATGCTGTTCTTTGAAGCAACACACTGATGCTCTCACCCCTTGGGTGCTGTATCATGTTTATGTAGATTTTTATATAACAAGAGAGGGTAAGGGAATTGGATTGAATTTGTTACACCCTGAAAGTCATGAAATTGCATTTGAAATGAAAGAATCATGAGTGTATGAAACAGGTAATTGATTGGTTAGTTGATGGCAGGGCCGGCTCTAGGCATCAGCAAAACAAGCAGGTGCTTGGGCGGTACATTTCTAGGGGTGGCATTCCAGTGCTGGCCACACCGCCCCCAGAAATGTGCCCCCACCACCCCAGCTCACCTCTGCTCCGCCTTCGTCTGCTCCCCTGAGCTCGCCGCCACCGCTCCGCTTCTCCCCCTCCGTCCCAGGTTTGCTGCATGCGGAACAGCTGTTTCGCGCGGCAAGCCTGGGAGGGAGAGAGGAGAAGCTGAGCGGTGGCGCATGCGGGGGAGGTGGTGGTGGGGGGCAGAGGTGAGCTGGGGCGGGGAGCAGTTCCTCTACCCCCCCATTACTCCCTGAGCTCCCCCCCCCACTCACCTGCGCTCTGCCTGCTCCCCTGAATGTACTGCCGCAGGAAGCAATTTGGGGGGGGGGGAATCTGGCATGCCCAGGGGAGGAGGTGGGGCCAGGGATTTGGGGAAGGGGTGGGAAAGGGGCAGAGTTGGGGTGGAGCCGGGGGAGGCACGAAAAAAAATCGGGGGCAGTCAAAATTTTTTTTGCTTGGGGCGGCAAAAATCCTAGAGCCAACCCTGGTTGATTGTGCCAGCCTAAGAATTATAACTCTAGTATCGATGGGCCGAAGAGAATGCAGAGTGGAGATAACTGGATGACCCCCGGAAGGGAAAACCGGAATCCACCCAAGCATGTCAAGGAAGGTTAGAAGAACTGAAGATAACACCCAGCCGTCATGGAGCCGTCATGAATGTACCATCTGCTGATTGAACTGATTAATGGTAATCTCGAATGCAACATCAGCATGATGAAGCAACCTCCATAGACTTGTATTGGGCCAAAGACCTATAAAAACAGAACCAAGGGACTGGGTTCTTTGAGTCCGGTTCTGCGACCACCCTCCAGGAGCATCGGATGCACATCTGACAACAACTCGGCTCTGCCCTCGTGTCCAGGCCACCTGGCCAGTGACTTGACATGAGCAACCTTTAGGCTGGTAACTATAACAACTTTGCAGAACTTGTGTGAATGTTTGTATGAGTGAATAGTGATATGACAGTGATTGCATTTGCTGATTTTTCTGTTGTATTTACAATAAACACAGCATTTTGCCTTATCCCTCTAATAAGGTTCTATTGGTATTATTAGTATAACTTTTGAAGACAAATTTACTGTCAGCATGGAATCCAGATCAATATTAACAAACACTTTTGATTAGAGGTCTGTTTGGGTCTAATTTTAAAGCCATATCTGAGCACAAGCCCATGTGGGCCCAAGTGAGTTGATTCATTTTTCAGATCCACCCCAGACACTCTTACACCCTCACCTCCGCTTGAGCCTGAGTCAGCGCCACCACCTTGTCCTTGGGGCTTGGCTTTGTAGGGCAACCTGGCCAATCTTGACATTTGTGACTAGGTCCTGTTGGCTCTACTGCCAGTGTTTGCCACAGTGAGTCTGCCACTTGCAGAGCTTCTAAGACTCTCATACAAAGAGCCAAATCATCTTCTATATCCGTGCAGATCCTCTTACAACGTGAATGAGGACCCCTTTACTCAGCCTGAGATGTCCGTATTGAGTTGCAGCACCGTATTCTATGGCACTGTTAGCTGTGCAACTGAGGCCGCCACATGTACTTTCCCAGAGAATCCTTAGCTGTGCACTTCATAAGTACTGGGACCGGGAAGGCGGGAGGGCAGAATCCACTGCTCTTTTTCAGGGGCTCAGAAGTCTGTAAAATCCAAAACCAGTTTTCTTTGGAACAAGTTACCTCACTTGGGCCGGATCCTGAGCTGGTGTAAATGGAAGTAACTCCACTCCAGATCACTCCTTTAGTTTGGGTTGTTTCCATGTCAAAATTCTCACCTTCCAACCCTCAGCAGTTTGGCTCTAGGAATGTGCAGAGAAAGATTATTTATTCTTTTTTACATAATGGAGTAAAGTATGCTTTTTGTTTTCACTTTCCTACTCAAAATCAGCGTGTCTGTTTGTGGTCAAACTTTCCAAAAACGAGTCTGAGACAAAAGGAAGGCATGGAAAATTATAGCCCCTTATGTGAAAGTTGCACAAAGTCATAGGCAATTGAAAGAAGGGTTAGAATGAGAACTGTTGTGTAACCTTGACTGTGGTGGTCTCTACCATTCCTGCTACTAAGGTGACCACATAGTAAGTGTGAAAAATCAGGATGGGGTTGGGGGTAATAAGAGCATATATCAGAAAAAGCCCCAAATATCAGGACTGTACCTATAAAATCTGGACATCTGGTCACCCTACCTGCTACTGGGCCCAGTGCTACAATTTACTGAATGCCCTGAACTCTCATTGAAATCAACAAAAGCTGATGGCATTCAATACCACCCACTTGGTGCTCAACACTTCCCAGCACTGGGTTCTTAGTTATAATTAATGTAATGTTTTGGCATCAGTACCATTTGCAAGGAAAACAATCTAGAGCATGGCATGTATTATAAAATGAAATCGATACACTCAGAAGTAGGAATTCATATTTTGCAATCAATTCAGGAATTATAACTGCCACATAAAATCACAGCACAACTGAATGTATAAATGTGGAAGCAAGATGTGGATTGGGTTGACGAGGCTGCTCTTTCGAGTATGTGCCACAGAGAAGGGAAAACTAAACTGTAAATCTTGTAAAGCTGGTAACTTTTCATCTTTTTGCCCTATATTTACACTCGGAAGAAAAGTAGTTCAGTTTTGCAAAAGCTGTGGGTATGGATCCTATGGGAGGGATTCTGCCTCCAGTACTGCCCTAGATTAATCGATTCCAAGGTGAGAAGGCTATTGTGAGCATCTAGTCTGACTTGCTATATAACACAGACCACAGAACTTACACTCTAGGAATTATTTTGGGTATCTTTTAGGAAACAAAATCCAATCTTGATTTAAAAATGGCCAGTGATAATCTGTCACAACCCTGTTCTGATGGTTAATTGCCCTCATTGTTAAAAATGTACACCTTATTTCCAGTCTGATATTTATGCTGCGGCAGAGGAGGCCATCCAGTTGTCACTAAAAGCGTCTCTCTAAGAGGACTGGAGAAGAAGCATGTCTGAAGTAAACCCCTTGAAGATTCCAGAGAAGATCAGATGACCCGTTGGGCAGAACTAGTAGGCAACTGGAGTGAAACTTGCAGATTGTTCCTTAAAGAAACTGTGTTGGGAAGAGGGAATTGGGCTCCTCAGTTTTCCTTAATCTTCCCTGCAGAGAGGTTGAAATGGGGAATAGGTCCTTCAGGTCACTTCCATAAGTCAACGGACATGTTTACATGAGCTGATAGAGCTCCATGGAGTAGCTGCTGAGAAGCTACTCCATGCTATATATTGTACTAACCTAATCTGCTTCAGGATAGATAAGGCTGGTATGTTGCTCCCCATGTGAGAATGAAGTGTCTGGGCACCTTTCAGCACATACCCATTGTCCTTTTTAAATTTTTATTTAAATACAATACGGAATAGTGATATACTGGTATGTATCATACACTGTCTACTAGAAAATCCTTCTTTAGAAGATTCAATTCCACATGCTTTACAGAGTGCCAAATGAGCTTCCATTTGCATCTTCATCAAGTTGATGTAAATTTTCCTTAGATGTCATTTGACATTGAAATATCAGTGTGCTGAAGCCTTGATGGGACAGATGCTAAATTCACTTAGCTCTCGTAACAGGAGTTGATATTGCTTATTGATCTGCCCTTACATCCTGTTTCCACTGAATTGTGCACCATGCTGGCTTGCTCCTGGAAAGAGAAACAGAGTAGAATAATAGAGATTTAAAGAGGATGGGAATGGGTGAATAATCAAATAGTTTTGAATAAACCTATGATACTATTACTGGAGAAATAATAAGTATGATTATACAAAACACTGTTTTGTATGGAATTATATATTAATATTCTGAAATCCTGGAGGAATTCATTAGAAAGCGAATCACACTTGCATAGAGAATTGTAGTTTCTTCAGATTTTAACAAATTTATTTAGGATTCCTCTTTCCTCGCCCCACCTCCCCCCAACCTCTCTCTGTTGATATATTCATTATTTTCAGGATGAATGCCAACACTATCACATACTTCTCAAAGATTCATAATAAATCAGATATTTTGAGCTGTGGCTTTGATGGGATGAACATTTTGGAAGTGTGATTCTGTAGCTAGCTTTTTAGTAAATCTGGCGGACTACACACAGTTTTGAAATACACAGCTGAAAAGTGAAAAATCTATTCGATGTAGATTGATAGGATACACATAACCTGCTGACAGGTTGTGCATATACTTTGTGATTCCAGACGCAGAGAATCAAATTATCAATCATCTATAAAGAATTGCAGTAAATGTCGTTTGTAGAATGAACAAAAAGACTCTTCTGGAAGAATTTCATTGCAGGAGGTGACTTTTTTTAAAAAAATTTAAAATCTTATTCATGGGGATTTTGTTGAAATTACAATCACAAATGGACAAATAGCACTCTCACAAGTCCTATGTGTTTCGTTGCAGGAGAGCTGCTTCAATACTATCACCAAGTAAAACCTGTCAAGTGAAATGTTTCTCAGAATGTGAAAACTCGTTCATTTTCCAGTACATGAATTGTAGGTTTAACTTTTTAAAAAGCAACTAGTGATTTTAGGTTCCCCTTTTTGGGTGTCCACCTTGAGGCATTTTTAAAACGGCTTGGTTTTCAGAGGGCAAGGGCTCAGCACTTTTTTTGAAAATTGGCTCCTTCAAGTTGTCTCAAGTTTGAGTTCCAAAAACGGAGACAGAAAAATCGCTAACAAGTTCTGAAAATATAGGCCAGAGAAGGCTATTTTTTTCCATTTCATCATGGGATGCTCCTTGCTCACAACCATGGCTCTTCCTAAGCAAGAGCCCTCTAAATTTTCCCAGAATTGTGTTTGTAACTCTGACATCCATCACCCTGCTGCTTGGTTCCTCAAAGTGTCACTGGGCTACCCTGCCTCCTTTTGACATTCCTGTACTTGATCATGGAGTATTACAGCAGATGCTACCAAAAATAATGAAATCAGCAAACAAATCCCACATCCTTTGCAGGAATACAGGACTAGATCATACATTTATGCTCACCTTGGAGATCAATATGACAGATGATGACTCTGTTATATATGTTGCAGGTGTGGGCCCCTCTAAGGCTTTTGGCATTTCAGGCAAGGTGAATATTCATAACTTGATACTGTGGGATTTTTTTTTAAACCACACCTAAGCAGGGTCTGAATAAGCTCTCCCTTGCAATCTAGGGACAAAGTAGGGTGAACAAGACAAGCTTTTGAGCTTATACAGAGCTCTTCTTCAGGTCTCTAGAGAGCCAGGTCCCTTTCACCAAAAGAAGTTGGTCCAATAAAAGATATTACCTCACCCACCTTGTCTCCCTTGTACAAATAAGAATACTTCATTTAAAATAGCTAAGACAAACACTGAGAGAATATTCATTCTCATCCTTCTGGGCATCAGCTGATAGAAAGACTGGATGCCATTCAGGTACTCTGATGTGAAATGGACATTCTCAAAATGTACCACTTCAAGATTGCAGAATAGTTGGAGTCAGGAAGGTATTGGACAGCTATTCACAAAATATATATGATCTTTATTCCTTCTCTCAAGTTTCTGACGTAGGCTACAGCCAGAGGCCAGATACCAGATAAGATGGAACATTTTTCCCCACAGTATGGCAATTCCCTTGTTTCCAGTGTCAGAATAATATTGTGTCCATCAGCATTACCTCCATGTCTTTATACTTTCCTTAAGTTTTCTGCAGTCTTGAACTGGCACATTCTAAGAGTGCCTATTTTAAAGCAAAAAGCAAAGGAGGACTTGTGGCACCTTAGAGAAAATAAGTTAGTCAGGAAATACTAACAAATGTATTTGAGCATAAGCTTTCATGAGCTCACGAAAGTTTATGCTCAAATAAATTTGTTAGTCTTTAAGGTGCCACAAGTCCTCCTTTTCTTTTTGCGAATACAGAGTAACACGGCTGCTACTCTGAAACCTAGTTTAAAGCAGTGTAGCCCAAATGGCATCCAATCTTTTACATGTTTGAGTACTTTCAAGCATAGGCATAGTTTGAGGGCTATAATTGGGAGCGAGGGGGCCAAGCACACGCACACACACACACTGAAGCCAGTTTCACGGGCTCTGTCCCCCTGCCTGGAGTGGTATCTGGGCTGCAGGAGCCGGGCTGCTTTAACATGGAAGCCCTAGCTACTGCTGGTGCCTGGTGGCCACTCTGGCACTTGTTGCTGCAGCGATGTCCCCGCTCTGGTGCTGCTGCCCAGGGGACGCTATGGCCTCCTGCTCCCCCCAGCCGATTCCCATATCCTCTTCTCTTCCCCATCCCCTCCCCTTCCTCCCCCCAGTCTGTCTTGTGCCCCATCCCACCCCCTTCCCCGCTGTCTCTTTCCCCTCCCCCCCCCGCCCATTGCCCTGCCCCCCAACAGGCACTCCCTGTTGTACAGGAAAGGGGCAGGCACTGGGACCCAGGAGGCGGCATCTAGGTGCCGAGGCAGAGATCCGGAGAATAGCTGCTCTGTCCTGCCCCTGCGCAAACCGAAACTCGAAACATGCTGGGGGGGAGGTGCAGCATGGCAGGACAGAGCTCCCCAGCCCCAGCAGGCTGAGCAAAGCATGCTCTGCAGGGAAGCTCGGCACTCGCAGAAGGCCGGGGGGGGGGGCGGGAGGAGTGGCACATGACCCCCACACACCTCACTTCTGTTTGGGGGACGGGGGAGCAATGCCCCCCTGCATCCTCCCAAACTCTGCCCTTGCTTACACATCTGACCTCTGATATGTCCATCTCACAATTCCAGATAATGTGGAGATGTAAGCAACAGGATTAATAGTTCCCAGAAGTTACCTACTACAGGACAGGCCTAACAAAGAAAATAACAGAACGCCACTAGCCGTCACCTTCAGCCCCCAACTAAAACCCCTCCAACGCATTATTAAGGATCTACAACCTATCCTAAAGGATGACCCAACACTCTCACAAATCTTGGGAGACAGGCCAGTCCTTGCCTACAGACAGCCCCGCAACCTGAAGCAAATACTCACCAACAACCACATACCACACAACAGAACCACTAACCCAGGAACTTATCCTTGCAACAAAGCCCGTTGCCAATTGTGCCCACATATCTATTCAGGGGACACCATCACAGGGCCTAATAACATCAGCCACACTATCAGATGCTCGTTCACCTGCACATCCACCAATGTGATATATGCCATCATGTGCCAGCAATGCCCCTCTGCCATTTACATTGGTCAAACTGGACAGTCTCTACGTAAAAGAATAAATGGACACAAATCAGATGTCAAGAATTATAACATTCATAAACCAGTCGGAGAACACTTCAATCTCTCTGGTCACGCAATCACAGACATGAAGGTCGCTATCTTAAAACAAAAAAACTTCAAATCCAGACTCCAGCGAGAAACTGCTGAATTGGAATTCATTTGCAGATTGGATACTATTAATTTGGGCTTAAATAGAGACTGGGAGTGGCTAAGTCATTATGCAAGGTAGCCTATTTCCCCTTGTTTTTTCCTACCCCCCCCCCCCCAGATGTTCTGGTTTAACTTGGATTTAAACTTGGAGAGTGGTCAGTTTGGATGAGCTATTACCAGCAGGAGAGTGAGTTTGTGTGTGTGGTTTTTGGGAGGGGGGTGAGGGGGTGAGAGAACCTGGATTTGTGCAGGAAATGGCCCAACTTGATTATCATGCACATTGTGTAAAGAGTTGTCACTTTGGATGGGCTATCACCAGCAGGAGAGTGAATTTGTGTGCGGGGGTGGAGGGTGAGAAAACCTGGATTTGTACTGGAAATGGCCCAACCTGATGATCACTTTAGATAAGCTATTACCAGCAGGACAGTGGGGTGGGAGGAGGTATTGTTTCATATTCTCTGTGTGTATATAAAGTCTGCTGCAGTTTCCACGGTATGCATCCGATGAAGTGAGCTGTAGCTCACGAAAGCTCATGCTCAAATAAATTGGTTAGTCTCTAAGGTGCCACAAGTACTCCTTTTCTTTTTATAAATTATTTGTAATCCTTAAAGAAAATGTCAGAAAACTCTTAGGGTTTTTTATGCATTGTATAGTAATACTGGTTTTTTAGTAACTCGTATCACTATAATAAATTCTAAAAAAGGAATGTAAGCAGGATATATTCTCCAACTCCAAATAAATGAAATACTCATCCTTAAGGGTGAGTTGCTATCTTTATATAGAAATTCCTTTGTAAAGAACATGGATGGTCTTGAATAGCAGAGGTCAAGCATTAAATTCCAGGAATTGAGAGAATCCCTGGATAAACTCCCCAACACTGGTATTTAAAAGTAGAAACAAACAAGGACATGCTCACTTCTATTGATTACAGAACCATGGAACTAAGAAAAGCTATGTTTTCCTCCAATTAATTGGGGAGGAAGCAATAGTGTTTTGGTCTTTCGTTGCCTATATATTTAGTAATGTACACAGCCATAAAGAGATTTCAAACCCAAATTAAATACAGTACTATTGGGGTGATCATGATCAAGTGCCTGTATGATCAAGAAAATATGTATAAAAGTGGGGCAGACACAAAAGCACTTTTGATGTATCCTCCTGAGACAGCTTAATTAATAGATTGCTATTGGGCTTTGTAATGCCAAAAGGTCTTTTCAGCATCTAATAAGGTACATTAAGGGATGCCAAAACTTATTACTCTTTGTTGGCATACTTGGATGATATACTGTAGTTTCATTCCTAGCATCAATTAAAAAGCCCATTTAAAACCTAGTTCCTGTGGGCCTAATTCTTGTCTGTAACACTCTTATAAATCCAGAATAGCTAGCTATGGTAATGTAAAACCAATAAAAGCAAAAGGAGAATTGCACCCTTTATTCCCTGACCTTAAACATCATTGACCTTTTGCTATGTGATATCTGTGCACAACTGTCTTCCAAAGCAGCCCCCTTGATGGTTCAGAGCCTTGAAGAGAGGGCTATGATACACAGCCATGCTATGTCAGGATGTAACAGTAGCCTGCTGTCAGGCCCGCAGACAGAAATTCCAAGCCCCAGGGCCGTTCCTTTGGGGGACGGGGCCCAGGGTGGAAGTGAAGCATCTGTCACTTCCACCCCCAAAGTCTGGGGCCTGGAGCAGTCGTGTACACCTAGGAGTCCTGCAGCCAGTCTGGGCGATTTAAAAGGGCCCCGGGCTCCCAGCCCTTGCAGCAGTGGCGGTGGCTGCGGGCCCCCAGGCCCTTTTAAAGCACCTGGGCCTCTGGGCAATTGCCCCCTTTGCCTCCCCCACCCCCTGTCGGTGGGCCTGTCTGCTGTGTGTTTGCATATCATTATAAAGCCATCCTGAAAAACATAGTAATTGATACTTGTGACGTTCCCCTGGTGTTCTCCAGACCGGTGATCTGCTAGGTCACTTCAGTCCTTGACTCTGGGAGCCAGCCTTACCCTGCTCTGCTGTGAGAACCCCCACTCCTGGCCTCTGGCATGTAAGCTGCTCCTTGGATTGTGCAACTGAATGACACTAGCCAATATCTCTGGTCACAGACACAACGCTAGGAACCTCCATCTTGCAGTGTCCAGTTATGCCGGCTGGACGCTGCAAGCTTATATGAGTTTGTCAATTTAACAAAGAAATTGATATGTACCAATGATACTTGGGATATGTTATGTCTCTGACATGCTTCAAACCAAACACACTGCTTCAGGTAGAATAAACAAACACATTTATTAACTACAAAGATAGATTTTAAGTGATATTAAGTGATTGGCAAAAAGTCAGAGTGGTTACCAAACGAAAAGAAAATATAAGCAGACAGTCTTAACTCTCAACCCTATTAGACTGGGCAATATCTAGATTAAGCAGTTTTTCTCACCCCAATGGATACTGCAGTCCATAATATACAGGTTTGTTCCTTAAACCTGGGCCAATCTCCTCTGTTGGAATCTTGTCTTCTTCTCAGTGTCTTAGTTGCTTGCAGCAAAGGCGGGGGCAGGAGAAGGGCCCAGTATGTGTCCACTCTGTCTGTTTTATACCTTCAGTCCATGTGCTTGGGAAGTCCATGCATGTCTGGGGGGCATTGCTGAGTGTCTCCAAGCAAGGTTGAGGAATTCCCTTGGTGTGGTCTCCTGCAGGTGAGTCATTGCATTGTAGCTCCCTTGCTGGACAATGGCTGTTGATGGGTTGTTTGACACCCCACCTGGGCATTGGTTACTTTCCTTGCTGTTGCCTCTGGGGAGCTAATATCTGGCTGATTCCCCAACTTACAGCATGTTTTAGTGACCACCATACAACACAATCCTCATAACTTCATATACATTAATGATACACATATATGGATAGAGAAATGACTTTCAGCAGATCATAACCTTTCCCCGATACCTTACTAGGCATGCTTTATATGTAAGATCACAATTATATGAAAATGAGGAATATGAGGGTTACAGTACGCTCTCCCAAGGTATAGAATGTCACAATACTGTAGACTAGAGTAAGCAGCTTTGACACCAGGGCACCTCAAGGCGGTGCAAGTAGCTTTCTAAAGGTTCAAGGATGTCCAAGTAGTGTTTTAACACCATCTGGTGCTAGTGCAGTTGTTCTCCATGAAGCAAGTGTACGGATGCTCCAAAGTCTTCAATGATGATGCCACACAGTCCCATACTGAATGCTTTCATCACCAAACTGCTTAGGGATATATGTTGTCACCCCTTAAAACACAAATGTTGATACTCTGGAGCCCTGGAAGATGTGGCATCAGTACAGAGCTGTACCATGATGCATGGGTTTGGTAAGACTTATCCTCATAGCATGTGCCTTGTAGCACAATGGCTCCTGACTCCAAGGCATTGACATGATGAAACCTTAAAATTAGCAGTTTTATTTGGTACTTGCCCTATGACTTGAATGCCAAAACAGGGGAAGCTGTGCTCAGCAACAGGATGCACCCAGGAATAGTCTCAGAACAAAGAGTCATTACAGTACTATACTTGTGGATGCTAGCTGGTCTACGAAGCGTGCCATCAGAATGCACCAGTGCCATAGGCTTGAGGATGGTAACTAAAAAAAACTGCTTCCAGGTTGAAAACAAACAGGCCAAATTTCAGCCTGAAAAGTTAAATATCTAGAAAGTAAGCAACTGAAAATAACTCTTTAAGACCCTTTAACTGTGCTTAGCATAATTGAGAGATAAGAGACATTCTTTTGAGGTTGCTGAGTTTGTACACTTGACAGCACATATACAGTTGGGTTCCCCTGTTTATATGGGTCTCTGGCCAGGCGAAGTGAGAGAAGAACATCTTTTTATTTTTCTTGCCCTCTTTTAAAAGACAGGCAACTGTGATTGCAAATCCAGAGCAAATGGTGGAGGGACTTCCATGTAGGTGTAAAAATTCTACATTAAACTTTCCCCCGTTCCCCTACTTAAACTGACACTTGCCCTGATTCAAAGCTCACTGAAGTTGATGCATCTATCCATTGATTTCTGTAGACTTTGGATCAGGCCCTAGATTTCAGAGGGGCTGTGGTTTTTTTTAAGGAGTATTAGATTACATTACATTTCAAGTAATGTCTGCTATTGGTGATGTAAACTGTCATTTTGATTATAAAAAGAGACTCCACAGGGAGCTGTAATAGGAACTGTGATATAGTATCAGGCCATAAAAGACCAGAAGGACCCAATGTAAAATTTAATTGTGCTTAATTTACACCTGTTGTTTTACAAAATGTTCTCTGAGGGGTTAGTTCAAAACAAATCATTCACAACTGCTGCCTTGAAGGAACGGTGCCATGAAGCAGAATGCAGTACTATGTTATAAATTGTTAGTAATTTCCCTTTTTCAATCTCATGCAAAATAGTATTCAAGTGAATAAAATAAGTATCTGGAAATTAAAAATTGTAGGGGCTGGGAGTGGAATCCCTCAAACACTCAAGCAATGGAACATGAGTTCTTCCCTTATCTCACCTGGTGATACTAGTGCTTGGTTCTTTTCAGGGAGGCAGTCTGAATGCTTCTTCCATTTGTATCACAGCTCTAAGGTCAATGCAGAGTGGGTGCTGACTGAACACATATAGTTTAGGAGACACTTAAGGCTAATATCCATAGTTCGTAATATGGTAGACTGCTTTGATGACAGAATCTGAATATGATACAATATAAAAAAGGGGAGGGTCTGGCTTAAACTTGGCAAAAATCCATGTTTAGCTAAAATCCTAGCTTCCCACATGCTGACATGGCTTTTTGCTCCTCTGTTATGGATTAAACATAAGAACAGCATCTCACGTCAATTTAAAAACAATGTCAAAGAATGACATGACGCATTGTATTTTATGACTACAGCCCTTTGCAAGTGGCCATGTCCACTGTCAAACAACTAATAATTTTTCAGTAATTGATTAATACCCCTCACTTCCTATACAGAAGAGGAGGGGGAAAAATCGGAAGAAGCACACAAGTAAGGCCTAGTATAGCCATGCTAAATGTCAGTAGAACTCACTAAAATAAATTGTCTTGCACAAAATTCCATTCCCTCTGTGCACGAAGGCAGTAATTTAAGATAGATGTTTAGATTAAAATCAAGAGCTCATACTGTTTTAAATCATCTTGTTATCATGTTTCTTTCTTCTTGTCCTTCTTTCCAGTGGTGAATTAAACTGTATGTTGTTTTATGTAATTTCTAACATACTCTGTCAATTGTAGAGATTCTACAACTAGCGGTAAAACAGCTAAGGAAAACACATTAGAATGAATAAAATGATTCCTTGTTCTAGTCCATTGCTTACTCATTATAAAATGCTGTACATTAAAAGTAAAGCTATTTAATACTGGGTGGATTTTCATGGTACATTGACCCCAAGCCAAATAATATTTTTTCCTGTAACTGAAATGCATAAGAAAAAGTGAGGTTTCAGAATAGCAGCCGTGTTAGTCTGTATCCGCAAAAAGAACATGAGTACTTATGGCACCTTAGAGACTAACAAATTTCTTTGAGCATAAGTTTTCATGGGCTACAGCCCACTTCATCGGATGCTGTAGCGGGGTGGCCACCCGCTCCTGCTTGGAAGGGCCTAAAACAGCCCTGGGAGAGGGCTGGGGCAGGGGAAAAGCTGGGCTGATTGGCAGAGCAGCCACAGCTGGGGGCCGTGCCGCAAGCAGACCCATTGGGCCTTATAACAGCCAGGGAAGCCAGGAGCAGAGGAACTCCCTCTCTCTGCCTTGAGAGAGAGAAGGGCCTGCCTGCAGGGGCTTAACTAAGTATCTGGAGGGGAGCAGGGCTGGGGACAGACCAAGGGAGGTGGGGAGCGCCGGCCTAGGAAAGTACCAGGCTGCAGGCCTGGTAAGGCCTATTAGATGCTGGGGTTGCAGGGGCAGCCCATGGGTAGCCAGAGGCAGCAGGTCCAAACCCAACCTTGCCTGTGATGAGTGGCTCAGACTGCAGTCTGCCCCAGGGCGCGGGGGGCTAGCTGGTGACTGGCAGGAGCCTAAAACTGAGGCGAGGTAGGGATAGTGGGTGGGGGTTCCCCTGGGAGGGGGAGACCCAGAACTGTGTGGGGTACTGTCAGGGAGCAGCACCCAGTTAAAGAGGCAGTGGGGTCCTGGGACGGATATGGGAGCCAGCAGCAAGGTGAGACACTGGCCAACAGAGGGCGCTCTGGAGGCTGGAATGCTAATTCCCTGAGACGACCAGCAGGAGGCGCCACTGGTGAGTCTGAGCCTGGTTACAGAGTAGTGGAGAACGCGGGCATGAGCAGTCTGCCCCTAATTCAAAGGGTAAGGGCACGGACTGTGGGATGATTGCCCAAATCAGAAAGGAGAACTTGAAGGTGGAGAAGCAGGGACGATGGATCCCAGTACACCGGGATCTTCTACGGGGAGTCCCCGGGTGTTGTCCTGGTTGGGGCCTGGTATCAGCGGCCCAGTGGAAGGGGGCTGATGGCCTGAAGAGGGACCGGGAGACCCAGGATGGATTATGGGAGGCGCAGTGGGCCCTCCAAGGACATATGGCCCGGCTGGTGGATGAACAGCGGGCCTTGCAGAAGCTCCTCTGGTTCCAGATCAAGAGGAACAGCAAAGGAAGGAGCCCAGTGCTAGGGCCAGGAGGCCCAGCGCAGAACCAAGGATTTGTTACGCCTGTGCCAGGAGCGGGCACATACGATAGCACTGTCCCTACGGGGCTGGGGGTAGGGTGCCTCACCCCGAAAAGGGATGGTGGCAAGTCCCTCAGGCAGTGTGCTGGGTGAGGGAACCCAGGTGGCTGTGGGCGTGTTGGGCCTGCGGGTGGCGGAGGCACCTTTGGCGAGAGTGCCCTGTCCCAAGGAACACCACCCAGGGCAACCCAGGAAGGGCTGGCCCAGTGCGGGACAACAGGAAGAAGCAGGAGGCCTGGGCAACATGGAGGCAGGGAGCCTGTTGGCTTTGTCAAGAGCTGGGCCACCTACGGAAAGACTTCCCCCTAGGGGGAGGGCAAACGCAGCTGGAGGCAGCCAAGCAGTGGCTGACCGGCCAGTGGGCCACCCAAGGGAGGTGGCGAAGAGAGGTTGAAGTGTTCTCCTACCGGTTTTTGAATGTTATGATTCCTGATGTCAGATTTGTGTCCATTTATTCTTTTACGTAGAGACTGTCCGGTTTGGCCAATGTACATGTCAGAGGGGCATTGCTGGCACATGATGGCATATATCACATTGGTAGATGTGCAGGTGAATGAGCAAATACTCTCCAGCAACCACACACCACGATACAAAAACCCTAACCCAGGAACCTATCTTTGCAACAAAGCCCGATGCCAACTCTGTCCACATATTTATTCAAGTGACACCATCATAGGACCTAATCACAATAGCCATGCCATCAGGGGCTTGTTCACCTGCACATCTACCAATGTGATATATGCCGTCATGTGCCAGCAGTGCCCCTCTGCCATGTGCATTGGCCAAACCGGACAGTCTCTACGCAAAAGAATAAATGGACACAAATCTGACGTGAGGAATCATAACATTCAAAAACCGGTAGGAGAACACTTCAACCTCTCTGGCCTCTCAGTAAAAGATTCAAGGGTGGCAATTTTGCAACAGAAAAGCTTCAAAAACAGACTCCAATGAGAAACTGCTGAGCTTGAATTAATATGCAAACTAGATACCATTAACGTGGGTTTGGATAGAGAGTGGGAGTGGCTGTAGCTCACGAAAGCTCATGCTCTAATAAATGTGTTAGTCTCTAAGGTGCCACAAGTCCTCCTGTTCTTTTTGCGGATACAGACTAAATGCGTCATTACACATACTGAATCTATTTCCCTAAGTTAAGTATCCTCACACCTTCTTGTCAACTGTCTAAATGGGCCATCTTGATGATCACTACAAAAGTTTTTTTTTTTTTTCTCCTGCTGATAATAGCTGATCTTAACGAATTAGCCTCTCACAGTTTGTATGGCAACTTCCAACTTATCTGTATGGATATATATATATCTTCTTACTATATGTTCCATTCTATGCATCCGATGAAGTGGGCTGTAGCCCATAAAAGCCTATGGTCTCCTAAATTTATTAGTCTCTAAGGTGCCACAAGTACTCCTGTTCTTTTCAAGAAAAAGTGAGTGTTTAATAGCCCCTGACTTTACTGCAGTTTTACATTTTTCTTTGAGAAAACAAAATTGGTAGGGTCGCTGGAAGGGAGGAGTGAAGAAAGTTGTCATGACAACGAAGACTAAGTGTTGGCTACAGCAATGCAGTTTTTCACCATATAGTTTCATGGTTCAGCTGCTTTCCAAATATGACTTATTTTTCAACAGCAACGTTTAGTCTTGCCAAACTGGTGGCTTTCCAATATGGACAAAGGTGCACTACGGCCTGGTCAAAAGTCCGTGTAAGAGCATGTAATGTCTTTCAATTAATATTATAAAATACATGTATAGAAACAGGACTGTTTCAGGGACGCAACCAAGACTTCAGTGGTGGATCCCTGCGTCAGTTCATGCAACCCTTCTCTTTGCTTTCTGCTAGTATTCCAAAGAATAAGTTAGATAGCAGAAATATTTGCTGAAACAGTGAATTTTAGGTTCTAGTATATTTTGCTATTTTTAACTGATGTAGTATTACTTATTATACGAGTCATTCATTCATCCCTATTGGCTAACATCCACTTAGTTACTTCTCCCAGTCCATCACTATCCCTTAGGGCTAGCCTTCCTGAGACCAAGTCAGGTAAGTGCTATGGGTGTGTGTGTTGAAGTAGGTAACTTGGCAGTAAATGGCATTAGATAGCTAAACAGATGAGTATTTATCCCAAGAGATAATAAAAACAGTAAATATGCAAAATCCACACAAATTTAACAAGGGCCTACGAATTAGCACAATAAGCGTGGGAAAGTGTGCTCCTCAGGAATATAAAGTGGTGAGCAGTATACCGTGCTGCTATTATTGGTTATAGTTGCAGTAGTATTACCTTGCAGCAGTGGTTCCCAAACTTGGTTTGCGGCTTGTTCAGGGTAAGCCCCTGGTAGGCCGCAAGACGCTTTCTTTACCTGAACGTCCGCAGGTATAGCCGCTCACAACTCCCAGTGGCTGCAGTTCACCATTCCCGGCCAATGAGAGCTGCGGGAAGCAGTGGCCTGGCCTGCGCCACTTCCCACAGCTCCCATTGGCCAGGAACAGCGAACCGTGGCCACTGGGAGCTGTGAGCGGCCGTACCTGAGGACACTCAGGTAAAGAAAGCGTCTCGCGGCCTACCAGGGGCTTACCCCGAACAAGCCGCAAACCAAGTTTGGGAACCCCTGCCTTAGAGCCTAGGAACCCCAGTCATGGACTCTATGGTACAAGGGGCTGTACAAAAGCAGAGGAAAATTTGCCCCAAGAGCTTACAGTCTAAGGATAAGACAAGCCAACAGATGGATACAGACAGATGGGGAGAGTACAAGCAAATAATGAGACAATATGGATCAGCATGTAAAATTATGGTCTCTGCACACCAACAACTCAACTGTTGTCAAGTTTTTTATAGGCATCAGGGCAAAGAAGATTTTTGAGAAGGGATTTGAAGGTGGATAACGAGACAGCTCTGCAGAGGTTTCTAGGGAATGCCTCCCAAGGCTGAGGGGCTGCATGGGAGAAAGCAGAAGGGTGCTTGTTTGAAAATTTAAAAATTTGGGCAATGAAAGTTGGCGTCATGGACCAACAGGAGGTGAGCATTCTCAATTCAGTAGCAAATGAGAGATAAGTAGGGTGGGGATTGACTGTAAAGGGCGTGGAACATGAACACAAGTAGCTTATGTTTGCTACAGAGAAAGAACAGCCCCTCCACACCGATAGGCACATTTTGCATATCAGATCTATATTAAAAATGGTGTGTAATTGCTAACTTTACCCTCCAGAAATACGCTACCAGTGCAATGTGTCAGTAAGGCAGTACCTCTTGCTTCCTGAACACCTGTCATTAAGGAGGCTATTTAAGGAAACCTGTGGGCACCCAAGCAGGGTAGGTTTTTCTTTTTGGGCATTTCTTTGCATTTCTTTTATTGATTTGTTCCATTTCAAATTCAGCATGAGTCCGTGTACTCTTTGGAACTCATGTATGAGTTTTGTGCTTCATTGGATGTTAAAGATTTTCTTAATAACACTGGAAATATTACTGTAGAAAATAATAAGTTTTGGATCGCTCTTGCACACCTCATTAAAAGCAGCACAGATATTGGAACATTGTTCTTATGGGAGACCTAAAGGTGTGCATTAATCTTTTAATTAATAATTTAAAAGAAAAATGATTCCCTTTGTGCATATGAGCTTATACTTAACAGGGTGATCAAAATGAAATGTAAGGAATAAGAAACCTGGTCTAAAAGAGCTGTCACAGTATGTTATACCTGTACTTAGAACTCGGTCATATTCTGTATGCAATTAAAATTCATTACATCTTTGTCTAAGAGTTTATTTAGGAAGTCTAACACAGAGAAATTACATGAGTAATATGACTTACCACATTTTTATGCATATAGTAATCTTGGAAGGGTTTTCATTAGACAGTTGTCAACATTCAGAATTTACAATAAATAGTTTTGCCTTTAAGTGCCAAGTGCGGCAGTAATAATGAATTCTAGTATTTTCTTCCAGACAAGCTTCAGCTTTAAATGAATTCTTAAAAATATGAACATTATTTAAAAATGCTACCATTTAAATGTTGTCAGACTGGAAAATTACTGGATGGAGTCCTGAAAAAAATGCCCCACTGGGAATGTTTCATGTAAGATGTTTCCAATTTTGTTAGAAATTGAGGGCTCTATCCCACTGTAAATTTTCAGAATTTTCCATCAGGTAGGAAAGAACCAGCCGCCTACTCCAATGAGTGCAGGCTGGAGAATTCCTTGTATGGGTTTTGTCTTTTTATTTCTTTTGCTTATTGGCCTAAACCGGGGGGTGGGGGGAGAAGGGGGGGGGAAGGTAGGTTGACTAACATATTAACATCTTAGTGCAGACAAGGCAAGATCTAATTTTAATGTGGTAACTGCCTGAGGTAAATTTTGGGGAGAGTTTCAGATTTACCTTGACTAGCTAATGTATGATAAGTACACCTTTTTCCTAGTGTAGACATGGCCATGCAGGACTAGACTGAGGCTTTTATTCACATTGAGAACTAGTACCTTACTCCAAGTAGTCTCATTAATTTGAACAGTGCTATTTGAGGAGTAAGGTTCTACTCAAAGTGAATAAAGGCATCACAATCTGGTCCTCACAGAGCATGTTTGCCACACAGTATGTAGTCTCTTATGAAGAATTTTCCTGGAGAGAAAACAAGTTTGATTTCAGGACCCCAAATTGAACTAAGTTTGGGCTTGGGGCAGAGTTCTGTTCCTTTTTTCATTTTTCTTGTACTTGTATTCATATCTCCTTTGGTCATTTATGTTCATAGTGCTGTGTTACTTATTGAGGCCCCAGTTCTGTTGTGAGCTCAACATGGGCGGACTCCTCTAGGCATCTGGAGCTGCTTGGAGGTTTGAGGCCTATGGTCTGATGCAGCACCCACTGAAGTTGTGGAAAGACTTCCACTGACATCAGTGGACACCCTCTTTAGTGAGTTTATAACAATGTAATAAGAAATGCCTCATTTTGCTACTATAAAGAGGCACTTACTTTAAATACCTTTTCTGCATGGGATATGATATGCTTTTCACTATCCTATCACAGTACAGTAGGTTTGCATGAAAATTTTTTTGTTACTAAAAAATTAAAATTTGCTCTTAAAGCACAGTACACAAAACTACAACTTAGTCTAAATTGTGTTGACAGTCAATAATTGAGATACTAGTGTGGGGCTAGGCAGAAAGCCGCTTCCCTCCATCCCCTTCCTTTCTCCCGCCCACTGCTCTGCACAAACCTGATTGGCTGGGGGGAGTGCCACTCCAAAACCAAAACACAAAATTTACTCCAACTGCTGGCAGGATTTGAGTGAATGAGCAGTTGAGAGGTGAGATAAGGGGTGAGCCCAAGAAAATTTGGATAGGAAACAAAGGAAGAACCAGGCATAGGAAGCAGGAGCCCTGTGCTGCGGCAGAGGGGGAGCTGCATGAAGGAGACCCAGTGGCTAGCAAAAGGGGTCTGTTTATAAAGGGCTCGCCTGAAGGTCACAGAACAGTTGAGACCATGCAACAGGACCCACCATTCTGAGCTCACACTGTATGCCAGTGTCAAATGCACGGACAGGTTAGACTGACCCAAAGGTGTGTGTGTGTGGTGGGGAGTATTGCATTGCCATAGAGCAGAGAGCCTGCATGTATCCAGTCAGGCGTCTGGGGGCAAGCTGTTTTGCTGTATGCTTTGCCAGGGGCAAAGGAGTCTGTGTAACCCCTGCTGGAGATCCTGACCTGGATCTACTTCTGGCTTTACCTTGGTTAAATAAAAGTTTCAGAATAGCAGCCATGTTAGTCTGTATTCGCAAAAAGAAAAGGAGTACTTGTGGCACCTTAGAGACTAACCAATTTATTTGAGCATAAGCTTTCGTGAGCTACAGCTCGCTAAATAAAAGTATTGTTCTATGATTAAGTGTGGTGCTTCAGGTGTTAACTCTGACCCCCTAGGAAGGAGGATTGGTGTTTGTGCAGAGGTGCATAGCTGGGACCTGGGACCCTTCTCCCAACCCTGGGAACACTCCACTCCACCTGCCACTGGCATGATCAACAAGAGGACAGCACAAGATTTCTGGAATCCTGTATCCCTGGCTTTCTGAACCTACTGACTTGTGGCCTAATTACGGTAAAAAGGCAATTCAAGACAGTATATTCGGTCAGAAACAGTCCACATGCTCACCTGCAGAATCTTCCCTCCACATACTTTTTTAATTGAGGAAAACAGAAGTATTAAAATACAAAAGGACCTTCACCATGATTTCCCCCCTCCCAGTCCCTAGATGTGGGCCCTAACTAACATGAATCTAGGCCATTATTTTTAGTGTGCATTGTAACTTTTACTTTAGTTCTGCATATGCTCAATAATTAACAGTAAGCATTGGTGCTGCACAGACGCTTTTAGTGTAGTCCTGCTGCTCCTAACTTGAAGCTCTCTATTGGAATTTGAACTACAAAGTCTGGGGCACTGAAGCAGCTGCTGTTGTATGGATCCTTTGTCTGCAGAACCTAGTCTGTTAAATTAACAGCTGTGATGTGTGCACAGAATAGGGATGAAGGAAAATCTATTTAAGGTTACTTTATTTACTCATTTTGCTGATTGGGGCGGTGTTCCATAATAGAACCTCCACTGCTGTGCAATCGAATGCTAAGAGGAAACACTTTATGCCAGTTAAGAAATACTTTGCCAGCCCGTAAAAGCGAGTGTATAGTACCCTTCAAATAATTTGAGTGCAATAAACAAAAATAATCAACTGGAGACAATCAAAAGAAAGGTAAGAACACAGAGTATTTTGCCAAGAACTTTGTGGAAAATCCTACTATAAGAAAGAACTGGTTAAGAACTTACATGTATTAATTTTGATCTTGTACAACTATATCTTGTGAAATGCTGATAAAACTCTTTGTTCGATGTTGTGCACCCTCAGCTCGATATTAGTGGAATAGATACACTAGTAAAGGATTTTAAACTTGCTTTACAAAGTTAACTGTTGCAACACAGATAGCAGTAAGTTTGATTTGGAGGTTACGTGGTTTATCCATGCCTAAAGTGAGTCAGTGGCAGATGTTGGAATAGAACCCAGGATTCCTAACTCCCAGCCCTACCTACTGTACCTCTATCCATCCTCACCCTTTATGTACCTAAAATCTCTGAATCAGACAACTGAAAGGACTATATTGTTCAAACTGAAAAAGCTGATATTCGTCACATATAAAAGTTGTATCTATTTTAGTGGGGTTTTGACAGTGTGCCATTTCTATTAATAAGTCTGTAAAGAAAAAAGGGGGAAATGCACAACTTGACTTCATGGAAGCAGGTGAAAAAGCTCTAAAAGTCTGCCTTTCATCCTCCAAATGGAGTAGGTAAGAACCTGAGATCCATGTGCTGATGTTTGTAACACTTCTTACTGGTTTTTCTGCTGATTTTTGTAACATTCACAAATTATTTATAGAGGACACTGAGAACATATAACCTACTCCATTAAAATATTTTCACATATATTCTTTGTCTTAGCTGTAGGTGGGAAATAGAGTTTTCCCCTAAATTATCCATTATGATTCATAACACTGAGTTGTGGGGGGTATAAAAATAATTCTGTACCAGCTTTTTCTAACTGTAGCATATTAGATGCACTTCTGTTGCTCTCTCGGGGTTTGTAAGCACATGCCAGAAATAAACAGCTGACCTCAAGAAGGGAATTCTCCCCTGTGCACCTGCTTGGGGTATAGGTTTATGGATGTAACAAGCTGTGGAAATCAATCTTCTGTAATCTCTGCCCTTTATGCTTTACTTAGAGGGCTGTCTTCACATCTATAAATAATCCATTTGTGGTTCTGCTTGAAGATAAAAGGGGTTGGCATGCAAAAAGGCTTTGCCATGTTCTCGTTATTTATCCAGAAATGAATGTGCAAAGACCAGAATAATTCGAGTTCACCTTATCGACTCAGCTGTTCCTCCCTACAAAATCCTGTTAAAGTGGAGTGTGCTTTCAAGGCAGGACTTACACTAGAGGCAAGACTTGAAATTTATATTGGCTGTGGAAATCCAGTAGAAGAAACTGTCTAACTCTGTGTGCTAAGCAAGTGAACAGAGACAGCACAAAGGCAAAATAACAACCTGTACGCACATCTGTATGTGTGCGTACTATGTACTCTCTGAGGCGTACAATGCTCAAAAGGAAAAGCAAGGCTCTGTGTGGAAAATATTACACTTGTTTAGCTTTTATTATGTATCCTTTCCTTAAGGAGTTACAGCTGTTTTTCGCCTTCCTTCCCATTGCCTGCTTCAAAATCTAGTAACATAAAACTTTAAACTCTTTTTTTAAGCTCTGATCCATTTCCAAAATTGCCTGTGTTCTGGTTTTTCGTTCGTACATATTTATAACCATCTCTAACTTACTAATCTTTAAAATCATTCCCATTGTTCTCCCTGACCATTCTTTAACTGTTACAGTCACCGCTTCTGCCCCCCCCTCCCCAAACACTTATGTCCACTTTAACAAAACAATGAAAGTTAATTAAGTGTGCCAGAGATAGTAAAGATCTTCACCTCCGCTGCTTTCCCCATTTCTGCTCTGCTGTCCAGGGAGAGCAGGAGTCTTTCATAGGCTGCTCCTCAAGAGACTAGGGGGGCAGTCAGAGGTAGACAGTGCTAAGACTCAGATCCTCCTCATTGTTCCTATCTGCTCGAGTGGGGAGTGGAGAGGGCGCCTGTCAAGGCTGGCCCCTGGCCCATATTGATGTGCACTACATTTATAGGTCATTCCCCAAGAAATGCTGGGTGAGTGGCTCTTCCCCCTGGTGGCGGGGAGGCAGGAGGTAGAAGGCTATAGGCCTTGAACCCCACTATGTTTTCTCTATGGGGCGGGGGGAGGCAGAGGGCTTCAGTAACTGGTACCCCTACTGCTAATTGAATTGCACCCTTAATAAATCGACATACTGACTTGTACCACATTCATTGCTCCATGAATGCTAGAATTTTATGGATGTGGAATTTGCCATTTGACCCAGCTCATTATTTTTATCCTGAGGCAATAAAAATCCTAGGGTTTTTTTTTTTTTTTTTTGCAGGCCTCTCCCTCTTTATGCTGTCTGCTCGCCTTTCTTTAATTCTTATATTTATTATTTTCATTAATGTTTCCAAATACAACAACTATATCAACATTCCAGATTCATTATAATACACAAAGTAATTAGAGAAGGTTAGGTTAAAGGGAAGGGAGGGGGAAAGGACATATCTATCTTCAGGGTCTACATCACTCATAGACTTCTGAAAAGTCAGCCCACATTGCTTTGAATTTTTTGGGCATTTCCTTTCTGTGGAACACCAGTCATTCGTTAGCTGGGAGGTCAGCCATGTCACTAAGCCAGGCATCATTATTTGGTGGGGACTGACTTTGTTATACTAATAAAATAATACCAATAGGATCTTATAAGAGGGATAAGGCAAAATGTCACATTTATTGTAAATACAACAGTTAGCATATGCTTTTCAGTCACACAACACACACACAAGTCCTGCAGATGGTCTTTATAGTTACCAGTCTGTTGTAGCTCAAGTCAATCTAATGGCCAGTTAGACTGAGCTCGAGTGAGGAGCTGGGCTCTGTCGGTCGCGATCCGATGCTCTGAGGCTTTGAAGGACTGAACCCAGAGTTTCATGGCAAAACACCCCAGCTTTATACTTATAAATTCCCATTTGAGTCCATGCATTTTGCAATGTCATCCTGTAATCATTAGTCCTTAAGTGGTGGTAATCTTGGGGTTTTCCGCTGTTATCATTTGATGGTTATTGTTGGGCTTCCCATCGTTATCTCCTATTTGTTGTCTTGCCTTCGGGGGTGTCTGCCTCACCTCTGAGGTTGTCAATGCTGCTAACATGTTTAGCTCAGATACAATGGATATTTTCTGATTGTCTCCTAGTGTTTCCAAGTTTCTCACTTTTTTTTGACCATCTGGACATTTGTGATGGCTTTCACACCTTATCTTTTTCTGATGCATGCATTCCTCATTCACACAAACAGTCTCTCACAGAAACCTTCAAAGGTATACAGAATACATTGTAAATTAAGTCTTGCTAAATCTTATAACTAAAACAATTCACATTGGGCCTTCAGGCCCTCAACATTTCTCTAATCTATTTATCATAGACACAACACAAAATCCTGTATTTTACTAACCGAACTTTATAACAAAGAAATGTATATTTAACTAGAGTGCCTAATTTGTAATACATATAGGAAACCATAGTAGACATTATAACTTATCCTAAAACAAAAGGGTGACCATAATCAGTCATAAGGATTGTTCTGGTCTGTCCCTGCCTTAACATCAGTACAGACATTGGCAGTTTGTCAGATGCATTCCTACCAATGTCCCAGAGGGTCATTCCTTTCTGCTATTCAAAAAGGATGGCTGGTAAAATGAAATCAAGACATACATTAGTACCTCTATTCTTATAGTACAATTATAAAATCCTGCTCCTACAACTTTTCCATTCTTGCAGGATTATTTTTTTAGTGACCAAAGCTGCACATTGGATCCACACTGCCTTGTTACCTGTCTGCTTGCCTTTCTTGACTTCCCTCATGAGCTATTACGTTCAACCTGAAGTTAGTATATCCTGACTTTTGGTCACTTATAGGGTAGCCTGAAATGTTACATTAATATAATCCAGAAACTGCTAAATATCACTGACAAAGGGTCTGGATTTGCATATAAATTAACCCCTGGAAGTTACAGTGTTTGGAGCTTTAAGAAGTGTGGTGTCTGCAACGGGCCACTGCACCTTTTAGGTCTGGAACATTCAGAGTTCTAATGACTTGTCAGTGGCAGTGTGGCTGAGCTAGTGACCAAACCCAAGAAGGCAATGGTGCTGGATGTCACTTGTAAATAACGCCCCACTCACTGTACTAGCTTGATTTATTTTTGTTATGTTGTTTTTCCGATTATTGTTCTCAACCCAATTAACGTAGTTAATTGCGAAGGAATGCTTGTGTTGTACTTTGAGACACATAACAAAAAAATTGGTGGGAATGAGGCTGGGCTCATTTAGAAACCAGGTGATCAGTGTAGTTGCAAGGAAGGAAGAGGTCTCTAGTGGGAAAGAAGAAAAAAGAAATTGAAGTGGGCTTTTTTATGCCAACCACAGCAAAGAGGGTCACAAGGAAAAAGAACTATGCACATCATTATTGTAACCACAAAGGGGCCAAATTATCCAGAGCAATAAACTGGGCATACACTGCACTCTGAACTCTGTAAAAATGTGTTGAAACACCGCAATTGTTCCCATTTTTCTAAGCGCTAAAGAAATCTTCATAAAAGGATATAATTGGATTTTTCATCTTCTGTGGTGGTAGCATCAACGTCGTCCTCCAATACTATTGTGTTTAGTCAGTGTTGTGTGGCAAGTGCCATCTTACTGGGGTGGTCTTTCTTTACTAATTGCATTCTTTGTAGTAGGCAGCGTGAACAGTGTCTGAGTTCTGCCTCATTATTATGAAACCACTGTAGTGACACTGTAGAAAGCAATTGAAACCAGAAAAAGCCTGTTTTGGACTCCCACCTCCTCTAATTCTGAGAAAAGAAAACCATTCTCTGTGAAATTTCTTCTGGGTAGTCTTCTTCCAGAGGAGAATATAATAGGAGAGTTTGAGAGAAACGGACAAAGCATTCCTGTATGATGAGAGATCTAAAAATTAGCAGTATACCATTTTTGTAAAGTTTCCTAACCTTTTGTGGAGTGTTGTTTTCTTAAAAAATAGTTTGGTTTATTCACTTGTCTTCAGTGTGGGCTTGTTCCCTCCAATATTTTGCGGATGTGTGGATGGCTGATTGGGGAGTGTGTTGCGATCATTCTATACAGTCTTAGTGATCAGTTAGGTAGCAAGAAAAAGGTGGCAAACGGCAGTGTCTTATAGATTCATAGATATTAAGGTCAGAAGGGACCATTATGATCATCCAGTCTGACCTCCTGCACAAGGCAGGCCACAGAATCTCACCCACCCACTCCTGCAAAAAACCTCTCACCTATGTCTGAGCTATTGAAGTCCTCAAATCGTGGTTTAAAGACTTCAAGGAGCAGAGAATCCTCCAGCAAGTGACCCATGCCCCATGCTACAGAGGAAGGTGAAAAACCTCCAGGGCCTCTTCCAATCTGCCCTGGAGGAAAATTCCTTCCCGACCCCAAATATGGCGATCAGCTAAACCCTGAGCATATGGGCAAGATTCACCAGCCAGATACCCAGGAAAGAATTCTCTGTAGTAACTCAGGTCCCACCCCATCTAGCATCCCATCACAGGCCATTGGGCCTATTTACCATGAATAGTTAAAGATCAATAACAAAAACGACTTATGACTTATAACTCAAGGAGGTGTGAACCACACAGAACAGAGAGATAGGATATTCCTGGAACAATTGAAAACAAAGTACAACTCAGCCCTTCCATGGGATCAAGGAGTAAAAGGAAAGATGATTATGCAACCCTTAAGAAATTTTCAGAATTGCAGAAACTGAATTATAAAAAAGCAAGGGACAAATAACTGGGCTCTTCCCACCCACCAAAGAACAAGTTGGTTGTGAGTTCAGCAAAACGCCTCCACATATGTCCTTGCTAGATCATGTTTCTTTCCTGTTAATTAGAAATGGGTGTACCGGTTTTGCTCAAAAATCAATTCCCCAAACCTATAGCTGTTTGTTAAAGTACCAAACCTTTCTGAAATGTTGAATAAGAGGTTTTTACACTTTTGGGATAAAATCCTGGCTCCGTAGAAGTCAATGGGGATTCTGCCATTGACTTCAATGGGGGCAGAATTTCACCCCTGGTTTTCAGCTTCAATCAGAACTACTAGTGCAAGAAATCTCCCAAGAAACTCTTGTTCTTTTGAGATCTGCAGCCCATTTTTGCAGATTTTAGAGGATCACATGCTGGGATAAGTTTTAGATACTGAGTACCTAACTTCAAACCCCTTCTGAGGATTACTTATCCCAGGCAGTATTCCTTTGAGGTTATTCCATATTTAGTATAGCTATACTGTATTTTCCACTGCATGCATCCGATGAAGTGGGCTGTAGCCCACGAAAGTTTATGCTCAAATAAATTTGTTAGTCTCTAAGGTTCCACAAGTCCTCCTGTTCTTTTTAAGTTCCATATGCCTCCCCTTGTAAAGTCAGCAGCAAAACAGGATGTGCTTGTATGGATTTCCTCCAGCTGTGTTCTGTTTTAATATGGGGTACCATAAGATCTTGAGAATAAAGTTATTCCCTAAACAGTTATTCCAGGTATGTATGCCATTAATATTATAATTCTTGACGTCTGATTTGTGTCCATTTATTCGGACAGTCTCTACATAAAAGAATAAATGGACACAAATCAGACGTCAAGAATTATAACATTCAAAAACCAGTCGAAGAACACTTCAGTCTCTCTGGTCACTCGATTACAGACCTAAAAGTCACAATATTACAAGAAAAAAACTTCAAAAACAGACTCCAATGAGAGACTGATGAATTGGAATTAATTTGAAAACTGGACACCATTAAATTAGGCTTGAATAAAGACTAGGAGTGGATGTGTCATTACACAAAGTAAAACTATTTCCCCATGTTTATTTCCCCCCCACACACACCATTCCTCACATGTTCTTGTCAACTGCTGGAAGTGGCCCATCTTGATTATCACTACAAAAGGGTTTTTTCCTCTCCTGCTGGTAATAGCTCAGCTTACCTGATCACTCTCGTTACAGTGTGTATGGTAACACCCATTGTTTCATGTTCTCTGTGTATATAAAATCGTCCTACTGTATTTTCCACTGCATGCATCCGATGAAGTGGGCTGTAGCCCACGAAAGCTTATGCTCAAATAAATATGTTAGTCTCTAAGGTGCCACAAGTAATCCTGTTCTTTTTGTGGCTACAGACTAACATGGCTGCTGCTCTGAAACCTGTCATATGGAACTTAGTGTTCCTAAATGAAAGTGTTGGAATAAAAATGGAAATCCATAAGGGGGAAATCCAGACAGTTAGTTTCCATATTGCATTATGAAATTAGAAAAATATTGATACCAGTAGGAACTGTAAAAATGCATCAGATCATTGGACAGAAATAATAAATCATGGACTTTTCAAGGTTATTAACAAATTCTGTCCACATCAGTAGTCCTGTTTTTAAAATACTTAAGTCAGCTAATGCTTGTGCAATGTTTTAAAAAGATGTTCTTCCTTCCCAATTGTTTCTATGCATCAAGCTTACTTAATTCCATACTTAAACCTCTACCCCATCCCCCATTCTCTTCTGTGATAGATTTAAATGTATTGACATATGAAATATTCTTTAAAATCAGAATAGAATACTGAAAAAGGTAAAAACTTCCTTTGTATACAATAATATTGTGACATTAGCCAAAAATATCAATGTTCAGGCTGATCTTGCACTTTGTGTTGACAGAGAATTTCTAAAAAGAGTGAGGCACAGAGGGAAAATAAGTATTATGGTTGATTATCTTGATATTTACTGGTGTGCATCTTTAAATGAACAAAGTTAATTTTAAGGGTGTTCAGTGACAAATTGTAAAGGAAGGGTTACAAAAAAATAGTTCTTACTCTAGTGGCCTCATTTGGCCAGATTCTGTCACCATTATGTTGGGAGGCAGCTAGTCCCAATGTGTGGAGTCTCTGGGTTCTTTGGCTGCGGCATTTCAGGTAGTGGGACAACGCCAGGGACGCAGACCCTGGGAGCCTAACCCAGGGCTTCCAGGTTCCTGGCTCTGCGGCAGGGAGTATAGTGGCCCTGAGAACTCTGGCTCAAGTTAGAGTTCTCAGGGATTTCAGGTTACTTGTTGCAAGTTCAGGAGCCAATTTCTGGTTTCAGGCTTCTGGGTTCACAGCAGATATTGTGGAACCCCTGGCATGGCTGCCATGAAGCTGCCAGAGCTGTGAAATCAGGGAGACCCGGCTTTCCAGCCCTGGAGCAACCCTCACGGTGGGGCTTCATTGGAGCTGTGGATCTTGGAAACCTGGGCTCCCTAGCAGCCTGGCAAACTGTTAGGTTTCTCATGGAAACCAGTTTTTGATTAATCAAACCTGGGATGTTTACACAAAACACTTGGGGTTTGACAAATCGGCACTTTTTGATTAAATGATTTCATCAGAAAATCTTTGACTAGCTCTATTATTAATCCCCCATTTTGCAGAAGGAGAAACTGAGTCAGAGAGAGAGAAAGTGATTTTCTCAAAACCATACCAGAAATCCTGCATCAGAGCCAAGAAGATAACTGGGATGTCTTGGGTTCTAGACCTGAGCTTTTAATTACTAGACCGTATTTCTTCTGCTGTGACTTTGAAGTCAGTCAGTCAGCACAGAGATTACAGTTACTGTGGAAAATGCCATTTAAATGTTAAGATCAGAAGGTAAACCTAATGTTTAGGCTGGAATAGAGTAATAAGGTGACTCACCCAGTGAAGATATGGTGTGCTAAGTGTGCAGCTGGCCGATGCAGCACTAAGCTTGGTTAATTAAATATACTGAAGAAAAACTACGCAGTAAGTTTGAGTGAGCTTTCCAAAATTATGTGAATCCAACATGTGACTTACATTCTAAGGGGCCAATTCTCATGCTAAGTTTCAATAGTCATGGCTGGCACAGGAACTGAAGGAATTCTTCTCAGAAGTTCACAGAGCTATTGAGCTTCCACTCACACTGCCATTCAGACATTTTTAGTAGTGGATCCTCCTGCCATGGCCTGTGCAAAGAGAAACCCCGTAGAACTGAATTCTACAGTATGCATGGTTGCAAACAGCAATATTTACCCATTCTCTTCCCACCACAGTTGCATTATACCAGTTCTCCAATAGTCAGGACTATTTGCAGACATAGGAATGGGGGCAGATTTGCCCTTGAGAGATGCTTTGAATCAAATAGGGTCTGTATCCAGGATGGAGGCTTACAAGGCTGCAGATGTTCCTGAATATTGAGAATTAAAGCCCATTCCAACAGAGCCCTGGCTATCTACTGGCTGGAAGGAGGAAAGACGTTAGCGCGCAAACTTTACAATGTCATCCCTGTTTTCTCCCTTCATGACTTTACAGCTCTGGCACTACTAGCTGAGGTCCAGATTTTCAGACATTCTCAGAGCCCAGCAAATCCCCCGCAGAACAATGCTCTATTATGTTCAGGGGTCAGCAGATGCAGGCTTTGGCTACAAGGTGCTTATGTCATTGCCCTCCCTCCTTCTCTGAAGGAAATGCTCTTCATGGAAGCAAATGGGAGAGACCTTTCCACTCTCCTTCTCCCTCAGGCCCCCATCTCCTGGATCAGCTTTGAGTCCCATATGCTTTCTTCTATGGGGTCTTTTATTTGTTGTCCTGCAGTTTGGAACCCAGGGCCAGATTCTCAGCTGGGGTGCACTGGTGTCACTACACAGCAGACAGTAGATCTATGCTGATTTAGACCACATAAGAATGTGGCCTGTAGTGCCTGCGTACTCAGACTGAGCCACAGAGAGAGGAATTATATTCTCACTTTTACATGCTCACTTGCTTTTTTTTGTGGCTCAGTAAAGACAGACCTGAAACCCACCCAGTTGGGCTTCCCAGGTCCAGACTAAGATATGAGGTTGTCCTGATAGCTGGGGAAAATAGCATGGGTTTGCAGCCATCTTTCAGTTTGGAAGGTATGAAAGTAGAAAAGTGCAGATGGGAAAAATTCTGGATGATGTTTAGTTGTTGATCTGTCTGTCTGTCTAATTGAGGAGGAACCTTGCATTTTCCCTGTTTTGACGTAGTCAAAGAAACTAGATTAGTCAGTTAAGCGAGAATGTTTTTTTCACCAATTTTATATGAGGACATGGGGGCTATTTCTTCTTTCATACCCTCTTCCCGATAAAACAGTTCAATCTCTGACAACTGCTAACTCCACAATCCTAAATTAAAATCAGGAGTGCACAACAAATCAGGCCCACATCTCGCCATCAGACCAGACCTCCGTTCCTTTTGTAGTGTGTTTTGCAGCTCTCAAAAGCCAGCTCTGGTGATTGTATACTTATGCAGAAGATCTAAATGTAAACATATGTGTGCCTAAGTAGTGCATGCAACCCGCCCCCCAAAAACAAACAAACCCACAACTTTGTGTGTGAAAAAGTAAAATTGAATGAGCAATTTCAAATTAAACAACTGGGAAATACTCCAGTCAGAACGAACTTTAGTTCTATTTGTGGTAACGCTTTTGGTTTAAATGCTTGTCTGTTTTTATAACTAATACATGTTATTGGTTTAAAAACATGACAATGTATTTATGTTTTAGAATATATTTAACCAGCAGAGATTTTCTGCAAAGTGTCTCCTATTGAGTATCTGCAGATATGCCAGGCTGTAATGCATGTTAACTCCCAAGTAAAATTTTGATAGAAATTTACCAAGATAATGCTGAAATAACCTTAGCTTCAGTAAAGCACATGTGCTAGTTTAATTAATTGTGCTTCTGTATATTTGAATCCTAACACAGCTCATCTTTTATGTTTTAAATGTATCCATGTGTTTAATCAAAACAGCAATTGTGTTAAGTTCCTAAGTGTCAAGATTTTAAAAAATGGTTAGATTTTAAGGATTTTTGAAACTGCACTAAAAATAATATAAATTGCTTTAGGGTAACATAGCTTGCGCCAATGTTCTATGATTCTAGTGCACAACTTTTCTGTATCTAAAGCTGATTTTAATATTTTTCATTAAATCTAGTATATTCTTTCTTCCCAAGAGCCCTGCCTCTTCATTATAGCCATTTCCATCAATGACAAGATCAGAGAGCACTTTTAATCTTAAATGGGATAGAAGGCTAGAAATTAGTACTTAAAGGGTGAAACCATTAGTATTTCTGAGTGCTTCCCTGTATTCATCACTGCTCTGATACAGATCAGTATTAATAAAGGGAGCAGCCAGACATAATCCATCTGCTGGATGTTCCTTTTCTTTCTCTGACTGGCTGCCTCATCTCTTTCTCTGCTCTGGTCTCCAGACAGGAAATCCAGACGTGGCCATTCATCAATGCTGCTATAATCTGTCTGATTTTATTAGCTTTTGAATTTTATCACCAAAACGAAAAGAGAGGGGGGAAAAAGTCCCTAAAAAACAAAACCTCCAGTAGTATGACTCTTCCTTACCTATGCATTCTGGTCAGCATAGCGGGCTGGTACAAGTCAAAATTAAAATGTCCCCTCCCCCGAGAGATCTTGGTGTGGTTTTATTTAATTTCTTCTGTACTAAATGAATGTGAGACACTGCGCTGCCAGCATTTTCTTGCTGCTTGATTAGATATTTTTCATTTTAAACATGAAACATGTATATTTTATATTTCGTTTTGGCTTGAGATCCATCACAGTTTGCTCCTTGTTTTTGGAGCAGAGTTGAATGGCAGCATCTGAAGTTGGAGTTGTTTTGCTTGTCTGCTGTTATACTGGATGCCTTGCAAGTGATACCATTTGGAATAGGAGATGAAGCTGATGTGGAGGAATGCAAACTTTGGAGGACACCCCACAGAGTAACGGAGTGAAGCACTGGAGCAGTCTGTGACCAAACTATCCCCTCCCTGACTGCTGGCAGAAGGCCCCAAAACTAGTGGGCAGCCAGCAAGAAGTCACTGAAGGGATTCAGCTGTCATGGTGGCATCTCACTTCTCTTTCCCCCTCTTCCCAGATTCTGGAAAGCCCCACCTGGGGATGGGTTAGGCTGTGAGTGAGAGGGTTGAGTGCGGGGTGCATTAACCTCATCTGAGAAACAAAGAGGGAATCGACCGGAATGTTAGTGCAGATTGAGCTGTGGAATGTGCATTTAGGTGGGTGGGATGGTTTCAGGGGAAACATTCCCTGAAGAACTTTAGTCTTCAGTTCCAACAACCTGGGGATTGCAGCGTATCTGCTGAACATCCTGTTTATTTGGTAGGGGGCCAGGTGCCACCCACCAATGGGGGAGTCAGGTGGAAACCACATAGGAAGAATGTCAGGGAATTTCCTGTTCCCTGTTGGATTTTTTTTTCACATAGACAAATGATCTGGGCCCTGCTTAAGAGACACTCAGCACATCTTTGGGTGGAACATGGGTGTGTGGGTCATTGCTGATTATGCTGAAAACTGCTAAAGGAAAAGGATGGGAAAGCAAGGGAGTTGCCTTTAGAAGAATTTGTTCCACATAGCTCTGAAAGATGAGACTGAGACCAGTGGATTCTCTGTTTTGTCTCCTCAAAAAAGAAAAAAAAAAGAAAAAAAAGAAAAAGTGTGGGAGTAGCCATTGCAGAATGAGGCGGGATGATCCTCTGGCTACTAAGAAGATACTCGACAGTGTTCATGATAATGAAGATAGCACTTAGCATATCTGTAGCGATTTCCTGTTTGAGGCCTGTTAGTTAACCCTTAGAACATCCCCATGAAATAAATCATTACTATTATCCCCATTTCACAGATGGGGACACTGAGAAGACAGGGGGCCCAGTTCATCCTCTCTGGCATAAGGAGGCACAACCTGCAACTTCTTACATGAGTCTATCCCCTTATACCCTGGAATAGTCACCCCTTTAAAGAAGGGCAGGCAGTACTTTCACCATCACCCTCCCATGGTTGCTCTGCTAGGGGACAACAGCCTTCTTTCATCAGGGATTCATAAAAGCTGTGCATGAAGAGACAATGGGAGGAGTCCCTGGTCCTGCCCCTTTCCAGGCCTATGCTGCCCAAAGTGGGAGATGTGTTGCCTGCCTGTGGATTTTCCCTTTTTCCCTCCTATTCACATGCCTCTCTCCCCCATACCGAAGTGGACATTGCATTGCTGCAATCTTCTCCTGTGGCATTTAAACCACCAATGGCCCTCTGCTAAGGTATCTGCACCAGTGTAGATTGTAGGGAAACTTGCCCTAGGGACGCTGTGACTTTTCTAAAGCCACAGAGTGAATCAGTGGTAGAGGAAGGATTAGTATTGTGGAATTCCTGGCTCGTGACCTAGTGTTCAGTCCATTAGGGTTCTCTTGACAAATCATTAGTGTGAAAAATTTGTTGCTTAATATGTATTATTTTATATAACTCAACCTTTTAGAGTGTGCACATATTAGGTACCCTTTCATGTTCAAAGCAAGTCAGTGACTGTAGTAAAAAGAAAAGGAGTACTTGTGGCACCTTAGAGACTAACCAATTTATTTGAGCATAAGTTTTTGTGAGCTACAGCTCACTTCATCTGTAGCTCACGAAAGCTTATGCTCAGATAAATTGGTTAGTCTCTAAGGTGCCACAAGTCCTCCTTTTCTTTTTGCAAATACAGACTAACACGGCTGCTACTCTGAAATCAGTGACTTTAGTGTAATCTGTGTGGCTAGGTTCTGTGCAAACCTGTGAAAATATAGTAAAGGGAAGTACCTCAAACTGTTACCTAAGGATTAACATATGCCATCTGGGCTCTAATGTCTCTACCTATAACTTAGACTGCAAGCAATCCAGTGTCTTCATATCTGTAGAGCACATAGCACTGCTTTGGGATAGGAACTCAAACCAACAACCATGCCCATTGTTGAATGTGAGTGAACTCTTCAAACTATGCAGTTTGAAAGAAGTTTGCAGTTACAAGTCATTTTACTTTTTGATTGGTATTTTGATGTTTACACCATAAAAACAATTGCGTTACTGAAAAAGCCATTCTAATTATAAAATAAATTGCAGATTTACTAGGCTACTGAAGATAAAGCTAATGCCTAATTTTAGCTATATGAAAGGAGATATGGAGAAGGAGCAAAAGATGCTAGGATGTAAATTTTAGAAAATAAGAATGTCTTCACACAATTCCACTTTTCACTGGACAGTTTCCACGAACAACTGGCATAGAAATCATTTTGAGGTCATGCGAACTGAAAAATAATACAGTGTAGCAAAGAAAATATTAAGATAAAATATTTTAAATTATTCTAAACTTCCATTTTATGGAAGCAGAAAAGGGGTTTGATTCCTTTAGAATACCCCCTTTCTGACACAGTATATTAGTCTACCTAATCATTTCTTATCAGTCTGTGAAGGCTTTTGTTTATTTTTGGGGGAAGGATTAGTTTCTTAACAATGGGTGCAGTAACTTAAAATAGACAAAAAGAAAAAGAATACTTGTGGCACCTTAGAGCATATATGCTTAAATAAATTTGTTAGTCTCTAAGGTGCCACAAGTACTCATTTTCTTTTTGCGAACACAGACTAACACGGCTGCTACTCTTAAAATAGACAGTTGTTTAGGCTTTCCTGGCTGAATGTTCTGCCATTGACACTGCCTCAAGGTACAGAAGCATGTTCCTCTGCACTCAAGTTTATAATATGATAGCTGGAGCTTCTGCTGTCACTTATGCATACAAAAATTACACACACACACATATATGCCAATTGTCAGTCAGCTCTAAGTATGTGCTGAAACTTGCAGTAAACTCTTTTCCCTATCATTTGATGAAGTTGAAAAATATCTGCAGAAAAACTTTGTGCAGGGAAAGTAAATGCACCAGCAGGGTAGGCTGGCAAAAGATTGATGCTTTGTACTGTTGGAATAGGACGTTTTTCATGTAATAAATCAATGCTGCTTGAATTCATCAGAACAAGCATCGAGAAGACTTGATAAGAGGACTCAAATGATCCTTCCATACAAATGAGTAGACTGTATGGGGCTATTATATATGGAAATAAACAGAACAGTGCATTGTCCAGCTTTGCTTGGATTCCAAGACAGCACTAGATTTACTCAAACCTGGAATTTAATTCCAGTGCCGCATAGTCACTATGGATGATCCAACCATCAGATTATTATATTGTAGGACTTCAGTGTTATACCTTCTGTAGACATTACATTAAATCACATCAAAGTGGGGAGATGAACAGTAATGTTGTTTTAGATTAAAGGTCTATGAGCCCGGAATTCCTGTGTTAACAGCAGATCAGGACCAGATGGTAGTCACCCAAGAGTTCTGAAGTAACTCAAATTTGAAATTGCAGAACTACTAACTGCGATATATAATGTATTGCTTAAATCAATCTCTGTACCAGACGATTGGCAGATAGCTAACGTAATGCTGATTTTAAACAAAAATAGCTCCAGAGGTGTTCCTGGCAATTACAGCTGGTAAGCCTAATGTCAGTACCAGGCAAATTGGTTGGAACAGTAGTGAAGAACAGAATTATCAGATTTCAGAGTAGCAGCCGTGTTAGTCTGTATTCGCAAAAAGAAAAGGAGTACTAGTAGCACCTTAGAGACTAACCAATTTATATAAGCATAAGCTTTCGTGAGCTACAGCTCACTTCATCGGATGCATTCAGTGGAAAATATAGTGAGGAGATTTATATACACACAGAACATGAAAAAATGGGTGTTATCATACACACTGTAAGGAGAGTGATCACTTAAGATGAACTATTACCAGCAGGAGAGCGGGGCGGGGCAGGGGGGAGAGAAAACCTTTTGTAGTGATAATCAAGGTGGGCCATTTCCAGCAGTTAACAGGAATGTATGAGGAACAGTGTGTGGGGGGGAAATAAACATGGGGAAATAGTTTTACTTTGTGTAATTACCCATCCACTCCCAGTCTCTATTCAAGCCTAAGTTAATTGTATCCAGTTTGCAAATTAATTCCAATTCTACTCTCTTTGGAGTCTGTTTTTGCAGTCTTTTTGTTGTAATATTGCGACCTTTAGGTCTGAAATCGAGTGACCAGAGAGATTGAAGTGTTCTCCGACTGGTTTATGAATGTTATAATTCTTGACATCTGATTTGTGTCCATTTATTCTTTTACGTAGAGACTGTCCAGTTTGACCAATGTACATGGCAGAGGGGCATTGCTGGCACATGATGGCATATATCACATTGGTGGATGTGCAGGTGAACGAGCCTCTGATAGTGAGGCTGATGTGATTAGGCCCTATGATGGTGTCCCCTGAATAGATATGTGGACACAGTTGGCAACGGGCTTTGTTGCAAGGATAGGTTCCTGGGTTAGGGTTCTGTTGTGTGGTGTGTGGTTGCTGGTGAGTATTTGCTTCAGGTTCGGGGGCTGTCTGTAGGCAAGGACTTGCCTGTCTCCCAAGATTTGTGAGAGTGATGGGTCGTCCTTCAGGATAGGTTGTAGATCCTTGATGATGCATTGGAGAGGTTTTAGTTGGGGGCTGAAGGTGATGGCTAGTGGCGTTCTGTTATTATCTTTGTTGGGCCTGTCCTGTAGTAGGTGACTTTAGAATTAGAATTTAGAATTTAGTAGAATTATCAGCCACATAGATGAAAATGGTTTGTTGGGGAAGAGTCAACAAGGCTTTTGTAAGGGGAAATTGTGCCTCACTAATCTATTAGAATTCTCTGAGGGTGTAAACAAAGGTGATCCAGGGTACTTGGACTTTCAGAAAACCTTTGACAAGGTCCCTCATCAAAGGCTCTTAAGCAAAGTAGATAGTCGTGGGTTAAGAGAGAAGGTCCTCACATGTATCAGTAACTGATTAAAAGACAGGAAATAAAGGGTAGGAATAAATGATCAGTTTTCACAGTGGAGAGAGGTAGACAGCAGGGTCCCCCAAGGATCTGTAGTGAGATGAGCACTGTTCAACATATTCATAAATGATCTGGAAAAAGGGGTAAACAGTGAGGGGGCAAAGTTTGCAGATGATACAAAGTTACTCAAGATAGTTAAGTCCAAAACTGACTGCGATGAGTTACAAAGGAATTTCACAAAATTGGGTGACTGGACAACAAAATGGCAGATGAAATTCAGTGTTGATAAATGCAAAGTAATTCACATTGGAAAACATAACTCCAACTATACATATAAATCCATGGTACACCCACACCTTGAATATTACGTGCAGTTCTGGTCGCCCCATTTAAAAAAAAAAGATATAGTAGAATTGGAAAAGGTACAGAAAAGGGCAACAAAAATGGTTAGGAATAAGTAAAAGCTTCCATATAAGGAAAGATTAAAAAGACTGGAGCAGTTCAGCTTAGAAACGAGATGACGGGGGCAGGGGGCATGATCTAGATCTATAAAATCATGAATGATGTGGAGAATGTGAATAGGGAAGTGTTATTTACATCTTCACATAACACATGAACCAGGCGTTACCCCATGAAATATATAGGCAACAAGTTTAAAATATGCATAAGGAATTACTTCTTCATACACCACGCAGTCAACCTGTGGAACTCATTGCCAAGGGATGTTATGAAGGCCAAAAGTATAATTGGGCTAAAAAAAAAAGAATTAGATAAGTTCCTGGAGGATAGGTCCATCAATGGCTATTAGCCAAGACAGTCAGGGACACAACTCCATGCTTTGGGTGTCCCTAAACCTGTGACTGCCAGGAGCTAGGACTGGACAACAGGATGGATATTTCCTCTAAAGCAGCTGACACTGGCCACTGTAAGAAGACAGGATTCTGGGTTACATGGGCCATTTTTCTGACCCATTTCAGAGTAACAGCCGTGTTAGTCTGTATTCGCAAAAAGAAAAGGAGTATTTGTGGCACCTTAGAGACTAACCAATTTATTTGAGCATAAGCTTTCGTGAGCTACAGCTCACTTCATTGGTTAGTCTCTAAGGTGCCACAAGTACTCCTTTTCTTTTTTCTGACCCAGAATGGCTGCTTTTTATGCTTTTATGTTCTTCGCCTTTGTGGTGTTGGGCACGTTCTTAAGAGCCAGATTGACTCCTGTGGCCCTCCTTAGAAAAAAGGGTCTCCTCAAGATTAATAAGGGTATCAGAATCTGTCCTGTAACCTCTTTACCTTGATTTTCCCTATCTGTAAAATGGAGACATTTATCTACCTCACAGGAATACCAAGAGGTATAATTTGGTGTTTTGAACCCAAACATTTCATTTCAAATTGACATTTAAATTTAAAATGTCATTTTAAAGATGAAATATCTGCTTGAAATATTTCAGTTCGATCACAAATTTCAAACTTTTTTCCATTCTGTCAATTTGATATTTCAACTTTTCATCCCAATTCAGGATGAAAACAAACATGGAAATATCAGTCTCCTGTGGGTTTAAAATTGTCTTCTGACCAGCTCTAGCCTCATGTTTTGAAAATAATTGTCAGTAAATGGTTTTATCTCTCTGCATTTAATATGCAGAGGCCCATGCTGTCTATTACACTTGTAAGACTGCAAAGCTTTTATTGTTTCCAATATCATAAATGCACTGTACATATTAAAGGAATAATTTTATTAATTTGATGTGAACTATAAAAGGATATGTATCTTCTTTTAATGAAAATGAGGTAAATTTATTAAATCTTCTCCATTTTTTGCATACTTGGAAATTGCATCCAGAATTGGCAATGCTTTCTTAGGGTGCATGGTTCTTTAGCTGCCATTTTATGCAGACTCTGGGCTCATCTTTATGTCAGTTTCACTTTTGTGATTACATGTCACTATCTACCTAGACCTTTTTTAGGAGTAACAGGGGCATACTGTTGCCAACTCTATATATTGTGGTTGGAGCCCTTAGTTAAGAGCCCCAAATTTTGTGTAATATACAGTACATCATATTGAAATTGTATTAACGGTAATAAATTTTTGTCAAATTACTTCTCTGCAATTTTTAGCTGTATTAATATGTAGATGACAGTATAGGAAATGAATTATGCCTAATGCTTTTATCCCTGTACTGTAAAACCTGAACAAAATGATGATCCATAGAAACACATGCAGAAAGACAGTTGACACTAGTTATTGGAGGCATTTTTAAATAGACCAAGCCTGGATTAACAAGCTCATATTGACTGTAACAGGAATTGTACAAGTGAATACTAGCTGTAATAAGAAAACATGGACAAAAAATTGAACTTTTGTGATCAATACTTCATTTTTTAAAATTGTTTTATGGTGGTGGATGGAGCAAATGGACAAGAGACGCATGACATTTAGGAGTCCAATTTATGCATGGTTCACTAAGAGAATACAGATTACAAGTGACATTAAATCATGGCCAGTTATTTTTTCCCTCGGTAATTATTACAGTAGTAATCACCTGCATAATACAGTGACATACATGTGGCAATATTTATTGTTTAAAAGGTCAAATGCATTGTTGGGATTTTGTGGTTCCCAATAATAACCAAATGAGTGAGATGCTGGGCAGAATCAAGGGTCTTCGATACTTTATTCAATTAAATTCAACAAGACTTTATTCAGTGTGCACAAAGCAAGAGCCTCTGGTACAAAAATCAGCAAGGAGCCCCTCCTGTTGATATTTTATAGCACATGGCAGTTAGATAACACAAACCTCTAGTCAATCATATTTAACCTTTCCATATATGGACTTGTTCATCACATGCTTATACTTCTCCACTCCACCTGTTGAGCTCACCCCCCTCCCCTTGGCCTTTTCTAGAATGTTCCTAGGGTGGTGAGCCACAGCATGCTTCTTTATGCATATGTACCTTCTAAATCACATTTTCTTTTAAATGAACACAAGCATACCCTTCAACATGGATCCTTTTAAGAACATACCTTATAACAAAAGGAAGATTAAAATGTTTTTTAGATCTATCCTGAATCAGTTCATTAGGTTATAAATGACTTGCACTACCACAAACAGATCGTGGTTTTTTACCTCAGAAAGCATTTAACAGCTCTTTTTGGCTATCCCTCAATGCGAGGATGATGTCTGCCAAGGGGGTTCATTGGTGGATTTTTTAAGTGGCTGAGAAGCCCAATTTGTGCCCTACAGATTTTCCCACAGAAGTGACAGGTGTAATCTTGGAGCTATAGTTGTTAGGGCACAACAGTCCAGCTTTCTTTCCTCCTTTGTCACTTCTGTCTCATGAGCATGTCTGTGCTCTTCAAAGTGAGCTGTGGCTTGGTCTCTGGCATGGTGCCACTGTGTTCTGTTCTGCGCTGAGTTCTCCCAGTTCCTTGGGTTGATGCCTCCCTTTTTAAGGTTTACTTTCGGTATGTCTTTGAAGTGCTTCCACTGCCCTCCGCAAGCCCTTCTTCTCTGAGTACTTGCCCTCACCTGCACAAACTGCTCTTCGTACTCCACAAACGACCATCTGCAGGGAACCGCTGGAAAATGTGGATCATTTTCCATACCTTGGCAGCCACCTCTCCCAAACAACGAGCACTGACACAAATTGAATACAGGATCTGCTGTGCCAGCATCCTTTGGAAGACTACTCAAGAGTCTTCAATGATAGGGATCTGCATGTCTGTGCTTGGTCTCTGGCATCCTGATTGATAGTCAAAGGCCTTGGTTAGATCAATGAATGCCATGAACAGTTCCTAGTGTTGCTCTCTGCACTTCTCCTGAATCTGTTATGCCATGAAAATCATATCAGTTGTGCCTTGGGATGACCTGAAGCCACACTGTGATTTGGGGAGGAGTTCCTCAGCAAGGGGGAGAAAGTGGTTTAGTAGGATCTGGCAAGGATCTTCCCTGCAATGGAGAGAATGGCAATACCTCTGTAGTTCCCACACAAAGATTTATCCCCTTTCTTGAATATTGTAACAAAGTTGGCGTTCTTAAAGTCAGGTGAAATCTGACAAAATCTGGACCTTTGAAGAAAGTTTTTGCTGGAGCATTGTTCAACAAGCTTTAAAAACCTCAGCTGGGATGCTGTCTGAGCCTGGTGCCTTGTGACCTTTTTTTTTTTTTTTTTGGTCTGGGTGATGGCACGCAAGACTTCCTCAGATGGGGGATAGGCAAGGTGTTCCATTGCTGAGCACTGTGGAATAGACTCAATGGTGTATTCAGAGACCATGGGTTCACAGTTTTGTAGGCTCTCAAAGTGCTCCTTCTGGTGTTCTTTAATGGCTGCATTGTCCTAGGGGAGGGTGGAGTCATCTTGGAAACGTAAAGGGTTTTGGGCCTTTGGAGCGTGGCCAATATATAGCTTTTGTTGCTTGGAAGAAGTTTCTTATGTCAGCCTCATCTATGAAACCCTGCATCTCAGAGGTCTTCTCATGCCACCACTGATTTTTGATGTTCTGTAGCCTCCTTTGGACTTCGGCTTTCAGCAGGTGATAAGCTTCATGTTTTCATTGGTTAGAGGAATCATTTTGCCAGTTACAGAATGCAGTTCTTTTCTGTTGAATTAATGCTAGGATTTCCTAGTTTTTTGTCAAACCAGTCCCGGTGCCGATGAGTGGAATATGCTATAGTTTCAGCACATGCACTGTGAATGGTATTTAAGGAGATCCCAGTGTTCTTGAATGTCAATGATGTTCTAAGGCAAGTTAGAGGTTTTTCAGATAGATATTGCTGGAACATCTGGCAGCTGGCTTGATCCTGAAGTGCTTTGTTATGTTGGTAAATACAGTACAACTTGTCACACTCTCCAATAGTTTATCATATTAATCTGTCATCCAAACATTAATGCACTGATCATAAAAGTTCATGTTTTAAAATGAGTATGCTCAGTTCTGTTCAATATGGTGTTTGGTGATTTTTCTGTAATAAGGTGTCCATCTAAAACAAGTTCTTCCTTCACTAGTAGTATTGATCTGTATCCAGAATTAAAATTAAGAAGTTGTTAGTCATGATCTACCTTCATGCCATTTTTTTATATGGCACATCTGGCTTTATAGTCAAACAAAAGCTTGGGATGAATTCCTGGTCTCATTGAAGTCAATGGTGAAACTCTCATTAACTTCCATGGGACCTGGATTTCACTCCTGGCTTCTGCTCAAAGGAGTTTAGAATCTAAGCACCTGAATTTTCAGGGTACTGAGTGCTTTAGCTCACTGATAGCAATGGGAGTGGGCAGCACCATGTACCAGAATCAGTCCCTAAGTCACCAAACGTGCTCCCATTGAAATCAATGACAAAATTTGTATTGACTTCAGGGGTGGAGGTTTGTGCCTGAAGTCATGCCAATAATCTACAGATAGTGGGCTGGGTAGCTAGTGAAGACACAGATCTCTTTCCCCCCTGGTTTTCTGTTAATTCTCTTTTTACATGTATGTGTTTTTCACAATCTAATTACATGGGACATGTGGGTTATATCTGGGTAAAACTAGCAGAGAAGAAAACTAGGAGAGGTGAGATTTAAGGAGGAATTTGAAGGCAAATAAGGGTGATAAGCTGAATAAAAGGGGAGGCTACTGCAGGGATGGGGGTGAGGGAGTCACAAGTTGGAGTAAAGAGCACTGCAATGCATGCTCTTCCATGCCATTAACCGGAAGTGTTGGAAACATGAAATGGAGAAGGTACCAACTGAGGTGAGACAGTAGGTCTGTCTCCATCCCTACTAATCATTGGCCTCACAGCAAGTAGTGTCAACTGTGGTACAGTCACCTGCCGCTAGCAACTGGACTGAGAACTCATTTCACACAGGCCACTTAACAGCTGTCAGATAGTATTGTTCTACAGTCACTTGCATCGAATGTGGGCTGGAGATGAGTCAGTGACCTAGACATACACAGGATTTATATTCCATTAACAATCCCCTAAGCTATTACGTCCTGCTAAGGAAATTGCTTTTGAAAATAAATCCAGTACTTCCAGTAGCTAGCACTAAAAGGCGCAGCCCCATTCTGTCAGGGTCTGCTTGCTCCTGCTGGAAATTTCCAGGACAAAACAGTGTCTTCCCAGATTGAATTTACAGACTTTACAAGACCAGAGAGATCTACAGAAATGCTCTGTATTTTTCAAGTGATGGCCATTCTATCCCAGTCTTTTTTTTAAAGGCAAGACACTGTACATCTGAGGATGTTGTGTTGTATCTATTTGGCTGATAGCAACTGAACCAAAATTTTAACACCCTTGGAGGTGGGGGGAAATGTGCAACATGTTGCATGTGTTTTTTTTTTATTCTTTTATTTTTTTTACAGATCTCCTGAAAATCCATTTCTGCATGCATAATGGTCATCTCTCTATTATAAAGTAAAAAGGTCAGGATCAGATAAGGACACTATATATATATATATATGCATAGCCTGATTGACATTTTTAAAATGTCTCTCTTCTTTCAGAATAGGGGTCCAAAGTTAAGCATGATAAATATTGATTTTCTTGTCCAATGAACCAGGTGTCTTGTTGATACTTGAATTATGACTACCATTTTTCAGTAGTAGAGGTGATATTTGGTTTTGTTTTCATGTTCAAGATGACCCACTACTATAAGTTTTCTGATAAATATTTTTTGTTTAGCTTAACATTATAGTTGTATTCCAAGAATATTTGGTACTGGTTGAAGGACACAAATTCACACCATGTAGAGTTCAAGCATAGGAGTTTATTACATTCAGCACTGACAGTGTCACCTCGCTTATTAGGCTCAGACACTGTCAATTGATTACAACGGAATATATGGATTTTTTTATGGGTGGGGAAAGTGATGGGGTAGGCAGTCCCACACCCTCGGATAGGTTTAGCTGCATGACATGATAGCACAGTAGCCAATGGTCAAAAGGTTACATAATGTCTCCACCCATGGTCTTAAATTAACAAATTAACATTTAGCATTTAATTAGTACTTTAATAAATGTATTAGTATAGAATATATATTGGATTTAATTTGAGGTTTATAGGAATGAAGTAGCTCCTTCGATTATCCAACAGATACATATCTAGGGGTAAAAGCAAAGAAAAAGTGAAAGTATATGGCAATAAAGATTGTCTTTTAAGTTGCTTATTTGTGTTTAAAGGCAGGCATTGGTTCCTGGGAAAGGGAGGTGGGAGGAGGCCATATCTTATACTGACATGTTCCAACCTTTTATAAACTCAAGGTTGGATGTGTGGGAAGAACAGCTCCCTATAGAAGAAACTAACACAACAGAAACAGGGCTTCTTTGTTCTATATGAAACTTTGAATAACATACAATTATTGCCCCCAACATTTGGCGTTTTGCTGACCAGGCATATTTTAGCAAAAGCAAGGTTATCTTTGGTTATTTTGCCTTCTCTTAGCTATTGCTAGGCCTCTGACCTCTTGACCAAACTCTGGACTTTGGGCCTGTACACAAATTCATATACCAGGTTATTACATTAGCAATGGATTTTAACCCTTCAGTGGTCAACCCCTGTGTCCATGCTTCAAGTCTTAACGCTTTCTGACCTATGTGTTCTGAGACTTAATGATTACCGCACTTTACAACTGTGAAGTACTGTCTACTGCCAAGAGCTAATAACTGCTATATTTCTTTATCACTACTGGCACCGCAAATTCTTATTTACAAAACATGAATACAAACAGCTTTAAGGAAGAACTAAGGTTTCTGAAACTCTTTTGATGGAGTTTTCCGGGGGAGGGGGGAGTTACTTTCTTTACCCCCCCCCCAAAATTTCAAATTTCAACCATTAAAAAGTCTAGAAATGAACAAACACTTAAGGGACACAACTAGTTTCCCACTACCACATAATTCTTCCCTTGCTGTAGTCCCACCCAATTTAGACTGGTTGCCCAGTTAGCATCCTATTACCCAGAAGCCTAGGACACCTAGAGGTTATATCTAGGCAAATAAGCATCCCATTTCCTGTCTGCCAGCCAAAAAACAAAGGGATTTCCCATTACCACACCCATCCTAACACATCACTTCTGATCACAAAATTCAATATGCTCCCAAGCCTCCTCTGTTTGTGCTTAAGTACCCTGCTGTTTCAGTGCTCTGTTTAATGTGTTTTGTCAGCTTTCCTTTTATTGATTTTTGTTGCTCTTGATAATTTGAAAGTATTAAATTTCAATGAGTAAGTATTGGGAGTGCCTTTAATACACTTCCCCCCTTTTTAAAAAAGGACTAACTTTAACCTACTCCTTTAGCCTTGCTAAATCTGTTAGATTGGAGGTTGACCATTCATGAAGCTCTAGATCAGAGGCAGTGGGACCTGTTGTGGATGGGGGAGCAGAGAGGTAGAAATGTGGACGGCAGACCATAGTTGGAGTAGAAGTGGCTGGATTGAGTTGAGACACATTCTGCATTGTTATAAGCGAATTCAGCAATTGGTACTAGTGCAGTCCAGTTATTTTGACAGTGGTTCAGGAAGCAGCACAGGTATTGTTTGAGTGCCTGGTAGACCAGTTCTGATTGGCCATCCACCTAGGGAGTGATGGGCAGCTGATGCATGGAGCTGGACATTGAGGTTGTGGAACACCACCTTCCAGAACCTGAGGCCAGACGCTCAGGGTTGAAGTGTTCACTGAGAGGGGTGAAAGTTTCTCTTGGGATGTTTAGATATCTAGATGGACTTCAGTCCCCCTAGAAGGGGTCTGGACTAGATGAGATTTAGCTGGAGGGCTAAGTCATGGACAGAAACTGACCATGCCCCACCATGGTGCCAAAGAGATGATCAGCAAGGGGGTGCTAGAGGCAAAGACCTATGTAATACCATGATCTGATACCAGAGGGTTGCTGTAGCAGTGAATGCAACTACTAAGAGTCCATCTCCAGGATAAATGCAGACACCTGGGGTTCTAAGATCCAAATCTGGATTTAGTGTTTCAAAACCACCTCTACTTTTGACCTCTTGATTATTTATTTAGTATTGCTTTAACTTATAAAATGTGCCTTATATAAAGTCATCCATTTAGACATTTCTCTGCTCCTTCCCCCCATTGCTGTAGATTCTAAGTATCACACAAGTATTTAAAAATTGAAATATTTTTGTTTTATTTCTCTCCCTTCCTTACCAGCATATTGGGAAAAGAGTTGGATTAATTTATGTTTGTTTGTATTGTTTGAGAGTGGGTTTGTTCAGTGTGCATGTGGAAAAATAGTAAGGGGAAGCTAGGCAAAATAAAAATGAATTTTGGGGTCATTCTTACGTTATGTGGAAGTAAAATTCTATGGTCTAGGGCAGGGGTGGGCAAACTTTTTGGCCCAAGGGCCACATCAGGGTTGTGAAACTGTATGGCAGGCCAGGTAGGGAAGGCTGTGCCTCCCTAAACAGCCTGGCCCCTGCCCCCTCCCACTTTCCACCCCCTGACCTCATCTCTCAGAACCTCCAACCCACCCTGCTCCTAGTCCCCTGACTGCCCCCTGGGACCTCCTGCCCCTTATCCAACCGCTCCCCACCCCCTTACCATGCTACTCAGAGCCGCAGGAGCTCACAGCCCAGCTGGAGCCAGCCATGCCACCGCACTGCCCGGCAGGGGCAGCGGGCCAGAGTGCTGGCGGCACAGCAAGCTGAGGCTGTGGGGGAGGGAGGACAGCAGGAAAGGGGCTGGGGGCTTGCCTCCCGGGCTGGGGGCTCAAGGGCCAGGCAGGATGGTCCTGTGGGCCAGATGTGACCCGCAGGCTCTAGTTTCCCACCCTCTCGTCTAGGGTCTATGAAATTTCTGTCTCCTGCACTGTGGATATTTTCTTGGTTTGCTTGCTTAGAAAACCATTAAACACTGAGCAGTAGTTTGAGGCCTCTAGAGGTACCAGTGGTTTTTTCACTCTGTTTTGAAGAATGAAATCAAGCTGGCCAGAAAACACAATTCTAGTTCTGTGGCAAATTTGAATTTTTAGAATTTTGCATCTTGAATCAGTATGCAAAATCAAATTTGAAAATGTTCATAGAACAAATGTTCTGTTTTGGAAATACCAAAATGTGATGCTTCAGAAATGAAATCTGCTCTCTAGGGTTCCTGGCTGCTTGCCTGGCAGGCTGCTGTAGAGTTGGGAATCCTGACCATTGCAGACTGACATTGATAGTTCTTGTCAGTTCCATTGCTGTCCACTACTGAATAGCTCCAGTGAAATTAACCAGACCCTCATTAAAAAAAAAAAAAAAGGGAATTCCTTTTATTTGCCTTCTGGTTTCTGAACCTGTAAGGGTGTCCTTCACATTTTCAGGGTTTTCTCTTTAACTATGAAGGCTAGAAACTTGCTTTAAACTCAAAATGAAAAGAGAGCTGAGATTGTGCCATAATTAATTTACCTGCAGGAACTCAAGCTTTAAGAAAAACATATTTTGAGATAAAGACATGAGATTTGGCAACATGGATTCTAGAATGGGTGGTAGATTCCTCTGATGAAAGGAAGTGTTGAAAATCTGTTGGGAAAGGTCTCTAGCAACTACATCATTTCTTTTATTTTCCTTGAAGGTCAGGGATCAGTGCGACAGGCAGTTCTGGTTGCTGTCATTGATTCCATGACTGCTTCTTATGTGTATGGGCTGAATTCTATAGTGAGGAGGGTGTTCTATTAATATATTCAGTTTATTTTTATTAGTTGCCTATAACACCGTACCAGATGCAGGTGACATTATCTGCAAAATAAGATATATATTGGCAATGGGAAGTACAGTATTGTACAGTTGAGAGTAGGCAGTCTGGGTTTTGGAAGTGACTTGAGTCCCCCAAAAATTGTTTGTCCTACAGGCAAAAATGAGAGAGGCTCTCTGATACCTTCACAGCATGCAAAACATTGTAGAAATTCATAATGTCTAAGAGGCAAAGGTTTTTGTAATCAGCACTTAAGAAAGAAACTTATTTTCATGGTTCTTAGACAGAATCTTTCTAGGTAGTGGGAGATTGCTTTGAGGCTCAAGTGTCTATGGAGTAGTGAGGCAGTGATTCACTGATTCTATGGCTTGAGTAGACTTTTCTGTAAGTGTGTTTTGGAGTTTGGCAGATTCCATGTGTTTTTGGAGATTGGGCCATGGTGGCAGTGGCGGATTAAAGATTTTGCTGCCCCAGGCCCTGAAATAATTGCCGTCCCCTCCCCCCCGCCCTGCCCCAGCTCACCTCTGCTCTGCTGCCTCCCCTGAACACGCCGCTGGGTTCTGCTTCTTCCTGCTCCCTGCCAGTGCTTGTGCGTGAAACAGGTTCGCGAAGGACGGGGGAAGACAGGGGAACACGGCGCGCTCAGGAGAGGAGGCAGGGCCGGGGTGGGGATTTGAGGAAGGGGACCAATAGGGGCGGGGAAGGGGTGAGTTGGGGCGGGGCCAGGGGCGGAGGGCGCAAACCAGCGCCAGGGGAAGCAGCCTCTGGCTGCTATTATAAATTGCTGCCCCTGCAAAATTTGCCACCCTAGGCCTAGGTCTTGTTGGCCTAGGCGTTAATACGCTGCTGCATGGTGGTGAATTTTTATTTCCACCTATGTTTCTTATATTCATGTTGAATCGAAGGATCTATTCCAATGTGTGACTTATCATAGAATATCAGGATTAGAAGGGACCTCAGGAGATAATCTAGTCCAACCCCTGCTTAAAGCAGGACCAATCCCCGATTAAATCATCCAACAGATTTTTGCCCCATATCCCTCAATGTCCCCCTCAAGGATTGAACTCACAACCCTGTATTTAGCAGGCCAATGCTCAAACGACTCAGCACACCCCCCCCGCCGCCCCTCAATGTGAGGTGGCTGTGGATGCTGTGACAAACAAAATGGAGAATTTGGACAGGAAGTCTTAGGGTAGGGGATTCCATGTGGTTGAAGTTAATAAGACATCTTGGGAGACCAACACATCAGGGAGCTGTCAGCTCCTCTGGAGGGAATTTGTTGTTATCTGCTTATCATATTGACCCCCCCACCCCCGCCCAGTGATCAGGTTAGTCTTGGTTCTGGACTCAGTGGACACTTACAGGATTTTTATTCCCTAGAGGTTTTCTTGCATCTGAGTCTGTATGGGAGCACAGTGGCTACTCCATCTCCAGAATTGTCCTTTCTCCATCTGGATATGGGGTGAACAGAGTATCCTGGGGGACAAGGTGAGGCAACACTGGGCCTGAAGTGACAATGCAGACACTGTCAATTTATCAATCCTCAAGCTGTGGATGGTGAAGAGTTTATTGACCCCAGATGTAGCACTGATCAGAATGAAGTGATGGCCTTTGTGTAATGTCTCCTTTGGGTCCATGTGAGGCAGTTGTTTGCTTACTGCACTAGATTGGATGTAGCTTCTAGTGACAAAGGTATCTTGGCATATGTTGAATAATCTGTGTAGCACTTTTTATAAACTGATATCCCAATAAATAAAATAGGCCCCTACCACCATTAGGCTAATCTTTCAGATTTTTACCTTCTCCATGCCCTGAAGCACAACAAACTCCAGCTCTAAAGTGTGAAGCCATAGTCAGAGTTGAGGTTCCCTGTTTAGAGAACACAGTGGAAGCACCCCCAGACTGCAAAAATTCTTGGACAAAATATCCTTATTTAAGGACATGCACAATCCATGTGCAGGCTTCAAAGTGCTTCTCTGTATTTGCCAGCAACACTTCTCTCCGATTGGGATACCGCTTCATCCCACAGACTATGATCTAGTTGCTATCTTGGCCAGGCACTAAAAAACACCAATTGTCTGAATTGAATCAAAAAGGGACTCATAAGTTGTCTGTCATGTGTATCTTGATGGCATCATGACCCAGCCGTCTGGCTAGATCTTCAGACAACTCACTCTCCTATATCTATAATATGTGAAGAACAGACCCTTTAGAGCCCCACAAAACCTTTATGGATAATGGTATCAAATGCTACTAAATAAATATATAAGAACCAGCATGGACAGCAGACTGTAATGCTGATCAAGAGGAGATCATCACCATTCTCTAGATCTGTAATACTGATGATCACTCTGTGCAGTGAGTCAGTACTGAGGTGCCAGGAGGCACTCGACCATTGAAAGTGTTTCTTTTGGGAAATAAGAAAAGCAAAATTCTGTGGGCACTGAGTATGTGATGGCATTTTACTCTTACAAGAATTAGCTCCAGTGTCCCAGCTAAATTCCAGCTTTGCTAAATAAAATCGTCTTACCTAATTTCCCTGGAACTTTTAAGTGGATACGGTATCCTTTCAGAGGGGTAGCCATGTTAGTCTTTATCAGCAAAAACAACGAGGAGTCCTTGTGGCACCTTTAGAGACTAACAAATTTGTTTGGGCATAAGCTTTTGTGGGCTGCCCACAAAAGCTTATGCCCAGACAAATTTGTTAGTCTCTAAAGGTGCCACAAGGACTCCTCATTGTTTTTACAATATCCTTTGCCACTTTCAGTCTTGTAAATGGTTTGTCGTATCCCTGTGCACGGTTTCATAGAGCTGCCAGGCTATAGACTGGTGTTTCAGTAGAGTGATGTGTGTATTTACCCCCTAAAATGCATCCTACTCTGCTTGGTTTACATAAAATATACTCAAAAAGAAAAGGAGTACTAGTGGCACCTTAGAGACTAACAAATTCATTTGAGCATAAGCTTTCATGAGCTACAGCACACTTCATCGGATGCTCATGAAAGCTTATGCTCAAATAAATTTGTTAGTCTCTAAGGTGCCACAAGTACTCCTTTTCTTTTTGCAAATACAGACTAACATGGCTGCTACTATAAAATATACTCAATCTCTGAAAGACACATTTGCTAAATAAATGATCTTCTTTTGACAGTTGGAGAAGATAGTTACCAAATATTAAAGCTGGGTTTTCCAGCTTTTAGTGTAATGTTGAGGGGTAGTAATCTTGTGGAAAATACAGCCACTGTAGGCATAGATTACGTTGAATAAATGATTTTTGAATAATCCCTTGTGAATAGATGTGGTATGCTTGGGGTCGCTTATGGATCTGTTATGTTAATTGGCGAGAATGAAGTAGAATTCTCTAGGAATAAATGAGAGCTGTCAAACAGTATCTAAAATTATAGCCATTTCCTGGTTGGTATAGATGATGGTTGTCCCTGAGATTTTTGTACAAGAGATACTAAGTTTTTTCCTACTATTTTATCTTTAAATGTCCTTATTTTTATATTCAGTGTTTAGTTTCCTGAGGGGGACACACTATTCACCCTTTGACTGTTCACATAGCATATGCTCTGGAGGTACTGTGGAAAGATGCTGAATAAAACAGTACTGTGCCCTGGACAGCCTTCAGTAGTCTGAATAATAGTACAGTTGGCAATTTAAAACCCTACATGACCTAGGAGACAACTGGTGAGAGCAGGACTTTCCCCTGTACTTGCTGCCCTGTTTCAGGGGAAAAACTGCCAGGAGACTGCCTAGTGGGCTTCTAAGATGCAGGAGAGTCATAGAGCTGGGAATGAGTCTACAACAGAAAATTTGAGTTTTCCTATGGAAAACTTTAATTTTGTGGAGAGTTTCCCATGGGAAACTCATTCAGACAGAAAATTCACAACCAGCTCTAGGAGGGAGAGTAGAGCTGGTCAAATTTGCCGAGTGAGTGTGTGTGTATGTTGGGGGGGGGGTCCTCTTTGGAAAATGCTCATTTGTTGAAATCTAAGTATTCCATGGGAACATATTGATTTAAGTGAACTTCCAATGGAAGCCAGCAGGTTTCTGACAAACCTGCCTGGTTTCCTGCCCACATAATCTCCTCTCTAGCACCCTGGGCTCCCCAGCTGTTCAGCAGCCTGTCTGGCAGGGAACCAGGGCTTCCAGGTTCCTAAACACCCAAGCGCCACACATACTTGGCAGCATGCCAGGCAGACAGCTGATGAGCAGGAGCCCAGAAGCCTGGAGAACATTTTTCATTTCAGAAGCACCAAAATGTTCCCACTGTATTCTGTCCAATTCTTGGCCAGCTCTAGGGCTGTGGTTCTATTTCTTCCCACTAGACACATGCTTGGTTTAAATCTGTTCCTCCCATTTATTTCCTGTTCCTAGTAATAGCTAGTATTAGGAGATTAGGAAATCTGTGTCAGTAGACTGGACTCTAGTCATCTGGTACAGAAGCTGATTTAAATGATAGGTTACCTGCCACACTTCCACCTTCTTCCCTTCTGAACCCAACTAGCAAAGCTGGTCCAAAGAACTGTTGCCAAAAGCTTAGTCAGACTTAGTAACAATTGCAAGCTTACTCTGCCTACCTCCTGCATGTCAGATTCACTCTAAACCACATATCTTTTCTTTAAGCACTCTTAGTGCTGAATACAAAACAAACTATTTTTAGCAGTTCAGAAATGTCTGGATTGTTATGCATTGGAGGGAAGTTCCAGAATACCGTAAAAATGGAAGTTCTGATTTCACACCAGGGTAAATGGGGAATAACTCTAAAGTCAGGGTTCCAACAGTATAAAACTGGAGTGAGAGCAGAATCAGGCTCTCGCTAATTTCTGTGATCAGTAATCTTGAATGTTATAAGAAGCCTTGTTCTTGAGAGGTCCTCTCCAGCTTTCAAGACCAGCATTTTCTGATACACTGCATATACAGTGGGGAGCCAACAGTGGGGCAGAGGATGCAGTTACCCCTCTGCACTCTTTAGGTGTGTGTATATGAAACCTTTTCAAGCATGTTTTTCAGTTGAAAAATGGCCACCAATGATTCATCATCTTCCCTGGTTCCCCTTAGTTATAAAAGATGGCTGTGCTAGTGTGCATATCTATATTTATGGCTGCTTATCCTGACCAAACTTGAACCCGAGCCCAAATCTGAACTCTGAATTTTTGGGGTTCATCCATCTTCCTTTTCATAGGGAGACCAACTAACCTAAAGGTTTTCAAATATTTAAAATGGCTTTTGTTTTTTGCACATGCAGTTTGCTCTACCATTTTCCAGATCAAGGAAGCAATAAGAGTAGCGACAAGAACTTGAGAAATACAAAGGCAACCTGATCGTACTGAGAACACATCAATTAATTAGACTCTATTGTATAGTTTTAACTTTCCATTGTGACACATGCAATGTGACCTCCATTTAGCTTTAAGATCTTAAGAGATTATGGGAGTTTTATTCAGGGGAAAAAATGTTCTTATATAACTTCCAGATAAATATTACTTCATTCAAAATTTTTTTACTCTTAACTTCTAATTAAAAAGCTTTTGAGTTTCTAACTGTTAGCCTTTGAATTTTGTCAGGATTATCATTAATATGAGTAGATTTGGACTGAATTAAATCTGGAAACGTATGTTTAATTTTACGATAATGTGCACTCAATGCGGTTTGGGGATGCAAGTATAGCAGATCTCTGATAATCTGCCTTTGTTCCTTTTGGGAGACAATATGCTATTTTAGTATTTGACTTGGCACATTGTTTGCCTGAGTGCTTTCATGTGATGCCCAATCAAAAGCTGTACTAGGATGCGTAAATTGCAACAAGTTGAAAAGAACACTATTTCAGGGCTGTACTATAATATAGCTGATACACTGGAGAGAAACCATGAAAATGAAATGCCATTAACCCCAAATCTGTTCAGTTTTAAAGACAATTTTATCTAACTGAAGAAAACATAATTTTGGATATTACACATATATGCTCTTATACATCTCTATATCAGTGTTTGAGTGTATGCATAGGGGTGTGGCTATATAATAATCTCTGATAATGTGTTAAAACTGGATTTAAATTGAGAGTATATATCAGTACTTTAAGATTAGAAGCATTACATGGATGTTGCAATTACCTTGCAAAACAAGCATCAGAAATGCAGGAAATTCAGAGTTAAGGTGAAACTTAAAAGAAATCCAAACACATTAAGATCTGGAAATATATTTAAGATACCCAAACAACCTTAACTCTACCCAGCATAACACCATGCAATAAACCTACAATTATGATTATGTAATAGTGTTTGTAATCTTACAGTAAATGAAATTTGTTAAGATTATCTTGGTGTCACTATAGGGTGAATTGTTGAAGAGGCTGTAGGTAATTTTTGTCTGGATCAGGCCCTTTGCTTGTCCAGTGATTATTCTGACTGCCTTGAAACTTGATATACAGACAGCCCCCCAACCTGAAACAAATACTCACCAGCAACCACACACCACACAACAGAACTACTAACCCAGGAACCTATCCTTGCAACAAAGCCCATTGCCAACTGTGTCCACATATCTATTCAGGGGACACCATCATAGGGCCTAATCCCATCAGCCACACTATCAGAGGCTCGTTCACCTGCACATCTACCAATGTGATATATGCCATCATGTGCCAGCAATGCCCCTCTGCCATGTACATTGGTCAAACTGGACAGTCTCTACGTAAAAGAATAAATGGACACAAATCAGATATCAAGAATTATAACATTCATAAACCAGTTGGAGAACACTTCAGTCTCTCTGGTCACTCGATTACAGACCTAAAGGTCGCAATATTACAACAATAAAGACTTCAAAAACAGACTCCAACGAGAGACTGCTGAATTGGAATTAATTTGCAAACTGGATACAATTAATTTAGGCTTGAATAGAGACTGGGAGTGGATGGGTCATTACACAACGTAAAACTATTTCCCCATGTTTATTCCCCCCCCACCCCCCGTTCCTCAGACATTCCTGTTAACTGCTGGAAATGGCCCACCTTGATTATCACTACAAAAGGTTTTCTTCATCCGATGAAGTGAGCTGTAGCTCACGAAAGCTTATGCTCAAATAAATTGGTTAATCTCTAAGGTGCCACTAGTACTCCTTTTCTTTTTGCGAATACAGACTAACACGGCTGCTACTCTGAAACTTGATATACTGTGGCTATGGGGATGAATGGTTTACTCATGTCCTTGAAAATACATGCCCATATTTGATATACCTACAGTGCAATTGGATCGCTCAATATCTTAAAACCATTGAGTAATCTATTTGGAACTAAATTTACTAGCACTATACAAGTATATAATGCACTCCTGGAAGATGGAAATTCAAAATGATTTTAACAGATTCTGTTGGTTTTAGATAGGGATAATTGACAAGACTTCTAGGTTTCTACTCATAATCTAACTTCTCTTTTAAAGAAGACTTTAACTACTGGCTGTCTTGCACTGTATCTGTATAATTGACATGAGCCTCATTTTTTTTTTTTTTTTGAGCTGAGCCTCAGCCAGTCCTCTTGGTCCCTGATTCTGCACATACATTAAGTTAAGCATGTGAGTTAGTACTGTTGAAGTTAATGGGGGGCCTGCTTTTGCTAGTACACTTTTGCACCCCCACAAACATGCACAGATCTTCCTAACTGTGCACAAAAATTAGCTATTAGATATACAAGAGCTACAAACGGCATTGCCAATTATTTGCTGGTACAAAACTGAGCCTATACAATTAGAGACCTAATTTTCAGTTATGACCTCGAAGTCCTTCAACACAGGAAGGGTCAATCATTATAAAGATTTTTTTTTTAAAGGGGCAATCACAATTAAAAGCTAGTAAGAGATGCTACATTTATTTGACAGTGGATTCTATCTGAATGCAAAAGGATCATTAAACAGAAGTTGAAGCTGCAGGCTTTCCTGTGATGGGACATGGTAGACATTGATATGGCAAAATGTTGAAAGGAAAGGTGGTGGGTTTTTTGTAGATGGCTGGCTGGCCAAGTTCCTGTCTGAATTATTATTTTAATGCTTCTGAGATTATGATGTAATAGATGTAAAAGATACTTATTCAAAGGATCTAGGTATCTTTTTATTTTAAATTGAAATAACTTTTATTCAAGTTGCTGTTCCATGCAATAATTTGAATCGCTTCAGGCAGATGTGTTGTGTCTGACTGTTACAGGGACTCTGATCTGGGTACATCTGTGCAGTTGCTTAATTTCATACATTCCTTGAGACTTTTATTGAAGTAAGACTTGAAAAAAGTGGGAACTTAGCCTATGGAGTTTTTTTTTTTTTTTTTTGCCTGGGGAGATTTCCCCCATATCTATGGTTTGCATTGTCTGAAATTTAGAATAAGTTTTACACATTTACATCTGTAGAATATGCTTTAAATAAATCAACCTGCATACTGTACATGGGATTTTTTTCATTGTTTTGTAGAGCTGAATTTGTGAGGAAAGACATTCCTGTAGTTAGGGTACTACACTGAGACCAAAGCAATGTAGGTTCTAATCATGGCTGTGTCAGACTTCTTACTGAATTATGACTGTCTGTTTTCAGGGATAATTTCTACCTAAAGGGGCTGTTATCAGGCTTCATTCATTCATATTTGTGAAACCCACTGCGATCCTCAGAAGTCAGTATAGAAGTGCTTATTATTTATAATAATAATAATAATAATAATGAATAATAATGCCACTAAATTACAAACTGACATTATTGCATCTTTTGTCCATTCAGTTTCAACACTGTCTTAAATTACTTCATAATGTAAATGCAATTTGATATGTGAGTGAAGTGCACAACAAAGTGAAATGTGAGATCCAGAACTTTGCAAACACTCCATTTGTCAATTAAAGGACACAAAGGTTATATTACAAACCATAAACCAGTGTAAAATATATAGTTATCTTCAGCTAAAATTGGTGTTGCTGGTAAACTGTTCCAATAGAGTCTCCATTCCTTAAAGTCAAATGTGCAAAGTGAAGGAGGAATGTGAAATAACAAAGTTGCTTGACTTAAGATTTATGAGAGCAAAAATATTTACTTAAACAAAAAGCCCATTTGTATTGGGAAGCCTTGTTCTGATTTAAAACTTTTTAGAGGAATAGAAATATAACTGACTACTTCGATTGGGTTGCTATGAGCTGAAATAAGTCACTCTAATATTAGCAATTACTTGGTAAATTCCAATTCAGCATTGACTTTTAAAGATAGGGCTTGCTGTACTGGAGTCAAACAAAGTCAGCAGCACTATGTGAGTTCCAATTAAATACTAAGGCAAGACCTTTTCAGTAGCACAGAGGCTTTTGGGTGGGCATCAGCGCAGAGAAATTTTATCTATTAAATTTCCACTTCTGCTCACACCAGTCCAACTCCATGTGTGGTAGCAACATTTGGAGCCCTCTGTAGAAGAGTTACCAGCTGCTACAGGCATTTATAGTATTGTCGTCCAACTCTGCTCAGACCAAGTATAATACCTTCAAAAACTGGCAGCCTACCTGCAACAGGGCCTCTCAACATCGGTAGTGCTGGTACACTTGGAGAATAAACAAGGGTGGGGATGTTTTAGAATGTCCCTGTATAGCCAGCCTCTTAGAATATGATTTTTACTTTCATTTGCCACCAGTGATTCAGTACCAGAAGAATTATTACATCAGATCCAAGGGTGAGGATTAACAATTTGTAAATTTATGCTCCATTCAATTTACTAATAGTCGTTGATCTTCAGTGTAACTTAATATCTGGCCACATTTGCTTAGACAATCAACATACATTAATCACCTAACCATAATTTCACCTAGATGTATGTCTCCCCTCCCACACCCAATTTCATGATACAAGTTAATTAAATAGAATGTGTACATTCAGAAGCTCTTAATTTATGGAATGACAATATCAGTGCAAAAATCCCATTGTTTCATATAATGTATATAAATGGCTGTATCGCTGCATTTATATAATAAGAATGTGTATCTTAGACTGTGTACATGTCTATATTATGAACATTGTCTCTTTTCAGGAATATGTTTTACCAAAAGTAAAATTGCAGTGTCAACCTTTTTCTTGCTCTCAAAGACCTATGAAGGCATATTTTTTATAGTTTAACAAGTTTTCCTATTAAGTTTTGAAAAATGGATCTAGTTATTGACATACATGAAGCCTATTCAATTAGTCTTGATTTGGTGTATTTGATTTAAAGGTTTTTGATTATTTGCTCCATGTTCTAACATGACAACTTAGAAATAGAATGAAATTAACCTGTCAGGAAGGATTAATGAACTGATTTTATTCACCAGTGTGTGATTTACAGAAATTCCACTGAGGCTGCCATCTCCACAGAGCCAATATTCATATCTTAAAACTGATTAAAGGTCCAGGTAACCAATTTCTGTAGTTTCATATCCTAATTAATGTTTAACCAATTGAAGAAAAAGTAAACATACAAACAAATGACCATATGTAGAGCAGTGAATTACTATAGCTAAGTTAAAAATCCACCTCCTACTTTCATACAAGAAACTCAGAACATGTTAATATTTAAGTCATTAGTATATAAATCAAACAAGCATACTTAATTCCTTAACTGATTTGATGCTAAAACCTATTTTGATTGAATCAAAACACTATATGTAAATACTCAGTCCACATAGAACGGAACTGCTGTAGTCTACAGTTACCAACCAAGGTATTTTCTGTTGAGGGAGTTCATGATGTCTTACCCATAAGAGAAAATCTTATATATGTTAATACAGAGAACTGGATGCCTCACTATTTATTTTGTTAGTGTGATATAGATGTTTTTCACTTTGGGATTATTAATTCAAATTTAGCTCTAGCTGGTAGTTACTGGAAGCTATTGCTATCCAAGAGCTGTTCAGTGGATTATGTGAAACAAATTGTTGTTAGTCCTATCTGTAGCAAAAAAGTCCACCTCATAAAACCATCGTGTTAAATTGTTTGGCAACCCTGGTGTGCCTGAAAAATAAAATCCCTTCTTACTAGATAGTCTTATGCCATGGCTGAAGCACATTGGCAGAGAAGGAAGCACAGCCACTGACCAGGCTGTGCAGGTTCTGTTAAGAATCAGTCACTAGGACTGCCAATACTAAAAAACCTTTAGAAATGTGATCTCTACTTCTGTGCACCTGCTGTCATTTGCTGCCTTCTAATGGGGACACATATGCTAAATTGAATTATTATGGCAGGACCATTAGTAGCTCCATAGATAAGGATATGTGGGGAGGCGGGAGGGAACTAGGAAGAGGGGCTGGAGCCAGGGAGGAGAACTTGCTAAGGCATCAGAGCTGGGGATTTTTTTAAAATTAAAACTGTTTTTTTTGGCTTTGCAATGACGCCCGTATTTAAATAAACTTCCAAACTTCGTTATCCTTTTCTGTGCTATGTCCAATTTTATATAATATATCAAACTTGTATCAAATTTAACAGAAAGATTCCCATTGATTTTTTTAGGGGGAGTGGATCAGACCCTTAAATATGAAAGGTACATTTTTAACACCCTGTAAAGCATCATGCATACCAATTGCACTGTATAGATACTAAATAGCACTTTTTTTTCAGTGCAGTACAGCCTATTCCTAATTTGGTCTTTGAATACATTTCTCTTGCAATCTTTTCACCTTAAACAAGGTTAGTGTAATTTTAATGATTGCACTACATAGACAACAGTTGTAAATTCTTAACAGTTTGCACATCAAAAGACTACTATTAATCATGTATTCATCCTACGATATTATGAATCTTATTTCTACCATGGATCACATCCTCTATTGAAGTGATATTTAAAAAAATACAGGCAATTCATTACGTAACTCAAGTGTGCTTGGAGAAACAGTAAAGTGTAATGACTGTTAAAGCAATGGCTCTTCAGTGTATTGTCCATGACAATACATTTTGATATTAAGACCATTCTGGTGTGTTATTAAGAATAATTCTTGGACTGTCATTGTGATCCTAAGATGTAGTGGTCAGTTCTTCATAGAATGTTCCTGTACTGAATAGATGGAATCTCTTGTGTTCTTATTAAGAAGGTAATTTTGTAATAAAAATATAACTATTGTCCAAAACATTTACATGAACATTTATTTTCATGAAATTTACATACAAAGAACTGATCCTTAAACATGATGGAATAATGGAAATATGTCTATCTCCAGTTCTTTTATGTGAAAGTGCTTAGTAATTGTCAAGGTTCCTCCCCCACTCTGAACTCTAGGGTACAGATGTGGGGACCTGCATGAAAAACCTCCTAAGCTTATCTTTACCAGCTTAGGTCAAAAACTTCCCCAAGGTACAAAATATTCCCCCCGTTGTCCTTGGACTGGCCGCTACCACCACCAAACTAATACTGGTTACTGGGGAAGAGCTGTTTGGACGCATCTTTCCCCCCAAAATACTTCCCAAAACCTTGTACCCCACTTCCTGGACAAGGTTTGGTAAAAAGCCTCACCAATTTGCCTAGGTGACTACAGACCCAGACCCTTGGATCTTAAGAACAATGAACAATCCTCCCAACACTTGCACCCCCCCTTTCCTGGGAAATGTTGGATAAAAAGCCTCACCAATTTGCATAGGTGACCACAGACCCAAACCCTTGGATCTGAGAACAATGAAAAAGCATTCAGTTTTTTACAAGAAGACTTTTAATAAAAATAGAAGTAAATAGAAATAAAGAAATCCCCCCTGTAAAATCAGGATGGTAGATATCTTACAGGGTAATTAGATTAAAAAACATAGAGAACCCCTCTAGGCAAAACCTTAAGTTACAAAAAAGATACACAGACAGAAATAGTTATTCTATTCAGCACAATTCTTTTCTCAGCCATTTAAAGAAATCATAATCTAACACATACCTAGCTAGATTACTTACTAAAAGTTCTAAGACTCCATTCCTGGTCTATCCCTGGCAAAGACCCAGCATACAGACAGACACAGACCCTTTGTTTCTCTCCCTCCTCCCAGCTTTTGAAAGTATCTTGTCTCCTCATTGGTCATTTTGGTCAGGTGCCAGCGAGGTTACCTTTAGCTTCTTAACCCTTTACAGGTGAGAGGAGCTTTCCCCTGGCCAGGAGGGATTTCAAAGGGGTTTACCCTTCCCTTTATATTTATGACAGTAATAAACTGAAGACCAAAGAAAATTAGTACTTAAAGGTGAACAAGCAATTTGTGCATAAGTATGGCCCTAATCTTAAAAGTCAGGTTTATTAAATCCTACGTAGTTCTATAATTATCCTCAGTGGCCGAGGTAATTAAAATTTTGCTGGAAAAGGGGAAAAATCCCCTTATGTTTATCTTTGTCTGCTTTGTCAGAAATTTTCATTCTATTTCCATTAAAGGCTAGAAGTCTCTAATTTTGTTGTGCTAGTCTTGTGTGGCTTCATATTCTATGTCTTCCTTACCTTATGCATAAAAGGATTCTGCCAGAACTCCCTTTTAATCATACTGTCCTAGAGCCAGTTTGATTAAGGTGTGCCCTAAACCAAAGTCATGGGCAGTGGTTCCCAAACCTGTTCCGCCGCTTGTGCAGGGAAAGCCCCTTGTGGGCCGGGCCGGTTTGTTTACCTGCCGCGTCTGCAGGTTCGGCCGATCGCGGCTCCCACTGGCCACGGTTCGCTGCTCCAGGCCAATGGGAGCTCCTGGAAGTAGCGGCCAGTACGTCCCTCGGCCCACACCGCTTCCAGCAGCTCCCATTGGCCTGGAGCAGCGAACCGCGGCCAGTGGGAGCCGCGATTGGCCGAACCTGCAGATGCGGCAGGTAAACAGCCTTGACTGCTGGGGCTTTCCCTGCACAAGCGGCAGAACAAGTTTTGGAACCACTGTCCTATGGCTTTGCCTCTTTCTGTGATGCTGAGTGGAACATGTGTGTCTGCTCAACTGCTAATCAGTATGGGTATGTCTACACAGCAAACAAAGACCCACGTCTGGCCCATACCAGCCAACTTGGGCTTGTGGGGCTCAGACTGAAGGGCTGTTTTATTTTTGTGTAGACTTCTGGGCTCAGGCTGGAGCCTGAGCTCTGGGACCCTTCCATCCCAAAGGATCCTGGGCTCTAGAAGTCAACACACAGCAATGAAACAGCCCCACAGCCTGATCCCTGTGAGCTGCTGTTTTCTTTAAGTGTAAACCACAGTACTCTGAAACCTAGGACATGCCTTCAAATTCCCTCACCTGCTCTTTCTGTTCTCCCTTCATATCAGGGGCTTGCTCACCCACAATCCTGCCATGGGAAGTTTATGAAATATCATCCTATTGTAGTAGCCCCTAAGAATCCAGACAGATTGGTGTGCCTTTGTTGTACCACTGCATACAACTCAAATATGCTGACTAGCTCTGCAGATGGACTTCAGAAAAAATTGAGGAACCACTTACTGCACCTCAGATACTCCAGAACGGACCACCTCAAACAATAAATCATCACATGCTCCCACACATTGGGGAAAAAATCAGGAAAAGTATCCGTAAAACATGCAAGAAATCTAAAACTATAGTTAACGTCCCCCCCCGCCCTCCAATGACAGCCATTCAATGCAAAAAGGAAAAGTGGAACCAACTACAACTACTCCACAACCCACAGAACACCACCTTCAGGAGAAACCATGGCACCACTACCCACCACATGAACACTATACAACACCTGAATATCTGCAATTTATGAAGACTACCCCTAACTGGAAATTAATAATCTGTACTCATACTCTCAGGGATTGAACTTCTGCTTCTCTACAGAACCTGATACAATACTAACATGTAGAGAACTAGAAGAATTCTTTTGACAACTCCATCTCAAATAATTCTTTCACAACAATGATGACACCATTTAAAATGACTGGTTTCAGAGTAACAGCCGTGTTAGTCTGTATTCGCAAAAAGAAAAGGAGTACTTGTGGCAACTTAGAGACTAACCAATTTATTTGAGCATGAGCTTTCGTGAGCTACAGCTCACTTCATCAGATGCATACCGTGGAAACTGCAGCAGACTTTATATATACACAGAGAATATGAAACAATACCTCCTCCCACCCCACTGTCCTGCTGGTAATAGCTTATCTAAAGTAATCATCAGGTTAGGCCATTTCCAGCACAAATCCAGGTTTTCTCACCCTCCACCCCCCCACACAAATTCACTCTCCTGCTGGTGATAGCCCATCCAAAGTGACAACTCTTTACACAATGTGCATGATAATCAAGTTAGGCCATTTCCTGCACAAGTCCAGGTTCTCTCACTCCCTCACCCCCCTCCAAAAACCCACCCCCATACACACACAAACTCACTCTCCTGCTGGTAATAGCTCATCCAAACTGACCACTCTCCAAGTTTAAATCCAAGTTAAACCAGAACATCTGGGGGGAAGGGGGGGTAGGAAAAAACAAGAGGAAATAGGCTACCTTGCATAATGACTTAGCCACTCCCAGTCTCTATTTAAGCCTAAATTAATAGTATCCAATTTGCAAATGAATTCCAATTCAGCAGTTTCTCGCTGGAGTCTGGATTTGAAGTTTTTTTGTTTTAAGATAGCGACCTTCATGTCTGTGATTGCGTGACCAGAGAGATTGAAGTGTTCTCCGACTGGTCTATGAATGTTATAATTCTTGACATCTGATTTGTGTCCATTTATTCTTTTACGTAGAGACTGTCCAGTTTGACCAATGTACATGGCAGAGGGGCATTGCTGGCACATGATGGCATAAATCACATTGGTGGATGTGCAGGTGAACGAGCCTCTGATAGTGTGGCTGATGTTATTAGGCCCTGTGATGGTGTCCCCTGAATAGATATGTGGGCACAATTGGGAACGGGCTTTGTTGCAAGGATAAGTTCCTGGGTTAGTGGTTCTGTTGTGTGGTATGTGGTTGTTGGTGAGTATTTGCTTCAGGTTGCGGGGCTGTCTGTAGGCAAGGACTGGCCTGTCTCCCAAGATTTGTGAGAGTGTTGGGTCATCCTTTGACAAATCAGATGTCAAGAATTATAACATTCATAAACCAGTCGGAGAACACTTCAATCTCTCTGGTCACGCAATCACAGACATGAAGGTCGCTATCTTAAAACAAAAAAGCTTCAAATCCAGACTCCAGCGAGAAACTGCTGAATTGGAATTCATTTGCAAATTGGATACTATTAATTTAGGCTTAAATAGAGACTGGGAGTGGCTAAGTCATTATGCAAGGTAGCCTATTTCCTCTTGTTTTTTCCTACCCCCCCCCCCAGATGTTCTGGTTTAACTTGGATTTAAACTTGTAGAATGGTCAGTTTGGATGAGCTATTACCAGCAGGAGAGTGAGTTTGTGTGTGTATGGGGGTGGGTTTTTGGAGGGGGGTGAGGGAACCTGGACTTGTGCAGGAAATGGCCTAACTTGATTATCATGCACATTGTGTAAAGAGTTGTCACTTTGGATGGGCTATCACCAGCAGGAGAGTGAATTTGTGGGGGGGGGTGGAGGGTGAGAAAACCTGGATTTGTGCTGGAAATGGCCTAACCTGATGATTACTTTAGATAAGCTATTACCAGCAGGACAGTGGGGTGGGAGGAGGTATTGTTTCATATTCTCTGTGTATATATAAAGTCTGCTGCAGTTTCCACGGTATGCATCTGATGAAGTGAGCTGTAGCTCACGAAAGCTCATGCTGAAATAAATTGGTTAGTCTCTAAGGTGCCACAAGTACTCCTTTTCTTTTTAAAATGACTGTCGCTATCAACAATCATAAGAAAAAAGAATAATCTGACTGGACACCATAGAGTAAATGAAAATGCACTCTTGATTGTTACATTGATTGTTTCAGGGGAAAAAAGTAGACACTGAAATCCTTAACAAACATCACATCCACCACTCTCTCTCTACTGCTGAGGACAGCTATACAATCCCTGAAATCTAACCACCAGATGTGATTATGGTGGTGCCCCGTTTGTTTGCTGGTTTTGATCCTAACAATTGAGGACTATGTTAATGAGGCCAATCAACAACTCTCCAACACCCCCTACTATAAAGAAATCAAAGAAGCCACACCAACTTACGCAGGAATTTAAGGTTATCAGATCCTTCCCGAAACAACTCCTAGAGAAACTGCAAACTCATTCCCAATGAACTGACTCCAGGGACCTTCTACATGCTTCCCAAGATTCACAAAAATGGGAACCTATGCAGGCCCATTATCAATCCTTCAGTAAGAATGCCTTGGCCAATCAGAATTCATAGAAACCATCCTCAACCTCATAGAAACCACTCACCTCTCAAAGGGCCAGCTTGCTCTAGGAAACAACCAACTTCCTCCACAAATGCTCTGCATCATTAACAACCCCCCCCCCCATGCCCTAAGAGAACCTGCTTCAATACAGAAATAACCCTCCCCCCTCTGAATGCACACCTCTAGTTGTCACCTACTACCCCACACTGGAGCCCATATAGGGTGTCATCAAACTACAACGCATACCCTGAAAGATCTTTCCTGAACTACTTCTGGCCTTCAAACAACTCCCTAACCTCTCCAAACTCATCAGAAGCAATCTCCCCACTGCTACAATGATCAACACCTCCTACAGCACATCCATGGGTCTTACACATGCCTATCATATGTGGTGTAACTCATCTAGTGCACTAAATGCACCAGTAGCTACAATGTGGGTGAATCAGACAATCACTGTGCTCTTGAATAAGATCACAGGAAAATTATGATAAAAGACAAACCTGTTCACCCACAGGAGATTTTTTTCACTCTGACATAGCAGCCTGTGACATTATCCTCTGATGTTATCTGGAACAGTGATCTGCAAGTTACTCCAGTCCTTGACTCTGGGAGCCAGTCTTACCTTGCTCTGCTGTGAGACTGCCCCGCCCCCCCGCTGGGCTGTTCACACACCGCCTCTGGCATGTAAACTGCTCCTTGGATTGTGCAACTGAATGACACTAGCCAATATCTCCAGTCCCGACATAACCCTAGGAACCTCAGTCTTGCAGTGTCCAGTTATGCCCGCTGGATACTGCAAACTCATGAGTTTGTCAATTTAACAAAGAAACTGATATGTACCAGGCTTGTTATCCCAAGAGGAGTCTGACATGCTTCAAACCAAATGCACTGCTTCAGATAGAATAAACAGATTTGTTAACTACAAAGATATGTTTTGACTTATGTAACAATGCTGGTTCTAATGGGACCCAACTGAGTGCCAATTCAGGACAAATTCCTGAAAGCAGGGCAGTTACAGCCCAAGGATCGGGTTTCTGTGCACACCAAGGCAAACCAAACCAGCCAGAGAAGACTTTAGTTTTACCCAACTGGCTAACCACAAGTCACACAAGCAATTCCCTTAGACACTCCAGTTTTCCAGTATCACCACCAGTGCCACTCATTCTGGGGACAGATGGTTATGAAAACCAGTACCTTGGTAAAAGGGAAGGGCGGGGGGGGAATTCTCTCGATCCCAAATGACCAAGCCCCAGACCCAGCTCAACATACAGATCAGATCTTACCCACAAATCACAGTGTTGTCAATCCTTTAGAATCGAAAATCTAAAGGTTTATTTTTTCATAAAAGGAAAATGATATAGATGAGAGCTAGAATTGGTTAAATGGAATCAATTACACACAGTGATGGCAAAGTTCTTGGTTCAGGCTTGTAGCAGTGATAGAATAAACTGCAGGTTCAAATCAAGTCTCTGGAGTACATCCACAGCTGGGATGGGTCTTTCAGTCCTTGGTTCAAAGCTTCAGTGTAGCAAAGTTCCTCCAGAGGTATGAAGCAGGATTGAAGGAGGAAGAGGAGGACGATGGAGGAGCTGCAGCAGCTTTTTATATTCTCTTGCCACGTGGTCTTTCTTTGTTCCAATGACAAGCTGGCCATCACAAGGCACGGAAAAACCTCGAGTTCTGTCCATAGGCATGTTCCTGCATACCTTGCTGAGTCACAAGGCGTGTCTGCCTTCTCTCAGTGGGTCAGTTGTATAGCCGATGGTCCTTAATGGGCCATCAAGCAGGCTAGCCAGAGCTGACACCAACTATCCTGGACCAAAACAGCTACAACAACAGCGTATAATGAAGAGCTCTAGACTAGGGATTGGCAACCTTTGGCATGTGGCATATCAGGGAAATCCGCTGGAAATCCCTGATGGTTTGTTTATCTGCAGCGTCCGCAGGTTCAGCGGATCACAGCTCTCCCTGCCTGTGGTTCGCCAAAGGTTGCGGATCCCTGCTCTAGACAAGCCCTTCTCTTCATCCTACTTGATGATTGAACTCCTAAATTTATCCATTCATAAAACACTACTGATTATACCTTTAAATGAGTCTAAATTGCACTGAACACTTCTGAAGTACCAAAATAAATGGTATCTTTTAATGAGAAAAATATTAGTTATGTTAAATTTATGACTTATGCCCTGATCCAGCAACAAGGAGTGTATGCACGCACTTGACTTTATGCCTGTTCTAGTCCCATAGAATGATTTGAAGGTATATCAGATTTATATTAGCAGTGAATTTGGGATTTTTAAGTGTTTGTACTATGTGACTTCAGTAAGACTAACTATATGTGTAAAGTTAAGTATGCGTGAAAGTCTCCACAGGATCAGGACCTTACTTATATGCTTTTCCCATTTTATGCACATCATACATTTCAAATTCATCCACTGTCAGGTGTCAGAGTTTTATAAATCATTCATGTACATATCCCCTACACACACACCAGCAATGTTATAGCCTCTTGTCTGTAGCTTGGCTTTAAACATTTTATAACTGTATAAGAGCAACAACAGTAGCATCCCAGTAGTACAACCATTATCATAAGGGGAAATCAAAATATTACCATTTCATAATTTTTCTTTGAGATCAATGATTTGATAAGGTAAGAACCTAGATAGAGCTCCTTCATTAAAATTGCAAAAGGTTGCTTTCTCAGCTCAAGGAATCTGGTGGCACAAAGGTAAACATTTTGCACAAAGGAAATTAATAAAACTATCCCTAGTGGCTCAAGAACAGAGTTGCTAAAATATTTTCTTCACTGTGCATGGGATTACAAGATCACCACAACAAGCATGGAATTGCACAGTGGAAGGGGGTAGGGCTTACAAAATCTCTAGATTCATGTGACTCACACAGTGTACAGCTACATCCACTTGCTATCCCACGAAATGTCCTCCGCCACACATAATCATTTAAGCCCTCTGTTCTAAAGTGACACAGGCAGAGCGGAAGCTCAGAAATGTATACAGAAATAGCACAAGCAAAGCACAACTTTGCACAGCTACCAAGTTTAATTTGACAAAGCTTGAAGAAAAACAAAGCATCAGAAAAGATAGTCATTATATATGACTTCAGGATTTAAAACAAGCTGTTCCTCACTGTTATATGCCTGCACACAATATGCTACTTCACAGAGAAGGTTGCCTAAGTGCCTTTTTTCTCAATGTAATCACTAAAATTTAAAAAATCACCAGTTTAGCTAAGATTATCATCTAGACAAACTTCAGATCACATGCCATACCATCCAATCATGATACTTAAATACAAGATGCTTTCCTCTACCAGACAGGCCCTTTTACTTTCAAAATTATAAGGATCAACAAAGCACATGTTAGAAGCATTAACGTCTCTCTAAACTGCACAACTTTCACTTCAATCACAATAAGATGAAGGCAAGCTTTTGTCAAAACTACATATAGTTTTAACCCAAACCTCAGATTTATATTCTAAGGTAAGGTTAGATAAAATGTCTGAGGGCAAGGGGAAGAGGCAGGAATAAATGAATGGAGTAAAATGGAAGGGAGGAGATAGATAAAAAGCTATATCCCAATTTTCTGTCCATCTATGGCGGGGCGGGGGAACAGAAGAAAACTGGTTTCAGAGTAGCAGCCATGTTAGTCTGTATTCGCAAAAAGAAAAGGAGTACTTGTGGCACCTTAGAGACTAACCAATTTATTTGAGCATAAGCTTTTGTGAATGACAGCTCTTTGTTTTAATGGAATATAATTTGAGGGCAAGTTATTCCAGAATTCCAAATAAATAGCGAGTGGGCTTCCTTTTTGGTTGGGTTCCTTTTTCTATTTAAAATGCAAGAAATTGCACTTGGAATTTCAGTTTCCTGAAAGGAGGGCTAGTCATCCCATTTAAAAATTGTTACAGCCTCCAAATAGCATACCTATTTTTGTTTGCTCTCTACAGGCCTTAAAATATTAATCTCTCCAGAAATTTTAAAAACTGGGGATTTTTATTAAATTTCCTATTCTACCAAGGTGGTTCTACAAAGTGTGATAAGTGTTTCCTCCTTAAAAATAGTCTACATTTGAGAATGACTGACTTATTTTTCTTTTCAATTCATGGATTTTTAACCACACTTTAAATGGAAAATCCAATGCAACCTTAACTATGGTCTCAATGAGATGCCGCCATAATTTTACAAATCTATTCCTAGACAGCTGTTATATTGCCATAAAAATATATTTAATATAGGATATTAAATGGATGGAACATTTTTCTAATCAAAGTGTTTGGTTAACGAGAAGGTCAAAGAAGCAATTAGTGAAGGAATATATTTCTAAAGTGACATGCGCTAGTTAACTACAATACAATCTAATACCAGGGTGAATTGTGCGATTGGAATCACTAAGAAAACCTGGGGCACTCTATCAAGCTTAGTCTGATCCTGACAGCTTTCGACCAGCTATTTGTTGTCATATCTCTCTGATTGAACAAGATGACAAATGTACACAAACCTAACACCCAAATGCTACACTTCTGTGAAGCGAGTCAGATTTTGACCTTTAATTGGTAGAGGTCATAAGGTCTCATGACACCACATCTGCTCTCTTTTTTGTCTTGTGGTGGACAGAGATTAACTACTAAAGTGCAGGCTCTCAGAATGATAAAATTCAGCTGTAATTAAACTGTCAAAGTATTGCTCAAAACATTTAAGTTTTTAAATATTTTATTTACTGTACACAGAAGGAGATGTTTTACATTAAGTGATGAGGCCTGATACAAGAATCTGTTCTGTATGGGCACAGGAATCCAAACATGGAGAACAAGTTTCAGGATATGGGCCTAAATTTGGGAAAAATAATATTCCCACAAGGGTTTTTAACCCTCCAACTTCTCTAGTCTAAGAAAAGCAAACTAAGAAAATTCACAAACATCCCATTTTACTTTTCTCAAAATTCCTATTAAATCTCCAACAGGAACACACAACTCGCTCAGTGAAGTCTGCACACTCTCACACTGAATATGCTCTAGCTGATTGCCCATAAAAGAGCAGGCTTACCTGCTATGTTGGCTGCTAACTGAATTCCTTGGCCTGCAAGCAGAGGGACTTCTAGTAAGAAAAGGAGGTGTCTTTACTAGAGCTGCAGACTGGAAGGAGTGCAAATACCTTATGTATAAGACAGTAGTAGTTTCTAACTTAACCTCTAAGGAGCAGTCCAATAAAGGGTGGTACCTTGTAATTGTGTCTTGTGGGGCTTCCAGGGTATATACTGGGCTGTCTCTAGTCCTCCTCTGAGAGGAAAATTGACTATTGGTCTGTAGATCCTTCTGGCAGATTGAGCTAGCCTTGTGCCACTTGGTTGTAGGCCATGTGTGACAGGGTGTAGAAACCCCACACTGGACAGGAGTGGGTTAAGGAGCAACTCTGGGCTCAGAAAGCCCTGGCCCTTTGCCTGTGCTGAGCATGCTCAGGTTGGAGGCTTGGTTTAAAAGGCAGCCAGACAGTTCTGTTGGGGCTGGCAGGCCAGGGAGGAGGATGTACTCTGGGAGCTCCAGGGAAAGACACAACCTAATCACACACCCAGTCTGGGAATGAGGAAGGGGGAGACACATCCCCTGGAGACTGGGACTAGGTTAGGAAGCCCAGAAAGCCACACTCCCCAGGGCAGATGACAGCTGGCTGGGATACAGAGGGAGATAAGAAGTGATGCAGGGAAGCTGAAGTGAGGCTGACGCAAGATACCACAGAGTGGGCAAAGCCAAATCAGCTTCCCAGCACTCTGGGTCAGAACCTGGTGGAGCAGGAGGGCCCAGATTCTCCTACCCCACATGAGAACTGTACTCATTAGGCAAAGCTGCCACCTGGGAACTGAACCCACTTGGTGGGATTGCTGCCAAGAACAGTGCCCATTAGGCAGAGCTGCTTGTGGACTGAGCCCTTTAAGCAAGGTTGTCACCAGAAATGAACCCTTGGATGTAATGGCTGCTTAGAGCTCTAACTGCTAGGTGGGAGACGCTGTCTCCTGCCCTACCTGTATTCTTCTACTACTGCTCAGATATTGACATTGTTGCTTCCTTTTCCAGTACACTAGTACAAAGCCAGTAACAAAGCCCTAGAGATATGGAACTGGGCCTTGCCTATCTGAGGAATAACGTGTGATCTAATCCTTTTCTCCAGCTCATTCAGAGAGGAGTAGGGAAGGATACCTAGTAATCAGCAAGCAGGTTCAGGACAATACATAGGTCCCAAAATATTGCTTAAAGCAGTATTACATGTTGAATGGCATCTGAGCATTCTCACATTGATTAAAAACTGCCTGAAGAACAGTAAACAAAGTATATTGATTAATGACAATTAAGTTGAACAATATGTTTAGCAGGACTGCCATAGGGGTCAATACTAAAATCTGTTTTTTAGGGCTCCATTCTTCAAATCCTTACAGGAGGAGTACTTATTCATGCAATTGATTTCAGAAGGGTCATTCATATGAATGACAGTACTGTTTTTGTAAGAATTACCAGGATCAGGTCATCAGTTAATAAAGGCGTTAAAGACTGGAAAGTGATAGTACATGCCTCAGTAATAAAATCCCCAAACTGGGAGGTGTTACAAACATTAGTTGCAGTGGAAAAAATACAAAAGGACCTAGAGATACTAGAAATATGGGCAGAAAACAAAATGAGATTCAGCTTGCAAAACTGCATGTAGGGGAAATAGTCTTGAGCACCTATTCAGTGGGATGAAGAAACCTGGAAAGCAACAAGAAAGGCTTCAATCTGCAATTTGATAGGCATCAGAATTAACCCAGTGTTATCAGAAATGCCCCAGTTCTATTTTCTATTATCCTAGAACCATCTAGTGTAGGACTGGAAGGGAAGGGACCTCTGTAGGTCATCTAGTCCAGGTAAAAACTGTGAAAACTGTTTCGGTACTAGTGTCTGTGAAAAATGCTCTCAAGTGACCATCATAGTAATTATTACTGCTAGCTGATTTTTCTTTTTTTTTTAATCACTGCCTTTTCTGGGTTCATGTGGTCAAAAATGCAGTAAAAGGCCTTTTCTAGCCCTTCTGCTTCTGGGGCCTGACCATAATTTTCACTTTCATACAGTTATAACAGGAAATTATCTAACATTTTACAATATTAGAATGTTGGTTTGGATGCACTTTGTATTTTTAATTAACAGTTGTTTTTTTTTCTGAACTGGTTTGCCCATCCATGGTAGAACCCTGAGGCAGTTCAGTAATGGGGCAAAAAATGGTGTTAAGCAATGTCATTAGCAAAGTTATATAAAATTGTACCATACCATCTGATTTCACTTGCTGATGAAACACTATACAAAACTATTAATGCACTGAGAGCAAGGAGTCAGATCAGCCTGGGATGAATTTTTTAAAAATAGATCTTTTCCTAGTCACTGAATGTGATGTCAACAAACCAAACAGGATTGGCTTCTGAGTAGGGCTGTTGATTAATCACAGTTAACTCATGCGATTAACTCAAAAATTAATCGCAGTTTTAATTGCACTGTTAAACAGAATACCAATTAAAATTTATTACAAATTTTTGCATGGTTTTCTACATTTTCAAATATATTTATTTCTATTACAACACAGAATACAAAGTGTACACTGCTCACTTTATATTACACATTTGCACTGTAAAAATGATAAAAAATAGTATTTTTCAATTCACCTCATACAAGTACTGTAGTGCAATCTTTGTCATGAAAGTGCAACTTACAAATGTACATTTTTTGTTACATAACTGCATTAAAAAAAAAAACAATGTAAAACCTTAAAGCCTACAAGTCCACTCAGTCACACTTCTTGTTCAGCCAATTGCTAAGACAAACAAGTTTGTTTGCATTTGCAGGAGATAATGCTGCCTGCTTCTCGTTTACAATGTTACCAGAAAGTGAGAACGGGTGTTCACATGGGACTTTTGTAGCCGCCATTGCAATATATTTATGTTGCCAGATATGCTAAACATTCGTATGTCCCTTAATGCTTTGGTCACCATTCCAGAGGACATGCTTTCATGCTGATGACACTCGTTTAAAAAAAATAATGCATTAATTAAATTTGTGACTGAACTCATTGGGGGAAAATTGTATGTCTCCGGCTATGTTTTACCCACAGTCTACCATATATTTCATGTTATAGCAGTCTCGGATGATGACTCAGCACATTTTATTCATTTTAAGAACACTTTTGCTGCAGATTTGATAAAACACAAAGATACCAATGTGAGATTTCTAAAGATAGCTACAGCACTCGACCCAAGGTTTAAGAATCTGAAGTGCCTTCCAAAATCTGAGAGGGACTAGGTGTGGCGCATGCTTTCAGAAGTCTTAAAAGAGCAACACTCCCATGTGGAAACTACAGAACCCAAACCACCCAAAAAGAAAATCAACCTTCTGCTGGTGGCATCTGACTCAGATGGTGAAAATGAACATGCACCTGTCTGCTCTGCTTTGGATCATTATAGAGCAGAACCTGTTATCTGCATGGATGCATGTCCCCTGGAATGGTGGTTGAAGCATGAAGGGACATATGAATCTTTAGCGTATCTGGCATGTAAATATCTTGTGACACCGACTACAACAGTGCTATGAGAACACCTGTTCTCACTTTCAGGGTGACACTGTAAACAAGAAGCAGGCAGCATTATCTCCTACAAATGTAAACAAACTTGTTTGTCTGAGTGATTGTCTGAACAAGAAATAGGACTTAGTGGACTTGTAGGCTCTAAAGTTTTACATTGTTTTGTTTTTGACTGCAGCTGAACTTACAAATATAAATTTGTTATATAACTTTCATGACAAAGATTTCATTATAGTACTTGTATGAGGTGAATAGAAAAATACTATTTCTTTTTTACAGTACAAATATTTGTAATAAAAAATATAAAGTGAGCACTGTATACTTTGTATTCTGTGTTGTAATTGAAATCAATATATTTGAAAATGTAGAAAACATCCAAAATATTTAAATAAATGGTATTCTAATATTGTTTAACAGCACGATTAATCACTATTTTTTTTAATTGCTTGACAGCCCTACTTCTGACACATTAATGCAGGGGCAGCCAATCTGAGCCTGAGAAGGAGCCAGAATTTACCAACGTACATTGCCAAAGAGCCACACTAATATGTCTGCAGCCCCCCCCACTAACTCCCCCCATTCCAACCTGCAGCACCTCCTCCCTGGCAGCCACACCAATCAGTGCCTCCCGCACCCTCCCCATGCCTCCCACCTGCCGCGATCAGCTGTCACATGGTCCACAGGAGGCTCTGGTTGGGGCGGCGGGGGAGAGCGAGAGCATGGCAGGCTTGGGGGAAGGGTTGGAGTGGGGGCAGGGCCTGGGACAGAGCAGGGGCCACTCCCCGGCACTTTGGAAAGTTAGCATCTATAGCTCCAGCCCCGGAGTCAGTGCCTATGCAAGGAGCCACATATTTGAAGAGCTGTACGTGGCTCTGGAGCTACAGGTTGGCCACCCTTGCATTAATGGGTGTTTATATGCAAAGAAGTGCTCTGGTAGAATTTTAAAAGTCATGATTCTGATCTGCTGGTTTGTTTCAGATGCTCAAGCAAGATTCACCACTGTTTTGTTACCAAATATGCCCGTTACTTTGGGGTATGCTCATTTATTAGGATTGCTCTTGGGTGGGGGGTGGGGTGTGTGTGTCTTTAATTCTATTAATGTACTGCTTATGTCACTTGTGTGTTCATATGGAGCTCTACTCCTTCCTTCTGCAAGTTCCCTCCCAATGGAGCTATCCTGCAGGACCTAGGTTCCCCAGGGCTGGGTTCCTCCAGCCCTTTAACTAGATGCACACACACACACATACACACACACACACTAACAGAGCAAGTCTGAGCAGACCGGGTCAGTCAGCACTCTCAAGCTGATACCCTCATATGTCCCTGTACTCCATGGGCTGGGTTAAGCAGCACCTTCAAGCTGTCACCCTTATGTGCCCATGGTCTCTAGGCTGGGCTGAGCGGTACTTTCAGCTGCCCCCATCCCCACCCTTATGTGCCACAGGTTTAACACGTCCCTATCCCACTTTCACGTCACAATTGTACTGGTAGTAACCCACTTGATGAGCAAACCCTCCAGTATTTTTGGGCACTACAGGGATCTTTAGTTTAGGTAAAAGAGGTGTTGCTGCAGAGTACTCTTTTGTGTTCTTAGCTTCCCCCATTTAAAGTTCAGAGACAGAGAGATCGAGAGAGAGAGAGAAGTAACCAGCTTAACCATAAAGGTTATTTACTGAATAATAGCGATAACTACACAAGGAGGGCTAAACCAACCTTACATATGTTATTAATAGGCTAATACCTAAGGTAGAAAGGAAAACAGAGAGAGAGAAAGAGGGGGATCTCACCCTCTTCAGGAGGCTTGAACTGGTGGTAGCTCAGGGTCCTGAGGTCAGGAGACAGGCAGAGCCCCCAGCACAATCAGTCAGGAGAAGATGGATTCCCAGTGGAACTGATGCATAGTTTGGATCTAAGCATCAGAACACTTACTTGGGCGTAGGTAGGGATTTTTGTTGAGAAAATACAGTGGTTTCAGGGAGAACACTAGATTTGTTTATGGGTAAACTGATGACTTAAGGGTTTTCTTTAGGCTAGACAATAGGAGCTAATCGCTCTTGGCTATGGGTGGTGGTTTCTTCCAGGGAGCTCACAATGCAACTAGGCTGCTTCAGTATTTTGGGATCTCAATCAAGGATTTATTACTAGAATTGGTCTGATAATTGCTGAGCTGGGTGTGGGCAGGTGTAGGTTCATTAATATCTGGAGCAGAGATTTCCATGATTCAGTGCATCCCTGTTTTTCTGATCCCAGAGTTCAGTGCGGTTCTCTGTTCTCCATTCTGTATGCAAATGAAGATGTCTCCCTGCCCCATCTTTCATGCAGATGAGGCTAAGGGAGTTGTCTCTGTTTTCCATTTTGTGTGCTAATGGAGATGTCTCAATCTTGTCACCCTTGTCAGGAGGGGTCTAGGTGTGTCTCCCATCCGCCCTTCATTGCTCTCTGCAAGCCTTTTCTCTGATGGGTTTTGGTTTAAGCAGAGGCTGGTGGGGGGGTGTCTTTCATGAGTCAGACAGGCTAGATACTGCGCCCTGGTTCCCCAAAAACACAGAGCTGACTGGTATCAAGTCCCTCCCATTGATGGGGTGCTTGCACAGACAGAAGATTGTAGAGAAGCTGTCCCCCAACAGATAAACTGCCATTCTTAACATTCACAAAGTTTGGAATTTCCTCCCCTTTGTTCCCAGACAAAGGTTTGGAGATTGGGGTAGCTCCCTCCATGGGCAAGTCATTATCCCCAACAGACACAGACTTAGGAACTCGTCCTTCCTGGGTTTTAGTTGAGTCCAGAACCACATCTGGCACAACTCACAAAAGAAGCATAAACTGAGAAAAGAACAGGAGTACTTGTGGCACCTTAGAGACTAACAAATTTATGAGAGCATAATCTTTCATGGGCTACAGCCCACTTCATCAGATGCATAGAATGGAACATGTAGTAAGAAGATATATATACATACAGACAAGGTGGAAGTTGCCATACAAACTGTAAGAGGCTAATTAATTAAAATGAGCTATTATCAGCAGGAGAAAAAAACTTTTGTAGTGATAATCAAGATGGCCCATTTAGACAGTTCACAAGAAGGTGTGAGGATACTTAACATAAGGAAATAGATTCAATATGTGTAATGACCCAGCCACTCCAAGTCTCTATTCAAACCCAAGTTAATGGTATCTAATTTGCATATTAATTCAAGCTCAGCAGTTTCTCGTTGGAGTCTGTTTTTGAAGCTTTTCTGTTGCAAAATTGCAACCGTTAAATCTTTTACGGAGTGGCCAGAGAGGTTGAAGTGTTCTGCTACCGGTTTTTGCCTGCTCCACAGACACAACACTGGAGACATTTTCTCCCCCAGCAGTTAAACAGATTTTCTGACTAGACAAACAGTTTGAACTTCCCTCCCCCTTGTCACAGACCACATGGCTGTTCATAGACAAACACTGGGGCGATTGGGATGGCTTTTTTAACTGGCAAATTGCCACTGCCAAGAGACAAACCATGGGAGACAGTTTCTCCCTTATACCCACTGAGCTGAACCTGTTTAGTGGTGGGTCTCCCTTCGGAGATCCTGTCCGCTAGCAATTGGGCTAACATCCGTGGGTTCCCCACAGTAGTCCTCACAGTGGGCCTCCTCCATACGTCGCACTGACGTCTTACGATCAGCTGGGGAGGCCCATGGGGAATCGGGCACCCCTACTGATCATCAGACTCCCAGAGCCTCCACTCAGAAGAGGGGGCAGGGATCTGGCTTTAACAGGGAGTGGGTGTGGGGGATACACTCTGTACCGAGGCAGTGGGTTGTGGGGAAGCTCCCTGCTTTAACTCCGTTTACCGCATGACCTGAGACAAAGCATTAATCAGGATGCTGAGGGGCTGGCGATCATATTTTCCCATATCCTCCCCTAAATTCACCAGCTCCTTCCAAATCATGTTCCTAATGGTCTCCTTGGGTCTTCGGCGCTGCCCAGAGTTGTGGGAGGTAGGGGAATTAGGATTGGGAGGGTGCCTGGCAGAGTGAGGACCATTATTTGTAAATGTGATAGCCTGCACAGGCTCTGAGGTAGTCTGTTTGCTGACTTGTCTTTTTAAGACACCAGTTTCTCACAGTAAATCTCCTGCCTGTTTGATTTTTGCCACTAGTTCACTCCAGGTTAGTAGGTGTTCTAAATCCACAATCCCCATGGTCAATTTTGTCTGATAATTTAGTCCTGCATAAGTGCTCTGTACTAATTCATGTCCCTGATACTGGAAAGTGACAATCCCATTCTCTTCTGTCTGGGGTAATGAATCAGAGAGCTGACAGCATTTTTTTTTTTTTTTTTTCAAATTAGGTAAGCTTCTGGGGCCTCTCCTGGTTTCAGCTCTTCCATTATATACAGTTTCTTAAGGGAAGATGCCAGCAGTAATATTTTAAGAGCACTTATCATCCATTCCCGGGGTCCAGTGGCAGTCTGCTCCCAAGAACCTATGCCTGGGTCTAGAGCATCTGCATCACAAGGAGAGGCGCATAACTGAGCCAATTGGGTTAAGTCCATGCCAGCGGCAGAGAGGTACATTTGCCAAACACGGGCCAGCCATGCAACGGCTGTGTCACGGTTCAGTGGCCCCAGTCTCTCAGCAATAGCCTTGGCTTGACTAGGACACCACCTTACTATGTCCGTGACCAGCTCCGTTGTGGGAAGATCAGCTCCTACAACTACGTGTTTAACCTCCCTTGTGGAAACAGGAGCAACATTATGCATTCATGGCCAATTGGGGTTAAATAGGCCTTTGGGAAAACCCCTGGGAAAATAAAGATACCCCCTGATGCTGTCCCCAATCACAATCCTCTCTCAACCTTACAGCTGTTACCACCCCGTTATGGGCACTAAGTTGGGCGCACAATGTACTAATCTTTGCCTCACAATCCTGATAGTCTGCTGCCAAGAAGCGAGTTGCTGCTCTTGCTTCTTCTAACAGAACTTTTGTCTGTGTTAACTCTTTCCTATACTGTTCTGCATTCCTGCTTGCCTTGACTCTCTCCTCTTGTATATCTCTATGTACAGTTACCATTCTGAGCTTTTCTGCTATCAATTCACACCCGTCCGTCTCACATTTGTTCAAATGCTGTTGTAACTGCTCGTTCTCAAGCTCCAGTTCCTGTCTTCTCTTTACCATTTGAACCATGTCAGATATGCATAAAATCATGCCCATGCAGCAGCTGCATCCATTGCACTACCACGTGGCTTAAAGGTTGTGCAATATTGTTCAAAGCTCAGACTTGCTTCAGTCAGGGGATTCTCACCCTTAAAACTCCACCTTTCCCAGGGGCATTTCCCCTTCTTCATTACCCATCTCTCTAACCTGTTGGTTTTCTCCTGCCTCAAGCAAGCAGCCAAAAGGTCCTTTTCAGACATCTCTATTTTCTTATTTCACTAATGATCCCCTCCAACAGCTCTTTCTAAAATCTTTATTTTTAAGGCACTATTCTTAACTCCTTATTTCACAGTTCTACAGATATTCTAAGCACGATTCTTAACCGAAGGTTACCAAATTCTCTGAGAGAGAGACCTTGCTAAAGGAGCTTGGTCTGAAAAAGGAAAAGAAAGCTTACACAGGCCTGTGCCTTGGTTTCCCTACTCCACAGCAACTGCTCAACAATGACCATGTGATTAGGGTCACGTGCTGCCCGCGTATCTCCACCAATTTGTTACCAAATATGCCCGTAACTTTGGGGTATGCTCATTTATTAGGGTTATTCTTCTGGGGAGTGGGGAGGGTTCTGTAATTCTATTGTACTGCTTATATATGGAGCTCTACTTCTTCCTTCTGCAAGTCCCCTCCCAATGGAGCTATCTTGCAGGACCTAGGTGCCCCAGGACTGGGTTCCTTCAGCCCTAGAACTAGATGTGCACACATACACACACACACACTAACAGAGCAAGTCTGAGCAGACCGGGTCAGTCAGCACTCTCAAGCTGAAACCCTCATATGTCCCTGTACTCCATGGGCTGGGTTAAGCAGCACCTTCAAGCTGTCATCCTTATGTGCCACTGGTCTCTAGGCTGGGCGGAGCAGCACTTTCAGCTGCCCCCCTCCCTCCTCTTATGTGGCACAGGTTTAACACGTCCCTATCCCACTTTCACGTCACAATTGTACTGGTAGTAACCCACTTGATGAGCAAACCCTCCAGTATTTTTGGGCACTACAGGGATCTTTAGCTTAGGTAAAAGAAGCGTTGCTGTAGAGTAACTGGTTGGGGTTTCCAGGTGATGGTGGTAGCTCAGGGTCCTGAGGTCAGGAGACAGGCAGAGCCCCCAGCGTGATCAGTCAGGAGAAGATGGATTCCCAGTGGAACTGATGCATAGTTTGGATCTAAGCATCAGAACACTTACTTGGGCATAGGTAGGGATTTTTGCAGAGAAAATACAATGGTTCCAGGGAGAACACTAGATTTGTTTATGGGTAAACTGATGACTTAAGGGTTTTCTTTAGGCTAGACAATAGGAGCTGATCACTCTTGGCTATGGGTGGTGGTTTCTTCCAGGGAGCTCACAATGCAACTAGGCTGCTTCAGTATTTTGGGATCTCAATCAAGGATTTATTACTAGAATTGGTCTGATAATTGCTGAGCTGGGTGTGGGCAGGTGTAGGTTCTTTAATATCTGGAGCAGAGATTTCCATGATTCAGTGCATCCCTGTTTTTCTGATCCCAGAGTTCAGTGCGGTTCTCTGTTCTCCATTCTGTATGCAAATGAAGATGTCTCCCTGCCCCATCTTTCATGCAGATGAGACTAGGGGAGTTGTCTCTGTTTTCCATTCTGTGTGCTAATGGAGATGTCTTAATCTTGTCACCCTTGTCAGGAGGGGTCTAGGTGTGTCTCCCATCCACCCTTCATTGCTCTCTGCAAGCCTTTTCTCTGATGGGTTTTGGTTTAAGCAGAGGCTGGTGGGGGGGTGTCTTTCATGAGTCAGACAGGCTAGATACCGCGTCCTGGTTCCCCAAAAACACTGAGCTGACTGGTATCAGTTCCTGCACCTAATGTAAACACTTACACGATAAAAACATAAGAAGGGCCATTGTCAAGGTTCCTCCCCCACTCTGAACTCTAGGGTACAGATGTGGGGACCTGCATGAAAAACCTCCTAAGCTTATCTTTACCAGCTTAAGTCAAAACTTCCCCAAGGTACAAAGTATTCCACCCGTGGTCCTTGGAATGGCCGCTACCACCACCAAACTAATACTGGTTACTGGGGAAGAGCTGTTTGGACGCGTCTTTCCCCCCAAAATACTTCCCAAAACCCTGCACCCCACTTCCTGGACAAGGTTTGGTAAAAAGCCTCACCAATTTGCCTAGGTGACTACAGACCCAGACCCTTGGATCTTAAGAACAATGAACAATCCTCCCAACACTTGCACCCCCCCCTTTCCTGGGAAATGTTGGATAAAAAGCCTCACCAATTTGCATAGGTGACCACAGACCCAAACCCTTGGATCTGAGAACAATGAAAAAGCATTCAGTTTTTTACAAGAAAACTTTTAATAGGAAATAGAAGTAAATAGAAATAAAGAAATCCCCCCTGTAAAATCAGGATGGTAGATATCTTACAGGGTAATTAGATTAGAAAACATAGAGAACCCCTCTAGGCAAAACCTTAAGTTACAAAAAAGATACACAGACAGAAATAGTTATTCTATTCAGCACAATTCTTTTCTCAGCCATTTAAAGAAATCATAATCTAACACATACCTAGCTAGATTACTTACTAAAAGTTCTAAGACTCCATTCCTGTTCTGTCCCTGGCAAAAGCAGCATACAGACAGACACAGACCCTTTGTTTCTCTCCCTCCTCCCAGCTTTTGAAAGTATCTTGTCCCCTCATTGGTCATTTTGGTCAGGTGCCAGCGAGGTTACCTTTAGCTTCTTAACCCTTTACAGGTGAGAGGAGCTTTCCCCTGGCCAGGAGGGATTTCAAAGGGGTTTACCCTTCCCTTTATATTTATGACACGCCCCCCAAATCTCAGCTAGGGTGAAACACTGGCTGGGATTTCTTCCTGAAGCTCTAGGAAAACAGAGTTAATAAGACACATGCATCTCTAAATATACTACCAAGTACATAAAGACTAACAATATTTTCCACATCTCAAGGACGATTTTAACCAGTTGATTCTGGGAAACTTTCACGGGAGAGTGCATCAGCCACTTTGTTAGAAGCTCCTGAGATGTGTTGGATGTCGAAATCAAAATCTTGGAGAGCTAAACTCCACCGAAGAAGTTTTTTGTTAGTTTCTTTGACGGTGTGAAGCCACTTCAGTGCAGCATGGTCGGTTTGCAGGTGGAAACGCCGTCCCCAAACATATGGGCGTAGCTTTTCCAGAGCGTAGACAATGGCATAACATTCTTTTTCAGTGACTGACCAGTTGCTTTCCCTCTCAGACAGTTTTTTGCTGAGAAACACTGTGTCAATGGAGTGGTATGCCCGTTCAGTCAGTCCTGGGGTGGCTGAGAACGTTGGCGCGTAGCTAGTGCACAGCTCCTGGATCTGCTGTCGCTGCATACGCCCAAGGGTCATGGAGAGGTTCACCTCTTCCACACCACCAGCACATTTCCCTTCGTAGTAGACACCTTCAGGCCACTCAGCATCATCTTCTCCCTGGGCTGTAAACTGACAAACCTTTAATTCTCTGGAATAAAAGGGCTTTAGAGAATTAATATGGTACACCTTAGGCTTTCGGTTGGAGGTGGGGAATGCTATGAGATAATTAACAGCTCCCAGGCGCTCCTGGACCGTGAATGGCCCTTCCCACGATGCTTCCATTTTATGGGCCTGGAGCGCCCTTAAGACCATGACCTGGTCTCCTACTTTGAAGGAACGCTCTCTGGCATGTTTATCATACCAGGCTTTTTGCTCTTTTTGAGCATCCTGTAAGTTTTCTTTAGCAAGGGCTAAAGAGGTTCGGAGGGTGTTTTGTAGGTTGGTTACAAAGTCCAGAATGTTAGTTCCTGGAGAAGGTGTAAATCCCTCCCATTGCTGCTTCACCAACTGCAATGGCCCCTTAACCTCACGGCCATATACAAGTTCAAATGGGGAAAACCCTAAACTGGGATGTGGTACAGCTCTGTAGGCAAAGAGCAACTGCTGCAACACTAGGTCCCAATCATTGGAGTGCTCATTTACGAATTTACGTATCATGGCCCCCAAAGTTCCATTAAACTTCTCCACCATGCCATTTGTTTGATGGTGGTAAGGAGTGGCAACCAAGTGATTTACCCCATGAGCTTCCCAAAGGTTTTTCATAGTTCCTGCCAGGAAATTAGTCCCTGCATCTGTGAGGATGTCGGAGGGCCAACCTACCCTGGCAAAAATGTCTGCTAGTGCCTGGCATACACTTTTAGCCCTGGTGTTGCTTAGAGCTACTGCTTCCGGCCATCGGGTGGCAAAATCCATGAAAGTCAGTATGTACTGCTTTCCTCTGGCTGTCTTTTTCGGAAAAGGACCCAGAATATCCACAGCTACTCGCTGAAATGGAACTTCAATGATGGGGAGTGGTTGTAGAGGGGCTTTGACCTGGTCTTGGGGTTTTCCCACTCTTTGGCACACCTCACAAGACTGGACATAGGTAGAAACATCCTTGCCCATTCCCTCCCAGTGGAATGACCCCCCCAAACGGTCTTTGGTCCTGTTCACCCCAGCATGGCCACTAGGGTGATCGTGGGCTAAGCTCAAGAGCTTGGCCCGGTATTTAGTTGGAACTACCAACTGTCTCTGAGGATGCCAGTCTTCCTGGTGTCCACCAGAAAGAGTTTCCTTGTATAAAAGTCCTCTTTCTACAACAAACCTGGATCGATTAGAAGAGCTGAGAGGCGGTGGGTTGCTCCGTGCCGCTGTCCAAGCTCTCTGGAGGCTTTCATCTGCTTCCTGTTCGGTCTGGAACTGTTCCCTTGATGCTGGAGACATCAGTCCCTCATTGGATTGTGGACCTAGGCTTGGTCCCTCTGGAAGCAATATAGGGGATGGAGCTGTTTCTGTTGACTGTGAACCGCTCTCCGCTGGTGCACTATGTTGGGATTCAGGCTCCGGCTGAGCCTCTTGTGTAGGGTTATCGGCTGCTGCCAGTTCAGGTTCAGTGGGGCCCTCTGGTGTTGAGGTTGCAAGTACTGGATTCAGTGCTGGCACGGGGTCTGGTGTTGGTTGTTCGGCTGGTTCCGGTTCTGGGACTGGTTCCGTCTGGGTCTCTGGAACTGGATCCACTACTGCTGTTGCAGACATTGGCCTGGGGTCCGGGTCCATCACCTCTGACTGGGTCCTGATAGAAGTTTCCGGAACAGAGCTAGGCCTCACGGCTTGTTTAGCCTGGCTGCGGGTGACCATTCCCACCCTCTTGGCCTGCTTCACATGATTGGCCAAGTCTTCCCCCAACAGCATGGGGATGGGATAATCATCATAGACTGCAAAAGTCCACATTCCTGACCAGCCCTTGTACTGGACAGGCAACTTGGCTGTAGGCAAATTGAAAGAGTTGGACTTGAAGGGTTGAATCGTCACTTGGATCTCTGGGTTGATTAAATTGGGGTCCACTAAGGAAGCATGGATAGCTGACACTTGTGCTCCGGTGTCCCTCCACGCGGTGACCTTCTTCCCGCCCACACTCACAGTTTCCCTCCGCTCTAAGGGTATCTGGGAAGTATCTGGGCCTGTGGACCTCTGGTGTGATTCCGGTGCAATGAACTGTAATCTGTTGGGGTTCTTGGGGCAGTTGGCCTTTACATGCCCCAGCTCGTTACATTTAAAACATCGTCCAGCTGACGGGTCACTGGGGCGAGGAGGGTTGCTGGAGAACGGGGTGGCAGGACGATAAGGGGTCTGGAGGGTTCTTTGGGAGGTAGGTGGGGCCTTGGGCGGCCCCCGGTAATAGGGTGTGGTCTGGGGTGGTCCCTTCTGGTCTCCGCTCCAACTGCGACCAGTTTTCTTCTTCTCTGCCACCTCCACCCATCTGGCTCCAATCTCTCCTGCCTCGATTACAGTTTTGGGTTTCCCATCTAGGATGTATCTTTCTATTTCCTCAGGAACACCCTCTAAGAACTGTTCCATTTGCATTAGGAAGGGCAAATTTACTGGAGATTCAACACTTGCTCCTGATATCCAGGCATCCCAATGTTTCACAATGTGGTAGGCATGTCGGGTAAATGACATGTCTGGTTTCCACCTTAGGGCTCTGAACCTCCGACGAGACTGCTCGGGTGTTATCCCCATTCTGACTCTCGCCTTGGATTTAAACAGTTCATACTTGTTCATGTGTTCTTTAGGCATTTCAGCTGCCACCTCAGCTAAGGGTCCACTGAGCTGCGGCCTCAGCTCTACCATGTACTGGTCAGTAGAGAGGTTGTATCCAAGGCAGGCCCTTTCGAAGTTTTCTAGGAAGGCCTCAGTATCATCGCCTGCCTTGTAGGTGGGGAACTTTCTGGGATGGGAAGTGGTACTTGGAGAAGGATTACTAGGGTTTGTTGGGATATTCTGCTGAGCCTTTATCTTCTCCATCTCCTCCACATACTTCCTCTCTTTTTCCTTCTCCTCCAGTTCTTTGTCCCTCGCTTCCATAGCTCTCCTGTGAGCAGCCGCTTGGTGTTGTTCTGCCTCCCTTTCTTGTTCCTTCTTCAGCCGCATGAGTTCTATCTGTCTTTCATGTTCCCTTTGTCTTTCCTCAGCCTGAAATTTGGCTAATTCCAGCTGTAGTCGAGCTGAGGATTTGGTCATTCTAACCTCTCTGTTTTTAACTAACTTTACACCCGAGGTTTAGAAATAAACAAACAAAACTTGGCTGTAAAATTTTGCTGTGCTGGAATAGAATACCTATTCTCTGATAGTGATTGTCAGCCTACAGAAAAAGACAATTCCCTTGTCTCTGCTCTGGGCCCAACTTAAAGCAAAAAACCTCCAACTACTTGGAAACCTGCTTACCCAGCCCAAAGAAAAAGCAAATGGGTAGAACACACACCCCCTATTTACTTTTAGGAAGAAAAGAAAAAAAAAAAAACCTCTGGGTTGGAAGACTGTGAATTTCCCTGCAGGAGTTAAGTACCCTGCCTCCAGGCAAAGAAAACCTGCAATTCACAAGATAATCCCCTTTTGTCTCTGCTTGGCCACAAAGCAGACAAAACAATCTGCTTTCAGTTTCAACTGCTTTCTGGACTTCCTTTCCAAAGGAAAAAATAATTTCTTTTTAAAATCTGTATTTCTAGTTCAAAAAATCTCAACTGGATCTCAAAATGATTTCAGGTTAATCCCACCACTATGCCACCATGTCAAGGTTCCTCCCCCACTCTGAACTCTAGGGTACAGATGTGGGGACCTGCATGAAAAACCTCCTAAGCTTATCTTTACCAGCTTAAGTCAAAACTTCCCCAAGGTACAAAGTATTCCACCCGTGGTCCTTGGAATGGCCGCTACCACCACCAAACTAATACTGGTTACTGGGGAAGAGCTGTTTGGACGCGTCTTTCCCCCCAAAATACTTCCCAAAACCCTGCACCCCACTTCCTGGACAAGGTTTGGTAAAAAGCCTCACCAATTTGCCTAGGTGACTACAGACCCAGACCCTTGGATCTTAAGAACAATGAACAATCCTCCCAACACTTGCACCCCCCCCTTTCCTGGGAAATGTTGGATAAAAAGCCTCACCAATTTGCATAGGTGACCACAGACCCAAACCCTTGGATCTGAGAACAATGAAAAAGCATTCAGTTTTTTACAAGAAAACTTTTAATAGGAAATAGAAGTAAATAGAAATAAAGAAATCCCCCCTGTAAAATCAGGATGGTAGATATCTTACAGGGTAATTAGATTAGAAAACATAGAGAACCCCTCTAGGCAAAACCTTAAGTTACAAAAAAGATACACAGACAGAAATAGTTATTCTATTCAGCACAATTCTTTTCTCAGCCATTTAAAGAAATCATAATCTAACACATACCTAGCTAGATTACTTACTAAAAGTTCTAAGACTCCATTCCTGTTCTGTCCCTGGCAAAAGCAGCATACAGACAGACACAGACCCTTTGTTTCTCTCCCTCCTCCCAGCTTTTGAAAGTATCTTGTCCCCTCATTGGTCATTTTGGTCAGGTGCCAGCGAGGTTACCTTTAGCTTCTTAACCCTTTACAGGTGAGAGGAGCTTTCCCCTGGCCAGGAGGGATTTCAAAGGGGTTTACCCTTCCCTTTATATTTATGACAGCCATACTGGGTCAAACCAAAGGTCCATTTAGCCCAGTATCCTGTCTTCCAACAGTGACCAATGCCAGGTGCTTCAGAGGGAATGAACAGAACAGATAATCATGAAATGATCCATCCCGTTGCCCATTCTCAGCTGCTGGCAAATAAAGGCTAGGGACATGACCATCCCTGCCCATCCTGGCTAACAGCCTGTCAAGGCTGATTTCCTACTCTGGCACTTTAAGTTCAGAAGGTGTGGGCCCGCAAGAATTCAAAAAATTAATACTTGCCACTCCAGGCTTGTATTAAACTCCCAGAGTTACAGCTTTTTTCTGACCTTGGATTGGCAGATGCTGCCACTACCCAAGTGCAGAACCCCTTTGAGAGCCCAGGAAGGCACACTTGGGAATTCGTTCCTGTGGGGTACCCTCAAGCCCTTTTACCAGCTCCCCTCCCCTCCCAGGAACAGCTGAGAAAGGAAAAGAAAAAGAAACTCAGCTGTTGCCACCAGCTAACTAAAAAAACATGTGCAGAACCTCTTAAGACACAGAAATCAAATCCTGTTATTAGAAAAGGTAATTTTTTATTATTATTTTTTTTTTAAAGAAAAGAAAACACATCTGGAAACTCAGGCTATTGCTAGATTTTAGAAGAGTAACTACAAGGATTAAGCACCAAGAATAGCTTTCTTGAGGTCCCACTTAAAGGTTACAAGCAAAACAAAAGCACCTGGGGTTAGCACAGAGGAGTCCACAAGCCATAAAGAGATAACCCTAATCGCATCTTCCTAGACATTTCCTGATCTACTTACATATCTGGAGTTTCAAATGAGTAGTTTATAGGTATGATACTGAGGATTATTCATACCTGGACCCAAGCTTCTTACAGCATAGCTGCTGCCCTGTCCACCTCTCGAGTCAGTAGAACCCCTACAGACGGACAAAGGGGGAGTTTTTCTGAATTTTAAAAAGTTCTAGCCTTCCCATTGGCTCTTTTGGTCAGGTGCCCACTCACTTCCTTTTACCTATGCATAGCAGTGAGGCTTTTTAATCCTTTACAGGTAAAGCGAGTAGAGAACAGCTACTAAGAGGGATTTTATAGCTAACTGGCTGGCTGGGTGTCCATAAAACGGAGCTACCTTCTCCCCCCCTTCATTTATCACACAACCATTGATGGACCTATCTTCCATTAACTTATCTAGTTATTTTGAACCCTGCTATAGTCTTGGCCTTCACAACATCCTCTGGCAAAGAGTTCCACAGGTTGACTGTGTGTTGTGTGAAGACTTCCTTTTGTTTGTTTTAAACCTGCTGCCTATTAATTTCATAGGGTGACCCCCTAGCTCTTGTGTTATGAGAAGGAGTAAATAACTCTTTCTTTCTTTTCTTTCTCCATACCAGTCATGATTGTATAGACTTCTATCATATTTGTCCTTAGTTGTCTCTTTTCCAAGCTGAAAAGTCCCAGTCTTATTAATCTCTTCTCATATGGAAGCTGTCCCATACCCCTAATCATTCTTGTTGCCCTTTTCTGAACCTTTTCCAATTCCAGTATATCTTGTTTGAGATGGGGTGACCACATTTGTTTGAAGTATTCAAGATGTGGGCGTATCATGGATTTATATAGAGGCAACGTGTGTAAGATCCTACCACAGCACAACAGTAGTGTTTTACACCAGTGTAGATGTTTACACAAGGTCCACAGCTATAGTGCATCATGCTCTCTGGATATGTCAACACTTGAGATTCTAGTTGTGCTTGAATGTGTCAACACATGTTCATTAACACAATTGTAAATTAGCATGGATAGGAAAACATCTGTTAATGGGGGGTAAACACTACCAGATAACAGACATCTGTGACTTAGGGCAAACATTTGTGTAGAATTTATGCAGGAATTGTCATGTTTTCTGAGTGGTGGTTAGTATGTGAAGTGAGGCTAATGTGTCATTCAGGTTTTGTAATGTATTTTTAACTAATGGCAAATGCACCTAGAGCCCATGAGAAGAATTATTTTTATTCTATACATCTAAATAAATGCCTTTCTCTACCTATTTTAAAGTTTAGCTAACCCTTTATGCCTTTGAAGAATAAGGAGAATCCTTATTTCTTCCATCACCTTCTCTAACTTTTTGTTCCATGCAATTTCCTGTTACCCGTAGCATTTTAGTGTATGTCTATACTACCCACCAGATTGGTGGGCAGCGATAGATCCAGCAGGGGTTGACTTATCGCATCTAGTCCAGACACGATAAATTGACCCCCAAGCGCTCTCCCATTGACTCCTGTACTCCACCAGCATGAGAGGCGCAGGCGGAGTCGACGGGGGAGTGGCAGCAGTCGACTCACTGCAGTGAAGACATGGCAGTGATTAGATCTAAGTACGTCGACTTCAACTATGTAATTCACATAGCTGAAGTTGCCGAACTTAGATTGATTTCCCGCCCCCCGTGTAGACCAGGCCTAATTCTCAAGCCGCTGTCTTTTTCTCCTACCAAAAGGAATATAACCTTCCCCGCCCCTTTTTTGTAATTCTTTATAGCTGACAGTTTTCTGGCTTAGTCTTCCAAAGTTTATTTTTTAAATTCTGTTTCTCACTGAGACAACATTGTACAAAAGCTCTTTCCCCTCTGAACTCTAAACACTACTCATTTAACACATGAAAATGAGTTGCAATAAGAATTTCCCCTTGGTCTGTGGCTTGCCCCTGCCACCACTCATTTTTGCTCCTCAGAAATCAGTTTGAGCCACCAAAACTGCTTTTGATTTAAGATCAGTACTTCTAGTGGTGGTGCAGAAGCAAAGGAGGGTATGTGCTTGCAATATCATTTCCTCACAAGAAGCCCTTTATGATAACTCAAGAAGCTGAATGGAAAAGAACCAAGTTTTGCCTATTCTCAGTTGATTAAATCATATTCCACATGTTTAAGCTTGAATGAGCCCCCCTTTTTGTCTGTAACAAATCCAGTGATTACATATTTTGATTATTGTCTTGATTCAACATACTGCCAAGTCTGCTTCCAGGGGATAGTCTCTCAGGCATTTCTGAAACAAAGCACCATATTTGGCTCCAACAAGAATGACACAAATCATTTTGATCATATTTCAGAAGAATCTATTTGTCAGTTAATATCTTAAATTTCTCTTTAGTTTAAAAACATTATAGTAAAAATGTCAGGTTTTTAAATGATACATGTAGGATAAGGTGCTCTTTAAAACCACTAGAGGGCACTCCATCATTATGTCACAATTAAGGGGCTTGGCTGGAGTGATGTTAGACTGTGTGTTGTGATGTGGTTCCTCAGAATTGTTGGTTCACTAGTGCATTCACAAACAAACTGCACAATTTTTAAAAAGATTTACATTTTAAGGAATAATGAAGAATGCAAATTATTCTTTAGTTGCTCTTTGGAGGCAAGAAATGGAAAAACTAGCAATGTATAAGGGTGTAAAGTCTCATGTAAAGTCAGCACTGACGCTGGAAATAGGGAGAATGAGAGCAAATATAAATATTTCACTCACTTTTGTAATGCTGCTCCCAACTTCCAACTAACCAGCATGAACAAGTCCAATTTGGTGCATGCATCTGTTCCACATCCACTGTATTTTATTGACAGTGACTTGCTGATTCCTTTGAAGATCAGAGACATTTTATTTCTTCACTACATGCAAGGTCAGATCTTTGGCTTTAACCAGATGGTGGCATTGTAGTATTACAACAGCTTTCTCAAGCAATCACACTTCACTGAAGGGAATGTGAAAAACTATGACAAGCAGAAACTGCATTTTCATCTGGAGTATTTGAGGCATTTTACACACCGGGGTAGTGTTCTGTTGAGAATTGACAGAGAGGATGCACAAAGTGGATGATTCTTTTGGCACATCACATCATACAAAATCTGTGGTATTTTAACTGTAATCAACCATCAGGAAAAGCCATGCAAATGGCCATCCTGATGATGGAGAATAGCGATGAGATCTGTGATAGAGCATCTCTGCATACAGTACGGGCACCAATGTAGCCTAAGGTGTTAATGGAGTTCTTTGTCACTTATGGGTGAGTGGCTGGGGAAGAAGGATTGATTGACATTCCCTCTGGCAGACTAAAAGAGTGCTCCCAGCAAATATCGGGGGTGGGGGGTGCGGGGGGGAAGCCAAATAAAGAAAATGCTTTTTTGTTGCTGTTGTTGACATGTGAATGCTTCACATTATGCATTTAAGTCTGTTCCACAAACTTTCAAATATGTAAAAGGACCGGCTCCACAGGAAGGAGAACAGAACTGTGAGCCAGGAACTCCCAAGTACTAAACCTGGCTCTCCTATGAACCTTCTCTGTGACTTTGTGTAAGCCATCATACCTTTCTGCCTCATTTCCCCACCTCTAAAATGGAAATCATGCTTACCAATCAGCCAAGAGCACTGTAAAGACTAATTAGTTAAATTGCTTTGAAAAGGTACTAAATATTACTCTGTCTGCTCTTGGATAAGTGTTCTATTGAGCCATTGTTAGCCTTTTGTATTTCTGTCTGCTTCTTCCTTGGAACTGTATCCATAGGTTAGGGTTATTCTTCTAACCCTGAGCTGTTCAGAGTGCAGTTAAAATTCCATGTGCGTCCAGAAACGATGCTTCAAATCATAGGCTAGATCAGGGGTGGGCAAACTATGGCCCGAGGGCCAATCCGGCCCTCCAGACATTTTAATCTGGCCCTCAAGCTCCCTCCCAGCTGGGGAGTGGGGTTGGGGGCTTGCCCTGCTCCAAATGGCTCCCAGAAGCAGCAGCACGTCCCCCATCCTGCACCTCCTGCATAGGGGCAGCCAGGCGACTCCGCACGCTGCCCCCGCCTCAAGCGCCGCCCCCGCAGCTCCCATTGGCCAGGAACCTCGGCCAATGGGAGCTGCAGGGGTGGCACCTGCGGACGGGGCAGGATGCAGAGCCCACCTGGCTATGCCTCCACATAGAAGCCGGAGGTGGGGATATGCCACTGCTTCTGGGAGCTGCTTGAGGTAAGCATGCCCCAGAGCCTGCTCCAACCCCCTGGACCACTGCTGATCCCCCTCCCACTCCCTCCGTCCCAGCCTGGAGCACCCTATGGCACCCCCAACCCCTCATCCTCAGCCCCACCCCAGAACACACCTCCCCCAGCCGGAGCCCTCATCTGCCCCCCTTCCCCCCGCCCTAACCCCGTTCCCCAACCCAGAGCCCTCTCCTGCATCCGGAACTTCTCATTTATGGCCCCACCCGAGAGCCTGCACCCCAACCCCAATTTTGTGAGCATTCGTGGCCCACCATACAATTTCCATACCCAGATGTGGCCCTCGGGCCAAAAAGTTTGACCACCCTGGGCTAGATTGTTACCTCTGCTCATGCTTAGTGGGGCCTTTCATAAAAAGATTCTCAAAGCACTTTCTAAACATTAATTACTCCTCACAAGTTCTGTATGAGCTCGGACCATATGATTATACCCATTTCACGGATGGGTTACATAGAAATATAGGATGTGTCTTTACTGCAGAGTTAACTTGGATTTGAATTATCCCTCTCTAGTTAGCATAGCTCCAGTGAGAATGGCCAGAGTGAGAAATAACACTGGAGCTACTGGGTCTTCACTGGTGCTTTACTTGCTCATGTATGGCACTAGGACTTCTGGGTGGCATATCCCATGGTTCTTTGTCCTGCAGTAATCTAAGTTGTTCTTTGAATTATTTCTCAGTGAGTTGTGGGGAAATTTTTCTGTCCTTTCTGGACAGGCAGGTGGAATGGTGGGAATGCATAGAGAATTAATGGCACTTCAGCATATTTAGCCTACATTCATGCTAACCAGTGGTTGTGTTATCAGCTGAAGAGTTGTGCTAATGTGAACTTTAGCCTATACTCTCTAATGACCCAGCCAACATCAGGAGTTCTGTGTTCGGACAGAACTCGAGTTGGAGCAATGCTTATAACAACCTGTCTTTGTGTTTGTCTTCACTGCTAAAATAACTTAATTTGGCCAGCATCACATAGTAACTCGTGATGGAACAGGGAATAGAAAACTGATCCTGGTTTCTTGTTCTAACTACTGTGCAACAGTATTTTCCTCCTCAACTGTCTTAATAATTGGAAAAAACCCTTATTCTTTCCAACACTTTCCCAAAAGTTGGGACTAACATATGGCCTGATCATAAGTCCACTGATGTCAATGAGAACATCTTCCCAAAGTCACATTGCTTAATACCGTTCTAAACAGAAAACATAGCAGACAAAAAGCCAAACAAAAAGTGGTGAGCTTTCAGGGTATAACATAAGTTCAGCAGACTATACGTTGTTATATTTAAAATTTATATTCTACTGAGCCTATATTATAGCTGAAGCCAAAAGTTCACTTGTTTGGCTTTTTGTCTGCTGTGCTTTCTGTGCAGAACTATATTAAGCAAAGTGTAGGCCCAGGCTGGGACCCAGGTGTTATTTTTTGACTAAAAGCCTCTCCTCCTGAACTTCCTGGCTCATTTTCCTGATCACAAAGACAGCAGGTGTCAAATGCATCGGAACAAGAACAAAGGACATTATCTATCCATACTTAATTAAAGGCATAAATGGCCTAGCTGAACCAGAAGGCCATCCGGGTGATAGTATTTTAATTTATTTTAGCTGTACAGAAAGAAATTTAAGATAATTGCTAGGGCCAGTTTGGTTTAGAATACAGATAAATGTTTCCAGATTTTTTGTTTGCTTTTATTTTGATGTCTTAAACAGGGATTTGAACAGAATTATAACCCCTGAATCTCCTTAAAATGACCTTATTTTGACATTCACTTTGAATGAATACAGCATGTGACATACGCTTAAAATATACAACTATTTGAACATAGCCTGATATATATTCAGCATTATATCCTCTTTGCTTTTGTTTAAATGTCATTGACGGAGCAGGGTTTCACCTCCATCTTCAGTGGTTACATTATTGGATACTTCAGCAGTTAGTATTTGTGCAGTAGAAAATTTGATCTATTCATCAAGTAAAAATGCTGCTTATATATTCTATAGTTCACCCTACTGCTATATGTTCTGCATGAATTCTGTTGGCCTTTCTAGTTTTATAAAGATTTCTAGTATAAAGGATTAAGAAAAGAGATGTAATTCCCACTTAGAACAGGCAGTTGGGTATGTTTCAATAAAAATGGCTGTCATGTACAAATGGCTTAACCTTATAATAATGACTATAGTAGAACAGTGATTTTCATATCTAGTTTATAATATTGAAACAAATTGTGTTACAATAACTGAATAATTTCTGTACTAGAAAAATTCTAAAGCAGATGTAGTATGAATAATTTTGAAACAGTGCTATTAATATAATCAGTTAAAACCACTGTATTAAAAATGTAATATTGTGTTTTGTGTGATCCCTCTGTACATAATTTGGGACCTGTCACTTACCTCAGAAAACCCTATTATAATTTGGAAAAAAGGAAAGAACTTGCCTGATCAGAGCCTTAGTCTGTACCTCAGTTTTCCTCCCTCATGAAATATGGATAATAAATACTAATTTATTTTTCAAAGGTGTTGCAGGAATCGGTTGTTAAATGAAAATTGCTGTATAAATGCTGCTATGTAGCCTCTGAATAATTACTTTATCATATTGTAATCTCTCTTTTAAGGGCCAGATTCTGGTACTTGTATTTATGATGAGCAGCACCTTAGTCCATGAATCTGGCTGAAAATATCTCATTCCTTTGTATATTTGAAGTGCCAGCAGTGCACTCAAAGTTAATTTGAAGTCCACGGAAGGACTCCCATTGACTTCAGAGGGCATTGGATCGGACCCTGATTCAGCAAAGCACTTAAGTACATGTTTAAAGTTAAATCCCATTAATTTAGGCACATGTTTAAATTGCATTCCTAAATTTAAAACTAAACATAACCCTGTGATCTGTAAGTGAATATGTGCATCGTCACTAAAATTGAAGACTCTGCAGGCCAAATGATGCTCTTGGTGATTCATGTGCAAAACTTGTGGTTTTCAGTGGGTTTGCGTGGATTTAACTGGTTGGCGCTGTAATTGAATTTTGTAAACAATTCTGGTGGTGATGCTTAAGAAGGAAAATAATTCAATTTACTGTCCAATTGCTGTGCTGGCTCCCGATGGTTAACAGAAACGAACAATTGCTAGAGCTAAACTTTTGTCACTGGAGTCAGCAGATGTGACTCTAACTAAACATAGGGAGCAGATCTGCTGATTAGGATGGTGCCGTTTTTATTCAGTGATTTTTTTTTTCAAAGTGGAACTGCACTTTAGGTTTTCATTTTCCTAAGGACTTCAGCAAGTCCACGGCTTGTGTTGGAAAATTTTACATTTGGAAAAGGCACAGTTTGCATGGGGAGTAGAGTAAATATGGATGGGAGAGCTTTGCTTTTATAGATGAATGTCTCTAACACTATGATCACCACCCTTTTAGCCTTTCTTCCCTAGAAATCCCATATCTTAAGATCCCTAGGAGGTATGTTTCCACAGCTAATGACACACATTTGAATGGACTTTGCTCTGAAACATTAACAAAAGGAGGTGAGGGAGTGAAATAGGGAAAGAGGATAACTGATTGCCTGATTATGAAATGCTCTTGTAATTCATGCAGTTGTGTAACATTCATTAAATAAAAGCCCTGTACTATATGTACCAAAACATTAATGTAGAATGTCTAAATAAAATGAAGACTGTTTCTTGCAGCATGAATATAAGAAGCAAATCTATTGCAATTTCCCTGTTCAGAATGGAAAAACATTGTGTACAGCTGAGAAGGAGAAAGTGGTTCAGTCAGTTCTCACTTGAAATAAATTTAATCCCTGAGCTTTTGAATGGCTGAAGGCAAAACTTGACCACGATGATTTAAAAGGGGGGAGGAGGGAAGAAATCACAATCGTAGAGTAAAATGAATAGTGGAAGTTCATCTAGCAGAAAAAAACCACCCACACTAAACAGTGTCAAGATAAGGCTTAACACGCTGTTTTCCAGCTTGGATGCCTATGGTTAGGCAGCTGAAAATGTAATGCTTCAAGGCCATAATTCACAAAAACACTTACTAAATCCATACCTATTCAGGAAGCCCCTAAATACAAACTCAGCATCAAGCATGCACTTAAGTCCCATTGATTTCAGTTGATTAAAATTGAGCATGTACTTAAGTGCTCTCCTGAACATAGATTCCTCTCTGAATTGGGACACAAATTTGAAATTTTGTGTCCTAGTTTATTTTCTTTCTTTAATCTTATGCATATTCAAGAGATAAGATTGAAACATTTAAATGTGTTTTCTGGTTATGTTATACCATAACCCATTTTGAAATACTACTTATTAACAATTTTCTATTCAGTAGTCCAGTTTATACAAGCTAACATTTTAGCAAAGCTCTAGAAAGTCATTCTGGACGTGTGGCTATAAATCACATGACTGACTTTTTCAGTAAGTGATGTGTTTTGAGGTAAAAAAAGTTTTGAACTGTAGCCTTTTGTGTGTGTGTGTGTGTGTATGATACACATCCACATAAAACCCTTACCCTGATTTTTATACCTTGTTAACAGTGGTTATATCTTGTTAATGACTATTACAATCATAACATACTGTACATCAGGGCTGGTCAATTTTTTTTCTTTTTGAAACCAAGGAAAATGTTGATGAAATTTAAATGAAACATTTCCCTATTTTTCAAGCAACTGTAGAGATGATTGATTTCTTTTTTAATTTTGATATTTAGCTGAAGTTTCAAAAATGGGGGAAATATTTTTTTAAATTAAATTGAATTTAGTCCATATGCTATCTGAACTGTAGTCAGACATTTCTATCTAATGGGGTTGCCGCCTGACTTGACTCTCTGAAGTATAAAGATTTTTGGCTGGATATTTACTTTTTTGAAAAGCTTTTTGGAATGTGAGAATAGCATACTTTTGCACTGGCCAAATTTGTAGAGACCTGGGGTGTGGGATACTGAGTTCAGATCTAAGCTAGGATTTCCCACTTTGCTGTCTGATGTAGCTATATGACAATTGCTAACTGCTGAATTGCTGAGCTTATCGGTGCCTGAGTGCAGAGGTCAGACTTACGAAGAGTCTATAAAAGGGGAAGTTATCAGAGAGTGAAGCCAATGTACCACTAATGGTATGTCTGTAGTAGCACACATCCTCAGTTAGTTGTCCAAGGACTGTTAGTGCAGGTACCCCGCACTGAGTGTCCATATAGGCTGTGCTGGGCATGGGTATACACTGCGTACAGGAGCATACCCATGTCCGCACTTCCCCTTTTCGGTATACAATGGTAGCACTACTATTTCAGAGGTGGTATCGCAGAGTTCTGTGTGTCACAGGAGATATTCTGGGAGCTGCCTTGCTGCACATTGCTGGTATTGTATGCCTCCTTCGCAGATTTGGTGATGGCAACTGCCACTCACCTCTCCCTTCTCCCCAGTTGTGTGGAAGACCTGAAGCAAGTCCATGAGGATGTGGTTCTCTCCTTCTGCTGCTTGTGGGGCAAATGTTCATGCGGTGCAGTATTGGGTACTGTACTGAATCAGTCCAGAACTGTTTGAGAAACCAAATATGAAGGACTGAGAAGGTGAATAGAAATCTACTGGAGTGCCATGGAGTAGATATTTTCAATGCCGGGATTTAAATGGTACGCCCCTGGTGAACCATTGCCTCTGGTCCTGGAGAACCAGTACCACGTGATGGGACCACATTGTCTTGGAAACCTAGGATGATGACCAGAGGCTGCAGACCTTCATGGAGTTGTGCAAACAACTTGCACCATCCCACCAGTGCCAGACCACTTGATTTCAGAAACCCATACCAGTGCAGAAGCAGATGGCTATTGCCCTGTGGAAGCTGGCAACACGTGCAAGCTGCTTGTCAGTTGCAAATCAGCTTGGGGTTGGGAAGTCAACTGTTAGGGTGGTTGTTGTACAGGTTTGCCAGGCTGTCAACACTGTCCCACAACCCAAGTCCCTGAAATTATAGCTGGATTTCAGAGGATGGGATTTCCCAACTGTGCAGGGGCCATCAATGGAATGCTCATCCAATACTTTACCCACCAAAAGGGGTGATTGAATATGTGAACCAAAAAGGTTACTATTCACTTGTTCTCCAAGACAACCACAGAGGTTTGGTTATGAACACGAACACTGGATGCACAGGAAAGGTCTATGATACCAGGGTGCTCAGGAAATTGGCATTGTACTGCAGAGGGGAAGAAGGGATTTTATTTCCCATAAACAATGTGGTTCTTTACGGTGTTTCTGTCCCCACAACTATTTTGGGGGACCCCCTCATATCCAGTCCTAACTTGGCTCATAAAGCCAATCCCTGACAATGCTGACTCAAGAAAAAGAGAATTCAGCTATAGATTGAGTAGCTGCAGAATGGTGATTGTGTGTGTTTGGACGGCTGAAAGCATGTTGGCAATATCTTCGGACCCACCTGGATACCAGTATGGCAAACATAGTCCTAATTATAGTGGGATGTTGTGTCTTGCAAAACATAAGAACATAAGAATGGCCATACTGGGTCAGACCAATGGTCCATCCAGCCCAGTATCCTGGCTACTGACAGTGGCCAATGCCAAGTGCCCCAGAGGCAGTGAACCTAACCGGTAATGATCAAGTGATCTCTCTCCTGCCATCCATCTCCACCCTCTGACAAACAGAGGCTAGGGACACCATTTCTTACCCATCCTGACTAATAGCCATATATAATATTATATATAACATATAATATAATATTAATAGCCATATATAGCAAATTTATCCAATTCTCTTTTAAACTATTTTATAGTCCTAGCCTTCACAACCTCCTCAGGCAAAGAGTTCCACACGTTGACAGTGCACTGAGTGAAGAAGAACTTCCTTTTATTTGTTTTAAACCTGCTGCCCATTAATTTCATTTGGTGGCCCCTAGTTCTTATATTATGGGAACAAGTAAATAACTTTTCCTTATTCACTTTCTCCACACCCCTCATGATTTTGTATACCTCTATCATATCCCCCCCTTAGTCTCCTCTTTTCCAAGCTGAAAAGTCCTAGCCTCTTTAATCTCTCCTCTTATGGAACCTGTTCCAAACCCCTAATCATTTTAGTTGCCCTTCTCTGAACCTTTTCTAATGCCAGTCTATCTTTTTTGAGATGAGAGGACCACATCTGTATGCAGTATTCAAGATATGGGCATATCATGGATTTATATAACCCCAATAACATATTCTCCATCTTATTCTCTATCCCTTTTTTAATGATTCCTAACATCCCGTTTGCTTTTTTGACGGCCGCTGCACGCTGCGTGGACATCTTCAGAGAACTATCCATGATGACTCCAAGATCTTTCTCCTGATTAGTTGTAGCTAAATTAGCCCCCATCATATTGTATGTATAGTTGGGGTTATTTTTTCCAATGTGCATTACTTTACATTTATCCACATTAAATTTCATTTGCCATTTTGTTGCCCAATCACTTAGTTTTGTGAGATCCCTTTGTAACTCTTCACAGTCTGCTTTGGTCTTAACTATCTTGAGCAGTTTAGTATCATCTGCAAACTTTGCCACTTCACTGTTTACCCCTTTCTCCAGATCATTTATGAATAAGTTGAATAGGATTGGTCCTAGGACTGATCCTTGGGGAACACCACTAGTTACCCCTCTCCATTCTGAAAATTTACCATTTATTCCTACCCTTTGTTCCCTGTCTTTTAACCAGTTCTCAATCCATGAAAGGATCTTCCCTCTTATCTTCCATATGTGAAACCTGAGGTAAATACTTTTGGATAGATTGGGCACAGGACAGATCTGGTTTCCAAAGCATGTACAGGCAGCTGCATCCCACTCATGTGCACACTGCTTATGTTTCCTGTTGAGAAGGGAAACTTGTCATGCCATTTGTTCGTACATCATGGAACAGTGGGGAGGCAGAAGTTGATTTTGGACTCTGCCAATGGATAGTATTCAGAGTATTCCGTGTTAGTCTGTATTCGCAAACAGAAAAGGAGTTCAAATAAATTGGTTAGTCTCTAAAGTGCTACAAGTACTCCTTTTCTTTTTAATGGATAGTATGTGACACAACGTACTGGAAAAATCTCAATATGCCATAGACACTTGTTATGTTGCAACATAGCTGGGTGGGTTCTGATCCCCTGGATCTGACGTCAGTGTGCCACCTGAGAGCACACAATTGTGTTAGGGCCCCTCATCAAGGTTAACATCTTTGATCAACGTTTTGTGCTGAATAGGGTGTATATGCACTTTAATTGAGAGCAGTGATTAAAGCTTTTGTTATATATTAAAAGCTCTGTTTCAGGATGCTTTGTGGGGAGTATTTGCTCATTGTTAAAGAAATTGAAACAGTTATTTGAGGGTTTGGAAGGTGCTTCATACATTTCTTCTTATCAATATTCTCTGAAACCAGTGCAGACAGCAGCTGTTATGCATGAATACTCCCATGATTGCTAATAGTGACTGTTTGTTGTGGGTGGGGGATAAGGAGTCATGAAAGCATTGGTCAATGTTATCTATATTCATTCTTAACTCTGTTTGGGTTTCCTTTGTTTGTGTTGTTAATGAAATTATTTAGAAAGCCAGATGTTTAATCTTTCGTGGGGGGGGGGGGGGGGGTTCCCAGGGTGCTTCTGAAGAACATTTACTTCAGAGTTTAATTCGCTGTTATCATCCATGTTTTTTGTTTGCTTTCTTTAAAGTTAGGAAAAGTAAATTGTGGGGAGATCAGAATAGTGGGAGGGACACTAGAAAGTAAGGATTTCTTGCCATGTTTAGATGAGCACTCCCAGAGTTAAAAATGGTGGCTGCTTTTTGTGGGTTGGGGTAGTAGGGAATGTTGATCCATAGCTTGATGACACAGCTAGAATTTTTGGTTCTTCAGACTTTTTAAATTATTACTTACACAATTTACAAAGCAATCAAGAAGTTTATGTACACTTTATGTTGAGTGCTGCAGTATAGTGGACAGAACGTTAACTTCATAGCTCTGTGTATGGACATGCACTAGGATCTTTTTAAAACATTAGGAAATGTGTGGTTGGTGGGCAGGGGCATAGAGAGATCATTGGAAGGACAGATAATTAATTGCATTTCTATAGCAACAGACTCAACCCACAGTCATGCTCTGTGTCCTGCTGACCCATCTGCTAATGGTAGGAAATATCCCCTTCATTATAAGAAAGAGATGTGCGCGCACACAAGAGAAGTGAACAGTACCTTATTTATTTAAAGACATACATGGAACACACAATAGTTTTTTAAAGGAAATGAAAATGAACTCAAACGGACCAAACTCCCTAACCAGTGTTCAAGATGAATGTCACTGGAATAGTCTCCTTGCCCCCCTACTCTCCTGACAATGAGGGAATATCTGTGGAATATTGTGCAGGGGGATAAATGGCAGGAGGTGGGAGTGTCTTCTGCCTGGATTTGGGGGGTGAACAGAAGCTGGGCTACATGACTAATTCGGGGTTCTCCTATAGCATGATTTGGGGGGGCAGTTCTGCTGTGAAGGGTTTTGGGTGCTAGTTGAGGATGCTGTGCCATCTGTCCATCATGCTCCTCCCCATAATGGAGTATGGGGGTGGAGGGTCATCCATTGCCTCAGCAGTAGCCTGGCTGGCAGCTGGAGAAGATGTGGGGTGAGGAAAGAAGAGGTTGTAGCTGTGCTTGTTCCCAGAGAGGTGCAGTGGGTAGGGCAGCAGGTACATTCCAGGAATGTTACACCACCAGTTGTACTAGGGACTGCATGAGTGCATGATTCCATTCCCTCTGGGTATGCTCCCACTTCCTGTGCTGTTTTCTATTTGCAGGAAGCAGTTCATGATTGCCTTCTCTTGCCTAGGAGCCCGATCCTCCCAACACCTAAGGGAATCCTCCTGTGACCTAAGGAAACAAATTGTTCCTGACTTCTCTGGTTAATTCCAATCAGAAGGTCCTATAGGGTCCTTCTCAATCTCCCTGCTTTCTGCAGTGGTGCTCCTGCCCTCCTGGCAGAATGGGCTCCCTGTCTTCACAGAAAGGTCCTGACAAGTCAAAGCCAAGGGTTGCGTTCCTCTGAAGGAAACTAGGAACTAACTCTTCTCTTCCTCCCCTTCCCCCGGCCCCATATATAACATAATTGTGTTGCTGAAGGCCACAATATGGATACGTTGTTGCATCTGAGGCATGCAGCTGCTACCATCCCCTACTTTCTTTCACTTTTGCAGTTCACAAGGAAGGAGCTGAGGTTAACAACGGTAAGATACCTACAATATTTTAACAACAATACTGTAATGTGTACAGTACATCAAAGGGGCCCACATGGGTGGGGTTCGGTTCCTTTCATGGGGTATGTTACAAGTTAAATTTTTGTACTTGAAAGGCTGGGCATCATTTGGAGAATGTAGCCATTTTGAAGGTACTGGAAAAAAAGGTGTCCTGGCAACCTATGCCCGAGAGATGCTTCTGCTCCTGGCCATCTACCTATTGCTGAGTTGGAGGGGTTTGGTGAGCTACAAAGGTGGGCCAAGCATATTTTTCCTGCCATTAAACCTCAGAAACCTGCTTGAGTTTGTACTGCACCAAAAATTGTGCTTGCAGTGTAATTGAAGGCAGTTTGGGAGGAAATTGACTGTATTCTATGCTAGCAGATGGACTTCTCAGGGAAGAGGAACAGAGACACCCCCCAAAAAGCCCATCCAACCCCAAACCTCATCTGCATCTCTAGACGGTCCATCTCTTGTGTCCAGGGAACAGCTATGAAAAGGACATGTGGATAATCTCTGAATTTCTGATAAACATCGCAAACTGCTTGCCTCTCCACTGCAAAGGGACATGATATTAGGGTTGAGTAAACAACACCAGAAGGACTCCGTCACTCACCTCCGCTTCTCCCAGTACAGGTGAATGTTCCTGCTGAGCTAGACAAAGTCATGGAGGACAGTTTATTCTGACCATACATTGATCAGCACCTGTTTGTGCTCCAGAGCCCAGGTGGCTGCTCTCGGACTGTGATCACCTGTACTGATCAATAAGTTTCAGCTGAACACTGAGGTGCTCAGAACAGGTCGCTACTACTTCTGCAATGGGGGTTAAGAGACCATTATACCTTTGGGCAAGGGTCAGGCAGCATTGTGGGAATGGCCCTGGAGGACTGATACCCATGGCCTGATACACATCCCATGACCTTACCCACACTGCACTGTAGAATGGGTACAGCCATGCCACTAGGGTGACCAGATGTCCCAATTTTATAGGGACAGTCCCGATACTTGGGGCTTTTTCTTATGTAGGCCCTTATTACCTCCTACCACATCATGATTTTTCACGCTTGCTATCTGGTCACCCTACATGCCACAGCTATGGTGTGTACATTGGGACAGTTCACCGAGGGTTGTGGTAGGTTATCCATTAGTGACAGTTTTAAAATCAAGGTGGAATATTTTTCTACAGTATATACTCTAGGAATTGCTTTGGGGAAGTTTAATGGCCTGAGTTATACAGGAGGTCAGACTAGATGATCACAATGGTCCATTCTGGTCTTGGAATCTATGAATTATTCACTTCCAATGTAGTTATGTATACACACACACACACTTCTATAAAATACTACTTTTTTCTCCCTCACCATTAATACCAGACAGTCTATAGTCTGAAAAGGACTATAAGCACTTTAATTTAAAAATATTGCCACAAATAAGTGTATTAGGCATATATTTATAGGTTACATTGTAAATAATTAAAACCACAAACTATTACTGTGGCAAATCCTTGAACTGATGAGAATTATTAATTTTTCATAAACTGAAAAATTTCACACTTCCAATGGCATGATCAATAGCAAAAATTAATGCTTACCAGATAATCTTGTATTTTAATTTGCACCTTTATCTGTTTTTAGCAATTTATTTTGATATAGAGATTAAAGTATATGTGCATGCTTTCATGTGATGTGTATACCAGTATATCCTAATTTTAAATTAAATAACAAAACTATTGAAAAAGAAGGTTAATATTGCAAAGTCAAACACTCCAAAGTTAGGAAATGCCAGAATTAAAGCAACTTTAATTTGGCCCCTTTTTGTGTATGCATTTTGATAGCCTTTAATTATTTGATCACACATATTCCTTAGGGTCTGGTGACATTTCTGGCACCCAGAGGCACAGCAACCCCACAGCTTCCAGAAGGAACTGTTACAGGACAAGTCCCTCTTAGCCCCTGCAACTCTGGGTTAGACCATTTACAGCAGCATGGAACATTTGGAGCTTTTAGCTGCCAGCCTCCAACAAACCTCTCCTGAGCATGTGCAAATGGTGATTTTCAGAGGCCTATAATTCAGACATATCTGGATAGATTTCCAAGGCAATTCACAGTGCTAACCTCTGTACTACCCCTGCCAAATTTCAAGCCCCTGTTCCAAAAAGTAGAAGTGCTGGAGCTTCCCTTAAAATGGCTGTAAGAATTTAACACTGGACAACAATAAATAATGGCCTGTATCCTCATTCTTGGCAGTGTCTGGACTGTTCTTGCTAAAACTTAAAAAAAATTAAGCGCAAGACAGAGACCAGGCATAAGGTGGGTTGTGTTGTTTTTTTTTTTTTTTTTTTTACCAAATGGTTATATTTTGACAAAGTTGTAAACAAGCAACTATAGGGTCTTTATAATGAAAAGTCATAGTAACTTTAACTACAGTTATTGTTTTCATTCCCTATAAGACACATGTGATCCAAAGATGTATCAGGTGAGGTATTTCTAGTAGAAAGAGGGAAGTATTTAATGCCATTGTACAAGGCACTGTTAAGACCTCATCTGGAATACTGTGTACAATTCTGGTTCCCCCCCTACTGAAGAAGTTGAATTCAAATGAACAGGAGCAGAGAAGGGCTACTAGGGTGATTAGGGGATGGGGGAGCCTATTTTACCAGAGCAGATTAAAAGAGCTTGGTTTATTTAGCCTAGCAAAATGAAGGGGATATCACTGTTCTCTCTCTATATATAAAGGGAGTAAATACCAGAGACGGAGAAGAACTACTTACGCTAACAAAAACAACAGTGGCATAAGAACAAATGGGTATAAACTGACCATGAGTAAATTTAGGCTGGAAATTAAAAAAAAAAAAAGGTTTGTAAACATTAGATAAATGTGATTCTGGAACAGCCTTCTAGTACAAGTAGTCAGAACAAGAAAGTTAACTGGTTTTAAGATAGATAAGTTTATGAACTTGAATATATGATGGGGTTGCCTACAATAGCAGGGGACTAGACTGGATGAATCCTATGTTCCTATAGAAACATCACAATGTTAATTAGCTTGATATAAAACTGCCAGTCAAATCTGCCATTGTGCACTAAATGTTTTAAATATTCTATTAAATTATTGAGACAGCCAATATTCAGTGATTTTGTACTTTCACAAATAAATACATGTGCAGAATAGAACAGTATGTTTTAAAATTTGATTAATTTGTCATGTTATTTTCTTCAAATTGTACAAAGGCGTCCAGTATCCCTTTTCACAAGGAACATACGCAAACTCTGAGACTGAATATGAAAACAGCTTTTCTGTCTAAGCAAGTTGATAGCACCAGTGCTATGCCTTTTTATGAAGAATCTGGCAAATATAACAAGTGGAGGAAGCAGTAATGTTGTGTTGAGGCATTTTAAGAAGCTGGTTTAAGCTGCTGATTACTGTGGATGCTAATTTTGCCGTACTGCCAGGATTTTATGTTAATTTTATTGCACAAAAGGCTAAAGGATTTTTTTAATTTAAAACTACTGAACTATAAAATTGAACTATTAGACTTTCCATGGGTTTAAGTGGACAAAGGGAATATTATGTCAAAGGCTTAATTCAGTCACCTTCAAGCCATTATACCTCTTGAAATTCAAAGCAATTAGCTGCTATTACCTATTATTTTAGGTCAAAGTTGTCCCCCCACTGTTCCCATTGGTACTCCAAGGCAAACTTTATTCAACACAAAAATATCAGGTCAGAATTTCCAATGAGTCTATTCTGTCCCTTTCTACATTGTATGTTCAGCATGCAAAAGCAGCTCTTGAAGGACCAGCCTAATCGCACTTAACTAGAAAACTCAGCTCCTGCCTTTGACACTGTGTGACTTTGTGATTTGATATTTCTTAACAAGCTATAGCATTGAATACATCATAGAATAGAATGACCAATTGCCGTATCAGGGAGTTCTCTAGAGCTTATGCTTTCAGTGGAAGGAGTGCTAACCTGAGCTATGATATCTGGGTACTTCATCCTTGTATCACTCTCAGTCTGTGTTCACTTCCCAAATTATGAAGGCAAAATCTACAGTTGTCAAATTTTTAAGCTATGTCACCACATTCCACACTTGCTACATCTAACCAGCCAGGGATGAGGATAATTATGTAGCAACTGAAGTGAGTGAGTAACTTGTGCTGAACATTGAAGAGGATGACAGAAATAATCTTGAATTTTACCTGGAGCTGAATACTGTGCACTTGTACATGCAGTTAGTCTTTGACTAAGGGTCATGGTGGATTCTCCATCACTGACCATTTTTAAAATCAAAATTGGATGCTTTGCTAAGAGATAAGCTTTAGGAATTATTTTGGGAAAGTTCTATGGCCTGTCTTATAGGGAAGATCAGTGGTTCTCAAACTTTTGTACTGATGACCCCTTTCACATAGCAAGCCTCTGAGTGTGACCCCCCACTTATAAATTAAAAACACTTAAATATATTTAACACCATTATAAATGCTGGATGTGAAGTGGGGTTTGGGGTGGAGGCTAACAGTTTGTGACCCCCGCCCCCCATATAATAACCTCGCAACCCCCTGAGGAATCCTGACTCCCAGTTTGAGAACCCCTGGACTAGATGATCACAAATGCCCCTTTTGGAATGTTTGAAATATGGGCCAAATGCTGGCCCCTTTTGTCTGAGTAAGTGGCCTATTTGCAGGGGAATGTGTTTGTGGTATCCCTATTACCCTAGGGCCAGGTAATAAAGGACCAGTGGAGCTTCTACAGTAGCCTCAGGCTTGCATTAGCAAATATGCAGCGCTACTTATGGGCAGGGGTGCTGGAACAACTTGTATAGTGTGGGTGGTGAGAGCCATTGAACCAAACTGTAAACCCTGTATATGATGGAAACCACTTCAAGCAAGGGGGTGCGGCAGCACCCGTAGAACCCCTTGTTTCAGCATCTATGCTTATGGGGTTAGGTGAGAGAATCCACAGTCAAAAAGCCACTGATCATTTACTGTGGAGGCTGGGGCGTCCTGCGTGGTCTTTCCACACTGTGAAACTGCCCAGATAGCAGAAACTCACCCATTGATTGTTCCTTAGTTCAGAGGATTTACCTCTGTATCAGAAACTGGATAACAGAGATGCAGCAGCAAAGATTTTTTCTTTAAGTGAAAATCGCTGTGCTGCTCTATTGTCAGCTTAAAAAGTGACCCAGGAGGATTGCAACACATTCATATTTAAAGATGGAGCACTGGATCAAATAAACATTTTGATTAAAACATGTGAGCCTTTTATTGCATTCCAGTAAAGGGAAAAAAATCGTATTTTGAGCACCATGTGTTCAACACTTGCAACCAAAGAGCAGATGAAACATGTGATTCATTCACAACAGACCTTTGACTACTTTCCAGAAAACATCTGACTGTTTTATAGATGAGGTCATTCCTGAAGTAAACATTGAGGACAATTTATGGTAAGGACTAAATGTTACCCTCGTGTACCAAAGGCAGGGGCTAGAGAAGATGATATTGGGAACTTTTCCATGAACCTTATCTCATGCATATGGCTAGCATTTGGTGGTGAAGATTGGGGAGAGTTTAATAATGGAAGCCATATCAGATCATTTGCAGTCTGTACTCCATTTATTCAGATCCATTCTTCTATATCTTATGAAAGAGCCGAGTACAGAGAATAAAATACAGGAGCCTCATAGTGATATAAGTATTACACCCTGCACAAACAGCAGCATTTTGATGTTCTCTCTAAAGTATTCATCTCTCTGGAGTTGATGGTTTATGAATGTCCTGGGTTAGCACCACATGCATCCTCAAGAGTATGGTTTGTAATTTGTGAAGAAGACTATCCAGCCCAGCTCTCCTAACTAGTTTTTATTCTGTTATCAGCAAGTATTAACTGTGGGGGCTCAATGCTGCTGCTTGCTGGAGTAGCCAAATGCATCCATGAGCTGCCTCATGGAATCCTGCCCTGGTTAGCATGATCCTGATAATAGACCATGAACAAGGTAGTGTCTCTTTTCATCCTTGCTGCGCTGGCCAGGGCAGGAATTTTTTTCAATTAATTGGGAAGCGGGAAAGGAGAGAGGGGCAGACAGCAAAAACAACAAACAAACAAAAAACCACAAACAACCCCAAACTGGATAAAGTGTATATGTGGCAGCAGAAAGTACACAACAAATGAAAACTCTAATGATTACATATTATATCCTGTTAAGAAGAGATTGTATATTAGAGACAAACTAAGCTCAAGAACAACTTTCCATGCAAAGATTTGGCTGTGATTTGTCTAGGAATGTCATCTACAAAGCGACATTTAAGTCACCCAACTATGTATAGCCATCTGTATCTAATCTGTCTCCAGTGTTTGCTGAGAAAGGCAGATCTGTTGTTGGTTAAATATACAGTACATTTAAAAGAAATGTTCAATTTTTGGTCGGTTTTATCAATACAAGCTGGCTATTTTTCAAAGTAGTTTTCCTAACGTGTCATCAAACATAGTAGATTTACTGTAAGACTGATCCACAGAGAGAGAGAGAGAGAGATCATGTGGAAAAAGAAAGATGAAACAACAAAAAGAGGAGCACACCATCTTTCTTGATCCTTTCGTACCCAAGGGTGTATTTTGGCAGACGGTAAGCAGCATCTGACAGTGTCTTTATCTTCCATCTTGGTTTTCTCCTCCTTCAGCAGCAAAGTATCCAGTGAGAGATGGGAGGGGAAAAAATGGAATTCTATATAATTGTAGTAGGAAGTTCAAAAAGCATATTGTTATGCAGCATACTCACCACGAGATCGCCCCTTTGTGTTAGCATGTGATGTTGCAGAGATTTTCTGTCAGGCTGTCTGTGATTGCACACCTCCCAGTGCTCCAGCTGAGAGGTTGCTAGTCCAAATCCCTTCCTGGGTAACAGATATCCAGGTGTAGCCTAAAGTCTCAAAGAATCAACCTCTCTTCTGGGTCTTGTGCTTAACCCATTTCTGGGGTTCCACTGCCTTTCCCCAGGTCTGTGTCAAGCACTCCTGGTCCCACCAGTCTTCCTGAGGCCTCCAGCAGTCTCTTGCGCTTCAGCTCTTCACGGGGGGCCAGCCTTCCTGTCTGCTCCCCCTTCAGACTTGGATCTCCTCCTTAACGTTATCACCTGATGTCTCCCAATTCCACCCTCTGTGGCTGAGAAGCAACTAGTTAGGTACATCTATGCATCGGTGCCATAATTAATTAACGGTTAAACCCTTTCCAGCCCACAATGGGTTTCACCCCATCACATATAAACCACGTTTATCTCAGATTTCAGAAATTAGTTCAAAAATATCTTTTATAGCGATCAAACAGGTTCAGGAGTGATGGAATCAATACATCAAGTGAAAAAAGCAAGATAGAGCAGAGAGATTTAAAAAAATCAGGAATGTCACCCCACTTCTGAGCAGTAGCAGATATCAGGACCTTGCAGGGCAGTTTCCTGCAAGAGGAAAAACCAGTGATGCAGAGTCTGGGCATTTTGTGAGTGAAACTATGTCCACTCTAAACAGAGGTGGTCACAGACAACATGCAGGCAAATCCCTCTTATAGAAATTTCAGCCCAAACACCACTGCCTGCTTCCCAGGAAGCAACTGTGCCCCAAGCACTGACTCCAGTTAGAGAGATTAAGGGACACAGAAGACTCTCTTGTTGTTTGCAACAGCTCCACCAAAAGAGCGTGCATCATAAAGCTAACAACAATTCAACGTTTCTTCAAAGATTGTGCACTGCTTGCGTATTAAGAAAATGAACTTGAAAGACTACATAGAACACCACCGTCTAGGGAACACTCACCATAAAAGTAAAATACAGAAATGCAGAAGTCTCGAGTAAAAACAATGTAAAGTGCTGCTCATCTGACTAGAGTATTCTTTTGTGTCTAGCAATGAAATAAGCACTTAAGAGAGTGAGGTGAAAAACATATTTTGGTTGAGTTTTGGCACACTCACGAAACATCTGGGCAAGCAGTGAAAATATGATAAAATTGAAATGTTGCATTCCAAACAGAAAATGGCTGCATGACCATCTTTAAAATGACTGACAGTCAATTATGAAATAGAAAACCCAGGGCAAGTGCTGGGCACAGATTTGTTCTCAAGGAAGGGGGAACGAGTGATTTTTGTGGTGCCATATTTTTTTGGAAAAAACAGTCTTGCCATAGTGAAAAGGACAAATGTCACAAACATTTGGAGAGTGGGGAGGGAATAAGTTGACATTGGCATCTGTAACAGTTTTCAATAGGTTTCCACTATTGTAGTATTCAGAGCAGAGAGCATTGTCAAAGAAATAAAAAGAAAGGTCCTGCACAGGAAGCTCAGATAATAAATAAGATTGTCCTTGATGAGTAGGCTCTGATGAGTTCATCTTTGCTTCATTTAAGGGCCAAATTCAGCTTGCCATTCTCATTTGAGTATTCAGTGTGCCTTGAAGTCAGTGGGACTATTTACATGCATAAGACAAGCAGCATTTGACCTCTATTATTGGCCCTGCGACATGGTTGGTTTCTTGGATAGTGACATAGTGTAGGGTTTTCTCACTGGATTTAGGAGTGGGGTAAAAATAAATGTGATTGGGGAGATCCTGTGTAGATGTCAGAACTTTCAAATGAGTTTACAGTGACATTAGGTATAAGAAGGAACCTGATGAAAAGGGGAGGAATGAACAAAATCAGCCACAAACAGTGGATAGTGGGTTCAGCTAACAGCTGTTTTGAGGCCACAAAGCACATCACAAGCTCACGTTGTCTTTATGGTTTCTTTTTCTGAGTCCTTCCTGCTACCAGAAAATGGAATAGAAGCCATCTAGATTTAGGAATTACTAGTGAACAGTATTTCCTTATGTGTCACAGTGGGTAACTTGGTGTTGAAAATTGTTATTTCTGGACAAATTATAGATATACCACAGATTTACAATAGTTTTCTGTAAAAGAGAATGTAATTTATAGTATTGATTTATCCTCCCTGTTTCCTTCAGATTAACAGGGATTGCCAGATTAATATAGTACAGGAGCTAATCACGTATTCATGTTATTAGAACCCTAACTTGGAGGATTGTCCACAGCTGACAGTTGTGTGGTAAATAATGTTGAGACTGAGAGAATGAGCAGAGGAGGTGTGTTGATAGTCATGATACGTTGAAGCATCTATAAGTGAATACTGTGGCATGTTTGCTTTTTGTGTTAATGAAAACATATGTTTATCTCCAGTGAATTCATTTAGAAAATACTTTTAATAGAAAAAGGAAAAGAGAGACATATGTCCCACTATTATGTTCCATCTTTCTGTCTTTTCATCCTGTTTTTAATCACACTGTCCAACATTTTTCTCCACTTGTCTTTTTCGTACACAGCAGAATATCGAAGTGGCTAGATGTAGGTAACGGTACAGTATGTGTGTCATTTGGTCATGTCAGTAGTTGCTAATTAACCTATCCCATGTTTTATAGCTGCACTATAACAGTCATCCATATATCCCAGTGTTGAGCTGTTCATCCTTGTGTTCTATTCCCATTAACTATGGCATATTAATAGGTGCTATCTAAAGAGTCTACAGAATTGAGAAGAGCAGGTTGTGAATAGTAGTTACTCTAATTACTGTGATAAAATTACTTTCAAGTTCTATGATAACTCCCCAGAATAAAGTGGGCCAAGTCCTGTGAAGTGCTGAAAAGCTACATTTCCCACAGGAGTTGAGGGTTCTCAGCACTGCTCAGAATTTAGTCCCACAGTAGTGCTATAGTTTTAGAGTATAGTGATGCTATAGCTGCTGTATTTTATAATTTTCCCCTCCACAATTTTAGAATATGCAAACTCTCTGCTGAACAAAAGATATTGGAGATGAAGTGAGCTCATGTTGTTATATCACAGAAGCTGGGGACAGATGGAGAAGTTTAAATATCCGTAAGGGATAAAGTGGGGGAGTTTCCAGTGACCAGAAATCAGTTTATATTGACCAGGAACTAGTCACTGGGTCCAGGTCAATATATTAGATTCAGACAGTGTGGAGTTCTTTGAAGTGTAGATGCACCTAATCTTTATGAGGAAGCGTCTACTGGTAGAATAATTGGACTTTATTAAAATACTATGCTCAAAACAGTTCTTTTCTGGATTTGAAAAAGGTGCAGAAAAGAGCAACGAAACTAGTTAGTGGAAAGGAACAGTTTCCATTTGAGGAGAGATTAAAAAGACTGGGAGTGTTCAGATTAGAAAAGAGATGATGAAGAAGGGTTATGAGAGAGGTCTTATAAAATCGTGAATGGTGTGGAGAAAGTGAATAGGGAAGTGTTATTTACCCCTTCACATAACACAAGGCTCAGGGTCACCTGATGAAATTAATAGGCAGCAGGTTTAAAACAAACATAAGGAAGTACTTCTTCACACATCACAGAGTCAACCTGTGAAACTTGTTGCCATGGGATATTGTAAAGGCCAAAAGTATAACTGGGTTCAAAGAAGAAGTAGCTAAGTTCCTGGAGGATAAGTCCATCAATGGATAATAGCCAAGATGGCCGGGTATGCAACTTCATGCTCTGGGTGTCCCTAAACCTCCAACTGCCATAAGCTGGAACTGGAAGGATCAATCAAAATTGCCCCTTTTTGTTCATTCCCTTTGAAGCGTCTGGCACTGGACACTGCTGGAGATAGGACACCGGGCTAGATAGACCATTGGACTGACCCAATATGGCCATTCTTATGTTAAATTAATATTGAACTCTGAAAAGGATCCTACTGTGGTTCTACTCAGAGTCATTCTGTTCAGTAAGGGAGTGTGGACCAGCACAGGACTGAGTGTCTGGATTCCTGAGTTATATATTCACCATGGGCTCTACCAGCCAAATTGCTCTTTCCCGCTGGCATGTCATCACCTGTAATCAGAGCTGGTTGAATTATTTTTTTTTGACAGAACAGCTTTCAGTTGAAAAATACTGATTCTATAGAACTGAAATAATCCATGGGAACTTTCAATGTAAACCAAGCAGGTGGGCTGCTGATCAGTGTAGGAGCTTTGAGAGCTTAGCTCTCAAGCTCCCCTCCAGGTGGGCTCCTGAGTTCCTCATCGGCCGCCTAGCAGGCTTCTGTGAGCCAGGGAGCCACAGAGCCTGGGGGGAGCTTGGCCCAGAAACAAGACATCAATTTTGGTTCTTTCAAAATTGAATTTTTTGAAAATGGCACTCGCATAGAAAATGTCATATATCCAACTTTTTGTTCCAATTCAGAATATTTGTTTTTCTTGTATTTGAAATTTTCCACAGGACAGCAGTTGTAGTTTCTGCATGACTCTACGTGTAATAGACATTCTGCAGGTCAAATTATACTCACAGGTACAACTGTGCAATCCCATTATCTCAGATTATGCCCTCAGTGACACCTGCTCAAATCCATTGAAGCCAATAGACTGCACAGCTATAAACGGTATAGTGGGAAAACAGTTACTACACAGTTGCACCCCTGATCCATCACAGCAGTTCAGTCTGGGGAGAAACTGTGGAGTGTCATGTGAAATGTAGTCTGTCTGGGGAAAACAGCCCATGGGGGAAGATGAGCCCTAAAACAGCTGAACTACAAGTCCCATGAAGCACTGCAGCAGCACATATATGTCTAATAGAGCCAAAGTGAAATGTTTTGTTATTTCCTGATCAGAAATGTTCTGAACTTTTCATTCTCCAAAAACAATAAAAATAAAAAAAATTCAGCTTTTCCTGTTGATTTGGCATGAAAAAAAGGTTTAAATATCAGAATTTCCTGTGGTATGGAAATTCTGATTTTCTATTAGCTCTGTTTCGCTTTTTTAAAAAATATCAAAGAACATAAAATGGCAAACAACCAAATAAAAATCATCATTTGTTGCGGAAATGGTTGTGTCAGGAAATTTTGATTTGCTAGGGTTCTATTTTGAAGGGAAATGTTGCTTTGATAATCATCCATGAGTTGTGTATTATAATACAAAACTTTAAAGGCAAAATGTTTGTAAAAGGATTCACTACTGTGGATGTTTCTCTGTAGATGAGGATTACCCAGGAGGCTATAGAAGGATCTTGAGGCAAAACAAATGACTTGGAGGTTGGGAGGGAACTTGCCAGCAAAGGAAAAGCCCAATAAAAGGAATGCTTCCTTTCAGAAGAGGTGTCAACTGCAAATCCAGACTTCCTGCATAAAATATGTCTTTCATGGTTGATTGAAGAGGTCCTTGGGGATCAAAGAATAGGCTAAGGTAAATGCACTCATGAACTGATTACTTCAGATTTGTATTCTCTCATAACTGGGTGTTCATTTGACACAGGGTGTCATCTAGCTCTCATTGAAGTAAGTGGAAAGGCTCCTTTTAAATTCAGTGGGAGTTGGATCAGGCACTTTTGTATACCATCTTCACTTATCTCAGCTGTCAAATGTTTCAGTTCCTCTCATAAAAACAACAAGGATAACACAGGACTTAGACTGAGAAGGAGATTTTTATATGTTTCAACGTTTCTTGTATTTGGAAGCTGAAACATTGCCAGCTAACTGATACGTGTTTTCAGATGCAGTATGAGCTTACGTTTTTTGTTTGGCTTTTGCAACAATGGTACAAGAAGCAAAAGTAAGTTTTATGGGTATGTAAGGTTGGAAACTGTCTCATAAGTCCTCCCAATTAGGCTTAATCAATTTTCACCTTTATCCATTTTTGGACAGAATCTTTGTCAGTTATATATTTTTTTATTATACACAGTATATGACAGACAATAAAACAGATAAGAGGAACAGGCAGGGGCCCAGGATACCGAGTGCCAGGGTACCAGGAAGCTCTCCTGTACTTCACAATGGTTGTCTCAGGCTCTGGTCTGGTATTCCCCCTCAGCCAGGTCCAGTATTCTTGTAGCTTTCCATATTATGTAATCATTAGCTTTCCTCCAATCAATGTCATTTAGCATTACACATACCCAGTTATACATTTACCAGAACTTTCATAATTTGTTTTTAATGTTCCATTCTATGTGGTAAATCACGAACAGTACATCAGCATTACACCAACACAATTCAGCATTAAACTAACAACACATAATCCTTATTTGCGACCATTCACCAATTTTCTTCATATTTTAAAATCATAGTTCAGTATATGAGGGGGGTAACCATGTTAGTCTGGATCTGTAAAAGCGGCAAAGAGTCCTGTGGCATCTTAGAGACTAACAGACATATTGGAACATAAGCTTTCATGGGTGAATACCCACTTTGTCAGATGCATGTATCCGACGAAGTGGGTATTCACCCATGAAAGCTTATGCTCCAATACGTCTGGTAGTCTATAAGGTGCCACAGGACTCTTTGCCGCTTTTACAGTTCAGTATATGTAGATCATCCTAAATGATTTATTAACATAACCTTTATTTTTTAATAGGAAAATTATAGGGAACAGTGTGACCTTCATGTCAACATGTTCTTATCTTTTCCAAACAGGGGTTTTCGGGGTACTTTTTGCTCAAAGTTTAGCATCACACTTGTCAGTCATTAAAAAGCCTTGTCAGTAATTTTCCCTGTTGCGTTTTGAGGTGCTTTATTCAAATTGGGGCCTAAATATTTAATTGTTCCCCAACAATTTAGATATATTTAGATTTATACTTGTTTAATTCTGTCCACTTCCACTTGATGACCATGAAAAGGTCTAGCATTGAGCATTTCAGTATTTCTTTGTTGTAAGATTGCACAATAATTATAAAGATAGTCAATAGGGAAATGAGATCAATAATGTGTGCAGTGTGTACAATGGTGTTGCTCTGTCTCTTCTTTTGTAAGCATAAGACAAGAGAAAACAGGCAGATACAGCAAACAGATGCGGGGGGGAGCAGGAGGTAACAGTGTATGACTGGTGTGACAAGCAGAGCTTGACCATAATACCTGCAAAAAGGAACATTAAGTTTGAAGCCGTGTCCATGGGCAGTCCAAAATTACATAGATGTTTTGTTGGTGTGTGTTACTTCTTCCAGAGGCTGACACCATATCCACGTTTTTCCTAGCTTTTGCTGGCCTGGGAGCAGATGACTAAAAGTCAACTTGTCTCCCATATGTCTGCGAACAATAGGCCACAAAAGTGACAAGGCAAACATAATGGAGTTCTGCAAGAGCTCGTAGAGGCAGAGCTCTGTGTGCTCAGGGGAAGGCTGACATATCAATACACTGATTATCAATGTGGCAATATGTTAAGGTCAAAAGAATAAATTAGATAGAACAGGGGTTATCAAACTTCATGACCCACCTCTGACAACAAAAATTACTTCCTGACCCCAGCAGGAGGGACCGAAGCCTGAGCCCACCCAAGCCCCACTGCCCTGGGAGAGGGGCCAAAGCTGAAGCACAGTGGCTTCAGCCCCAGTTGGGAAGACCTGTAACCTGAGCTGCCGTGGGGCTCGGGCTTTGGCCCAGAGCGGTAGGGCTCGGGCTTTGGCTTTAGCTTTGGCCCTGGGCCCCAACAAGTCGAACGCTAGCTTTGGTGACCCCATTAAAAGGGGCCATGACCCACAGTTTGAGAACCACTGAGATAGAATGAGTTGAACTTTGGCTACCCTTCACTACAAGTCAGGACAGGAAAAATGGGTAGCTATCATAACATTAGTTCCTAATTTTTTTCTATGCTGGAATCACATTTGATAGAAATTTCTTCACTTTTAGATCTCTGCAGTAGTGAGTGTATCACAGCTACATAATTGTACTACTCTGAGGCGTCTGGAAGATTATGAGAATTATGTAAGCCTCCAAACGTCAATAAGTCCCTTTAATAAAAAGGAATTATTTCTAATCAGTATATATTACTGAGACAGGAAACAAAGCACATATGTACTATAATGATAAATCTATGACATATGTGCCTGAACTGATGTTTAATGCATGTGGCTCTAGACCTCTGAGGTGGCTACTAGAAGCTGTATAGAAGAAAAAGAATAATTAATTCAGAAATATCAAAATATCTACTTTTATTTGATCTTCTGCAATAGCTTAGGATTCACTATCTACATTTACTGGAGAAAGGACTATGGCTATGAACTGGTTGGTCATCTCTCATTACTCTAAAACAAATCATCGTTGCCACTTTAACCCTATGCACCTCAAATTAATACTGATTGTTGTCTTCTTGTCTTGCATATTTGCTGCCAACTTGCTGGATCTAGTTTGGAGTTCAAACCCCAATTCTCAGATCTCTATTTAAGAGGAGTAAACTTGTTCAGATAAAATCAAAGACTTCCTGAGTCTTTGCTTAAAACTTGAACCAAATCAAAATCCCATTCTTCTTAGGGAAGGAAAAAAGTTCGGCTAAAAATTCCTTTTAAAGGAACCTCTGTATGTTTATTTTTTTTTTATTTTGGGGGTGGGGAAGGCAGGACTGAAGTATGAGTACTAAATTACTGAGAGATCATTTTATGGCATTTTTATTCTTTTGTGAATGCACCCTATTGGTTAGTTGCTGGCACCATGTTGGGAGAAGCCTCAGAAGAATCTATGCATTCTCCTCTTTTAGCCAGATTAAGATCTCGACACTCTTATTACTACTTAAGAAAGAGGTTCAGAAAAAGGATATCAGGATAATTTTTGTTGTCTCTAGAATAAAAGAGGAGGCTCTGCTCATACTAGAAAGAGGGACGATCTGGCTGGCACAAGTAAGATTAATAGAAAAGGAGAGAATAGAGGTTGTGGAAGTTTCATTTGATTTCTAAGGGTACATCTACACTACAAAATTAGGTCGAATTTATAGAAGTCTATTTTTATAGAAATGATTTTATACAGTCGATTGTGTGTGTCCCCACTAAGCGCATTAAGTTGCAGGAGTGCGTCCACAGTACCATGGCTAGCGTTGACTTTTGGAGCATTTCACTGTGGGTAGCTATCCCACAGTTCCCTCAGTCTCCGCCACCCATTGGAATTCTGGGGTAAGCTCCCAATGCCTGATGGGGCAAAAACATTGTCACGGGAGGTTTTGGGTACATGTTGTCAGTTGCCCCTCCCTCCGTGAAAGCAATGACAGACAATCATTTTGCGCCTTTTTTCCGTGCGGATGCCATACTGCTTTCAGCAGATGTTGCAGTAGGACTGCTACCCATCGTCATCGAACCACCGCTTCTGCTGCAACTCTACTCTCCTGTTCTTGTCTCGATAGTGAATTTCTTCATGTTGGCTGTCATGGGCTCCCACTTCCGCTGCAACTCTGCTTTCCTGAATCCACCTCACGGGTCATCAGCCACCGCTTCCACTGCAACTCCGATTTCCTGCTCTCCTACAGATGCCGTACCACGGCAAGCATGCAGCCCGCTCAGCTCAGCTCACCAACACCGCCACTGTTGTGTCCTGGTGCTGCTGGCAGCAGACGGTGCAGTAGGCCTGCTAACCATCGTCATGGAACTTTGTGACTTGCTCTCCCCTGCTCTGAAGCGCAAGAATACCAAGATGAGATCAGCCCTCACAGTTCACAAGCAACTATTCTCTTTATCAGTGATTTTTCTGTTATCTAAAGTCCATTATTTTATTATTATTGCTAAGGCACCTATCTTGGTAGCTAAGCATTGATCCTGGATGCACTTGGCTATATATGTATTCATTTCTGCATTGCTATGGGGAAACTGGTAGTGATCCCTATATTTAAATTTCCATTGTAAAGGATTCTTGTGACCTTTTTTTGAGACGCTCTCATTGCCTTCCTTTCTAGCAGGCCTTTGTTATTCTGCAGGGAGAATGCCCTTGGCTAGCAAAGTGCCTCTTCCTGTCCCATGGCATTCTGATCAGCTTTTGCTGAGATTAAAAATTGCCGTTTCTCCTCTCCTCTCCCTTACATTCCTCAGGAAGTTTTGGCAGCATATCAAAATAATAATTATACACAAACATTCTATGGCTGGCCTTATGTTGCTACTAGCACAGCATCAGCAGCAGACACTGTTCTGGGAGCTCATAGAGCAGATGTTTTGGGTGGGGGAGAGGAGAGAGATGGTCTGGTCTGGTCTGGGGGCACCACATGGGGCAGGAATAAGGCTGGACTTCTCTGGGACCCAGAGGCCCATCTTCGCCCCTCTGGCAACCAACATAGGGCTCGAGCGCCCCCAACTCCTCAGGAGGATGGAGGAGAGAGAAGAAGAGAGTGAGGGTGGGTTCCCCCAACCGGGCCCTGAACCCAGCACCTGGGCCCAGTGGCCCATCTCACCTCTGGAGCACCACATGGGGTGAAACTCCCCCAACTCCCAAGGGTGTGTGTGTGTGTGTGTGTGTGTGTGTGTAAAGAGAACTGGCCCAAGTTCCTCCCTTCCCCACTAACCAACCACATAACTCAGCAATCTGTTCCCTCCTCTGATATAACAGCTTTCTTTTGTTCCCAATCACTGCAATTAGTCCTGTAGCTTGAATGGTAGCAGTGCTGACTGTTCAGTGTCCTATGAGGATGTGCAAAATAGAATTTGTTTTTACCCTGCCTTCTCCTTTAGGAAATCCTAAAATTACATTTTAAAATTGTGTTAAGAGAATGTTATTTAGATTGCACTTGTCAAGTCAAGCACTTGAAAGTTGGGAAATACCCGATTGGCAGTTGCGTGTAATTTTAATTCGTCCCCCTTGTGCATAAGCATTTTATGACAGTCTGTAATTACATACTGATGTACTGTTTTTTTTACATGATCCCTGACTCATTCAGTGCCCAGGATGGAAACACAAGGGGGCAGAATTAAGGTTGTGTGGGCAAACATAAAGCTGGCTTTTTCTAATTTTTTCTGGTGTTTGACTTTGCAACCTAAAGCATTTTGCAACCTAGCATTCTTTGAAGGTATTTTTGTTGCCGTTTCTAATATTACCTAATATTAATAATACCTAATAAGATTAATTTATTATATTAATTTATTATATTATATATTATATTATATTAATTATCTAATATTAATAATACCTAATAAGGTATTTTTGTTGCCGTTTCTCATTTGAGCTAAACAGAATAGCTGTAAAGGGAAAACAGAAGTCTGGGATTTGTAAAGCAGAAGAATAAATAAGCACTACATGCAGGGGACCACTTGACTGCAGTGGGATTTTTGCCTGAATAAGTACAGCAAGATTCAGATTTACTGGTTTTAATGGCCTCCGGAGTTTAGATGACTGAAAATTCATGAGTAAGAGGAATGATTAAGGGTATGTTTACACTACGAAATTAGGTCGAATTTATAGAAGTTGATTTTTAGAAAGCAATTTTATACAGTCGATTGTGTGTGTGTTCCCACTAAGCACATTAAGTTGGCAGAGTGCATTCACAGTACCAAGGCTAGCGTCAGCTTTTGGAGCATTGCTATCCCACAGTTCCCGCAGTCTCAACCGCCCTTTAGAATTCTGGGTTAAGCTCCCAATGCCTGACAGGGCAAAAACATTGTTGCATGTGGTTTTGGGTACATCTCAGCAGTCGCCCCTCCCTCTGTGAAAGCAACGGCAGACAATCGTTTTGTTCCTTTTTTCCTTGTGGGCACCATACTGCTTTCAGCAGACAGTGCAATAGGACTGCTAACTGTCGTCATCGAACCACCACTTCCGCTGCCACTCTGCTCTCCTGCTCTTATCTTGATAGTGAGTTTCTCCACGTTGTCTCTCACGGGCTCCCGCTTCCGCTGCAACTCTGCTCTCCTGCTCTCATGAATCCACCTTGCAGGTTGTCAGCCACTGCTTCCACTGCCACTCTGCTCTCCGGCTCTCCTGGTGGTCTCGCAGGGCCGCTTCCACTGCAACTCTGCTCAGCTGCCCTTGTCTCACCATAAAACGGCAAGCGTGCAGCCCGCTCAGCTGTCGTGTCCTGGCAGCAGACGGTGCAGTAGGTCTGCAAGCCATCATCATTGAACTACCGCTTCCGCTGCCACTCTGCTCTCCTGCAGACGCCATACCACGGCAAGCATGGAGCCCGCTCAGATCACCTCGACAGTTATGAGCATTGTAAACACCTCACGCATTATCATGCAGTATATGCAGAACCAGAACCTATAAAAGCAGGCGAGGAGGTGATGGCAGCGCGGTGACGAGAGTGATGAGGACATGGATACAGACTTCTCTCAAAGCATGGGCCCAGGCAGTTTGGCCATCCTGGTGGCAATGGGGCAGGCTCATGCCATGGAATGCAGATTGTGGGCCCTGTGAAACAAGCACAGACTGGTGGGACCGCATAGTGTTGCAGGTCTGGGATGATTCCCAGTGGCTGCAAAACTTTCGCATGCGTAAGGGCACTTTCATGGAACTTTGTGACTTGCTTTTCCCTGCCCTGAAGCACAAGAATACTAAGATGAGAGCAGCCCTCACAGCTCACAAGTGAGTGACGATAACCCTCTGGAAGCTTGCAATGCCAGACAGCTACCAGTCAGTCGGGAATCAATTTGGAGTGGGCAAATTTACTGTGGGGGCTGCTGTGATCCAAGTTGCCCATGCAATCACTGAGCTGCTGCTATCAAGGCGTAGTGACTCTGGGAAATGTGTGGGTTATAGTGGATGGCTTTGCTGCAATGGGATTCCCTAACTGTGGTGGGGCGAAAGATGGAACACACATCCCTGTCTTGGGACCGGACCACCAAGGCAGCCAGTACATAAACTGAAAGGGGTACTTTTCAATGGTGCTGCAAGCACTGGTGAATCACAAGGGACCTTTCACCAACATCAGCGTGGGATGGCTGGGAAAGGTAAATGATGCTCGCATCTTCAGGAACTCTGGTCTGTTTGAACAGCTGCAGGAAGGGACTTACTTTCCAGACCAGAAAATAACCATTGGGGATGTTGAAATGCCTATAGTTATTCTTGGGGACCCAGCCTACCCCTTAATGCCATGGCTCATGAAGCCATACACAGGCAGCCTGGACAGTAGGCAGGAGCTGTTCAACTACAGGCTGAGCAAGTGCAGAATGGTGGTAGAATGTGCATTTGGATGTTTAAAAGCATGCTGGTGCAGTTTACTTACTCGGTTAGACCTCAGTGAAACCAATATTCCCATTGTTATTACTGCTTGTTGTGTGCTCCACAATATCAGTAAGAGTAAGGGGGAGACATTTATGGTGGGGTAGGAAGTTGAGGTAAATCTCCTGGCCACTGATTATGTGCAGTCAGACACCAGGGCAGTTAGAAGAGCACAGCAGGGTGCGCTGCACATCAGAGAAGCTTTGAAAACCAGTTTCATGACTGGCCAGGCTACAGTGTGAGAGTTCTGTTTGTTGCTCCTTGATGAAAACCCGCCCCCTTGGTTCACTCTACTTCCCTGTAAGCCAACCGCCCTCCCCCCTTTGATCACCACTTGCAGAGGCAATAAAGTCATTGTTGTTTCAAATTCATGCATTCTTTATTAATTCATCACACAAATAGGGGGGATAGCTGCCAAGGTAGCACAGGAGGGGTGGGGAAGGAAAGAAGCACCGGGTGGGGTGGGGGAGGAGAGGAGGAGGGAAGGACAAGGCCACACTGCACTTCAAAACTTATTGAATGCCAGCCTTCTGTTGCTTGGGAAGTCCTCTGGGGTGGAGTGGTTGGGTGCCCGGAGGCCGCCACCCCCACGTTCTTGGGCTATGGAACTTGGGGAGGAGGGAGGGTGGTTACACAGGGGCTGCAGCGGTGGTCTGTGCTCATGCTGCCTTTCCTGCAGCTCAACCATACGCCGGAGCATATCAGTTTGATCCTCCAGTAGCCTCAGCAGTGCCTCCTGCCTCCTCTCATCGTGCTGCTGCCACCTATCATCTTGCTCCCACCACCTCTCCTCACATTCATTTTCCGCTTTCCTGGACTCTGCAATTGTCTGCCTCCACGCATTCTGCTGAGCTCTTTCTGTTTGGGTGGACTGCATGAGCTCAGAGAACATTTCATTGCGAGTGTGTTTTTTTCACCTTCTTATCTGCGCTAGCCTCTGGGATGGAGATAATAGGGGGAGTGTTGAAACATTTGCAGCTGTGGGAGAAAAAAAAGGGAGAGTAGTATTTAAAAAGACACCTTTTAGAGAACAACGGGTAGACTCTTTCATGGTGAATGGTTTCAAACAGCAGCGCCCTCCTTTCCCATTTCAAGCACTCGTTGGGTTGGCAATTTCATGGAGAATGGTTTGAAACCATTTCACAGTGAATGGTTTCAAACAGCAGTGCCCTCCTTTCCCATACCAAGTACCCATTGGGTTGGCCATTTAAAAGGAGGGGCTGCGGTTTTTGGGTTAAGGTGCTGCACAAACCCAACTAACCTCCCCCCAACCCAATTCTCTGGGATGATCGCTTCACTCCTCCTCCCACCACGTGACTGGTATCAGGGAAGATCTCTGCCAGCCAAATGTGAACAGCTCAGCGTGAATGCCCTCCCCCCCCACCGTGTGGGTAAAAGCGGGGATGATTTCTTTTCAGCCACAGGCAAACAGCCCAGCAGGAGCGGCCACCTCTGAATGTCCCCTTAATAAAACTCCCCTATTTCAACTAGGTGACCATGAATGATATCACTCTCCTGAGGATAACACAGAGAGATAAAGAATGGATGTTGCTTGAATGCCAGCAAACTCCGGGACCATACGCTGCCATGCTTTGTTATGCAGTGATTCCAGACTACGTGCTACTGGCCTGGCGTGGTAAAGGGTCCTACCATGGAGGATGCAATAAGGCTGCCCTCCCCAGAAACCTTTTGCAAAGGTTGAGGGAGTACATCCAGGAGAGCTTCCTTGAGATGTCCCTGGAGGATTTCTGCTCCATCCCCAGACACATTAACAGACTTTTCCAGTAGCTGTACTGGCCGTGAATGCATCTCAAGTCTTCAGAGAAAATTAATCTTTAAACACATTTGCTTTTAAACCATGTATTGTATTTACAAAGCTACACTTACCAGAGGTGCCTTCTCTGCCTTCAAAGTCCGGGAGCCCGCCTTGGGAGGGTTGGGAGGATATTGTTCCAGGGTGATAAACAGGTCCTGGCTGTCAGGGAGAACAGTTTCATCCTCCACTTCATGATCATCTTCCTCGTCCCCAAAATCCTCATCCTTGTTGCGTGAGACTCCCCACCCTTGCAGGAGTCCATGTACAGGGGTGGGGTAGTGGTAGGGGCACCACCTAGAATTGCATGCAGCTCATCATAAAAGCGGCATGTCTGGGGTTCTGACCCAGAGCGGCCGTTTGCCTCTGGTTTTTTGGTAGCCTTGTCTGAGCGCCTTAAGTTGCACGTGGCACTGCTACGGGTCCCTGTTATAGCCTCTGTCCTTCATGCCCTTGGAGATTTTTTTCAAATATTTTGGCATTTCATCTTTTGGAACGGAGTTCTGATAGCATGGATTCATCTCTCCATACAGCGATCAGATCCAGTACCTCCCATTTGGTCCATGCTGGAGCTCTTTTGTGATTCTGGGACTCCATGGTCATATCTGCTGATGAGCTCTGCGTGGTCACACCACACTGGCCAAATGAAATGAAATTCAAAAGTTCCCGGTGCTTTTCCTTTGTACCTGGCTAGTGCATCTGAGTTGAAAGTGCTGTCCAGAGCGGTCACAATGGAGCACTCTGGGATAGCTCCCAGAGGCAAATACCGTCGAATTGCGTCCGCACTAACGCAAATTCAACCCGGTGATGTCGATTTCAGCGCTAATCCCCTTGTCGGGGAGGAGTACAGAGATCGATTTTAAGAGCCCTTTAAGTCGACAAAAATGGCTTTGTTGTGTGGACGGGTGCAGGGTTAAATTGATCTAACGCTGCTAAATTCGACCTAAACTCATAGTGTAGACAAGGGCTAAGAAGCAATTTTTCAAAAGATTTACTGTATTTTATAATGGCAATTACCCTTCAAACTAGTTTTGAGTCAAATCTAACAATCCTAACTCAGTCAAAACCCCAAGTATGAGCTAATGGAAGTTTTGTCTGCATAAGTAAGGAGCATTTGGCCCTATGCCATTATTTAATTTATGAAGAACAACATTGTATTATATACACATAAGTTGACAGCTTTTCTTTGCTGTTCTAAATTGTATTTAGAGACAGATTAATTTAAAATGTTTTCTTTAGAAACTAATGATAGGAAATCTATTTCATTTTGCCAAACACTGTGTGTGGGTTTTGGGAGAACCTTGTAAAGTAATGAGAACTGCGTATTGTATACAAGGACCACCTTTCAGTGAATGAAAAATGTTGAAGTATAAGAGGCCTTTCTTAGTCTTGGTATGGAGCTGCCAGCATTGTCAGTACAATTTATTCACACTGTTCAAGTGCTTATGAAAGCTATGGAGCAGCATGATCTGTAAGTGATTGAACAGACAATACTCCAGAGCTTTGAGAACAAATAAAAAGCCACTATTACAGGCTGCCTGCATCATAATGAGAGCTTTCTAGGAACTCTGCCAGTCTAAATAAAACACAGTCTTGCTGTAATTTTATATAGAAAAGAGGACTAAGGCTACACCATACCCTACACAAACGTTTTGCTCCCACTTTTTCCATAGCCAAGTGATAATCTGACCTGAGGCTGTGTATGCCAAGTTTAATTATGCTTTCATATTCTACTTTCCATTAACAATTATACTTCAGCTAACTGGTTACACTGCTAAATTTCATCTTCCAATCTAAACATATCTGTCCTAATGTCTGACTTACTTAACTCATCTGAAAACAATTACATATCCTCTACTGTACATTTGATCCAATAAATCTACAGTGGGTATAAACTGGCCAAGAAGAGATAATCCATAGAGTTTAGCCATTAATATTATAACACTGAATTTGTACAAACAGTTCTTAAGGCTGAAATCCAGATCCTGGTGATCTATGTGGAGCAGTTATGCCATTCCCCTTTTTATGGGGTGAGGAATAGGAAGAGCCATGGAGTGTCAGATCCTTGGCCCTACAACCTTCCATCCATGCATACTGCTAAAGCAGAACTCTGCACTGGCAGGGCTTACTTGCCCCCATCAGCTCCCCTGAATGCAGCCCCAACCTTGCACAACAGAACTGTACCAGAGGCCCTCACCAGCCATAGAGGTGGGGGTTAGATTTGCCCCTGAGGGTATGTCTACTTAGAATTAAAATTCCATGGCTGGCCTGTGTCAGCTGACTTGGGCTCATGGGACTGAGGCTGCAGAGCTGTAAAATTGCAGAGTAGATGTTTAGGCAAGGAGGGAGGGTCCCAGTGCCCATGCTCCGGCCTGAGCCTGAATGTCTACACAGCAATTTTTAGCTCTTCAGCTCAAGCCCGCTGACCTGGGCCAGCCACAGCCGGGCTATGAGTCTTTTATTCCAGTGTAGATGTACCCTTAGTGAGTTGATAAATGACTGATATTTTGACAACAAAATAATTTGAAATGTCTGGGAAACTTTTGCTTGGACTATACTCATGAGTATGTCCTAGCTATTTTTAATGGACTAAATTCTGAGGACTTTACTCAGTGTCTAGTCAGATAAATTCCTGTTAACTGTAGTAGAAGTATATCTGAGTAAATACATGACAAGACCTCAGGATTTTGCCCCATGACTTTATATGCAAAGAGTTTTATCTCTTTAGCATTTTATATTGCCACTTAACTTGCATTTCCACTATAAACATCCTGAATGCTACAAACAATGTTTCTGGATAACATACTTTCTAGAAAGATATCATGATTCTAGTATCTTGGACATTTAAAATTTAAAAATTTAAATTTTAAATTTAAAAATTTAAAATTGTCAGGCTATCACCTGTCATACGCATTGTCATCCTGAATAAAGGTTTTCAGAACACAGTGGTTTAACCCATAAAGTCATTTTTGATTGGGGAATGACAAGCAGGATACATTTCTGTAGGTTTCCACTTAAAATGTTAAAGAATAGACTTTAAAAAATAAGAACTGATGTCTGTATTGCCAATCCTAAGCATTCAGAAATTATGAGACTGGCTAAAAAATAATGAAATTTTAAGAAATTCTGTTTTTTTCTTATTGCATTCTGGCTTTTGTCCTTTAAGCTCTTCTCTGCAACTATGAGAATTGGAAACGTATTTTTTTAATGAAAGAAGACATGATCATGTAACATGACTCCAGGAGCAGTGCTTTAAGAAAAATACCAAATATTGTGAGTCTTGCAATAAAATCAGGAGAATTGGCAACGCTATATTGTTCAAGCAAGCTATAGCCTTTTTGTGTTTTGTTTGAAAAAAACAAAACAAAACAATGATTTAAACTGGACCAGCTAATGTATTATTCTTAGTAAACCAGATTAAGCAGAAATTGGCTTTCATTTAAGTGAGAAATGAAAAGATTTATTGACATGAGAGGTAAATATTTTGTGGAGGCAAAGCCAAGGTCTACATTTATTTAGAAGGACACTAAATCTCCAGGTTTTCCTCAACATTAAGTCCATATATTTCATGTATTATTTTTCTAATTTATTTTATTACCATAAATGATAACTAAAAAGGAGATACACATCATAATGCCTTAGGATATAAAAACACTTCTCTGAACACCTCAGGCAACAGCCTAAGTTAGCAGATGGGCTTTGCACCATGGCCTCAGTGCTAACAAACCCTGATTCTGTCAGACACGTGGGGAAGCAAGTTCCACAACCAAGGAGTCTCCATTGGAAATACCTGCTACCAGTAGATATTCAGATCAAGGGTCTGTTAGTGAAAATGCATTTGCTGATGTTAGCTTTGTGGTATCCTTTCTTGTGAATCCTCAGATTGTGTAACTGGGGGAGATGACTTGTTTGACTTTACTCTTTTCCGGGTATGTTCCGAAACTGAATAGGGTAGAAATCCCTGCTATGATGTTTAGAATGCAAAGCTGTGTTGGACCCTGCACATCTTATAAAATGCACAGCAGCCATCTCTAGCACTTTTGTAACCTAAGAGGGCTGTAGTGATTCAGCCGAAGGCTCTTGTGGAGCTCTTGCCTTAGTTCATATACACTTTGAGAACACTTTACACTGTTAAGGGAGCCAATAACCATATTTCAGCTTTTTACAGCTGTTTCTTCTGTAGAGTGCTTAAAAGCAATTTGCAAGCATTATGTGATCAAGGAAAATTATATTTTTATCAACTCTCCTTATATTCCAAAATCAGCTACACCATTTTTTCCTCAAAGTTGAAATTTTTAAAAAGTCACTTTTAGGTACAGGCCAAAACTGAAAAATTTCAGCCTCAAAAGTAGATGTTTTATAAAGATAACAATGACTGAAAACAAGGGGCTAGAATAGAAAACATTATGAAACCTTAAATGTAATATAAAGCTCATGCTCAAATAAATTGGTTAGTCTCTAAGGTGCCACAAGTACTCCTTTTCTTTTTGCGAATACAGACTAACACGGCTGTTACTCTGAAACCTGTTAAATATAATGGTCACTGTTGCTTCTGCTATCATACTCACTAAACATAATCTAATAAGGAACAAACAAATGATTTCTTATAAAGCATTGCTAAACATTAGCATTTTTCAAATAAAAATCCTTTTTCATTTTATTAAGAAACTAATGACTTACTGTTGACATTTCTAATTATGTTTTTTTCTCTTTACATCAGGAAAATAATGGAGAATAGAAACTATTTTGGTATCATACATGTTCAAACTACACTTTTATGAATCTAAAAAAAATTCTCTTTGAAACCATTTAATGAAAAAGAGAAGGCAAAGCATGAGGAGAATTATTTGGCAAAGCCTTATCATTCTCAGTTTCATTATGTTCACATTTCAATGAAATCCCACAGAAGAACCAAAGGGGCTGATTCTGACTTCCCTTATATCAGTTCTGCACTGATGTAACTCTACTTAGTTCAATGAATTACTGCAAGTTACACGGCTAAATGTAAGCTTATAATTAGGGCCAAAGTGTGCCTCTCTTTTTTTTTTTTCACTTGCATCCCACCCTTAACATTAGGCAAAATAAAGAGCGTTCATAATGTAGCTCAGTCAAAAGTGAACACAAGTACTTATAAAGGAGAGAGTGTGTCTGCCAGTAAAACGTGGGCCTTTTAGTATGGGCTTAACACAAATGTATAGTGATACACAAAAGTGTGCACTAAAACTTGAAAAATAAAGGTGAAATCCTGACTCTGTTGAAGTTGATGGGAGTTTTGGCACTGATTTCAATGATGCTAAGATTCATCCTGAGTATTTGGAAATGTGGATGGCGTTAAAATTTGCCAGCCTACAGAAAGAAATGTAAAATTACTTAAATACACCAAGTATGGATCCTTGCTAGTTGCTATCATTATCTAAGACTTTCCATGCAGTAGAGTGATCACTGTTAATTAAAAAAGTGTTAGATTGTGAACTTAAATCAGATCATTTGTGCATAGCTGCCAATAGTAGATTGATGTACGTGTTTGAGGGTCTTAGCTGCAGCTTCCATTCAAAATAGTAGGCAACTAAGGATGTTCTTCTGTTACAAAAGGTGCATTCGAAGAGGACCTGGGCTAAAATATTTCTAAAAGAAGGGTTGTATAGTCTCTCAAAAGTGGGATGTTTCACCCGTAATCCACAGTTACTTGTATAGTGCTATTGATAACAAGTGCAGCTGTGCCAAATGTGCAAGATATTTCACCTGTTTGGTGGACTATACATTGCAGAACAGTTTACTGAAAAGCATAGTCTCTAGTAGAAATGGGGGGAAAATAGGGGGGGAGAGAAATTAACTGTCTTTCTTTTATTTTTGTATCAATATTTTGATTTTTTTTTAAATTTCATCTGATTTCATCTGATTTACATTTCAGCTGATTTAAAAAAGAGGGGAGGGGACATTGTCGTCTTGACAATGCATCTAATTTTTTTTTTTTGCCATATTTGGCCAAACTTTAGAAACTCTGTGGGAGTTTCTACCCATTTGTGATTTTGCACATCTCCAACCACCTCTCCCAAGATTCTGCTGCTCCTTTTCTGTTGCTCTCCTTAGCTTCAACTTCTGCTGTTTCCACAGCTGCTCTGCTCCCTCACTGTCTTCCTGCTGCTGGGTAAGATGGTGGAATGGGGGCAGCTGGGAGTCTCTCACCCCTCTCAGCAAGTGTGGGGACTGGGGACAGGAGGGAGTTTCTTCACACATTCCACCCCCATCCAAGCCCTGGTATGGGAGCAGTTCTGGGAATGGAAGAGGAGGGCAAAAGGACAGCCAGTTACAGGGTTTGCCATGTATAACCATAGGAAAACTGAAAGGCTATGGGAAAAACCTGTAAATTGGCAATCCTGGAAAAGGCCTGAGGAGATACACATGAAGGACCAGGGAGAAGGAGACTTGAAGAGGCAGGAACCCTGTGTAAATGCCTGAAGAGGTTCAATGGAGTAGGAGGTTGCTTGTGAGGTGTGCACTAAGGAGTGAAGACTTAGACTTGTGGTGAAAACAGGAAAAGGATTGGTTGACCTGGGATGAGAGAAGTGGTTTGGACTCAAGACTTGATGTGTGCACCTGTTCTTCTGTAGGGGTTCCAGGTGGGGCTTTTTTAGAGTGTGGCGGGAAGACCCAGTTGTCACTCCCTTACATCGAAGGAGAAAGTTGCATTGATGCTGGGTAGAGCATTCTGATCATGTTTTGTCATGTTTGGATTTTGGAAGGAGAGGACTATGGTTGGTTTGGTTGGAGGATCAGACCAAATTAACTACCAAACTGAAGAGGGGAAACTGAGGTGCACACAGGGGAAAACTGACATAGTGGCTATTCCAATGCCTGACGAGGTAAGCTGCTGCTCCAGTGACACTCTGGAGAATGTAGGGCATATTTTTTGGAGGATGACCTAAGACTGGTGAATCATAGGTTAATCAATGAAGGCCATGCTGCCCTCAATATGTTCATGCAACACGCAGTTATGTCATTTGGGAGGTCACCATTCGGCTTGAGGGGATCGTATGGTTCGAGGCTCCTGTCAGCTCACCCATGCTGTGAATCTGAGGGCAGAATTTGGTCTTTTATGTGCAAAGAGCTCAGGATTAGGCCCCAAATATATAATTTAAAGACATATCTCTTTAAAAAAATTGACAATATGTTTGTCAATCCAACATGCACAAAAATCTTTTTATGGGCCATCAAAATAGAGCCTCTTCAGAAAGTGAAATGCTTCAACAGAAGTAAAAGTATTGAGGCCAAGTGTACAAATTAATTTAGAATTAAAAATAAATGTACTTAATAAGAAAATGCAATTATTTGATCTGAAAGAAAAGAACAAACATGGTAGATTAACGTCCTCTGAATAGTAAATCTATAAACATTTGTTGCAATAAAACAAGAAAACTGATTAAAGATTAAAATTTATTAACATTAGAAATGTTCATTATATTCAACTATTCTTTAAAAATTTCTCCTAATGTAGAGCAATCTGGAAGATGTTATTGACAAGTTAGTATGTTGTTTTTCTTTTTTAGCTTTGTTTAGAATGAGCAGAGTTGAAATAACTCAGGCAGCTAAAATACCTTTTACAGATTTATTTTCTGAAACAAAAAGAAATGGTGTTCAATACAAAAATGCTGTTCAAGTAAGATGGGTCACAAAAAGTGACCATCTGTCATACATTATTTTAGTGTAACCTCTGCCTCATAAAATAGGGCCTTCCCTGCTCTCTTGTGGCAATGTGAAGCTATTTCAATTCTATTTACACCCTCTAGGCATCAGCATGATTTGGAAATCTAATAAAGTAACTCATCAAAGAACAAGCCATGTGCCCAGAATTTGTATTACTATACTACAGGGAACCCAAGTGGTATTATCCTTTAACCATATGTCTTCTAAAGCTCCATTTATTGCCATAAAAATCAATGTTGTTGTGGTGGAAAGTGCCAAATAAGGCTAAACAAAAAATGTTACACAGAATACTAATAGTGTGCTGAAATTCTTCTCCCAAATGAACAGAAATGCACAGTTCACCAGAAAAATATCACAGTATATTTTTAATCTTCTTAAACGGATATCAGAGTATGCACAATTCCAGTCAACTTGTGTACATTCTAAATCCACAGTCATCACATTAAAGACAGCAGAAAACATAACAACTGAAGGCCACACTTTTTCATATTTAGATTAGTTCTAGGAAAGAGACTGGAACCATGCCAACTTGCAGCATTTCGTCTTGAGCATTCCCTCACAGGAAGAAGGAGTTTGGTTGGTGGTGAATTTTGCTGCCTTCCCCTGACAAGAGTTCCACTGACAGGGGGAAGGGGGTGGGTGTCAGCCCTCCATATCCACTTAGCTGCTGAGATCTGTGGGAGCCCTGCGTCTACATAAAACTTCTAGGCCTACCGGCTCACCTAGTGAAAAGGAAACTCAGACATTAGTGTTCACAAAGGCCCAGATCCTCAAAGGTATTTAGCGGCAAAGAGTCCTGTGGCACAAAGGTATTTAGGTGTCTCTCTGCCTCTTTATGTGGCAAAGTCCACCATTTATGTGCCACGGACGTTTTCAAAGCCACCATTTAGCTGCTGCCTAATCCTATAGCATCTAAGTCCCTTAGGTGCCCAAGTTTCCACCAGTTGGCATTTGCAAAGCTGCCCCACAGCTAACAAGCTGCACTGAGCCCTAGCTCAAGCCAAAGCCCTAGAGGCTCCAAAGCAGGATTTTCATACTAGGCCGGAGACTATCTATTTCACCACCCTGGCCTGTAGACATGTTCTGAGGCATGCCTAAGACTTGATACTTATCATACCCTGCATCAGGAAGGCTAGATGCAGGCTACTGATAGGTAGGGGGCAGCAGAGTATCCTCACAAAAGACAGCCAGGGGCCACAGAAGAACATAGTGCAAACATGCGAGAGGTATTGAATGTTAGCAGGAAACAGAAAGTAGGTGAAAGAGAAAGAGAGAGGCTTTCAGCTCCAGGGCACAAGCTGTGGGCTGACCTGGCTTTAGCACCTAACTCCAGGAGCAGGGTCATGGCTGAGGATCCCAACTGGAGGGAGGTGGCTTTCTGTGGCACCATGTCAGTCATGGGCACCTAAGTTCCTCTCCTCTCTTTACCCCTCTCCTGGGCATTTCATTCCTTGGGAAGGTTAGGCGGCTCACTGCTCAGTTGGCTGGCTTCAGACAATCTCTTTCTGAGGCTCCTAACATGCATTGTATGAGGCGCCTCGGTGCCTGGCTTCAGGGTGAAAATTCCACTGGGTGGCAGGCCACTTAGGGTTTGGGCATTGCAGTGTTGAGTGGAGGAACCCCTAAGTAGCCTTAAGGATCTGGGCCATAGTGTCCCTGAGTGCCAATGCCACTACCTCCCTCCACTGCTGCCTCTGGGTGCAGGGGAGGGCCATGCCATGGTGAGGAAATCAGCCTAAGTGAGGCTTAAAGGTTCAGAATTAATTTACACTAGAATTCCCTGGGGGGGGTGGAGCCCCAGCCAACCACCCACAGAGCTTGGCCCCTTCAGACCATCCATGGAGGGACTTCTGTGAACAAAAGGATGGAGAAGCTTGCCACACAGCCTCAAGTCTTCCCTTCCTGGCCCCTGCCCAGATCTGCTTGCCTCTGCTTGTAGAAGTAGAGTTGAAGATGTTGGTTTTAATCTATAAAGTCTTAAAAGTCTTGAGATTTGCCTACTTGAGAGACGTGTCTCTTCCTGTGTGTGTTTGCCACAGCTGTAAATGGTGGAGGTGTTTGGCTGGAGCCTTGATGGTTTATAGGGGAGAGTGGGGGCTGGCAGGGCATTCTTTATGAGGGCTACTTTTTCTTTGGAAGTCATTCTGCCTTCCCTTGTCAGCAATGGTCCAAATCTGTTTTCCTTCAGGTTATGGTACAAAACCTTTTCTCAGGCCTGTTTTGGGGGGGGGGGGAAGAGAAGAGAGAGAGCTGGTGTATTTGATGCTAATGAGGTATCTCTTGTTTTTTAATTTTCCAGTAGGTTAGTTTCTCTGAGCAATGGGGTGAAGATAGGCCACTGAATTTATTGTGGATTGTTAGGTTTTGTCTGTTTTGTTTGATATGAAAGTTATGGCAATGTGCCTAGAGTCTGAAATAGGCTCTTTTAAATTAATTAACTATTAGAGTTGTTTATTTGTACTGAGTTAACACCCAAAGGCCCCAATCTGGATCAGGATCTCATTGCACAGGAAGTTCAGCTACTACAGTGATTGTTTATATTTAGACAGCCAGAGCCCCTGTCCCCAAAAAGCTTGCAAACTAATTTGAAACCAGATGCAACAAGACTGTGTTAAAAAAGTAGGAGGGATAGAGGGAATGGATATAAACGGTACTAAATAAGTAAATAAAATACAATTTGCCCTTTAATACAGAACAATTCAAAGGCTGCTTTCAGAAATATTGTTCCATTCTCATTACACATTCGATCCTAATGCAAAAGTATTTTCTCTTTAGATATGCCATTATTATACGTGGGCTCTTTGTATACGTAAGTGTATAAAATAGCTCTAATTCCAAAGAAGAATTTCTGACAATCTCTTTGGTCCTCTTTGTATTGTACACAAACATTTATGAAACACCATAGTCTCAATGTTCTTCATAAATATTAATGTCGAATGTGTGGTGTATATAGAGCGAATTTAATAATGCAAAATCAGCATTCACTAGCATTTATTGAAGTTCTGAAAGATTGTCAGGTTCAACTATGATAGGCAGTTTGATCAGTAGTTACAAGACTGGGAGTCTGGACTCATAGGTTCTTTTCTTCACTGTTGGGAGTTCTATGATCATGGATAAGTCCGTTAGGGTAACACTTTTTCAAAAGTGCCTAAGTACTGATTTCAAATAAATTTGGACACTTAGGGCTAGAATCACAAAAGGACTTGGACAGACAACTGCCACTTAAGTCATATAAATCCAAACTTAAGTGACACTGGCATTCACAAAACTCCTGCTCAGCTGCCATCTAACTCTGGAGGTGCCTAAATTCCCTAGGCGTTTCCACTGTTAAAGTCAATGAGGTGTCTAGATTTCAGCAGCTGAACATGGGCACAGCAATCTAACTTCTAGCACCGTCCAGCAACTCAGCACCTAACACACAATGCCATTCACAAATTGAGTATTCCCCATTTTGCTTGCTGTTGGGGCTCAATCTGGTAGGCATGCTCAGAATATGGAGGGAGACAGGGAGGGGGACGTGGCAGCAGTGGCTCCTTTAATAATCTTTGCCTGGTGGACAGAGCATTCACCTGGGATGTGGAAGACCTGTGTTCAGTTTTCCCTTCTGCCTGATGTGAAGAAGGGATTTGAATTTGTCTCTCCCATCTCTCAGGTGAGTGCCTAACCACTCTCCCTACCTCAATTACTATTTAACTATTTATACAGAGTAGAATATCTTCCACATGAGAAATGGAGAGAAACCCTCACTGAAATATCCCATCATTCAGTGGTTAGGGCACTGTCCTGAGAGATGGGAGACCCAATTTCAAATCGCTGCTCCACATCAGGGAGAGGAGGAATTGAACCAAAGTTTCCCACCTCCTGGGTGAGTGCCCCAACAACTGGGATAAAGGTTTTTGGTGAAAAGGGAGAAGGGTGTTCTGCTGCTGTGGTGGCATTTCTTGCAAAAAACAGCTTAGGCTGTTTGTGAGAGAGTTCACAGCAGAGATAAGTGCCTCCCTCTGGCCCAGCCCTAGGCTCTCAGTGCCTGAAAGGGGCAGGGCTTAGGACATACCCCTTTGTCAGCATTTACTAGTGGCTAGCTTAGGTGGGTCACTGCTCAGCACACTGGTTTTTATGAATCCTATTTTTAGGTTTCTGACTCTCCCCATGTGTTGTATAGGGATCCTCGGAGCCAAACTTGGGTCTTTGAATTCCACTAGGCAAAAGCTGTGTGTAAGTCCCCTTTTGTGAATCTGTTCCTTATACAGTGTATGTTTTTCCCTTTATCTGTAGAGCCAGATGCCTAGGGCCTGAGCGAAAGCCCACTGACATCAATGATAGTCTTTTAAATGACTTCAGTGGGCTTGAATCAGGTCCTTAGTTACTAAGTGTTCAAGGCTCCGAGGAAAATATTTAAAAGCTATCATTGCAGAACACATCCCAACATAACCTAAAATAGCTTCTCTCTACATAAAATGTCACAACTTTGAAGTTGGCACTTACCCAGGACTGAATCTTGCCTGTTCTGCGCCTTTGGCAGGCACCATATTTTGGAGAGAATTCTACATTTTGGAAGCAAATTTTTCTGGGAGATAGAGTTTTTAAAAAAGCAGCTGTTTGGAATGTTGTAATAAGTCCTAGGGAGATGGATTATTGCACAGAGAGCAGGTGATGTGGTCAAAGGTGAGTAATAAATTTGTCACATGCATATACAATTTATAACAAGCCCATGTAGCTTATTCCAACAATATCACACCTGTGTGGGTATAAAATTTAAGGTGACTTTTACCAGCCAGCAACAATCAAATGACTGGTGATGAAGGAATATTCCAGTTCAGTCTAGATTAATTTAAATATGCAGTAGTGTCTTCCAGAGGTGAATCCTGCAGAGTGCTTCAGAATTTATGCAAAGGCTCAGTGAAGCAGACAAGTGATCTCTCAGTTGGGTGTGGAAGCTTGATCCATGGCCTTCCAGTTGGATCTCTTCTGTGAGTGAGAGAACCCTTTTATACTTGATCAGCCAGCTCCGTCAACCCACTGTGAACTTGATGGAGCTTCTGAAAAGCTGCATGTTCTACAAAACATGTGCAAATTGTAACATAATCTCAAAATGGTCTCTGGTGTTCCATCATAATAGTTGTGTGTCCGTATATGGGGAGACAAGGCAGTTTCTGTGCAGGTTGTTTACAAACTCCCTAAATCTGTTTCAGCAGCCTTTAAAATGTATGATCCACACAAGATGAGATGTAGAAAAAGAAGAGTAGAGAAGGAATGCCATGTATTTGTTACAGGAGGAAATTAGAAGCTGCAGACAGGGTTGGATAATTTCTTTAACACGAATAAAGTTTTTCTCATCTCAGTTAAATTATTCAACATTTCTGATGTAAATAATTTACAGAAATAGATGGAGATTAGAACCAGCTAAATGGAAGACAGAGGTAAATTTTGGTCTGAAATGAGCAATGTGCTGTAAATTTGTAATCCAAAGAATATGAGAACTATATCCCTCAAAATAGATAATAAATGTTTGCTGGTTTTTTTTTGTCTGGTGGCCTGTTTTTCCCCACTTAATTATGTCTTATTGCTTTAAAAAGATATCTTAATTCCAGTACGTGGACAATCAGCTATATTCTATAATTGTATGAACTAATATATGGAAGAAGAAAATCTTAATGAAGTATATTGTTTTGGGGGAATCAAGCCAGTTGTAAATTTAGCCCTGCAGCTTATTCCCCAAGGGCATTGGCACGTGCCACTCTATATAGTGAAAGGAACATGACCCACCAAATGCATGCATGATCTCCATAATGGCAAAGAAAAAAGATTAAGGTCTAGTGAGGTCTAACAGAGGGCAGGGACCAGAATTTTGAACAGATGGTATACAGGGGCCCACTGGCCTCTTGAAAGCCAGGGGAGTGGAGAGAATAGGCAGATAGTAATTAGCAAGAGGCGATAAAAAGACGCATCCAGGATCTCCCCAAACATCTGCTTCAAAGAATAAAGAGAATGTTCTGACCGTGAACCTTAATTAGTTTAAAAGATACTGTTTAATTTTTGAAAAATATATATGTATGTATATAAAGCTGAGCTGTGGTGAGCACTGTGGTTTGGAGCATTACAGCAGTTTGTGTAATTACTGATTTGTTATTTTTGTTTTAGAAGGGTTGTATATAGCATTAAACCTGTAAATGCGAAAGTTATAATCAAAAAGCCAACTGTCACTTTTTGGAATCAATAAGCTCTTAACAAAAACTTGAATCTTTGATAACTCATAGATTGATATTATTTGCAGTGACCTTTTAAATGGCTATGTTCCCTGCTTGTCATGTATCTATATGGCTATGTTTGTCCTTTTCCTGTTTATTTCTATAGAAATAGCTCAAAGCCTAAGTCTGTGTATCTGGTTGAAGTTTTCTGAGCTGCACAAACTATTGCAAATTATCACAAAGAAACCTGATTTCTTTTGTCATGATTTACTTGTGACCAAAACCAAACAAACACTTGCTGCTGGCCTATGCCTGCTGACATGAGCTCCTGGGGTTCGGGCTAAGGGGCTGTTTAATTGTGATGTAGACATTCCAGATTGGGCTGCAGCCTGAGCTCTGGGACCCTCCCACCTTGTAGGTTCCTTGGGCCCAGACTCCAGCTCAAGCCCAAATGTCTATATCACAATTAAACTGCCCCTTAGCCCAAGCCCTGTGAGTGAGCCCGAGTCAGCTAGCATGGGCCATTGGTGGGTTTTTAATTGTAGTGTAGCCATACCCTTACTGCTGGACATCAAACCAAAGAAAACTGCTGAATCACAATGAGGATTTAATCCATTGTTGAAGTGTTTGAGCCTAACAATAGTCCCATACCATAGTCACAAAGAAAGCACCAGACAGGGAATTTGACTGAAAAATGTTTTGTATGTGCTTAATACTCTATTTTAAAACAATCATTATAATTTAACAATAATCTTTTCCTTACCTCCGCCCTAAAATTAATTATTTAATAAAATACTGTCAACAACAGCATGAAAAAGGTATTGAGTAGTTTTCTGGAGGAGTCTGTGTTGGCCCCAGTTTTGTGTAATATTTTCATTAGTAATCTGGAAGATTTGGTAAACAACATTTTGAGAAAATTCACAGGAGATGCTAAACTGGAAGGTATTGTGAAGAACAGTGATAACAGAAATAATCCAAAGAGACCTAGTGAGATCAGAAATATGGGAAGAAAATAAGACAGTCCTGGCCCTGAGGAGTTTAAAATATAAAATGATTAGTAGGTATAGTGTAGGTAAGGTAATTAAAGGTCCACAATAAAGGCAATTTATCACATGGTATACGATAGGAACATCATCTCTACATTTGGAATATATGGAGTGTGTGTATATATGTGAGAATGAAATAAACTCCGTGGTACCCAAAGAAAACGATAAGAGGCACATTTTAAGTCAGTGTTTCAGAAATCAGTAGAAAATCTTTGATTCCCCAGCAATGGAGAGAGGTAAATAGTGGTGTCCCCCAGGGGTCTGTACTGGAACCAGTACTATTCAACATATTCATAAATGATCTGGAAAAGGGGGTAAACAATGAGGTGGCAACACTTGCAGATAATATGTAAGCAGAGTCAGGATGAGCTCTACCCTGACATCTGGTGGCAAGTTATGGTGGGTTGTGGAAAAGAACTTCAGGGGCTGATCTCATTTGCATAGGCACACCCACCCTGCCTAGATGGTCACTTTGGCTGCTGTAGGAGCCCTAGTTTCTCTGTTATTGGAGCAGGAATAAACTGTTATTATCTTGATTATGTGAATCAAGGACAGTGGAACTGTACTTGGCCTTTTGTTATGATGGAGGGACTCACCATCAACTAAGCAGCACTCGTTAGGCAAGGGTCATGGGTTCCAAAACCCAGTGAAGGGAGAGAGGCTGGGGACAGGTATTAATACTTGGTGGTATGGGCTTCCTGGTGAAGACCTTACATGCTAATTGTACTTCCTCCTCTCTCCACTGTGGAATATCGGAGCTAATTTTGATTCCATTAAGAGTCTAGTTGCAAGCTGTTGAGCTGAATTCACTTTGGGCTAATGGTGTACCAGCACTGGGGCTCCCCTACTACAAGCTGAAATCACAAAAGAGCTAAACTTACTAAGAGCTGAAATCACTGAGTGTTATGTTAAGTAGTGGGGGAGCCTGAAGATATATGGTGGAGCAGTTTGCAGGACAACTGGCAGAGCAGAGCAGAGCAGCTGGTGGAGCAGAGCAGTTTGCGGGACGGCTGGTAGAGCAGAGCGGCTGGGTGGAGCAGAGCAGTTTGTCAGATGCCTGGAGCAGCTCATGGGGGCGGCTGGCAGAGCGGAGCCCCATAGAGAGGTGGGGCAATCAGCTTTGGACCACGTAAGGTGCCCCTTAACCCCCCTCATCTCCACCCAGGTTGGGAGGTAAAACTCTGCAGATAAACTTTTGAACTCTGGGGCTGCCCTGACCAGGGCCACAGATTTTTGGGTTGTTGGACTTTTGGGACTTTGGGTGATTTTGGGTTGCTGGACTCAAGAACCAAAGGGAAAGGACACACCCCAATTTGCTTGGGGTGGGTTTTTTGCTCACAGGTTGTGTTATGAATCCTTTGGTGGTGTTTCCCCAACATAATGCCACATTGTTTCTCTCTGCTATTAAAAGGCTTTTTGCTACACTCAGACTCTGTGCTTGCGAGAGGGGAAGTATTGCCTCTTGGAGGCACCCATCGGGTGTGGTATATATTTGTCCCAGGTCACTGGGTGGGGGCTCGAGCCGGTTTTGCATTGTGTTATTGGAATGGAACCCCCAGATACTGAACCTGGCCCTTGTTGCTGCCATCTCTGACGGGCAGAAGGATTATAATATAAAACTACTTGAGATAGTTAAGTCCAAAGCAGACTGCATAGAGGTACAAAGGGATCTTGCAAAACTTGGTGACTGGGCAACAAAATGGTAGATGAAATTCAATGTTGATAAATGCAAAGTAATGCACATTGGAAAACATAATCCCAAATACATATATAAAAAATGATGAGGTCTAAATTAGCTGTTACCACTCAAGAAAGAGATCTTGGAATCATTGTGGATAATTCTCTGAAAACTTCCACTCAGTGTGGAACACCAATTAAAAAAGCTAACAGAATGTTGGGAATCATTAAGAAAGTGTTAGATAAATAAGACAGAAAATATCAAATTGCCTCTGTATAAATTCATGGTACTCCTACCTCTTGAATACTTCATGCAACTGTGTTCGTCCCATCTCAAAAAAGGTATATTGGAATTGGAAAATGTTTAGAAAAGGGCAACAAAAATTATTAGGAGGGGTATGGAATAGCTGTCATATGAGGACATTAATAAGACTGAGACTTGTCAGCTTGGAAAAGAGATGACTAAGGGCGGATATGATATAGGTCTATAAAATCAGGACAGTTGAGAAAGTTAACAAAGAAGAGTTATTTATTCTTTCTCATAACACAAGAACTAGGGGTCACCAAATGAAATTAATAGGCAGCAGGTTTGAAACAAACAAAAGGAAGTATTTCTCCACACAACGAACAGGGGAACTCCTAGCCAGAGGATGCTGTGCAGGCCAAGACTATTATAGGGTTCAAAAAAGAACTAGATAAATTCATGGAAGATAGGTCCATCAATGGCTATTAGCCAGGGTGGGTAAGGATGGTGTCCCTAGACTCTGTATGCCAGAAGCTGGGAATGGGGGACAAGGGATGGATCACTTGTTGATTACCTGTTCCGTTCATTCCCTCTGAAACACCTCATATTGGCCACTATTGGAAGACAGGATAGTGGACTAGATGGACCCAGTATGGCCATTCTTATGTTCAATCCCCACCTGTGCTATCAATCAAAACAGCAATTTGAGGGTTACTTCTCTTACAGTGCTTTACTCAAAATACTACTTTTCTCTGGTTCTGAAGCAGCCTTATATTACAGGTTGTTTGCAGTGTTGTACCTAAGTTGCTCCCAGGATAATAGAGAGGCAAGGTGGATGAGGTAATACCTTTTATTGGACCCAACTTCTGTTGGTGAGAGAGAGAGAAGCTTTCAAGCTATATAGAACTCTTCTTCAGGTCTGGGAAGTGTACTCAGAGTGTCACAGCTAAGTCCAAGTCTATACTACAAAGTTTTGCTAAGGCAAGTTATGTTGGCATACAGCTGCTGCAGTTAGTATATTGCTTGCATGTGTGCATACTTGGCTCCTTGTGTCAGTGCAAAGCATACTCACCAAGTGTAGGGATCCCATAGTACAACCCTCTGCAGTTTTGGCAATACATGGTAGAAAAGAACCAACTTGTGCAGGGGTGACTGAGAGCAACGGGTCAACTTCCCAGAATGTTCTCCATCCCATAGTATCTCTATGCCATAATTTTTTCACCTATTTTCAAATTCCCATGAACCCATAAGGGACTTGTCTGCCCTCTCTGACAGAAGCGTGGTGCCTGCACAGCTCTGCAGTATTGTCCTGAACGTTGCAAGCACAGTATGCACAATCCCCCGGTATTTGCAGAGCCTCGAGAAGAACCACAAAGAGCATAATGATTTCCTGGTACTTGGTTTGCTGTGGGACCTGGAGGTCCACAAGAGTCTCCAACATCTGAGTTTGCTTTCAGACAAGCCTCATTGTATCCTGGTGCATCTCCCTCTCCCTTTCCCACACTGTTCTCCTGTCTGCTCTTTCCCTCTCCATACAGTCTCCAGCCCCTCTGTTCAAGGTCTGATGCAGCACTGGTTTGAAGGCTCTTGCAGAACATGTCCTCCTGCCTTCTCTTTTTTTCCTCTTCCTTATCTGGGTCAGTTGTTCCACTGGCGTGGAGGGTCCCCTTAAAGCCACAGGTACAAATAAAACACAGAGGTACCTCTGACAGTATAGTTGCTGGTGTCCCGAAGCTGCCTGGGCCTTTATGCTGCTAGCTTGTTCACTGCAATGGTACCTGCAAAAGTTATCACCAAGGCTGTGAGTCTGTCACAGAGGTCACAGTTTCTGTGACTTTCCAGAACTTCTGTGTGTTCTGCAGCGGTGCTGCAGCTTACCTCCAGGCTGCCGGAACAGCTGGGGCAGCCCCAGGGCCAGCCGTACCAGTGGCTGCTCACGCGGCCTCAGAAAGCTTGCCTTGGGGGATGCCAGAGCAGAAACAGTCCAGGGCCCAGGCCACTTCCTCTCCTCCGGAGCAGCCGCAGCACCCCAGGTCCCCTCCCCTCTCCTGGAGCAGCTGCGGGGCCCTGGGCCGCCCCCCTCCCCTGGAGCAGCGAGCCTCAGACCCCCCCTCCCCGAGGAGCAGCGAGCCTCATATTCCCCCCCCCCCAACGAGCCACAGTGGGCCCTGGGTCACGCCCCCTCTGAGCAGCAGTAGGCCCCAGGCCACCCCCACTCCCATGAGCATAGCTCCCCAAGCCACCCCACCCTCAACAGCCGCACACCCTGGAGCCCCCTAGAGCAGCAGTGCCCCAGAACCTTCCAGAGCAACTAAATTTAACCAGGAGTGTTTATAGTACAAGTCATGGACAGGTCACAGGCCACGCATTTTTGTCTATTGCCCATGACCTGTCCGTGGCTTTTTTACTAAAAAAATCTATGACTAAAATGTAGCCTTAGTTATCACCGACTGGCATGGGGAAGTGTCCTACTGTGAAGAAAAAAATAAAGCTGCCATCCATAGAAAACTTCAGGAGAGGATTGCAGAGTGCCTCCACGGAGGTTTCATTGAGGTCTCTCAGGGGGATCCCTGTGTGCATAAACAAACTGCTCCACATCACCACCTCCCACCTAACTGTAGAGGGGAATGAAAAGCAGATAGCAACTCTAACCTCTCTTTGTTGTTCCACTACTTCTTCTAGTACATGGAAATTAATGAAAAGTTGAAAGATGTGTCCTGCTAATTTCGGGGTGCCATCCCTGCACTGGAAAACTTATTTACATAGTTACCTAAGGTTCCTTTCCCTGCATCAGGGTGTGCTGTGCTTGACTGGCTGGACTGTGGTGGAATCAAAAACAGCTCTTGGCTCACTGTGCAGCTGGATCCCTGGTTGTCTGTCCCCCATACTCTCCCTCCTCTTTCTCATCCACCACCTCCTCCTTGTTGTTCATGGCAGGGGCCTGTGACTCGAGCTCCTCAGAGGTATCCAGGGTGCTATGTGGGGTGGTGGTGGAGTATCTGCCAACTATAGCATGCAGCTCGTTGTAAAAACAGCAGGTCTGTGGCTCAGCAACAGATCGACTGTTGGCCTCCCTGGCCTTGGCCTCCCTGCCGCAGTGGCTTGGCTTTCACCTGGCACTGTTGCTGGTCACTGTTGTACCCCTTCTTATGCATCCCCTAAGCCAGAGGTTCTCAAACTGTGATCTGTGGACCAGAGCTCCATTCAGGCGGTCTGTGGATAGTTCCCTCTAAGGTGCACACCTGGAAGGTCACACATGAGAGAATGAAGGGTCACCCACCTAATTAGTGGAGCCACTCAGGTGGGGCTCCACTAATTAGGTGCCTGGACCTGGAGAAGATGCACATGTAAGGTGAGGTAGTGGCCTTGGGGGAAATAAAGGGTAGGTGGGAGGGAGTACTAGGGTGAGAAGAGGGGATGGGGGAAATTTGGGATGTGCAGGACTGTGGTGGCCAGATAAAGAGGTGACTTTCCACAGCTCCAGGGCTGTGGCTGCTGAGGAGAGATCCCCCTCCTTCCCAGCCTCAGCTCAGGGGCTGCTGTGGCAGGGGAAAGACCCCCCCTCCTTCCTAGCCCCACCTCAGGGGCTACCGCAGTGGGGGAGAGAGGGAGACCCTCCTCCTTCCCAGTCCCACCTGAGAGAGAGAGGACACATCCATCACATTAGAAAGGTAAGACTACTGATATTAAAATATGAGTTGTGTGCTTTTATTTGTAGGACAAAAAAAAGTTAATTATTATCAAGGTTTTTTTTTATATATAGCACTTTTATTCAAAGCATTTTACAATAGTTAGCTAATGGTACAAAGAACATTTGGAAAGATCATTAAGTGGTCCGCTGAGACCCTCAGCAATTTTCAAGTGGTCTGCGAAAAAAAAAGTTTGAGAACCACTGCCCTAAGCAATCTGCTCACAGATGTCAATGTTTCTACAGCTGGTTTAGAGCGGTGCCTGCTCAGACTTTTCTCCCCACAAGCCCAGGACATCCATTATCTCCTGTTTACTCCAGGTAGGAGCGTGTCTGGAGCATGTAGCTGGCATGGTCAGCTGGGCAGTTGTGCACAACAATGGAGAGCAAATAGTGGTGTGATTGCCAAGCTGGACAACCAACATATGGCACTGCAAAAAATGGTGAGGCTTTTAAAGGGGGGGGGGGGCTTCTGGTCTACCCTGGGGCAGTGGAGCTCACAATTGTGACCAGAGTGGTCAGTATCGGGCATTGTGGGACACTGCTGGAAGAACCTGGACCTTGGAGAAGACGCACATGTAATGTGAGGTGGTGACCTTGCGGGGAATATTTCACTAGGAGGGTGATGAAGCACTGGAATGGGTTACCTAGGGAGGTGGTGGAATCTCCATCCTTAGAGGATTTTAGGGCCCGGCTTGACAAAGCCTTGCCTGGGATGTTTTAGTTGGTGTTGGTCCTGCTTTGAGCGGGGGATTGGAGTAGATGATCTTCTGAGGTCTCTTCCAACCCTAATATTCTATGATTCTATGATTGTTAAAGTCAACATAAGTAACACAGTGTCTACTCTCGCACTGCCTTGACCTCTGTACATAGACCATGGGTCTATGCTGCTTGGGGAGGTGATGTTACTATGTTGGCATAATGGGACCATCATGTCAGGGGAGACAGATTTAAGTGTAGGCACCTGCTTTACTAGGTTGATGCAAAGTGTTTTCTGCCAACCTAACTTTGTAGTGTAGACCAGGCCTAAATTATAATGCGGTAGAGACTGTTTAGCATAAGCAGTTAACACACATTGTAATAGACCATTGTCAAGGTTCCTTCCCTACGCTGAACTCTACGGTACAGATGTGGGGACCTGCATGAGAAACCCCCTAAGCTTATTTTTACCAGTTTAGGTTAAAACTTCCCCAAGGTACAAACTATTTTAGCTTTTGCCCTTGGACTTTATTGCTGCCACCACCAAGCGTCTAACAAATATATAACAGGTAAAGAGCCCGCTTGGAAACGTCCCCCCACAATCCTCCCAAACCCTACACTCCCTTTCCTGGGGAAGGCTTGATAAAAATCTTCACCAATTTGCATAGGTGAACACAGACCCAAACCCTTGGATCTTAAGAACAAGGAAAAAGCAATCAGGTTCTTAAAAGAAGAACTTTCTTGTGTAGCTTGAAAGCTTGTCTCTCTCACCAACAGAAGTTGGTCTAAGAAAAGATTACCTCACCCACCTTGTTTCTCTGAAATTACACATTTCATAGAAAGGATGTAACTATGTTTATTAGGACCATGCCATTTGAGATTCTAATAGCTAGATTTAAACTAAAATAATGTAGTAAGCAAAGCATTTTTGTGGGTCCAACGACATAATGTTTGGGATGCTGCTGAGGACCAAACATTTTGATTTCTACACTACAGTATTCAATTTAACAATATTAAAATATATAATCCCTGTTGGAATTCACTATAGGATACGGATCTCACACTCAATTTATCTTAGGGCCAGTGTCAGTCCTCAAATCCTCCCAGCGGGCCAATAATGTCACTGAAGATGATGTTCAGAAAAGAAAACATTTATATTGTATTTTTTATTTTGAATTTCTTAGAAATAATGAAACTGTCATACAACTTGATACAATTCTTCGCCTGCCAGAGAGTTTTTAGTGTTTGCCAGGCTCCTGGCAACACTTCAGTTCTGTCAGTTTGCTGATGTTTGGCCTCAGTGACTGAGCAGTTGAAACCTTCAGGATTGCCGCAAGGTGTGCATCAGATAGTTGTGTTCGGTATTTTGACTTGTTTATATTCATTGTGGGGAAAAAAAGTGATGACTGCCTTGATGACTGACTCTGCCTGGCAATTAATGATGCTGCTTCCATGGCTGATTCTGCCTGGCAACTAATGATGCTGCCTCCATGGCTGACTCTGCCTGGCGACTAGTGATGATGCCTCGGTCCCTCTCCCCAGCCAATGGAAGCTGTGGGGGGTGGCAGCTGAAGCAGACATTATGGGCAGCTTGGCTGTAATGTGTCTCTCCTCCGTGGGCCACAGTGGGGAGGTTCTCAGGCGGCAGATAGCCCGTGGGCCAGGACTTTGAGACCCCTGCTACAGGACTTGCCTTAGTCTAAGAATGCGACATTTAGCGCCTCAACAAGTTGAGAGAATAACTTTAACATTAATAGGTCTCTCTTAAAGTGTTTAATCGTGCACCCCTTTGTTCTTAGACTACATCTCTAAAGTCAGAAGTGACCTAAGGCTATAGATTGATCTAATCTAAAAGACTTATCTTTACATGAGAGAAACCCAAGGCTATACCTCTTTACATGCAGAGCAGAGTAGCACTAGATATTTTTATTAGAATAGCAATTACATTGCATCTGTGTTATCCCATTCTTTGATTCATTGCTCTTTGGAATAATGAATTCTTTTTGAATCCTTTCCATGACAGTCACACCAGCTGAGTCCCTTAGTCTCAGCCAAATACAGAAGTGGTATGTATGGGGCTGTAGGGTTACATACTAGTAAGTGCATAATGTCCACAGTATTGCCAACATCATGTGTTCAAAATTCATGAGATTTTAAAAAGAAGTTGATTTTTATTTAATGCTTATTTTCTCTGTGTTCAGGGATCAAGTTTTCAACTTTTCTCGTCAAACATGAGACCTAGAAACTTACCTTTTCTTAAAAAATGAAAACAGAGTTTCCTGCTTTGACTCCAGGAGGTGGGGCTTTAAGAAAAATATCAAGGACTCTGAGACTTGTGATAAGACTGTGAGAGTTACCAACACAGTATACATGCTGACAAGTGCAGAAGAAAATGGAGTTATACCAACATAGGCTTCCTTAGCGGCCACCTGAACTTAATCTCTCATCTGTGCTGCACTCCTATGTCCTCTGTATTTTTCTTTCGCTTACTGCTTCCCAGAATTATTACATCTTTGGTAGGTAGTCTTTAAATATTCAGTTGTATAGCATTTTATGAGGAATATAAAAGTAAAAAGAACTTGTAACACTGATGCTATTGCATTTTATTTGTCCCCACAGCGGTTTAATGATCTAAAACATTTTCCACCATTTTAAAGAATTTGGGTACAGCTTATGATTTCTCTAGTTTCTGCTGGGAAGTGTATGTTAGTGATATGCCTGTGCTCATTGTATGCATTCCTTTGTATGCATTCCACTAGTAGTGTTCAGGATGTTGGGATGCAGCAGAACTGCAGGTGAACTCTTTATAAACTCCCACTGGAGGAGCTAATGGCTGGAAGGAACTGGGAGCAGGGGTAGCTAAAGGAAGCTGGATTTGTGGGATTGTCCAGAGGAGTAGTTGGATAGCTTGGTGGAGAAGCTGGGAACAGCTGACTGTTGGGTGGGGGGTAATGGGGGTGTTTCTTTTTGGAAACAGGGAGATGTCTGGGGCACATCTGGGTGGGGTGACTGAGGACTGGAAGGAAACTGGAACCTGCTGAGAGGTGGATGGCTGGTTGCCGGGGGGATACTGGGGCTATGTGATGGGGTTTACAGACCCCCACACTAAGCCAGAGCAAGGCATGTGGCAGTATTGGGTTAGGGAGTCCCCACCCTTCAGCAATTGCAGGGCATACGCCAGGTAGAGGGACAGTTTTAAAGGGCATTGACACACCAGGGGGAAAGGAGGAAGGAGTTGCAGACTGCAACAGGAAGGGAGGCTGATATTTGGTGTTGTGGGAAAAGGGCCGATAGCATGGGTAAGGCCACTCTGGAAGCGGTGATCTGAATCCTTGCCCATTCCATTCCCCCATCCCTTCAGAGTTGGGAGAGCCAAGAGAGGCCCCTTACAAGTGGGATGCTGTTCCTCGGACAGGCTAAACTGCCACTACTAAGATTGTGACCACACCCCAAATGGAGTAACTCCAGCCCAGTTGGAAGAGATCCAGGGGAGAGCGTCACTCAAGTGGTCTGGGCACTGTCACCCTCTTTTAGGGGCCTGAGGTGGGACTCGGTGGAGTGGGTGGCCCCAGGTCCCCATCCCTTGCTCCCCTTTCCTGCTGCCAAGACAGAACCCTGAGGGGAGAAGAGTGGACATCTGGTAGGGCTGGGACCACCTGTACACAACCTGATAGGGCCTCTGCAGAGCAGAGAGACTGAAAAAACCTGTGGGGCCATGGCTTGACCACAAGGCCACCTGGCTTCAGGACTGACCTGCTTTGGGCTAGTACTGGGCCCCTCTGACCTTCTGTCCTTGTAGACTCCACTTTCTGCTGCTGCTGCCACCGCTACCACTGCTGCTTGTCGGCTCCTCCTGGCTGCTCTGTTTCCACTCAGATCTACAAGGGGAAGCAGATAGAGGCCACCTGGTTGCCTGTTGAGCATATGGTGGGAGAGTTTCTATCCAGTGGATGAGAACTGTGGACAGAGAACAGAGCTGAATAAAAAATGTAAGTTATATATCCATCTGGGCATCTCAATGTCTCAGGTACACCAAGTAGACTTAGACTGTCTTTGTTTACACTGGAGCTGGAAGGAGATATACCTGTGCTAACTCTGATAGAGCTAACCTGCTAAAAATAGAAGTGTAGCCACAGCAGCAGGAGGTGCTACCTGCCTGAATACATACCTAGGGTCTCAGACAGGATTGTACTCAGGCCAGCTAGCCCAACCTGCTTATTGCACAGCTGTGGCTATGCTGCTATTAGCGTGCTAGCTTGATCAGAGCTAGTGTGGGTATGTCTGCCTGAGCTGGGAATTACACCTCCAGCTCCAGTGTCAGCATACCCTAAGACTCAGTTAGACAGACACCTTACACTCACACCAACTTACTGCCTGTCAAGGTTCCTCCCCCACTCTGAACTCTAGGGTACAGATGTGGGGACCTGCATGAAAACCTCCTAAGCTTACTTTTACCAGCTTAGGTTAAAACTTCCCCAAAGTACAAATTAATTTTATCCTTTGCCCTTGGAATATCCACTGCCACCACCAAACTCTAACTGGGTTTACTGGGAAACATAGTTTGGACACGTCTTTCCCCCCAAAATCCTCCCAACCCTTGCACCCCACTTCCTGGGAAAGGTTTGGTAAAAATCCTCACCAATTTGCATAGGTGACCACAGACCCAAACCCTTGGATCTGAGAACAATGAAAAAAGCATTCAGTTTTCTTACAAGAAGACTTTTAATAGAAATAGAAATAAATAGAAGTAAAGGAATCACCTCTGTAAAATCGGGATGGTAGATACCTTACAGGGTAATTAGATTCAAAACATAGAGAATCCCTTTAGGCAAAACCTTAAGTTACAAAAAAGACACACAGACAGGAATAGCCATTCTATTCAGCACAATTCTTTTCTCAGCCATTTAAAGAAATCATAATCTAACACATACCTAGCCAGATTACTTACTCAAAGTTCTAAGACTCCATTCCTGTTCTATCCCCGGCAAAAGCAGCATACAGACAGACACAGACCCTTTGTTTTTCTCCCTCCTCCCAGCTTTTGAAAGTATCTTGTCTCCTCATTGGTCATTTTGGTCAGGTGCCAGCGAGGTTACCTTTAGCTTCTTAACCCTTTACAGGTGAGAGGATTTTTCCTCTGGCCAGGAGGGATTTTAAAGGGGTTTACCCTTCCCTTTATATTTATGACACTGCCCAATAACTCCTTCACTTTTACACATTCACCTTGCACTCTGCTCTGCTGAATCTGAGGGAATACCCCATTGCTGAGAGCATGGAAGAGATGTGTGTATAGCAGGACAAGCAGTTAACAAGAGGATGCAAGTTAAAAGTAAATCTGGGGTGTTTGTATACCGCTGCATAGATGATAGGCAGATAAAAAGTAGTTTACCCTCATAATTTTCCTTCCCCTTGATTCATTAGAATCGGTGGGCCGAAGTGAGTGGTAATGTGTAAGGAGTGGAGGGGTTATATTACGTGCTGGAAATTAAGTCTGAGAGTTAGTGTAATTTAGGTGCAGAAGGGGTTTGAAGAAGGCTTCAGTTACATTGTTGTAGACAACCTTAGTCACCTGTGAATTTGAGCCAGGATGTGCTGGGGAAACAGACAGGTAAGATATTAATGGCAAATTGCTGAGACAGAGATGATGTTTTAGCTGGGACTCTAAAAGTGGAAATAGGTCTGTAAAGCTCTGCTGTTTTTTCAGGCATGAACAGGAACTGTGCACATACAGTATTGTGAATGAATTAGGCTAGGAAAGAATATCTGAAGTCTGTGCATCACTCATTGTTTCCTAAAAAGGAGTCAAGATATTCCAGACGTCCCACTCAGAAGACGAGTAATTACATAGGCATTTAAAACCAAACAATTTAAATTCAGTTTCTTTTTCACTTGCCAAACCCTGTGTTTGGACTTCCCTGGTTTCTTTACAACAGCTGATGATGACACCAACAAACAAAGGGAGAGAAGAGTGTACAGGCAAATGTCTGTGCTCGGATTTAATTTTTGTGATGGCTTCCCTGTCTCTTTTCCCAGCATACCCAGTTTACCAAGTGATCCTGATTGCTCTGAATCACTGACCCATCCTCTTCATTATTTCTTACTTCCGTCCCCCCGCGAATTTTTGTGTCATTTGCAAACTCTCTCAGTGATGATTTTATGTTTTTCTCTAGGTGACTGATTAAAACATTAACTAGTTTAAGGCCAAGAACAGATCCTTGTGGGACCCCACTGGAAATGCACCCACTCGATGATGGGGCAAATCAAAACAGTATCTTAGATGTCTGTATACTAATGTGAGAAGTATGGGGAATATGCAGGAAGAACTTTAAATGCTAGTTAAAAAACACAACTATGACATAATTGGCATCACAGAGACTTGGGGATAATACGCATGACTGGAATATTGGTATAGAAGGGTACAGCTTTCTCAGGAAGGACAGGCAGGGAAAAAAGGGAGCAAGTGTTGCCTTGTATATTAAAAATGCGTACACTTGGACTGAGGTTGAGATGGAAATAGGAAACAGACTTGCTGAAAGTCTCTGGGTAAGGATAAAAGGGGTAAAAAACAAGGGTGATGTCATGGTAGGGGTCTACTACAGACCACCAAACCAGGGAGAAGAGGTGGATGAGGCTTTTTTTTAAACCGCTAACTAAATCATCCAAAGCACAGGACTTGGCGGTGATACGGGACTTCAGCGACCCAGATATCTGCTGGGAAAATAATACAGCGGAGCACAGATTATCCAAGTTCTTGGAATGTATTGGAGACATTTTTTTATTTCACAAGGTGGTGAAAGCTACGAGGGGAGAGGCTGGTCTAGAACTGATTTTGATAAATAGGGAGGAACTGGTTGAGAATTTGAAAGTGGAAGGCAGCTTAGGTGAAAGTGATCATGAAATGGTAGAGTTCATGATTCTAAGGTGGTGGTCCCCAAACTGGGGGGCGCGCCTCCCTAAGGTGGCACAGAGGAATGTCCAGGGGGGCAGGAATGGAGCACCACCATCCCAACTCTATCCTCAGCTCTGCTACAGCCCCACCACCAGCCCCTGGCCTCAGCTGTGGCCCTGGCTTCACTCCCAGCCCCAGCTGTGGAAAAAATTTGGGCACCACTGTTCTAAGGAATGATAGGAGGGAAAACAGCACAATAAAGACATTGGATTTCAAGAAGGCAGACTTCAGCAAACTCAGGGAGTTGGTAAGATCCCATGGGAAGCAAGTCTAAGGAGAAGAACAGTTCAAAAGAGTTGGCAGTTTTTCAGAGACATTATTAAGGGCAGAAGGGCAAACTATCCCACTGTATAGGAAAGATAGGAAATCTGGCAAGAGACCACCCTGGCTTAACCAGGAGATATTCAATGATCTGAAACTCAAAAAAGATTCCTACAAAAAGTGGAAACTAAGTCAAATTACAAAGGATTAATATAAACAAATAACACAAATATGTAGGGCAAAATTAGAAAGGCCAATGCACAAAATGAGTTTAAACTAGCTAGAGACACAAAGGGTGACAAAAAACATTGTACAAATACATTAGAAGCAAGAGGAAGACCAAGGACAGGATAGTCCCATTACTCAATGATGGGGGGCGGGGGGTATGGACAGACAATAATACAAAATGTGGAAATGGCAGAAGTGCTAAATGACTTTTTTTGTTTTGGTTTTCCCCTAAAATGTTAGTAGCGATTGGACGTCTAATATAGTGAATGCCCGTGAAAATGAGGTAGGATCAGAGGCTAAAATAGGGAAAGAACAAGTTAAATATTACTTAGACAAGTTAAATGACTTCAAGTCACCAGGGCCTGATGAAATACAGCCTAGAATACTCAAGGAGCTGACTGGAGAGATACCTGAGTCATTATTGGTTATCTTTGAAAAGTCATGGAAAAAAGGAGAGATTCCAGAGGTCTGGAAAAGGGCAAATATAGTTTCCATCTATAAAAAGGGAAATAAGGACAACCCTGGGGAATTACAGAGCAGTCAGCTTAACTTCAGTACCAGGAAAGATAATGGAGCAATCCGTTTGCAAACACCAAGAGGATAATAGGATAAGTAACAGTTAACATGGATTTGTTAAGAGCAAATCTTGTCAAACCAACCTACTAGCTTTCTTTGACAAGGTAACAAGCCTTGTGGATAGGGGGGAAGTGGTAGATGTGGTATATCTTGACTTTAGTAAGCTTTTGATACTGTCTTGCATGACCTTCTCATAAACAAATGAGGGAAATACAACCTAGATGGAGCTACTATAAAGTGGGTACAAACTGGTTAGAAAACCATTCCCGGAGAGTAGTTATCAGTGGCTCACAGTCAAGCCAGAAGGGCATATCAAATGGGGTACCGCAGGGATCAGTTCTGGGTCCAGTTCTGTTCAATATCTTCATCAATTATTTAGATAATGTCATAGAAAGTACATTTATAAAGTTTGCGGATGATACCAAGCTGGGAGGGTTACAAGTGCTTTGGAGGAGAGGATTAAAATTCAACATGATTTGGACAAACTGGCAAAATGGTCTGAAGTAAACAGGGTGAAATTCAATAAGGACAAATGCAAAGTACTCCACTTAGGAAGGAACCATCAGTTGCACACATACAAGATGGGAGATGACTGCCTGGGAGGGAGTACAGCAGAGAGGGATCTGGGATTCACAAACTAAATATGAACATTCTGGGATGTATTAGCAGGAGTGTTGTAAGAAAGACTCAAGAAGTAATTCTTCTGCTCTACTCCACCCTGATTAGGCCGCAATATCAATGGTCCAGTGAGCTCATCAGCCAGCTCTTTTCAAACTCTTTGATGTGAGTTATCTGGACTTGCTGATTTTAAAATGTTTGACTGTAGTAGCTTATGTTTAACATACTTCAGAGATACTAGTGGAATGGAAATAGTGTTATCATCACCATATGATGAGAGTATATAATCTGTTTTCCCCCAAATATAGAACAGAAATATTTACTGAACACTTTTGCTTTTTCTGTATTATTATTATTGATAATTCTATCATTTCCCTTTAGTAATAGCTCAGTACCATTGTCAGGATTCTTTTTGTTCCTAATATATTTTTTAAAAAACCTCTTTACTGTCTTTAGCCTTATGGGCCATGGATTTCTGCTTGTGTCCCTTGACTTCCTTTACCAGTCTTCTACAATTCTTAACTTCTGATTTATATTCATTACTACCAACTTCCCACTTCTTCCATTTGTTATATGTTTCATTTTTTACAGTTGTCTTCAGTTCCCCTCTAAACCAGATCAATCCTCTTTCTCACTTGTTGGATTGTGGCTTTTTGGACATCTAATAAGGTGTTTTTAAATTATTCCCAATTATCATTCAGATTTTTTCTGATTAAATTGTTCCTACCAGCTGATATGGCTCATATCTGTTTTCAGCTTTGTGAAGTTGGTCCTTATTAAAGCACCAAATATTTATATTACTGGTCTGGACTTTATTCTGCGTGCACATTATAAATGTAATCAAGTAAAGATCATTTATACCTAAACTATAATTAATGTTTAGTTCTGTGATCAATTCTTCCTTATCTGTTTGTTCAAAGTCTAATAAAGAACTCTCCCATGTTGGCTTGAACACTTTTTGAGTTTGGAAATTGTCATTTGTTATGTTTAGAAATTCCAAAGATGTTTTAGTATTGGCAGCATGAAGCCTCCAGCATATGTCACTCAAATTGAAATCCCCATGATCACAGTTTTTTTTCCTGTGTGTTGTGGATAAATGTGTAGGGAAGCAGTCATCATATTTCCTAGTGTGACTTGTTTGGGTACTAGTTGGTGTCTGCTACAGACCATCTTATGCTTTATCTGTTTGGACATTGATCCATAAGCATTCAAGATCATTTTCTTCCAAGTTATCAGTGACTCGGAAACCGATAATACCATTTTTGATGTAGAGTGCCACTCTTCTGTTACCCCAAACAATGGATTTGGAACACCCCTAAAATAACCTGCCTATCACCTCCTTCGTCTGTTCTTCCTGAGGTATGAGTTTTGGGGTTGTTAAGGAATCATTAAAGAACACAGATATAACCTTCCAATAAATTGACATAGGCATTTTATCCTCCAAAACAAAGTATCTTTTTATTAAAATAACTAATAATCCCTACTACAGTGTAATCTAGAAATAGAAATGAAACACAGATTATATACTGCAAGTTAAAGAGCGTTCAAACTGAAATAGCGTACAATTTAAATGATTCTAAGTGAAGCACTTTGCTACCAATGGCTCGTTTGTAACAAATTGCTGATAGCAGTTCTTAAATTATGCTTTGTTTTACATAAGTAAGATTCAATCAAAACACACACACTTTTCAAGCACACACCTATTAAATACTATGCTAGATCACACTACACTAAAATTTATATTTTAAAAAAACCTGGCAGACTTACTTTATAAATTCGTTGGTATCCCTTTAAATCACCATTGCTGTTTTGGTATTTTTCTTTAATCACTGTTGTGGCTCAGCTCCTAATCAGTCAGCTTTGCTCTGCTCCGGTTGTCTTTTCTCTCTCTCCTTCTGCAGTAGCTTTTCAAACTTCTTTCCAGTAGCTCTTCTTTGGCTCCCCTGGCTGAGCTCCAATTTGTCCATCTTCTCCCAATCAACTCTCTTTCTCTAATTCAAATCCTGCCTGCTGACAGCTGAGCTTTTATGCTATAGTCTTGCCCTCTTCTAATATATCTTTCTGTTCTTAGAAGCAATTACCTCATTCACACATACTTAGTATCAACCATGACTTCAGAGCACCAGTGACAGCGTTGACCTTTAGAACAAGTTGTAACCAATATGAGTCAGCTATGACCAGCCAGCTGATCAGCTAACTGACCTTTCTGTCACCCTTTACTGCACAGGCTCACTAGCCACCAATTTTGCACATGCTCACTGCTGTTTACCTTGGAGCTGAGATTCTGCCGACACACATACACATTTGGCTTTCTGTCAGGGCACCATCTTACAAATTCTGGGCTTTCTGCTAATTAACTGAACATTTCACCCTATCTCAGTACTGAACATGCTTAAAATTGCCAATTTAGAAGGGAATAGCTTTTGTCTGTTCAGAATAGAGTCAGGCACACAAAATGGAGGCTAGAGAATTTCTCTAGTAACATTTCCCCTTTTGCTCACTCGATCCTTCCTAAATAGGTTATAAGCATTGATTTTAACATTTCAATTGTGTGAATTATCCCACCAAGTTTCAGAAATACCAGCTTGATTGAGTTTATGGTGTATAGGCAATTAAAGAATTTATTTTCTTCATGTCTTTTGGTTTCTTGATTAATTTTGTTCTCAATATCTCAATTTTGTGCTGAGGGCTTATATCTTCCCTCTTTTAACCCTTCCCTTTTGCTCTTAGTCTAACCCCCTCCTGACAACTCTAGCCAGCCTGTCTCAGGGAAGATTGGTCCCTCTTTTACTGAGGTCAAGGCCATCCAAACTATACAGCCCTCTCTCCCCATAGGATGTGGACCAATGTTCCACAAACCAAACCCCTCCATACTGCACCACTTACCTAGCCAGTGATTCACTTGCAGAATCTTCTTTGCTTTCTGTCTTCATGTGCTTGAGAGACAGGAAAGATCTCAGAGAAGATGGCTTGAACATTCTTCTCATTCAGCATGCTTCCAAGTTCCCGGAAGTAATCCACTGTGTGCAAGATATCCTGCGATGAAATGTCTTAGTGCTAATATGAACCATCACCAATGGATCCTGGAACATTGGCTTCATAAGCCTATCCAATTTTAGAGTCACATCATGTGTCTTGGCTCCAGGAAGGCAGCACACCATCCTGTTGTCCATGTATCCCTTGCAGAATGGTCTTTTGATTTTTCTCAGTATTGAATCTCCAAGAAGGATCATCGGTGTGCCTTGGACAGTTGGAGAAGTCTTTGCAGTTAAAATGGATTTTCTTATAGGTTGGGCTGATCTGCCTTCCACACATGTCCTGTATGTCTCTTCGTTCCTTTTGACCTCCTTAATATTGGGAAGTATTTTCTGTAGTTTCCATGTTGAAGACCCGGTATCTATTTGAAACTTCTAGCTGTTTGGAATTCTTCCTGCTTCTCTTCTTTCTGAAGGCCATAGTTTGCCTAGCCTCATCTGTCTCCAACCATGTAAAATGCTGCTGGGACTGCTTGCCTCTGGTGGTTTGATGCAAAAATTGGAAGCTGAGTTGAGAAGCTTCTGAGAACTGAATTTCATTTTAGGAAAAATACTCTATACAAATGATAGGTTTTAGAGTAGCCGCTGTGTTAGTCTGTATTCACAAAAAGAAAAGGAGTACTTGTGGCATCTTAGAGACTAACAAATTTATTCCTTTTGTCTATACAAATGCTCATTTTTATTCAGTCCTACTTCAGAGATGTTTCTAAAACACGTCACATTAAATTAAACATGCTCTAACTGGCTCACTAGTATGAAGCCTGCACATAGCTGTGCTCAGGAAACTTGCTTGTAGATATGACCTTGGAAGTGTTCTTGACTAAGTCAGATCAAGTCAGTATTATGGAGAGAAAAAGTGAGCGTGCAAACCACACCTCCCTTTGGCATTATTTGTGGGCTGACTAAAAGTAATTTTCTATCCTAGGAGGAGACATTACCAACCAAACTGAAAGGAAAGTGGTTCTATGGTAGAGGAAGAAGGGGTTGGAGAAGGAAATCTGGGGAATCAATGGTAATAGATGGCTTAAGATCTGCATATTTTCCAGTAATCCTACTGGTGTAATGATAAATAACGTTTTTCATCTGCCATGAAGCAGTCTTACATTGTTTGAAACAACAACAAAAACAGAAAGTTGAGATGCTATAAATTTTACAGGGCAAAAAACCAACTTCGGGAAAGGTATGACATTTTATGTATGTAAAAAAATCTTGCAGAAAGAGTTGCTCTAAAATTATTATTTTATGAAATCCCAGGGAGTATTCTCACAGGTGTCATAAGAATCTCTTCCCCCAAGCAGTCTAACACCCAAATCCTGTAAACACTTACTGATATGTTTAATATTAAACCCAAGTATTCCTATTAATTTAAGCCCCAAACTAAGTCTTTGCAGGATTGGGGATCAAGGCCTCAGTCCTGCAACTTGATCTCCTAAGTATAGCGGGATTAGGGCTCAAAAATTATCCTTAACACAGTGAGAGTGATAAAAGATATTAAGGGGATGGGGTTAGGAAAGACAAGGTTTACAGCAACACTATAGTATCCTGAAAAATACTCTTCAGCCATGACTCTTCCGAAGAATTACATGTTGAAAAAAGAACTTCTACCAGTTGTTTATAAATGTACGGCAGCTTAGCAATATCAAAATATGGAAAGAAAAATCTGCAACTACCCAGCATCTCTACAACTTTATTGGAAGAATGTTTTTTTTTATTCTAAAGTGCAAAATATTTCCCTCTGTGAAGCGATCACTTCACTTTGATGAGTGCAAGCAAATCAACTCACTGTTAGCACAAGGTAGCTCTTGTTTGAGTTGTGTACCCAGGAGATGCATAATGAGTGCAGAGGAACTGTACCTATGGGGTTTCAGCTTCTGAGAAGAGAGAGAAATTAGAGTGCCCAGCATATTCACTCTGGGTTATTCAAGGGGGGAGGGGTAGAATAACAGTAAATCCATTCCATAGTGTTCAACCTGGTATCTGAAAGTTGGGCCATGAGGTTATAATTTCCTTCATCCAATATTTATTTTAAAAAAAGAATAAATGAACTGTCCATGAGGGAATATTTCATACAGAGGTAGCTAATCACATTGAGAAAATGTTCTATACACTCAAACATACAGAGATGGGTTAGAGTCTTTCAGTCCAAAATGGCCAAACTGGCACCCTCTCCACTTCAGAACAATGTTAGGTACGCATAAGATTTTAATGCCATTTCTGCAAGCACACCCATGAACACACTAGAAACAAACAGCTGCAGGCAGATTCTTTGCTCAGAAATCCAAGTCTGCCTTTCCAGAGAATACCATGCCTATAAGTGTCTTTTTGCCTGCTCCTAGGGTCACTTACCACTGTTTCCATTGCTTTCTGCCTCTCTGCCACACAGGGCTGGTCTACACCTAAAACTTGAGTCGACTTAGCTACATCATTCAGGCGTGTGAAAAATTCATACCCCTGGGAGACATAATGAATCTGCCCTAAACCTTATTATAGATGCTGCTAGGTCGACTGAAGAAAAATGCCTTCTATTGCTGTAGAAAGTACACTACAGTGGCCACTCTAGCGCTTGTAGTGTAGACATAGCTACAGCCGCAACCCATCGGTTTCCCAACCCCTGCATTTACAGTCATTTCCTGGGAAACCTCTCAGCGCACATGGCTTAGCATCTCATCAGCCTTGCCATATGGCCCATTGCCTTGGGCAGTGGTTTCCTATTGTTCCTAGCTATCACTGTATAAAGGGGCATTTAATTTCTCCTTTCATTTAGCCTGAAAGGTGCTTAGCACACATATCAGTTTTAACCAAGTCTGGTTGATTTATATCAAAGCTGCCATTAACATCACCTAGCATAACAAGTATCAAACTTTCAATCACTTGGGAGCATCAGAGTTATACCTAAAGGTGATCAGTCTATTTATTATGAATATTATTAGCTGCAAATTTAGCCTTATTTTTGGCTAATGTTCACAAACTGATCCCGACTCTTTTCCAATTTTAGTTTTTGTTTGTCAAATAGTTTGGAAAATATTTTTCAGGTTATAGGTTCTTGACAAAGTGTTCATTATCCATGTTTTACCGTTTGTCACCAAACCCACGTGATACTGTATCTGCATCCTTTATGGGTGACTCAAAAGGAGAATAGTGAATAATGCCTGTATAGCAGGAATTTTTGCACAAATAAACATGTGTGCTTAAATTCCTGCCACTTTCAGGACCTGCAAATGCTTTCTCAACTACAAGTGACTGTCTGAATGTTCCATGAATGAAAGTTCTAGGTGATGACTCTTTACCTATTAGTAGATGAACACACAACGGAGCAGTTCTGATTCCACTAGAGGACAGCGGTACACATACTGTAATGAACTGATTAGTGTGTATCATATTTGTGATATTTTTAAAGGTATAAGCTTCCATTATTCTCTGCAGTTGGACTAGTAGTTTAAAAATTATTTTCTTCCTAGGAAACCCTACACATTTTAATTGCTTACTTGTATGTGTAAGATCTGGGGATGCCAGGGATGTCTCTAGGGTTTTTGTTGCCCACAGCAAACTGGAAAATGTCTGCACCACCCAGCCTATGCTCATACAATTAATAATCACTAAACATTTTGCTGCCCCTAATATCTTGCTGCTACAGGCAACCACTTAAGGCTACCTAGACAGTGGAGCCAGCTCCATGTTGTGAGACATAGATTTATAATAACACGTTAGTTTTCCGGACAGGTAGAAAAAACAGCTGTTCATATGATATTTCCTCTTTTATTTTCTGTTGCTCCAATAACAGTAGCGTTAAAGATTTCTACAATAAAGGTTCCATATGGATTGCCTTTCTAAGCAACTTTGTTTCCAAACTCACAATCAGTGCTGTATTTCTGCTGTAGGCTGTACCCTTTTAAGCATCTTCTGTATAAACCAGACTTGAAAGGTGCCCTTGTGAACTGTGAAGAGAGCAAAGTGAAAATCCGTGACAGCCAGCTGGAAATGAATTCAGCCTTCATATTTGATTCTCCTTTTTGTTTACATTTGCATTAAGCGGCACAGCAGAAGGAGGCACTATGCCCAGGGTAGAAGGGGAACCCCTCTCCTTTGGGAGGCAATGTAGACAGAGAGTCTCCATTTAAACCTCATTATGACATCAATTCATGTTTTTTTTAAAAAATCACAGATTTGTGGTTCCTGACTGTAATAAGCCCTTTAGAAACAAGCTGCCCTGGCAATGTAATTTAAGCCTTGCTACTTCCAGGTTTTTTATAATTATATTTTCCTCTACCCTAAGAGAACGAGGATGTGTTGTGCATAAGGTCACCAGGCTACTGTTTTACTTGAATGAAGAACTCACACTAGTTCTTAGAGGCTGTTATGACTCCTCTGTAATTTAAGATTATTACCTGAAACAGTCATATTTTATTTGGCTCTTTTCATGTTGACTGTGTGAAAAAGCTTGCAAAATGATCTCCAAGTTAATCTATAGAACGAGGCTCATAAGGCTCATTGTGATAGTGTCCGAAGACCAAAATAATCATAAATCTCTCCAGTGTAGCAGATCTTCATGTGAAATACCTAGGGCTTAACTGAACTGAGTACTTTGGGTCCCCCCACAGCCCACCCCCAAGCTTGAAGAAGAAGAACAATTTATGCATTTGAGGGGCTAGCCAAATTTCTGTTTGGAAGGGTAGTTCTGCCTGGACAGCCTTGTTCTCCCAAAAGGTAAATGAGGATGGCTAATGTTCTTGTGCTCCAATGTCCCAAAAAGGAACGTGGGTTCCCAAAAAGATGAGAGGTGTCACAACAGATGTTTAGAGTTATCTCCTATTGTCATCAAAAACAAGTGTAGCTGCTTCAGATTTCTTGACTGCAAGTATAATGAGTACCAGATTGGTAGGGTAGGAGTTAACTCTCCATGGCTAAAAGAGGGACTGCAGTTGTGAGCCCGTTTGCAAGATTTGTAGAGCAGAAGGTCTTAGCTACCTGTGGGGATATTAATTCCCTTCCCTACCCATACACTGGGGACTTGATTATCACTTTCCAGGTGAGACAGTCGCCTCAGAAACTGAGGAAGCTGGGAGGGATCAAATATGGGTTTGTGCCACCTTTGTGTCTCCCGAAAGTCTCAATGTGGTTGGTGGCCAATCTGACCTGAGTTACAGAAGCCTCAAGGCTCATCTAATTTACATTTGTATTGCCAAAGGTCCATCCTGGCAGCTGAGAATAGAGATAACTCAGCAACAAGCCCCTTTCCCCCAACCAGGCCCTGAGATGACCCCCGAGATAGAGGTGGCATTATAGAGTCAACTATCCTGGCTTTGTGCCACCCAGCAGTCTCATACAGGGGGGAGCAGGGTGTGTGTGTGTGTGTGTGTGTAGCTCTGTCAAGTTTATGGCCCTCTTACATGATCAGAACAGAATACAAGGACTTTAAGGGCTGATCAGCTAGGAGGCCATCTTATAGTGTTATCACAACTCTACTCAACATTCTGTATTATACTGAACAATATTGTCACTCTGTCAGTAGATGATGGTCTTTGTATATACAATTTTATACCTAATGACATAAAAAACCCAATGTTAAAAGAACAGGAAGTTTGCAAAGAAAGAGAAGAGAAAGAATGGTCATGTAGTTAAGACAGTTAAAGGCTCCTGCAAAAACTGGATGCTGTCCTTGCATCTCCCACAGAGTACCTTGGGGCAGCTGGGTAAATCACTTACACCAAAATCTTCAGAGATGAGCACTATGTTCCTCATTTCCTGAGTACCTAATGTGAGGTACTTGGGTATGATTTGTGGAAGTGCTGAGCAATACAGAAGGTCAGATTAGATGATCTGGTGGTCCCCAATGGCCTTAAATTCTACTCTGTGTCACAAAACTGCATTTAAAGCCAATTGGAACAATGCTTTCACCATATAAAGTGCTATAAAACAATAAATAGATACAAAAATTATGCCCTAGGTATCTCAACTCAGACACACCAAATTAGCAGATATTTTTGACAATTTTGTTCTTAGTAGTTCGGTGCCTCATTTCCTCACCTGTAAAATGGGGATAATATAACACCTCACCAGGGTGTTGTGAAGATAAATTAATTAATGTTTGTCAAACACTCTCACGGTATTATGATGAGCACCGAGAAAAAAATCTGTGAGGGAATCAGTAATTCTAAGATACAACCGCATTTGCTCCAATCACTCAGACAGAGACAAACACCTACAAGATCTCTATCAAGCATTCTTACAACTACAATACCCACCTGCTGAAGTGAAAAAACAGATTGACAGAGCCAGAAGAGTACCCAGAAGTCACCTACTACAGGACAGGCTCAACAAAGAAAATAACAGAATGCCACTAGCTGTCACCTTCAGCCCCCAACTAAAACCTCTCCAGCGCATCATCAAAGATTTACAACCTATCCTGAAAAATGATTCCTCACTCTCACAGATCTTGGGAGACAGACCAGTCCTCACTTACAGACAGCCCCCCAACCTGAAGCAAATACTCTCCAGCAGCCACACACCACACAACAAAAATACTAACCCAGGAACCTATCCTTGCAACAAAGCCCGATGCCAACTCTGTCCACATTTATTCAAGTGACACCATCATAGGACCTAATCACATTAGCCACGCCATCAAGGTCTTGTTCACCTGCACATCTACCAATATATGCTGTCATGTGCCAGCAATGCCCCTCTGCCATGTACATTGGCCAAACTGGACAGTCTCTATGCAAAAGAATAAATGGACACAAATCTGACATCAGGAATCATAACATTAAAAAACCGGTAGCAGAACACTTCAACCTCTCTGGCCACTCAGTAAAGGACTTAAGGGTGGAAATTTTGCAACAGAAAATCTTCAAAAACAGACTCCAACGAGAAACTGCTGAGCTTGAATTAATTTGCAAACTAGATACCATTAACTTGAGTTTAAATAGAGACTGGGAGTGGGTCATTACACATATTGAATCTATTTCCCCATGTTAAGTATCTTCACACCTTCTTGTCAACTGTCTAAATGGGCCAACTTGATTATCACGACACAAGTTTTTTTTCTCCTGCTGATAATAGCTCATCTTAATTAATTAGCCTTTGTTTGCCATACAAAATTACAGTTTGTATGGCAACTTCCACCTTCTCTGTATGTATGTGTGTGTATATATATATATATATATATATATATATATATATATATATATATATCTTCTTCCTATATGTTCCATTCTATGCATCTGATGAAGTGGGCTCTAGCCCACGAAAGCTTATGCTCTAATAAATTTGTTAGTCTCTAAGGTGCCACAAGTACTCGTGTTCTTTTTTTTAGTAATTCTATATTCAGTGCAGGGTTTGGATAGTATGCATTAAATAAAGACTAGGGCCTCATGTTGAATGATGAGGATAAAAAGAGTTACCCATTCATTGTGCAACATCCATCCTGTGAACTGAATGAAGCAGGGGTCCTTTAAGCCTACTTCTGTTCCATCCCCAGTATGACCTCCCTAGCCGGTCTTGTTCAGTACTTGTCTCCCCTACTTATATCACCCACTGCTCCTGTGCCTTGCACAACCTGTTCTATTCCCCCTCTGTTTTTGTCTCCCTCTCCCATTGTTTTCTTCTATCAAAGCCTCTTCCTTTCCACACAGCCTGCACTACCTACCCCCCACCCAGGCTGCCCTGTCTCCTTTCTATACCTCACCCCTCTGTGTTCAAGTTGCAGTGCTTCCTCCTTCTCCTCAACACTGCTTGGGCTCCAGAAATGGGAATATAGAGAACACAGGAGGACAGTCTCCTTACTCTCAATTATGTTGCCCAGTCCCAAGGCAGCCCCTGGCAGACATAGAAAGCAATTGCAGGAAAATCTCATGGAAGCATACTCACTGGAGGAGGAATGATCAGAGAATTTTGTTGTCAGCATCTTAAAACCATCATTATTGAATACTGAGCAAGTGCAAACAGAATTTTTCAGTTTTATAATTGAAACAGATTTTGGTGGATTTTCACAGGAATAGCTAGAGACAACTCTCTGACCACTAAGTGAGCCACCAACCAAGCGTCTTATTTTTGCTCCAAAGCATAGAGGCATTAGAGCTTCTCAAAAAATGGTTGTGATAGTTTTTTAACATTTGCAAAACAACATATTTTTTCTCTAACCTCATTCTCAGAAACAAATGCACCATTTTTTCTGAAATTTCCCCTCCTTCTGCACCCACAAACAATCATCCCAAAGCAGTCAGCCAGAATGGGAAATGTAAGCCCAAATGATTAAAGTTTGACAACATTATAAACCACTGTGAAGAAGGTAATATAACGTACAATGTAGTTAGATTGCTTAACAATAGGCATCTCTGCCAGCTCCACTTATAATATTACTTGTTTTATTCAATTTTTGTATCAGGGAGCATCAAGCAACAGATATCGGTTCTCAAAACAAGGAGGTGCTGCATGAAGTTGAGGGTTGGGCTTGGCAGTAAGAGTCAGGCAGAACCTCATTGGCAATTGATTGCACTGAACCAAGCTTAACACCTTTGCTTTGGCCTTCGCTGCAGGAAGCTCTCCTGTATTTGTGTGGTCTTCGGATAGGTTGGCATTATATGTAGTTTTCTCTTTTACAATGCATCACACTACAGAGGTATATAATCTCCACCCAGGGCACATGGAACCTTTCCAGTAATTGACTGACAGGTTACAGCAAGACTGTACAAAATACAATTGCATGTACTTGCTGCAAAAATAACACATAGCATTCTCTTTGGATGTGTGGTCAAGGTCCCCTGTATTCTGTGTTTGGCCTAAATTCTGCGGTCAGGCTTTTGAAACCTATTGGAACTTTATTAGGTAAGGAAAGTGAGAAAATTGATTTTAATAAGTAAAAACTAGGAAAGTAGAAAGAAAAGCTTAACTGCATAAGTGTAAGTATATTATATATCATATATTTCCTTGGGGAGCTTATTCATTTAATATTACATTTTACATTTTTATGCAGTATTCTAAGAGTCACCTACTTCTCCTCTCTATAATTAAACATGAACTTTATTTTCATATACAAATACTGCGTAAACGTACTGCGAATCCCCCCCAAACAAACAAACAAACAAACAAACAAAAACAAACAAACCCACCTACTATGAAAGTCCAAGTAAAGGGCACCTCTGATTCCTCCCTCTCCCCTTCCTTGCTTCATTTTCCCTTTTCCTCTTGCCTCTTGAAATGAGAGGAAGATCTATCTCCAACCCCCCTCCCCCCCTCCGTCTCCAAAACATAGAGCCCTGGTTTTGGGAGCTCTTGTGATTTCATACTTCTTTTTTTCGCTAACTGCAGCAAGTGTTGGAGAGTCAGTCCGTATGTGTATATGCTATCCCAGCTTTGTGACTAAGTCTAACACTGAGTCACATAGAGCGGCTTCCCATCTCTGAATGATCTAACACAACTTCTGCTTCTGCTCAAAACAAAGAGTGTTTCTGTTTAAAAGGATCTTGGCTAAGGGAATGCCCATTTGCCATTTGTAAACATTAGAACTAACAAAACTTTGCAAGTAAGAAAGTATGCAAGGAGAAACCATAAAGGTCTAAGAACAGGCTGCATCAAAACCTGGTTCGTAATTCAGCAACCTGTTCATGAACAAGTCTTATAGTCAGCTCTAGTGCGTACAGAGCTTTGGAATCGGTTGGCATGTAAAAGCTATATATACATGTCTTTACATGTATATACATGTGATTACCTGTTGTGTTCATTCCCTCTGAAGCACCTGGCATTGGCCACTGTTGGAAGACAGGATACTGGGCTAGATGGATGAGTCTGACCCAATATGGCCGTTCCTACGTTCTTATGTGTGTGTTGTTATTAATTCAGATATCTCAGCATAAAATCCATCAGTCAAGGGACACTAATCTATGGATTTGAGACACAATCTGGAGGACTATGGATCCATAAAATGAGGAATGTGTTGCATTCATTTATATATGTAGTTTGGATGGATCTGCAGTAATACAGATCCTCTTCATTTAATAAATCATCATTATTAACTGAAAATTAGATACAATTAAATGGAAGTTACTAGTGTAAATTAGAAAGTTCATTGTTCTTCACTGTCCCATTGCTGTAGGAAAACACAACTAAATAGAAATTTCACATGAAAATATGAAAGGGGGCTGTAGTGTTTTGACTTATAGCATACCTCTCGTTAATGGCATGGCACATACTGTTAACTGAGACATGTTGCAGCCCAGGTACTCTCTTACAGCGCAAAACATAGCCTTTTACTTCAGTAATATGCATGCCACAAAGTGATAAAAATTTAATAGAAAAACCTAACTGCAAAATGCTGCAGTACATATTGTTAAAGTACCACATGTACCATAGTATCAGCATGCTACATGCATTTTATGATTACAACAGTTATGTATCAGGTGGTGGTATATATTATGTAAATTATATTTCCTACTCAAGTGTTTTGCTGAGCTGCCCAGAGACCAAACTTTCAGCCAGAAGTTTTGCGTTTGCATGTCATAATAGCCATCCTCATTTGCATTTTTGTTGGGATATTGTGTTGGGATAAATGTATTCAAAAGATAAGAAATTTGTTTAAACAGAATATTTGAAAATGTTTCTCTCTCCTACTCTTTTATCCTTGGGCTATATGCTACCTTCCCATGGATAAACACTTGGGAGAGTGCAATGTGCTCAAATCCCTGTTAGAACTTGTTGACTGCCAGTGATATCTTCCTTTTGAAGGTAGGAAGGAGGCAAGAGGATGGGTGTATAGGCTGGAAGGGGAGCTACAAGGTGTACAAACTCCTCCCCACTGATCCTAGATCATCCTATTGGAATGTTCCTTCACCTGTTCTGTTGCCTGGTGTCTCTGGTTTTCTTGCTGCTAACTATCCCCTTGTACACTAAGCTGCTCTGAGGAAGAGTGTGAAGGGATAGTTAATGCTAAAACATATACTTTGTTTTGATTGAAATTTTCCTTGCTCTAAGTGTGAATGTCAACATGCTTATGGCAGTTGGATGCAAATGGAGAGAGGCACAGTCTTCCTGGGAGTTCCATCAAGTGTCATTGATTAACTGCAACATCAGTCCTTGTACAGTCAACCAGTCATGAGGCTGATGCAGTGCAGACCTGGGATGGAACGGGATCCCCTTCAAACCAGATCCAATGATCCTAATGCCATGTGCGACTGGTCCAGAGGGGCCGTAGCATTTACACCGGCCTTTTCAGTTGAACGAAACTTCAGATTTAGCAGAAATATTATTGAAAAATGTGCACAAATTACATCATTTTACTTATTACATACCAAAAACTGTTAAAAGAATGTTAAGCTTTCAAAGTCAAGTGCTCAGAAGTTAGAAAATTCCAGAGTTAAGGTTGCATGTGGAAGATTAATGCAGCCTTCTTGTGAGTTTGCATTATTTTATATATATATATATATATATATATATATATGTATTTAAATTATATAATCACAAACTATTTTTTTCCACAGAACCTTACCTCATTCATTGCACAGGATCAAAGGTGCTCACTGAATAAGCTGCTATTCAGTATTTTGTTTTCCTCTTATTCTTCAATGTGTGGCCTCATATCTTCCTTACTGAACATCACTCAAACCCTGCTTGGAAGAAAAAAAAAATTTCAGGGGCTATTCTATGATGTTTATCGTTACAGTATCTGAGTGTTGTGAATATATTTTCAGAATAAGGAAAGGGGGTTTTATCCCCATTTTAGGGTGGGAAACTCATTGGCATATGTGCAGTGTGCCCAGCCAGTTAATGGTGTAATCATCAGCCAGGTGCAGAGCCGGTAGCCGGCTGTCGAAATAAGTCAGTGGGCATTCAATAAGGATATGCGACATAGTCTGAAGCTGACCAGAGCTGCATTGCAGGTCATTAGAAAACCCCCATTTAAAGATATTGACTGCACTGTTGCCCTGTCCTGTTCGAAACTGGTTCAGAGATAACAACAAGTGCTTTGGCAGATCAAAACCTGGTAGACAGCTGTTTGGGTCAGTGACGAGAGAGTGATTAATGACTGTTGTCCTCGACCACTTGTTGCGCCAAGCAGATTCCACTGTCAGGTCCTGTGGTGGCATAAATGACCATAAAGGACAACTAGAAGACAGGCGGGGAACTGAGGCACAGAGATTCAGGTCAAAAGTACCCACTAATTTTTTGGTGCCCAATTGTAGAACGGTCTGATATTTCAAAGTACTTAGCATTATATGACATTCTGTGTTCAAAGCACAGCTCCCATTGACTTCAGTTGCAGCTGTGATTGCTCAGCACTTCTGCAAATCAAACTCCAGGGTCTTGAATCAGGCACACAGAAAACGTGGAACACACAGTTAGTGGCCACGTGCGAAAAGTATGGCTTGAGTCACTTGCCTCACATCACACAGGAACTCTGTGGCAAAGGCAGATACAGAATCCACTTCTCTAGGGCAGCATTCAACTGCCTTAGCCATGAGACCATCCTGACTCTTCTTGCTGTCCCCTGCCTCGTTCACTACATACCTTCTCATTTCTGCAACAAACAAAGCAGGGTCCATATAGACAACAGCCTAGTTTACTACACATAACTCTAAACCACCGTCTGAGCACAGTCCATCCTGTGCGCTGAATGAAGTAGATCCTGTGGAACAAACAGGAATCTTGCGTTCCATTTCAGACTGTGGATTGGGGTGTTCTTTAGTGGTTAGAGTTCTCTGAAATCCTGACCCCTTTCTTACCCTGTTCCCTCCAGATCTATCTCTTCCACCCCGCCTCCTCCCAGCTCCTCATTCTCATTCCACTTACCTTGCCCAGCTAGCTCTAAGGCTCAATCCCAGTCTTGTTGATCATCTGTTCCAGCTACCTCCCCACATCCCCACTACCTCCTTGTCCAATCTCAATCTTTCACTCCACCTACTGGCTCCAGTACCCCTCCCTGGCTCCCATTCACAATCTTCCCTCCATCCCCAGTGTAACAGTCTATTCTCTCTGCACCCCATCCCCACTACTCCTCCTGGTTCTGCGTTCAAGTTAGGCAGCTTTCTCCTCCACACTGCTTGGAAACTAGCATGAGAGCATTGAGAGCACGGCAGAGAGAATGCATCAGGTCTCATTTCTGGTGCCCGTGGCCAAAGCAGCAACTGCAGGGAAAGATCTGCTGAGCCCCTGCAGCTCTGGCCTGAAGCATGCTCAGTGCAGATGGAATCTTCAGGGAATTTAGCTGCCAAACTAACAAGTCTCTTCTGAGCATTTGTAAACTGTAATTTTTTTCAGAGGCTTATATCTTGGCCAAATCTAGGCAAATATTCATGGGAACAGCAAAAGGCACATCCCTGATGCCAGGGAGACCCCCTGCCAAATTTCAGACCCCTGCTTCAGAGCATGGAAATGCTAAAACTGCTCAGTGAAATGATTGTAAGAATATTTAAAATGGGCACAACCGTGTAGTTTTCTCTAATATCATTCTGGTAAATGGCTGAACTATTTTTGCTGAAACTTTCCAAAAACCATTCAGCCTAAGGCAGATGCCCAGCATGGAGAATGTTAGCCTGAGTGGTTAAAGTTTGGTAGTTATAAGCAACTAAAGACAAGGATTTATAATGGGAAGTGTCGGGAACCTTAACTATAGGCGGCACTGCTAGCTCCGCCTATAAATCAGGGCTTAATGTTTTATTTGGAGGATACAGTGGCATGAAAAATGCACTGTTTAATTAATTTTTTGCATTTATAATTTGAGAGATTGGTGATTAGTGAAAATGGTGTGCCATGCATTGCTGTTGCTGCACAATTGTTGTGCACAGTTGCTGTTGCTAAAGCACTTAGAAGAGAGGAAAGTGATCAGGAACAGTCAGCATGGATTCACCAAGGGCAAGTCATGCCTGACTAAACTAATTGCCTTCTATGACGAGATAACTGGCTCTGTGGATGAGGGGAAAGCAGTGGATGTATTATTCCTTGACTTTAGCGAAGCTTTTGATACGGTCTCCCATAGTATTCTTGCCAGCAAGTTAAAGAAGTATGGGCTGGATGAATGGACGATAAGGTGGATAGAAAGCTGCCTAGATCATTGGGCTTAACGGGTAGTGATCAATGGCTCCATGTCTAGTTGGCAGCCGGTATCAAGCGGAGTGCCCCAAGGGTCAGGCCTGGGGCCGATTTTGTTCAATATATTCATTAATGATCTGGAGGATGGCGTGGATTGGAGCCTCAGCATGTTTGCAGATGAGATTAAACTGGGAGGAGTGGTAGACACGCTGGAGGGCAGGGATAGGATACAGAGGGACTTAGACAAATTAGAGGATTGGGCCAAAAGAAATCTGATGAGGTTCAACAAGGACAAGTGCAGAGTCCTGCAGTTAGGATGGAAGAATCCCGTGCACCGCTACAGACTAGTGACTGAGTGGCTAGGTAGCAGTTTCGCAGAAAAGGAACTAGGTGTTACAGTGGATGAGAAGCTAACAGTGTGCCCTTGTTGCCAAGAAGGCTAATGGCATTTTGTGCTGTATAAGTAGGGGCATTGCCAGAGATGGAGGGACATGATCATTGCCCTCTATTTGACATTGGTGAGGCCTCATCTGGAGTACTGTGTCCAGTTTTGGGCCCCACACTACAAGAAGGGTGTGGAAAACTGGAAAGAGTCCAGGGGAGGGCAACAAAAATGATTAAGGGGCTGGAGCATATGACTTATGAGGAGAGGCTGAGGGAACTGGGATTGTTTAGTCTGCAGAAGAGAAGAATGAGGGGGGATTTGATAGCTGCTTTCAACTACCTGAAGGGGGCTTCCAAAGAGGATGGATCTAGACTGTTCTCAGTGGTAGCAGATGACAGAACAAGGAGTAATGGTCTCAAGTTGCAGTGGGGGAGGTTTAGGTTGGATGTTAGGAAAAACTTTTTCACTAGGAGGGTGGTGAAGCACTGGAATACGTTACCTTGGGAGGTGGTGGAATCTCCTTCCTTTGAGGTTTTTAAGGTCAGGCTTGACAAAGCCCTGGCTGGGATGATTTAGTTGGGGATTCATCCTGCTTTGAGCAGGGGGTTGGACTAGATGACCTCCAAAGGTCCCTTCCAACCCTGATATTCTATGATTCTAATTGGGAAAGCATGCTAAATTATGTGAGCAGTGGCAAATATGACTGGCACTACTTGGTCCAGTAAACCACATAATTCTTTTGCAATATGAATGTAAGCTCACACATTGGGCAGCACTGAGTCTCCTCTGCACCCTTCCCCAGTCCAGGGAAAACGTAACCATTCTATAACACTGACATTGAAAATTTCTTTGTTTAACAAAGTACTTCATCTGCAGTGTTTGGTACAAATATTGTTCACAAATGAAGGTCTGTGGGTTTGGAATAAATTTCCCTCATTGGTAGGTTATTACATAAAATGTCTATTATTGGGGGTTTACAACTTCTTATGAAGCATCTGGTACTGGTCAATATCAGAGACATAATACTGGATAAGAGGAAAGATTTGTCTGATCCAATATGGAAATTCCTTTATTCCTAAAATATTTCTATCAATGGAAAATTCTGCAATGCCGAGTTCCTTCCAATTCTCTCCTGATTGATATATTCCACAATCTGAAAATCACAGGGATAACATGAACCTCATGGAGCAAGACATTTAAGTGATCATCTTGTTTACTATAATCTTGTATTGTGACAGAAAGAGCTGGCATTTTAGTCCTCTTTATTATGGATATTTTCTGAGCACTACACAAAAAGAGATCTCAGGCGTCTGGGACAAGAAGGAATAATGTGAATGCGAGTTTTCATTCCAGCCTTTTGTAAAGTTATTTTACAGCTGTCAGATATAACAATTAACTAATTCTTCAGTGATAAACGAAAGATATTGTTTATTAAATGGTAGGCTGCTCAGATTGCACTGCAGTTACAAGGCCGAAAGGTATCTGGTGAAATCAATGTTAATTTTTTTTCACATGACCCATTTTTAAAAAAACACCCCCCCCCACACACACAACCCTTCCCCTCTCCCCCAAACAAATATAGTCAGGGGCTTTTTGATGCATTTAATAAAGTCAAATCCCCAAGAGTAGACAGCATTAAGGACTTTATTTTGTCCAGGATTTAATAATGTACAGAATTTTTTAATTTTTTCACAGATGTAAACAATTCTTGTTCATATTGTCTTTAATTTAATATTTTGAGTGCTGTAGTAGTATAACTCTTGTGTCATTTGATGGAGAAACAGCCTGCTGCTTTAAGAAATGTCCTTACTTATTTATATATATATTTTTAAAGAAAGGAATGGACATGAAGTTGTATTAATGTATATTGTAAGATCATGCTGTAATGAACTGAAACTAAAATAGAAAAAATATTGTCTATTACATAGGAATCACAAACCTGTGTTGCTCCATGGCTTTGCACTGATGATATATTTTAATTAGATATTAAGGACCACCATATGTTACAAGTTACCTGTAAAAGGGTGAGCAGACTTGTGCAGCCGTATTTACTTGTGTCAGTATTTGCACACTCACTTGCTGAATATGTGAATGCAGTTTCCAATCATGGACACACCATCTGGCACATGTGAAGGGCCCTCTTTTAAAAGTTTTTTGGCCCTAAAGGACAACTGTATGGTAACTATATCTGCCATGTATACTGTAGTGATTTCAATTGCACTTTAAAACATCTAACATTGTGAATTTCTAATACTTTATGTTCTAGGTCAGGGGTGGGCAAACTAAGGCCCGGGGGCCGCATCTGGCCCTCCAGGTATTTTAATCCATTCCTTGAGCGCCCGCTGGGAAGCGGGGTCTGGGGCTTGCCCTGCTGCGACACTCCAGCTGAGGAGTGTGGTTGGGGGCTTGCCCTACTCTGCACAATTCCTGGAATCAGAAGCATGTCCCCCCTCCAGATTCTATGCATAGGGGCAGCCAGGGGGCTCCGCATACTGCCCCTGCCCAAAGCGCTTCTCCCGCAGCTCCCATTGGCCGGGAACTGCTGCCAATGGGAGCTGCAGGAGCAGCACCTACGGACAGGGCAGTGCACAGAGCCGCCTGGCCATGCCTCCACGTAGGAGCCGGAGGGTGGACATGCCTGTTTCTGGGAGCTACTTGAGGTAAGCGCTGACTGGAGCCTCCTCCTCGACCCCCTCCCACACTCCTGCCCCAGCCCTGATACCCCTCCTGCCCTCCGAATCCCTCAGTCCCAGCCCAGAGCACCCTCTTGCACCCCCAACCCCTCATCCCCAGCCCCAACCCATATTCCGCACCCCCAGCCCGAGCTCTCCCGCAACCTCCATTTTTGTGAGCATTCATGGCCCACCATACAATTTCCATACTCAGATGTGGCTCTCAGGCCAAAAAGTTTGCCCACCCCATTCTAGATTGTGTAAATGTTTATTATTTTGAAGTTTTAACCTGATTCTCTGCTCCTTTGCAACATGCATAGTCATTTTTGGGTTGAGGAGGAAACAGTTTTTCCATTCTATAAATAGTGTTAAGATTCTGAAAATATTTCCCATTCTAAATCAGGATGGAAAATCAAAATCTCAAATATTGTTGCAAACTGATTTTTGGTTTGCTTGCTTTTTTGCGGGGGGGGGGGGGGGAAAGAGGGTGTCAATAATTGTGAAAAGTTTTGTTTGAATTTTGACCTTTTTAAAAATTTTTTAACCTGTCTTAGCCAATGTTTACTGAAATTTCTATACGGAAACTTGTTTTGACACAAAAAACAAAACTTCCCAGTTTGAAAATGTCAGAATGGGATGTTTCAATAAACTTGAAACATTTTTCAAATTTTTTTTTTTTTTTTTTTTTGGAACTGCTGCAGTTTAACTACACCCCAGAGCAGCCATCCAGCAAGCCTGGAAGATTGCAATTCCCAGAGTCAAATTCTCCCACCCAGGCTGTTGCTGTAGCAACAATATGGTGCTCCTAGTTGTAATGTCACAATTTAGTCTATAATGTGTATAAGCACTTAAGTATATATGTATAGTAATTATACAAAATATATAGTATATGTATGATACACAATATGTATGATGTATATTTACTCTCAGAATAGGCACAGCATACCAATGCTTTGGGGTTTTAAAAGTTTTTCAGTACAGTACAAGGGCATGGTACTGTAAAACTCAAATGAAATGAATGCTGAGATAAACAATTAAAATAAAACTCCATTTTAGAAACTTATCCTCACTTCTTAAAATAGTAAACTTTTAAATTGTGAACCAATCAATTGTGAAGAAATATGGTCAGAAAATAACAGAAGGAACAAGTTGATTATGCCAGCATTTTGCAAGAATGATATACCCTTTGAGCCTGCCAGATGGCATCCAGGCACTTAAAGCTGAGTTAGCCAAAGAGGAAAGTGTTCAATTTTGTGTCGAATATGATGTGTATGCAACATGTACTCCATGTCTGCCAATTCTCAAAGTGTGGCCTTTGGATTTGAAGCAACAGCTCTAGCTGGTGAGTTTAAAGACAGGCCTCCCTCTCACCCAACCAAGAGTAGCTGTGCTGTATTGCAAGTTCCATCAGAGAACTGCCAAATATGCAATCCCCCTAGGAAATTCAGATATATTCATTAAATGCAGTGATGTCTTCCTCTTGCCAGAATTTTAACAAAAGGCTCCTATGAAATTCCATCTTCCTTGCTGCCTGGTCTGTGACAACCCTGTGTACCACAGACTCATAGACTTTAAGGTCAGAAGGGACCATCATGATCATCTAGTCTGAACTCCTGCACATCACAGGGCACACAACCTCACCCACTCCTGTAATAGACCCCTAATGTCTAGCTGAGTTACTGAAGACCTCAAATCATGGTTTAAAGCCTTCATGTTACAGAGAACTCACCATTTATATTAGTTTAAACCTGCAAGTGACCTGTGCCCCATGCTGCAGATGAAGGCAAAAAACTCCCAGGGTCTCTGCCAATCTGACCCAAAGGCAAATTCCTTTCCAACCCCAAATACAGCAATCAGTTAGACCCCGAGCATGTGGGCAAGATCCACCTGACAGACACCTGGGGAAGAATTCTCCGTAGTAACTCAAAGCCCTTCCCTTCTAGTATCCCATCACTGGCTCCTGGAGATATTTGCTGGTAGCAGCTGCAAATCGGCTATGCTCTTGTAGGCAGTCTCATCATACCATCCCCTCCATAAACTTATCAAGCTCAGTCTTGAAGCCGGTTAGATTTTTTGGCTCCCACTGTTCCCTTGGAAGGCTGTTCCAGAACTTCACTCCTCTAATGGTTAGAATCCTTTGCTTAATTTCAAGCCTAAATTTATTGATGGCCAGTTTATATCTATTTTTTTTGTGCTCACATTGGTGCTTAAATTAAATAACTCCTCTCCCTCCCTGGTATTTATCCCTCCGATGTATTTATAGAGAGCAATCGTATCTCCCCTGAACCTCTTTTGGTTTGGCTAAACAAGCCAAGCTCTTTGAATATCCTCTTATAAGGTAGGTTTTCCATTCCTTTGATCATCCTAGTAGCCTTTCTCTGCATCTGTTCCAGTTTGGTGTATGGAGGTGTAGTAGAGAGATCTAAAATGAGTAGCTTCTCCCCACCATATGCTCACAGGTTTGCTTCTTTGTGTTCTCTCTTCATAGAATTGAAGAGAGACACTTTGTGGCAGCTGACTATTTATTTTATTATACTTTAAGAATGGACCTAAAAGAAGGAGAAATCTAGTTAATCAAGTAGTTAACCAGGTCCCATCCTGCAGTCACTATGCAGGCAAAGCTTCTAGACTGCCTTAGGAGTTTCACTTACATAGGACTTCAGGATTAGGCTGTATGGCCTTGATCCTGTGACATGTTGCATATGGGTGGACTCCTGTGTCAGTGAGGAACCCCAGTGAAGTCAATGGGGTTCAGGGTGCATGCAGGGGTCTTTGTACACAGTGTCAATTGCAGGATCTGGGCCTATGTGGCTATTCAGCTTAATATCACTAGTGTGGACCCATCAGTTTACTGTTACAAAAATATTGCCCACTTTTATATGCAGCAGCCCTCAATAAGCACAGTTATATTAGACACCTATGCTTCTTGGGTAGATGAAGGAATATCATTCCTGGATGCATGCCACAGAAGACTCTCAATTCCTGCAAGGATTTGTTAGAACAGTACAGTGTGGGGGGTTATTGTTTACTTTTATTATCATTACATTTGTCAATACTCATAGATCTTGCCTGAGAAGCTCTAAGTAAGTATAAATTTGTTGTAGTGTTGCATTGTATCTTGCATTTCAAACAAGAAAACTGGAATCTAGAATAGCAAGAAATGATTGAAGGCTTTACTCTGCCGATGTAGGTGATGATATTAATGGAGGAGCAGGAGAAACACACTGAGCTCCCAACTCAGGTGTTGGCAGCTAAAATGCTCTTCAATTTACTCCTATTAAGCTCATTGTAATTAATTTATAAAAACATGTTCAACTCAAATGCAAGGCAACCATTTTTTTTTCTTGTGTAAGGTGTTGGAATGATGGACTTGGTGACTGAAGTGTTCTTTCCATAGATTAAGAATAGCACAGGAAGAAATAGTAACAGCATCCCCACAATGAACTGCCAGTGGCCTTAAATTTGGCTATATCTACACTCTGAGGTGTGTGTGTGTGGGGTGGGGGGCAGGGTATTTCCCAGCTCGTGTAGACATACTCATGCTAGCTCTCATCTGAGCTAGCATGCTACAAATGGTATTGAAGCTGTGATAGCATGGGCCACAGCAGGAGCAGCACAGGCTAGCTGCCCCAACTATGTACCCATGGGATTCGGTGGAGTTATATTCAGGGTGGCTAGCCCATGCAGCCATTGCTGATTGTGCTATAAACAGCTACTCTGTTATTTTTAGTGTGCTATCTCTGATGAGATCGAGCATGTGTATATCTGTGCAAGCTGGGAATCACACACCTAGCTCCTAGTGTAGACGTAGTCTTGGATGGAAGAACCTCCTCTAGGGTTTAGAGGACTGTTCAGCCTCTGTGGCCTGTTCTGTTCTTGGGCTCTCTGCTGAAATTGTAAATAGGGGTGTGCATTAGTATCAGCGTTGGTGTGTAAAACAATATCTGAGATTACTGAACATTTTTTAAAGTATCAACGTATTTCCTGGTGTTTCCTGGTGTTTCATCTGAGACCAGAAGTGAAAACATTGAAATGCTGCAGTATGAGAAGAGTTGTCATTTGGATATTCCTGACCTAAGTCAGGAAGTAGTAGAAATCCTACAAGACAGGCTATTATTCAGACTGAAGAGCTGAAGTTAGGTATCCAAAATTCTGGATACTTCTCCTCTCCACTCTGCCAGTGATGCCACCATTGATACCCCATTTGTTCAGTTCCCCTACGATTGCATCAGTCAGGGCCAGATTAAGACCTTTATAGGCCCTAAGCACTGAAAAGATTATGGTGCCCCCCACATGTAATTCAAAATAAAAACAATACTATACAGTAAAATAAAACACAAAACTTACACGTATGCTGAAATTAAAATAGCTTCTTTCTAGGTTTTCTGATTGCAAAATCTGATTGCAAAATTCTGGATAAGTTCATCAAAGCTGACTCGACGAAGCATGTCCGCTTCCATACACAATAGGGAAAGTGAATCAAGTCTGTCCTGACACATTGTTGTTCTCCGAGGGTTTTTTATTCTTTTCAGTTGAGAAAAAGAGCATTCTGCAGAGCAGTTAGTAATCATCAATGTTAGAAAAATATGTAGTGTGATCTCTACATTTGGAAATACACATTGTAATCCGTCTTTCAGTATTGTGTCATGAAGATCATGACACAATACTGTGTGACTGAATTTCATTTTTCCTGTTTCGTTAAACTTTGCACGCATATAACAGTGGAACTGCTGTACTTCTCCACAGAGATTCATGTTCAAGTCAACAGGGGAGTCAACTAGCTTTTGGGAACCTTGTGAATATTGTTCGTCAGATAAGTCCATATCATTTAGAAAAGAAAATCTACTTGATATTTCTTTGTACACTTCACCTCTCCTCTTCATATGAGCTTCAAGTGTATCAATTATAGCATAGTAAGTAGATACGCGAAATTTGTCTCTAGGATTCAATGCTGTTTCTGTTGCACTGCTATCATTTGCTTGTTTTTTCCTGATTCGCTTGCGGGACTGGGCTTCTTTGTAGTTAGTATCAGGCAACATATCTTTTGATATGCCTTCAAAGCTTTCGAAATCATTCCTCAAAGTGTGTAAGTGGTCTGCTAATGATTGACAGAGGTCTGCACATGTTTTCAAATCCAATTCTTTTTCTTGAGGAGCTTTACTTGTGTGGTAAAAGTGTTGTAAAATTTCGTTCCACATGGTCAACATGAATTCAAACTCTAGTTCTTGCATCTTCTTTGCAATGTTTTCTGCCTCTTGTATAGTTTCTCCCTTTTGTGATTGGTCTTCAGCTATACTTTCTAAGGCATCCACAATTTTTGAGTAGGACTCCAGAATTGCACTAGTTGCCACTGCCACTGCATGTGCCTCCCAGGGAGTATTAGAAAGAGATTTCAACACACAATCATTGCCCAAATATATTTTAAGAACTACCCATTGGTGTGTTGAGGCATTGAAAAAGGTATAAAGTAACTGGACCATTGAGAAAAAACTTACTGCCACCGGACAACAATCAACAGCACTGTGGCCAACAAGATTGAGAGAGTGTGCAGCACATGGTATGAATATGGCATATTTGTTCTGTTCTAAAAGCTTCATCTGCTTGCCTTGATAATGCCCTGCCATGTTGGCAGTGTTGTCATAAGATTGACTCTTCACTTTGAGAAATCTATTTTTCAGACTTGGCACAGATAATGCAATACTTGATTTGCCATTTCTTCGCCAATGTGGCTTTTCAAATTGAGGAGTGTTATACATTGTTCAACTGGTTTTCCATCTGTGGGAGACACATATTTTAGTACAATACTCATTTGATCAATATGTGAAAGATCAGGTGTAGAGTCGACAGATAAACTGAAGTACCCAGCAGTATTTATTTCATCCACAATAGCTGAACGAACTTTGTCACTCATTAGACCAATGAGTTCATCACATATTGTCTTGGATAAGGATGATGGGTTACCTTTGCCAGCATTCCCATATTTTGAGATATGGCCTGCTAAAAATGAGTCAAACTGTGCCACAAGCTCCAATCCCAAGAAATTTCCATTCTGCAATGATCCAAATGTGTCATTTGATCCCCGGAAAGGCAGACCACGTTCAGCGAATGTTTGAATAACAGCTATAACATGCTGCAAGACATGTTGCCAGTATTCATGCTCCCCTTTAATATGTTCTCCCAATTTTTGTGTCAATCCAAAACCCTGTCTTTGATTTAAATATGTCAACATTGAATCTCTGTGAGTAGTGCTATTTTCATGTTGTTCAATTAAAACAGTATTCCACCAGTCACTAAATCGATCCACAGCAAACAGGGATGTTGGAGGTTTATATGCAAAAAGTTTGCAAACAAAACTACACAGACCCTGTTGATGGTAAATACAGTAGCCATGCTCGAGTGTATCTCTCACCATTCACTTTTATGCAGAAAAATATTTTTTGTGGACAATATCTTGTTTGTTTGCCATTGGTGAAAGTCCACCGTGATTTCTCAAATAGTCCAGTGTGGTGTTGACAATCATTTGGTCCACGATCTATCCAGTAAGCTACATCATCAGTACTGAAATCAACCTACATACCAGGATCTTTTCTCCTATTATTTACAGAATGAGCAGGTTCAGTTTCTGACAGATCCACACCTTCTAGAACTGGGGGTCTCAAACTCGAATCACCAGGAGGGCCACATGAGGACTTGTACGTTGGCCCAAGGGCTGCTGCCCCTGTGCCCCACTCCACCCCCGCCCCTGCCCGTGGGGTGCAGCAGGGGGCTCAGGGCAGGGGGTTGGGGTGCAGGAGGGAGTGTGGGGTGTGGCAGGGGGTTGGGGTGCAGGCAGAGGGCTCAGGGCAGGGAGTTGGGGTGTGGGGTGCGGGAGGAGTTCGGGTTCTAGCCCGGCGCCACTTACCTTGAGCAGCTCTGGGGTGGCAGGGGTGTCCACCGGGGCCAGGGTAGGCTCCCTGGCTCTGGCTCTGGCCCCGACCCCGGCCCGGCCCGGGCCCCATGCCACTCCGCTCCGTGTGTTTCCCTGTTCCCAGCCAATGGGAGCTTCAGGGGGGGTAACCACAGGCAAAAACAGCTCACGGAGTTCTCTGCTCCCCCCCCCCCCCCACCAGGGCCACAGGGAAGCAGCACAGGGCCCTCAGAACCACGGGGTTGGCAAATCCATGGGGCGGATCCAAAGCCTGAGGGGCCGGATCTGGCCCGGGGCCGTAGTTTGCTCACCCCTGGCCTGGAGGTAGGCTGGGGATGCGGCGCGCTGGGGCGGGGATGGTGGGGGGGGCACAGGGAACTTGGCGGGCCTCAAAGAAGAACCCCGCGGGCCGCGTGTTTGAGACCCCTGTTCTAGAACAATGTCTGTTTTACCACCAGGAATAGGATGATCAGTTACAGTCTCTGATACATCCACATGTTCTGGAATGGTGTTTGTTTCACCAATAGAAGAAGGGTCAGTCTCTGAAACACCGACAGGTTTTGGAATGATGTCTGTGCTTGTGAGAGAAGATGTTGCTTCTGATGGATTCGCTTTGAAAAATGATGTCAGCTTTGGAAGATTTTAGAAAATTTCACTAGTTTTTTGTTTCTTTTGTTCCGTCACTTTATGTTTCTGTGCTCCACTCAGTTGGTTATATTTCATTCTACCCCTTATCTCAGTTACCTGAACTTAAAAAAAAAAAAATTACACAACATACACTATTTTTATGTATATATATAATATATATATAAGAAAAAAAAAACAAATCAAGTACGTATAACTCAGAAGAATATATCAATAATAAAACAAATTTATTGCAATACATGACAGGATCTGATTTCCTCTTGTTATTTCAATCTACTTTAGTAGGACGCCCCCCTGGTTTAGGTGGGGATAAGTAATAAAAACAGAACAGAAAAATGGGGGAAGAGTGTGTAGTGGAGTCTAAGGAAGTCTAACAAAGTTCTGATTCTTCCCATGATGACTACTTCGATGCTTTTTTTGAAATATCAAATATCAATTTTTTTAAAAAAAAAAAAACTAATTATTTTTGTTGCCCCCTGCTTTGCTGGTGCCCTAAGCATATGCTTAGTCTGCGTATTGGGTAATCCAGCCCTGGCGTCATTGCTCTGTCTGTCTAATCCAGTGTCCTGTCTCTGAGAGTGCCCAGTGTGATGCTGAATAGAAGGGAAGGTGCCCATCTACACTAATATTGCAAAATTGTGATAAATCTTGTAAGAAGTATGTCTTATGAGGTATCATTGGAAAAGTTGTAATCTGCTAAGATTTATTATCCTGTTTAAATGTGTGTATCTTCATTGTATATGAAGTTATGAAACTATGTATTTATATTTCAAACATGCAGTGATCTTGAGAAATGCCCACAGGTTAGCTCTTCAGGGATAACAAACAAACTGTAAACAAGGGCGTATGCACATTGTTCCCAAAGATACCTCAGACGGCATGTAGGAAAAGGTGCAAGCTAGAATCTGCAGTTTAGATGAAGGATGGATGGCAGAGCACAGACGCCATAAAGCTGCCTGACTTGTATCACAGCCAGGATTTTTCCAGCAAAAAGGGTCAAGATATAAAAGGAGTGAACGAAAGCCCCTAGCCATTTCTTTCCTACCCCATCTCTGGACTGGTGAACTCTAACAAAGGGACATTTTGAACAAAAGGACTAAGGTCCCTAAACTATTTGGGCAACCCAGACAGACTCATAGAAAACTAGCAGTTTTAGCATTCCTGCTATTATTTTGGACTATATGCTCTGACCCAACTGTAATGTATTTTATCTGCTTTAAGCATTTAATAACTCTAATTACTTTTTCTTAGTTAACAAATCTTTAGTTAGTTTACTACGGATTGGCTATAGTGTTATTTTTTTAGTGTGTGATCTGAAGTATCCATGGACCTAGGCAAGTGACTAGCCCACTGGGGCTGAAAGATCCTAATATGTGTGTTTTAATAACCTTTCATCATAAAGTCCAGTTTGTCTGGGTGGCAAAAAGGGGCTGGAATGCCTAAGGGGATTGTCTATGGCTCCATGGCAAAACTAATATAGTGATCCAGGAGCACGCTTTTGTTCCTGGCTTGGTGAAATATAATGATAGAGTATACCCACCAGTTTGTGACAATCTGTCCTAAGTTTTCCATTCTTAGCTGTGAGCCACTTCAGGCCCCGCGACACCCAGTACCATTTGTTTGTAAGGAAATACTATTGTGGACAGCTATGGAATAGTATGCTTGCAGGTTAGCTTGGTTGGCTTATGTGCTACCCATGAACTGTGGGATGTTCTCATTTGTATAACTGTATAAATGTCAGGGTGGTTTGGTTTTTTTTGAATCTTACTAAATTCCTGGCCTCCATGATATCTTGTGCCAATAAGCTCCATAGGTTGATTAGGTGTTATGGAATACATAAATAATCCTGATTAATTGCACTTAAAATATTTGTTGCTAGTTTGTCATATCTTTATTCAGTTTGCTCATAACTTAACCTGGGCTTCAAAATGTTTTGAAAAGTGCCTAAATTAACTCTTTGTTTCCATGGAAAGGGCACTTTTCCCCCTTTTTCAATTTTTGCTGGTCTCTCTCTGGTACAATAAATGTGACGAGACACCATTTCCTCCTCTCATATCACGTGTGTGCCTGCTCATCCTCTTTAAAGAGGATTCTGCCTGGGGATCAGTTTGTCACTCTCATCCTTTCAAACTCAAGCACCCTTGTTTCCACTCATCCTGCTCTACAGATACTTACCAGTGCTACTCAAAGGGAGGGGTAATCTTTTCTCTTAATTTTTATTTATATATATTTTTAAAAATTAGATGTGCATTTCAAAAAGTGAGCTTCCTGGTGAAATTCACTAAATCACAGCAAAGTTTGAGCAATTATCAGGAAGCAATGTAATGATGGCAAATTTGCCTGTAACAGTATGGCAAATTTACGGCGGTGGAAATTAAGTATAATCGCACAAAGAGATTCTCATCCTCTGCTGGGGAAAAAATCCTGACATGAAGATATTGTTTGTCCTGCTTTAGTTGATGCTCAGGGAAGGTTCCTGGGAGCTGGTAGTGAACTGCGATGTTATGCACCAAAGATCCCACAAAATACAGAGTAGCAGCTGCTGAACCTTAAAGTGTGTGAGAATACATGTGTGTTTGAGACCCCACGCTCTTACTGTTTGTCTATCATTTGAATCATGGGTGCTCCATGCTGGGATAAAAATAAATTTTGTAGTGGTATATTAATGAATCTGTCCTGAACAATTATCTTAAAATGATGAGGATATAAATTAAATTCTTCTCCTCTGTTTAGAGGAATCTTCCACTCAATTCAACTGTCAAATCAAGTCAAATGTCAGCATAATTGGTTGCAAAGTAGTCCTTAATAAGTCCTTAGTAATCAGTATTTCATCTGTCAGTCTAATTTAGTGTGACTGCAATATTCGTAATTATAAAAAGTTTTAGAGCTGTAGTTAACAACGTGGGAGGCAGGGGGCCCATAGAATGTATCAGCAAGCTGCTAAGAGATCAGAAACATTTTAAAATTCGAATGTGCTTTTAACCACTTTACTATGTAAAAGGAATATGTTAAATGTCATTTTTAAAGGCATCTCCATGATAATTCAGCATGGCCCCAGCGAGATGTGAATAATACAATAATTTGCTGCCATTTTACTAAGTGATATGATAATAGCACAGTGCTATTACTTGGAATACTTCCTATTGAGTGCTTGCAGATTAAATATCAGATGCCCTATTGTTCTACGTAAACAACTTATCCTTCAATTTTATGATATTTTTATCCAAAAGGAAGAATATTTTAAAATGTTACCGTAAGGTTCCAATAGTAACAGTCTTGAATGGAACACAGTCACTGAGCTGATGACGATAAAAAACAAAACAAACATCTTTGTGTTAACATTTTAGGCATCAAGCAGCCTGAAGATTTTCCTACCTGACCTTGGAATCCCTGAGTGTGGGTTGTCTCTTATTCTAATTGAACTCTAATTCTAATAAAACTTAAATAATTTGCTGAACTTTCTCCCCCCACGTTATCTCCCCTATTTTTAAATATTTTAAAATAACTGTATCAGATACATAATTCAAATGGAAATAAAATGGAGAGAGACTAAAAATAGTGGAGTTATCACTTGCTAGCTGCATTAGCTTAGAGGTTCCAACCAATATCAGGGCCCCATTGTTTGTACAAACGCAACCCACTGTCCCTGCCTGAAAGAGCTTACGATCTAATTAGACAAGACAAAGGTTGGGAGGAAGGAAGGAATAGTATCCCCATTTTACAGCTGTGGAGTGGAGGCACAGAAGACAAGATTTTTTTACAGGGATAATTTGGGTGGCTTGAGGTATGTTAAGAGGACCTGATTTTCAGAAAGTGCTGAGCTCCTTCCCTTTGAAAATCAGGTCTCCTTAAGCTATGTCAAGTTCGATGTCCAAAAATTGAGGCATCCAAAGTAATTAAATCACTTTTGGAAGTCAGAGGGAATAACTGGCTTGACCAAGACCAAACAGTTGAGCTCAAACCTCCTGAGTTTTAGGCCAGAGTCTGACCCACAAGACCTTACTTTGTCTCCCAGTCTACAAGATGTCGACTAGTAAAGAAGTCTAGCCAAACATCCATCAGGCTAATTTACATTGGGAAAATTTCCTCAAAAATTCAAACCAGTTTTAAAACTGGTTCAGTTAAACTGACTTTAATGATTGGAGTCTTCATGTAGGTCAGACTCCAGGTAGACAGAACCATTTTTTACTGAACTGGTTTCTAAATGACTTCAGCAATTTAACATGTAAAAACATCTGAAGGAACCGTATTGGTGGTGGATGGGCGCATCAATAATGCTACATGTAATTGGAATCCTGGCGGTGAAGGTGGTATTGTTAACCATCCTGATTAAGAAAACTATAGAAGAAGAATTTCGCTATGATTAAAACTGGGCTGTGTTACTGATACGGCATTAGTAGTGCAAGCTTGATGCTACAGCTGGTGTATGAGCACAATTTTTTTCATGTCCAAAACTGTAGGTGCAAAAGACATTTTTCATTTTCTTTCCCTTGTAATTTACAAATTAGGTTTAATAAAAGCATTTTCCTCCTGTAAATTAATAGTGTGGGAATGGCAACTTTATAGAAATTGCAGTTTTGTAGCTATCACAAACCAAGCTTTATATGCATAATAATCGGAGTCATCCTTTCCCAGCCCACATAAAAATATTTTAAAAAACTTTAAAACTAGAGGCACTCTATGAATATTTTAGAAAAGCTCACTCAGTGAATAAGATCTTGTTTTTGGAATATAGTGGATTTTCCAGTGCACTCTTCAACACAAATCGACTAGCCAACTTTGAGATATAAACCAGATTAGAGAGAAGCTGATTTGCAGTGTTTCAGATTCTGGTGATGATTTGCCAGCGCTACACGAAAGAAGGCAGAAAATAGCTATTTTAATTGTTTTTGACACTAAAACTTTGAGGCATTTTTATAGATATCTGAAAGAGAGGGGCCAAATTTTGTTATGGAGCATAGGTGTAGCAGGGTAAATCAGAGCAGAATCCATTGGGTTGTGCATGTATCAGATGAAGTCATTGTGGTTACATGTATATAACTGAAAGCAGAATTTTCCCCTCTAAGCCTGATTCTACTCTTGCACTGGCTTTTACACTGCTGTTAATGAGAGCATTGACTTCAGTGGAGCTGCTGGTGTAACTGAGAGCAGAATCTGGCTCCTTGTGTTCCTCCTGCTTTGCCTTATTGTTGTGTGCAGTCTGCAGAGTTTCTTGTGTCAGCTCCAAATTATTAAAGAAACACTTGTTTCTGACTTCTAAAATTCCCTTGAACCTATCCAAACTCTACTGGTTAGAAACAAGTATGTTTTTCCATACTTTTTGATTGTATGGAAAAAGTATGTATTTTTCCTTGTAAAGCCAAGCAGAGAATAACACAGTTTAGAAATTGCATCAGATTTAATAGCTTTTGGTGCCAGATGGTATAAAGCTGACAAGTTTACAGTAGATGTTTCTTTCAAGCTACAAATATTATACAAAGTCATTTTTTCCTAATTGTCAATATATCTATGGTAGATGTTATACGGGAGGGTATTCTTCATGCAGCATAGGGTACATTCACCGTGGTGGGTGTCAGTCTGAGGAAAGAACAGTTGGCAGCTGAGGTTTTTCTGTGACACTGTTTTGATGATGCTATTGTAATGCAGCTAAAAATGGCTACCTAATACTTGTCTTATTAGATATCAATTGCAGCATATAAAACTTCCAGCTCTAGATATGTCATCTACCCTGAGACTGGCAAAAAGTAATTCCCCCATACCTGTGTATGATTTTATATCTGTCAGTGTGGTGCGTGAAAGTTACCATTTCCACTACTCAGACGTGAGTTATTTGTCCCTCTATTTCTACTCTAAATTGTGTTTTTGTCTTATTATTCTAATCTAGATATCTGTAACAAAAGCTCTCTTCTGTTTTTCCAAAGAGGTCATAAGGAGATCACCATGAATTGGTTGCTCCAAGAACGCTTGTCGTGTTCAGCTTCACCTTTCTATTTCATTTCAGATTTGTTAGACAGGTTACCTTTTTGAAGGTGTCCGGTGTGGTTTGGTAATTTGTTTTTTGTTTGGGGCTTTTTGGACTTGTGAACTGAGCACTTAGGGGCCTTTATACTACTATAATAGTCACTATACTATTATGAAGTCACCAGGTGGCATTATCACAGATAGTTCTATGAATTCTGTTTAACTGAATGTATGGACATTAGAACTTGGATAAATTCTACTTGTTAGTTGAGGCTCAAATCTTTGTAGTTGTACATATCACCAATAAAGTTGCTTTATTTCCTCAGTGTCTCTGATTGTAATAATTACTTTGGTGCAAAGTTTTACATTGAGTTAAAACACTGAGGAATTTTCCTTCTAAGAACAAAATATAAGCAGAAGGAATAGGACTAAAAAGTAAACCCTGATCCTGTACTGTGATCCATGTGAGCAAACCACTGATCCTTACTGGGTATGTCTACATTGCAATTAGACACCCACAACTGTCCTGTGCCAGATAGCTCAGGCTAAGGGGCTGTTTAATTGTGGTGTAGACATTCTGGCTCAGGCTGTAGCCAAAGCTCTGGGGCCCTCCTACCTTGCAGGGTTCTACATCCCTGGATGCAGCCTGAGCCCAGACATCTACTGCAGTGAAACAGTTGCGCAGCAAAAGCCCCGTGAGACAGAGTCCACTGGCACAGGCTACACGCAGGTTTTTAATTGCAGTATAGACATACCCAGTGAGGTCAATGAAGCTTTGTGCAGAAATCTATCCACATAGAACAATTCAACATCAGGGTCCAAGTTTGTTTTGCCAAATGTTACAACACATAAACAGATTGTAGCGTATATAGAAAATAGCCACTTATGACTATCGTTGGGTGATATTGGTTAATATTGTTTCTCATATCACATTCTTCATCAGCTTATTTTGGGTTTGGGTTTTTTTCTGCCTCGATAAATAGTTTCATTGCGGCCTGTGGGGAAAAATATGATATGATCATGCAATGAACAACTATATCATGATGCATATATACAAAGAGGAAGAATTAAAGTTGAACCAGGCATCATTATATTGATGTTGCCTAACTTTTGAGTGCTAGATTTTGCAATCTAAATATCTCTCTTTCATTTTAATAGAGGTTTTTGTATGCATTCCTATCAATTTTTTAAAAAGGAAAGCAGAGTGACACTGACAATTACCATGAAGTCTAACGTCTATTATTGGTAACATAATGGAACAAACTCTAAATAACTAGGCCCAGATTCGGTCCAGGATGTATGCTAGCACAACCCATTGATGGAAAACCCACATATTAAGGGAGGCTAAGACAGAGTAATGGGAAGCAATTACAATCTCCTCTTTGGAGCTGTTTCTTTCTCCAGTTCCACTCATCAGACTGCATGGGGATGAGAATCCTATGGAGTCCCACCTGTAAATTAAGCTGTCAGGCCTGATTGAAACAAAACAACAGAGTAGATAGCCTTCAAAATGTAACCCAATGCAAACTGGTCACTAGGGGTTGAATGGAGAAAGCAAATAGGTGCCATTTCAGCATCAGAAGGTTGGAGAGGGTCCTAAATATTTGCTTACACATAGAATGTAAAAAGAGTTTGCGATTTCTGGAATCCAGCTCTAAATGTGTAAATTGGTTCTGTGATTAGCAGGTGATAATTATAGTCAGGAACTATTTATATATTGAGCAAAATTGTTTCACAGACCATGCAGAAATGCTAATATCAACTCTGTTGGTGGAAATTTTGAGGAAAGACCAGCAGCAGCAACATTATGGGCCCCAGCTTAAGGGTGAACATCCCTTGAAAAGAGGAAGACCAGACTGACGCATGAAGGTGTAAACAGCATCTGCACCAGTTTGGATTAATCTAGTCCGAGGTATGTAACTGTTTTGCACATTAATATAATTTAGAATTACAATGGTGTGCTTTCTTTCCATCTTTGTATTGGTTTCCATTAATGTTTTGTGCAATAAAATTAGTGGATCTCCAATACTGATACTTTGTAATGTTAGTGCTGTTTACTTCTGGGGAAATTAATAGAGCATAGTGCTTAAAAAGCGCCAGTCTGTACAACACTAGCACATGTTTTGGAAAAGATGATCCCCTCATATTTTTAAATGGAATAGAGAGTTTATCACAAGCTTCTAAGACTTCAGAGGGAAAATCAGTGTTTGTCCCCAGTTGAAAACTAGAAACATCCATTTTGTCAATGGCTCTAATCTGCTTTATTTGATATAACTGCCACTGTAAAAGGAAAGCATCATTAATATCAATGAGGGCAGATGATCAGCTGTCTGCTCTGAAGGTCCTGTCTTGAATTGTTTATTGCATTTGTTTGTGTTTTGGAGGGGACTGCTGGTGTTGTCATATTTAATGGTCTGACAATATGTAAACCTTTCATCAGATCTTATAAAAACTCTGATGCCAAACTGCTCTGAGCCAAAGTATGGCATACAAAAGATCCATTTAAAAACTTACATATTTTTACATGATTTGGGCCAATTGTTACAACTGAGACAGTAAGCAGTTTCAAAGTATTCACGTTTCAGATACTGCATTTTGCACATTTATGAAGTTCTTATTTTTTAAATTGATGTTTTGGGGGGCTAAAATGGACACAACCCTTTTAATCCTTATATTTTCTAGGGTTAGCAACATTAAAAATCATCCACTACAAGCATTTCTCTATTTTTACCACAGTACACATTTTAGTACAGCCTCTAGAATATGAAAATATTTTCTATTCTTAATTAAAATGCATCATCTGTACCATGTAAGGCTCAAATATGCTGCCATCAAAGTTAATGGCAAAACTGAAGGATTTAATCCTATATGCAGGTTAACAATAATCTGGCCAAAGAGCATCTATGTGTAGACAGACTCATGGATCTAAAATGTGGCATATGTGTTATTAACATTATGCATTATTACTAAGGTATATGGCAAATATACCACACTTCATACACCACATAAGAAAACAAACTTGTATATATTTTAACAAGTGAATTGATATGATATGTGATCTAAAAGAAGCAGACCCCCAATAGCACATCTGTTTTCTCTGTATTTGAAAATTATGTTCAAATAAATTCAAGGGCCTGACTCACACCCACAAAAACAAGGACATTCAGAATTAAGCATTTGTCCATAATGCATCCTGTTGTACTTACAGTATTTTTTCTTCAGCTAATAGGATATCCTGTACTATAAGGATTTATGTTTGAATCCTATAACAATGTTCAAAGGTACCACCTGGCATTTTCACTTTGACTTAAGCTTTTGTCTTGAATGCTCCCATCCCTGCTGCCACTGGTGAAGTTGCCCCAGTGAACATGTAATGGGGAGAGATTTTAACAAAAATGCTAGTGTAGAACATCAGTGAAGCAGAAATTCAGCTCAATGCAGAGGCTTTTCTAAGGCACCTTTGAAACTTTCAGTAACTAGGGTTACCATAAAGAAAAGGAGTACTTGTGGCACCTTAGAGACTAACCAATTTATTTGAGCATGAGCTTAAGGTGCCACAAGTACTCCTTTTCTTTTTGCAAAGACAGACTAACACGGCTGTTACTCTGAAACCTAGGGTTACCATGTTTCAGGTTCCCAAAAAGAGGACACTGCTGGAAGAGAGAGAGGGAGCTGGAGGGGGGATACAGTTGGGGTGTATGTGTGTGTGTGTACTGGGAGCCATATGGGGGATGTTGGAGGGGAGATTTGAGGGATGCTGGAGGGATGTGTGTGTACTGAGTAGGTATTTGGGGGATGCTGAAGGATTTACCTGGGGGTGTTGGGAGGGTGTGTGTGTACTGGAAGGGGTACCTGTGGGGTGCTGGAAAGGGTACCTGGCAGGAGCTGGAAGGAGTATTTGGGCCTTGCTGGAAAGGGTGTGTGTACTGGAAGGGGTATTTGGGGCTTACTGGAAAGGGTGTGTGTACTGGAAGGGGTATTTGGGGGGTGCAGGAAGGGGTATTGGGGGAGTGCAGAAAGGGGTACCTGAGGCCTCCCTCTTGAGGTGGGGGGGGGCAGTTTCACTCCCTGTCATGGAGGCAGGGCACCTTATGCAAAATTGGGATGCGGCAACAGCCGTCAGTCAGTGCCTCCCTATGGGGCTGTCACGAAGTCCCTGGGCGATGCTCTGGAGCTGCTCCCTACGAAGCCGGTCAGGACTCTGGTGAAGTCTCCTTTCTGTGAGCAGACTGTCTTCAGGGCAAGAAGCTCACATGGCTTCCACCTTCCTGGGTTTGACCTCAGAGCATTCAGCATCCTCTGCCCCTCCGTGCACTTCCCACAGCGAGTCTGCTCAGGCGGGGCTCCTGGGGAAGCCAGAGGGTCCTGCACCCCAACTTCGCAGTCAGACGTGACTCTTAGCCAGCCAGTAAAACAGAGGTTTATTAGAGGACAGGAACAAGGTCTCAAACAGAGCTTGTAGGTGCAGAGAACAGGACCCCTCAGCCGGGTCCATTTTGGGGGGCAGTGAGCCAGACAGCCATGTCTGCACTTCACTCCCCCTCCCCAGCCAGCTCCAAACTGACTCCCTCTCCAGCCCCTCCTCCTCTGGGCTTTGTCCCTTTTTCGGGCCAGGAGGTCACCTGATTCCTTTGTTCTCCAACACCTTTAGCTCTCACCTTGCAGTGGGGAAGGGCCCAGGCCATCAGTTGCCAGGAGACAGAGTGTCAGCCATTTATGTACACTGGCCCTTTGCTCTGCAACAATTACACTCCCTTATCCCACCACCTAGAGACTTAAGAAATGCATAGGGAAAATTGAGGCACCCCTACAGTATTCAGAGGAAACATTAAGAACAGTCCCACTTCGTCACAGGGGCTCTCCCGCTACCCAGATTTAATCGCACTACAGTACTTGTTATGAGGTGAATTGAAATACTATTTCTTTTGTTTCTTTTTTAAAATGCAAATATCTGTAATCAAAAATAAATATAAAGTGAGCATGTATTTGTATTCTGTGTTGTAATTGAAATCAATATATTTGAAAATGTAGAAAACATCCAAAAATATTTAAATAAATGGTATTCTATTATTGTTTAACAGTGTGATTAATCACGATTAATTTTTTTAAAATTGCTTGCCAGCCCTAGTACAAACTGAATGCATACTAGGACTGGTGCACTTTTACAAGTGGAGATGACTAAATTGGTTGCAAGGCTTTGGAGAGCCAGGTCCATTATGAATAAAATATAGTAGAAGAAATATCCTGGCTCGGAGTCCACTATTTTCTCAAGCTGGAACAGTATAAAATTGTGAAGTGCACTGTAATGTTTTTGGTATCAGAGATACTTTTGATATATTATTAGTTATTTTAGGAAAATGTAAATGATTGTTTAGTGGTACACTTTTTTCTTAGTTTAAAATCTTTTATCTAAATATTTTTGCAGTATTCTCAGGATAACAAAATATCAGTTTTAAAATTGTCTGTAATATCCTGTAGCAACAGTTTTATCATTTTTGAATGAAGGGGAGACAGTGAAATAGAATGGACTGTGAAAAATAAAACTAAATAGAAATCAAAGCCAAAACTCCAAAGCTCTGGTGAATCTTCAGAAATCTAGTGATGTACATTTTTCTCAAGAAGCCTTAGCCTTTGATGTTACAAACTTCTGAAATGTTTTGTAGTTGGTAAGACAGATCATGTGTTAAATAAATAAATAAAGAAAGAAGGAATAAATCAATATTATCATCAATAGTGAGGTACTGACTGATTCCACTGGCAGTCTCTTACAACAGCATTTGATGAGGTTAGATAAGGACCTGCCAGACTGTCAGCAATAGATAAACAATTTCTTTTGGGTGGATTAATACTAATATTCGTAGGCACAGGAAAAGCATGTTACTTCTGAACTCTCTTGTGGGGGGGGGTCAGTGGGAGGGTCAAATAAGTTGTTTCAATCAGCCTCCGTAGCCAAAATGTCACTCAGTTTGCTGATCTTAAATCAACTAATACAAAAATTAAGGGTAAAATCCTAGTTCCACTGAAGTCAATGGCAAATTGACTTTAGCGGGGCCAGCAATTCACCCTAGGTGTCTAGTTGACAACATGAAAGCAATATAAGAAACTATAGGCAATGCATGAGCCGTGTGTGTTATTGAGGTCAACTCTTTGTTCAGCGTTCCAGCCAAAAATTCTTAACCCTGGTGTAAAATTTAAGTGTTATATTTTAATTAGTACAGGTATTAATATCTTTACTTTCTTCTTTCCTTCAGGTTTCAGAGTAGCAGCCGTGTTAGTCTGCATCTGCAAAAAGAAAAGTAGTACTTGTGGCACCTTAGAGACTAACAAATTTATTTGAGCATAAGCTTTCGTGAGCTACAGCTCACTTCATCGGATGCAGAAGTGAGCTGTAGCTCACGAAAGCTTGTGCTCAAATAAATTTTTTAGTCTCTAAGTTGCCACAAGTCCTCCTTTTCTTCTTTCCTTCAGTAACCTAGATTAAATATCTGAATCACTAGAATGCTTAAAGTTCTTCCATGTGTCAATGGCTTAAAAAAAAAATAAAAAAGGTCAGTGTTATAACTGAACCTGCTGAGAAGTCAAGAAATCATTCTAACTCTCTCGTAGAAAGATTCCTGGAGGGTAAACGGGGAAAAGGTTTCATAAAACCCTGGTTAGACGACGGCAACTGTGTATTCTAGTTGACCTTTCTTTATAACATTCACCAATTTATGTATGCATGACAGCAAGAAGATTACACAATGACAAACAAAACCCCTCAGCCCTATGTGCAAGGTAGAAGTAAAAGACTTGGTACAGTAGGAGGATAATTGAACAAAGGAATGTAGAATATTTCACATTGTTGGAGGGTTTTGTTGATAGTTAATGGTATAGTCATTTTTTAGGGCCATATTTTGAGGTCTTTCAGAGAGTAAAACTCCCTGGACTTCATGAACCTTTTGGTTCACTGATGTCAGCTGATTAGTCAATGGGAGTTTTACTTGATTAATAGACAGAATCTGGGCCTCAGCTACCATCCACAGTAAAATAGAGCACAATAGAAACAGATTGCTTTTGATTTTAAGAACAGGGACTGCAATTTTTTGGTTTGAGAGTAATAATCTCAAGCTACTTTCATTTTAATCCTATTGCTGATGATTAAGGATGTGCTCTTAAGTACTTTGCTGAATATGGATGGATTTAGGCCCATTATTTTCACTGAGTTCGTGCCTGAGTACTTTGCTGAAAGAATTTCCCAACGGAGACTGCTATCTATCAAAGTACTTATTATGTGAAACTCATCACCATAGTATCTGAGCACCTCACAAACATGAATTTTATCCTCAAACACTTCTATGAGCTAGAGATCTCATCTCACTTACAGATAGAGAACAAAGTCACAGAGTAAGTGACTTGACCAAGGTCACAGAGAAAGTTTGTCAGGGCCAGAGATTGAACCTAGGTCTCCTGAGTCTCAGTCCAGTGGCTTACACACACCATCATCCCTGCCTATTTGTCAAAGGGGAAAAGTAGTGTATTCATGTAGTTACCAGTGATGTTCAACACAATATTTTCCCCATTAATGACTTTATTTAAAGGCTTTGTGATTGTGTGTATAAATCTTGCACAGTGCATGGTGGTTAGGGGGTTAAAATCCCTCAGTGAAGTAAGGGGTGGGAATCTGCCTCTCCTCCAATGTGTGGCCTCAGCTGTCAGGAATGAAAGCTAGTTTCTTATGGATGAAGAATTGATGTGCTGATCTAAGTAGCCCAACAATGCGGGAGTGTTTGCTGCAGTAAAGATGACCTGATTATAAATCAGGAAAGTGTTTCCTGCCTGTCCCACTTGGTACTATAATTTTGCTGTTCTCAGCCCTTCCTTCAAGAATTGAGCCCTGAGCTGCCCTGGAGAAAAGAGTTATGCTAATGCTAATGAGCTAGATAAAGATGCGTGGGACTAACTGGGGAATAATTCCTTTTTGTTTTGTTAGCTTGTGAAATAACAGCAATGAAGACAATTCTAATGAGGTGTAAATCTTCCATGCATTAGTCCTGTTTGACCTTGTCTAATGAGGAGGTGGGCAAGTGCTCAGAGCTCATCTGAAAACCTAGATATGGAAATTACAGTGACAGAGTGACTTTCTGAGAGGTGGACTGACTGGGTCAAAAAGCAGGATGCTGTTCTTATGCATAACATACACTGCAGGTGCAAGAGTATAATCTTAATAATGTCATTTTTATAGGTTAGTTATACCTTCTGCCCCACTGAAGACAGAACCCTCCACCCCCATATATCATTACAAAGCTGAAGCTCTCAGCTTTCCAGTGTTAATTCCTATTCTGATACTTGACAAAGCAACATACCTTGTAATGGTCTCTGAGACTAAGCAATAAAATCAGGCTATCACAGGCCATTTACCAGACTGACCCAGGTTGCTCTGGAGAGATCTGACTGAAATTTTATGAGATTTTAAGTTTGTTTGGAGGTGCTGGAAAGACAAAACTTTCTCATAAGAGGAGAGAGGACTCGAGATATATCCCAATGAAAATATTGACAATTTTGAATGTGCTTGATTTGTTGGAGTATAAATTTTCACTTAAGTTGGCCTCTGTAGAAACCCTGAATTTTGAAACAAGGCCCTGAATGGGGTCCTAGCTGTGTTTGATGTAATTCTTGAGAGGATACTGGTACAAAGATGAGTTTGTGTCAGTTTGGTCCCTAACATAAAGTAGAGCAGCCTCAAAGGCAATTCCAGCAGCTGGGGATTACTGGGGTATTGTGACATCTCGGCCATACCTCTGTTCCTCCCCCTCCAAGATGTGCCCTTTGCCTGGGTATATCTGGGTAGGGTAATAATGTAGGAACGTCTTCAGTGACACTCAGAGACACCCTGTGTGTAACCGGAGGATTCCCCTAAGCAAAGGGATTTCTATTGGCCAGATTGTCAGGTTCATGGCTGCTTTGTCTGTTGGAATTGCACACAGCGGTCAATGGCACCCAAGTATCTGACCTCTTGCTGTTCACACTTTGTGATCCTCCTCTTTTATCTGTATCTATTTGTTTGTTATCATAGGTTTCAGAGTAACAGCTGTGTTAGTCTGTCTTTGCAAAAAGAAAAGGAGTACTTGTGGCACCTTAGAGACTAACCAATTTATTTGAGCATGAGCTTTCTTTACAGCTCACGAAAGCTCATGCTCAAATAAATTGGTTAGTCTCTAAGGTGCCACAAGTACTCCTTTTCTTTTTGTTATCATAGTGTTTTAGTATGTTTTTTAATATGATGGGAGAGTAGGAGATTCCACAGCCATATCCCATAGAATTTCAGTTCCTGATTAAATTTGACATTTATGAATGATTGTCACTAAAGTCAGAGACGGAAGCCTTGTCATTTAGGTAATGTGTCAGCCAAGTGGTTTTGGCAAGCTTCCCACAGCTTTGTAGAATTTATTAAGAGGACAGATGGCTTTAACATATCCTATTAGAATATACTATGCCAGTCGTTTAAAAAATAAATCTCCAAGCTGAAGAATTGCACTTTTAAACTCAAGGGTGAAAGCATATTCCCTTCATGTAGTAAAAGCAGAGATCTCAGCTAAGAAAATATCTTACTGTGGCTGCTTTTCTCAGCACAGGAAACAATCTGTTTTAAAGTGAAATTCAGGGCAAGTCAAACTGGAAATTGACTGCAAGACCAGAGATCACCAATGGAGATGGCTATGCCAGTGTTTTATTCCCAAAAAGTCATAAATGTAGATTTTAGCTTTTGTTCTAGTTCTAGTAATGTTTGCTAAATCATTACTTACCCATATGAAAATGTGGAATAAAGAAGACAAACACCGGTTTACATATGACTGTAATTCAAGGGTAGACTTGACTTCTACATAGATTGCTTCCGTCGACGTGAATGAGCTGAAATTGTGGAAAAGCAGCATCACTTGCCCCATAACCTCAGCCGTGCTGAACACAATGCCATCAACAGCCTCAGGAACAACTCTGACATCATAATCAAAAAGGCTGACAAAGGAGGTGCTGTCATCATCATGAATAAGTTGGAATATGAACAAAAGGCTGCTAGGCAGCTCTCTTACTCCACATTCTACAGGCCATTACCCTCTGATCCCACTGAGGATTACCAAAAGAAACTACACCATCTGCTCAAGAAACTCCCTGAAAAAGCACAGGAACAGATCTGTGCAGACACATGCCTAGAACCCCGACCAGGGGTATTCTATCTGCTTCCCAAAATCCATAAACCTGGGAATCCTGGATGCCCCATCACTCAGGCATTGGCACCCTGACAGCAGGATTATCTGGCTATATGGACTCTCTCCTCAGGCCCTACGCTACCAGCACTCCCAGCTATCTTTGAGACACCACTGACTTCCTGAGTAAACTACAATCCATCGGTGATCTTCCAGAAAACACCATCCTGGCCACTATGGATGTAGAAGCCCTCTACAACAACATTCCACACAAAGATGGACTACAAGCCATCAGGAACAGTATCCCCAATAATGTCATGGCAAACCTGGTGGCTGAACTTTGTGATTTTGTCCTCACCCACAACTGTTTTACATTTGGGGACAATATATACCTTCAAGTCAGCGGCACTGCTATGGGTACCCGCATGGCCCCACAGCATGCTAACATTTTTATGGCTGACTTAGAACAACGCTTCCTTAGCTCTCATACCCTAAAACTCCTACTCTATTTGTGCTACATTGATGACATCTTCATCATTTGGACCCATGGAAAAGAAGCCCTTGAGGAATTCCACCATGATTTCAACAATTTCCATCCCACCATCAACCTCAGCCTAGATCAATCCACACAAGCGGTCCATTTCTGGGACACTACTGTGCTAATAAGCGATGGTCACATAAACACCACCCTATACCAGAAACCTACTGACTGCTATTCCTACCTACATGCCTCCAGCTTTCATCCAGGACACACCACACAATCCATTGTCTACAGCCAAGCTCTAAGATACAACCACATTTGCTCCAATCCCTCAGACAGAGAGAAACACCTACAAGATCAATATCAAGCATTCTTAAAACTACAATACCCACCTGCTGAAGCTAAAAAACAGATTGACAGAGCCAGAAGAGTACCCAGAAGTCACCTACTACAGGACAGGCCCAACAAAGAAAATAACAGAATGCCACTAGTTGTCACCTTCAGCCCCCAACTAAAACTTCTCCAGTGCATCATCAAAGATTTACAACCTATCCTGAAAAATGATCCCTCACACTCATAGATCTTGGGAGACAGACAGCCCCCCAACCTGAAGCAAATACTCACCAGCAACCACACACCAGACAACAAAAACACTAACCCAGGAACCTATCCTTCAACAAAGCCCGATGGCAACTCTGTCCACATATTTATCAAGTGATACAATCATAGGACCTAATCACATTAGCCATGCCATTAGGGGCTCATTCACCTGAACATCTACCAATGTGATATATGCCTTCATGTGCCAGCAATGCCCCTCTGCCATGTACATTGGCCAAACCGGACAGTCTCTACGCAAAAGAATAAATGGACACAAATCTGACATCAGGAATCATAACATTCAAAAACACGTATGAGAACACTTCAACCTCTCTGGCCACTCAGTAAAAGAGTTAAGGGTGGCAATTTTGCAACAGAAAAGCTTCAAAACCAGACTCCAATGAGAAACTGCTGAGCTTGAATTAATATGCAAACTAGATACCATTAACTTGGGTTTGAATAGAGACTGGGAATGGCTGGCTAATTACACATATTGAATCTATTTTCTTAAGTTAAGTATCCTCACACCTTCTTGTCAACTGTCTAAATGGGCCATTTTGATTATCACTACAAAAGTTTTTTTCTCCTGCTGACAATAGCTCATCTCAACTAATTAGCCTCTCACAGTTTGTATGGCAACTTCCAACTTATCTGTATGTGTGTATATATCTATATATATATCTTACTATATGTTCCATTCTATGCATCCGATGAAGTGAGCTGTAGCTCATGAAAGCTTATGCTCTAATAAATTTGTTAGTTTCTAAGGTGCCACAAGTACTCCTGTTCTTTTTGCGGATACAGACTAACACGGCTGCTACTCTGAAACCTGTCAAGGGTAGTAGTTCCAGAGATTTGTTCTTTGGTATATTTTTTCCTGCAATTTTAACTTTTGCTAAATCAGAAATTCTTTACAAGTATACAGATCCTTTCCCAATTGTTAATTTTACAGAAGGATTTACTACATAAGGGTTTTAATAATTTGTACATGGAACATAATGTAGTTTAGTCTTAAAAAGCAAAATTTAAAAACTTACAAGTATCTTCCAATTATTGCCTAATCATGACGCAATTTGAAGAATGAATCTTATGAGAGGAAATATTTTAAAACTGTGACATGTGAAAATTGCTTTAAGTTACTTGTGCATTTTGATATGAAATTCTTCTTCAGGCACAACAGATGAAAAGACATGTTACATTAAAAAAATTGAGGAGCTTATTGTTTCATTAAATATTTAGCAACCATTCAAATGTTAGTAGATTTACGCTGCAACCGAACAAGAGACCTTAGGCTTTATATCTATAAATCTTTATGCTGGTGCCTATTGTAAGTGATTAAACTTGAAGCAAGACTTTGCCATGGTTTTAAATTATTTAATAAATGGATATAGAGTGCAAATATTCCACTGTAAGAGTTGATAAATAAAATTTCATAGCCAAGCTTGTGAACTCAGCAGAAATCATATTAAGATATAAACAAATAAATAAGGATCTCCACATATCCTGTTGTTGTCTTGAATTTCCATTATCTATCCTGGGTCTCAAAGTGTGGGATATGCTGTGACAGACAAAGTCCAGGCACTCCAAGGGTAGAAGAGGGGGCTGAACCCTAAAGAAAAAGTAATTGAATCAACTAGTTGCATACAATGTTATTGTGTATTAATATAAGTCAAGTAAGGTCTTTTATGAAAGCCGTAATGGTCTGAACTTGATGATCATTAGGAGATATCTATAGGGGTTATGAATGTAGGCATGTGTGTATAGGTGTAGAACATTGTAATTGTAACTGCTAGGAGTGCAACTACAGCATCACCTCACAGCAGTGTGGGGAAGCAATCAGGCAGGGAGGGCACCTCCCGGGCTAGTTGTTTACAATGAAACTAACTCTAAGCACCTAGCCTTGTAGAACCCAAGACAATGGTGGATCATTAAAGTTAATGGAAAGGCATTCAAACTGAAAAGAAAACCCCAGTCTTCGAAAACTAAAGAACACAAGTTCCATGTAACCATGGATTACCATAGTCCAGGGATTGGCAACCTTTGGCAAGTGGCCTGCCAGGGAAAGCCCCTGGTGGGCCGGGCCGGTTTGTTTACCTGCCATGTCCGCAGGTTTGGCCAATCCCAGCTCCCACTGGCTATGGTTTGCTGCTCCATGCCAATGGGGGCTGTGGGAAGCAGCGTGGGCCGAGAGATATGCTGGTCGCAGCTTCCGGCAACCCACATTGGCCTGGGATGGCAAACCGCGGCCAGTGGGAGCTGCAATTGGTCGAACCTGCAGAGGCTAGAGATAAACAAACTGGCCCGTCCCAGCCTGCCAGCAGATTTCCCTGGCAGGCCACTTGCCAAAGGTTGCCAATCCCTGCCGTAGTCCAAGAGAGACAAAAAAGCTGCAAATCCTGTTAAAAGAGAAGGGGTTGGAAGTGAAGGCTATCCAAGAACTGAGGGGGCAAGCATGTAAGCCGGGTGCTGCCTGGGAAATACTGGATCCCCTGTAGGGCAGAGGGCATACTGGGAAATTCTTAAGAGGCAATAGGTAACTTGTATTAAAGAGGGGACTTTAAAGAGACAAGGTCTGAAGAAAAACTCTGAGTAAGCTCAAGAGCTTGTCTCCTTCACCAACAGAAGTTGGTCCAATAAAAGATATTACCTCACCCATCTTGTCTCTCTAATATTCGAGACCAACATGGCTACAGCAACACTGCTTACAAGCAGGAAATGTAGTTAATAGAGAGGTGTAAAGCCTGAGATTGCATCTTTATGGTTATTTTCTGTGTAACTTGTCATGTTTGCTTTTTCTTGCTACTTCATCTTTGAATCTGTGATTTTTTTATTACATAAACTTTGTTTATTTTTACCCTAAGCAGGTGTCTATCGGGCAATCTAGGTGGAGTGTGTGGCCCCAAATGGACTGATAAATGGGGGCAGATTTAACTCCTTGAGTTGATCCAGTGCATATAGTGTGCTTGGACTTTCAGAAAGTCTTTGAAAAGTTCCCACACCAAAGACTTTTAAGCAAAGGAAGCAGTCATGGGCTAGGAGGGAAGATCCTCTCAAGGATCAGTCACTGGATCAAAAGACAGGAAACAAAAGGTATGACTAAATGGTCAGTTTTCACAATGGAAAGTGGTAAATAGTGGGGTTCTCCAAGGATCTGTAGCAGTATTGCCAACCCCAGATGTTCAAAAATCAGGAGTCAGGCTGACCAAAAATCATCAGATTGGCTTTAAAATCATGAGATTATGTAAAAATAATAGATTTGGTGTTCTTTTTATTTGTCTTCTGCTTTTTGAGCTTTTAAGGTGCACTGGGGTCACATTTTGAAGCTTTCTCCACAGCCACAGGGATTAGAAACTTACTTTTGCTTTAAGAATGAAGGATGAAATCATCACATGTCTACTTGACTCCAAGAGCTGGAGGTTTAAGGAAAACAATAATGATCATGAGCAGGGCTGGATTTTCAATTAGGCACAGTAGGCATGTGCCTAGGGGCACCAGCATTCTACTACTCTTCAACATATCCATAAATGATCTGGAAAAGGAAGTAGACAGTGAGGTGGCAAAGTTTGCAGATGATACACAATTCCTTAAAATAGCTAAGTCCATAGCTGACTGTGAAGAGTTACAAAGGGATCTCACAAAACTGTGTGACTGGGCATCAAAATGGCAGATGAAATTCAGTGTTGATAAGTGCAAAGTAATGCACATTGGAAAACATAATCCCAACTATACATACAAAATGATGGGGTCTAAATTAGCTGTTACCACTCAAGAAAGAGATCTTGGAGTCATTGTGGATTGTTCTCTGAACACATCTGCTCAATGTGCAAGTGCAGTCAAAAAAGCAAACCATGGTTAGGAACCACTAGGAAAGGCATAGATAATAAAACAGAAAGTATCATAATGCCACTCTATAAATCCACGGTACACCCCCATCTAGAATACTGTGTGCAGTTCTTGATATATTAGAACTGGAAAAGGTACAGAGAAGGGTAACCATAATTATAAGGCGTATGACACAGCTTCTCTACAAGGAGAGATTAAAAAGCCTGGGACAGTTCAGCTTAGAAAACAGATGACTGAGGGGGGATATGAGAGGGGTCTATAAAATCATGAATGGACTGGAAAAAGTGAATAAGGCAGAGTTATTTCCCCCTTCACATAACACAAGAACCAGGAGCCACTCAATGAAATTAATAGGCACAGGTTTAAAACAAACGAAAGGAAGTACTTCACACGACACACAGTAAACCTGTGGAACTCATTGCCAGGGGTTGTTGTGAAGGCCAAAAATATAACCGGGTTAAAAAAAAGAATTAGATAAGTTCATGGAGGATAGGTCCATCACTGGCTATTAGCCAAGATGGTCAGGGATGCAACCCCATGCTGTGAGGGTTTCTAAACCTTTGACTGCTGGAAACTGTGACTGGATGACAGGGGATGGATCAATTGATAACTGGCCCATTCTGTCCATTTCTCCTGAAGCATGTGACACTAGTCACTGTTGGATGACAGGACACTGGGCTAGATGGACCATTGGTCTGACCCAGTATGGCTGTTCTTGTGTTCTTATGTCTTTTGGGGGTGACAAACAAGAAGGAGAAAGTATTAATGTCTGGTAGTTAAGAACTCAGGGGCCAGATTTGGGGAGACTTGGGATCAGAAGGACCACTGGGATCACCCTGCAAGGAGCAACTAGATGGTTGGAAGCCAGCATGTGAGACTTTATGTCTGAAGGCTGGCTGGTAGGGTCAGAGCTCTGAGTTATAGCAGCCTAGCATTAAGGCAACCAAAGTTACAAGGTAGGTGGTGACAGAATCCCTTACTGGTCTGGGTGATTCCCAAAACATCACATATACATACCACAGAAATTTCAGATTTTAAAGCTTCACATCCCTTTCTCGTCTAAATCATGATGAAGTCTTCTAATATAACATTGTACAGACTCCCTGTTTTGGTAGTGTCTTGCTTTTTCCTCCTTCAGACTCACTCTTGTTTTCTCTTTTTTATCCTTCTTTGCTTGCTTCTCTTCTCTCCTTCTCTTGTTCGACACAGTAATATTAAAGCACTATACAACTGCTCTTGTGTAGTGTAGAAAATTGCATATCTATTCATAACTGGTTCATACGTCACCACTCCCCGCAATCCCTTGTGCAGCACTGGAGGTACAGACTGGAGGGACCAAGGCTGGGGTCATTGCATGCTCATTGCAACGGATCACAGCTGAGAGACTCAAAATAAGACCCTCATGATCTGTGAGCAGAAATTCTATCAGGTGAGCTGAAAGGGAGCATTCTGATAGCCAAGACAGTGAATAGCTTTATTCTGTTGGAATGTTGCTCCTTGTCTGTCTTACAGATGGCTAGTATGCAGTGGGTATATCTACACTGCAGTTAAAAACCTATGGCTGCCCCGTGCCAGCTGACTCAGGATCAGGCTAAAAGATTGTTTAACTATGGGGTAGACATTTGGGCTCGGTCTGGAGCCTGGACTCGAGGACACTGCGAGGTAGGAGAGTCCCAGAGCTTGGGCTGCAATTTGAGCATCTACACTATAGTTAAACAGCCCTTTAACCTGAGCCCTGCGAGCCCGAGTCAGCTGGCATGGGCCAACTGCAGGTCTCTAATTGCAGTATAGACATACCCTAAGAGGAACCCTGTGTATTGGCAGAAGCTGAAGACACAAAGCATTGAAGCAAATGCTTTCACAAGTGACAACTGTGAATGCTCAGGATCAATTTCCCCTTTTCCAAGCCATCTTTCTTTCTAGGAAAATAAAAAGGGAAAGTACCATTTGCATAAGGCTGGGTAGAGTGAAAACTGTTTGTCTTGACATTTTAAATCCTAAATATGTATAAGCTGCAGTCACTTAATGCTTAAAATGAACCAAAGCAAAACATCTCTTCACCCCATTATAAAACTTCCAGAGGCCTGCAGCTTTTATGGCACAGCTTAAAAGTGAGCTGGGGATTGAGGGTTGACACAGTTGGCACTAGATTGTTTTGAATCCACAAGCTCACTGCTTTAAGAAACAGTTGGATAGTACTACTGCTCTAGAATACTTCCCCCATACAGTTGGCAGATACCTAATTATTAAATACTATAAAATTCTGACATGTGTGAGATTCAAAAGCTAAACTTGATAGCCAATGCAGTTTTTATCCTATTCAGTCAGTGTGGCTGTCCTCTCATCTTTAGCTGAAATCCCACCAAATTTCACAAGCCCAGCATGTTTGGGTCAGAGCAGTACATGGATGAGAGGCCTACAAATAAAGCCCAGGTGCTACAGAATGTGTTTTTTGCATTTGAATAGGTGGCTCTTGTCTCTCTCAATAATGAGTTATTACAATAGCAGCATGCCAGGGTCACTAAGCTGGTAGGGTTTATTAGCCCAAATTTTCTGATCCTTTACTAACTTTCAATTGTTAGTAAGTCCATTGTTTGAAGCCAGGATGAAGAGAGTCATAGAAGTTGCCTATGTTGCATAATAGAGAGCACAAATTTCCACCAGAATTTCAAACTTTTCAAAAAATATGTGACTAGCTGCAGTCACTTCTCACTTCCTACCATGTATCTTGATTAATGGCATTGTTGAGTCTTTATTTCTTCCTTTCTTCCTTCCTTGTTTTTTATTTGCAGAGTCTAGGATGGGGCTGGTGAGTTTAAATCTGTCTGGAGGAATACATCTACGTCTAGGTTCTTCCATCATTGCTTTAAATCCCTCATTTTGTGCTATGTAAAAGGCAAAAGCAGTAGTTTCAAGGTTATGACAAGAAGAGACATGGTTCAGGCAGGAGAAATGATGTATAGATCAAATAGTAACCCTGCGTTTCATCATAGAACTATTGAGTTAATGGCAGTAGCCATTTTTTTATGAATTGTATAGATTTCCAAAAAGCCTGTGATACAGTGGATAGAACAATTTTATGTAAGTTGCTACACCACCATGGAATCGCTTAGAAATTTGTGAACATCCTTCAAAGCTTCTGTGAAAATATGAAATGACAAGTAATACATAACAGTGAACTGACTAACCCATTTGAGGTTATTATGGGTGTCGGACAAATACATAATGTCACCTATGATCTTTTTACTGGTAATGGATTGGGTAATGAGAGACAACAGAACAACCAAGGGACATACAGTGGACTTTCATACAGAAGCTAGAGGACCTTGACTTTGCAGATGACATCAACTTGCTATCCCATACCTACAGAGACATGTAAGCCACAACAAAAGATCTCTAGGCCTATGCACAATTAATAGGGCTGAAAATGAACACAAAGAAAACTAAAACCATGAGAATCAACACACAACAAAAAACAATAAGACTATCTGGGACTGACACAGAAATGGTCTGATATTTCACATCTCTTGGCTGCATTGTCTGTATTACAGGTGGAACAGACTGTTAAGGTTCCCTTAAAAAACATCTAAATATCAAGGCCCTAAAATTGAGATACCCCTCAAAGTGTAACACAGGGAAATTTCTAATGAAGTTTTTTTTTGTAACTATTCATAAACAAAACTGGACTTAGAATGAAAAAGGCCTTTGAAAACCCATGTTTAAAGAAGATAGGAAATGATGGCAAAAAGGGTCACTGAGTTTTCCACACCCCTCAATAGATTAAGGGGGAGGATAATACACACACATTGAATTATAATATTGAAATATACCAATGAGGAATTGCTAAATAGTAGGTTAACCAGTGGTAAGATTAAGAGCATTGTTAGTTACATTTCAATGATTATGGATAGTGAATGATTTTTAGAAAGGTAACGTTTAGGCCAAGATCTAGCTGGCATAAGCGTGGCTTTGCCAGCACATTTACACAGAATTACTGATCTGCTTAAAATAATGTTATTGGTGTCAGAACAAAGGTAACATGTCATGCTGGAAAAGTTTTGAGGGGAAAAACTACACAAACCTGTAACAAGAAGCATTTTATGGGGGATACCCAGGAACAGGGGTGACACAAAACAACATGACATAAAACTGCAAAACAGCTGGAAAAATGCAGAGGCTGGGTAATTGAAGCTTTATGCATGCATAACCTATGGGTTATATACAAATACACAGGGAATGTGTTAAAAAACCTGACTGGAGAAAAGCTGAGAAATAGTGTGCCTACAAATGAATAAAAGATCTAAATGAACAAGGCCAAAATCAGAGAAACACTGCACCAGAAACGGAAGGACTCCAGACTTAGGAGATCAGAGGAGGTGATGACTATCGTGGGAGAGGGAAGACTTCCTGGTATCTCAGAATGTGGTAACTTGTGTCCCTACCAATTCCATCTTGTTTATTGTTATTGTCTGGCATAACTACATGTTCAGATACTATAAGTGACAATTATTCTGTTTGAAATTGTATAATAAAAGTGAAAATAGATTAAGAATAAATTAAGGGGACTTGTGACTCAGATCTGCTCCTGAATAAAGTTGATGTAGAAAAGCTGGTAGGAAACTTGGAACGGGGACTTAAATGACATGATTCTGAAGAATCCAAAGGAACCTGTTTTGTGCACTTTTTGAGATGGAAATAAATCCTTTCTCTTTTGCTGCTCTTGACAATATTTACATTTTATTTTAGAAAAATTTTCTGATTTCATTATTTCAGTCTAGTCAATCACTTTTTCCTACCACTCCCTTCAACTTTAGGCATGGGTAAATTCATACACTGATGTTTGGCATTCACCAAAAACTAAGCTCTTTCTAGTATTAACTAGCAGCTTTCTCAGCTAATAGTTAGAAATGGCTATCTAATAAATGAAATACCATAAAGATTTACAAATAAGGTAAAGTATCCAGCTTGGACAGAATCACATGCCCTGCACACTTTCTAGAAGTTTCTAAATTTTAACAGACTAAGCTCCCCCTAACAGTTCACAATTCCACTCACTCCTTTCTCTTCAACATCCAAAGGAAGTTGTTTCCATTCTTAGCCATTTCCCGCTCTTCAACCTCTCCACCCATTCCTCTTGGCTTCTTGATAGAACTATAATTTTCTTATTTTTTTTTATTCATCCAGTTTCATCACTTTCCTTTTAACTTTTTAGACTAAAGTTTTTTTTTTATTTGTAGACTTAAATTAGAACCTACTAGTTTCTTAAAGCAAGGAGCTTCCAAATATATGTTATATTCATGTAAATACTTCAGAGGGGATAAATAGTTCAAAAACTGGGGGGAGTAGGAATGACAAAAAACAAGAACTACCTGGTTGAGGGTTTTTTTCTGAAAAAAAAAAAAAAAAACCCAAACAAATTTGGGTTTTTCACAATCCTCAGTGCTGCAGTTACTTTAGAGCTCTCAATTAGAATGTGGGCTACACAAGCTGTGGGCGAGGGAATGGGGGAATTAAGGCACTGAAGCATCTTGCTCTGTGATGGATCTTTCATCTGAAAGATGGAAGTGTTATGCTGTTAAATTGACACTTGCTAATGGCCCATAAGCTTCGACTGATGGAAAATTTATTTCACTCCGATTAAATATTTCCATTTCTCAGGGTGGGGTAGTGCTCCAAATGCTCAATGGCAGAACTTCCTTTGCATATAAATCCCCTTCACTGCTGAATACAAGTGCAACCTCTCTATGACACTTGTGTTTGTCAGAGTTTAAGTGCTAGCATCCAACGAGATGAAAGGTGTTAACAATTACTAGCATTTAGGGCAGCATAAGTTCATTTTACTACTTCTTAATTTTGCTCTGTAGACCACACTTAGCTGATTAATAGAGCTGATCAAAAACATGAATTTCCCCATTGTGGGAAATGCTGAGATTTTTAAATTCCAACCCCAATTGGGACAAAAAGTGAAAAATTCTGAGATTTTGACTAAACAAAATATTTTGGTTTTTTTTTCATTTCAGCCTTATCAAACCATTTTAAAGTATATAATACAGAAGCACATCAATAATTTCCCTTAAAAACTTCTGACAAAAATCAACAAGTTTCTGTGAAATGTTTAGATTTCATTGCATCAGTATTTTCTTACAGTAAAATGTTCTGTAGGAAATGTTTGACCAGCTGTCAAGGTTCCTCCCCCACTCTGAACTCTAGGGTACAGATGTGGGGACCTGCATGAAAAACCTCCTAAGCTTATCTTTACCAGCTTAGGTCAAAACTTCCCCAAGGTACAAAATATGCCACCCGTTGTCCTTGGGCTGGCCGCTACCACCACCAAACTAATACTGGTTACTGGGGAAGAGCTGTTTGGACGCGTCCTTCCCCCCAAAATACTTCCCAAAACCTTGCACCCCACTTCCTGGACAAGGTTTGGTAAAAAGCCTCACCAATTTACCTAGGTGACTACAGACCCAGACCCTTGGATCTTAAGAACAATGAACAATCCTCCCAACACTTGCACCCCCCTTTCCTGGGAAATGTTGGATAAAAAGCCTCACCAATTTGCATAGGTGACCACAGACCCAAACCCTTGAATCTGAGAACAATGAAAAAGCATTCAGTTTCTTACAAGAAGACTTTTAATAAAAATAGAAAAATAGAAATGAAGAAATCCCCCCTGCAAAATCAGGATGGTAGATGTCTTACAGGGTAATTAGATTCAAAAACATAGAGAACCCCTCTAGGCAAAACCTTAAGTTACAAAAAAGAGAGAAATAGTTATTCTATTCAGCACAGTTCTTTTCTCAGCCATTTAAAGAAATCATAATCTAACACATACCTAGCTAGATTACTTACTAAAAGTTCTAAGACTCCATTCCTGGTCTATCCCCGGCAGAAACCAGCATATAGACAGACACACAGACCCTTTGTTTCTCTCCCTCCTCCCAGCTTTTGAAAGTATCTTGTCTCCTCATTGGTCATTTTGGTCAGGTGCCAGCGAGGTTACCTTTAGCTTCTTAACCCTTTACAGGTGAGAGGAGCTTTCCCCTGGCCAGGAAGGATTTCAAAGGGGTTTACCCTTCCCTTTATATTTATGACACCAGCTGTATTGATTAATCAGTAAAAGGAGGTTGATCTACTTGAAATAGCGAGCATACAATCTTTCCTTTATTTCCTTTATTGGACTCTTGCATGTATTTTTTCGATTGAGTACATTGCAAATATTGATGGAAAACCCGAAAGACTTGGGCAGTTGCAGTTCAGTTCAGATTGGATATTTATTTAAATTTCCTTTGTAATTGCAAATCCCCAGCTCATTTGTGGGTCTTTCAAAAGCAAAATAAATTTCAGTTGCTTTTCTGCATTTACAAATGCTTTAGTGAGACCATTCCTAAAATGATTTATCCGAAAGGTCATGGGTGCTGACTTTTGTTTTTGCCGGTGGGTGCTTTTGAAGAGGTGTGTGTGTTGGGGGGGGGGTATTTGTACACTTCTTTCATATTTAATAATTAAATGTGCTTATCATTGGTATCTTTACTATTTTAATAATGATTAAATTATTATGAACTACATAATTACATTATCATGAATTACAGTATATTCAAATCATTGCAGTCTACAAGCTGTCTTCACTAATGTCGAAGTTTAAAGACATGATGTCTCACTGTAGCTTTCTGGATGAAAGTGTCAGCAATCTTATTTACATCTAATTCCCTGGTATTGTTTTGATGTATGTTAAGGACAGCTACATTATTCACAAAAAGAAAAGGAGTACTTGTGGCACCTTAGAGACTAACCAATTTATTTGAGCATAAGCTTTTGTGAGCTACAGCTCACTTCATCGGAGTGAGCTGTAGCTCACGAAAGCTTATGCTCAAATAAATTGGTTAGTCTCTAAGGTGCCACAAGTACTCCTTTTCTTTTTGCGAATACAGACTAACACGGCTGTTACTCTGAAACCTACATTATTCAGTTACATCTACTCCACTGATGACTGGAGATAATGATTAAGTCTTCTGAAGCTGGAGAATGAGTTCAGGATAATCCAGGCACAGTGAGAAGGATCCTTATGAATTTGCAGTACTCTGGAAACATAGTGCTTCCAGAGTACTGCTAATAACTTGAAGATCTCTTTCTTGATGGTTAACAGCTAATTTAGGCACCATCATTTTGTATGTATAGTTGGGATTATATTTTGCCATGTGCATTACTTTGCATTTAACATGGAATTTCATCTGCTATTTTGTTGCTAAGTACCCAGTTTTGTGAGATCCCTTTGTAACTCCTTGCAGTCTGTTTTGGATTTAACTATCTTGAGTAATTTTGTATGGTCTGCAAACTTTGCTGTTTACTCCTTTTTGCAGATCATTTATGAATATATTGAACAGCCCTGGTCCCAGACCAGTACAAGCCCCTCCTGGGACACCGCTATTGACTTCTCTCCATTCTGAAAATGGACCATTTATTCCTACCCTTTGTTTCCTATCTTTTAACTGGAGTGCCTGGGAATGCTTTCAGGATCATCTAAAGATCCTTCATTTAATTTAATGACAAGCCTTTTGTTATCTTAATCACCCTGCCTCGGTTATAAACAAAGTCCCTGCCCCAAGGGCAGAAGCTGTTAGCAGCACAGAACTCATCACATTCCACACTCAAGCTCTGGCTCCTGCGTGTTGAACACCCACTATTTTTTTTCTGTGGATTCCTGAGCCCCGGAGCACCCATGGAGTCAGCACCTGTGCAAAAGGTTTCATCTGTTTCTTTTCCAAGTCTGACTCCAGAGCACTCTATCTCTATCTTCAAGTACCACTTCTTGCTCCTGTATTCTTCTCATGTTAGGATCCAGCACCTCCATTGACCTCTCCACTGGGGCCAACTGCTGCTTACTTTATATGCTCTGGGGCTCGACACTCAAGAATGTTTTCTGTGCCCAGAACATATGGAAGTTCATGGCCCATAATATATACATGTTTCAAAAGGCGTTGGGTCTGCAATGACATCAAGCTATGCTAGGGGGATTACCAGGAAAAAGATCTTATGTCATGGGGAAGCTCGTCATGGGAGAGGCCACTAATATGTCAGAAGGGAATAGATGGGGTATTTTAGATTTCCTTCATCACATTCCATTTCCTAGGGAATGAATATGAAGTATTGGGGTCAATAAATGAATCTGAGTTAGGGCTGGTCTACACTAAAGCTATAATTCGACCGATGTTACTCTATATCAATTACGTAAATATGTAACTGAATTTGATGTAACTTAGGTCGACTTACAGCGATGGCTACACCATGCTATGTTGACAGGAGATGCTCTCCTGCTGACTTACCTTCTGCCTCTTGGAGAGGTGGAATACAGATGTCAATGGGAGAGTGCTCTGTCATTGACTTAGCTTGTCTTCACCAGACCTATTAAATTTGACACTGCTGCATCGATCACAGCAGTGCCAATGTAGCTGGAAGTATAGACAAGCTCTTAGTTGCAATTCAACTGAAGGCACGGACAAAGGTTTGCATCATTTTCTATATTTTTGATCTCCTTTGCTCATTTTCTTTACCTGTCTTACACTTGCTGCACCTGTTTGATTTGGAAGAGAAAAACAGAACTAAGAGTCCTTTAAAAACAGCCCCATTTCAGCTCCTATGCTGGAACTTGCATATGGTTGTTTAGGTTAAAATATTAAATGTCTCATTAAGGAGAAATTATATTCTCACCCTTGGCAAAGTGTATTTAAATGGTCTAATGATTAGTAAATCTTACAAAGCTGACCTATCCATCTATCTGAACATATTGTTTTAGAAAACAAAACATCTCCTCTACAATTTCAAAATCTAGTTGCAAAGAGGGCATGAATAGAAGTTATAAATACTGTACCAAATTCAGCTTGTGATATGGTAAAATGTTCCTTTGGGCTGCATTAGCTTAATCAATGAATGAAACAGATTACATTTGTTTATGGTGGTGAGAGTCTAACTAATGCATTGACTTCAGCTTCAAAGAAGTATATAATCAGACAAGAAATTAAAATAGTACACTAACAGTACTTACAGGAGGAACGCTTAAGCCACATTAAAAATGTAGCAGCAGGATTTGCAAGTGATTGCTTTGGAACAGCCATGTGAATTGTTCTACTTGCTGCTTAACCTGTGATCAGTTAAATTTAGTCATATTAAAAGTTGTGATAAATAAAATATATTCATAACATGTCTTGTTAAAATATTGAAACTGTTGCTTCAACTGACCACATATGGATTACTCCTCTACCCCAAATTCTTATGTAATATGAAGTAATTACAAGAAAGGAAACTCAGTCACTGGTATTTTGAATCTAAGAAATCGGGTTTCAGAGTAACAGCCGTGTTAGTCTGTATTCGCAAAAAGAAAAGGAGTACTTGTGGCACCTTAGAGACTAACCAATTTATTTGAGCATGAGCTTTCGTGAGCTACAGCTCACTTCATCGGATGCATACCGTGGAAACTGCAGCAGACTTTATATATACACAGAGAATATGAAACAATACCTCCTCCCACCCCACTGCCTTGCTGGTAATAGCTTATCTAAAGTGATCATCAGGTTAGGCCATTTCCAGCACAAATCCAGGTTTTCTCACCCTCCACCCCCCCCACACAAATTCACTCTCCTGCTGGTGATAGCCCATCCAAAGTGACAACTCTTTACACAATGTGCATGATAATCAAGTTGGGCCATTTCCTGCACAAATCCAGGTTCTCTCACTCCCTCACCCCCCTCCAAAAACCCACCCCCATACACACACAAACTCACTCTCCTGCTGGTAATAGCTCATCCAAACTGACCACTATCCAAGTTTAAATCCAAGTTAAACCAGAACATCTGGGGGGAAGGGGGGGGGTAGGAAAAAACAAGAGGAAATAGGCTACCTTGCATAATGACTTAGCCACTCCCAGTCTCTATTTAAGCCTAAATTAATAGTATCCAATTTGCAAATGAATTCCAATTCAGCAGTTTCTCGCTGGAGTCTGGATTTGAAGTTTTTTTGTTTTAAGATAGCGACCTTCATATCTGTGATTGCGTGACCAGAGAGATTGAAGTGTTCTCCGACTGGTTTATGAATGTTATAATTCTTGACATCTGATTTGTGTCCATTTATTCTTTTACGTAGAGACTGTCCAGTTTGACCAATGTACATGGCAGAGGGGCATTGCTGGCACATGATGGCATATATCACATTGGTGGATGTGCAGGTGAACGAGCCTCTGATAGTGTGGCTGATGTTATTAGGCCCTGTGATGGTGTCCCCTGAATAGATATGTGGGCACAATTGGCAATGGGCTTTGTTGCATATTCTTAACCCAGACTTTCCTGACGTTGTATTTTAACTTGTGTATACAGTGACCAGACAGAAAATCCGAATTTCTGTCCTGTGGAAAACTGTCATACTTCAACATTTTTTTTCACACGAATTGGAACAAAAAGTCAAAACATTTACATGTTTGTGGAACAAGCAGTTCAGAAATTTTTTTATTTGAAATGCCAAATGCTTGCTTTGTGTGTTGTACTCAATGAAAATGTTTCGTTTTGAGTCACTTTGACATTATGCTGCATCTGTCTGTGGTGCCATGGTGCACTGGGCTCCCTGGCCAGACTACATCTCTCATTCATCCTCCATTAATAAAAGGGGAAAGAGGTTGATCCCTAAATAGCAAGCTTCTGGCAAATTTGCAGCTTTAGAAACTGGTAGGATTTCTTCTGTCACATTCTGTTGATGCTGAATGCATCCGATGAAGTGAGCTGTAGCTCATGAAAGCTTATGCTCAAATAAATGTGTTAGTCTCTAAGATGCCACAAGTCCTCCTGTTCTTTTTGCGAATATAGACTAACACGGATGCTACTCTGAATTCTGTTCATTATAACCATATGTACTGTACCATATACAGGAAACCATCTATCTCCTGTCAGAGGTGATGTTTTGATTCCTCCACTAGAAATGGCTAAAGCACCAGCACAGGTCCAGACACTTAGTCTGAAAGCCTGACCAATTAAATTCCCATTACCTTGTACAGAAGAACCTGAGAGTTATGAACACCAAAGTTACAGACTGACCAGTCAAGCACACATGTCATTTGGAACCAGAAGTATGCAATCAGGCAGCAGCAGAGACAAGAAAAAAAAAAAAAGCAAATACAGTACAGTACTGTGTTAAACATAAACTATTAAAAAAAAATGAAAAGCAGCATTTTTCTTCTGCAGAGTAAAGTTTCAATGCTGTATTAAGTCAATGTTCAGTTGTAAACTTTGAAAGAACAACCAAAACGTTTTGTTCAGAGTTACAAACATTTCAGAAAGAAAAGGAGTACTTGTGGCACCTTAGAGACTGATGAAGTGAGCTGTAGCTCACGAAAGCTCATGCTCAAATAAATTGGTTAGTCTCTAAGGTGCCACAAGTACTCCTTTTCTTTTTGCGAATACAGACTAACACGGCTGTTACTCTGAAACATTTCAGAGTTATAAATAACCTCTGTTCCTGAGCTGTTTGTAACTCTGACGTTTTACTCTATGGCTTTAAGCAGACACAATGCCTGTGTGGCAGATGCTTTTCTTGTCCCCCTTGTCTCTAGCAACAGCAGGGAAGGAAGGTGTGTAGGAGGAAGGAAGGAGGCTCTGGCAACATCTAGGGTCTTCACTGTAGTACCATAGGGTGCAGCCTCCTGAAGGAAGGCCCTGTGATGTCCTGCCACTGACCTTCAGTCAATTGTGGCCCTCAGGGCTCCCAAAGTCAGCTTTATTGAGACTGTATTTGAGGATGAATTGAATTTTAATCTGACATGTTTGAATCAGCCCTGGTGCCGAGGGAGTAGGTAGGGGGCACTGCCTCTGCAGCTGCCACCCAACACTTCGGTGGAAGCTCCGTGTGAGCTGTGTTGTCCCTTCTACGCTCAGCACCTCCCCAACTGCATTGCAGGGGCGGGAGGAGAGAGCAGTTCTGTCTAGTCCATCATTTGCTTTCCTACCAAATGTGGGAGAGCAGAACAGGAGTTTGTTTCTGCCTGAGCCTATGGAGCACCTAGTGAAGGGTGGTTCCTCTCCCCAACACAGCCATCCTAGGGCAGCCCAGATGAGGGGAAAAGAGGAAAAGCTGAGAACCACACTCAGTTATGGTGCCGAGACTTTCTGCTGTAGCCCCCACACAGCCTGAGCGCTGCTTTAGCATGCACAGCTAATAAGAGTTCCTTAGGGACCATATGCCAACTATATGGGTAGCTAGAGCAAAGTGCACTCCAGCTGCCCTCTGCCACCCTCATGATATGCTTCCTGGGCCAGAGGTTGTGGGGAAGAAGCTGTAGGAGCAAGCACTGCCAACTGTACACTCACTGGAGACACCCCTCACCACATGGAAATCCCCAACAGAGCACTTTGTGTGGTTTCTGTTCCTTTAGTGCCCCTTCAATGGCTCAAAGTCAGAACAAGAGGCAAAGCCTCTGGCCCCAGACTATTGTTTGTGACCCCTTGACCTTTCTGAAAAAATTTGTTTGCTCCTCAGGCTGAAGTGATTGGACACCACTGCTGCAATCAGCATGTGCTCATGGACTGCACATGCTCGAAGTCCGAGACCCAACCCCACCTCAGGAACAACTCAGAGGTGCCCAAATGGGAGCCATCGGAGGCAAAGATGGTGAGGAGCTGGCCAGGCTGTGATTCCAATCAGGTAACAGGCAGGGTCAGATGAGTGGGTTAGGGGGGTGAAGGTGCAGCAGATCAGGTTGTGACCAAGAGAGGTGGGGAGCAGAGTGGATGGAGCCACAGACTTTTCTCAAGGGAGGAATTTATCCATCTAACTTTCAGTGTGTGCATCTTCTGAACATGTTACTCTACACTTTCAGGTATGTGAAGCTAGAATATACTTCTGTATCTTCCCTTTCTGGTGTGCTGTCACACTCCTCCTCAGATCCCTTCTCTGTCTCCCTCCCCATCATGGTCAAGCTCCCCAACTTTTTAAACTTTTGATGCTCCACAGCATCGTCTCTTCTGAATGTTCCCTTTTGGTCCCTCTCCACACTTATCTTCCTGCTACCTTCCTTTGTATCATCTTTTATGGATGGAACAGCTTCTCACTTCCCATGGGTCAAGAGACCCCCTTCTCCAAATTGCTCCTTGAAACCCACCTCTTTCTCAAAGCATTTCTGCCTTGAGCTTCTCATTGATTGTATCTACACCTGCTCATGTGGAACTGCTTGTCTATGTATTATATTGTTCTGATTAATTTATACGTTCATTATGGTTAGCACTCTGTTTTTAACCCTGTTTTTAAGGGTTATATAAAGATCCATGTGTACCTACAACACATTGTAATAATAATTATTGTTTGATTTCAGTCATCTTGGGTTTTCCCATCAGTCATTTGGCTATCCATGACTCCTACCTCTGCTTTACTACTAGTTTGTTAATGACAAAATATAAAATTGACAGAACAAAACAATTCCCCGTAGATGGGTCTGGAGATAGATGCTACGTTTGGGGGAATTAATGGTTGTCATGTAGCTGTAAGACCTCAGATGAACCTTTTCTTTGCACAAGGGGAAACCTGGACAGTTCTAATCCTTACAAGTCAATTATCATCTAAACTGCTCATTTCCTGCTGCAATTTATGATTCATAAAATCTGAATGGGATATGCATTTTTAATGCTATGGCTGGAATCATAAATATTGTCAGCCTTGTTTGCCAGAATATTAATAAAATAACAACACTGAAACTCCAGGAAGGAAAAATATCTAAGATACACTGATTCAGTTTCATAACCCAGTAATTCTGACAGCCTTTTGAGATGATTAAATAGGTTTGGAGAAATCCAGGCCCTTAAGTATTAGCTCCATTTGTGAAACCCTAAATGTTTTTCTCTCTTTTAAATAATGCAGGAGCAGGTGCTGGTATTTCAGTTCAACTAATTAGCTTCTAATTTACTGTAAACATCTTAGAATTCCATGAAAATGTCTCAGCGGTATCCAAGAGGAAACAATCTACTGGTTCAATAAAGCTTTCCTGAAATACCACTGAGAATTGACTAAATATGTGAAGTGTAGCCTGACTTAATACATTTGAATTTTTTAAAATATATTGAAACGCAAGATAACACTTCCTAGCTTTCCTTAATATCGTCATTATATATTTAAAGAGAAACTGTATAAAATCAGTACAACTGTGTGTTGAGGAAACCATTATTTTAATTTGAAAGGCTATAAGATACTGCTGCATATTGCTTAGTTCAACTTACTACTCATAATTCATTCAGGGACAGTAAATGTGCCGATAATAGTATTACTATCGGAAACCTCAATGTTTTATCCTATTTGTATATTATGCATGTATCTATTTTTGTTTACAGTACACAGGCACATATTGAGGTATTATTACATTCACCTACTTCTTGTCATTACCTTATGCAACTTGGTTGTGAGTACAATTAATTTTATATTATATATAAGATACTCAATATTATACAGAATTGTTGGTCTCCCTCCTGAAATAGACGATTTAAAGACATTGAGAGGTCTATCCGTACAAGATACAAGCCCAAGCTGCAAAGTTCAGATTTGTATTTGGATCTGAATTTTGAATTTACACTTTGAAAGTGAGGTGTGCTTTTGTTGCTTGTGGTGTGGTGTGGTGCTTTTGCAGATTTAGAGTTTTAGTCTAGTCTAGTCTCAAATCATGGAATTCAGATTGAAATTTAGCTATGACATTTTTGGGGGGAGGGAAGATGACAAATGTACTTACTTTTGTTTATATCTTATAAAAATAAATACAACTTTAATTTGAAGTTGGTCACAATAAATACAACTGAATAAAAATATTGGCCTAGATTTCTCTTTCACTGCTTGAATAAAATTTGCCAATTAAAGTGAAATAATCTTGTCTATTATTATTATACTAAAATACTATCTTTACAACTTAATTTGCCTAAAAGATACACATTTATTTTTCTGACTTATCTTTGAAGAGCAAAAAACCTTTATTGTGTTTCCAGAGATCATAGAATTTACACTCCAGTGCCTGATTAGGGCCCTGATTCAGCTTATGCATGTGCCTAACTTTCAGCATGTTAGTAGTCTCCATAGACATGTGCTTAAGTACCTAGCTGAATCTGGGCTTTGGGGAGCTAAAAATCCATCGCAAGTAACAGCATGCAGTAGCTAAACAAAGAGAAAGGTGATGCTAAAAAATTGGGAAGAGGGATCTCTCTAACATGGGTAGGTTAGTTTTTCAGCTACAGAAGATTGACAGCAAGTTATTTATCAGACTGTGACTTCCTTCTTGTAAGAGCCATTTTGAGAAAGGTATATTTTCTGAAATGTTATTATTTCAAGTTGTTCATGGATGGTTAGGCTGAGAGAGAGAACAGCAGCAGACAGAGGTGTTTGCCTGTTATTACCTGCACACACATTTTTGTAATTTGGACAATGCTGTTAGTGAAGGAAATCTTAAAAGTGTTTGGTTTGAATAAGTAGCCAAAAGTTTGGTACTAGTTGGAAAAAAGAAATAAAGGTGAACAGAAAAATGAAGTCATCACAGGTAATGCCAGAGCATACAATTATATTGTTATCTAACCTCTTTTATTTCAATTTTCACTTGGTATATCATTTATTTGCATAAGCTGTGTTGAAAGGATAGGAGAAAGTAAACATTGCTGTTAGTGAAAGACATGATGGGGGAAGAGAAATAATCGCTGTGAGAGTGAGTGTAGTGAGGCTGAGTGACCTCTCCCCGAGCAGGAGAGCGAGGGTCCACTACTCTCCCCTGGGTGGGCAGAGCCTAGCCTGCCCCGTCTCCCTCACCGGAAGTGCTGGAAGTATAAGCGGAAGGCCCTGCAGCCCAGTTGGGGTGGAATTCCCGGAGGAGAAGGCACTCCTGCCGTGCCCAGAAGGGGAACCTACCCCCGGCTATCCCATAGCCGCAGAAGTGGGAGACTCCGGTGAGGAGTGGCTCGGACTACCGGCCATGGTGTACCCTGAGGAGCCCAAGAAGCCCTGGAAGCGAGAGGTACCAAACCCTGGGGAGGCAGGAAGTGGCCCGGGGAAGCCATGGAGCAGCTGGTTGCAGAGCCAAGTGTGGCTCAGTTGACTTGTTGCAGCTGGATCTCCCTCAACGCAGGGACAACCAATCCTGCCTCTGCCAGGGCCCTGGGCTGGGATGCGGTGGAGTAGGGTGGGCCCGCATCCCCCTGCCCCCTCCAACCCCAGGGTGGCCGACTGCCTACACTGTGCAGGGAAGCTCTAGCCCTGAAGAAGGAGCCTCCCTTACCAGCTCCCTTATAGGCTGTTGCTTTGCTGCCTGCCTGAGCCTCACTCAGGCTAAAGCCAGCCTTGAGACTGTTTGTTTGTTGGTAGCCTGAGCCTCCTCAAGCCCAGGTCCAAACCAGCTCCATAGACTGTGATTGCCTTGCTGGAGGCCAGAGCCCTGCCCTGGCCGAAGCCAGCCCCCTGTAGCCACTGTTTAATTGCTGGCAGCTTGAGTCTCCCCAAGCCCAGGCTAAAGCCTGGCCATGACTGTCCAGTGCCAAGCCCTACTGTGGGGCTGGGAACTAGAGGACCTGGGGAGCCTTGCTCCACCTTGGGTGGAGACCAGGGCCCTAGACTGTTCTGCAGCTTCGTGCCTTGGCCAGACAAGCCTAAAGACAACCTGAATGAGTGGCCTCTCTCTGAGTGGGAAAGCAAGGGTCCACCACGGTGAGGCCTTGAATATCTGCATTTGAGGATCGATTTGAAAGTAGATTATTAAAAAGGATAAAGTTTAATATTCATGTATGTTTATGTATAGGAAGAATAGTTGGCTGAAACTGGTATTAACAAGCAGATGTCATACAATGAAAATAACCAAACTGGTCTGGACTGGAAAATGATGAAATCTCAAAAGTATTAGGATTTGACTCTTGAACTGACAAAGCTCATGACCTGTTTCTACAGGGTATCAAGTTATATTGGATTGCAAAAACTGACACACTGTGGGACGTGTGATGTAAGAAACACTGTGCTGCCACAAGAAGCTTTAGGCTGGTAGGTGAAAATCATTCTTCAAAGGGATAATATTGATACCTCTCTCACGGGTTCCTCTGCAGACAATTATTCCCCCATATGAAAAAGCCAGATTGAACCAAATGCGATGAGTACGTTCAGAACATTTTCCTGGGGAAGGACCATCCCAGTCTCTACTACAAAAGTAAAAGGCCTTTACTTCTCTGATGCTAGCTTCTGCAAGGAGCCAAAGTATGTTTTGCACTGGCTTCAATGAGAGGTGAGGGTGCTTTGCACCTTGAAGGATTGAGCCCTCAGAGGCCCCTGACTAAGATGCCTGTGTATGGATTTAGGTATCTAAATTCAGGCACACAAATTTGAAAATGTTATTCTACATTTACTTTTGTATCTGAAATTATTGTAATTCCAGTGAGACAAGGTGGGTGATGTAATAAAAGATATTACCTCATCCTCTCTAATATCTTGGGACCAACAGCAACACTGGAATATCAGTGACATTCATTCCATTTCTTGTCATGTGTTGACTGCATAGTGCCTTTGTTTGAAACCAGTTGTTCTCTTTGCATGACTGGCTTTTGGATACTAGTACCTCAGTTATTAAGTCCCCATATTATAGCTTGATGACAGTGGACAGAACAATTCTTTATTAGCAAATTCCTAGCAAATGCACAAGTGATTGATCAATGAAGCATTCTAATTAAAGAAATTATAGAATACACTCTATAAATTACTTCAGGTTGTCAAGGAGATAAGGGACATTTCAATAATCTGGTCAATAACCTCATAAAATAACATTTTTTCTGACACAGACCACATAAATCATTCTTTTATTCCTGATTCGATAACACAGGGGAATCCCATGAATAACGAGAGTAAAAAATAAAATGTCATCACCATAAAGGTATGTAAAGAAATGCACATTGGAAAAAATAACCCCAATTATATATACAATATGATGGGGGCTAATTTAGCTACAACTAATCAGGAGAAAGATCTTGGAGTGATCGTGGATAGTTCTCTGAAGACATCCACGTTGTGTGCAGCGGCAGTCAAAAAAGCAAATGGGATGTTAGGAATCATTAAAAAAGGGAGAAAGAATAAGACAGAGAATATCTTATGGCCCTTATATAAATCCATGGTATGCCCACATCTTGAATACTGCTTACAGATGTGGTCCCCACATCTCAAAAAAGATAGACTGGCATTAGAAAAGGTTCAGAAAAGGGCAACTAAAATGATTAGGGGTTTGGAACAGGTCCCATATGAGGAGAGATTAAAGAGGCTAGGACTTTTCAGCTTGGGAAAGAGGAGACTAAGGGGGGATATGATAGAGGTATACAAAATCATGACTGGTGTGGAGAAAGTGAATAAGGAAAAGTTATTTACTTGTTCCCATAATATAAGAACTAGGGGCAACCAAATGAAATTAATGGGTAGCAGATTTAAAACAAATAAAAGGAAGTTCTTCTTCACTCAGTGCACAGTCAACATGTGGAACTCCTTGCCTGAGGAGGTTGTGAAGGCTAGGACTATGACAAGGTTTAAAAGAGAACTGGATAAATTCATGGAGGTAAAGTCCATTAACGGCTATTAGCCAGGATGGGTAAGGAATGGTGTCCCTAGCCTCTGTTCGTCAGAGCGTGGAGATGGACGGCAGGAGAGAGATCATTACCTGTTAGGTTCACTCCCTCTGGGGTACCTGGCATTGGCCACTGTTGGCAGACAGGATACTGGGCTGGATGGACTTTTAGTCTGACCCAGTATGGCCATTCTTATGTTCTTTAAAGGGTAAAGGAACATCTTAAAGAAAAGGGCAATGAATGTATAAAGCACACAGCATCTCTTCCTAAATATGACTGCTAGAAATGAAACAATGTCAGTTTTAATACATGTCCTTCTGAACTGTTTTACACATGTAGATATAAATATTGAAGATTTCTATAGCACCTGTTCAATGTATATTTTTTCTGACACATGCATTCTTATGCTCACAAAAGTGGCTAAGCACAAGTTATTAGATTAAACATGCTAGACCTATTTTGTTTATCTCTATGAATTTCCTTGTATGTGTTTTTTTTCATAGCATATAAACAGAAATTAGATAGAAACATAAAATGTGCTTACTGGAAGGTTGCATCATGAGAATACTTTGTTTCTCAGAATTTGAAATGATAATACAAAAACAATCCCAAACAGAGAGAGTTTCTTAAAACAGAGAGGCACACCCACACACCTTACTCTAGGCTTCCTGTCTACAGACTGACTACTGATCACAGGCTTCCCTACAGAGCCCCCTGCCTGCAAGAAGGATCAGGAAACCCCTGCGAATTTAAAGTGATCACAATTTTAACACAGTTTTCAATACACTACAGTACCAAGGAAACCAAACCACAAATGTTGCTAGAGTTTTGGCCACTGGCCATGATGTAAGCTTCATCTGTGCCCCCTCTTTTGGAAAGGGTATTGGCTACTTTGCTTTCCAACATCCCAATAGGTGTAATTACATCTGAAATGACTATCCTAAACCCATAGATTAAGGGTCAGTTCCCCCGCTACATAACATCCATACTTCTCCCAGCAGTTGTTTCACACCCATTTGGGTCATCTAGGACATTAAAGGGTCTTGTCACCCCCAAGGTGTGAAACCAGATCTCTTACCACCCTAATTCTTCCTTGCTTTTAGAGAAGTCCTGGCCCACTTCATTTCTTAGTTGTACCAAGGTCTCACCATGTCAGGGACTGCAAGTCTTGATCCCTAATCCACAGGGCTCTTAGGAGCCAGTAAATTCCAACCTGCCACTGGTCGCCAGAACTAGAAACTAACATCTGACAGAGGACTCCGGTCCAGGGATCTGATTAGCAGAACTCTGAGGGTCCTGATTGGTTCCCTGCTTGTATTTAAACCAAGCATAGGAACAAGAACTTATCCAAGAAACTGGGGGTTTCCCCTGCTTAGGGCTGCCTCCCTTGTGCTACTTACTGCCAGACTCTGCTCTCCAGTCTCCTGGTAACCTGACCTTGCCTGACTCCTGGTTTTCCCTCTGGCCTCTCTCAGACTCTGACTTCCTGGTATCTGACATGACCTGACTCCCAAGTCCAACTCTGACCACTAAGTGAGACTGCCTGCATCCATGTTGTGACAATTTGCATGGACCACTTAGGCCACAGGAGTAGGCCCAGTGCCAGTAAAATTGATCTGGCTAACCCTTTGGGAGCACCACACATGCTCAAACAGGCTGCCTGCCTTCAGATAGACAAGCAAGTCCTGCAGGCCTGGGTCATCTAACTGATCTCAGAGAACTAGCTATTTCAGAAGCAAGTAATAAAACACCACACCCCAGACACGGGCTCACAGAGTTCTGTTTACCAGTACATCTGCTGGAACTGTTTAATGGTAATTGCCAGCGACGCTGGGGTCTTATAAACCAATGCTACCTCCTGTTTATGATGCATCGTCAGTCCTACAATACTGATCATACAAAAGTGAGTCTGGGCAGCAACCTGTTATCAGGGGGAGTGTTAAACTTCAGCTTCTTGGAGTGTGACAGCCCAGTATGGTTGAACTGGGAGGTCTTCCTGCAAGCCATGTCAATGCTATTTGATGATCTGCGCTGAGCTCAGATGGTAGGCGCTACCCTAAGAAAGCGCCAGCGGGGGCAGGGCACCGTATCCTCCTGTGCAGTGCAATTCTGTCACCTCACAGACAATGCAGATTGGAATAAGGGGCGCAGCTGTACCAGTTCTGTTGGCTCTGCAAGAAGAAATTAAAGATGAATTAACCGAGGTTGAGACACCCATGAGTCTGGATGCCCTCCTGGATTGCACCATCCATATAGACAATTGGTTACAGGAGCTAAGGGAGGAAAGAAGGGTGATCTTGCAACTCTCTGGTCCATGTACTTTTACCGCTTCATCAATGCCTCCCACCAAGCCAATGCAGGTGGATGTGGGCTCTGGATGGCTCACCCTGGTAGAAAAGGAACACCACCACCAGAAACATCTCTGCTTCTACTGCAGTGACTCAGGTCACTCCATCTCTGCCTGCCCCATAAAAACTCCAAGGAATCAGGGAAAAGAGTTCCCCCACACTCCCATCTTGACTGGAACACACCCTGAGCTCCCACTCGAGCTCCCCACTTTCAGGTGCCGGTTTAGTTGCACATACCCGGGGCACCCCTGCAATCTCCCATTCTACTGGCCCTTATCAACTTGGGTGCAGCCAACTGCATCATAGATGCAGCAGCAGCCAGGATCTTGCAGATTCCCCTGCAACACAAGACCACTTTGACCTCATAGACTATTCATGATTTCTCTTTGTCTTCTGTCAAGTAATGGAGGAAACAGCTCCTCTGGAGACCGTGATTCAGGGTACCAAGAAATGTTACAATAGGGCATGATCCATTCTCCACATGTTCCTTTGGTCCTCTGTATTTCCTGACCACCCCTTCTCTCCTTCCCCCCTCCCCCGCCCATCTGCTCATTTGGTGGCAAGCACAGAAAATCCGTTTTCCATTGGAGTTTTGTCAGCAGCACTGTTGTGGACTGGTAGATCCTGTCCCAGCATCTGAACCTTGGGTGGCTCAGGGGAGAGCGGCTGTCCAGGCAGAACCTTCAGTTGAAGCAATGTCAGAACTTCCCTTGAAATACCAAGACTATGCCGATGCTTTTGAAAAGAGGAATGAGGAAACCTTGCCTCTGCCCTGGACTATGACTGCCCAATAGCGCTGCAGCCTTGAGCAAAATTACCATTTGGGCAAATTTATGCTATGTCAGAACCTGATCCAAGGGTTTATCTATAAGTTGACTTCACTGGCTGGTACACCAGTCCTTTTTGTCAAGAAGAAAGACAGCAGTCTCCAACTATGCATTGACCATCGTGCATTGAATCAGATAACTATCAGGAATTGTTATTCCATACCCCGATTACTGAATTGCTGGATCATGAGGGGAGCTGCATATATATTCACTAAGTTGGACCTCTGGAATGCGTAGAACCTCATGTAAATCAGGGAAAGGGATGAGTGGAAGAATGCCTTCCAAACAGGGTATGGCCACTGTGAATGTCTTGTAATGCCCTTAAGGCTGACCAATACCCTGCTACTTTCCAACATTTTATAAATGATGTGTTTTGAGACATACTGGATCAGTACTTAGTAGTCTACCTAGATGACATTTTTGTCTTCTCCATCTACCTTGAACAGCATACTGCTCATGTCCAAATGATTCTGGAATGCTTATTGCAGCATGGCCTCTACAGCAAGTTCGAGAAGTGTGCTTCTATCAGGCCTCTCTGGAGTTCTTGGGCTTTGACTTATCTTCAGAAGGGATCCAGATGGACCCACACAAGGTCCAAGCCGTCTGATGGGCTAACTCCCCACTCAGTACATGACCTGCAATGCTTCCTGGGGTTTGCCAATTTTTATCGACTATTCATCCCAATTTTTTTCAAAACAAATTGATCCCCTCACTGCTCTCCTTTGGAAAAATGCTGAATTCTGAATGGTCTACCATGGCCCAGCATGTGTTAAATTAGCTGAAACTCTTCTTCATTAGCTCATCCATATTGGCTCATCCAGATACCACACAAGCATTCACTGTAGAAGCTAATGATTCCAGTACAGTGATTGGGGCTGTTTTCTCCCAATGACTTGGTCCCAAACAAGTATTACACCCATGTTCTTATTACTTGAAGAAGCTTACTTCCACATAGCTAAACTACAAAATATTGGATAAAGAACTCCTGGCGATAAAAAATGCTTTTGCAGAATGGCGGCACTACCTGGAAGGAGTTCACCACCTAGTCCAGGTATTCACTGATCATAAAAATCTGGACTACCTATGTAGGGCTGTCAAGGTTCCTCCCCCACTCTGAACTCTAGGGTACAGATGTGGGGACCTGCATGAAAAACCTCCTAAGCTTATCTTTACCAGCTTAGGTCAAAACTTCCCCAAGGTACAAAATATGCCACCCGTTGTCCTTGGATTGGCCGCTACCACCACCAAACTAATACTGGTTACTGGGGAAGAGCTGTTTGGACACGTCTTTCCCCCCAAAATACTTCCCAAAACCTTGCACCCCACTTCCTGGACAAGGTTTGGTAAAAAGCCTCACCAATTTGCCTAGGTGACTACAGACCCAGACCCTTGGATCTTAAGAACAATGAACAATCCTCCCAACACTTGCACCCCCCCTTTCCTGGGAAATGTTGGATAAAAAGCCTCACCAATTTGCATAGGTGACCACAGACCCAAACCCTTGGATCTGAGAACAATGAAAAAGCATTCAGTTTTCTTACAAGAAGACTTTTAATAAAAATAGAAGTAAATAGAAATAAAGAAGTTCCCCCTGTAAAATCAGGATGGTAGATACCTTACAGGGTAATTAGATTCAAAACATAGAGAACCCCTCTAGGCAAAACCTTAAGTTACAAAAAAGATACACAGAGAGAAATAGTTATTCTATTCAGCACAGTTCTTTTCTCAGCCATTTAAAGAAATCATAATCTAACACGTACCTAGCTAGATTACTTACTAAAAGTTCTAAGACTCCATTCCTGGTCTATCCCCGGCCAAGACAGACTATAGACAGACACACAGACCCTTTGTTTCTCTCCCTCCTCCCAGCTTTTGAAAGTATCTTGTCTCCTCATTGGTCATTTTGGTCAGGTGCCAGCGAGGTTACCTTTAGCTTCTTAACCCTTTACAGGTGAGAGGAGCTTTCCCTTGGCCAGGAGGGATTTCAAAGGGGTTTACCCTTCCCTTTATATTTATGACAAAGGCAAAAGCTTTAAACCAATGGCAGCTTCAGTGGGCCCTAGTTTTCTCATGATTTGATTTTGTCATCACATATCACCCCAGAGCCAAAAATGGCAAGGCTGGCACCATGTCCTGAAGATGTGGTACCAAGCCACGGGTCTCCAGCCAGGAACCAACCTTTATTCTCAAAACTCATAACTTTCTCAGTGCTAGTCTTCACCAGGATATTCTCACATTGATATGCTCTGCTTCTTCCTGAGGAATTCTGCCTGATGAACAAGCTATTATCAACAAGTAATCGAAGGACTCCCAGGAAGGGATCAGCTATGTAACGGACCACCGTCTATGTTCCCCCAGGACCTGCAAAAGTTGCAGTCCTGCAACTATGCTATGATTTTCCCCTAACAGGACACTTGGAGCACTTTAAGACCCAGCAATTGATATCCCACTCTTTTTGGTGGCCCCAGATGCACCCCATGATACAGTCATTTATTGCCTCCTGTGATGTTTGTGCCTGCACCCAGACACTAAGCCACAAGCCTTGCAGTCCTCTCCAGCTCTTGGACACCCCACCTCAACCCTGGGCGGCTAGTGCCATTGTCAAGGTTCTTTCCCTCCTCTGAACTCTAGGGTACAGATGTGGGGACCTGCATGAAAGACCCCCTAAGCTTATTCTTACCAGCTTAGGTTAAAAACTTCCCCAACGTACAAATTTTGCCTTGTCCTTGAACAGTATGCTGCCACCACCAAGCGTTTTAAACAAAGAACAGAGAAAGAGACCACTTGGAGACGTCTTCCTCCAAAATATCCCCCCAAGCCCTACGCCCTGTTTCCTGGGGAAGGCTTGATAATAATCCTCACCAATTGATACAGGTGAACACAGACCCAAACCCTTGGATCTTAAGAACAATGAAAAATCAATCAGGTTCTTAAGAGAAGAATTTTAATGAAAGAAAAGGTAAAAGAATCACCTCTGTAAAATCAGGATGGTAAATACCTTACAGGTAATCAGATTCAAAACATAGAGAATCCCTCTAGGCAAAACCTTAAGTTACAAAAAGACACAAAAACAGGAATATACATTCCGTTCAGCACAGCATATTTTACCAGCCATTAAACAAAAGGAAATCTAATGCATTTCTAGCTAGATTACTTACTAACTTAACTTAAGAAGTTCTGAGACTGCATTCCTGATCTGTTCCCGGCAAAAGCATCACACAGACAGACAGACCCTTTGTTCCCCCCCCTCCAGCTTCGAAAGTATCTTGTCCCCTCACTGGTCATTTTGGGTCAGGTGCCAGTGAGGTTACGTTAGCTTCTTAACCCTTTACAGGTGAAAGGGTTTTGCCTCTGGCCAGGAGGGATTTTATAGTTCTGTATATAGAAAGGTGGTTACCCTTCCCTTTATATTTATGACAGCCGTAGACTTTATTGTAGAATTACAAGAGTCCAATTGTGATAGTAGTGGACCACTTCATCCCCTACACAGACTTCCCTCTGCTGAAGAGGCAGCTCAGCTATAGATTAGCCATGTAGTCTGCCTCCATAGCCTTCCAGAGCTCATGACTTATGAATGGGGATCTCAGTTCACAGCCCTGTTCTGGCATGAGGTCCTGTGCCTGCACGGGGTCTGCACATGTCTTTCATCTGCTTACTATCCCCAGTCTGCACATGTCTTTCCTCTGCTTACTATCCCCAGTCCTCAAACAGTTTCTGAGATGCTACATCATTTGTAACCAGGATGATTGGTCTTTACTTCTCCTTTATATGGAATTTGCATACAACAACACCGAACATGTGTCTATTTGCCCCTTTTTTCCTAATTATGGTACCACTCCCAATTCCACCCACAATTACCTATGGCCTCTCTCATCCTGACTTCCTGAGAACTAATACAGCATATTCGTTGGGCCCAGGAAGAAGTGAAGGATCACCTGGAAAAAGCAAGAGTAGACTATAAACGGTGTGTGGATCAGCATTGACAGCAAGTCCCCAGCTTCTCAGTGGGATGAATTTATAGATCTCCACGGAGCATCTCTGGACAGACAGACCTACTTGCAAGCTGAATTTTTGGTTCCGTGGCCCTTTTAGGATCCTGCAACATCTTAATTCAGTCACTTTTGTAGATTAATCTGGTGTTTCATGTATGACTTTGAAACCCTACATGGAAAACTCTTTCCCTCACTGAACCCAGCGACCTCCTCCACTGGTTCCAGCAGAAAATCAGACCTTTTATCCCTCTGAGTCTGTCTTGTTCTCAGTGGAGTACTGACCCACAGCCATTTACTCCTAGTAGATGCTGGGCCACAGCACCTTTTAGCTGTGTCACAGACATACTCAACGCTGACTCATTTTCCTCAGTAGGGTTTATACCTTTGACCACTGAGTATTGTCATGGAAGAGTTGTAAGTTTGCTCTTGGGCATACAGCATTACAGAAAATAACCCATCAAGAAATCACAGTTCCCACAGTCAGAATCCCAGAATAACCTTTAGTTTCCACAATGACTTACTCTACAGGCAGTGTGATGAGGGCCATCACAAACACATCTGGTAGTCTGCTAGTCCCTGATCATACACACCATTGTGTTCTTCCTCCTGGGTTCCAAGGGTGTGACTTCACCTTCAATTGTTTGAGCTGCCTGTGTTTGCCTGCTCAGCAAGCTTCCATTTTTCCATCTCTGCCTACTTGCGCTGACATCTGGTGTCTAGCTCTATTTGTCTCTCCTCCACTAGCAGCCTTGCCTCTCCAACCTCTACAGAACTGCACTTGTCTCTGCTGGATTGTCTGGGGAATAGTCTGCTTGGTCTACGGCACATAGACACTGACCTATTGCATGCTCCAGGGCTGGAACACCTACGGAAAAAAATTAGTGGGTGCTTAGCACTTACTGGCAGCCAGCTCCTCCCCCTCGCCCCCAGCACCGCTCATCCCGCAGTGGCCCCACCAATCAACTCCTCCCTCTCCCTCCCAGTGCCTCCCACCTGCCAAGATCAGCTGTTCTGCAGTGTGCAGGAGGAGCTGGGGGGAAGGGGAGGAGTAGGGATGGGGCACGCTCTGGAGCGGGGGAGGAACTGGGCAGGAAGAGGTGGGGTGGGGGCGGAGTGGCAGTGGGAAGAAGTGGGGCAGGGGTGGGTTTTGGGGGTAGGGGTGCAGTGGGGGAGGGGTCTGGGGCGGAGCAGTGGTTGAGCACCCCTGGGACAAGGAGGAAGCTGGTGCCTGTGCTCCTGCATGCCCTATAGGAGAAAAAGATTCCTCCGGTTTGGAGGAGGTGCCCAATCCTGCCTCATGGCACATGAATGCAGCATGGCCACTAGCTCCGATTTCTTCTGATCAGCTACTGACAGACCTCATTGTGCACACAGCTCTTCTAACTGTTTCTTGGTGAGCTCAGCATCTGTTTCTTTGCTCAGCCTCTCTTTGCTGATGTTTATTCATTTTATACTTTCCTTTGCTCTGTTTCCTTCACCCAAAATAAACAAACAGAAACCAACAAACTGTAACCTCTTCTGCCTGTTCCCAGCTTTCTCACTCTGAATCACTTAAAAATCTAGTTTACCAGTGCTTGAAGTGTGAACCGTAGTCAGCCAGCAAGCTGTGTGTAAATCCTGTCTGGATTACACCACTGTGACATCGTGCTCAGGATATCCAGAACTGTGAGCCACTGTGTTACCTCTGCTTCAGCCAAAGCGAGCTTTGCTGGAGATTAGACTTGTCAGCTCCCTGCCATACCAGTCTGTCTGCTTCCCCAGCAAACTCCTTGAGACTCTGCCTGTTTTAACCTTGTCTTGCAGGTAACAATAATTGAACTCCACCTCCTGAGTTCCCCAAAGATGTCTTCTCGTATTGCGCAGTCCCTCTTGCTGGACGTTCACAGAAATTATTAAATTCACTGCCTCCAAAGAGACAGTATACACACCAGCCTGTTAGATTAGCTGAAGACTCACATTTACATGTATATAACAGCACAGAGATGGTTTATAGTAAAACTAAGAAAAAATTATTAAAAAAGAACAGAGGTTAAAGTGATATTAAGCAAAAATAAAAGACAGGTCTGGTTACAAAGAAAACATGCTTTCTAGTGACTAAAACTTAATTCTAGCAAGTTAAAATCTTTGCCTAAGCAGTTTTCTTTCTCACATCAATTTACCAGACTATGGGGACCAACTTTCACAGGCTCAGAGGGTGCTGTCCCCTATGTCTCCTAAGTGATCGATAACTGAAAGGTCTTTTTGCTCCATCTGTCTATGCTTCCAGAGCTAAGAAATTTTCCTGAGGTTCAGATTCTGTCCCCTGGTGTGCTCATGAAGCTGCAGCTTGTTAGCTTGATTGGTTTGTTTACCTTAAATGTAAATGTACTTTCACTGTATCTGGCTTACCCTGCCAGACTGGCAAATCACATTCCTTTTTGCAGGACAACCATGTTGACCGCGTCGGCCCCAAAATGTATGTTAAGAACGTATTTCCACTACATGTACATAGCCATCCACACACAGATCACACAATGATATTTATGACCAGCGTATCACCAGTTTTTATGTGATACCTTACTCAGTACACTAAGTACTGTATAGTATAGTAATATTGTATACAATCAATTGATTCAAATGCTTATTTTTGTATATGTGTGTGTGTGTTTAATGAACAGTAATGAGCATAGAATGGCTGAAGTGACTGACTTTCTCTAAGTGTAAGGGCATGGCTAGGATTTTTCCCTTTTTAATTTTCATGATGGTGGTAAGGGAGATGAAAGGAACAGTGCTGAACTGACCATGGTCAATACTTTTAAAATATATTTGAACGTCTGTGCATTATATTTTTATATTGTGATAATATCAAACATTTTAAGTATTCTTACACGGCATTCTGATGCTTAGTAAGCACCAAGACAGACTGGTGAGAAGGCACCTCATTTTTATTAACTACATGAGCATTCATCTCAGTTGGAGTTTGCCCCGTTTCCTGGACCTATAGCATGAGCATTCCCATTTTTGTGACATGAGAGACATCCTTAAAAGTATACCCTCATATTTTTAGATATTCCAATGAAATAAAAGTAATTTAACTGAATTTGACCTGTCTTTTAAATTGAATCAAAATTGGTCAGTTGGATAAAATATAGTGGGCCAGCTCTTCACTGGTGTAAATCAGCATAGCTCCATGGAACTCAGTGGAACTATGCCAGTATACATCATCTGAGGATCAGACCCAGTATATGTATCACATATTGCAATTTATGTTAACAATACACTTTAAAATATGGAATAGATACATTTTTGCTATATTTTGTGGCTCACAAAGGCTGGTTACAAAAAGTGTGATATACAGTACTCTATGTACTATTCAGTACCCAAATATGCATTGAAATATGTATGTACAAGCTGACTTCATGGGAAGAAAATCTAAGGGGAAAAAAGGAGTTCAGGAGAGCTGTCAGTTTCTCAATAGACAATAGTAAAGTCACAACAGCAAACTATCCTGGTGCGAAGAAAAGATAGGAAGAATAGTAAGAGGTCAATGTGGCTGCATCAGGAGCTCTTTAATGACCTGAAAATCAAAAAGAAATCCTACAAAAAGTGGAAACATGGTCAAATTGCTAAGAAGTACAAAGAAAAGTGCAAATATGTAGGGACAAAATCAGAAAGACTAAGGCACCAAATGAGTTACTCTTAGCAAAGGACATAAAAGACATTGATAAATACATAAGGAGCAAGAGAAAGACAAAGGAAAAAGGTGGTCCATTACTTAGTGGGGAAGAAGAGTTAACAACAGATCACGCCAAGAGGGCTAAGGGGTTCAAAGCCTATTTTACTTCAGGCTTCTCTAAAAAAGTTAATTGTGACCAGATGCTTAACACAGTTAATATTAACAATAAAGGGAAAGGAACACAAACCAGATTAGGGAAAGAACACAGATGAAAGAATACAGTACTTAGATAAGTTGAGTGTATTCAAGCTGGCAGGGCCTGATGAAATCCACCCTAGAATTCTTAAGGAACTAGCTGAAGCAGTCTCAGAACCATCAGAGATTATCTTTGAGAACTCATGGAGGATGGGTGAGGTCCCAGAGGACTGGAGACAGGGGTGAAAGTAAAATGCAGATCTTACTGTGTGGGGTGACTCTGGTCCCCGCCCAGAAGGGGCGTGGCCTTGGGCGGAAGGGGCGGGGCTTGGCAGTCAGCATCTCCCAGCCCATCCATCTGCACTCCCTGGCCTGCGCCGCCCGGTACTCCAGCTGTGATTTAAAGGGCCCGGGGCTCCGGCTGCTGCTGCTGCCCTTTTAAATCGCAGCCCCAGGGCAGCTACTTCTTTTGCTTCCCCCGCCACCATCAGCGGCCGACGGGGTGGAGGGCAAAAGGGGCAGCAATGTTAAAGCACCCCCCATCGGTGTCCCTGCTGGGTCGTCGCTGCCCCTTTTGTGCCCCCCCCCCATTGCTGGCCCTGCTGGTAGGGACCCGGCAGAGCCGCCGATTGGGGGCAAAAGGGGCAGCGACGTTAAAGCACTGCTGCGGCAGTGCTTTAAAATCAGCGGTACGGGCCTGTACCGGTGCCTACCTTTTACCGGTACGCCGTACCAGCCCGTACCCCCTTACTTTCGCCCCTGACTGGAGAAGGGCAAACATAGTACCTATCTTTAAAAAGGGGACCAAAGAGGATCTGGGGAATTATAGGTCAGTCAGCCTGACTTCAATACCTGGAAAGATACTGGAACAAATTTTTAAACAATCTATTTGTTACCACTTAGTGATAAGGAATAGTCAACATGGATTTGTCAAGAACAAATCATGCCAAATCAACCTAATTTCCTTTTTTGACAGGGTTACTGGCCTAGTGGATCAGGGGAAGCAGTAGATGTGATATGTCTTGATTTTAGTGAGGTGTTTGACACTATCCCACATGACATTCTCTTACGAAACTAGGTCTAGATGAAATTACTATAAAGTGGGTGCACAACGGGTTGAAAATCTGTATTTGAAGAGTGGCTTTCAGTGGCTTGCTGGGAGGATGTATATAATATAGTCCTGCAATGGTCTTTCTTGGGTCTGGTACTATTCAGTATTTTCATTAATGACTTGGATAATGAAATGGGGAGTATGTTTATAAAATTTGCAGATGACAACAACCTGGGAGGGGTTAGAGCAATCCACTATTGCAATTTTAATTCAGTAAATGGCAATCAGATGTGACTCTGATTAGTGCCTCACAATGTCAGCAATAAAATAAATGTTACCAGATATGACATATTTGCCGACATTATTTCAGGCAACACCATGCATGATACTACTGTGGTGCCACAGGCTGCATTTTTGATAACTTGTATATTGTCTTTAGTAGAACTCATATCCATATCATAAAGAAATGTGGTTATCATTGTCACATATATCATGTCAGCTGATCATGAATCTCCTGCAATGTATTGTACAGGGTTTCAAAAGGATTATTTATTCATAGATATGTAAGTGTAACTATATGTATGTCTGCTTACATACATATGCATATGAAAACTCAAATATATACACAACTTATTTCTGCATATTGTTTATTATTGTGAATTATATTGAGTAAAAGAAAGCCCTCCAATAATCTAAATTGTATACAGTTTTACATATGTTTTATGATTTTTTTACAAAAAAAGAAAATGATCAGATGCAGTACAATCTTCTGTTTGTAAAAATGTATGTGGGGGAGCTTTCATTTAAAAAACATTATTTAGAAGAAAGACAATTTGTATCATATTGAAGCCTTCACTAGTCAAATTTACTTTAGTTTAACATATTTTCTTTGAATCTTCCAATTTAATCTTGTTCAGTAAGAGCAGCTTCATGCAATTTACCAACCCAGATTAGATTGAGTCCTATAAAACTTTCTATGTATTCCCATAAAAATATTGTGGAAGGTCACCTAACAGATTAACACCTCCGCTATTGTACAATTGGTTGCAGAAAATGATTGCTTACACTTCAGTGCTAGTATTACAGATGACCCAGGGTGAAGCATTCTCATTCAAAACACTGCTGATGGTAGATGAGGTGTTATTAATGTGATCAATGGTATGGCTGGGTTTTTGTATATATATTAGCACCAGGAGGCAAAAGTTGAACCCTGGCTTTACTCAGACACAGCAGTCTCTTATCAGTCCAGAGGGTAAAACTGTATGCATGTTCAATTTAGCTGTTAAGGGAAGTCAGATGTAGAAATTGACAGGCATGAACATATTCTTATCACCAAAATGTCTGTGGTAGTCAGTGTTGCCAGTTCTTGTGTAGCCCTCATAGTTACTGAACATATTGCGATAGCGTCTAGAGGTCAAATAGGTTGGTACCTTGTTTTGCTAGGCATTGTACAGTCGTATAGTAAATTATACTCCCTGCCGCAAAGATCTTATACAATCTAAAATTGTGCTGTGATCTCCATCCCTGTTTAGCTCTTCCCCCCGCTCTTCTATACCAATTTACACTAAAAGAAAAGCAATTGTTATACAGTATGTGCATGGCATTTATCTCTGTGCAGAGGCCCAGCACCAATCCTGTGCTCCCATTTTGGGCACATATATATAACTTAAGTAGAGCATAGGTCTTGTACTGGCCGTCTGCACAGGGATGCATTTTTATCTTTTATAAGTAAGGATAGCAAATATTTTGTTTGTATTTATTATAATAGCACCTAAAAGCCCCAGTCACGAACTGGGGCCCCATTTTGCTAGGTACTGTACAAACATGTAACAAAGAGATGCCTAGAAGCGTTTACAATGAGACAAGTGGATATAAAAAACAGAAGGCAGGGGTGAGGGGAAAGCAGGAGGATATAAGGAGACAATACTGGTCAGCATGCTATGCAGTGGTCACAGCACACTAGCTGATTAAACATTGTCCAGTTTTTTGTTGGCATAACAGCAGAGGAGATTTTTAAGGAGGGTTTTGAAGGAGGATGGTGAGGGACATGCTGGATATACAGGAGACACAAGTGTATTTGTGTTTGTATTTGCTAGAGTCCTGGTGGAGATATTCTGTGTTACTCAGGAAATTTCGTCCTGCAAAGCAGGATATCCCGTTCAGAACAGGAAGAATTTTATTTTTTTTTAAATGTAAGGCTCCGGGTCTGTAGATAGGTATATTTTGGTTTTGGGTGTCAGCATCATCCTTAGTTGTTTCAGAGACATGGTTTCAGCTGAAAATTCTTATCAACAATTGAGGATCTGTGGCCATTCTTTTCATGGATCCCAAAGGCCTCGCCCTTGGTCACTGTAGCTGTGAGCAATGGTGGAGATCTGGATAATTTGTGGTCTTTAGGAAAAAACTGTCAAACTCCCGACAGTTAATTGTTTTACAGTTTCAAGGCTGCTTTACCAGCTATTAGACAGACAAGGTGGATGAGGTAATACCTCAGTATAGCTCAAAAGTTTGTCTCTTTCACCAACAGAAGCTGGTCCAATAAAAGATATTACCTCAATCACCCACCTTGTCTCTCTAATATCCTGAGACCAACATGGCTACAGCAACACTGCAAACGATTTACCAGCTATGTCATTTAGGTATTTAAAAAAAAAAGAAACAAAAACATTATGCTGGTAGAAGCGGTAGTATAGACATTGTTATACCAGAATAACTGCACTTAGACTGGTATAACTTATATTGGTCGGGGGAACCGGCATAAGCTATACTGGTATAAGCACTTTGATACTGATGTAATGGCAACCACACTAGAGGGTTTTGCAGATATGGTTATACTGGTCAAACTTTCCTGCATCATGTCAACTCTACAGACTGGCGCTAGCTTGGCTATATTGGTCAGGGGCGTGGACAGGTATGATCCCTGACTGACATAACTGTACTAGCAAAGCTGTAGATTCACTTATACCGACAAAACTGTTCTTTTGCTGATATAGCTTGTTTCATTTGCGGGGCTGGAATAGGTTATACCAGCAAAAGTGGAGTATTGAGGGTATAAAATATGTCCACACTAGGAGTGCTTTGCCAGTATAATATACCAGTATTCCTATACAGGTAAAAGAGCTCCTAGTGTAAGCAAGGCATTTATACTCCTGAGGGAGCAAGTCACAGCTTTCTTAGCACCTGACCTAAAGCAATGGAACTCTTTCCCTCAGAAGATGAGAATGACCTCCTCAGCCCTTGGCGCTTCCAAAGCACTGTGTGAAGCACACTTCTTTAGCTTAGCTTCCCCACAATAATAAAGATAATGAAGTTAGGTGAGAGAGGAGGAGACCTGCATTAAAAAAAAAAAAATCTAGGCATAGCGGGAGGAAACTAGATTTGATTTTTTCCCAGATTACCTCAGAATGACCAGAAACCCATTGCCTCCAGAACAAACTACAAAGCCCATTTAATCACCCTTGTGGTTATCCACAAATACCACATACATGATAATTATCACACCATGGTGGGAAGACTAAGAGAAAACGAGATATGATCTCTTTTAAAATATATAAGATGCTCAGTAGAGCTTGTTGTAATAATAATGCAGGGCTAGGGGGAACTGTAAAAATCATGTAAAAATTGTAAAAAAACAAAACAAAAAATCCCCATTTTTTATTTAAAATTTGAAAAATGTTGATTAGTTCTAGAGCCAGACAAAAAAAAAAAAAAAAAAAAAAAAAAAGCCAGGAGGGGAAATCTCATGAAAATGCTTTAAAAAGTTTCCTGGTTTTAAATTTTGACATTTCAACTAGCTCTAGTACTCAGATGTTACAACGCTGAGTGTGGCATAAAAGCCAACTTACATTCTCCAAGGCTCATACCCGTATTTCAAATAGATTGTGCATAGTCTCTTGATGTCTTCAGAGTTCTTTTTCCCATGTGAATAACCCTTTCATTCCAATAGAAGTTTTCTTCACATTCGCTTGATAGAATTGATATAACAATTTATACCAGCCTTATCACTGTAGAATCTGAGCACTTTACACAATTGAAAAACTCATTAGTATAACTCATTCCTGTTGCTGGTTGGCTCTATTCTCCAGCTGGAAAGCAGTTGGAATTATTCAGTGTAGCAGATAAGCATGTATCTGACCTGCTATAACCTTGAACACCTATAATGTTAGGAATGTCTCAGACTTGTTTAAACTTATTTGATCCATCCCCAATAAAATCACAATAATTCAGTCTATCCCTTATCATTGAAATATGCTTTAGACTACACATAGCATTGAAATTACACCTGCATAACTAAAGACATGCAGTATTTCACAATGTTGTTTATGTAACTAAACTATTTTCTTTAACCTTGGTTAAAGTACTAGGCCTGTATTGATGTGTTTCATCCTCCAGCTGCTGTGAAAGGTGGCCAACCCTCTGAATTACAACACAAAGATAAATTCCTTTGATATGAGGAAACATCTGGAGGATTGAGAGAGATGCCTGGTTTAACCTTGCCACTGCTCCATCTCTTTAAGAACATACAGGACAAAATTGGCAGCTTTTCCAATTGCCCAGTGTCAATTGAGGGTTTGATCTAGTGTGGCTAGGGCTACTCCCTATAAATTCAGTGTTTATGCTGTACGGGTAGCCAACCTACTGTATGGCACCACCTTCCTCACATGCTGTAGAGAGGTGCACAGGTGCTGCTCAGCCTTTAATCACCCCCTAGAGAACTTCTGACCATGCATCAGGGCCAAGGCAGAGAAACTATTATGGAGCAGCTTTGAAGTCTAGCATTTACTTTACGTAAACATTGGGAATAACTTCCCTTATGCCAGCTACTGCTGTTGGAATTTGAATCTGGGGAATTAAATGTTTGTTTACTTACATATTTCAATGGTTCTCAAAGGTTTCCATATTGTAAACCACTATTTAAGATAGAAATCCTCTAGTATGATGGTTCTCAGCATCTCTCAGTCCACGGCCCAGAACAATCATACCACAACTCACAAGGATCTAGAATCTGGGCACAATTTTCGGGGGGATTTGGACATCAGACAAAACCATGAGGTTTCTAAGTGTTATGGGGTAGAAAGACTGGCACTGCTGTGGGGCAAAGGCTGATGGGAGTGGAGTGTGGTAGGGCAGGATCCATAAAAAGGGAAGAGAAAAATTAAGTGGAGACTTGGATGCTAATTAGTCTCACCTGCACTTGATTAGCACCCAGGAATACAACCTCCCTGAGCTGCCTCTGAACCTTGGCAATTGAATCATACTGAGTATAGAAAGAGCAACAATTTAGGACATCAGAAGCAGAAGTAGCAGCATTGGCTTTTCTGGGAGAGAAAACCACCGTGCAGGAAATGAATGAATCTTTTTAAAGGTGCACAAAATTACAGATGTTTTAAATAATACTATTGTTTGTTGAGATCTCTTTAAAGGGAATTGAGTGTTGGAGTTCTTTACTTAACCAGATTGTTTTCTTTGTAAAATAAAATAAAAACCATTTTCTACTTGGAATAATTTAGGGTGTGGGAAACATCTATATGTAGATATATGCCATCTTCTCAGTGACCTTTTCCCATGCCAGACTTAAAATTAAAGTTTTATTTTTTTTTTAAATAGAGGTTGTGTCAGGAACCTGGGTATAGGCAGTCAGGACTAGTATCAGGAGCTTGGGATTCTAGAACTGAAGCCAGGGGTCAGAGTCCGTATGAGGGTCAGGTGTCAAGCTGAGAGTGAGTTAGAGTCGGAGTGAGGAGTTAAGCTGCGAGACAGTCAGGAACCAGCTGCGAGACAGCGTCAGGAACCAGCCAAAGTATCGGAGTCTGTGTTGGGATCCCAGGGGTCAATTAGGAGTCAGAATCGAAGTCATAGGCAAGGTCAATGGCAGGAGTTCAGGAGCAGAGAAGCAGGGCAGTCATGGCAACTAACTAGGTATTCACATTGGTACCTGGATACTTCCTGGCAGGGCCATCTCTAGGAGGAGGTGGGGCCCGGGGCAAATCAGCCTCTATGGGGCCCCCCTTAACTTTGTTTATACAGGTGAAATCTAGTTACGGTGAACTTCAAGGGCAGCTGCTGGCCGCAGATTAAATATTGATAGTGCCCAGCTGTATAATTATAATGTTGTTATATTATATTGTAGTTCTTTTTAAAATAATTATAATGAAGTTGTCATAAATATAAAGGGAAGGGTAAACCCCTTTGAAATCCCTCCTGGCCAGGGGAAAGCTCCTCTCACCTGTAAAGGGTTAAGAAGCTAAAGGTAACCTCGCTGGCACCTGACCAAAATGACCAATGAGGAGACAAGATACTTTCAAAAGCTGGGAGGAGGGAGAGAAACAAAGGGTCTATGTCTGTCTGTCTGTATGCTGGTCTTGGCCAGGGATAGACCAGGAATGGAGTCTTAGAACTTTTAGTAAGTAATCTAGCTAGGTATGTGTTAGATTATGATTTCTTTAAATGGCTGAGGAAAGAATTGTGCTGAATAGAATAACTATTTCTCTCTGTGTATCTTTTTTGTAACTTAAGGTTTTGCCTAGAGGGGTTCTCTATGTTTTTTAATCTAATTACCCTGTAAGATATCTACCATCCTGATTTTACAGGGGGGATTTCTTTATTTCTATTTACTTCTATTTTCTATTAAAAGTCTTCTTGTAAAAAATTGAATGCTTTTTCATTGTTCTCAGATCCAAGGGTTTGGGTCTGTGGTCACCTATGCAAATTGGTGAGGCTTTTTATCCAACATTTCCCAGGAAAGGGGGGGTGCAAGTGTTGGGAGGATTGTTCATTGTTCTTAAGATCCAAGGGTCTGGGTCTGTAGTCACCTAGGCAAATTGGTGAGGCTTTTTACCAAACCTTGTCCAGGAAGTGGGGTGCAGGGTTTTGGGAAGTATTTTGGGGGGAAGGACGCGTCCAAACAGCTCTTCCCCAGTAACCAGTATTAGTTTGGTGGTGGTAGCGGCTAGTCCAAGGACAACGGGGGGAATATTTTGTACCTTGGGGAAGTTTTGACCTAAGCTGGTAAAGATAAGCTTAGGAGGTTTTTCATGCAGGTCCCCACATCTGTACCCTAGAGTTCAGAGTGGGGGAGGAACCTTGACAGAAGTTCATATAATTAAAAAAAAATCTCACCAGTCACGATCAGTGTCGTGCCGCTTACATTCTGAAATCCACCTTCCTGGACTTCCTTGCAGCAAATTCACTTCCCAGGTGCATATGGTCTCACTACCCTCAGTCGATTTTTTAAAAATGTAATTACACATTCACAACACTGAGAGTCCATGTCTCGGGAACTTGATGGCTCTTGGAAGGCCTATGTCAGGGTTCCTTCCCCATTCTGAACTCTCGGGTACAGATGTGGGGACTCGCATCCAAGATCCCCCAAGCTTATTTTTACCAGCTTAAGTTAAAAACTTTCCCAAGGCACAAATTCCACCTTGTCCTTGAACAGTATGCTGCCACCACCAAGTGATTAAGACAAAGAATCAGGGAAAGGACCACTTGGAGTCCTAGTCCCTCAAAATATTTCCCCAAGCCCTACATCCTCTTTCCTGGGGAAGGCTTGAGAATAATATCCTCACCAATCGGTACAGGTGAACACAGACCCACCCTTGGATCTTAAGAACAATGAAAAATCAATCAGGTTCTTAAAAGAAGAATTTATTTAAAAAAAGATAAAAGAATCACCTCTGTAAAATCAGGATGGAAGATAACTTTACAGGGTAACAAAAAGATTCAAAACACAGAGGATTTCCCCTCCAGGCAAAAAACTTTAAAGTTACAAAAACAGGGATAAACCTCCCTCTTAGCACAGGGACAATTCACGAGTTAAAACAAAAGATACTCTAACACATTTCCTTGCTATTACTTACTATTTCTGTAATATTATATGTATCATTACAGTGGGAGTTGGATTACTTGCTTGGTCTCTCGCTTTGTTTCCAGGGAAAACACACACAGAGCACCAAACAAAGCCTTCCCCCGCACCCCCACCCAATTTGAAAGTTTCTTCTTTCCCCATTGGTCCTTTTGGTCAGGTGCCAACCAGGTTATGAGCTTCTTAACCCAGGTTAAGGTAAGGAGGGATTTTATGCTACCCTTAGCTGTATATTTATGACAGCCCAAGACACTCCAACATGGAGGAGGGGCTCTAAGATCTGTTTTCTTTGGGGGCTGGGAGTGAGAGGGGAGGCAGAAAAGCAGATGGATGGAGGACCTCAGTCCTGGTGGGTGGTGGAGAGAGCAGAGTTGTGGGACCCCAGGTCCTGGTACTGCAGGGAAGGGGACCCCAAGGCTGGAGAGCTGAAAGGCAAGGAGGACCCTGAGGCAGGGGGGTGATAATGGCTGGCCCTGGCCTGGAGGTGGCATTGGAGGACCCCAACGAGTGCTGGGAGAGAGGAGAAAGGGCAGTGGAAGTGGGAGGTGTGGGGCAGTGAGGGGACACCAGTGCTGGGTGATGGGTGAGGGACGATGAAGACTACCGGCTGGCACTCATCTGTGCTAGGAGCCCCCTGTGCTGGTGGAGGGTCCCACCAGAAAAGGGAAGGGTCCGTCCGAGGTGGAAGGGCAGGGTCATGGTCAGCCTGGGTCAGCCTGCCCTGGTACTAGTGGTTGGGGGGCACTAAGTCCCTGAAGTGGCAGACGATGCCAGGATCTGGCAGAGCAGAGCGGGCTGGGTCCGGGTTGCTCGCTGCTGCTGCCACAGAGGCTGAACCCGAGCCCAGGGGGCTGCGGGCAAGAAAAAGAAATAAACGCCCAGGCCAGTGAGTGCAGGGTGTGGGCCCGACCCCTGCTGCTGGCACCAGGCTCCCCCGCATCCCTCTGAAGCATGGGACCCCCCAAAGCATGGGGCCTGGGGCAGTTACCCCGGTCTGTCCAATGGATGGGACAGCTCTGCTTCCGATCACTAGAGGCTGACCTTCCCATGGTATTCGACCTCTATGGATTGTGGGTTGTAGGTAGTAGCCAGCTCATGGTTGCGGCAGTGTGGAGATGTTGGTTTCCTGGTGCTCCTGCAGGCCTGGGTTCAACTCCTGCTGATCCTTGCAGACGGTGTAATTAAATCTCTGCATAGTTAAAATTACTGTAACTATGGGGAGATTTAATTACACCATCTGCAAGGATCAGCAGGAGTTGAACCCAGGCTTGCAGGAGCACCAGGCAACCAACATCTCCATACTGCCGGATGTATCCAGGGGAAAATTAGTAGACTTCTAAGGAATTTTTCTTGCTCTTTTCCATTTCCTAAATTATTTGCTTCATAATCAAAAGTTCTGTTTACAATCTAAGGCAATTTAAGATTTGGATTTTTCAGCATGGTAGTTTACTAATTCAAATAGGAAAGCTATTAGAGATTTGGAAATGGTTCAAAATGTACCATGTCAGAAGCATAAGGATCTTAAATATTCATAACATTTAGATCCTGAACCATCATTCTCTAAAAACACCATCAATACTATGGGTGCTTGGTCCACAGAGAAGAACCAAAGTAAAAAGATTTTGTTCCACTTTCAAACCTGGCCCAATGTCATTAGTTAAGGTTAAAGAGTCCTTTGACACAATAAAAACCTAGGAACCAGGATTTTGCATAGTAAAGACCCAACCTTAATCTATAGACTTGTAGCCACAGGATTTGAATTTGTAAGTGCCTTCAGTGTATAAGAAACTCTGATCTTGCTGTTAACTTTCCTTAAGAAATTCTGCTATTGTTGAAGACAAGGATCAGTCCATTGATTGATATCCACTGACACCTGTCTGTGAGGATGGGGATCCTAGAACTGTTAGTTGCACGTGTACTTACTAGTGAAACCAGTGGAATCACATCTGAGGCTTCTGGAGCATTGGAGGAATTTTATGTAGATCAGATTGTGGGTAGTGTGAAAACTGTCTGTCTGTCCATTATTTCATTGCTAATATGAGGTTTTGTTTTCTTTATGTCTGCTTTGTTCCCTTCCCATTTCCCCCATGAAACTTTGAACCTTAGTCAGGGGTGAACGTAAGTCAAGTGACTTACTGGTATGCTGAGGCCAGCTCTGGCCCCTGGAAGGGGTGTGGCCTAGGGCAGAAGGGGTGGGGTTGAGGGGTCAGAGCCAGCCCGAGCCCACCCTGTAATGTAAGTGCCCGCCCCCTCCCTCCCCGGGTAGCAGCAGCAGCAGCTGCCCGGGGCTCCGGGAGCTATTTAAAGGGCCCGGGGCTCCCCTCTTTTACTGCCCTGGCCCTTTAAATAGCTGCCGGAGCCCTGGGGAAGCGTCGGGGCTCCAGCGGCTATTTAAAGGACCGGGACTACAAAGGCAGCTGGAGCCCCCGCTACCCCAGGGCTCCAGGAGCTATTTAAAGGGCCTGCGGCTCCCCTGCTTCTACTGCCCCAGTGCTTTAAATAGCCGCTGGAGCCCTCGGGAAGGGGCGGGGCTCCAGCGGCTATTTAAAGGACTGTGGTGGCAGAGGCAACTGGAGCCCCGGCCCTTTAAATAGCCCCCAGAGGCCCCCCCACCCTAGGGCTCTGGGAGCTGTTTAAAGGGCCCGGGGCTCTCCTGCTTCTACTGCCCCAGCCATTGAAATAGCCCCCAGAGCCCTGCAGCTGCTATCCCAGGGCTCCAGCAGCGGGGCTCTGGAGGCAATTTAAAGACCCTGGGGCTCCAGCCACTGCTGGGAGCCCCAGGCCCTTTAAATTGCCCCCTGGGGAAGCTGGGCTGCCCCAGTACAGTGCACCAGCTCTTGCCGGTATGCCATACTGGGGCGTACCGGCTTACTTTCACCTCTGACCTTAGTGCTGTGGATTAGGAGTTGATATATGTTTAAAAATGCCCACTTCCCTAAGAGTTGGAATGCTGTTATCTGCACTATTGCTATGACTTATCAGAGCCATGACTTTGGTGTACTGCAGTCAAGGAGGGCATAGCTTCATTATCTTTAGAAAGCTTGCCAAGGAAACATTCCAGACACCTTCTAGTTTGTGACTCTATTTGACAGCAAAACTTTCCTTGAGACCAATAGATATCCTTGGAATATGGAGCAAAGTCTTTTTTCATATTTTTTTGCATATAAAAGTTACCAAAAATGAAGTATTTTAATGGTATAATATCCCCACCCCTATCTTTTTCTGTTTGTACTGCTCACTGTTTTTAAAGCTCTGCTTCAAAGAAAGCTACAAAACCCATAAATTAGAAACAACTATTGCCTTCAACCTCATTATCAGTAAATGGCTTAGAGTGCTATCAAATTAAGTGCTTCTTCCTGTTGTCTTTTATGCCCACACAAGATCAGATAACACAGACTTATTCTGCTAAAGCAGCTGATGAAAGCTTTTTTCTGCTTTCCTCATGAGGCTAATAAGGGGAAAAATGTGTCCCTTTATAATAACATCTTCACTTCCGCTGTGCCATTTAGTGTTCCCTTTGACTGATCGGATTGCCAGTCACAGCAAAATGACTGAATACAGGTTTAGAATTTCCCTTCCACAACAGCATGTGTGCTTTTTCTCCATTCACTTCATGGATTCATCAGCCCTTTTACTAGTTAAATGCAGCTGACTCCTTTGGTGCCCAAGGCAACGATATTACGTAAAGATGGACACATGTCAAAAGGTTTGGAATGTTACTGAGCCCACAGCTTCAGTTGTCCCTGCAATAAGTCTTCTGTGCAATAAAAAAATATTGAGAAGAACTGAAAGTTTTCAAACCGGGAGGTTTATTTTGATATGCATCTAAGCAAGAGAGATTCACTATCCCATGAAACTGGTAAAAGGAAAATAAAAACAAGAGGCTCTCACCTTGACCATGAAAAACTAAATACTAACAGGCCCAGAACAGCATGGTTGTATTCATAAGGAGAGAAGTTTTGTACTTGTTGGCTTTACTAGCATGTTTTATTTTATTGGACATAGATTATCGGAAAGAGGCTTGCATCAGACAAATGGCTCATATCAGGATTTTAAATAGTCTTAGAGAATTTTTCATTGGCAGTGACAATGTTTTATGGTCTGATTCTGCCCCCATTGAAGTTAATGGAAAAATTCCAGTTGAACTCAGTTGAGCAGAATCAGGGAATCAGTGCTTGCATTTTCTGAATTGAAGTGATAACTCAACATATATCAAAGGTTGCCTCCAAATTGATGTAAACTTGTTTTCAATTTTTTTCAAAGGAATATTTTGCCTTTTGATACTCCCCAGTTCAGAGCTTTCAAGCATAGATTGTGAAGCTTAGCAGAGCGACAAAGTTAGCCTTAGGACTCTTCTTCACTACCAGGGCAAGTCGACCCAAGTTATGCTACATTAATAACGTAGCTGGAGTCGATGTAGCTTAGGTTGATTTACTCTGGTGCTCTCCAGTCGACTTACCTTACTCTTCTCTGGGAGCAGAAGTACCAGAGTCGACAGGAGAGTGTTCTGCTGTTGATTTAATGGGTCTTCACTAGATAAGAGAAGCCCCTAGTTTTGTTTTATTTCACTTTACTGACAGCTTTTAAAATATCTATCACATCTTTATGGAGCTAAATGGTTACTTTTATCACATGCCAAGATTTTATTTTGGAGAGGCGGGTGGGAGGTTCCTATTCAGATACAGACAACTGGTGTCATGTACAAGGGCTGGTGGAAATATTTTCTGTGATTTTAACCTAAGTGGGTTCACTTCCTGAGTTTTGCCTTGAATTTTGTATTGAAACTTACCCAGATTCTCAAAGAGAAACTCATCTGAAAACACAGTCAAAAATCTTCATAAACTCATGGCTCCACTGACTTCCAGTCAATCTGAAGCTCTCCCCCCTGACATTATTTTCAGCCTTTATTTTAGCAATGGAAATGGCTGGGCAGGACAGCTGATCTGAGAGGGTGATACTGTATAATATTCAGAACGTTGAGTCCCCTGCTGCTGACCATATACAAGCCAAAGCTTTGCAGCTGTTCAGTGACTTAACAGAAAACTAATTACATTGCCAAATATGCTTCAGAATAAATTAGGCTTTGACTGTTTTACCAAGAGATTGCAAGAGAATCAATATTATGGTTTTCTTAGTGTCATGATACTCATTTTACTTCTCTTTCTGGGAGGGACTAAGTTTTGCTATTTAACTTATACTGATTAAACAAGCATCAAGAAAGGGGATGGTGGGATCCGTCAAGTGGAAATTGTATAAAGAAATATTTATTGATGTTACCATTGTATGCTATTGTTAGAGGGCTTTCCCTTCACCCCATCCCCTAGTTATTGTCACGCAAACAGAAAGCAGAAGACCAGAAGTCTGAAGTGCAGGCGATGTGATGTTTATTGGGATTAGTTCCGAACAAGCATATCCATAGCTCTGCACACCGGCAGAGTCTGTTTCCCAGTGTTCTGTTCCCAGCTCTGACGCCGCAGAGCCTTTACCCCATGTCCCCCTTCCCAGCTCTGATGCTGCAGAGCACTGCCTGTGTCCCCATTCCCCATTCCCACCTCCTCCTCCTCTTCCTCGGCAGGCCCAAATATACCTGCAATGCACGCCCACAGTCCTACCCCCTTTTGTACTCCAAGGGAGCGGTAAGGAGTGAGGTTGTGCTATGGTCAGGGACAGGCATGTCTTTGGCCTTTTATTGTTTTATACCTTCCACCCAACCCCTTTTGCCCTCCTGACTGGTTGTTTGACCTTGCCTTGAGATAGGGGTTGCGGGCAATCTTGAAGTGTGCACTCGAGTAACACTTTAACTACTCTTATCTGTTCCCATTGTAGTAAAAAAACCCCATCTGACTAGGCAAAAGGAACATACACAGTCTTTGTTTACACATATTAGTATAAGAGTATAAGAGTATATGTTTACACATATTAGTATAAGAGTATCAAAAGGTCAAACCCAAAATTCTATCTCAGGCTGAAAAACAGGCATATATGCTAACAGCTATGCAAAATGTTAGGCCTTGATAGATACAAAATACTGTAAAAGAGTGGGAGTCCAGTGAGCTGAACATGCAGATATAGTTTGCCATACAGATTTAAATTTTCTTTGACTGCATTAATCATATTGCTTGCAGTTTGTATTCAAGGAAGTTCTCTTGATTTCTGGAATCTATTAACACATTCAAAATGGTCCTTAAGGTAGACAGTGGGGAGACTGTGGTATCTGAGGACATCAAAGTATATATTCAGTGCTCCCTACATGCAACAAAAAGCAGAATATCAGTGCTACAAAAGAAGTTGCTTGCTGTCACATTGCCTTAGAATTATGGTGGTGTCCTACCCTCCTGCTTCTGACACTTCCAACTCTTCCTTTGCTCCCTTTCTTGAGCTTTCCTGCTATGAACTGCACTCCATCCGGCTTCACTTTCTTCTTTCTTTCCATGTGGCTCCTTCAGCTCCTTGTGCTCATTCTTTGTTGATATTGATATCTGGCTCTCCCTTTTCCTCTACACCTAACTCCCTAACCCTCTTCCCCCAACTGAGTAATATTAGGAAGGAATGTTCCATGTGGGCATTTTATTATATAATTGTACATTACGGATGTTTTTACACATACATCTGGAATTGGCCCATTTCAGAGACAGAGCATGGGACTAGATGGGTTGTTGGTCTGATTTAATATGGCAATTCCTATATCACTATATGTTCCTATTTCCTCTAGATTTACACCATTGTCACTGCAAGCGGAATTTAGTCTTATAGCAGTCACTGCTAAGGCTGCAGGACGTTCTTGCCTTTCCTTATTTGTATTGCAAATTTAGTGCTCATGAAAGATGCATACCTATTTGATCTTTCTTTGGTGAAGGAAGAGTCTCATGACAGATATATCACTGGCCTTCCCCTCAGATGCAGATGAGAATAGACACACAGTAAAGAAGGTCTTAGAATCATAGAAATGTAGGACTGGAAGGGATCTCAATAGGTCATCTAGTCCAATCCCCTCCACTGAGGCAGGACAAAGTATTATCTAGTAATCCATGATAGGTGTTTGTGTAACCTGTTCTTAAAAACCTCCAAAGATGGAGATTCCACAGGGTCCCTAAGTAATTTGTTCCAGTGTTTAACTACCCTTACATTTAGAAAGCTTTCCCCAATGTCTAATCTAAATCTCCCTTGGTGCCCATAACTTTTTCTCCTGCCCTTAGTGGATAAGGAGAAAAGTTTATCATCATTCTCTATTTATAACAACCTTTAACATACTTGAAGACTGTTGTCATATACCCCTCAGTCCCCTCTAGACTAAACAAATCCTGTTTTTTCAATCTTTCCTCATTGATCATGTTTTCTAGCCCTTTAATCATTTTTGTTGCTCTCCTCTGGACAATTTGTCCACTTCTTTCCTGAAGTGTGGTGCCCAGAACTGGAGGCCTCCAGCTGAGGCCTTATCAGTGATGAGTAGAGTGGAAGAAATATTTATAGTATCTTGCTTACAACACTCCTGCTAATACATCCTAAGAGTAGTACTTTGCATTTGTCCTTATTGAATTTCATGCTATTTATTTCAGACCATTTCTCAAGTTTGTCAAGATCATTTTGCGATCTAATCCTGTCCTCCAAAGTGCTTGCATCTCCTCCCAGCTGGGTATCATCCACAAACATTATAAGTGTATTGTCTATGCCATCGTCTGAATCATTTATAAAGATATTGGATACAACTGGACTCAGGACACATCCTTGCAGGACCCCACTCGATATGCCTTTCCAGCTTGACTGTGAACTATTAATAACTACTTTTCGAGCTAGTTGTGCACCCACCTTACAGTAGGTTTGTCCAGGTTATATTTCCCTAGTTTGTTTATGGGAAGGTTGTGTGAGACAGTATCAAAAGACTTACTAAAGTCTAGATATAGCACATCTACTGCCTCCCCGCTGTCCACAAGACTTGCAACATTGCCAAAGAAGGATATTAGGTTGGTTTGGCACGATTTGTTCTTGACAAATCCATGTGGATTGGCACTTATTACCTTATTATCTTCTAGGTGCTTACATTTTGATTGTTTACTCCATTATCTTTCCGGCTACTGAAGTCAAGCTGACTAGTCTATAGTTCCCTGTGTTGTCTTTACACTCCTTTTTGTAGATAGGCACTATATTTGCCCTTTCTAGTCCTCTGGGATCTCTCCTGTCCTCCATGATTTCTCAAATATAATTGTTAATGGCTCAGAGATCTCTTCTTGTGGGAGATCATTGGGACTGCTCATGTAATCTTCATGCTTGATTCTAATATTGACCAGGAGGAACATCAAGAACATAGCAATGTAGAAAAGAACAGCAGTGGGTAGGAGAAAGGGCTTTAAGAGGAAAGATAGTGCCAGTATCAATGAAGCTAACAGTCAAGTAGGCGATATTGGCAGTAGAACGACAGTACCCAGTCAGGTGAGGAATCTGGGTGAAGCCAAGCAGAAACAACTAAGATGTCTGTATGCCAATGCAGGGAGACTAGGTAACAGTATGGAGGAACTAGAACTATTGGTGCAGGAAATGAAACCAGATATTATAGGGATAACAGAAAAATGGTGGAATAGTAGTCAAGACTGGAAAACAGGTCTTGAAGGGTATGTGCAGTTCAGGAAAGACAGAAATAAAGGTAAAGGAGGTGGAGTAGCACTGGATATTAATGACGAGGTAGACTGTAAAGAAACTAGAAGTGATGGAATAGATAAAACAGTTTGTTTGGGTCAAAATCACTTTGGGGAAGAAAGCTACCAGAGGTTCCCATGGGATAGTGGGTGGGGGATGCTATGGATCCCCAGGATCAAATTTGGATATGGATAAAGATCTCTTTTATGTTTTTAATTAAATAAATACTACTGGGAATTGTGCGATTATGGGATCTTTTAACTTCTCAGATATAGATTGGAGGACAAGTGCTACTAATAATAGTAGGGCCCAGATTTTTCTGGACGTGGAAGCTATTACTTCACCAAATTGTCACCGAACCAACAAGAAATGATGTCATTTTAGATTTGATATTGGTGAGTAGTGAGGACATTATAGAAAAGCTGTTTGTGGGAGACAACCTTGGTTTGAGAGATCATGCACTAATTCATCTTAAACTAAATGGAAGGATAAAACTAGATCTGTAACTAGGTCCTTTGATTTCAAAAGGGCAAACTTTAAAAAATTAAGGGCATTAGTGAGGGAGGTGGACTGAACTGAAGAACTCAAGGATCTGAATGTGGAGGATGCTTGGAATTACTTTAAGTCAAAGTTGCAGAAACTATTTAAAGCCTGCATCCCAAGCAAGGGGAAAAAATCATAGGGAAGGGTGGCAGACCAAACTGGATGAGCAAGCATGTCACACAGATTATTAAGAGAAAGCAGAAAGACCACAAGTAAAGGAAGATGGGATGAATCAGCAAGGAAAGCTACCTCTTGATGGTTAGAAAGAGTAGGGGAAAAGTGAGAACTGCCAAATGCCAAGCAGAGTTGGTCCTTGGAAAGGAGATTAAAACTAATAGTGAAAGGTTCTATCGCCCTATAAATAAAAAGAAAACAAGGAAAGAAGAAGTGGGACTGCTAAACACTGCAGATAGGGTATAGATTAAAGATAATCTAGGCAAGGCCCAACATCTAAACAAATTTTGTCTCCGTTTTTAATAAGGGTAATAAGGAGCTTAGGTATAGTGTCAGGGTGACCAATGGAATTGAGGATATGGAAGTAGAAATTACCACATATGAGGTGAAAGTCAACTCAAACAGCTTAATGGGACTAAATCGTTGGGCTCAGATAATCTCCATCCAAAAATATTAAAGGAATTGGCCCATGAAATTGCAAGCCAAATAGCAAGAATGTTTAGTGACTCTGTAAACTTGGGGTTGTACCCTATGACTGGAGAATTGCTAATATAGTACCTATTTTTAAGAAAAGGGGGCAAAGTGATCTGTGAAACTGCAGGCCTGTTAGTTAGACCTCAATTGTATTCAAGGTCTTGGAACAAATTATGAAAGAGAAAGTAGTTAAGGATATAGAGGTGACTGGGATAAAATACAACATGGCTTTACAAGAGGTAGATCATACCAGACCAACTTGATCTCCTTCTTTGAGAAGATAACTGCATGATTTTTTAGACACATGAAATACAGTAGATCTAATCTAGCTGATTACAGTAAGGCATTTGATACAGTTCCACTTGGGAAATTATTAGTTAAATTGGCAAAGATGGGGATTTATATGAGAATTGAAAGTTGGATAAGGAACTGGTTAAAGGGAAGACTACAACAGGTCATTCTGAGGGGTGAACTGCCAGGCTGGAGGAAAGTTACTAATGGAATTCCTCAGGGATCAGTCTTGGGACCTATCTGATTTAACATTTTTATTAATGACCTTGGCTCAAAAAGTGGGAGTGTGTTAACTAAATTTGTGGATGACATACTTGGGGGATATTGCCAATATGGAGGAGGGTGGAAGATCACACAAGAAGATCTGGATGACCTTGAAAACAGGAATAATAGAAATGGGATAAAGTTTAATAGTGCAAAGTGCAAGGTCATTCATTTAGGGACTAATAACCAAGAATTTTTGCTATAAGCTGGGGACTTATCAGTTGGAAGTGACAGAGGAGAAAGACTTGGATATACTGGTTGATCACAGGATGACTATGAGCCACAATGTGATGCAGCCGTGAAAAAGGCCAATGAAATCCTAGGATGCATCAGTAGAGGTATTTCCAGTAGAGACAGGTAAGTGTTAGTACCATTATACAAGGCCTCATCTGAAATACTGTGGTCTTCCATATTTAAGAAAGATTAATTCAAACTGGAAAAGGTGCAGAGAAGGGCTATTAAGGTGATTAGAGGAATGGAAAATTTACCTTATGAGAGGAGACTCAAACAGCTTGGCTTGTTTAGTCTAACCAAAAGAAGGCTGAGGGGAGATGATTGCTCTCTATAAATACATCAGAAGGATAAATACCAGGGAGGGAGAGGAGTTATTTAAGTTAAGCACCAAGACTCAAGAACAAATGGATATAAACTGGCCATCAATAAGTTTAAGCTTGAAATTAAACGAAGGTTTCTAAGTACCAAAGGAGTGAAGTTCTGGAACAGCTTTCCAAGAGGAATAGTGGGGGTCAAAAAAATGAACTGGCTTCAAGACTGAGCTTGACAAATTTATGGAGGGGATGGTATAATGTGACTTCCTACAATGGCATATAACCAATCTGCGACTACTAGCAGCAAATATCTGCAGTAGTCGGTGATGGGACACTAGGTGGGGAGGGCTCTGAGTTACTACAGAGAATTCTTTTCCAGGTGTCTGGTTTTTGGGTCTTGCTCACATGCTCAGGGTCTAACTGATTGCCATATTTGTGGTTGGGAAGAAATTGTCCCCCAGGTCATATTTACAGAGACCTGGGGGTCTTTTGGCTTCCTCTGCAGCATGGGGCAGGGGTCACTTGCAAGTTTAAACTAGAGGAAATGGTGGATTCTCTGTAACCTGAAGTCTTTAAGTCATGACTTGAGAACTTCAGTAACACAGCAAGAGGTTAGGGGTCTATTACAGGAGTGGGTGGCGAGGTTCTGTGGCCTGCAGTGTGCAGGAGGTCAGACTAGATGATCATGATGGTCCCTTCTGGCCTCAAAGTCTATGATTCTAGTATTCTAGGATGAGTTTCGTCAGGCCCTACCAACCTGAAGACATCTAACTTCTCTAGTTAATTTTTAACTTGTTCTTTCCCTATTTTAGCTTCAGGTCTGACCCCATGTACACTTATGTTAGTCTTTACTGCTGACCTTTTTGGTGAAAACTGAAACAAAAAAGGAAGACAACATGGTGGCCATGGCTGCCTTTTTTATTGTCTTTCCCTCCTCATTGAGTAATGGGCCTACCCTGTTCTTGGTCTTCCTCTTGCTTCTAATGAATGTAAAATCAATACAGTACAAAATGGTGTAGAACTGGGATCAGATGTGATCAAGATATGGGAACAAGCCAGTGCAAGGTCAGAAGGCTGGTAAAAGGGGTCTGGAGGGGACACTGATCAGAGCACACTGGATAATGCATGCTGCTCCCAGAAAGTGTCAAAGGAGTCGGTGAGCACCACCCACTGCCCAGATGTATGCACAGGTAAAGCCTCTCTCTGCCCAGATGTATGCACAGGTAAAGCCAAGGAAAACAGCCATAAAGTCTCACACTGCCTCACCATCAAGCTTCCTGCTTTCAGACCAACAGGTGGCCAGTTTGGCCAGTGCTAGGAGGAGTTTCACAAGGAGGTCTCCGGACTTTGTAGGGACATGTATGTTCTAAGGAAAAATAAATGTGTGCAGAGAAAAGTACGGACAGAACCTGAGGAGGCAAAACAGGGTCTGCCTGGCATACTGGAAATACATGTCTGTGAGACTGTCCCCCTCATCGCATACAGGGAAAGTGTTGGGGGAGTCTATGGAGTTTGTGAACCGTGCCAGACAAATGTGCATGATGATAGCCCTGAAGATTTCATTTATCCACTACCTGGGCATCCACTGTGCAAGTCTCTCCAGATTTCCCCATTAAAGTACATTAGCTCCATGACAGTGTAAAGAATAGTTTAATCTCTAACCGTCTTTGCCTCTGTAGTGTCAGTTGTCACTCTAGAATCCTGCACATAGATGCACAGTTATTTGTTGACTTCGGATATTGCATCTGCTGAGTCCTCCCAGGAGTTTAAAAGGGTTTTGAGTGTCTTGTCTCGGCTTGTCTTGACTGCAGAGTTAATTCAAGTTACTATCAAATTTGCCCCTAATTTGAGTCCTGTCCAAAGCATTGTAGTTTTCCTGTGAGGTAGGTGAGGTCAACCAGGGCCAGGGGCATGGTACTGACCTTGCCTCGCCTATCTTGCAGCAATAACTAGAGTGCCTTGTCTATGCTGGGATGTTACATTGGGATAGCTGACATGCATTAGTTATCGCACTGTAGAAATTGCTAACACAAACATTGCTGCACCTTTTTTGCAGTGGAGACCTAGCTTGAGACAGAGGGAACTGGGGACAGGGACACAGGTTTCCTCTAGAGAAAAACAATGGGAATGATTAAGCTCAGGAGAAAGCCAAGGATTTGTTGGTGTTACATAAGTTAACGACAAAGACAAACTGCAGGCAGGGAGTATTTTTTGGATGATTTAATAGCGTATGTATATTCTGGGACAAGGTAAGACACCATGTGCTCACATGCACTTTTGACAGAAAAAAAAATATTGCTAACCAGCTCTGAATTTGGCTCACTACTTCAGGGTTGAAAGTTAAACCATAACTAAACAATCAGACAGCTGTCTTGGACTTTGAAATGTAAGTGTCAGAGGTGTTTGGAGGGACGGCTTCTCTTTCTAAATTGTACATTTTCACCAATGTATAACTGGTGTTATTCCACTGAAGTCAGTAAATTACTCCAGATTTACATCTGCATAACTGAGATAAAAATCTGGCTCTTTTTTTTTTTACGGTAGAAATTGAGTTGAAAGTGGTTATTGGTCCACAAACAGCTGCTGAAAGGGCAACAGAACTTTTGGGAAGAGGAGGGAAAGAGTTCAAATATTGCAGGGAAAATTTGAAAGAAAAATTAATAAGCAGCAAATATATCAGCTATTACTGTGTCATTCATTTTATCCTCTTGTCATAGAAATCAATGGGTCAGTTTAGTTAGTTGGCACATTCAAAACAAAAGGGGAAAAAGGTGTTTATAACCATTTCCCTACTTTACCTTGTCCTTCCATTAGGAAATATTTTACATAATGGAAGGAAGGATATGTGGCATGCTCCCATCACAAACTGATGTTTCTTTTTCCTTCTCCTTTCCCAGTGTCAAGACCCAGGTTCTGCCATGTCCATAGGTGTCATTCTTAGCTGCTGTACCACAGTGGAGCAGTGAATTGCCACCACTGATGAACATCCTTATTGCTAAAGGCCTACAGACCCATAGAAGCCACACCTCTGGTCCCTGATTGAACAGGCAGCACTCTCATTGGGTGCTTTGACTATATAAAGACCCCAACAGGAAAGGGAAGGTGACTGACCCTTGCCTGCTGGTTGATGCCTTTCCTGGACCCACCTTGCTGACCTGCTGCCTCGGCCAACCTTACCTTGCCACCTCGCCAAACCTCACATCCCTAACCCACTGACCCAGCCCTTTGGATGGGGTCCTCCGGCTCTTGACCCCTGTGAGAACTTCAACCATTGCCCTGACTGCCTCTGATACTAATCGATCTCCTGGCTACCCAACCACCCATATACTCTTGATCACTGCTCTGGACTGTGTCTCAGCCACTGGGCATCATAGTTTGCTCAGCCTGCTTCAGTGATCTACTAGGCTCATTCTACCCCAAAAAAGGTATAGAACCCACAGGTATGGCACCATAGGCACCCCAGTGGACACTGAGCCTCCAGGAGCACCTACAGGCAGAAAAACAAGCTTTATAAGACACAATGAACCAGCTTTGGTGGAAAACCACAACCTTCCAGATCACAGAACTGCAAGCAGAAATGTGTCCCAAAACCCTTTGGCCCATGTTGTCTTCAGGACCCGAATCCATGGTACCTTTACGAGAGCATTACCATGGGATCTGTAGCAAGTTTTGGTGTTTCATGAACCATTGCAGGTCTTTTTCCTGCTATGGCCAAATGCCTACAAGATGGACCAGGCAAAGGTGGGACTGATCATCAGCTTTCTAACTGGCAAGGTCCCCTGTGTTAGAGCAGGAGCACCACAGACTGGCTAGCTGGCACACCTTCCTGGGGGCCTTTGCAACAATCTTCAGTGACCCACACTGAGCTCGCACCACAGAGGTAGTCCTACAGAGATTCCACCAGATCTCTCAGTCAGCTGCAAGGTCTGTAGCCCACTTCCAACACCTGGTGGCAGATACAGCTTGGAACGGGCAAACCAAACTACACCAATTCCATCATGGTCCCAAAAAGATGAGCTTGCCAGCGTAGAGCCCCTGGGGGATCTAGATACATTTATTGAGCTATCCTCCAAATTGACACTTGACTTAGCGAATGGTGACTCGAGAGGAAAGGGATTTCACCTGGTGTCCAGGCGCCACCCACATGACACAGACCCAGCTGGACCCTTCCAAGTGGGAAGCTGATGGTGAAAGAACTTGTGTTTCTATTGTGGTGGCCCCAGTCACATGGGATCCATTTGTTCTGTGAAGTCTCCAGACTGCGTGGTTCTGACCATGCCCAGCCTTGGTAAGGGAGTCAAGCCTGGGCAACATTGGGAAAAGTCCACTGACTTCCTACAGCAACCCATTCTGGATCCCTCACCCCTGCACCTACAAGTCCAGTTACAACTTTGGATCCAGGATTCCAGACATGTACCGCCCCCAGTGAGCCCTGATTGGCTCTGGGGCAAGCAGCAACTTCATGGATGCTACCATGGCTCAAGTACATGGCCTACCCATTCAGCCTAAGACCGCCCCTTTGGAAACAGGAAGAGATGCTTGGGAACAGAGTAGGCCTCCTTGCTACTATGGTCAACTGTCACACTACCTGCAAAATACCAAGAGTTTTCAGATATATTCAAAAAACAAAATTACAGACACACTACCCCTCACCAGGAATATAACTGCCCGATAGACTTATAGTCTGGGGCCAAGATTCCATTTGGCCAAATATATTTCATGTTAGAACCTGGATTAGCCGCCGTTAAGGACTACATCCACAGGGACCTGGAGAAAGTTTTCACCAGGTCTTCCACACCCCTGGCTGGGGCCCCTGTCTTCTTTGTGCAAAAAAAAAAAAAAAAAAAAGACAGCTCCATAAGACTCTGTGTGGAGTACCTGCCCTAAAAAAAAATCGCAGTGTGGAACTGATGTCGCCTATCCCTGATCCCAGAGCTCCTGGATTGGGAGCCCAGATATTCATGAATTTAGACCTCAGAGAGGCGTACAATCTAATCATAATATAGTCAGGAGGTAAATGGAATACCACTTTTTACACTCTCTGTTGCCACTTCAAATATCAGATGATGCCTTTTGGACCTACTAATGTGCTTGCTACATTTCAGCAATTAATTAATGAAATATGCTATATCATTTTGTGGTCACCTACTTGGATGACTTCCTAATATACTCTAAAGACCAGTCTATACATGGCCAACACTCACTTTGTGCTAAGCTGGAGAAATGTGTCATAAACCAGCCAACTGTGGAATTATTAGGCTGCATTCTGTCTGCTGTGGAAGTTCACATGGATCCCTGAAAGGCAGAAGTGGTTCACCACTTGAGAAATTTGAGAAATTCAGTGCTTAGTTGGGTTGGCGAATCTCTATAGACGGTTTACACAGGACTATTCCTGAAGCCTGGCCCCTATAACGTCTTGGCTGCGAAAACCAGCTAAGTTCACTTGGATGCCAGAAGCCCAAGAATCCTTTGATCATCGGAATGTGGCATTCATCTTCACATCCAGCCTCACACATCCCTACCCAAGTCAGCTGTTCATCCTGGAAACTGATGCTTCCAGCGTTGCCATTGGGGCAGCGTGGTCCCAGAGACAGGACCTCAACCAAGGAGTTTATCCCTGTGCATACTGTTCCGGCAAGCTCACTCCTGCCGAGTGCAATTATAAAATTTTGGACAAGGAGCAACTTGCCATCAAAGCGGCTTTTGAGGCCTGGAGGCATTATCTAGAAGGAGCTAGACACCCAGTTCAGGTGTTTGCTAATCACAAAAATCTAGAATACCTGTGTTCTGCTAAAGCCCTAACCCAACGACAGGTAGACTGGGCTCTCTTTTTCTAGGTTCAATTTTATTATTAACTACCACCCTGACTCCCGCAACAGTAAGGCAGACCATCTGTCCCGTAAAGAGAATATGCCAACAATCCTAAAGGACCTGAAGAAGAGCCTCCTTGCAGCCTGAAACCAGATCACTTCCCCAAGGATCCCCATCATCTGATTTTATTCACAACCATATATTATGCACTACCAAATGACCCCTTAACCCAGATACTCCAAACTTGTAACACGAAACCCTGAGGTAAATTCACACAAAGGGATGGACTCCTCCTCATTCCTGAGCACATCCATAGGCGCCGAGGCTCTGGGGCTGGAGCACCCACAGGGAAAAATTAGTGGGTGCTCTGCACTCACCAGCAGCCAAACTCCCCACCCTGCCCCCCAGCCTAGCCTCACCTCACCTCCACCTTCACCTCCTCCCTTGAGCGTGCCGAGTCCCCACTCCTCTGCCTACCTTCCAGCACTTGCCGCTGCAAAACAGCTGTTTTGCAGTGTAACAAGCTCCAGGAGGGATGGGGGAGGAGTGGGAATGCAGCGCGCTCACAGGAGGAGGCAGGGAAGAGGCAGGGCAAGGGTGGGGACTTGGGGAAGGAGTCAAATAGGGGCAGGGAGAGGGTGGAGTTGGGGCGGGGATTTTGGGGACGGAGTTGGAATGGGGGTGGGGCAGGGGTGGAGTTGTGGTGGGGCCGGGGACAAAGGAGGGTCAAGCACCCACCGGCGCCAGCAGAAGTTGGCACCTATGGGCACAGCTATGTCCTTGAGGTATGCCACTGTTCGGAGGTCTTATGCATTTGCCATGATATCCCTTGGGCTGGACATTTTGGCCAGGCAAAGACCACTTGCATGGCATGCTGGTTGTTTTGGTGGTTAATACTGTGATGTGACATTCAGCCTTACAGCAGGGCTTGGGATATCTGCATTTGTGCCAAAGTTCCCCAAACTAAATTCTCTGGGATGTTAATATCGCTGAGACCCCCTTGAGGCCTTGGGCTAACATTACAATGGACTTCATTGTACAATTACTAGAATCTGAGGTTTCAGAGTAGCAGCCTTGTTAGTCTGTAGGGACAGCACACCATACTGACAATAGTGAATCAATCAATGAAGATGGTGCATTTCATTCCCTGTGCACATCTTCCCACTGCCGAGGATACTGCTTATCTCCTCTCCTCATCACACGTGTTCTGTCTCTGTGGCCTCCTGGATCACATCACCTCAGACCAGGGTTCTCAGTTTGTGTCTTGGTTTTGGTGGGAGGTGTTCTGCCTCCTAGAGGTATGTTTCGATGCATCAACCGCCTATCATCCACAAACTGATGGTCACTCAAACAGTGGACCAGGTATTGGAACAGTATTTGTGATGCTTCACACACTACTACTAAAATGACTCTGCCTCACTGATTCCATAAGTTTTCACCCCACGCTTCCCACACCGCCCACAGTTCCTGCAACTTCATATCTGGTTTGTCAAATCCAGCAAACACATGAAGAGTTGAAACAAAACGTAAATGCAGCCAAGACAGCATACAAACATCATGCTGATCATCACTAAACCCTACATTTGCAGTAAGACAAAAAGTATGGCTATCAGCCAAACCCCTCAAGACAGGCAGACCATACATAAGTTGGAGCACCCGTACCTGATCTGCAGGCACATCAACCCAGTAACCTTCAATCTTTGACTTCCCCGCTATCTTGAGGTTCATCCTATATTCCGTGTCTCCTTCCTTAAAACTTTCTCTGACAATCACTTTCCTGAATGAAAACAACCTCCCTCTCCACCACTGCAAGTTAAAGGCCAAGAAGAGTACCTTGTCCACGAGAGCCTAGATTCCCAGATATGACGTGGGAATATATGGTACCTCATTGACTGGGAAGGGTACGGGCTGGAAGGGCTGGTTCCCAGGGCTGCTTATTATGTGTATGCTCCCACAAAAGTCATATCCTTCCTCAGAGCCCATCTGGCCAAGCCTGGTCCTTTGGTGCCCTGACACTGCCCCAGGAGAGGAGGTATTGAACCCAGGCCTGCCAGTCCTTTACTGCTGCACCATGGCGGTGCACTGAACTGCAACCTTTGATCAACAACCTGAGTGCTAAAAACCTACAGACCCACAGCAGCCATATCCCAGGCCCCGGATTAGATGGACAGGCAGCACTTTTAGTGGATACCTGGACTATATAAAGACCCCAACAGGAAGAGAAAGCTGTCTGAGCAACAGACCATTGCCCACTGGTTGCCGCTTAGACTGCCTTGCCCTGTTGCCATGCCTGACCATGCCTTTTTGCTGCCGTGCCTGACCTTACCTCCCTAGCCCCCTGACGTTGCCCCTTGGACTGGATCTTCCAGCTACTGCTCCCTGAAAGAACTCCAACCATTGCCCCAAACTGCCTCTGATACCCATCAGCATCCTGGCTACCCGACCATTCATGCACACTTGTCTACTACTCTGGACTGCCCCCTAACTCACCTTGCCCATTGGGTATTACACCCAAATGCAAAATTCCAGTCCTGGGTTTCACACCAGTTCACAGAAATATTTCATTTAAACTTCCAATTTCTCCCATCTTTCTGCTGTTCCCTTGTGCAGAGTTCAACTGATTTCTTCATCTCAGGACTGAGAGTGCACTACAGGGTGAATGTCAACAGCAGTGGTTTCTCTGGCATAAAAGGCTAAAAAAGTAAGCTCACAATATGAACTGGGTTTTTCAGCCAAGTTCAGCTCTTTGGCAAACTTTTCACTGCAGCTGTAGTTTTACTGACAGCAATGATATTTATATTTTAAAATGACAAGAAAATGTTTTTTTCAGAGGGGTTTTTTTGGTTCAGAGCTCTTTTTACAGATAATAAAAAATACAAATTAACTTGTCCAAAGAATTAAATCAGTTGCATTCAGTGGCTGGGTAATAAGATTTATCCTTCCTGGACCTTACTATTGAACTCTTTTATACAAAGATATACTGTTTAGGGCACACATATTCCTTATTACTCATTATTTACTTTATATTTAAAGAGTTGAAAGCTATCTGATCATGGTTTTGAAGGACAGGTGTGGTATTTATTTTTTATGTCTAATGATACGACCTTGTCCCTGAAATTATATACATATCGCCGTGTGATACCATTTCATTGTGTATTGTCAAATATACACATCTTTGGCTAATTTTGGAAAAAGTAACCTGCAAAGGATTATTTTTAAAAATTGTGCCTGTGCCCCTTTTTGCTGCTCAATAGCGTATAAAAAAGGCTTTTCCTACTACACTCATCGTCTTATTTCTGGATTTGAGTTATTTATTTTGTACATCTATTGAGTATAAATTGATGTAACTTACACTTTTTCACCACTTACACCAGCATTGAAATAGCTACTTACATGGACCAATATTATTATAATTAATAATACTTAGCACTTGTATAGAATTATAAATAGCAAAGGCAGGTTGTCAAGGTTCTTTCCCCACTCTGAACTCTAGGGTACAGATGTGGGGACCTGCATGAAAAAACCCTAAAATTATTTTTACCAGCTTAGGTTAAAACTTCCCCAAGGTACAAACTATTTTACCTTTTGCCCTTGGACTTTATTGCTGCCACCACCAAGCATCTAACAAATATATAACAGGGAAAGAGCCCTCTTGGAAACATCTTTCCCCCCACAATCCTCCCAAGCCCTACACCCCCTTTCCTGGGGAAGGCTTGATAAAAATCCTCACCAATTTGCATAGGTGAACACAGACCCAAACCCTTGGATATTAAGAACAATGAAAAAGCAATCAGGTTCTTCAAAGAAGAATTTTAATTGAAGAAAAAAGTAAAAGAATCACCTCTGTAAAATCAGGATGGTAAATACCTTACAGGGTAATCAGATTCAAAACATAGAGAATCCCTCTAGGCAAAACCTTAAGTTCCAAAAAGACACAAAAACAGGAATATACATTCCATTCAGCACAGCTTATTTTATCAGCCATTTAAACAAAACAGAATCTAACGCATATCTAGCTAGATTACTTACTAAGTTCTAAGACTCCATTCCTTTTCTGTTCCTGGCAAAACAACACACAGAGAAAACCTTTGTTTCTCCCCCCTCCAGCTTTGAAAGTATCTTGTCTCCTCATTGGTCATTTTGGTCAGGTGCCAGCGAGGTTATCCTAGCTTCTTAAACCTTTACAGGTGAAAGGGTTTTTCCTCTGGCCAGAAGGGATTTTAAAGGTGTTTGCCCTTCCCTTTATATTTATGACACAGGTACATTAGAGTGTTAAGCAAATACACAGAAGTATGTCTTGCAATGGATGTAAACAAAGTCCACGAAGGAGGGTTTAGCTGTCTTGTACGGAGCCTAATGTGTAAGCAGTAGAAAGCTCCCCATGAATGCCAAAGTAAAAATTTGAGAACAGTGAAGCATTGCAAATGCATGTTTCTCACTAACAATTCAGAATTTGCTAGGAAGGCATGACTGAATTACCAAGGGTATATGAGCTAGTTACACAATTCTGAAATAATGTATTATTTCACAAAAAGTAACTCCTCCAGAGATGAAGGTAATGTAATTACACAGTGATTTGTGTTAATGTTACAGCTTTGCCCCCTCATAAATGTGATACTCCTGGGGAAATTCTGTACCCAAAAATTAAAAATTCTGCACACAATATTTTAAAATTCTGCAAAATTCTGCATATTTTATTTGTCAAAATAACACACTATAATCACTCCAGTTTCAATTATTTTGGTAATTTGTTTCAAAATACCTGTCAACAAGGACATCAACAATACAGAAAACAGCCAGAAAGATTCCTCCAGGACTGGAGAGTTAAAGAAAGCCCTACAATAACCCAGTTCCAGAGCCCAGACACCTGCACTCCCATCCCCCCAAAGCTGAGCTGTGGGGCACCATCCAGCCAGATACCCACATCCCCTTTTCCCCAGAGCCCAGCCATGGGGCACCCTGCAGACACCTGCACCCCCTACCCCAAATAGTCTAGCCACGGGGGAGCGCCCAGACATGAGCACCCACCTCCTCATGAAGCCCAGCTGTGGGGCAGCCCCTAGATAGCAGCACCTCCCTCCCCACAAACCTCAGCGATGGGGCACCTCCCAGATGCCAACACCCTTCACCCCACAAAGCCCAGGTGCAGGGCAGCCCACAGACCCCAGCACCTGCCTGCCCACAGATCCCAGCTGCGGGGCACCCCCAGATGCTGGTACCCCCTCCCTACAGATCCCAGCTGTGTGGCAGCCCCCAGACACCAGCACCCCCCCACAGAGCCAAGCCATGGGGCACCCCCCAGATGCCAATACTCCCTGCCCCACAAACCCAGTTGTGGGGCAGCCCCCAGACACCAGCACCCCCCTCCCCACAGAGCCCAGCCACAGGGCACCTCCCAGACACCAGCACTAACCACCCCACAGAACCCAGCCGTGGGGCAGTCCCCAGCCCAGACACCAGCACCCCGTGAGCCTTTACCCCCCCCAACTTCTTTACTGCCCTGTGGGGAGACGTGGTGTGGGGTGGCTCTGCCCTTTCTCACCCTTTGCCAGAGCTGACTGGGTCTCCCAGGCCCTCTTCCATCCCCGGGAGAATGAGGATCAAAGAGCGTGCAGCCTCCAGCCCGGCCAGGCTGGGCACTCCGTTTACTGTGAGCTGGCCTCTGCAGAGTCCAGTGTCCCTAGTGCCGGCCAGAAATTCTGCAGGGGAAACAGGGAATTCTGAAAAATTCTGCATTGCACAGTGGCGCAGAATTCCCCTAGAAGTGATGTGTAGGTGAACACTTCAAATGAATCCAAACTCTCAGTGAATTAGGATTTGATGGAAATACTCAAAAGATGACTTTTATTATTTTGTATAATGGGAGTGGCCAAAGGCACTACTGTGAGCCATGCCAGTTTACATCAGGTGCTGTCAATGGAGTTATGCTGCTTTACACCATTTGAGGATCAGGCCCAGTGTTGTCACTAACACTAGTGGAAGTAAGAGCAGACTCAGGTTCATGGCCTACTAAATAAGCCTATGGCACTTCAGGGTTAAAATAATATCTCTAGCACCAGATCATCAAGATAATAGTTTTCACTTTTTATTTTCTGATTTGCATCTCTACATCAGTGATAGACACTTGGGACTTGGTTCACACAGGTATCCACTCTAATGTGACTCTGTTGATCTGAGTGGATTTATTCCTTATTTGCAATGGTGAAAAGGAAAGGAAAATCAGGCTCTTGATGTCCATTTACAAGGACTTACAATGTGCTGATAGGATTTGTTTTTGGCATAACATGTTTTAAAACATTTATACAGGGATGACCAACTGATATCACAGACTCAGAGCTTCCACTTTCAAGGGCATAACATCGGCACAGTGAAAACAAAAGCGATTTTCAAAAATGTAGCCAAAGGAGTTGAATCCGAAGTTTATTCTTCTCCCACCCACCCTGGTGTAATTCAGGAGCAACTACTGAAATTAATGAAGCTCCTCTGCTTTAAACCTGTTAAGGTGAATGTGCTGAATCCAGGTATCATCCTCTTGCCCAAGCCATGTGCAATTCCTGACATCCAGTGCCATCCACTTTTGAGCATGACTGGTTTGCTGAGGGGCTCTGTGCGGCAGGGAGCATTCAGTCACCTTGCACCATCACAGCTTTCACTCAGCTGAGCTTTCTGTTGCTGCAGATCTTGAAGTCTGAGATGAACCTGTCCCATTGTATGTCAGTTATGAGGAGTCACTCAATATTTTGCACACATAAAATATTGAATCACATAGCAATTAAGAAACAAAATCATATTGTGAACCACTGAATTAAGTACATCTTTCACAGCCAAGAAGTAACTGAATACAGTTCTGTCTGAATACAATAGGAGTTATTCTGATTTACCATTAGATGGCACACATCTAGTAGGAAATGTGAATAAACAGAATTCCAGGATACTAGGTGAAAGGTTAAGTAATACTTTTGTAACATAATACATGCACACTGAAGAATTCTATTAACACTTGTTTTGACTTTAAATTGCTAGGTTATTCTGCCTAAAGAATCTAAAGCTCTGTACACTGATTTTTTTTCTCGATAATGTGAAATAAGATTGTGCGCTAAATATAGTACAATGATTGTTTATACCATCCTGCAGCTATAGGTATTAATCCTGCATTCCTTTCCCAATCCTTATTCAAAGTCTTCTCTGTCTCGTTTAAGAGGAAAGAATAATTACACAACTAATAAAGCAATATCTGCAGTCTACTATGAAAAAGCTTAATGAGTAACAAAAGCATTTCAAATCACTAATGGAATTTCTTTTCCTGTCAAAATAGAATTGCTCTTAATCTGTAAATACCTTAGAACAACACAACATACCAATATATTAAATTTATTGGATGTATAATAAAGAAAATGTGATTACTGAAATAGGCCTCCAAGCTAAATAGTTAATTTTCTTATTTATGCTTCCAAGGACACTGGAAAGCCATTATGACAGATTCTTTACACATATTTTTAGAGGTCCTTACAGAAAAACTAAGGTGAGTTACTGATGCTACAAGAAGTGGTTATTAGTGTTCGCTATCAAATTTTAGTACAAATTTGCTCACCTGGGCTAAACAAGCTCTTTCAAGTTAGAGTTACATGTATGCAAATTTTCAGTAGTAATATAATACATTGTATTTACATGATACAGCGAAGCACATTCTAGAAATCTGAAAAGAGGCAAATATGAGCTGGAAATTAGCTGCAGTAAATATCTGTGGGAGTTAAATTGTGAATAGATAAGGGGTAAATAGAGCCAGATCCACCAACACTTTGCCACACTTCCTTAACAGACTTTCTTCCATCTCAGCCAGTGCCACTGCCACACTTGGTACTTTTTTAGTCCTCTTCCTCGCCCCACATCAGAATAGTTCTTGTCCGTCTTCCACTCCTGCATCCTTGATCTTCTTGCCAGCCCAAACCCACACCAAAGGTGGGTGACAGGCCACCAGTAATCAGCTGTGTTTTGCATTCCATCTGCTGCACTGTCTCTGACTCATCATGGACTTCCAAGTTCCACACAGTCACAGATCTTGGCCTTTATCCACGTCAGAGCTAAATAATTCAAGTGATAATTTAACGAAGTGGTTCTGCTGTATGTTATCTGAACTGAACACTTTCGATATTTCACTTTGAAAGGGAGAGAGGAGAGACTGTATATGCAGAACGTCTGTTAAGTGAAGGACATTTTCAATGACACAGGAATTTTTGGGGACAAACAGATTGTGGAGGGATGGAAGAAAAATGGAAATTGGAGATACCTGATGATCTTTTAAAAGCTTCCCAATCCATGATTTGTATTAATAATACCTACCAGTGAAATACGGTAAACAATCAGCACCACTCCTGCGTTATCTGACAATTCCTCTCTGTCTAAAATGTTACCTTTTCCTCTATTCAAGATGGATAAGAACCCTGGCAATCCAATTTGGATGCATAGATTCATAGATTTCCAGGCCAGAAGGGACGATCTCATCTGACCTCCTGCATAACCGGGCCACAGAATTTCCCCCAAATAATTCCTATAGCATATATTTTAGAGAAACTATCCAATCTTGATTTTAAAATTGCCAGTAATGGAGAATCTATCAGGAGCCATGGTAATTTGTTCTAATGATTAATTACCCGCATTGTTAAAAATGTACACATTATTTTTGGTCTGAATTTGTCTAGCTTCAACTTCCAGCCGTTGGACCCTGTTGCACCTTTCTGTGCTAGATTCAAGAGCCCATTATCAAATATTTTTTCCCTACGTAGGTACTTACAGATTGTAATTACGTCACCCCTTAAGCTTCTATTTGTTAAGGTAAACGGATTGAGCTCCTTGAGTCTATCATTCTTATGGCTCCTTTCTTAACCCTTTCCAATTTTTCAACATCCTGTTTGAATTGTGGGCACCAGCCATGGTTACACTGGTGCTGAACACAGAGGTAAAATAACCTGCCTATTTCTACTCGAGATTCCCCTCTTCATGCATCCAAGGTTCATATTGGCCCTTTTAACCATAGAATTATACTGGGACAGCTTATTATCCACCATGACCCCCAAATTGTTTTCAGAGTCACTGGATCCTAAGATAGTCCTCCATCCTGTACATATGGCCTACATTCTTTGCTCCAAAATGTACACATTTAGCTCTATTAAAAGATGTTTGCTTGCACCAGTGATATTCAGGGGTCTGACTTTCACACTGATTCATTCATACTGTGATTTTAAAATATAGTATAAGAATGAGGAGCGTATTACACACACACTGCTGCATACATTTATAATAGAGCTGGGTGGGAAGTGGAATTTCCATCCCATGGGAATTTTCACGTTTCAAAAAAAAAATATTGTTCCATTTTGGAAGGTAAAGTCAGAAATGTAAAATTTTCTGTGGATCAGAAATTTTCAAAAAAATCTGCTTTGGAGAAAATGAAAAGGAATGCTTTTTAAAATTCTGGTAACACCTCCCTGGCTCTGCAGCAGTTTGCCTAGCAGGCTGGCCAGCAGCTAGAACTCTGGGATTCCAGAGTCTGCTGAGGAGCCTGGAATCCCAGGGAGCCCTGGCTCTGTGACAGCCCACCTGGTGAGCTGCTAGGGAGCCTGGGAGCTCTGTAGTGTGTGTCCCTTTTTAAATTTTAGGCTAATCTTGGGAAGTGTCAATGTTCACTGGCTCCATATTGGCTGAGCCTGAGCTATAATCCCCCAATATGTGCACTTCACGCCAGTAAAAATTATCATGATGAGAATAAAAGCAGAAATAAAATAATGTAACATCCCTTCCCCCAACACCCCGTCAACCCATCTAATATATACATGAAATTGAAGCAGCTGCTGTCAGCCTTGTGTGGCCAAGGAATTGTACTGGGGACACAGATGAGCAGAGAGCTCTTTTAATGGTGAGTAAAGCTTTTTCTGATGCAATCCCACCTTTTGATCTCAAATGTCAGATCACACAAACCAAGCAAAGCAGGACTTGAACAGTCGTTGAATGGGAGGCCTCAGAGAAAAGAAAGGGTGCTGCAAGGATGTGGTATTGATGATTCAGTAGGTGGCATTGTTCCGCTTGATTCAGTACTGAACCATCTGCCTCAGCCTGATGTTAGGGGGTGCTATTGGGAAACTGGAGTTGAGGCCAACTTTCAGATGAGATGGAAATCCGATCCACTTGTGCAAAGTGGGTAAAGATCCCATGGTAAGAGTGAGCTGTTAGCCTGGTAAACTGGCCAAATTTTAACATAGGTAATTACATTTGGCTTAATTAGATTCCCACCCCTTCACTTTAGCTACTTAGTGTGCTTCTCTTTCTGCCCTGAACTAATATGTGGTGCTGCTGAATGCTCCTGAGCTGTGGCCACATTTCATTCTACTGGGCTTGCATTTCAATGGTGAATGAAACTGCTCCTGTATGAAATTGCTTTTCATCCGCGCAAGGGAATGAGACGTTCTCTATAAAGAGAAATATTGATTTAAAAATATTATTCATTTCTACTTGTGTTCCTTTTCTTTAAACAAACTTGCGTTACACATAATGACAACATTAATTTCACGGAGAGATTTTTGGCCAGTCGTTAGTGTGTAAGGCTCACCCTCAGAAGCCTTCATTTTCCTCTTTTCTTATTTTCCTTGGCATCATCCTCCTCTGCATTTTTCAAGTTCTGGTACATCAGTAAAAAGAAAAGGAGTACTTGTGGCACCTTAGAGACTAACCAATTTATCTGAGCATGAGCTTTCGTGAGCTACAGCTCACTTCATTGGATGCATACTGTGGATGCATCCGATGAAGTGAGCTGTAGCTCACGAAAGCTCATGCTCAAATAAATTGGTTAGTCTCTAAGGTGCCACAAGTACTCCTTTTCTTTTTGCAAATACAGACTAACACGGCTGTTACTCTGAAACCTGGTACATCAGTGTCCACAGTAAATTTCATTGATTATAACACTAGTGCACATTTTCTTGCAACTAAAACTCTATTGTTGAAGCTGCATGGGTTTGCTCAAAGATGCAAAACCACCTAGTACCTAGACCCTTAGGATTTCTGCCTAAGGTGGCCACGTTGAAGGCACATTTCATTAGTAAGTCACAACTTATTAGAAAATACAGATACTCATGTTTGTTTCTGACTTGGAATTACCCAGTGATTCCCACATAATTTTTTTCTGTAATACTGTAAAACAATTTTATTGAATATTTTAGGGATAGATCCTAAGCATTCTCATAGCTCCATCGAAGTCATTGAAGACATGGCAATTTACACTAGTGAGGGGTCTGCCCCCTTACTTTCTATTCAATCTGCAAAATTAGGATTTAAAAAAAAATTAATAAATTAGTAGAACTGGTTGTGAACATTAAAATGATTTTCAATGGAAAATGCAGTTTCCACATAACTGAATTTTCAGCAGGAAAATTTTTATTTTGCTGAAATATTTCAATTTTTCTGTTGGGAAAATCGAGCCTATTTTTTTCCAGGTTGGTTTGACATGAATCAAAACATTTCTTCATCAAACCAAATTGAAATGTTTTGAGTTCATTCAACATTAATCTATGTCCTCCTGAGTCATCCTGGTGCCTGAGGGGAACTGTAGTTCGGATGCCTTGTGTCTCCATTCTCCACTGTGGGCTGGGCTGTCTGGATGGACTATGTAACGCATAATACTGTGGTCGAACTGTTGCAGTGCATGGTGGAATATTTAGTCTAGCTGGGGAGCCTAGCCAATAGAGGAGAATGGAGGCCAGAGGAACATGAAGTAGAACTTCCTCAGCTCTCATGAGGCACCACAGTGGCTCAGGGGGACATAAAGTCAGATTGACCTGAAACAAAATGTTTTGATTCATTTCAAAAAGTGAAATGCAACATTTCGATTTGGCAATGCCGAGACATTTCATTTCACTCAAATGTCAAAAAGGAAAAGTTTTGACATTTCTAAATAAAAAAAAATTGAGCTTTCCATTCCATGAGAAATTTTGATATTTCAATTTTTCATTCTGATTTGGGACAAAAACAAATGTTGCAATATTGGTGTCACATTCTGGGATGCAATCCAGACTAGTGAAGAGTTGTCACCTCTTACCCTGTAACCCTTAAGTGCCTTAAAAGCTTTGCTATACTAGCTTTCAGCCTGGGATGCTCACAGCCAGCAACAAGCACACACTCTGTCTATGTATTGGGCAGCCTTAGTCTGATGCTGCGGATCCAGAAGCCTGCTTGCAATATCACAGACTTTGACTGGTCTCCATCAGCTTTGGTTAACAGCTTGGAATAGTGATCCCAACACACCCCCTAGTCCCAAATTTTCCCCAAACTGTGTGCTCTACAATGTCCAGCCTTCTCCTGGACCATTCAGAGAGAGAGATTAAGGTTTATTTGCTCCTTTAAAGAGACAAACCCATCTCACAGTTCATTAATTTAACTTGGGGGTAAATATACCTTCCCTTCAAGCACAACACTGCGTTGGTTTTTTGGTAAAAACAAAACAATTTTATTAACAAAAGGACATAGATTAAGTGATGCCAAGTAACCCAAAAGTAGAAATGGTTACAAGCAAATAAAAGTGAAAACACTCATCTAAGTGTCTAAAACTTAACCTAGAAGTTACAGGCTTTGTTCAAGATGTTTTTTCTCATTGATATTCCTTCTTCCCAACCATGGCTGACTTTCCCTTAGTCAGGGCCTTTCACAGAAGTACAAGGTGCTGGCTTCCCTTGTCTTCCTAGGTGAAAGATCTTTGCCTAGGCTGGTTACTCACCTATATTCGGTTCCCAGAGACTTCAACCCTTCCTTGGTGGAAAGACCCACCAGCTTGCAAGAGCTCTGACCCTTGTGTCTGTCTAGTGATGGAGGCCAAAGATGGCTTCTATCCTTGCTTCTATCTTCCAAAGTTCAGTGATCTTGTTTCAAAAGACAGGATGACATCATGCTGTTCTTGCCTTCCTGTGGATTTCCCATCCCTCTGTTGATTTGTATGTAAATGGGGCTTCAGTTGTTTTTGGTCACATCTTGCTTAATTTCATTGGAGACAGACAGCTGCTTTCCCTCCTGTCTGGGAGGGAACCTATTTTTACCTGCATTTGGTCACAGACTTTAAATCATAATATCATTATGTAGCCATATTTTCTCATGTAATGTTAATACCTGCATTTCACAATGATATTAAATCACCAATGATTTCAGAAAAGACCTTACTTGATACACTTTACTATCACAGTAATATTGTATACAATCAGATGATTCCATTACTTTTCATTTGAGTTTCAGACCCCTGCCTTTATAATCCAGATGAAGTTTCTCTCTTTTGTGGGGGTGTAGACCCATCCTACCTTTTCTTCCACTTGATAGCTTTGTTCACCTTATATGTAAAAGGACCTTCATTGTCTCTGCCTGATGTCCAGGCTGGTCAGAAAAGCAAATACACATTTTTTTTGTCTAAGACTGTGTTTATGCACTGCATGACAAACACATTTTAAATCTATAATTCTAGCCCATATCCATAACTCTTTGTACACACATCACACAAGAATATTAATGATCAGTGAGTTGCTAGTTTTCCAATCATAGAATTATAGAATACCAGGGTTGGAAGGGACCTCAGGAGGTCATCTAATCCAACCCCCTGCTCAAAGCAGGACCAATCCCCAATTAAATCATCCCAGCCAGGGCTTTGTCAAGCCTGACCTTAAAAACTTCTAAGGAAGGAGATTCTACCACCTCCCTAGGTAACGCATTCCAGTGTTTCACCACCCTCCTAGTGAAAAAGTTGTTCCTAATATCCAACCTAAACCTCCCCCACTGCAACTTGAGACCATTACTCCTTGTCCTGTCCTCTTCTACCAGTGAGAATAGTCTAGAACCATCCTCTCTGGAACTACCTCTCAGGTAGTTGAAAGCAGCTATCAAATCCCCCCTCATTCTTCTCTTCTGCAGACTAAACAATCCCAGTTCCCTCAGCCTCTCCTCATAAGTCATGTGTTCCAGACCCCTAATCATTTTTGTTGCCCTTCGCTGGACTCTCTCCAATTTATCCACATCCTTCTTGTAGTGTGGGGCCCAAAACTGGACACAGTACTCCAGATGAGGCCTCACCAATGTCGAACAGATGGGGACGATCACGTCCCTCGATCTGCTGGCTATGCCCCTACTTATACATCCCAAAATGCCATTGGCCTTCTTGGCAACAAGGGCACACTACTGACTGATATCCAGCTTCTCCTCCACTGTCACCCCTAGGTCCTTTTCCACAGAACTGCTGCCTAGCCATTCGGTCCCTAGTCTGTAGCTGTGCATTGGGTTCTTCCGTCCTAAGTGCAGGACCCTGCACTTATCCTTATTGAACCTCATCAGATTTCTTTTGGCCCAATCCTCCAATTTGTCTAGGTCCCTCTGTATCCTATCTCTGCCCTCCAGCCTATCTACCACTCCTCCCAGTTTAGTATCATCCGCAAATTTGCTGAGAGTGCAATCCACACCATCCTCCAGATCATTTATGAAGATATTGAACAAAACCGGCCCCAGGACCGACCCCTGGGGCATTCTACTTGACAGCAGCTGCCAACGAGACATGGAGCCATTGATCACTACCCGTTGAGCCCGACAATCTAGCCAACTTTCTACCCACCTTATAGTGCATTCATCCAGCCCATACTTCTTTAACTTGCTGACAAGAATACTGTGGGAGACCGTGTCAAAAGCTTTGCTAAAGTCAAGAAACAATACATCCACTGCTTTCCTTTCATCCACAGAACCAGTAATCTCATCATAGCAGGCGATTAGATTAGTCAGGCATGACCTTCCCTTGGTGAATCCATGCTGACTGTTCCTGATCACTTTCCTCTCATGTAAGTGCTTCAGGATTGATTCTTTGAGGAGCTGCTCCATGATTTTTCCGGGGACTGAGGTGAGGCTGACTGGCCTGTAGTTCCCAGGATCCTCCTTCTTCCCTTTTTTAAAGATTGGCACTACATTAGCCTTTTTCCAGTCATGCGGGACTTCCCCCGTTCGCCACGAGTTTTCAAAGATAATGGCCAATGGCTTTGCAATCACAGCCGCCAATTCCTTTAGCACTCTCGGATGCAACTCATCCGGCCCCATGGACTTGTGCACGTCCAGCTTTTCTAAATAGTCCCTAACCACCTCTTTCTCCACAGAGGGCTGGCCATCTATTCCCCATGTTGTGATGCCCAGCGCAGCAGTCTGGGAGCTGTCCTTGTTAGTGAAGACGGAGGCAAAAAAAGCATTGAGTACATTAGCTTTTTCCATATCCTCTGTCACTAGGTTGCCTCCCTCATTCATTAAGGGGCCCACACTTTCCTTGGCTTTCTTCTTGTTGCCAACATACCTGAAGAAACCCTTCTTGTTACTCTTGACATCTCTCGCTAGCTGCAGCTACAGGTGCGATTTGGCCCTCCTGATTTCATTCCTACATGCCCGAGCAATATTTTTATACTCTTCCCTGGTCATATGTCCAACCTTCCACTTCTTGTGAGCTTCTTTTTTATGTTTAAGATCCGCTAGGATTTCACCGTTAAGCCAAGCTGGTCGCCCGCCATATTTACTATTCTTTCGACACATCGGGATGGTTTGTCCCTGTAACCTCAACAGGGATTCCTTGAAATACAGCCAGCTCTCCTGCACTCCTTTCCCCTTCATGTTAGTCCCCCAGGGGATCCTACCCATCTGTTCCCTGAGGGAGTCGAAGTCTGCTTTCCTGAAGTCCAGGGTCCGTATCCTGCTGCTTACCTTTCTTCCCTGTGTCAGGATCCTGAACTCAACCAACTCATGGTCACTGCCTCCCAGATTCCCATCCACTTTTGCTTCCCCCACTAATTCTTCCCGGTCTGTGAGCAGCAGGTCAAGAAAAGCTCCCCCCCTAGTTGGCTCCTCTAGCATTTGCACCAGGAAATTGTCCCCTACGCTTTCCAAAAACTTCCTGGATTGTCTGTGCACCACTGTATTGCTCTCCCAGCAGATATCAGGAAAATTAAAGTCACCCATGAGAACCAGGGCATGCAATCTAGTAGCTTCTGCGAGCTGCCGGAAGAAAGCCTCATCCACCTCATCCCCCTGGTCCGGTGGTCTATAGCAGACTCCCACCACTACATCACTCTTGTGATGATATCTTACATGCCACCTTTTAGATACAGATTATGACGAGAGTGTATTAGGTGTACTGAGTCTGTTAGGCCTGATAAGAGCTGCTGACACACAGAGTAGCGAACCGTAGATGGTCCTCTATGTCACAACTGGAATCCCTCCATGAGATGGAAATTCTGATTTTTGACTAGTTCTACATATTAGGCAATTGGATGGCCTGTAAAAAAATGAAATCTCTTACACTTGCATTTTTATTTAATAGGAAAAGAGAAGGGGGGGATATTAATTGCAGTGCTAGTAATAATAAGATGAAAAATAAATAACGTATGCTTCACAGTAGGTATGATGATTATAGTCTCACAGATTGGAATTTAAGGGGATGTGTGGGGATAATCATGCTGTACCCCCGAAATGTAGAAGCATGGTTTTACTATGCCCTGATCTACACTAGGACTTTAGGTCGAATTTAGTAGCGTTAAATCGATGTAAACCTGCACCCGTCCACACAATGAAGCCCTTTATTTCGACTTAAAGGGCTCTGAAAATCGATTTCCTTACTCCACCCCTGACAAGTGGATTAGCGCTTAAATCGGCCTTGCCGGCTCGAATTTGGGGTACTGTGGACACAATTCGACGGTATTGGCCTCCGGGAGCTATCCCAGAGTGCTCCATTGTTACCGCTCTGGACAGCACTCTCAACTCAGATGCACTGGCCAGGTAGACAGGAAAAGAACCGCGAACTTTTGAATCTCATTTCCTGTTTGGCCAGCGTGGCAAGCTGCAGGTGACCATGCAGAGCTCATCAGCAGAGGTGACCATGATGGAGTCCCAGAATCGCAAAAGAGCTCCAGCATGGACCGAATGGGAGGTACGGGATCTGATTGCTGTTTGGGGAGAGGAATCCATGTTATCAGAACTCCGTTCCAGTTTTCGAAATGCCAAAACCTTTGTCAAAATCTCCCAGGGCATGAAGGACAGAGGCCATAACAGGGACCCGAAGCAGTGCCACATGAAACTTAAGGAGCTGAGGCAAGCCTACCAGAAAACCAGAGAGGCGAACGGCCGCTCCAGGTCAGAGCCCCAAACATGCCGCTTCTATGATGAGCTGCATGCCATTTTAGGGGGTTCAGCCACCACTACCCCAGCCGTGTTATTTGACTCCTTCAATGGAGATGGAGGCAACATGGAAGCAGGTTTTGGGGACGAAGAAGATGATGATGATGATGATGAGGTTGTAGATAGCTCACAGCAAGCAAGCGGAGAAACCGGTTTTCCCAACAGCCAGGAACTGTTTCTCACCCTGGACCTGGAGCCAGTACCCCCTGAACCCACCCAAGGCTGCTTCCTGGACCCGGCAGGCGGAGAAGGGACCTCCGGTGAGTGTACCTTTTAAAATACTATACATGGTTTAAAAGCAAGCACGTGAAAGGATTACTTTGCCCTGGGATTCACGGCTCTCCTGGATGTACTCCCAAAGCCTTTGCAAAAGGTTTCTGGGGAGGGCAGCCTTATTGCGTCCTTCATGGTAGGACACTTTACCACTCCAGGCCAGTAACACGTACTCGGGAATCATTGTACAACAAAGCATTGCAGTGTATGTTTGCTGGCATTCAAACAACATCCATTCTTTATCTCTCTGTGTTATCCTCAGGAGAGTGAGATATAATTCATGGTCACCTGGTTGAAATAGAGTGCTTTTCTTCAGGGGACACTCAGAGGAGCCCATTCCTGCTGGGCTGTTTGCCTGTGGCTGAACAGAAATGTTCCCCGCTGTTAGCCACGGGGAGGGGGGAGGGTTGAGGGGGTAGCCACGCGGTGGGGGGAGGCAAAATGCGACCTTGTAACGAAAGCACATGTGCTATGTATGTAATGTTAACAGCAAGTTTCAGAGTAACAGCCGTGTTAGTCTGTATTCGCAAAAAGAAAAGGAGTACTTGTGGTACCTTAGAGACTAACCAATTTATTTGAGCATAAGCTTTCGTGAGCTACAGCTCACTTCATTGGATGCATACTGTGGAAACTGCAGAAGACATTATATACACAGAGACCATGAAACAATACCTCCTCCCACCCCACTCTCCTGCTGGTAATAGCTTATCTAAAGTGATCACTCTCTTTACAATGTGTATGATAATCAAGGTGGGCCACTTCCAGCACAAATCCAGGTTTTCTGACCCCCCCCCTTTTTTTTCCCAAAAACCACACACACAAAGAGTGGTCACTTTGGATGGGCTATTACCAGCAGGAGAGTGAGTTTGTGTGTGGGGGTGGGGCGGAGGGTGAGAAAACCTGGATTTGTGGTGGAAATGGCCCAACTTGATTATCATACACATTGTAATGAGAGTGATCACTTTAGATAAGCTATTACCAGCAGGAGAGTGGGGTGGGAGGAGGTATTGTTTCATGGTCTCTGTGTATATAATGTCTTCTGCAGTTTCCACAGTATGCATCCGATAAAGTGAGCTGTAGCTCACGAAAGCTTATGCTCAAATAAATTGGTTAGTCTCTAAGGTGCCACAAGTACTCCCTTTCTTTTTGTTAACAACAAGGTTTACCCTGAAAGAGTGTAGCCACTGTTTTATAAAATGTGTCTTTTTAAATACCGCTGTCCTTTTTTTTTTTCTCCAGCAGCTGCATGTGTTTCAACGACCACAGGATCTTCTCCTTCCCAGAGGCTAGTGAAGATTAGAAGGAAAAAAAAACGCACTCAAGATGAAATGTTCTCCGAGCTCATGCTGTCCTCCCGCACTGACAGAGCACAGAAGAATGTGTGGAGGCAAATAATGTCAGAGTGCAGGAAAGCACAAAATGACCGGGAGGAGAGGTGGTGGGCTGAAGAGAGTAAGTGGCTGGCTGAAGACAGGGCTGAAGCTCAAATGTGGCGGCAGTGTGATGAGAGGAGGCAGGATTCAATGCTGAGGCTGCTGGAAGACCAAACCAGTATGCTCCAGTGTATGGTTGAGCTGCAGCAAAGGCAGCTGGAGCACAGACTGCCACTACAGCCCCTGTGTAACCAACCGCCCTCCTCCCCAAGTTCCATAGCCTCCACACCCAGACGCCCAAGAACGCGGTGGGGGGGCCACCGGCCAACCAGCCACTCCGCCACAGAGGATTGCCCAAAAAAAAGAAGGCTGGCATTCAATAAATTTTAAAGTTGTAAACTTTTAAAGTGCTGTGTGGCATTTTCCTTCCCTCCTCCACCACCCGTCCTGGGCTACCTTGGTAGTTATCCCCCTATTTGTGTGATGAATGAATAAAGAATGCATGAATGTGAAGCAACAATGACTTTATTGCCTCTGCAAGTGGTGATCGAAGGGAGGAGGGGAAGGTGGTTAGCTTACAGGGAAGTAGAGTGAACCAAGGGGCAGGGGGTTTCATCAAGAGGAAACAAACAGAACTTTCACACCGTAGCCTGTCCAGTCATGAAACTGGTTTTCAAAGCTTCTCTGATGCGTACTGCGCCCTCCTGTGCTCTTCTAACCGCCCTGGTGTCTGGCTGCGCGTAACCAGCAGCCAGGCGATTTGCCTCAACCTCCCACCCCGCCATAAACGTCTCCCCCTTACTCTCACAGAGATTGTGGAGCACACAGCAAGCAGTAATAACAGTGGGAATATTGGTTTCGCTGAGGTCTAAGCGAGTCAGTAAACTGCGCCAGTGCGCCTTTAAACGTCCAAATGCACATTCTACCACCTTTCTGCACTTGCTCAGCCTGTAGTTGAACAGCTCCTGACTACTGTCCAGGCTGCCTGTGTACAGCTTCATGAGCCATGGCATTAAAAGGTAGGCTGGGTCCCCAAGGATACATATAGGCATTTCAACATCCCCAGCAGTTATTTTCTGGTCTGGGAATAAAGTCCCTTCCTGCAGCTTTTGAAACAGACCAGAGTTCCTGAAGATGCGAGCGTCATGTACCTTTCCCGGCCATCCCATGTTGATGTTGGTGAAATGTCCCTTGTGATCCACCAGAGCTTGCAGCACTATTGAAAAGTACCCCTTGCGGTTTATGTACTCGGCGGCTTGGTGCTCTGGTGCCAAGATAGGGATATGGGTTCCGTCTATGGCCCCACCACAGTTAGGGAATCCCATTGCAGCAAAGCCATCCACTATGACCTGCACATTTCCCAGGGTCACTACCCTTGATGTCAGCAGATCTTTGATTGCGTGGGCTACTTGCATCACAGCAGCCCCAACAGTAGATTTGCCCACTCCAAATTGATTCCCAACTGACCGGTAGCTGTCTGGTGTTGCAAGCTTCCACAGGGCTATCGCCCTTCGCTTCTCAACTGTGAGGGCTGCTCTCATCTTGGTATTCATGCGCTTCAGGGCAGGGGAAAGCAAGTCACAAAGTTCCATGAAAGTGCCTTTACACATGCGAAAGTTTCGCAGCCACTGGGAATCGTCCCAGACCTGCAACACTATGCGGTCCCACCAGTCTGTGCTTGTTTCCCGAGCCCAGAATCCACGTTCCACAGCATGAACCTGCCCCATTTGCACCATGATGCATGCATTGGCAGGGCCCATGCTTTCAGAGAAATCTGTGTCCATGTCCCGATCACTCACGTGACCGCGCTGACGTCGCCTCCTCGCCCGGTATCACTTTGCCAGGTTCTGGTGCTGCATATACTGCTGGATAATGCGTGTGGTGTTGAATGTGCTCCTAATTGCCAAAGTGAGCTGAGCGGCCTCCATGCTTGCCTTGGTATGGCGTCTGCACAGAAAAAAGGCGCGGAACGATTGTCTGCCGTTGCTCTGACGGAGGGAGGGGCGACTGACAACATGGCTTACAGGGTTGGCTTCAGGGAGCTAAAATCAACAAAGGGGGTGGCTTTACATCAAGGAGTATTTCAGGCAGGACTTCACGGAGGGTTCCAATAAGAAATGGTGCACCTAAGTTATTGTTCTTATTGGAACAAGGAGGTTAGCTTGGCCTCTGATTGATACATGGCTAGATTTACCTCGCTGCACCTTCTCTGTGAGTGACTACAGTGAAGTCCAGTGTGACCTAGAGGAATGAGTCCCCTAGACAGGGGAGGGGGGGAAGCAAATGAGTACAAAACAAATCTGGTCTATTTCTTGTTTTGATCCACTCCATCTATCTTTTACATCTTTGGCTGGCAGCAGACGGTGCAGAAGGACTGCAAGCCATCCACATCTCATGGCTTCTCGGCAGAAGATGGTACAGTACGATTGCTAGCCATCCTCATCTCTTGCCTGCCCAGCAGAAGATGGTACAGTACGACTGCTAGCAATCCGTATCGCCTGCCTGCTCACCATAAGACGATTCAATAGGACTGACTGCAAGTCTAAAGAGAATGACCTGGTCAAGTCACTCCAAATTTAGTCCCTGCGCCCATGTCTGCCCAGGCGCTCCCAGCCGACGTGGCCAAGAGCACCTCGGACACGACGATGACGGCTACCAGTCGTATTACACCGTCTGCTGCCACAAGGCAAGGGATTGCTGCTACTGTGTAGCAATGCCGTACCGCATCTGCCAGCACCCAGGAGACATAGGGTGACGGTTACCTGAGTGGGCTCCATGCTTGCCGTGGTATGGCGTCTGCACAGGTAACTCAGGAAAAAAGGTGCGAAACGATTGTCTGCCCTTGCTTTCACGGAGGGAGGGCGGGAACAGGGGCCTGACGATATGTACCCAGAACCACCCGCGACAATGTTTTAGCCCCATCAGGCATTGGGATCTCAACCCAGAATTCCAATGGGCGGCGGAGACTGCGGGAACTGTTGGATAGCTATCCACAGTGCAATGCTCCGGAAGTTGACTCTTGCCTCGGTACTGTGGAAGCACTCCGCCGAGTTAATGCACTTAATGCACTTAGAGCATTTTCTGTGGGGACGCACACACTCGAATATATAAAACCGATTTCTAAAAAACCGACTTCTATAAATTCGACCTTATTCCGTAGTGTAGACATACCCTATGATAAATATGGCCCAGAGGACTAAGTTGTGCCCTCTTGCACCTATAGTACTTAACAGAATTGATACTAATGAGAGACCAAGGCAAAGAGCTAACTGTGCTGCTCGTGCGTCTCCCGCTCCAAAACAGCCTCTACACAGAACCTTGCATAACTAAAACCTAGCAACACAGCATGTCTTCCCAAGACTGAACAGTTACTCGTGTACTAAGAATAAGAAGTTGGAAACAGCTGACATCTGCCAGAACAATCTTAAAATAATAATAATAATAATAATAATAAATTAATAATATGCGGTGGCTGCATATTATGAGGCACTATTATTTTCAGGTCTCCCTGATATATGCTGCACCAGTCCTTAGGAGGGTTCATTATATCCCCATGCATGAGCTCGCAACCAGCTTTGCTAGACTGTGTGTATATGGGTGGGAAGGGGTGAGAGAAGGTATGGTCTTCTCCTGTCCCTCTCCAACCCCTCTGAGATGGCTTGTTCCATGGAGTTACTAGAAGTATATCTACACTGCAAAAAAAAAAAAAACAAACAAAACCCACCCCAAATGCAGCACTGTGTCTCAGAGCCCAGGTCAACTGCTTGGGGCTCACGAAGCTTGCCCTGTGGGGCTAAAAATGGCAGTGTAGGTGTTCCTGCTTATCTGGAACCTGGGCTCTGGAGACCCACCCCCCTCTTAGGGTTTCAGAACCTGGGCTCCAGCCTGTTACACTGCTCCAGCCAGTCTACATGGCTATTTTTAGATCCATAGAGTGAATCCTAGTCAGTTGCCCTGTGCTCTGGAACTCACAGCCATGGGTATTTATTTGCAGTCCTAGAAGGGACTATAATTATCTCTGGCCATTATTTGGAGGTGTCAGGGTTCCCTCCCCACTCTGAACTCTGGGGTACAGATGTGGGGACCTGCATGAACGACCCCGCAAGCTTATTTCTACCAGCTTAGGTTAGAAACTTCCCCAAGGCACAAATCCTTCCTTGTCCTTGGATGGGTACTGCTGCCACCACCAAGTGAGTTAGACAAAGATTCTGGAAAAGAAACATTTGGAATTCCTGTTTTCCTAAAATATCCCCCCAAGCCCCTTCACCCCGTTTCCTGGGGAGGCTTGAGAATAATCTACCAACCAAATAGGTAAACCAGGTGAGCACAGACCAGACCCTTGGGTTTTTAGGACACTAAAAACCAGTCAGATTCTTAAAAAACAGAACTTTATTATATAGAAAAAAATATTAAGAAGCACCTCTGTAAAATCAGGATGGAAGGTAATTTTTCAGGGTAATAAGATTTAAAACACAGAGGATTCCCCTCTAGGCAAAACTTCAAAGTTACAAAAAACAGGGATAAACCTCCCTCTTAGCACAGGGAAAATTCACAAACTGAAACAAAAGATACTCTAACACATTTCCTTGCTATTACTTACTATTTCTGTAAGTTTAGAAGTATCATTCAGTAGGAGCTGGATTACTTGCTTGGTCTCTTTCTGTCTCCGGAGAGAACACAAAAGCCCAAAACAAAAACCTTCCCCCGCAGGTTTGAAAGTATCTTCTCCACTTATTGATCCTTTTTGGTCAGATGGCAACCAGGTTATCTGAGCTTCTTAACCCTTTACAGGTAAAAGAGGGATTTTATGCTACCCTTAGCTCTATGTTTATGACAGGAGGGTATAAGTTTATTGGCTGGGGGTGGAGGAGGCTTCTAGCACTCGCATCTCCTCCTCCCCTCCCCACATTGTATGCTCCAGTGCAATGGCCAGAGACAATCCAGCCCTAAATGATCAATACACTAAGGCAACAAAATAATATTAAGCAGGAAAAGCGTCCTGGCACAGGGGTTTCAGCAGGGATTGGCAGTCAGGCCTCCTGCTTTTTCTTTTTCATGCTGCCACTTATTTGTTGTACAACCTCGATAAGTCCCTTAACCTCTCTGTGCCTGTCATGTATAATATAAGACTGTTACCCCATAGATGTGCTTTGCGGCTTATGTCATTCATGTTTAAACAGCACTTTGAGATCCTCAGAGGAAAAGCATTATAGACAAGCTATTATCATTAAACTATTGCACATCCAAACTAACTTTTTTTCTTATCTCATTTCCCTTAAAAGTCCTCAGTCTCTTAGGAAATGTATGGCTTCACTCCTATAATTTTTCAAAGAAGAGGAGTCAGGGATATAAGCAGTTTAAATCTTATCAGTTCGTGGATCCTGTAGATGGCTCAGGGCAAAAGCAAAATGATAAGTGTAAGCAATTTGCGGCCATTATAATCACTGCTTGCATTATACATCAATTTTACTGGTCATTGTAACAGGTACAGGATTAGGAAGGAAGCTGAGATTGCCATAAGGAAGAAAATAGAAATAAACAAAAATCTATACAATTTTTAAAGCTTTGGATTTAAGGTTTTCCCTTTTCTTCTTTTCCTTCATTATCTTGAAAAGTTAAAAACAAATAAAAAGTAAAAAAGTTTGAGCTGTTTCCTCTGAAGGAAATGCACTAAATAGGTGGCTTATTCACTAGTAGTTTGGGAGTCAAGCACTTTGTTATTTGGTATCTTTGAAGTTGAAGGGAAAGCACTGTCCTGCTCAGTGGGAATCCTGCATAGCAATCACCTGGAATTATGCTGCAGAATTGGCTCTCTGAAGGGCAGACTCAACTTTTAGTATAGAAAACTTGGCTTCACAGGACTCTGTGTCATGAGCTACATCTAAACACATGTGAGATGAAGTCCTGGCCACATTAAAATCAATGGCAGAACTCTTATTGACTTCACTGGGGCCAGGATTTCACCCATGGTATGGATTGCTTATCTTTATTAAATATCAAGAAGTCCATCTCAGTCACCTACCAAGAGGAAAGATTGGTTGAATGGTCCATGTTCAGAAGCTGAAATAAGTTGAATTTAGTTGTGTTTCCAGATAGATTTTCAATTCTTAATGGCTGGGATTGACTTTTTAATGTCAAAATCTCATTTAAATCTGAGCTCTCGATTGGTAAAATGTTAACTTCTGCAGCTGGACAGAATCTGGAATGCCTGAGGTTGTGCTGTTGAGTTGATTATGAGAAGCCTCCCATATCTCAACAGGACTCTTGGAGCCAATGAGACCAGTTCCTATACCTCTCTCCCTGCAGCTTAAGGAAGACAAGTAGGGGCTTGTATGAGGCGGCGAGAGTCAGGTAAGGAAAGTGCTTCAGGGAGGGAGAAGAGTATCAGACAGGGCATCTTTCCGGGCCCTTTGAAGATTGTGGAGATTGGTCTGTGTGGGAACAGAGTGGGGGTAAGAGATTCTCTCTTTCCTACCAAGGCACTGGCAGGCACTCCAGTGGTATTCTCCACTGTCAATGCTGAAGCTAGGCTTGGTCTTTCTCAGCTGGATCCAAGGAAAGGGCCTCTCAGGAAATGTCTTTTCCAATTACTCTGGTATTGAGAGCTGTGGGTTTAAGGGCTGAGCTTCCAAGACAGAGAGCGTGGGCGAGGCATTATGAAGCTCTTGTTATGCACAGCCAGTTGGAACCAGACATAGAATAAACCAGATCTCTTGCAAGCACCGAGGCCCAGTTTCACAAAGATACTTAGGTGCCTAAACCTCAAACTTAGGCCCCTAAATCCCAGTTTTAGGCTCTGCTGCAATTCAGAAAATTTGTGCCAAACACTATAGGCCCCTAAACTCACATGATGCCTAAATTTTCAGGGTAAGAGTTTCCTAGGTCCCTAAGTTTCTGCCTCTGTGCATTGCTCCCTCACCCTAGGCATCCAGTTGCCTATCTCCTACCAAAGCCGCAGAGTGATTCATAAACCAGAGGAAGATGGCGTTCAGGTGCCTAAGTTGTGTTTGGGGCCTGTGATGGGGTGTTGGCCCCATATTGGTCTCTAAGGGGTTAATAGAGCCCTAGGGAGCCTGCACAGGAGGCAGCCAACTGGAGAGGGGATGAGAGTAGCAGCCAATCAGGGCCTGGCAGGCCCATATAAGAAGATCGGCAGGGCAGAGCAGAGTCAGTGACTCCCTAGAACTCAAGGAGGGAGGGCTGGGTGCCTGGCAGGCAGAAAGAAGCAAGCAACCTGGACAGATCAGTGCTGCTAACAAGGACCAGGGGATCTAGTGAGAGTTCCTGGCTAGCTGCTGGGATTTGCAGGCTGAAGCAAGGGTGAAGAGGGTGCTGGTATTGTTGGGAAGTGGCTGGATAATTGACTGCAGTTGCCACTGGGGAAGTGGCAGGACAGTTGGACTGCAGCAGTCAACCTGCAACATGAAGAGGATGCTGCAGTCCTTGAAGTGATGTGAGTCTGGGAGCAAACATGATGATGGGGTGAGGCACCATTGGGAGAGGGCATATTGACCTGTGATGCTAATCCCAAAGATGGCCAGCAGGAGGTGCTAGCATGGTGAGTGGAGCCCTGTCACAGGGCCTGATCTGGCAGGCATGCTCAGAGGCTCCTACTGGATCAGATACCTTTCAAAATCATGCCAGAGGAAGAGGTGTCTGCCTTTTAACTTTTAGCCCAGCAGCCAGAGCACCTGTCTTGGATGTGGGAGACCCAGGTTCAATTCCCTCCTCTCTGCCAGATGGGGCGAAGGGATTTGAACAGGGGATCGCCTACCTCTCAGAAGAGTGCTCTAATCACTGAGGTATGGGATACTCTGAGGTGAGGTTCCCACAGTTTTGATAACTAATTAGTCATTGGAGGGGGACTGGACCTGGTTCTTCTGCCTCCCAAGTGGGTGCCCTAACCATTAGACTAGTCATTCTCACACTCTCTCTCTGTCTGGTCCTTTGACTCTAAGTATTTATACACAATGGAACAGCTTCAAATACTTAGTTATTGACCAGAGAGGGAGGGAGAGTGAGAGGACTCTGTGGTTTGGTGGTTTTGTAGATCACATTCTAAGATGCCTGTCTCTCCCCATTCGTTGCAGAGGGAGCCTAAGCACCAAACTCAGGCTTTGATGTTCCTGTGATTTTCTAAGTTTCTAAGTACCCTTGTGAATCTGAGCTGGAGTGATCACTTAATGCTGCAATTACGAGCTTAGTCTAGAGAATATACTACTTTCCTTCCACCTCTGGGGAAGTTTAGTCCACCTCCTTATTGAGCCTAGAGCAGTAAGGCTGCAGTTCCTCCCTGTCCATGGTTGGAAGAGGGGGAGTACCTGGCTGACAACAGTAGCCTGAAGAGGTAAATATTCTTGAGCTGATATGCACCCATATTTGTGTTGTTTGGCAAATTCAGTGTTGCTGCCATTACTGCCCTAAGAGGTGGTCATGGCATCTAAAGTCACTCAAGTGATTGATGCATTTTAAAAGGACACAGTTCAGCTGGATAGTGTTCATCCCGACTATTTTCTGAGTACTTTGTGGAAACACCTGTAAACACTACTGATTCTATCACCAGGAGACAATCTCAGCATGTCCTGTAGCTTTTATTTGGTATGAGATACTGCTGTTCCTGCCTAGCTTCCATTTATTCTTGCTGTGCCTTATTTGACTTTAAGAATACAAGTACCAGCATCTAGAATCTGACTTGTGCAATGGCTTTTTGTCTGCAGTGATTTCTCTAGCATAAAGCAGCCAAAATATCTTCATTTTTGAATACAGAGCAAATCATATATAAGTATTCTCTCCTTCTGATGCACACTCTGCAATAGTGTGTAAACTGCTTGGCTCTTTTATTTTTTGGGGGGACCCCATGTTAATTTTAAGCAACAAGAGGAGTTTGCTTGTAGCTGGATTTGTTTGAGTCCAGGAAGGAATTTTTCAGCTGCAGAAATTCTGTGCTGCAATGTCATAAGAGCATGTAGTTATTATTCTGAATGCTGTGCAGACTGTAACATAAGACAGAAAGAAGTGCTCACGAGGAACATATTGAATTATAATAAATCTGTCTCGTCTGGAGACGATGATGAGCTGGCACATTTTGTCAAGTGGCAGTCACATAGAATGCTGTGCACTGCATACATATTACTGTATTAGCAATAGGCAAGGAGAGGATGGCACCAACAGGGGAAATGCTCAAACAGACAGGCCCATCATTTGTATTCCAGAGCTCAGCAAGCGCTCAATTCACTGATCCAAACCAAACATGTTCGAGTCAAGGCCTGTTTCTGTAACATGTTTGATATACAGTTACTGAGCAGTTACTGAATCAAAACAGCATCTTACTATTTGTTGTCTGGTGCTGTACAGGATGGCGAAAACCAGCAAAGCTTTTCCTGGTATTAGGGCCTTTGTTGTATGGAAATGGACAATTTAAATGGTAAACTTTAAGCGTGGCGCCCAGAGCATTAATTATACAGCGCCCATTACTATGTTGCATGCCCAGTTCCCTCAGCACTTAGTAATTAGAATACTGTAAGCTGGATATGGAATTCCAGATGTTGCAACCCCTGCAGTGTTTGGTAAGTAATATAAAATAACTTGACATCCAAGATAAACACTTTTGTTGCTTTGGGGTACATGAAATAATTACCTCCTGGTAACTGGGACACTATCTCGAAAGCACCGTCTAATGGCCTGGGGTGGCGCTGCAGACCTCCTTCTCTAAATTTGTCCTCTATATTCCAGGAATAATCTGCACAGGCCCAGAGTCTTTAAAAAGCAGTATTCCTCCTCTCTTGGGGTCTAATATATTAAACAAATATATGGCTCCCAAAAGAGCTCCTTTTAGTACCTCTCCCCCCTTAGACTGAAGCTCCACAGACCTTCTTCTGGGGCTAGAGTGACTTGATGTTCTGATATTAGCGGCTTTGTTTTATATAGGACCCTATTACCCCCTCCATCCTGATTTTTCACAATTGCTATCTGGTCACCCTATCTGGAGATGTGTGGTTCAAGTCCTGCCCTCCAGAGCATGGAAGCTTCCTCCTCCACTCAAGTTCAGGGTTTCACATCTCTCCTTCTAAGGACTGTGTGCTTTCAAATCTTGGGCTTCCTGCCCTGCAAATTCTCTCCTTATGTCTTCAGTTTCACAGCTCTCCTTCTGGGGACTGTGGCCTGGATCCACAAAGAGTCTTAGGCATTGCCACGCTGATTGTTGTGCCGCCTAACTTTTCAGTGCCTAGAAAATCACTAGAACAAGAGTGGGATTCACAAAGTCTGAGTTAGATGCCTCTTAGGCTCCTTATATGAATGAATGGGGAGAGGCACCTAAGAATGGGATCCACAAAAGCCAGCACATTAGGCAGGGAGCCATCTAAGATAGCCAATGGGAGACTCTGATGAGAGGGGTGTATCCTAACCCCCGCCCCTCTCATTTAATTCAGTGCCTAAGTCCAGGCTGCAGAGAGGTGCTTACCTCTGCTTGGGAGCCAGAACCCCTTTCCTGGAGTTGGGTGGCTGAGAGATCTTAACTGTTTCTTGCAAGAAATGACAGAGAAGGTGGTGGAGTTGCCAGTACCTTTCTTAAACTTTTAGCCTGGGGGTTAGATCACTCACCCAGGATGTTAGAAACCTGGGTTCAATTTTCCCTTCTGCCCAATGGGGAGAAGAGGTTTGAACAGGGTGTCCCACCTCTAATACGAATGCCTAAGCCCTGGATGATGGGATACTCTCATGTGGGTTTCCCTCAAGCTCTCCTGTTGAAGCTGTCCCTTTAGGGATATGGGCTTCTGTGCTTCAAACCCTGGTTTCAAATTCTGGCCCGCAAACTCACCCCTTAAGCCCAGGAATGCACAGCCTTCCTTCAAGGGAATACATCTTGGATGAGTTTTTCCCTCTCAGCAAACTCCTGATGGACTGAGCTTGGAGTCTCCTTTTGAGTCACTCACCCAGTCGACTAATCAGTCTCTTGATCTCCACAGGTGGGTCTAATAACCACAATCACCTGTCTGCAATGTCTGGGAGAGAGGAGAACCTTGTCCCATCCACTCTACAGGTCTAGTGGTCCCTGGGCCCTTAAAGGAACAATAGTCAGGGATGGCCTTATACCTTCAATCTGCCAGGCACTAATTGCTCCCTGGACCATCGTCCCCTCTCTCAGTGACCGCTTGAGTATTTTTCTTGCCTCCCTCTACTTTTGCAGGATGCATGGAATGAGGTAACTGGCCTCTTAAGCTATCTTCTTTGGCCTTAAAATCCAGTATTCCATTATGCTCCTATTCAGATTTATAGCAGGTATTTAACTACAGGAAACTGCCATGCTAATTACCTGATCCACCAAACCTCAAATCTATGGACATATTAGGGTATAATATCTGTAAACACAAAACATCCCTTTATTAGCTACCAGTTAAGGCTGCTTGAGTGTAAATCCCACCCATTCCAATCTTTAAAAGCAGGGAAGTGACCAGTTAAAGGAAGCTTCTGTCATGTACTGCAACACCCCTCCCTCACATTCCCCTTTCTAAGTGATGGTTTCCACCACTCTGCCTCCCGAGGTGCTGCCATCAACTAGACAGACACCTAGTATACTCACAGCATTCCTGTAACTCAGACTGTAATGCTAATCCTTAATGCTGAATTCACCCTTTCTAATTAGATGCACATAACATATTATGCAGGTCAACAATGACAGATGTGAGCAGTATACATATTTTGATTTTCCTGAGATAGAAGTTAAGGATATGCTAATGAGGTCCTCTATTATTTTCACTAAACAATTTACCCATCCTTATTAGTGGGTCAGTTCATCTGTAAGCAGATATTTTTGAGTAACGTTCAATGAGGGGTGAAGGAATTAGGCATTTTCTTCCCTGCAAATCTCAATCTATTAACAGTTGCATGTTGTTATTATTATTATTATTATTAATTATGCACATAAAATGCCTTTTATCTTTATAGTGATATGTAAGGTGCTACTCATGGGCAGGCATTCACTATCATTAGAATGAGGAAAGCCACTATTATAGACAGGTTGGTCTTGGCTGCAAAGGGGAAAAGGGGGCATTATCCTTGTTTTTATATAGAGAGTAAGCTTGCAGAGAATCTAGTCAAAGAATGATGACAAGCTCATCTAACTGAACCTAGGTGTGGCACAGTCTGGATTCAGGACACTTAGAGAGGAAAGTGATCAGGAACAGTCAGCATGAATTCACTAAGGACAAGTCAGGCCTGACTAACCTAATTGCCTTCTATGATGAGATAGCTGGCTCCGTGGATGAGGGGAAAGCAGTGGATGTGTTATTCCTTGACTTTAGCAAAGCTTTTGATACGGTCTCCCACAGTATTCTTGCCAGCAAGTTAAAGAAGTATGGGCTGGATGAATGGACTAGAAGGTGGATAGAAAGCTGGCTAGATCATTGGGCTCAATGGGTAGTGATCAATGGCTCCGTGTCTAGTTGGCAGCTGGTATCAAGTGGAGTGCCCTAAGGGTCAGTTCTGGGGCTGTTTTTGTTTAATATCTTCATGATCTGGAGGATGGCGTGGACTGCACCCTCATCAAGTTTGCAGATGACACTAAACTGGGAGTCTTGCACTTAGGACAGAAGAATCCCATGCACTGCTACAGACTAGGGACAGAAAGGCTAGGCAACAGTCCTGCAGAAAAGGACCTAGGGGTTACAGTGGACGAGAAACTGGATATTAGTCAACAGTGTGCCCTTGTTCCCAAGAAGGTTAATAGCATTTTGGGCTGTATAAGTAGGGGCATTGCCAGCAGATTGAGGGAAGTGATCATTCTTCTCTATACGACATTGGTGAGGCCTCATCTGGAGTACTGTGTCCAGTTTTGGGCCCTATACTACAAGAAGGATGTGGAAAAATTGGAAAGAGTCCAACAGAAGGCAACAAAAATGATTAGGGGACTGGAGCACATGACTTATGAGGAAAGGCTGAGGCAACTGGGATTGTTTAGTCTGCAGAAGAGAAGAATGAGGAGGAATTTGATAACTGCTTTCAGCTACCTGAAAGGGGGTTCCAAAGAGGATGGATCTAGACTGTTCTCAGTGGTAGCAGATGACAGAACAAGGAGCAATGGTCTCAAGTTGCAGTGGGGGAGGTTTAGGTTGGATATTAGGAAAAACTTTTTCACCAGGAGGGTGGTGAAGCACTGGAATGCATTACCTAGGGAGGTGGTGGAATCTCCTTCCTTAGAGGTTTTTAAGGTGAGGCTTGACAAAGCCCTGGCTGGGATGATTTAGTTGGGGATTGGTCATGCTTTGAGAAGGGGGTTGGACTCGATGACCTCCTGAGGTCCCTTCCAACCCTGATATTCTATGACATGGAACTGAAATTGCCTTAGTGGCACTACTAGATCTCCTCCTGTCAATGGACAAAGGTTGGACATCCATTCTTATCCTCCTGGGTCTCCCTGCAGCATTCGGCACTGCTGACAATAAGATATTGCTGTCTTACCTGAGAGAGGTGGCAGAGTTGCAAGAAAATGTGCTAAGATCTTTCTGGAAGGGGTGCACCAAATGAATGTCAATTGGAAACTGCACCTCCGTCACTAGACCCTCCTCACTTGTGGAGTCCTGTAAGGACCAATTCTCCCTCCAGTCCTTTTAAACATCTACATGCAGGCCACTAGGTGAACTGGTCAGCTGACACCAACTCAAGGGCCAGCAATATGCAGATAACACACAGCTCTATCCATCCTTCACCACATCTGACCATATCACTGCCATCAAGATGGCCCAGCACTTAGACAAGATCAGCTCATAGATAAAGAACAGCTGGCTGAAACTGAACCTGAGCAAGACAGAAGCGATGCTGGTGAGTAGAGGAAACATTCTGAAGAGTTTGCAGCCATGGTGCAGTCTCCTTTGGTTGAAGAGACATCTACACTCACAATTCGGTCTGGTAGTTTAGGAGTACTCTTGGATTCCTTTCTGATGCTAAGCTCTCACATAGCAGGATCCAGGAGTAACACTTTCAATCATCTCCAGTTGCCTATGAAACTCGGCCTGATCCTGGTGGACAATCATCTGCTATCAGTAATTTACATTTTCATCTCTTCGCTGGATTACAACACCACCTGGGCATGAAGCTTTCAGTGCTTCAGAAACTCCAGCTGTTACAGAATGCTGCAGTACATCTCCTCAGCAATAGACTACTGTGAGCACATCTAACCTGTTGTCCACTCTCTACACTGGCTTCCCATAGAGTTTCAAATCAAGTTCCAGCTCTCAGTCCTTATATTCAAGATGCTAGATGGCCTGGGTCCAGGATATCTAAAAGATCATCTGAAGCTTCAGGATCTGGTTACAAAATGTAACCCTTCTGCCCGTCAGAGTTGGCAGCAACAAGGGCCGGGTTCAATATCTAGGGGATCCATTCCAGTAACACAATGCAAACCGGCTCGAGCCCCCACCCAGTGACCTGGGACAAATATATACCACCCCCGCTGGGCACCTCCAAGAGGCAATACTTCCCCTCTCGCAAGCACATAGTCTGAGTGTAGCAAAAGCCTTTTAATAACAGAGAGAAACAATGTGGCATTATGTTTGGCAAACACCACCAACAGGATTCATAACACAACCCATGAGCAAAAAAAACCCACCCCAAGCAAATTGGGGCATGCCCTTTTCCCTTTGGTTCTTGAGTCCAGCAACCCCAAATCACCCAAAGTCCCAAAAGTCCAATGCCCCAAAAGTCTCTGTCCCTGGTCAGGACAGCCCCAGAGTTCGAAAGTTTATCTGCGGAGCTTTACCTCCCAACCTGGGTGGAAATGGGACAGGGGTAAGAGGCACCTTACATGATCTGAAGCTGACCGCCCCATAGCTCCATAGCTGCACTCCGCTCTGCCAGCCGCCCCACGAACTCCTTCGCTCAGCTGCACTCCGCTCTGCCAGCCGCCCCATGAACTCCTTCGCTCAGCTGCGCTCCGCTCTGCCAGCCGCCCCATGAACTCCTTCGCTCAGCTCCACGGCCCACAAGCATCTCCTGCCATCCACAAACTGCTCCACCAGCCGGTCCGCAAGGTACTCCAGCCGGCCCGCCAACCGCTCCACAATATAGCTTCAGGCTCCCCCACTACTTAACACAACACTCAGTGATTTCAGCTCTTAGGTGAATTCAGCTTGTAGTAGGGGAGCCCCAGTGCTGGTGCACTGTCAGCCCAAAGTGAGCTCAGCAGCCTATAACTAGACTTCTAATGAAATCAAAATTAGCTCTGATATTCCACAGTGGAGAGAGGAAGAAGTGCAATTAGCATGTAAGACCCTCACCAAGGGGCCCATGCCACCAAGTATTAATACTTATCCCCAGCCTCTCTCCCTTCACACAGTTTTGGAACCCATGACCCTTGCCTAGCGAGTGCTACTTAGTTGATGGTGAATCCCTCCATCATAACAAAAGGCCACGTACAGTTCCAAGCACAGTTCCCATAATCAGGGTAATAACAATTTATTCTTCCTGCCCCAATAACAGAGACACTGGGGACCCCACAGCAGCCAAAGTGACCATTTGGGCAGCTATGGTCTCATTCTAGGCGTGGTGGGTGTGCCTATGCAAATGAGATCGGCCCCTGAAGTTCTTTTCCACAACTTGCCACACCTCACCACCAGATGTCAGGGTGGAGCTCATCCTGACACTGCTTACACAAGTATGCTCCTCTGGCCCAATGGAACTCTCTACAATAAAGGTAAAGCTCACCTGTGTGGGAGGCAGAACTTTCTATGGACTTCACTCCCCCAGGAAATATGGACCATCTTGCAGTCAAAGTGCAAGGCACATTTCACTGACCTTGCTTTCTCTAACATAAATCCTTAACAACAGGTATATTCATAAAGCAAATAAAATAACCCTACAAAACAAGACACTCCACTGCACATAATACTCAGCCTGGTTAGAGAATGAGAGAACATACCTGTGACAGATGTTAATCATGTTGCCCAATGCACTGTTGAAGGACCTCAGATTCCACTATGCTGAGCACAGTGTGAGAACCTATATAGGATAGAATAGAAGCATCTTTGTTAAGAATTGATTTCTTAACTGACGTATAATCCATCTCTGATGTTGTTACACTGGTTACTGATCACATTATATTTACCTTCTCTGGTAAAGGATTTGCCTTCCTATAGGTACAGCACATCTCCACTAAGGAAGGATGAGTAATAAAATTAAGAAAAACAATAAATGACCCAAATGTTTGCTCAAAATTCAGAGTAAATTGAAGTTTGAAAAATGAACTGAACATTTTATAAACTTATTTTTCATTTTTGTGCTCCCTTGAATTCCCTAGTTCCAGGGCTAATGTTATAGGAGAAGTAGGGAGGTGCTAATTTGTCAGCTAACCAGCAGGAAAGCAATTTACTTCTGCCAAGAATGAGTGGTGAGAGGAGGTGCCCTCTGCAACCACATGCATTGCATCAGCCTTAGACAAGCTGTGGGTGGAAGAAGTGTCGCAGAATGGCTGTTCTCATGGTTTACTTAAAATGTTAGGTAAACAAAACAGTCAGTATACAAATGAACGTAATGGATTATGGAGCCATGCAAGTCTAAATTAAAGTATTTGTTGTTCAAAAACAAAATGTTCCCTTAACATATGGCAGTGAGTTGAGTCAAATACAAAGGAAAAAGCACCTTTAGTGAGTATTCCTAACTGCTAAACAATAGAGACCAGAAATTACAAAGGTGGCTTTAGATTTGTAATACTTCATGTATTGGGTTTTGGTTTGCAAAATCAGAAGAAGTGTAGAACTGGACACAGTTTTATCCAAACCTTCCAGAACTGTGGGGGATTATTTTATCTCTTTCATACTTCTATTACCTTCATAGAAACATAGAATCATAGAATATTAGGGTTGGAAGGGACCTCAGGAGATCATCTAGACAAACCCCTTGCTCAAAGCAGGACGAAGCCCCAATTAAATCATCCCAGCCAGGGCTTTGTCAAGCCTGACCTTAAAAACTTCTAAGGAAGGAGATTCTACCACCTCCCTAGGTAACGCATTCCAGTGTTTCACCACCCTCCTAGTGAAAAAGTTGTTCCTAATATCCAACCTAAACCTCCCCCACTGCAACTTGAGACCATTACTCCTTGTCCTGTCCTCTTCTACCACTGAGAATAGTCTAGAACCATCCTCTCTGGAACTACCTCTCAGGTAGTTGAAAGCAGCTATCAAATCCCCCCTCATTCTTCTCTTCTGCAGACTAAACAATCCCAGTTCCCTCAGCCTCTCTTCATAAGTCATGTGTTCCAGACCCCTAATCATTTTTGTTGCCCTTCGCTGGACTCTCTCCAATTTATCCACATCCTTCTTGTAGTGTGGGGCCCAAAACTGGACACAGTACTCCAGATGAGGCCTCACCAATGTCGAATAGAGGGGGATGATCACGTCCCTCGATCTGTTCGCTATGCCCCTACTTATACATCCCAAAATGCCATTGGCCTTCTTGGCAACAAGGGCACACTGCTGACTCATATCCAGCTTCTCGTCCACTGTCACCCCTAGGTCCTTTTCCGCAGAACTGCTGCCTAGCCATTTGGTCCCTAGTCTGTAGCTGTGCATTGGGTTCTTCCATCCTAAGTGCAGGACCCTGCACTTATCCTTATTGAACCTCATCAGATTTCTTTTGGCCCAATCCTCCAATTTGTCTAGGTCCCTCTGTATCCTATCCCTGCCCACCAGCGTATCTACCACTCTTCCCAGTTTAGTATCATCCACAAATTTGCTGAGAGTGCAATCCACACCATCCTCCAGATCATTTATGAAGATATTGAACAAAACCGGCCCCAGGACCGACCCCTGGGGCACTCTACTTGACACCGGCTGCCAACTAGACATGGAGCCATTGATCACTACCCGTTGAGCCCGACAATCAGCCAACTTTCTACCCACCTTATAGTGCATTCATCCAGCCCATACTTCTTTAACTTGCTGACAAGAATACTGTGGGAGACCGTGTCAAAAGCTTTGCTAAAGTCAAGAAACAATACATCCACTGCTTTCCCTTCATCCACAGAACCAGTAATCTCATCATAGCAGGCGATTAGATTAGTCAGGCATGACCTTCCCTTGGTGAATCCATGCTGACTGTTCCTGATCACTTTCCTCTCATGTAAGTGCTTCAGGATTGATTCTTTGAGGACCTGCTCCATGATTTTTCCGGGGACTGAAGTGAGGCTGACTGGCCTGTAGTTCCCAGGATCCTCCTTCTTCCCTTTTTTAAAGATTGGCACTACATTAGCCTTTTTCCAGTCATGCGGGACTTCCCCCGTTCGCCACGAGTTTTCAAAGATAATGGCCAATGGCTTTGCAATCACAGCTGCCAGTTCCTTTAGCACTCTTGGATGCAACTCATCCGGCCCCATGGACTTGTGCACGTCCAGCTTTTCTAAATAGTCCCTAACCACCTCTTTCTCCACAGAGGGCTGGCCATCTATTCCCCATGTTGTGATGCCCAGCACAGCAGTCTGGGAGCTGACCTTGTTCGTGAAGACAGAGGCAAAAAAAGCATTGAGTACATTAGCTTTTTCCTCATCCTCCGTCACTAGGTTGCCTCCCTCATTCAGTAAGGGGCCCACACTTCCCTTGGCTTTCTTCTTGTTGCCAACATACCTGAAGAAACTCTTCTTGTTACTCTTGACATCTCTCGCTAGCTGCAGCTCCAGGTGCGATTTGGCCCTCCTGATTTCATTCCTACATGCCCGAGCAATATTTTTATACTCTTCCCTGGTCATATGTCCAACCTTCCACTTCTTGTGAGCTTCTTTTTTATGTTTAAGATCCGCTAGGATTTCACCGTTAAGCCAAGCTGGTCGCCCGCCATATTTACTATTCTTTCGACACATCGGGATGGTTTGTCCCTGTAACCTCAACAGGGATTCCTTGAAATACAGCTAGCTCTCCTGGACTCCTTTCCCCTTCATGTTAGTCCCCCAGGGGAACCTACCCATCTGTTCCCTGAGGGAGTCGAAGTCTGCTTTCCTGAAGTCCAGGGTCCGTATCCTGCTGCTTACCTTTCTTCCCTGTGTCAGGATCCTGAACTCAACCAACTCATGGTCACTGCTTCCCAGATTCCCATCCACTTTTGCTTCCCCCACACCTTCACATATGCTTAGCCAGGTTCCCTACCCAGGTCATTATTGTTAAAATAAACAACAAGGAAATTGCACACAAATCATTTACCTGAAAAGTGCCATCTATCAGATATTCAGTTTCAACTTGGATTTGGTATGGATTTTAGTTAGGGACAAATCATGTGAGATTAAGTGTGTGGTAGCTGAGCCTGTTGAGAACCTTGCTGGATTAGCTCTGTAGTATTTTGATAAAATTGTTGATAGCAGTAAGTGTTATGACCGTATCAGTCAAGGGCAGCATGTGCCTCATCCAATGAAGTCTTCACCAGATTCTTTGTATTACTTTCAATGGCAGTTACTCTAGGGTGTATCAAGTAGGATATTTGTCCTCCCAGAAACAGACTAGTTGTCTACTGTACCTATTTCTATATGTCTCTGATCCATTATTTGCCTGTGTTCTAATAAAAAATCTCTTAAATGGACCATGAAGAAATGACCCCTGTGGCATAACATGGGGAGATGATCTGGGGCCAGACTGTGCCCAGGATTAGATAACTGCTCCATGGATTGTCCCCTCCACTGGGAACAAATGGGAGCAAGAAAGGAATTGTGGGGATTCTCTAAGGCTTTGTCTTGACTAATGCTGTAAGTCGAACTAAGTTAAACTAGTTAAGTTATGTTTCAGAGTAACAGCCGTGTTAGTCTGTATTCGCAAAAAGAAAAGGAGTACTTGTGGCACCTTAGAGACTAACCAATTTATTTGAGCATGAGCTTTCGTGAGCTACAGCTCACTTGAAGTGAGCTGTAGCTCACGAAAGCTCATGCTCAAATAAATTGGTTAGTTAAGTTATGTAACTTGTTGATGTAACTTACATCAACTTAAAGTGGTGTCTACACTGTGCAATGTCAAAGGGAGACGCTGTCCCGTTGACATAGCTTCCGCCTCTCATTGAGGTGGAGTACGGAAGTCAATGGGAGAGTGCTCTCCTGTCGATTTAGTGTATCTTCACCAGACCAGCTAAATCGATGCCGCTGCATTGATGGCAAGGTTGCTGGTTTAGTGTGGTAGTGAAGACAAGCACTAAATCACTGATATCTTCCCTGCATTCCACCACAAGAGGGTGAAGTTTCCTAGAATCCCAATTGCAGGGCTGAGCGAAAGGCATTTTTTTTACAAGAATGATGTAACAGATGCAACATAGTGGTCATTTTAAACCTGTGCAACACCAGTTTGAGGTTTCTTTTTTACAACATTTTTTAGCAACTGATTATGTAAACAAGAGTTCTCTTTCTGTTGCAGGAGTATGTAATCTCTGCATGCTTACAATCCAAACTGTTTGTAAATCTTGGCTGGTTTCCACTTTTAAAGGTTATGCAGCTCAGTAATCTCTACAAATACCAAGCTGCAATAACCTGTATTTAAACTTCAAATGTCTTTGGCAGATTGTCCCCTGTTTTTATCATGTCCTGGAAAATGTAAATGTCCTTTAGGAGGTAGCAAAGGGTTTATATGACAGACGAGATCCTGCCACCTTCTCTTACTTAGATTAGAACTTCCTCTACATGTAAGTCCCATTATAAAAAAAAAAAAATGGAACTATTTACAGAGTAAGGCACTACTCAGCATGAATGAGGGTGGCAGAATTTATCTCTGTTATTAAAACCTTCTGAAACAGTGGGAGTTTCTCTGGCTCCAGATATTCCTCGGCTAAGAGACAAGAGCTGTTATTTTGTTACAAGTCACTGAATTCAGCGCTGTGCGACAAATAGTGCAGAGAGATTCCAGTGTCTATAAAACCTCCAAACACAGCAGAAACGCTGATACCAGGCATTTGTTCACCTCGAGTCTCCATGTGAAAATGCAGAAATATATCAATTGGCTTTTCAACTAGGCAATCCTGTTAGTGCCTAATAAAGGGACTGAACTGAGATTGCTGGATCCTGCCTTTTATTTACTTGCACCCCAGGCAACACCATAGAGTCAGTGATATAGAAAGGTGTAAATCAGCACATATTCTGGCCCCAAATCTCTTTTCATCCAAATAGCTGTACAGCTGGAAAAGGTGGTTAGGGGGACAGGAAACAACATGTTAATGTAAATTATTTCCTTCCTATTCTCCACCGTAGTTCTCCTCAATTCTTTTTGATCTGTTTTGCCTGTGTACTCAACCACGCCAGGGGACTAGTTCCCTGCCTAACCCTCAGGGAAAAACCAAAGGGAGCAGCCATAGGAGAACAAAATGTGCAACGTTAGTGGGAACTGAGGGTACTGAACACCTCACAGGACTGGATTCTTATTTTCCAAATATATGTCACGTTGTCTCCACTCAGGAAAAGTAGTTAATAACTAATAAAAATTAAAGCAACTATTTGATCTGATATGTCATTGATTTTAAGCCTTATCAAATGAATCTTTAATTTGTAATTGATTAAGAGCCTGGTTCTGTTCTCCTTACTCATACTGAGTAGTATTTTACACTCTGAATAATACCATTGGCTACTAAGCTTGAGTAAGGGTGGCAGAATCAGGCCTTTAGGAAGTAAATTAAAAGTATATGGATGACATTCCAGAGTGCAATCCAGACCAGTGAGGGGCTGTGTCTCCCCTGCCCTGCAACCTTGAGAGTATCACCAGTGCTTTACCGTTGTAGCTCTCACCTGGGCCGCTAACAGCCTGCCAGCATGCAGGTAACACCCTGAGTGTCTGTCTGTATCGCTGCAGTCCTGCCAGCCCACTCCAGGTACGCTCTGGCTTTCACCAGCATACTCCCAGTCCCAGATTTTCCCCAGAAACATGTGATTAGCACTGTCCAGATATATTACGTCCATTGTCCCTCTAAGGGGATCAAGGTACAACAACTTGCCACCTCACTTCTATAGTTCAGTCACCCTTTGAGATGCAATTTCCTGAAAGTGACACCTAGATAAAGTTCTTTCCAGCTGAGAGCAAGGAGACATGGAGTCTGGTAGGGAAGAAGTGTTATGCTGTTTCTTTGCCCATGTGTATGCACAGGCACCAACTTGCCAAAGTGCCAGGGGGCGCTCAACCTCTTGGCTCAGCCCCAGGCCCTGCCCCCACTCCACCCCTTCTCCCCAGGCCCCACCTCACCATGCCTCTTCCCCCCCGCTCTGTTCCACCCATGCCCCGGCTCTTCCCACCCCCGCTCTGCCCCTGCCCTGCCTCGTTCCGCCTCCTCTCCCAAGCGTGTGGTGTGCTTGCTCCTCCCCACTCCCTCCCAGCCTCCTGCATGCTGCAAAACAGCTGTTCGCAGTGGGCGGGAGGCATGGGCGGGAGTAGACGCTGATCCATGGGGCCCGCACACAGATGGGAGGCGCTGGGGGGTGGGGAGAAGCTGATAGGGGCTGCCGGTGAGTGCTCAGCACCCACCAATTTTTCCCATGGAGTCTGTGCTTATGTGTATGCTGAAATGCAGGTTTTCTTTGTCTTATTCCTTTGCTCTCTCCTATCTGAGTTTATATGCAAATTGAGGTAAACACACATCCATTTGTTTAAGAGAGGCTTGCATGACCAGTTCTACCTAATTGGGGCTACATGGGTTTGAACATATGCCTTTAGTATCTTACTGGGGATTTCATAACTTCACACATGATGTTGCTTCAAACATTTCACCATATTATTTACCAGCAAGTTATTTGTTTTAAAATGATACCTCACAAAGCATATTCTGTACAAAGATTATTATAATAGTGTGTAGGGTGTAAATACAGGGGTGCATTGGCTCACACTATTCTAGCTTTTTTCACCTTTTACTTTATTACTCAGGTTTTAAGTTTCAGGTTGAGTATATCACTTTTCAGATTTATATTCAGCTACTTATTAGCATGGATACATATTAAATATGGTTCATGGACTTGCCAAGACTGAGTGCTGGAGTTTTCTGGTTTCCTTTCTCAACGCATTCATTCAATTGAGAACAGCGCATACATCAAAAAGGAAGTACAAGAATATTGGCCATATCACTGGTCTTTTAAATCAAATCTTTGGTCATATCTGTCATCTTGCAATACAAATCTTTGCAAATTAGATTAGAATGTGAATAATGTTTTGTCATCTGACAAGTGATTGTCCAGTTCTCCAGTATAATTCCAAATAACCGGAGATGCAGTGTTGAAAAATATTTAACTCATGTGGTTTATTAGAATGTGGCTAGAGCAATTATTAGCTCTTTAAAACAAATCAGAAATTGATTATGGATTTTTGAAGTTTGGGAAAATGCCAAGTCCTTTGAGATACACGGATCCACAAACAACCTCAAAGATGTTTCTCTTTATTTGAGAAAAACCTTCACATAAACTAGGGTGAAATATACAGACTCTTCCTTGCCTCAAGGTTTTGCTTCAGAAGAATCTGTCTAAGCAACTTAAACCTTCAAAGTTGGCCTATTGTAGGTCAGCTTTTAACTATCTGTGACTTCTAAAAGGGCTGCAAGAACTACAACTGTGTCATAACTGTAGATATGTTTGACGTAATGATGTTCTCTGTATACTGTGTGTGTGTGTGTGTGTGTGTAACCACAGGTGTCGGCTTCTTCCTTTCCCTGGGGGTGCTCTACCTCCACTCCCGCCCTGCCTCTTCCTGTCTAGTTCCAACCCCTGCCCCAAGTGTGCCCCATCCCCGCTCCTCCTACTCCCTCACAGCACCTTCTGCACGCTGCGGAATAGCTGATCCGCAGTGGGTAGAAAGCACTGGAGGGAGGGGGAGGATTTGATTGCAGCCGGGAGGTGCTAGAGGAGAAGGGGGCAGCTGGCTGCCAGTGGGTGCTAAGGACCCATTAATATTTTTCCATGGGTGCCCATGCCCCGGAGCACCCGTGGAGTCGGTGCCTATGTGTATAAGCATCTGTTACTTTGCCCCGCACAAACTTCTTTCCATTTGACAATGATGGCTGGTCATGGTACTTCTGAAAAATCAGAATGATCACACACTTTTGAGCTCGAGGTCGATTTTTTTGCACGCTGACCTGTGTGGGAAGTCAAATGTTGGAGAGTTGAAAACAATGTTAAAGGAACTGGCAAAACATTGTGTGCAAAAATTTTGTGAAAAAGTATTTACTAGCATTACCCAGCAGCTCTAGGTTAGTTCTAAGGAACAAACCCTGGTAGCAGAAAGAGTCCTGCTCCCTGAGGCAGAATTCCTGCACAAGCCTTCCCCAGGGCAATGTCCCTCAAGACTGGTCAGTTCCTATACGACACAACCTATTCCTTAAGTATATGTCACATGCCTCACTGAATTTTTAAGTGTGTGGGGAAATAAACAGCGGGGATCACAGAACATGGTGTCCTGCTGCAACACTGCCCAATAGGTAAAATGCTTGTTTGAATCTGTCATGATGCCTTTCTGTAAATATTTGTTTGTATGCTGTTGGCCTGGCTTTTACTGGTGGGCTTCCAAACTGATAGGGTTCTGCGTTGGTAAAATGAAGTTTGATCCAAAGTTTTTCAAGCAACCACATGAAGTTACAAGCAAGATTTTGTTTTCAAATCTGTCAAGTGTACAGATTCTGTAACCGAATAAATATTCCACATAGACTAGCAATTTAGCACTTCATTTGCAAGGAATAGTGCTCCTCTCTGACCTTTCTTCCTTATTTTAAACATTAGGTATTTATATCCCCCAGTCTTGAGTCCACTCCCACCTTTCCAAAAATATTAATTCCAATTACAGTTTGAACCTGCCATTTGCTGATGTATCAGAATACCAGACTTTGTGAAAACAAGGCATAAAGTGAGTACAGGCAGGGCCTGATTTCAGAGGAGTTGAGCAGCCATAGCTCCCTCTAGCCTCCTAAGCATCCCCTCCTGGCTTGAGGTCACGCTGCAGCACCCTGCCTCTTCTTACCCCTCTCCGGGGCCACGTAAGAACTCTGCATAGTCTTCACATCCAATCACACATCCTTCTGTGGAGAGAGGGAGGCTGTCTGTTTTTTCATTAACACAAAGTTCAAAAAAATACTCCTCTTTCAGCTGGGCACAGCCTTCCTGAGGTACTGTTCCATCCTGTTCTTTGAGCAGCTAGAGAAGATGAAAGGCCTGACCTGCCTTCTTTGCCTTCTCCCAAAAGAAGAACAAAACTTTCAGCTGGGTCATCTCACCCACCCCAAGTCCCTTCTTTGGAGACCATCTCTCCCTACAGGTTCACTCTCACTGCAACAGACTCTGACTCTGTGTAACCCAAGGTGCAGCCCCAGCCCCCTGAACTGGCCCACCTGGGAGCACCTCCTCTGGCACAAGGGCGCTAGACTTAGTTTATTCACAGAGGCCAGCCACCTGTGACACTCCTATTGAGGTGAATCTGTGATCTTTTTGTCGGGGTAGATTTTTTTTTAACAGTATCCAGTCAAGTCGTTTGAAGAATAACCAACTATAGTTTTAGATTCTAGCCCCACACCTACCATTCATCTGCTAGGTTCACAGTTTTGCTCTCTTCCTCTATCCCTGCATAACCCCACATAGAGACTACTACTGAGCAGTGGTCTGCAGTGCATAACAGTGTTGCAGAGTCCCCTTCAGGGGCTCTGAGGTTTCATTTCATTTTAGCCCAGGAACTGACCCAGGGATTGTTACAGCAATTCTCATTCACTAACATTTTGCTCTCTGTGTTGCAGGGCTTAGGTTCTTCATCTCTGGCGGTGAAATGGACAGCACTGTAGTATTGCCAGCCTCCTGAATACATTGCAGGTTATTTTACTCCTTACAAAAGGAACCTTTATAAAACAGAATATATGCTTCCAGGGTGTTCCATTGTGAGGGAGGCAAGAACAGTTAAGCATCTAAAATGATTGTACTTACTTGACAGTTTTTGTTTATCTTCTGTTTGTGTTCATTATTTCAACTGTGCTTGGTCATTAAATATAACCCTTAAAATATGTTCTAGCCCTAATTAAATTAGGTGATGACACACTTTGTTGTTGATGACAGTGACGGCTGACTCACTTGACATTGTTAAATCCATATTAGAATTCATTTAGCATTCAAAACTACTATCCTGCTCACTGATTTTATATAGACACACACACACACACACACAGTAAATTCCCCTAAATTATTTAATGTGATTATAAATAATCTTTACTGTATTTTTAGGGGGTGGGGGGAGATAAATTTCTCCATGATACATTTCCCAGTTTATTAAATAGATATAGTAAAGGACTCTTTTTAATTTAGCAGAAAAAGCCACAAAATCCAGTGGCTGAAATTTGAACTCAGCAGAGTTCACACTGGAAATAAGATGCACATTTTACAAAGTGAAGGTAAGTAACCATTGGAAAGGATTACCAAAGTATGGTACATTCTCCATCAACTGGAGTCTTTCAAATAAGATATTTTAAAGATATGCTGTAGTCATTGGGTTTGGTGCTGGAATCACTGCACAAATTTATAGCTTGTGTTATGCAGGAGATCAGACTAGATGATCATAATGGTCCCTTCTGACCTTACCTATGAATCTATGGGGGAAAAAAGCAAATTTGTTCTTGGTGATTTCCTTACATGGCTTCTTGGTCCACTCAATGTGTATTAGCCTAGGATGAATAAAACGGAGCCTTAGGCAGGCAAGTTATAAACCAGTTGTCCCAGATGTAACAATTGAATATCAAGCCTATATTTCTGTAAGCACAATGCAAAACCTTCAAGAATCAAAACATTTGGATGTGCAGAGACTGAATACAAAACTCTGTACAAATACAGTTCAATTTAGTTTTACATAACCTGGTGAAAGGAAGCAAACTCCAAAATTAAATCTGGCATTTCATCCTTATGTGACCGTTGAGAGCTCTGTGGTCTTATTGCATGTGGAGTCTGCAGTGGAGATGGCTCTGGAGCCACACAGCCCCAGTAGAAGTTCTAGGTGCAGTTGCCTCACTGATAATTCCAGTAGTAGAGAAAGGAATATGGCCATTTAGTTACCCTGGGATTAGCTGTAGTGTGCTGCCCCTCAGCACGGAGCCAGCTGTGCTGGTTAGTGGGCAGAGGGATGGGACTATGAGCATGACCCTTTTGAAGAATCCAGTGCCAGTAGCAACACTAGTCATGAGCAATCTTTTGCTCAGGGGACTACAAGGACTTGCACTGGGATCCATCCCCGTGTGGGTGCACAACAGGGGAGTCTGAATGCTTTGGGATATCTGGGTGGTTTCTTATTTAACTAGGTTTATACTGTGGAAAAGATATTTGTCATGTGAATTACAGCAATGCAAATGGTTGCATCAATTACCTTTCTGCCAAAATGCTCTAGGTGTTGCATAAATCCAGAAAAACTGGCTGTTTTTCTGCCTTCTCTCACCTCCTGCCAGCTCACCTTTTCCCTTTCTTTTCCATACCTTTGGGTGTTTCTGTCCTTTTTCCCCACACAGGAAGGAGTTTGATTTTTCTGCCCCCATCCTAATTTTAAAGCAGAGAACCTGAGGCAGCAAGAGGGGGGATTCCTTGTGATTCTGGACAGAAGACAAACCAAACATTTGGGGAGACCTGCCCACATTAATCTCCTCTCTGGGGGATGGAGGTGAATTACTGCTTTGGGGAGTCAAGGAGAGGCTTGCAGGAGGAGGTAGGTACTATCTAAGGTTCCTAAGCCATGCTAGAGGAGAGCTTCCTATCTGTGAAATTCCTAAAACTGCACAGCAGGAAAATGTAGCTGCCATGCATAACTCCTAAGCTCTGCTTTAGCAGAGCTCCATGTCTGTGTGGCTTAGGAACCTGAGGTGGCAGCTGCTGTTTGCGTTTTACTCCTCATGTCGTTACTTGCAATCTGCTCCACCAGTCTGGTACAGTCTAATAATTGCCTCCCCCCATCTCCCCTCCCTCCCACGTACACTCCTGAATAGCACCTAAACCCCACAGGAGTGGTATTTGTGACAGACTGACAATTCCCTGCAATATCCTGGATGAACTTTATTGAATTAAGTTAAACTTCCCTGAATTAAGTTAATACAATGGATCCCCAAAGGTATTAAAAATGCAAATGTGTATGTGTTATTGTGGAATTGTATGTAGTTCCATGGAAATTGTAAATAGGAGAAGAGCAGGGGGTGATTGTAACATCTCCAGAGAAATCACCCTCCAGGACAGGTTCGCATATACAAGTTCAAATTGGATTCTCCAGGGACCAACAGACAAAGAAAGGGTTTTAAACTGGCTCAAGACCTTCTTCCTGATCCAGAAAATGGACAGGACCCCTGGTCCACAGAGGACACCAATTCTTAGGGCAGGATTGGAAGGACTGGACCAGCAAGAATCCTTGGTAGAGTTGGGGTTAATTCTGTTAAAGTTATTAGCATGTGTGGAGGTTCTTTTATTGTTTTGAATGTGTTTTCTCTCTAATGCTTTTTATCTTAGGAATAAAGTAGGCTTGCATAGGAAGTGCGCTGTGGTAACTTATAACTGTTGACAATCACTCTGTTATCAGTCTCTGGAGAGAAAGCAAACAAGTGTCCTTGGGCAACCTGTCTGTGCTGGGAAATACACAGTGAAGCCAGGGGAGCTATGCAACCTGGGAATACCCTAGTCAGAAGGGAGAGAGATACTTCTCCACTCAAGAAAGGCAAGGGCTTGGGAGCTGGAAGCCTCAAGAGTATGTACCCTTGCTGAACCACTGAGGGGAAATACAGGTGCAATTGCCCTGAACTGTGGCAGAATTCCTCTGGGATAATGCAAATACAGATTTTGCTTTAGTTATCCATTTCCACTTTGAATCTTTTGGAATTACTTAATAAATGTTGACAGGTTTCAGAGTGGTAGCTGGGTTAGTCTGTATCAGCAAAAAGAACAAGGAGTACTTGTGGCACCTTAGAGACTAACAAATTTATTTGGGCATAAGCTTTCATGGGCTAAAACCCACTTCATCAGATGCATGCAGTAGAAAATACACTAGGAAGATATATATATTTTCTACTGCATGTATCTGATGAAGTGGGTTTTAGCCCATGAAAACTTATATATATACACAGAGAACATGAAAAAATGGGTGTTGCCATACCAACTCTAATGAGACTAATCAATTAAGGTGGGCTATTATCAGCAGGAGAGAAAAAAACTTTTGTAGTGATAATCAGGATGGCCCATTTCAAACAGTTGACAAGAAGGTGTGAGTAACAGTCGGGGAAAAATTAGCATGGGGAAATAGTTTTTAGTTTGTGTAATGACTCATCCACTCTCAGTCTTTATTCAAGCCTAATTTAATGGTGTCCAGTTTTCAAATTAATTCCAGTTCTGCAGTTTTTCGTTGGAGTCTGTTTTTGAAGTACCTGTACATGTACATTGGCCAAACCAGACACTCTCTATGCAAAAGAATAAATGGACACAAATCAGATGCCAAGAATTATAACATTCAAAAGCTAGTCGGAGAACACTTCAACCTCCCTGGATACTCAATTACAGACCTAAAAGTCGCAATTCTTCAACAAAAAACTTCAAAAACAGACTCCAATGAGAAACTGCAGAACTGGAATTAATTTGAAAATTGGACACCATTATTTTTTTTCCTCCTGCTGAAAATAGCCCACCTTAATTGATTAGTCTTGTTAGAGTTAGTATGGCAACATCCGTTTTTTCATGTTCTGTGTGTATGTGTATATATATGTATGTATGTATGTGTATATATATCTTCCTACTGTATTTTCCACTGCATGCATCTGATGAAGTGGGTTTTAGCCCACGAAAGCTTATGCCCAAATAAATTTGTTAGTCTCTAAGGTGCCACAAGTACTCCTTGTTCTTTTTAATAAATGTTGTTGAATGACATATAGTCAATCATCACTGCCATACAATTCCTAGCTTGCTGCATAATTTGGCCCTGAATGTTTATGTTCAAATAAAAATATGGGAAATAGTAGGTTTTACTACATTCAGTCTACCACCATCATACAGTACAATTATCACAATAGGAACAACTTAAAAGTATGAAACTGTTGCAAAAGCTTCTATTTTTACACTGAGTAATTAAAAGTTCTAGTGCAACAGCTGTAATTATGTCTCATTCCTCAGCAGTCAGATCTAAGAATTTATTGTGAAAGGCTTCTGTGCGAGATGAAAAGGCAAAGCATGACGGGATGTTGCCCCAAGCAGTACAGTTGGCTCTCTCTGTTGGAACAGCAATTGATGGGCCAAGTTTGAATCACTTTTTGAAATGGTGTACAACTTGTATTAAAACTTCTAAGAGCAGAGAAGTCTATGTGCAAACTGGAAGTGAAAATAGTAATTCTCAAGCACACAACCATCTCTTCTGGCTCTGTGTTTGTTTCAGACTTTCCATTTTCTTCCATTGCCTCTGGGCTCCTCCCTCATTTCTGCCTGCAAATCTCTCCAGCCCCGCCTCTGGAGCATTGTATTTCTGTGACAGTGATTTCACTCTATCTCTTCCTGAATGCCTCATGTATAACTTCATAACTCCTTACCTTGACTGCCGCAGCCCTCTTACCAAGGTTTGCCCAAGTCTCCAGTTTCAGAACCCAAGATCTGTAGAATGCCACTGCCTGCCTTGTCACACATACAAAAAAGTGCAACTAGGATCACCTGCATCTGAAACAATTCCACAGGTTCCCCATTTATTGAAAAAACTCAGTTAGAAATATTCCTCCTCCTTAATTTTAAATCTCTCAAATATTATTACATTTATCTATTTGTATAACAGCAGCGTCCAAGAACCCCAGCTGGGATTGGGTTCAGTTTTGCTAAGTGCTGTGCAGACATAGTTCCTGCCTCAAAGATCTAACAATTTAAATAGAAAAAGACAAAGGGGGTGGGGGGAAAGAGATACAAATACAGTGATGAGGAGCTGGCTGGAATACATATGTTTATAGTTCATAATTGTTTTTTAAAATATTTCCTATTATCTATTTTGAATACATATTATTTTGTTAATTGCCATGGACTAATCCTTTTAGTCTGAATTCGATCCCATTTACCTCTTAGACTTTGTCTCTCTCTCTCTGCTCTTTTAGCACTGATATCATCCCTACTCATTCATCTGCTGTCAGTTGTCTTATATTTAAATGGTAAATTCTCCAGGGGCAAGGACCATGTTTTTGTAATTGCACCAAACACCCGTACAATCCAACAAGGCTGGGGCCTCTAGGACCACAGTCCAAATAATAAATACAATAATAATATATCTAGGCACTATTCTTCTTCTTGGAGTGACAGAGGCTAAAGGGTGAAATCCTGGCCTCAGTGAAGTCACTTGCAAAATTCCTAAGGTGGAATCCATGAAGAAACTTGGATGCCTAAGTCCTGTTTTTACATACAATCTACGAAACTTTTGCTGAATGCTGTAGGCATCTAAATTTATGTGGCATCTAAGCTTTTCAAAGTAAAAACTAGCGCCTAAGTTTCTGTCTCTGGGCGTATGCACTGCTGGCTCTCTCTAGGTGTTGTGCATAAGATCCAGGGAAAGAAAGACATTCGGTCACCTAACTCGCTCAAGGGGCCTGATCTGGTAGGCATGCTTGGCGGGTGCCCACGGGATTGAGCCCCATTCAAAATCCAGCTGGAGGAGATAGTGGGGCTTCTAGTAGTGCTGGTGCTGCCCACCTTACAGCTTTTAGCCCATTGGTCAGAGAGTTTACCTGGGATGTGGGAGACTTAGGTGTAAGGGGAATTGGAACTGGAGTCTCCCATCTTTCAGGTGAGTGCTCTAATCACCAACTATGGGATATTCGGATGTGGGGAGTTGTTCAGTATCTCTGTTGAAGCTGTTTCACTGTGGATAAATAAGGAAAGAGGGGTTGGAACAGGAAGATTTGATCCAGGGACTGCTGCCCCCTAATCACTGGACTACAGAATCATTGTCTCTCACTCTCTCTGGACACCTCCTCCTCCTTGTGTGAAAAAAAGGCAAGTATCTAACAGGTTCCTGCAAGAAACTACACTTAAGCCAGGAGAGGGGTTCCTCTTTCTGGCTCACTAGGAGTGTTATGCGCCTCCCTGCAGCTTGGACTTTGGCACCTATCTCTGAGAAAGGGGCAGGGATTAGTACATCGGCATCTCACATGGCTAGCTTAGCCAACTCCCCACCTAGCATGCTGGCTTTTGTGCATTGCATTCTTAGGTTCCTATCTCTCCCCATTCATTGTATAAGGAGCTTAAGTGCCTAACTCAGCCTTTATGGATCCCATTGTGGATCCCACTGTTGTTCCTGTGATTTTTCAAGGCACCTAAAAGTTAGATGCTGTGATGCTCAGCGTTGCAATGCCTGAATCCCTTAGTGGACTTCAGCATGGCCAGGATTTCGCCCTAGGTTAGATGCAAAGTTAGGTTCTGATCCTTCTCCTATTAAAGTAGGTGGCTCTTAATTTGCTTAGTCTTTGGTGCAAAGAGAACAATTTTACTATTTACAATTCACTCTTGGTGTTGGCTCTGAGATCTGAAACTGTCAATAGGTGCTGTCAAGATTCCTTCCCCACTCTGAACTCTAGGGTACAGATGTGGGGACCTGCATGAAAAACCCCCTAAGCTTATTTTTACCAGCTTAGGTTAAAACTTCTCCAAGGTACAAACTATTTTACCTTTTGTCCTTGGACTTTATTGCTGCTACCACCAAGTGTCTAACAAAATATAACTGGGAAAGAGCCCACTTGGAAACATCTTTCCCTCCAAAATCCTCCCAAGCCCTACACCCCCTTTCCTGGGGAAGGCTTGGTAAAAATCCTCACCAATTTGCATAGGTGAACACAGACCCAAACCCTTGGATCTTAAGAACAAGGAAAAAGCAATCAGGTTCTTCAAAGAAGAATTTTAATTGAAGAAAAAAGTAAAAGAATCACCTCTGTAAAATCAGGATGGTAAATACCTTACAGGGTAATCAGATTCAAAACACAGAGAATCCCTCTAGGCTAAACCTTAAGTTACAAAAGACACAAAAACAGGAATATACATTCCATTCAGCACAACTTATTTTATCAGCCATTTAAACAAAACAGAATCTAACGCATATCTAGCTAGATTGCTTATTAACCCTTTACAGGAGTTCTGACCTGCATTCCTGCTCTGGTCCCGGCAAAAGAAACACACAGACAGAGAGAACCCTTTCTTCCCCCCACCCCTCCAGCTTTGAAAGTATCTTGTCTCCTCATTGGTCATTTTGGTCAGGTGCCAGCGAGGTTATCTTTAGTTTCTTAACCCTTTACAGGTGAAAGGGTTTTTCCTCTGGCCAGGAGGAATTTAAAGGTGGTTAGCCTTCCCTTTATATTTATGACAGGTGCAATTAAAAAAGATAAGGGAGGATAGTGGAAAAGATAATTTGCTTTTAGATGAATTTGCTTTTTAGAAGAAAGCAAAAATAAAGATACTGCATCTGATATACCAGAATCAGCAGCAGTTTTAATTGGAAACAAGATTACTTCATGGGGTAAATTATAAGTCTGATGCAGAAGGCATTTGTCTGCAGGGTCCTTTTTATCTGTACTTGCTCAATTTTCATTTTTGAGATCCAGTGACAAGATGTGATTAAAAAGAGATATGAAAAAAATACTTTCGGCTTTGTTCAATACACAGGGAGAGTGATTTATTAACAAGAACAAAGGACTTCGGGTGTCAGGGTTCTGGCACCTTTTGCAGTTAATAAAGTGAGGATTTTCAAGAGTGAGTCCCTGAAGTTAGGCACCCGAAGAAGTGACCTGATTTTCAAAAGTGTCAAAACTTTTGACCTCAAGTATTTTGCCACAGGTTTTCAACCTACACAATTGAGACAATCATATCTACTTCACAAGGGTGTTGTGACAATTCAGCAGTTAATGTTTATAAAGTGAAAATCCTCCAGTGGCTGGAAGACTAGTGGTCCGTTAACAATTGTTCCTTGTAAAGCTCTTTTATATGTTGGCAACTATGCCAGGACAAGCAGCAAATGTACATCTCCAGCAGTGGGAGGTTGAGATGGGGAACAAAACACTTGACTCACCTTATTTATAAAATGTGTCCATTAAATTTGGGATTTATCCCCCAAAATCATTTTATTACCTTTCCCCAAAATCCTCAGCCTGGTCCTATGCATTGGGGTGTGGTCACAGGGGACTGGAATTGGTCCCTTTTGGTGATGGCAGCACAAAATTGTTTTGTGTGCCCACCCCAAAATGCTAACCCATTGTCTGGATGTAATGGACCACTGCTGTGACCTCTGCTGGAGTGAGACTACTCTGCCCATTAACTTCCAATGGAAGAGCTACAATTAGCAGGTACATTCTGCTGGAATAGCACACAGTGATATTTGATCCACACTCTTAGGCTCATGTCCTGCAAACACACATGTGCTTAACTTTACTACCATGAGAAGTTCCATGGTAGTAAAGTTAAACACATGGGTAAGTGTTTGCAGCATTGGGGCCTTACTCATTTCTGGCAAAGCTGAAGACCATGGCTCACTATTCTCCAGTAGAGCCCCAAGAACTGGCAGTAGTTTAGATGTGCCATTACTAATTTATCTGTGTATAAATTACTTTTTGTATTTTTTTTTAAATGCATTTAATTCTTTGAGCTTTGCATAAGGCAATGATGAATATTCCTATTAAGAGAGAAAAATCATAATGGATAATATTAAGTGCTTCTACTTTATAGGGAAAATGATGTTTTAGATCATCCCTTGGTCTCACTTTATGAAAATTCTATATAAAGCAGCCTTTGCCAGTTTTGCAGACACTATAATTAGCAATGTGATTAGAGTGTTACTTTAGCATCAGCACCCTTCAGAATAAATAGGAAGCTTGAACATAACTGTGGTTCTTGACTTCTTACTTTTTGTTTCAAAATGCTGCCCTAGATTGTCAATGGAATGGGATCTACATGTAGATTAATCATGAGGTCAGATCCTCAGTGTGGCTGAAGAGCACTTTGTACAGTTGACAAAGGTTGGAAGAAAGGTGCCCTTTCCATTACCCTCATCCTAAGGTTGCTCTGCACTTAGCCAGTCTTCCCATACAGATTAGAGCAGCCAGAAAATTGCCCTAACTGCACTAGATGGCAATGGGCCCCATGGGGGCCTTATAGGAGCTGGGGATCACTGGTACATATGGGAACCCCCCTATGATCCCTCTCCTATGTCAACAGGATGGGGTGAGATTATTACGGGTGTTCATTCCACTATCTAAGAATCCCGCTGTGAAATAGAGCCAAATCCACTGGGCTCAGGACAACTTTGGGCCAATGGAAAGGTGCAAATTGACTGATGCTGAGGATCAGGGTTGTAATCTTCAGTGTGTTGTATAATAATCACAGTGTCTGCAACAACAGTAAAAAAAAAGTTATTAGAGTAAGTTACCACTACAATAACAGACTCTGGGAGTCTTTAACAGAAATGACTAAGCAGGAACCACCATTTATAAAGCTGGTTTTATGAGTTGTTGTGAACGTGTTATGGTGAGCCATGATGTGTCAAACTGTAGGGAGCTAGCAGAGAAGGAGGTAGACACCCGGGTCAGAAGAACATTACATTTTTTTCAGTATAAGAGTATATAATATCTTTTAAACAATGGCTCTAGGGTAATATGTCCACTACGAGTTTAGAATTCCCCATTATGAAGATATGTACTGAATCTTAGTTTAAAGTCTTAATGTTTTCAACATTATATGATTTAACATTTATCTCTATTGTTCATCAGCTGCTCTTTAATTTTGGCAAGGAAAACAAGAAGCTTGATAGTGGAGGCAGCTTTAGCATTTATGTGTGGGCCTGTGTGACGGTTTGGGGGAACTGTACAACCTATGAACTCTGGTTGATGCTATGAAGTTTTTGTTGTGAATGCCTCTTTGTGGATGTGGAATCCACCATTTGCTCATAAAGGCTATGTCATGGTCTAGATAATACTTACTCCTGACATGAGTGCAGGGGACTTGACTAGATGACCTCTCGAGGTCCCTTCCAGTTCTATGACTCTATGACTCTGTGTCCCTCCCAGACCAGGTACAATGGTGAGTCGTTAGAACATTATGGCCACCTGGGAAAATGAGCTAGCTCAAGCCTAGGAGAACCAGTTTTCTCTTACCTCACTGCAGGAGGCTTGCGTTTAGATTGTGGAAAATCTCCAGACTCGGGACAAAGAAATCAAGTTGTTGATGCCACCCTTTAAAAATCACAAAGCCCCACAGGAAGCTTTTGGGCAGGAGAGGGGAAGAGGCAGACAGGTTTTCATAGCAGGGGATCCTGTTTAATAGCGGACCAGCCAAAGTCAGAGAAAACTAGCTGAGTTAGAGAGAAGGCTGCTTGTTTTGGAAGGAAAGTCATATACAGGTTTAGGGGAAGGATCCTGGGTAACTAAGAGGGCTCTGTCCAATGCCAAACAACTTTCCAGAGTTGTGAGGAAACTGAAGCATGGGATATGAATGTAGGTGTGTCTATTATTTTTTCAAGATCTGTGTAACTCTTGTGCTGTTATGTAAAGAGCAGTGGCATTTTAGAATTCAATGGGAAAGCTGTCTTTGTGTCTATTGGCTTTTGCTATTGCATGCCCCTGAAGAGGTAACCCAGAGTGCCCCCAAAGCTGGGGGAGAGTGTGTTTAAGCTATATGGAAAACTCAGGGGTCACTGCTGGTTTCAGGGACTTGAGAGTTGTACTGCAGGGTCTCAGTTCTTAGAAGAGGGTACTAGACAGAGAATCTGTACCCTGAGAATAAGCCTAGAGACCCCAACCCAGGAGCAGAGGCTGGTCTCTGTTCAGACTTAAAGCCATGCCACGGTTCTACATGATCCCCTCATACAGTCTGATGGGCGTCCATTAGAGAGGCACTTCATTAGATCTGTGACAGACTGAAAAAAAACATTTTTTATTTCAGAGATTTTGAGAAGCATAAGAATGTGGTGGTGGTTACAACTTTATACTATGGAGATAATACTATGGAGCAGATTTGTACTGTAACAGAGTTACTGTGGGGCTGGCCCTGTATGACTGTGGCACATCCAGAGATAGCCCCTAAAAACTGGCTCCTCCCTGCAGGGAAGGACCCCCTGACTCAGGAAGTAATCATGTGAGAGAAGCTGGGGCAAGCTACCTCTGTCCCCTCTCCTGTTCTGTTGTTTCTGAGCTTATGGCTGCGTCTTCATCTGGAGAACTCCTTGTTAACCCAACAAGGAGGAGGCTGTGAGGTCTCACAAGACTATATAGTTAAGAAAAAAAATCTAACACATCAATAAGCATTTATCAAAGACACCTTATCAAACTGCCAGGTGTTTTACAGTCACTACACATGGGCGCTTGCCTGCTGAACACTCTTCAGCTATCAGGTTTCATTCTCTGCTACCACATGCTTTTCTCCTGTCCCACCCCCAGGCGGATTTAGGGAACAAAGAAATTCTAGTCAGGACACTGATCTCCATTTTCAGAGTCAGGAAGGAATTTTCCCCCAGGTCAGATCAGGAAGGACTTTGGGAGGTTTTCGCCACATTCTGCAGTATGGCACGCATATCACTTTATAGGTGTATCTCACCAAATCAGTTACCTGCCCTTGCAGGGGCCTTGGAACACCTCAGTCCCTCCTTTTATCTGCCTGGAGTACACAATAGTTTAGGAGGTTAGTCTAGTCCAAATTATTGGGCTCAGTGTGGGGTAACTGGGTGGGGTTTATTGGCCTGTGATGTGAAGATCAGACTGATCTGGTGGTCACTCCTGGCCTTGAACTCTATGACTGATGATGTCATCATGCTACTTTCTATGGTTTGGACTGTGGATAGTCTCTGGCTTATGCTGATTGGTTCTTTGCTCCAACCCCTTATTTTCCTGCTCTCTGTGCTTCTATCCTCACTTCCCCACCCACCCACCTTAATCCTTCTATATCCCTTCTCCATTCCTTATTCCTTCCATCCAGCTAATCCCCTGATATCAAAACCCCACCCAAAGAACTGTTATAAAATTACCCCTCCAAAAACATCCCACAAAGGGGAAGAAAACTTGTGGAACTAATATGAAGTTTGCAGCCCATCCCACTGTTCACTCTGCTTGTGTTATATCCCATTCCCGCACCCTTTCTCTGTCTGTCTATTACTCCTTACATTTTCTATCACAATGAGGTCTCATTCTCATCTGATCCTTAAATGCTATTGTAACAAAATAAATAATACTAACTCCAAGAGCTAGACTCAGAACCAAAGAAGTCAATATCGGACATTAGGTTAGTTTCTGTGCCTATGTAGCCACTTATAAGCAAAAAAAAAAAAAAGAAAAAAAAGAGAGAGAGTCTAGGTCCACCTGAGTCTCCAGGATAGGGGACTGGCTCCAGCCTTCTAGAATAGGGGGCTGTTAAATGCAAGTGACTCCTTTTTGAGGAATAGGATTAAGTTAGGGTTGATTGCAGTCTTTGACCTGCTCTGCAGCCAGCAGGAAACTAGAAAAACCTCACTTTGAGAGTCTTGTGCAATGGTAATTTTGGGGCTCAATAGTTAAGGAGCTAGCTGGGGAAGGTGGCTCCTAGCCTTGAGCTCAGGGAGGCTTGGGAAGACTTAGACTGGGAATAGTATGTGGCTTAGGCTGCAATTCTGCAAAGCATACTTACACTTAAGTGGAATCCTGTTAACTTTGAGGCCTGAGTAAGTTCTGTTGAATATCCTGAAAATGAGCTGGGCATTTTGGAGCTTGTGAGATTTTAAAGCAGGCGTGAGTCTGAGGGACACTTGGTGGTGTGGCAGTCTTGTAAATGTTATAAGAGTATGCCATCTCTTTTTGTTTTGTTGTTGTATTCCTTAGTATGCATGGGTAACATAAAGCACACTTGTACCTGGAAGAATTAGATCTTTGACTGTTTTTGGGCTACTTGACACCCCAATTGGGCATAGTTTTTTTAGAAATTTGGCCCCTTTTCGAAAAACAATTGGAACCAGAATGAACGTCGTTTACATGGATAGATTAAAATAATTTCAGAGCTATCTAGAAAATTCTGCTATAACTTGCTTGAATTAACAGCTAGCTTTTTATATTTCCATGAAAACTTGATTAAGTATTGTTAATCAATAAATCACCTTCTTGGAAAATTATATTCTAGAACCACAAATCATTTAATTTGCCAGCATGACCCTCCTAAGTTTCAGTACATTCTGTTCACAATCATTCACTTTATATATAGACTTTTGCAATCACGGACTTCCTTATGTTTATTATTATCCTTGAATATTAATCAGAAACGAAACTGTGCTGCAGATCTGCTGCATAAAAGATACAAGCTGGAATTTGTGCAACAGCAGGAAATTGTGCTATACAGTGTCATGCTCCCTATATTTAAAAAAAAAGTCCTAAAAAATTAATGAATACATGCTAAAGAGTGGAACCTAAGAACAACTTGCCCAGTGATGATGATCACTTGAAAATTACCAATTATACTTTTACCAAGCTTGTAAAACTACATGGGGCATCCCTCATTGCGTCTTACGGTCCCCCCAGGGGAGTTGCAGCCTCAGAACCAGAGCACAAGGAGAGCTGAAGGAATACCATTTGGGTGCCAAATGGGAGAGGGTGAGCTGCCAAATACACTGCATGTGGTATCATATATGGAGTCTTACTTTTCTTGCGAAGAATGCATCCTGTGTCAGATATGTCATTGGTGTAACTTCACTGGCATTCCTGTGTGCATAACTTGGCAGGGGAGGGAGACATCAGTAATGGGCTGAAACTGAGCAAGAATCACTTGGAACATTTAGGACTTGACAAAGCACTAAACAATATATGTGAGTGACTACTCCTGAACTTGTGTGGGGACTGAGTGAATGGCCTAATGTGGCTTTTATACAGACTCACATCCTCTGTTTGGCACAATCCAATCCCTGAGTCAACGAAGGACTACAAATTGTGGGTAACACATTTTTTATTAAAATAGGGTTCCTGCCATTTTATTTTGTACTATTTTTAGTTTAACAAAGTTCACTTATTTTAAAATTGTTAAAGATTGGTGTGTTATGTTAGAAGCGTTAACATCTCAGAAGACAGAAACCAGATGTTTGCAGTCTGATAGACATAGATAGTTAACTATAGCAGCACGTGTTGCAATTTTCTCAAATGTATCATCAAGATGTTGTAAATGTTTTGTATAAATTGGAATAAAAATAGCAGATGTGCTGAATACAGGCTATTGAATCATGCCTATTAGACATTGGCTTTCAAAATTCTGTTTTCCAGTTCAGTTTTATCATGTTGACAATATATTCTGTTGTGATACTATATGTTCACCAATCAGCACTGTCAAAAGAATTCAACCTATTATGTAGCCTCATGCCACTGGGAAAATAAATATTTTACCAATATGGATTAATAAGTTGATAGTTATGTATAGTCATCTGAAGCAAAATCCTACAGTGCGTCACCACAGTCTGTAGGTTCCCCATTACTAATATATTCAAACTTTGTGATGCCTGGGACACTGATTATTGATATTCTGTTTGGGGTGAGGTAAATGCTTTTAAATATAAATTGGAATCTTTTCAAAATGAATGGGAATTTTATTGCCTGTACAGGGGAAAAAAAAATCTTTCTATGGGCTACGTCCAAAGCCTATTGAAGTTAACTGGAATCTTTCCATTGATTTCACTGGACTTTGGATCTTGTCCTCAGCCACCAAACTGTTCACTCACAATCTTAACTCTGATACTGCAGCTCTTCATCTGAGGTGGCAGTGTATTATTACCAGTATTGTGGTGGTTCCAAAAGACCTTACTGGGGGGCAAGGGCTAATTGTGCTATGCACCGGCTACCTCCTACCAGCTGTGCAAAACATTTCTCTCATGAAATGAAACAGGGGAAGTTAGTCTGTTCCACTTCTTGTGGTGAAGCAAAAAAATACAAACAACTCACCTTTGAGCTGGAGTCATTTCAATATGAATGAAGTTAGAGACGCTTTTGCTGGTAAAACCTTCAATCTTCTTCAAAGCCATTAATATGGAAGCCACAATTAAAGTGGAATTTACTGAAAATTTCACTTTCACTTTGACCTTTGATGTTGATCTGCATGTTGAATCTGACAGCAGTTACAGTAGCAAGACCATACATGGTGCAGTGTGAGTATCAGGAAAAAATTAAAGAGGCCCCCCCCAAATTGCCTCTTTATTTCTTTTATGTTCTACTGTAGAAAAAAATACAACTAGAGAAATTTGGAATGTTTAGTGTTTTGCTGTGGTAAGAAATAGGGTTGTAGCTGTAGCTATGGGAGATAGCTGATACTGTTCTTTGCCATGTAATCTAGACCCATGTCAGGTGACTGAGGCCAAACAAAGAAAATTTGATCTCTTATCTGCACTCTGCTGTTGTGTTGCACGGTTATTACAAGGGACAATCAAGCAAAATGGGTACAAACTGCACACATTGTCCTATCCAGGTCACCCTTTAAATTTGTCACAGGAACGACACATAGCTATTCACTGAGTGGGAGAGAAACTACTGAGGTGAGCAAAGAGATGAGAGTGATACACATGCTCATACGCACTGTTGCTTACTCTCCTAAAAGACAACTAACAGATCTGGTGTGATGGTCACCCCTGCCCCAGATATAAAGCTCAGATGTCAATCAGTCTGCTGTTTGTGTACAAAAAGTGTCCATATAAAGTAAGAAGGTCCTCACTTGGGAAAATCTGCCCTAATAAGCCCCTTGAAAAATTGCCTTAATTTACAGTAACATGGGAGATGCATCTTGTACTGAATACAGAAAACCGGAGCAGAATGGGACAGATGGAAAGAGAGAGGAGAGAAGCTGTTGATGAGAGGGATGACACAAATCAGGCGGGGAATGGGTCAAGGACAAACATTCCCATTTTGTCTCAGAATCGCCATTATTATCCTTTTTTCCACATTCTTATTCCTGAAACCAAAGGTAATGTTTGCAAGACAGCAATGAATGTAGCAGTGGCAGCAGGTGTTGCTCTCAAGATGGTATTAGTGGGAAATTGGCTAATACAAAGCCCTGAGTCTGCCATTGGGTAACAGAGGCATTGTGCTGAAGCAAATAAGTGGACAATAAGCACACAGACGAAAGAATGTGAATAAAATAAAAATATTATATTCGTCTTATGGTTAGCATATTTGCAGTAAGAGAAAATATCAATATTTGGGTTGCGTTTGCCTTTGCCCTTTGTCCAGCTTTAGCATTTACCTAATGATACAATCAGGATTATGCATTAAACTGAATGATGAGGTATAGGCAGTGTATAGCATTCATAACCTATTTTTGCCCTTGAAGATTATTTATCTGATTATTTCTGGTAGAGTAAGTTGTTGAGCTAAAGGACTTTAAATATACTGGCAGGAAATTGACCATCAGAACCTACAACTTACTGGCAATAAACTTTTAGAAAGATAACAAAACACAGAAGAAACTGTTATGGAAAGGCAGCAGCCACTCCATGTTTTAGATAGCAATTCAGTTTATATTATAAACCTAATTTTCCCTACCTCCTCCTCACCTCTGATCCACAATGAATTCAGTGTCAGCCTAAAAATTGGTATTTGACGTCTGTGGTCAAATTAGACTCTCTTTTAACTAGAGGTGCTAACTGGAGTCCAAAAAGTTTTAACAAAAAAAGGTAAGGAGGACTAAAATAAAACTGAGTGTACCAGACTGATTTAGTTGAGATCTAGTGGATAGGACTAATTTAATTGATTAACCTAATATTAGAAGTTATTAACATTTTAAATAATAATGCCAAATTGATTCATTGGCTAAAATGAGCTTAAAATGGGTGTGACAGATGCCTGCTTAGATCTAAACTTACCTTTTAAAAAAATTAATGAACATACTTTCTTGCTGTTCTCCATAGAATGATGGATGTTGTTTTGTAAACTAATTGCTAGTAAGGCCCCTCAATGGAAAATGAGAAAATACTATTGCTTCCCCCCTCCAATCCTTGCTTGAGAACGAACAATAAATATTCACAATTAAAGTTATTAGATTAATAGATTCAAGGCCAGAAGGGACAATTATGGCCATCTAAGCTGACTTCCTGTATAGCAATTTCACACAATTATTCTTGCCTCAAATTCATATCTTGGATTTGAGCCAGAACATATTTTGTAGAAAGATCCAATCCTGATTTAAAGACTTCAAGTGACTGAGAATCCACCATATCTCTTGGTAAATTGTACTGACCTTTAATTACCCTCACTGCTAAAAGAATTGTGCCTTATTTCTAGCCTGCCTGAATGTATCTAGCTTATCTAGCTTTAGCTTCCAGCTATTGGATCTTGCATATTGTTGTCTGATGGGTTAAAAAGCCCTCTACTATCAGAAATCTTCTTCCCAGGTAGGTACTTATAGATCTTGATCAAATCCTCTCTTAATCTTCTGTTGGATCAGTTTAATAGACTGAGCTTCTTAAGCCTTTCACTGTTATAATAGAAGTATAGGACTGGAAGGGACCTCAGGAGATCCTGAAATGTGGCACCCAGAACTGGACACAATACTCCAGATGAGGCCTAATTAGCGTGGAGTAAAGCAGAAGAATTACCTCTCATGTCGTGCTTACAACACTCCTGCTAATACATCCCAGAATGATGTTTTCTTTTTTTTTGTAAGTGTTTCACTGTTGACTCATATTTAGTTTGTGATCCACTGTGACCCCCACATCGCTTTCCTCAGTGCTCCTTCCTAAGAAGTCATTTCACATTTTGTATATGTGTAATTGATTGTTCCTTCCTAAGTGGAGTACTTTGCATTTGTCCTTATTAAATATCATCCTAGTTTCTTCAGACCATTTCTCCAGTTTGTCCAGATCATTTTGAATTTTAATCCTATCCTCCAAAGTGCTTGCAACCCCTCCCAGGTTGGTATCATCTGCAAACTTTATAAACGTACTCTCAATGCCTTTTATCTAAACCATTGATTAAGATATTGAACAGAATCAGACCCAGAACTGATCCCTGTGGCACCCCATTTGATATGCCCTTCCAGCTTGACTGTGAACCACTGATAACTACTCTCTGGAAACAGTTTTCCAAACAGTTATGGATCTATCTTATAGTAGCTCCATCTAGGTAGTATTTCCCTAGTTTGTTTATGAGATGGTCATGTGAGACAGCATCAAAAGCTTTACTAAAGAAAAGATCTACCACATCTACCTCTTTCCCCCATTCACAAGGCTTGTTACACTGTCAAAGAAAGCTATTAGGTTGGTTTGACATGATTTTTTCTTGACAAATCCATGTTGATTGTTACTTATCACCTTATTATCTTCCAGGTATTTTCAAATTGCTTGCTTGACTATTTGCTCCATTATCTTTCCAGGTACTGAAGTTAAGCTGACTGGTCTGTAATTCCCCAGGTTGTCTTTATTCCTCTTTTGACATATTGGCACTATATTTGTCCTCTTCCAGTCCTATGGAATCTCTCCCATCTTCCATTAGTTTTCAAAGGTAATCACTAATGGCTTCGATATCTCCTCAGCCAGCTCCTTGAGTGTTCTAGGACGTATATCATTAGGCCCTGGTGACTTGAAGACATCTAACTTGTCTCAGTAATTTTTAACTTTCTGTTCTTTCCCTATTTTAGCCTCAGATCCTACCACATTTTCACTGGTGTTCACTATATCAGATATCTGAATGCTACTAATCTTTTTGGTGGAAACTGAAACAAAGAAGTCATTTAGCTCTTCTGCCATTTCCTGTTATTATCTTTTCCCCTTCATTGAGCAATAGGCCTACACTGTCCTTAGTCTTCCTCTTCTTCCAGTGTATTTATAGAATGTTTTCTTGTTACCCTTTATATTTCTAGCTAGTCTAATCTCATTTTGTGCCTTGGTCTTTCTAATTTTGTCCCTATATCCTTGTTTCTTTATATTCATCCTTCATAATTTGACCTAGTTTCCACTTTTTGTAGGACTCTTCAGTGATCTGAAACTCAAGAAAAAGCTCCTGGTTAAGCTAGAAAGGAAGTATGGCAAGAGACCAGTCTTTCCTATACAGTGGGATAGTTTGCTCTTGTGCCTTTAAAAATGTCTGTCTGAAAAACTTCCAGCTCTCTCGAATTGTTTTTCTCTCATAGACTTGCCTCCCATGAGTTCTTATCACTTCAATCCATGTACTTTGTTAATAAACTTTTTCTTAGTTTTACTACCCATCTTGGTGCTGCACATTAGAGTTTCTCCAGCTGAGCTAACAAGCTGTTGTGTGTACTGGCTCTTTGAAGGTAATGAATTTGGCGTTATCTCTGTGAGCCTCCAGTAAGAGGGTCTGAACACTGCAGGGGAGATGGCTTTGGGAAGACTTGGTACCAGAAGGGTTGTTGGGGTCACCCTGCAAGGAGTAACTGGGCTGGTGGAAGCCGAGGTCAAACCATTGTGCTGTGAGTAGTCTGCTGTTGTCAGGACTCTGAGCCAAAGCTGCACAGCACAGAGGCACCCAGGGTTAAAGGGCAGCCGGTGACAGAATCCCTTACTGTCACAGTGACCCACATTCTTTATTTGTACACGTGTGACCTTGCATTTGTCTGCATTAAAATGCATGCTATACAAGTGAGCCCAGCTTACAAAGCAATCTAGATCACTCTGTATAACTGACCTCTTCTTAGCATTCTTTACCGCTCCAACATTTTTATGTTATCTAACACTTTATCACCAATGATTTAAAAATCTCTTCTAGGTCATTGATAAAGATATTGCATAATATTGGGCCAACAACAGATTCCCATAGAACCCCTTTAAACATGCCCTCTGGCTAACTATTCCTCCTTGACATTTGCAGTACTTTATATAAGATCTATCAATTAGCCAATTCTTTTATCAATTGAATATGTGCTGCATTGATTTTATTATAGTGATAATTTTTACATCAGAATGAGCTAGTCAAGATGTAGTGCGCAGGTCCACATTTAAAAATTAAGAAACGCTCAGAATTTTGCATAAAGGGAAACATGCAAAAAAGCCAAACATATGATAGCAGGAAAGTTCACAATCAAGGTCACGTGAAAACTCTTCACATTTCCCAAATACTAGCAGAACTCGAAGAGCGCTTTAGCTATCTGTAATTATAAATGTTTTGGTTTATTGGATGTCTAAGGTTCCATTCATAACAAAGGTTCATCTCATCAATGTCTACAACATTACAGTTACTTAATATTAACAGTACATTATTTGAGCAATGGTCATATGTAGTCCTTGTACAATTAATACCAGGATGCCCATTTGCCCTTGTAGCTTACAGAGAGATGCTGTGATGGTCCGGGAATCTGTCTATATACAATTGATTACTTGTTTGAGCTTGTGAACTCTCTATGTTTAAGCCTTATGATTATCTGCGCTGCATTCTTGCCTCATAACCCTTGTACTAAGGAACAGGGGAGTGGCACCTGAATGTCTGTCTTTGATTGCGACAACTGTTAAGGGCTATCAACATATAAGTACATTATGCCTGAACAAAAGAGTGGGAGGGCTGGAGCCCAGGAAAACCAGCTGTCTCTAGGGCTTGGTCTACCTTACAGAGTTAGGTCAACATAAGGCAGATTATGTCAACCTAACTATGTCAGTGTCTACACTACAGCCTTGCTTCCTCTGATGTAAGTGTCCTACTACACCGACATAATAACTTCACCTCCACCAGAGGTACCTGGCTTATGTAGGTGTAGTTAGGGAGATGTAGTGTTTGTGTAGACACCGAGTTCCTTACATCAGCTGTTGGCTGCCATTCTTGTCAATTTCAGGGCAGCTGACCAGACTCTGTGTGCGGCTCTACCTGCCGGAGGTGAGATGCCCCAGGCGGCTCCCAAACAACCGTTGCCAGCTGGGAGCGTGGAGGTGAGAAGCCCTGGGGTGGCTGCTGGGCTCCTGGGGGGAGCTGCATAGAACTGGGAGCCCTAGCTCCCAGCCACCCCCCTGACTGCCCCTGTTCAGTTGGCAAAGGCATTCCTGGTGAGGACGCATACACCGACAGAAGGAGGGTAGTGTAGACATCAGTCACCTTGCTGACTCCTGGACCAGCCAAAACTGAAGAATGCTGACTGTAGGGGTCAAAAGAAAAGGAGTACTTGTGGCACCTTAGAGACTAACCAATTTATTTGAGCATAAGCTTTCGTGAGCTACAGCTCACTTCATCGGTGCCACAAGTACTCCTTTTCTTTTTGTGACTACAGACTAACACGGCTGCTACTCTGAAACCTGTAGGGGTCAAATAGAAAAACTCCATGTTCCAGAGGAGAAGCCACGTGCAGGACAAAAGTGGGAGAGGAAGGATCCTGGGTTCATTAGAAAACTCTAACCAAATCTCAAAGAATTCTCAGGAGTGGTGAGGAAACTGAGGCAAGGAATGGTTTGCAGGCATTTATTGTTTTCCTTGGATCTGTATATCTCTTGTGCTATGTAATGCAAAGAGTGGGTGGTTTTAGAAATACTTTTGCAAAGGCTATGTATATTTACTTCAATTATCACATCCATGAAGGGGTAACCTGTAAACCAGAATGCCCACAACACTGGAGCTCTGTGATTAAGCTACTGGAGTGTCTTGGGGGTTCTGTACTGGTCCTGGGGGCCTACGGCAGCTGGACTGTGAGGTCTCACTTCCATTAAGGGGTATCAGACAGAAAGTCTTTGCCCAGGAAATATGCCAGGGAGGTCAAAGGCAGATAGAGTGCTGGAGACTGCCCAGACCAAGGGAAGCTTAAAAGTGTATGGATCCTCTGTGTGGGAGCCAAACACAGCAATCTGGTGAATGTCCAGCAAGGGGAGCTGACACAGATGCATACAGTGGATTTATTAATTGCCATTTCAATATGAATTGAAGTCCCTACATAACTTTGCAAAAACAAAACAAATTAAAAATGGAAAGCTAACCAGATTTAATTAAAACTAAGTTTCATAAATAATCTACAAACCATCTCCACATAATGGTATGCCAGTGGGCTTGGCTTAATATGCAAAGCTGACATGAGCCAGAATCAAACACTGACACAGAGAAGCACAGTATTGGGTCCATATGGGGACCATGTGCACATTTTTGTGCAGAGTTTGTGCCATACTGTGGTCAGCCATAAGATAACTTTCTTTCAATTCCCTCTGAGGTACACAAAATGTCAACAAAGGGAACAGCATGTATCGAATATTATTTGGCACCAAACAAACTCACTATGCTGTATATCAACAGGGGCCTTCTGCATTGTATTTAAATACAGAACAATTGGTTTTTCTCTTATTGCCCTGCTGGATCCTTGACAAAATAACAAGGTATTCCTAATGCAATCACTTACTCCTTTCACTTTGATTACAGATGCTAGTGAACAAACCAGGCAGGAAAGGTTCATGACTTTGAACCCATAATTAATTTTATGGTGGTCAAATATGTTTAATTCAAATGCAGTATGAAAATACATAGGATTAATTACTTTTTATACAAGTTCCTTCTGAAGGGCCAAAGTTAAGTCTCAAAATATTTTGAATGTTTTTTTCTTTTAGAATGATTTGCACAGATTGATAACATCTGACATAAATTATACTGCTGGTCAATGGTTATGCATTCAGTATATCTGCAGGTTTTTGTACTTAATGGAAAGTGGTAGAGTATCAAAACTCATTTGTTTTTTGTAAACATAAACTGGACAGGTTTGGGTGTTCAGAAAAGATCTCCTATTATATCTCACCTGCCTCCAAATTGGTTGGGTATCAGTGCTTCCAGAACTGTTGACAGTGTTGTTCAAAAATATTTGAAAAAAAAAAGATGAACAGGAGACAGTAATCTTGACTGACTGACACTGTAATGTGGAAGTAGTTGGCAACTCGTCATAGAATTATAGAATATCAGGGTTGGAAGGGACCTCAGGAGGTCATAGAGTCCAACCCCCTGTTCAAAGCAGGACCAATCCCCAACTAAATCATCCCAACCAGGGCTTTGTCAAGTCTGACCTTAAAAACCTCTAAGGAAGGAGATTCCACCACCTCCCTAGGTAACGCATTCCAGTGCTTCACCACCCTCCTGGTGAAAAAGTTTTTTCTAATGTCCAACCTAAACCTCCCCCCACTGCAACTTGAGATCATTGCTCCTTATTCTGTCATCTACTACCACTGAGAACAGTCTAGATCCATCCTCTTTGGAACCCCCTTTCAGGTAGCTGAAAGCAACTATCAAATCAAATTCTCTTCTGCAGACTAAATAATCCCAGATCCCTCAGCCTCTCCTCATAAATCATGTGTTCCAGCCCCCTAATAATTTTTGTTGCCCTCCACTGGACTCTTTCCATTTTTTCCACATCTTTCTTGTAGTGTGGGGCCCAAAACTGGACACAATACTCCAGATGAGGCCTCACCAATATCGAATAGAGGGGAACGATCACTTCCCTCCATCTGCTGGCAATGCTCCTACTTATACAGCCCAAAATGCCGTTAGCCTTCTTGGCAACAAGGGCACACTGTTGACTCATATCCAGCTTCTCGTCCACTGTAACCCCTAGGTCCTTTTCTGCAGAACTGCTCTCTAGCTACTCGGTCCCTAGTTTGTGGCAGTGCCTGGGATTCTTCCGTCCTACGTGCAGGACTCTGCACTTGTCCTTGTTGAACCTCATCAGATTACTTTTGGCCCAATCCTCTAATTTGTCTAGGTCCTTCTGTATCCTATCCCTACCCTCCAGGGTATCTACCATTCCTCCCAGTTTAGTGTCACTTGCAAACTTGCTGAGGGTGCAATCCACGCCATCCTCTAGATCATTAATGAAGATATTGAACAAAACCGGCCCCAGGACCAACCCTTGGGGCACTCCGCTTGATACCAGCTGACAACTAGACATGGAGCCATTGATCACTACCCGTTGAGCCCAACAATCTAGCCAGCTTTCTATCCACCTTATCGTCCATTCATCCAGCCCAGACTTCTTTAACTTGCTGGCAAGAATACTGTGGGAGACCGTATCAAAAGCTTTGCTAAAGTCAAGGAATAACATGTCCACTGCTTTCTCCTCATCCACAGAGCCAGTTATCTCATCATAGAAGGCAATTAGGTTAGTCAGTCATGACTTGCCCTTGGTGAATCCATGCTGATTGTTCCTGATCACTTTCCTCTCCAAGTGCTTCAAAATTGATTCCTGGAGGACCTGCTCTATGATTTTTCCAGGGACTGAGGTGAAGCTGACTGGCCTGTAGTTCCCTGGATCCTCCTTCTTCCCTTTTTTACAGATGGGCACTACATTAGCCTTTTTCCAGTCATCCCCCGATCGCCATGAGTTTTCAAAGATAAGTCACGAAAGAGACTTCTAGGAATGGCAAAAAAATATGTGGGCTCTAAATTCATCAGATACCCTATAATGGTGAACTTCACAGGATTCTCAGACTATATTTGGAGTTCACAAAGCTAATTTTCACTCCTGTAGATTTTTTACTGCTATTTAAATATATTGTATTAATTTCAACAAGCATATTTTTCTATCTAAAGGGATAAAAGAACATGCATTTCAAACCTCGGCATGCTATGGTAGGCAAGGGAGATCTTTGCTATTTTTTAAGACTAGAAGAACATTCTCCTTGACCCTGAAAAGAGCTAAGCTAGTACAAGTGGGTGCTCTGTAAGCAGTCTGTAGAGTAGACTGTGTTGTGTTGAAAGCACAGCATGGGAAGCTAGTGTACAAACACACATTATATTAAATATTAACTATATTCATTTTAACTTCATTTTTTCATTAGAATTTTACTTTTTTTGCTTCTTGTTTCCTTTGTTTTTCTGCTTTTTAAAAAATTTCTGCCAGCTCTTTGCTTAATTTTTCTCCGAGGAAGAAAGTAATCCACAATGGGAGGATTCAAAATGAGTCATAATTCATTTGACCATCCCTATCAGAAAGGTTTGGTGGGAATATCCAGAATGCATCTGGCACACTATCACTAGTTCCAATTTTGTCCTCTATTTGAATTTTGTGTAAGGATCTGATGGAAATCATGTAGCAATATGCTAGGTGCATGACCTTTCCATAATGGAAAACTTCTTGAATCACCAAGTAGTTGAATGCTAAAATCCACTGAAATAATTGAATTCAGTAACCCTATTGTTACTCATTAGTAAGTTCTCCACATCGGCCTTACAAATTCATTTTTAATATAGGAAATCATTTATAGATGTTAACATTGTACTTTTATGGTTGGTTCCAGACTAGCCATGCAAATCAGTTTGTAATGTTAGAAAAAATGGTTTATTCCCAATTCATTTCATTGAATTAAATGTAGTCTTTGAAAACTGCTGGACATGATGTGAGAGAACACAACCAGAGAATATCTTTTCTGTACATTTCCTCTCTCTTTGCCTCTTCAGTGTCTGTGTGTGTGTGTGTGTGTACACTGCACAAAGTAGTGTTAAAGCTGAGTAAAGTTCACAGTAATTATGGCAGTTCAAGCAGTGAAAACATGGAATCCCACTCAAGCCTGCATTACTTAATGTGACTTTTTCTACAGTGTTCATAAAAGAAATGAGGTAAGCAGATAATATTACAAGGAAAATGTTAGACTACTGCAGAGCCCATATAAACAAAGCTCTTACTTTAATGAACAGATAATTTGTGCCTGTAAGTTGGCTTCCCGTGTTCTATTGCACTGCACTGAAAATATACTTTGCTCCTTGACCATGGGACTAATATTTCAGGTATTCAGAAAAACTCCAAAGGGAGCTGTTTAGGGGGTGAATATATCAAAATGCATAATAAGAGAAAGATGTGAAAATTGTTTGTCAAGGTTCCTTCTCCACTCTGAACTGTAGGGTACAGATGTGAGGACCTGCATGAAAAACCCCCTAAGCTTATTTTTACCAGCTTAGGTTAGAACTTCCCCAAGGTACAAACTATTTTACTTTTTGCCCTTGGACTTTATTGCTGCCACCACCAAGCATCTAACAAATATATAACAAGGAAAGAGCCCGCTTGGAAATGTCTTTCCCCGCAAAAATCCTCCCCAAACCCTACACCCCCTTTCTTGGGGAAGGCTTGATAAAAATCCTCACCAATTTGCATAGGTGAACACAGACCCAAACCCTTGGATCTTAAGAACAATGAAAAAGCAATCAGTTTCTTCAAAGAAGAATTTTAATTGAAGAAAAAAGTAAAAGAATCACCTCTGTAAAATCAGGATGGTAAATACTTTACAGGGTAATCAGATTCAAAACACAGAGAATCCCTCTAGGCAAAACCTTAAGTTCCAAAAGACACAAAAACAGGAATATACATTCCATTCAGCACAGCTTATTTTATCAGCCATTTAAACAAAACAGAATCTAACACATATCTAGCTAGATTACTTACTAAGTTCTAAGACTCCATTCCTGTTCTGTTCCCAGCAAAAGCCTCACACAGACAGAGAAAATCTTTGTTCCCCCCCACCCCCCCAGCTTTGAAAGTATCTTGTCTCCTCATTGGTCATTTTGGTCAGGTGCCAGCGAGGTTATCCTAGCTTCTTAACCCTTTAGAGGTGAAAGGGTTTTGCCTCTGGCCAGGAGGGATTTTAAAGGTGTTTACCCTTTCCTTTATATTTATGACAATTGTTTAGCTGGAAAGGAGATAGCCTGACATTATCTTAGCTCAAATATGAGGTGCTAATACAAAACAAAACTTTAAAAGCTATAGAATTGGCTGCAGGGTCTTGCTGTTGCAACAGACTGAATCTAAAACAGGAGATGGGATTTCATGTCTGTTGTGGACATCCACATATACTATTTTTAGTGATGGTGCTCTAGGTATATAATGCTATATTCTATCCCCAGCCTGAATATTTATGAGCACATTGCAAAGACTCTGTGTCTTAGAACCAAACTTCCCTGTTAAATGTACATAATGAATTGGCTAATATGTACGTGTAACATTATTTATGTGCAAATATAAGGTGTTAATGCAAAACAAAACTTTGAAAACAGTAAAATTGTCTGCAGGCTCTTGCTGCTCAGATGGAGTGAATTACAGATGATGGTTCTTGGCTGGTCTCTGTGGCTGCTTTTGATGCTCTTAAAATGCCGTATGAAAATAGTTGGTGATTAGGAAAGGATTTACCACTTTTTTTTTTAAAATGCATTGTAAGGACCAAAATTTTTAAACCTTGGGGGCCTTACAATTGGGCTCCTAAATCAAATTCTTCCTCTCTTTATCTATCCTTTATGCAAATAGGTGACGCTGGGTGTTAAAAATGCTGTCATGTGAGTGCCTGGCTAACGGAGGGGAAACAGGAAGGCTTGCTGCACTCCAGCTTAGTTTAGAAGGGAATAAAAGTTGTCAGGCCAAAAGGAAAAAACAGAGTGTTTCATCTGTTAACACTGCTATCCTTCTGAGCCAAATACTACTCAAAATCCGAGTAAATGAGCTTTCTAACTAGGCTTCTCTGCTGGATAGGAAGGCAGAATTCTACCTCCTGCTCTCCAGGTCAGAGAACAATAGCAGGGCCAATCTCTGGCTACTGCTGTGTCCTCAGTGCTCTAGTAGTTTCTGTAAAAAATTGTGTTTCCCCTTTCAGTGCAGATTTTGGCCAGTGTATTCTCTATCCTACACCCACCCACCTGCCTGGTCATTTGGACTGAGCCATTCCACAGTGCAGAAGGGAAAGTAATTCCCCTACATGATCTCTCAGGAGCTGGGACCTCCCCACACTGGGCTGGATCCACTGCCTTTGTGGTCTTTTCCAAGCCAAAGGATTTGGACATTTGTCTAATTTCTTTTACGTGTTTGTTACAAAAGTGAAGTTTGGTTTGCAAAGCATGTTGAGTAGAATTAGGCACTGTTGGACACTCCACAAGAACTGTGGATTTTGTTCAATATCTGCCTTCCTTATTTAAGCTGGTTGAGATAATAGCTTTTATTGGAACAACTTCTGTTGGTGAGAGAAAGAAAAGCTTTTGAGCCACACAGAGCTCTTCTTCAGGGCTGGGTAAAGTACTCCCAGTGTCAAAGTAAAATGCAAGGTGGAATGGGTTGTTTAGTGTAAGTAGTTAGCGCATATTGTAAAGAACCATTCAAGGTAGCATGGCCTGTTAACACTTCTACAGCCATAGGACTCTTGTCTCTCTAATATCCTGGGACTCACATGGCTGCAACTACATTCCTTATTTAAATAATACATGAAAAAGACAATGAAATCGAAGGACAGAAAATTATCATAAATGTAATGTTCTGATTCTGTTCCACCATAGTACGTCCAGCAGTTCATATAAACTCCATTTAAATTGAGTCCAGTGAATTTAATTGGAATCTTCTGAACTGGACTCCACTCTGCAACCCAATGTGATTACAGAAGAATATAAAACGTTAATACCTATAAAAGGTTTCCTACTCTAATGTGAACGAGAGACCAATATTGAGAAGTTATTGGTAATGGTGAGCAGAGGTTTAGAAAACATGCAGTTGAAAGAATTGCTAATGTTTTATGTATAGAAGAGAAGGTGTGGGGGGCTGATAACAGTCATCAAATATGTAAAAAGTTGCTATAAAGAGCACGGTGCTCAGTCGGTCACATGTCCACTGAAGGTATGTCAAGAAATATTTGACTTAATCTGCAGCAAGGACGATTCAAGTCAGATAGCAGGAAAAACTTTCTAACTATAAGGGTAGTTATAAGTACTGTAAGTAAGTACTGGAACACGTTACCAAGGGAAGTTGTGGAATCCCCATCGTTGGAGGCTTTTAAAAACAGGTTAGACAAATATCTGTCAGATATGGTATACGTATACTTGGTCCTGCCTCAGCATAGGGTGATGGACTAGATGACCTCTCAAGGTCCCTTCCAGCATAATTAATTATTTATTCGTTTATCCAGAGGGACATGATATCAGAGACAAGAGTAAAACCATAAAGGCCTATACAACTAGATCTTACCTACCCCACACTGACAAAGGATAAAGTGTAAGTTCTACTCAGGTGAGATCTCCCTACCCCGGGCTGGGCGTGACAGGCAGCCCCCTGAAGCATTCTCTATCTCTCTCTGTCAGAGGCTCCTCTCTATATCAGCTGCTGCCCACACAAACCCTTGCTCTCTAGCCTAGGATCTTTAAGGTTTTAGTGTCCCCGTTGATCCTAGGTTCTGTTCTGGAGAAAATAAACTTTGCTCGTCTATCTGGAGCCAGGCAGTAGCATTCCCCAATTAATAGCTTCCTCACTGTTTCCTCAAAGACCAATGGTATTCTCTTTGGCTGTACCTTATCATTGTCATGGCTTCATTTCCTGTTTGTTTCCTCCCCCAGCGGCCTCCTTTGATTTAACTGCTTGCATTCAGGCATTATAATAACAAGCAGATAAACTGACCTGCATACAAAATAATCTAGATAACTCCCTAATTTTCCACACTGCTTGGCAGATTTTCAGATGGAATAAATGTATAATGCTGGTTCTGTATGTGATCATTATAGTTTAGGATCTGACCTGTTGTTGTTTTGCTTCCCAAACTGGACACAACAAAGAGCTACAACGTAGGGTTAGATTTGTCTTGGCTGGGTAAGCTGGATGCTTATTAGACAAAAGCCAAAAAAGATAAATAGGTGGTGGGAATTGACACACTGGCCATGGAGGAGTGCAGGGATTGCTGGAATCTGAGATTCACAACTAAGAAGTTGCTCAGGACACAGCCATGGAGGAGATGATGATGATGATGCTGTCTGGTTCCCTCTCCTCATCTGGTCTGGTCAGGAAATCTTTTGAGTTACAGAAAAAGGAAGGCCCAATGGTGAGCTGGTAAGTTCTTAAATTCCCATTGTAAGGTAATGGTGGTGGCCAACATAGGAAGGCTTGTAAATGAGATGGTGATGGCAATGCTTCTGTCTCAAGTCTGCTGCCATGCTGAGCTGTTTTTAACTTTCTCCTCAGAAAAGAAATATCCAAAAAGGGTGGCAATCTTGTCCATCAAAACTGTCAATCAAAACCAGTTTCTTGTGGTCCCTGTATGCACAATTTCACCTGAAGAACATTTTGTCTGTTGCTATTACAACCCTGTAACCTAATCAGTAGCCTTGGAAACTCCCTGAGCTGTGCAGTTCTTTTAGTTCAAACATGCTCAGGTCACACCATTTCTTTGATTGAAGTGAGCTGTAGCTCATGAAAGCTTATGCTCAAATAAATTGGTTAGTCTCTAAGGTGCCACAAGTACTCCTTTTCTTTTTGATTCCACTGTGTACTTTCAACAATTTCACATAACATGTTTATAGATTCAAATTATTTTTCTGCTGCCTTGCACTCAGTATGGACAATTTAAAACTGCAACCCAAGATACAGTTTAACACAGTAGCTCCGGTGTTTTAATGTATCTTTTGTGTTGTGTTATTACTTTCTACAACACCAAGAAAGGAGGGGGAGAAAGGCAGGAAGGAATTTGGATGGAGGAAACTAACGGTTAAACCAAGGGGATAGATTATCTTCCTTTAATCCCCCACCCCTTCCCAGTAAATTGAAAAGATTTCCCCCTTAAGACAGATAGGCACATGCCTCCCGGGGGTGGGGAGGGAAATGTGACTCTGTGTGTGTGTGGAGAGAGAGAGAGAAAGAGAGAGAGGGAGAGTTAGTTCTAATAAAAGGTAATTCCAGTTTCTGAATGGATTATTTCTTTCCCTTTTGGAAGTGAGAGAATACAGCAGAGCAGCTCTACCAGACTTCACATAAGAAATGTGATTGTGGCAGTTAACATCTAACATCTCTAATTTTCCATGTTTTTTTCTGGTATATATCAACTGATATTAAAATTCTGATTTTTAAAAACCAGAATAAAACCAAAAGTAACTGTTACAGTACATTTATTTTGGGTAGGTGCTTGTCTAGTGTGTATGAAGAAAAATGTCACTCCATCCACTAAATCTGAGGGAGGTGTTGGCAGATGAAGGCCTAAAGCCTAAGCATTTATCGTGACTATGCTAAAGAACTCCCATGGAGCTTTGCAAAAAACAGATGATATAGAATTATTAGCAAATAACAGCTAAACTTCTTGTTAAATGGAAATATGTTTAAGAGAATGGGCTTTTTATAGCTGTATAAACTATTGCATGTGTGCTTGCTAGGTGAATATGATTGACTAAAATTTGAATAACAAATTATAAATTGTAATGGAAACCACAAGAAAGGGATAGGTAGATAAAAATATTATAAAAAGAAAAAAACAGTGAAAAACCAGATATGACAGAATATAACATTTAATAATGATTAGTTGAAGACTTGTTTTGAACCCATGCTAACAGAGGTCAAAATTGTTATGCTTGTTTATGTCTGGAAATTTGGGGCAGAGTGGAATTTGTAAGATGCTGACATTTGTTAATGATTAGATGACACCAGCTTTTCAGCTAAACTGAAAACATTGTAATATGGAATAAACAAGGGAGAAGGAGTCTATCCAAACCGTTAAGGTCACAGCCCACCTCAAATCAGTGTGGGCAGGCAGGCCTGGTGCATCTCAATTGGTAAATTAGCCTTTTTTGTATGCTATTGGATTTTATATGCCTAATCTATGTTTAATCAACCAAACTTAATCTTTACCAGTTGATGTCTCAATCAATAAATGAACAAAAGAACACATTATTCACAGAGGTAAAAGTGTGGCATGAGCGACAGCCTGGTTATTAGTCATAGCTCATTGTTAGTGAGGGAGCCATAGGATATTGAATCCCAAGAGTTGCCACTGGGAACCTGTGTGAAACAACCTGAAGATGACGCACATAGTCACCTCTGTAAACATTAACAGTTTGATCCACGGTCCATTAAAGTTGCATATAATTTTTTCATTGACTTTACTACACTTTGGCTCAGACCCTAAACACTGCTGATGAAAAGCACTCTATAAGAGCTAACTATTATTATTATTTATTATTATTATTAATAATATTTAATAATAATTATTATATATTGATGTGTTTTAAATATAGCTAATATCACTTGTATTGTAAGTGATTTTCAAATGTGTGGAGGAGGAGTGATTTGAAACAGGATATTTTCTTCATTGTGTACAGAGTCTGTGATCAACAAGAATAAGGATGCAGCATCTCCCCTTTATAATGAAATTCAATGAAAGATCCCATTTAAGTAATATACGGATGAATTGCTGTCATAACGATTTTATATTATTTATTTAATGCATCTATTTAGATGAGATAACAACTGAATGAGTATAGCTTTTCAACTCATGATTAAGAGACACGTGGAAAACATCTATGTATCTCATGATAAACTAATTTATTCAGGAGGACAGAATGTTTATAGCTAATTTATCAGTGATCTGCAAGACAGTGTGTAAATAATTTATCAGTGGTGTACAGGAAATGAACAAAACTATTTTTAGATTTTACTAATTCGACATGATTATGGCTATGTGACTTTCCAATAGCTAGTAGCTGAAATTATATTTTATAATATGATTGCCTATCATTTTTACACCTCCTTCCCTTCTGTTTATAATTATATTACAGTCGTGTGAATATAGTACCTGGAATTAGAACATTGTAAACTTAACCTAGCAATAGCTCAATTGTTTGGTATCCTACATAAATTAATGAGTTATTATGAACTTTATTGGAGGGTGAAGGGAGAAGATAAAGCCAGATTTCAGGAAGTAGTAACTAACCATGAAGATAAAATAAAATAATAAATCAAAAGGTTTATAAACTGAATTCTAGAAAGCTAATTAAAATTATTCATATATTAGCACTTGACATTGCTGTTCTTGAAGCTATATGTTTGATTATAGTGGAAATAGTATATTATGATGACCCGAAACTTCCAATATTGATGCTGATCTTGTTAGCTACTGTGATGGTTCTGAAAAATACATTTGCATTTAATGGTTTGGAATTGTTTAACAACACGTTTAATATTTAGCTTTTAAAATTATGCAAATCAGGAAAGTAACTGCAGAGTTGATACAGAAATTGTGTGCCTAAAATGTATTTATAATGTGTAATTTTCCTACCAGGAGTCTTTTTATTTAAAATTCCTTTTAGAGTACATTGAATAACTGCATAACAACTAAAGAGGCACATTTTGCATACGGTAAGAACACCGAACTGTTAGGGGAAAAATTGTAAACTAGATGTTACGTTACTGTTACTAAATATTCTGACGATGAAGACGTTGTGTTCAGAAATAATAATAAAAAAAGGAAGTAAACAGTTACCAGGATTACAAAACAGGTATATAGCACAGCAAAAACAAAAGTATTTTCTCTGATTGGAAAGAGATGAAAATCTAATTGAATAAACAACCATAACAATTTATAAGGCATAGATGGAATAAAATAAACTGTTAATCACATACTGAATACGTAAATATGTTACCCTTTTGATAATTGTAACATAGAAACATGCTGAGTACATTCACTGTAACACTCTAATAAAATTAATCACTTCATTCAGAAAACATGAGACTTGGACATTATATGATGCAGTCAACAAAAGAATATAAAGAAGAGAAAGAAAGATGTAATCTGCTAATCCCAATGAAAAAATAGAAACTAGTTTTTTCACGGAAGTGTGTGTATGTATTTATACACATTTGTAGCTGCTGTCACACTTCCATTGTGTATACATGGTTTCATTTCTTTCTGCTGTCTAATATTTGTTTAAAGATCTCACAAGCCTATTCTATATAGTTAGAATATAATGTATTATGTGAGCATATTCCTCAAAAGACACAATTTACAGTTTGACAATTATATTGATTAAATATACCCTGGACAATTATTGTACTTTTATATTTAAATTAGAGAGGTCTTAGCAGGTCAGAACAGTACCTCTTGCTGAAGGGCTCTGTTTGTTTAACTGTTATTTGTATTCCAATAGTGCAAGGGGCCATGCAGTATTAGACACTATACAGCCAGAGTAAGAGATGGTCTCTTCACCGAAGATCTTGTAATCTAAATAGACCAGCCACACACAGAGTGAAAGTGAGGGACATACCATACAGAATGAACAGAGGGAATGTCATGTTAAATATCATGTTAGTTCCATGATTGTGTGTGTGTGTGTGTGTGTTTGTGTTGTTTTGAGATGGATTTCTATTTATTTCCATTTATGTAAAAGGAAAAACAAAGGAAGGGAGAGGGGATGTAGAGGGCAAGGGAGAGTAATGGAGACAGGAGATGATCAGGGTCAGAGGAGGAGAGGGAGGGGAGGAAAGAGGGGAGCATGGAATGAGACTGAATGGAAAGAGACGGTGAAGGAGGCAGCTGAAGAGAGGGTTGCAACAAAAAGCCAATTAGCAAGAGAAAAGTATGTGTGGAGTCAAAACTGTAGAAGCCATATTTTGATTAAAATGCTTGTGTAGCTTGCTCCTGGGGGAGTGAAACTGTACGCCTGGTTGCTCGGCTTTGGGAGTGTCTGCATTTTTGCATCCATGTGGCTAGCCTTCTGCATCTACCCTGGCAGAAAGAGAATGTGCAATTCTGAGGGCAGGCTGTCCTCTTCCCCATTCTCCTCCCTTCCCTGCCAGCCCTTGTGGCACCTGCTGAACTGCTTATATAGTTCTCTGCCAGCTTGAATCTCTAACTCCTGTCTGACTCCAAATAATTTTACTTCTCCATCCAAATAGCCTCATGCCCATTTGCTCTCTTCAGCTCCCTCCTCAAGCCCTGTACCCTCCCTCCTTCTGACTTTCTTTGTCCAAGTTCTTGACATCTTCTCCAATGAGATGATTGATAAAATCCAACTTGAGCTTCCTCCATCATCTCTCCCTTCTCTCATCATTCCCTTCCCCAGTACCCTTCCTTCTTTACCCTGTTTTCTGCTTGCTTAGTTGCTAAATTGAACCCCTCATCCTGTCTCTGTGTTGACCTCCTCAAGTTCCTTCCCCTCAGCATACAAGAATTCTCTAGTATTCCCTATCAAAAAACAATTCTTGGCCCCAACTATCTTTAACTTCAATCTGGCCTCCCTTTTCTACTTCAATCTAACCTCCTTCCACATGTCCTGTACAACCTTCATTACGTTTCCTCCCAGATCCATCCCAGTATAACTTCTGTCCTTTCTACTCCCCCAAAACTGTTCTCAGTGATATTTCAAATGACCTCTTCCTGGCTAAGGTTCAACTTCTTTTCTATTTTCACTCTCCTTGGTTTCTTTGAACTTTAATATTATTAGGGAAAAATTTCTTTTTTTGTTTTTTTCGCCTTGTGCATCCCTGGTTGGCGAGTTCTGAGTGCAAAAGCTCTTTGGAGCTGAGGGATATACAGTGGTCAAATAGAGAAGAGTGAGAAGTAGGGAAAACACACTTCTGTATACAAATAACTTGAGGTGATTGCTGTTTTCTCAGTAATTGCTGTAGCTTGGGCCAATATACTCTGGCCACCGGGTTCATGTACGCAAGTTTTGGTTGCATACATGGTTTAACATTAAATGAATATACAGTATACATGTATTTATGTTTTGGTCACATAAGGCTCATTAACTGTCATTGAGACTTCAGAGATTAACACACTGACTGGGTAGAGAATTTTGTATGGGGTGCTGCTCTGAGATAGGTCATTCTATCCCTTTCTCTTGCAGAGGGCTTTACAAAAGCAAATCAACATAAACTGATTGCTAGGGCTGAACATGGAATTTATTTGTTATTGTGACTTTTCCTAAAAACCAGTGGTTAATGACGGACTGTCACCATTCCTTCTTCCTTTTATAGCAGCCATACAAAGTTTTGGGATCTCTGAAACTTATGGTTATAGGTCCCTTGACTTTACAATTGTGGAGGGTGGAGCTGCATGTGCCCCTCCCCTTTCAAAGCTCTGGGAAGCTTTGACATTCCTCAGCTTGGAGAACTCACAGCGGCTGAGGATGCTGCTCCCGGTAGCTGAGGAGGCTGTGGGAGAACTCAGAGGGGCAGAGGGGACAGACTGCTGAATTTAAAGAAATAGCATGCCGACATACTCTCTCACAACACACACTCTGTCTCTCACATATACACTCCCCACACACACTCTCTCACACAAATTCCCCAACACACACTCTGTTTCTGCCTGTCCCGCCTCTACACACATGCTCCCTGTCATACACTATCCCCTGCCTCCCGCCCCACGTACACTTCAGTTGAAAAGTAGCTGGCAGTCTAGTAGGATGCCCATGGAATGATGGGACTGAGAAACCTGCATCATGTGACTCTGTACATGCCCCATGAGGTATTGCAAACCCTTTCCAAAACACCCTGTGGCCAGTTGCACAGTGGGATAACTACCTGCAGTGCACTGTTCTCTGTGTTGATGCAAGAGCTATTAGTGTGGATGTGCTCTGCCGACACAAGGTGCATAGTATGGACATGCAACGTCAGTTTAATTAAAGCATTTTAATTAAAGCGGCATAACTTTTGATGACAAAACTCTGCAGTGTAGACAAGGCCTGACTCTCTGTTACTTAAGTGACTTAAGTGTCTTTATATCTGTATTAACACTTGATTATCTCACTGGGGTCTGGTGAGGATTAATGATTTGATGTTTGCAAAGCTCTACTGCAGAGGTGCTAAAATTCTCTAGAATGCACACAAAAGCCTCAAGTAGTCCAGACCTCCCTCCAATCCCTCATCTTATTTGAAGAATTGTCCCTTGGAAAACTTTTTAAAATGTTGCAACTATGCCTAGACCCCCCCCCCACATAAACAGTTGGACTCCACTTCTATAGAAGCATGAGGACTACTGAGAGACATCAACCACTTCTTAAAGAGCTTGGCTCTTGTAGACAACTGAAAAAGTTCTCTGGTAATTCATAGACCCCCCACGGACCTATTTAAAAATTTGATTCTCTAATAATCCCCATAGCAGGAAGGTGAAGATAGACTGGCTTTGCTCAAATTATGTTTAAAAGTTTATTTTTCCCCTTTGAGCCACAGCAAGGCCAATGTAAAGAAGAGTCTTCTGAGAGATGCATAACTTGAGGGCTGTAACTGTCTCCTTCCACTTAATGTTTTAGGGGGGCGGATCCAAAATGCAATGTAGCCAATGCAGTCCTGTTGACTTCAATGAGCTTTGAATCAGTGCCATAATTAGGGGTTCAGAGAGCACAGTGATGAGCATTGTATAAATATATGGATGGACATTAAGGAAATTACACATCACCGTTAACTAGAAATCAGTTCCTATGAAGATTCGCTTGTGGACAGAACTCCAAGAATTTGAAACAGTGAACACCCATTATCTTTCTCAGTCATTCTCGACCAGTTTTCATTGATTTATTATCAACAAACCCTCAATCATTATCCACTTTTACCTCCTGGAATTTTTTTTTTTACACTAGCAAGAAAAAACCCTCAATTCTTAACACACAGGTCAATGACAGTCCATTATGAGGAAAATATTTTAAATCCAGCAAAGTTTGTCACACTGTTTGACAAGAGCTTTTCTTTCTTTCTCCCTCTGAGAAATAGTTTTTCAACGTTAGCCAGCCGCAAGGTCCTATGATTAACTTTAAATGCTATTAAACTTTCAGCAGGACTAGCATTTATATTGCTAAATTTAGCTATAGTACTGCTGTTGGTTGTTGATAAGCTAAAATTACATCCTTTTGACTGGCCTGCCATTTAAAAATATTTTAGGGGATTATTAAATTCATAATCAGAATTATCACTGTCTCTCCATACTGGGTTTAAGTCTTGTGGCAGAAGTGTGATTTCATACTTGACTATCTTTGTTTTCCCAGACAATGTGCATCATAAATTTAACAAAGTAGCCATAAAGAGAGCAACAGAGAGAATACATCAATTTTTTTTAATACTTAGACTCATAAACATATTCTGTCAGAATGGTAATTTGCCATAAAATAAAATAGACCATAATAATTAAATGTCCACTAGTCTGAACCCAAGGAGAATTTATTGAAAGAGGCCGTAGTAATGCCCTGGCAGTTTGTTTACATTAGTTGTGTGACTCAATATTTTCTTTCAATCAGACATGTGCAAAAAGCTTCTCACTCAGAGAAATCCAGGAGACTGGTGCCTTTTTTTTTTCAAGTCTCACATTCAAGTTCCCTTTTCACTAATATCAGGGTTTTTAATCCTGTAAGTAAAAGTAATTTTCAGACATGCAACTGTTCTGTGAAAATGCAAACAATACATCCTAATAGTGGGGAAGAAGGAGTTAGGAACAGGTGCTCTAGAGGTCAACAGTTAAACTCTGCTCACTGTGATCCATTTTGGTTTGGTGACTCTTTTATGAGAACAAGAAATAGCCGATGTATAGGCTTGTTCCAGATGTATAGGGACAGAATTAGAATGGGCCTGAACACCTCTCAACTCTGGAATAACTGTCAGGGCTAAGACTTTATAATCTTACAAGGTGACATAGGGTCAGATCCTCCAGTGCATTGTGGCTCATGTGTGCTGAGAAGCTGGCATAATCTAGCCACAAAGCCTGTTTAACTGGCCCAAGGAGGATCAGCCCAGTTTAAGGATGAATCTTCAGAGAAGCAGATTCAAAGAAGGGGCTCTTAAGCCACCACTCTCTTAGTTGCCAGTGTAGCAGGCCAAAATGGCATGAGAAATGTGGCAGGAGAAAAAGGGGCATTGTCAGGATGCTTCTACGACATACTGATCCCCCCTTGTGTAGGTTAGAAGACCCCTCAAGCTGCTGTAACATAGCAAATGAGGAAACAACCATGTACAGAAAAAAACATGTACAGTTGGCACAGTGCAAAGAAAAGTGGTAAGTCACCTTTGCATACTATCCTTCCAAGCTATATTCTCTTGGGTACAGATTTTACCCTTATTCATGTGACAGTGGGATTACAAGAGGAGTGAGGTGTGACATTGCACCCAATAGTGCTTTATAGAAATATGCTTATGAGGGTAAATATGACATAACTGGAATATGTTTTATGCTAGATATGCCATGTAACATATCTTTGCAAAGGTTATGTTCTACTGAATGTATTCATCTTATTCGTATGAATGTATCATTTTTATATCTGAAGTTGTGAGCATTGGCTCTCTGCTTGTATTTAAAGTGTTTGCTGTAGGAGGCACATAAGGCAGATTTAGTCAACATAGTGTGAAGGGGTTCTTCAAGTAATTGGGAGTACTTAGCTAGCAATGGACCTTGAGAGATGCCAGTTGGCATCTGAGCTTTCCTGGGAATGTTCAAACTAATATGTAAACAAATGGCATCGGCCTCTAAAGAACTGAGTCATGCATGGACATGTGACTTGCCCATGTGACTCCAAAACTCTATCTTGTAGCTGTGATTCTGCCCAGGAGAACACAAGGGGCTTCTACCCACAGGAGAGAGACTATATAAGGCCCTGGGAAACCCCTCCATTTTGTCTTCAGCTGGCTCAAGAGATAGCCTCTCCACCCTTAAGAGATGCCAGAAAGAAACTGGAACAAAGGACAGTAACTATGGGGGTGTGAGTAATTGCTGGACCCAGACTAGGAAGGAGGCTAGTCTGTCAAAGAAGCTTATTGGAACATCTCTGAGGGTGAGATTTACCTGCATTTAGTTTCCTACTGTGTTAGGCTTAGACTTGCGTGTTTTTGTTTTATTTTGCTTGGTAATTTACTTTGTTCTGTCTGTTATTACTTGGAACCATTTCAATCTTACTTTTTATATTTAATAAAATCACTTTTTACTTATTAATTAACCCAGAGTAAGTAAGTAATTCCTGGAGGAGCAAACAGCTGTGCATATCTCTCTATTAGTGTTATCAAGGGTGAACAATTTATGAGTTTACCCTGTATAAGCTTTATACAGAGCAAAATGTATTTATTTGGGAACTGGATATCTGGGTGTTGGAGACAGGAGCACTTCTTAAGCTGTTTTCAGTTAAGCCTGCAACTTTTGGGGACGTGGTTCAGATCTGGGTCTGTGTTTGTAGCAGGCTAGCATGTCTGGCACAACCAGGCAAGTCCCAAGCTGCCAGGGGAAAATGGGCTTAGAGGTAGTCTCAGCACATCAGGTGGCAGTCCTAAGTGGGTTTCTGTGACCCAACCCATCACATGAGATTTTGCTTAACCCACATAAATGCAGCCAGCACCAGCACTTTCTTCAGAAGATCCTCAACGTAAAGTGGGAGGATCATTGCACTAATGTCAGTGTCCTCACAGAGGCCGACATCTTCAGTTTTGGGGCCCTGATTATCCAGCACCAGCTGAGGTGGAGTGGGCACTGTGTGCACATGCCTGATGTATGCTTACCCAAACAACTCCTGTATGCCCCACTCACCAAAGGAGAAAGGAAATGGTGAGGCCAAAAAGAAATGCTTTAAAGACACCCACAAGATAAACATCAAGAGATATGGCATCGACACCTTACACTGGGAGACAGCAGCCCAGGATAGGGATAACTGGTGAAGACTTGTCAGAGAGGGAACTTTTGAGGAAAATCGCCTTGCCCTGGTTGCAGAAAAATGCCAGAAAAGAAAGGAAAGACAACAGTCACGTGGCAATCGCAGCCCAACCCTGTCTTCCAATGAGTCTGTGGCTTAAGAATTGGACTCTTCAGTCACCAAAGGACCCATAAAAATAAAACCTGTGAAAGAGATCATCCTCGACCTTGAGGGATCTCCAATGACATATTTAACAAAGATTTTTGAATGAGCAATTTACACACCCTGCATTTGGTGATATATCTATCTTCAGTTCTTCCTGCTGTATGTCAAATCCTTTAAAAAGTACTGTCACATGCTTTCCATTGGTGTCCCTAGCTAAATAATTAATCATACGAGCATTTTGCAGTTAGCACGTCGTTGTCTACTCAGAAGTGGTGAGGCTTCAGCTGAGGTACTGTGTCCAATTCTGGACACCACTATTTAAGAACAATGTGGGTAAATGGGAGAGAATCCAGAGGAGAGCAAAAAAATTATAAAAGGTTTAGAAAACCTGTCTTGTGAGGAAAGGTTTAAAAAAGTTGGACACCTTTAGTCTTGAGAAAAAAAGACTAAAGAGGGACTGGATAACAGATATGTTAAGAGCTCTTACAAAGGGGAGGATGATCCATTGTTCCCCAGGTCCACTGAAGATGGGACAAGAAGTAATGGACTTAACTGGCAGCAAGGGAGATTAAGGTTAGATATTAGGAAAAAACATTCTAACGATAAGAATAGTTTAGCTCTGGAATAGGTTTCCAAGAGAGGCTGTAGAATCCCTAGGTGGTTTTTAAGAATAGGCTGGACAAACACCTGTCAGGGATGATCTAGGTTTACTTGGTCTCTCCTCAGTACAGGGGGTGAACTTGATGACCTCTCGAGGCCCCTTCCAGCCCTATATTTCTATGAATCTGTGATTCCATGAGTAACACATAAAGAACTGCCTTCTGAAATTCAAAACTTTGTTATATCCTTCTGATCTAGACCAAAATTGGTATTTATTATAATATTTTGAAAACAGACTTTTCTGACTTAGACTGCAGTGGCCCAAATTTCAATTTCAAACCACACCAAGTACATCAATCAAAATTCATGGTAAATTGGTCTTCTGCTGTGATATTGAAAATTCTGCCATTCTGTTTCCAAAGCAATAAGCTCTTAAGAGACCTAATATTCTATTCTTCTGTGTAAAACTGAATTTTTTAAACATGCATTGTACTGTACATGAAACTGGCTGTAATTTAACATTTAGAGTTACTTAAAATGTATGTTGAAAAAATATTCTGTCACTTGTCCTTTTACACTATGATTATTTTAAATATTTAGCTAAATTAAAAGTATTTTGAATCAAGCCTTCCATAAAAGGCATCCTTTTTATGCTATTTTAGCAAGGATACCTGTCTTGTGCTGACATCATCCTGTAAACCTGATCAAAGGACTCCCCTTTCAATTGGGAAGGAGAAAGAGTTCAAGGCTTACGGGGAGAAATCTATTTGTATGATAGAGCTTCATTCTGGAACATTACTGCCTTTTTTTGTTTATTTTACAGAGCAATCAGCTAATTGGAACTTCTTGTGGATATTGAGGCCAGAAGGTTAGCAAGAATCCAGAAAAGTCTTATTTAGATAATGAGAATATCTGGAGTTACGTGGGAAAGGATAAAAAGATATATAAAAAGTATATAACCCTCATGCTTCCAATCATAAGAAAAAGCACTGGATGAAAGTGTTAGGAAGAAAATTCCCAAGTGGGCAGATTACTTCATAATTGTCCACCACAATACAGGATTTTTTTTTAATATCTTCCTCTGAAGCATCAGGCACTGGCCATTGTCATGGGTGGCATACCAGACAAAATGACCCTCTAGTTTGGTCTGGTCTGGAAATTCTTATTTAAGGCTGACATTTGCTGTACTGGTTTTTGTGTGTGTGTGTTTTTTAAACAACAACAGTAGCATAGCCATACAGCCACATGAAACTGCTGTGATGTTAATGATAATTGGAGTAGCTTGGATACTATCTGCCAGTAAAATTGAGTGGGTAGCTTGAACAGTCTGCTAATCCCCATGGCACTATTTGCTTGAAGGCCAGTGGAGTAGAGAGTAGCTATCCATAAATATTATCTGAGTATCTGTGAGACTTACAAACATCAAAGTGACCTTTCTTTAATGTCTGTATTCATTGTGCATCTGCAGCACAAGTTGCACGTGGGTTTGGCCTTCCTGAGCAGATGTATTTTGTCTAACATGTGCAGAAATTCTGCAGTTTGCTTTTTAAAAAGCCATCTTGCTCTATCCTTAATTGAACTAACTCGAGAAGGGTAACCTCTGAATATTATAGCGACAATCCTTAGTAACAATCCAGATCAATTTCATTTTGGGAGCAGTAGGGAGGCTCAGCTCACTGGCTGGTTGAATTTTATTTCAAGATACTTATTTCTTTGAACAGCTTTACAAGATTAAACTATTTATTATTTTGTGTGTTTGTTTTTTTCTTTAGTCACTCGACATACAGTGATACATAGTTCCTAATTCCCAAAGGCAAACACACAGCCCAATTCTGTGTGTTATTTTGAAGGCTTGACATCTTAAGAGAGTTTTGCTCTCTCTTTTTTTTCCCCAACCAGCATAATACAATAGGCCATAATTATCTGAGGTGAAGGACATTCGTCTTGTTTTAAAAGGGCATTCATTAAGCTGACGATTGTCAGCCAAGAGGCAACGGTCGCCAATTCAGGGAGCACATAAGGAATATAAATCATTTATGAATCGGAACGTGGCTCAAGTATGCCACCTCTAAATTGACCTTGCACACGTCAAAGCCTTAAAGGGCTCTGGAATTGTAACAAGAACTTTAATCAGCCTTCAATTACTCATTAAAAGCATCAAGAGCCCTAAACCAACAGCGCTGTGCTTCATTGTTATTGTACACAGCCAATTGCTGCGCCTGATGCTTCACTAATATGTAACCTTGTGATTATATCCTATTTAGAAAGTTTTCTAGAAGGTATTTTGCCTGCTTTCAATGCTTTGCACGCCCTTACAGAATGAGAAAACTGAACACTGTGAGAACAGGATTTTGATAGTGTCAGTTAGTTCTGCTGCCTATTGTTTGTTGCTGGTGGATTTGTTTTGTTTTGGGTTTTTTTTTGTTATGTTTTGTTTTGTTTTTTTTTGCTGATGAAGTCCCTGACCATTAGATTTGTTCAGTGGGTAATGAAAGGGGGTGGACTGTGTGTTCTTGCTCTAGTGACATTTTTTGTAAAGTTGCATGCATTATCTAGTATGTCTATTGTACCTGGATTCAAGAGGTTTACTTTACACCAAAACATGTGTGTTCAGTTTTGAACCTGTTTGCAAAAAGTGCCGTTGCCTTCTGTACATGTCAGGAAGTCATTCTGAAGAGCATGGGTAGTCAAAATACAATAATTAAATACATTGCCACATATTGTACTAGTCCTTATATCTCTAGTTATTTGCAGGGACTTGGGAGAAAAGGCAGTGCATGACATGGTATGATTCTGTCTATGCCCTATCAGAGAAGCATGATACTGCATGACTATGCAGGTGGACAGTACCTTAATAGACCATTATGAACCCATTGGTTGGAAACTCTTTCTGGTAACTACTAAAAGGCAAACAATTTGGGGGAAGATCACAGAAGGCACAGAGTTCAATTGTTGAGCTGTTCCATGAGTTGCTCTAATGCCAATTGAGGGTCCAGTTTTGAAACTTGCCTAAGATCAAGCATCTAAATCTGCATTTGGGCATACCTATACTGTATGTATTTTAAGCACCTACAATCAGGGCTGATGTAGGTGTGCACAACAGTTATGTGGGTGCTTTAAAATAGATTAAGGTTCTCTTTAGCAGAATTATAGCAGTACTTAGTGGCCCAACTAAGAATAGGGCCTGTTATTGGATCTGTACAAACACATAGTAAGAGTCGGTCCCTTCCCCAAAGAGTTTACCAACTAAGTAGAGCTGACAGAAAAAGTGTGGGAGAAACAGAGAATTATTATCCTCATTTTGTAGATGGGGGAACTGAGGCACTCCAGCCCCATCCCACATGTCTACACTGAAAGTGTATAGCCCCACAGCCTAACCCCCACAAACCTGAGTTAGCTGACTCCAGGCCAGCTGCGGGTTTTCCACAGGTCGTTTATGGCAGTGCATAGGTACCCTATTTGCCTTAACTGATTATGAAAAAGCTGCCACATGGAAGAAATGGCTCTCTTTTCATTTCTTGTCAGCCTGGGAAAGAGGAAGAGAGTTACACTGCTGTGAGGCTACCGTAGGCATGTGCAATAGCCTGCCTGAAAATCAGTGTCAAGGATATTTCAGCAACAGCAGTACATCTTGTTCCCCAGCAAAAAGTCAGGAAAAAAATTCTCTGTTTTTTTTCTGTACTGAGGTCACTCAGTGTTGCACCTCTGATGACGCGTCTGATTTTCTTAACGCGATGCTTTTCTCCCCCTACTGACTTTAATAATTGTTTGACTAAAATACAAACAACAACTCACATAAGGTTAAAAGCAGTGAGGGGCACAGTATGCATTCTCACAAAAAAGTAAGAGGGACAAAACTGACCTTGAGGCTCTGGCAACCTTGTCAAACAAAGCCACACATCTTGAAGGCTTCAATAAGATCTGAGTAAGTTATGTTGCTTTTTGGGTTCAACTCCTCTCCTTTTGTGTGATTAGTGCCCATTTGAGTTTGGGTTCTGTGCTTTTCACCCTCTTGTTACAATGACCAGAGGGTGAGATCTGCCCTGAGTGAATGGCTGAGCTGGATTAAACCACACTACCCCTTAATCTTTTGAATATCTGAAGTACACCTTTTGTATCCTATGCAGAGAGTCCCTGGACAACTGGTACCACCAGAGTGGCCTTAAAGTCAATAGCTAAAAAACTCAGTCAGTCACTTTGGAGAGAACCTTAGGCAAGGACGGCAATGTGTTGAGAGTTAATAAATATTGTCGTGTCCTGCTTTACCTGCTATTCACCGAATAGCTTCACATCCAGATGACATAGGGAACTTTATCTCTGGATTTTCACCTCTCATTTGTGTAAGAAGCTTCAGGTCATGCCCTTTCATGTTTGTTTATGGCATAACCCATTGTTGTCTCCACACCACGGGGAACTCTATCTTTCAAAAAACAGGAAATAAAAACTTACAAGAATTGGTGTACAAGTTTAACCAGTGATCAAATGGAGGAGAAAAAAAATCAAAGGTTATAAGTGGGTTGGACCATGGGCGTGAGACCTGCGCTGAGGCCAGGAGGCTGGTGCACATGCTTGATGCACGAGGACGGGGAGCAGCTGAGTCTCGCTGAAAGATTGGGGAGAGGTCGTTGTCCAAAGTGTGAATCCAGTTACATAGTCAAGGGCACAGACAGGTTCAGTCAGTCTGGGAAGGGAAAGGCAAGTGGATGAATAGGCAAAGTGTAGAGCTGGTCAATGTATGCAGCAGGCGGACACAAGGATAGGCTTGGCAGGATGGGATTCAGGCAGGTTGGAAGACTGTCTTGCGTGAGCAGGAGTTTTGTCCCAGCTGTGGTCTGGATGGGAACAGGCCCAAAAGACTAGTTGCTCAGACAAGGGGGGTGGGCAGGAAGAGGAAGCATTATATTAAGTGGTGTCCAATCAGCAGCCTGCTGCTAGTCAGCTGGTCCCACTGAGTCTATGGCTGTACTCTGTTTGTGGGTATCAACTGCAATTTCCTGGTCTGACCTCAAAACATGGTGGTGTAGAGGGTAAGGCTCTTGCTTTGCAACTTACAGGCCTGAGTTTGAGGTCTGTGGTGCCTGACAGGTTTAAAGTAAAGCTCAAAAACTTTTAAATAGCTCATTAATGCACAACGGTTCCATCACTGCTGCAGGAATTTATCCTGTTTATACCATAGAATCATAGATTTTAAGGTCAGAAGGGACCATTATGATCATCTAGTCTGACGTCCTGCACAACGCAGGCCATGGAATCTCACCCACCAACTCCTGTAACAAACCCTAACTTATGTCTGAGCTACTGAAGTCCTCAAATCGTGGTTTAAAGACTTCAAGGTGCAGAGAATCCTCCAGCAAGTGAGCTGTGCCCCACACTGCAGAGGAAGGCAAAAAACCCCCAGGGCCTCTTCCAATCTGCCCTAGGGGGAAATTCCTCCCCGACCCCAAATATAGTGATCAGTTAAACCCTGAGCATGTGGGCAAGACTCACCAGCCAGACACCCAGGAAAGAATTCTCTGTAGTAACTCAGATCCGGATTACTTGTCACTGATTGGTAAATTGTGTTCATGAAATGTCCCTGGAGTTGGCAGGAAGGTATACTGGGCATGAAAATTATCTCACTGCACAGCAGTAGAAGAGATTATTAAAGGTAATAATGTCTAGGGATCAATTGCTGCCTATTCTGGCTGTCCCCTGTGGCCAAAGAGGTCTGTTGGAATCACAAGGAGGTGACCTTCATCATCAGGGTGCCTGCATAGTTCTTAACCAGCTGCCAATTTCTTCCTCTGCTCTCCAGGGCCATAGTCCTTCTAGGTGCTGGGGAGGACATAGCCTGTGCAGTGCTTCCAGAAAGTGGAGTCGGGTGGGATGCTGCTTGCTGAGTGAGCATCTGAGAAAAGTTGAAAGGTCCCACTTACCCTTATTTTAGCTGGGCTCTTAAAGTGAGCTGTTGGCATGGAGAGGAAATGGGTCTCCATTCGGCTGTTGAATCCCTGTTTTCCCCACAGTGATTAATAATTTTTTTCTTTGATTTACAAACTGAAGCTACTGGTTCCTCCCTTTCCATATTGCAGGAACTGTGTGGAGATACTTTCTACCCTAGGTGTCATGGGGTCTTCACCCTACAGAAGGCAGAGCAGGTTGGTAGGACAATTAACCTGATAGGCTGCACCTGGGGGGAGGGTCAGGGACTGAAAGTCGAATTGATGATGAAGCCCAGCTGGGCAGGGGAAGGCTGAGCAAGCTGGGAAGAGAAGGGGGCTGTAGAAGTACTAATCTGCAGTCACTTCCTGGGAGAATGGAGGTGTGTTTGGGGTTACAGAGTCTGGCAAGAAGTGCTCTATAGTTACTCCTTGGTAGAAGGGAGTTTGGGCTAGTAAGACTAGGGGAGGAGATTAGAAGATAGAGCAGGAAGGTAGGGAGGAATCCAGGAAAATAGCAACATGGTCTGAGAACAAGCAGACCATAAATGCTAGACATAGGGTCCCTGGACTGGAAGCCAGAGTAGTGGGCTGGCTTGGTTTTCTCTACCAGCCTCTGGGAAAGTGGCACAGAACCAGGACTTGAACGGGTAGACTGTCTGGAGTGGCATGTGGACAGCTGATCCAGAGGGACTTTGATACCCAAGAAAGGGAGGACTGTACAGTGATTTGGCTGGAGGAGCACTGCGAGTCCTGGAGAGCAAGGGGGAATGCAGTGTGACCAATCACTGGAAGTGAGGGCATCAGACCGAATGGAGCTAATCCCCAAATGTATCCAATGGCACTAGGAGGTGCCCAATGTTGAGTGATGTAACAGGAACAGTGAAGGAAAGCGGGACAGGGATACATAGGGGGCTGTTTGTGCGTGAAGCAATTAACATAAGCACTCCCACTTTCCTAAGGTGCTATATTTAGTAGGTGCAAGCTGTGCACTGATCCCGATATGTACTGGGCTTTACCATTTGCCTCCTGAATCAGTCAGTCCTATGTAGATTCAGTTAATATGACAGCAAGATGCTATCACACCCCTTCCTAATGTATAAGCTGGCAAGAGGTCTTGACTCAAGATGAGCTGTAAGGAGTTGCTTTTACCTCCAGCAACTTGGGCCAAGGTCAAATCTCAAGTACATTCGTGTATCTACAGTAACTCTACTGGAGTTACTGTAGATTTATACTGGTGTAACTGAGAGAAAGAATCAGTCCCCTCCAATGTGTATATACTCCTAGTGCAGAAAGGCATACAGAAACATCAATTAAATGTAACCATGAGCTGTTAATAATGGAACTGCCAAGCAACTGAATGCTCCAATCAATGGAAAACGATTGTATATTGAATCAAATTAACAAGCATGCTGGCTCCATCATGTAATAGAAGTTACAGTACATTAAAGGCAAATCATTGTCTACATGTGTGGTTGGTCAACTTAAAATTCTTCAATCAGTATTACTGTTAAGCTGGAGGCAGCATGCTAAATATAGCAAACAACTTCATTGTTCTTGAACTGGGAGACTGGATAAAATTGTGAAGGATTAATTGGAAGTGGCAGAATCCCGAATGGGAGCCTTTAGGCTTCCTATAGCAATATGACCCCAACATATAACAGCCATATAATCAAGTGAGCAAACTATTTAAATTCTTTGCTTCTAGCTTCTATTTATTTTACCGCTTAATCCTCTGCTTCGTATAAGATCTAAGCCCCGATATGTATCTTATTTTGAAAGTTGAAGAATATATTTTGGTAGTCTTCTGAAATGTAGAGCTCAAGAAAATATATATTTTTTTGGTAAATATAATAGCAAAATTAAAAAAGAAGCATTGAAATATTAATGCAAATTGACTCTTATAAGTACCGTCACTTACTATAAGGACAGTGTTGTCTACCACTTCAATCTTTCCTATTTTTTTGTTCTTCTAATTAATTAACCTTTTGATATTATCTTCATAATCTTGCTCCATAGGATTAACAGATTAGCTTCATTGTTTTTAGAAGTGAAGTCTACAGTCGTGAAATTCAACTCCCTTGTAAAATGATTATTAGATTTCAAAATGCAGAGTCTGTTAAGCTAGTGTAATTTTGATATGAGATACATCTCAATATAGCAAACCACATTGACCTCTACTATAAAGAATGATCTTCTATCCCACAATTTCTCCTTTGTTATATCTTAGTGAAAAATACATTTGTAGTTTTTACAGCAAACAAAACAAAGATACATATTGTGTTGGGAGCTGATCTATTGAAGTGTGACTCTGAAAAATGGCTTTGGAAGATCATAATAGCATCCCATGTTTATTGTCTCTGATAGGTTTGCATATGTAATGTGACCGGTTTACATGTAAAAAGATGCATTTTCCAATTGTCAACTTGGGATCTGAGAGTCAAGCTATGATCTTTCCTTCTCATGCATCATCCGTAGTAAAGGTTCTGGGGATAGCAACTCTTACCTATGGCACAGGGGGATTTTGAAGTTAAGTAGTAAATGTTTGCAAAATGTTTTTTACATGCTAAAATTCACTGGAATGCCAACAGTCTTCCAGAAGCCGAGGACCAACTAACCTCTAGTCCTCCAGCGTACATGGAAAATTCATCCTTGCCAACCTTAGCTAAATGTTGGCAACTAAGCACAAACACCAAGGACCTAGATTCCCTTTCTGCAGCACAAGTTTTATATAAAATGAGTCTGTTCTTTTGAGGATTCCTGAAAGAGCCATTTCTTTGAATCATCATGAAATTGTAAGATGGGCCCTATACATAGTTGTGTTACCATACTGGAATGGGGTAAGCTACCAGAAGAGGGAAGGATATCAAAAGTTGTTTTGTGTAAACCTAGAATTCTGAGCAGTGCTGCTGGGGCAATACCCAGCTGACTGGCCAGACCATGGAGAAGAGAGCGTGCTGCACTCAGTAAAAGGGTTTCTGCTCTGGTCTATGTTTCCTCCATAACATACTGGTTAGTGTGAATTGTGAATTTTCTTTCTGTGCCCAATCCACAGAGGATGCATCTGTAACCGCCCCAAGCTTCAGAACCTGGCGTTTGAGTTCAAGCTGTAGAGACTAACATTTTTAACTCTGGAGGTTCTCAGGTCAATCCTCAGTGTGGCAGCCCAGATGGCAGCTATATCACCTCCATGCTACTGGAATCAGTGAACCCCAATAAAACTGCTTTGTGCTGCTCTCGTGGTGCAATACAGCATTAAAGCTTGAATATGTGGTCAGTTAAGGAATCTCCCAGACTAAGTGCACATTAAGGTCAATGGGATTTTTACCCTGGTCTTCAAATTGAGTAGAACGAGCGTCTATGCTGGGCTATAACTAAACCTTGTTTTGTTAGCAAAACTCACTTTATGTCGGTTCAAAGTATTTAAAAAACACCCCTCCCATAGTTCTATTTTCTCCTGGAACTGCAGTCTGGAATTAAATTCCATTTAATAGATGACTGCATATGTGGATTTGTTTAATGTTTATGCAGTTTGAAGATGATTTTATTTTTACATATAGACCCGTTTAGTGTGTTATACATTACTCTGAAATGTATATATTTCAATATCATGCATAATAGCTGCTGGCTATCTATTCTGGATAAGAATAATAAAGAGTACTTATGGATGCTTGGAATAAGTCGATATAAATTATCCCTGGAAGTAAGAGGATATGATAGCAGCCAGAGACAAGAAGGAAACAAAATTAATTGGCAAGGCAAGCAAAGGAGAGTGGGAAAAGTTTACCCTTTCCCTCAGGCCTTGAACACTGCTGCATCTTTGTCACAAGTGGTGTATGTTTAACAAGGGCAGTGGTAAAATACTTAGTGCTGGAAGAACTATGAAATGAATCATGGACTTTCATGGAAGGCATTACTTAGATTAAGTAAAACGGAATCGCTGCTTGGTTCCTGGGAAATAAAAATTGCCATTAGGAGCGCAGTAACTTGTCCTATTAATAATATCTATTATATAATCTTGCTTTTCTCATCACAAAAGCAAGTGAATAATTTAATTTTCTTAACAAATTTAGCCTCTTTTTCGTTTCTGAATCTCCAGTTACAGATTACTATTTCTGTGAATTTACATGTTTGAAATTATACTGGTTTTTTCAGAATTTTTTTTTAACTTTGTAGACAGATGACATACTGTTTGTTACAAATATTCAGTACTCAATGTTTGAAATTCTAGCTGTTAGTTGTGGTTGGTCATATAAACCACACTGCATTGTTTCTGTTTCTTAAGTAGGTGAGCATAATTCCCATAATCATAAACACAAGAAGCCACTGGGGATTTGACTCTTTCAATAACTGGTAAAAAATTTAGGGAGAAGTAGCAGATAAATGGGATTAGGAAATTTTAGAAAATGTTAAATTTTTAACCTCCAACACAACTTTTAATACATTCAATTGATTATAATAAAAGCTATGGAGAACTAACAAGAGTTACATGTAACTAGAAGAAAAAACCCGAGGAGTCCTTGTGGCACCTCAGAGACTAACAAATTGATTATGCCCAAATAAATTTGTTAGTCTCTAAGGTGCCACAAGGACTCCTTGGTTTTTTTGCTGATTCAGACTAACGTGGCTACCACTCTGAAATATGTAACTAGAAGCTTATCTCATTTTCTTTCACTGTTGTAACTATAAAACTCCTGTATTTTCCCCCTTTCCCCCTTTGTTCAGAGGCATCCCTTGCTCTGCTTTCATTCAAATTGTAAACTCCTCAAGGAAGGGACCTGTGGGTTCTACTTGCCTCTAAAGCACCATGTATATCTCTGGTATTATATTAATAATAAAACTGTTGATGGTGAATTCTTTATTGGAGTATCCTGTACATTTTTAATGAGGCTAATCTGCATATCATCAGATTGCCCCAAAAGGATTTTATCATCAATTGCTTGCACTGACTTCCCCCAAGGCAATAGGCTGAAGTGAGAGATTGAGACCAGAAGCCAATATAGAAAATAGCTAGAGAATTGAGGACAGGAAAGCAGCTGTCAGCTGAACCCTCAAGAAAACTCTAAAGGATTGGCAGACATGTTATACTTGCCTGAATCCAGATGCCCTCTGTGGACTATATATAGCACTTGCCTATTTAATAAGGTCAGACTGCCAGTCTGGGAGTGTCTGTTTTTTCGATAAGACTCAAGACACCCTGATCTTCCCCTGAGCTCTTGGAGTCATCACATTATCAACTCATGGCTGGAATTAAATCCTCACTGGTAGATAAAAACAAGGGACAGCATATGCATAGTTGTGTAGTTCAAAATCCTGCATTCAGTGTACTGGTTTTCATTTTGCTGTGTACAGTAAGTTTTAAGTGGCACTCTATCTGGCTGGTATCAATATGATGAACAATGGGCTTTTGTTGTATTGTATAAAATGGAGGTGCCCTGAAGTAAACCCAATTGTGAGAAAGTAATTTCAGCCATGGGGTTTTATATCTTAGCAATGTGTGTACTGTTTTGAATTCTGTTATCCTTCAGTAAGATCTTCCATAACTATCTTAACCCATGAAAAATTTGGGGTTGCTTTTGTGCCCGCCAACATAGGTATTTCAACATCAGTTTTAATAACTACTGGATGGTTATATACTTGGTCTCATATATTAGAAGTGATTGATTTTTGGCAAGAGAGTTGGTAAACTAGACAATGGGATCTCTGCTTGAAACTTAAAGGACAAAATAGTGATAACTACACAGGAAAATCTATTACTATGATTATAGCATTAACACTCCCTTGAGCACTGGACTAGGACTCTGGAAACTGGGTTAAGTTCTGACACTGGTTGGCTGGGTGAGCTTGGGTAAGTCACATTTCCTGTCTATTCCTCAGTTTCACCATCTATAAAGGGGGTATAATGATACTGATCTTCTTTGTACAGTGCTAAATAGGAGCTAGGTATTTTATTTGATCTTTTTATGTGACTTTTCTTGTTTTATATCATGCTGTCTGTAACCAAGTTCTATTTCAAAGTGATCTCACCTAAATGGATATATATTTGAAAATTGAATAGGGGAAATAATTACAAGAATTAGGAGGAATAGTGAACCATTTAAGCAATACAATTGGTCCTGCGGGCTTACACAAATGATACTGAACTAGTGTTCAAATAGAAATTTTTCCTTTTGTGAGATTGCTCTCTCAAAACATGACTTCTTATTAGAGTAAGGAAATGTTATTGTTCTTTTGATAAAATTGCACCATTACGCCTTGATCCTACAGCTCCTTGCACACAGAAGGAGTGTTGCTCCCACGTAAAGCCCCATTGACTTCAATGGGGCAGTAGGGGGACAGTAAGATGCTCCACTAAAAGGGGCAAAATACCTTCCTCTCTCCCCACAGTGAGCAGAAGAATTTTCACCCTTTGAGTTTCTTCCTTCTTTTCATAGTCTTCATTCTCTGGTGCTGGGGTACTGCAGCAAGGCACTTTCCCTTTATTAAGATCACACAGTAAAGTAGTTGTAACCTAGCTCTTCACAGGGATATCTCTGGGTCCTCATAGTACCGTCTTCTTCAACTATACTCACTATGTATGTCAGTTCTTTAGAGCTCCCCTTGATGCTTCAGCTGGCAGCTGCTTTCCCTTGGGCCCATGTTTCATTCTCAGTCCTTCCATGTTTCTCATTTGCACCAGCTTCTGGTCTCATCCCCTGGACATAGATAGTTGCTCTTTGGAAAACAGACTAAGTTGTCTGATTTCATTATGCTAGAGCATGGATAGTAAGGGCCAGATTCTCCCTTGGACAGGCACATGGAACTCCTATTCCCCTCACATGTATGTGAAGACAGAGTTTTGCCCTAAGTATTTACTGTATGATCGTAACACACTTGCATATGAAAACTGGTTCCTTTTATAACCCATACTTAGTCCACATGTATACAACTCATAGTCAATAACTTGCCCACTCAACTAGAAATAAAGTAAAATAGAACCAGGACGGTGGTGCAAAGGTAGAAGTTACAATAATTTCATTATTAATTCTATGCTGTCAACATTTTCTTCAGCATAAACACAATTGTTGCCACAACAATTCAGTTGCTCAGGAACCATTGCATGTTGGAGCATAAGCTGATTATAAGGTTCCAGTACATAGTGATGCTCTGCTTAAATTATATATAGTATTTTTTTCAATCAAGAAGAAATGAGATTTAAATAAAACCAAAAAACCTTTTCCAGGATAAATACTGTTTTTTGTCCATTTTTGTTAGTACGTTTACAAAGATGTGCTGAAGCAATTGGAGTTATCACTCTGAATACAGGTGTACCCACGGGTAGTTTGCTAACTGGCAGTCTAGAGAGGGATTGAAATGGACTTCTTAAACTTTGGGGGGAAAAATTCCAGTGTAAATCTTAATAAAGCTTTCTATGGTTACTGATGTCAAGTACATTTCTTAAAACATCCTGTTAATTTGTCCCTCTCCTGGTCTCATAGGTATAGATGCCCTCTCAACTTCACTGTCTCTGAAATTGTATCACCATAATAGCTATTTAAGTACTGTATATAATGGACGTGTACCCATACAAAAACTAGAGATGGAGGTAGTATTGATGCTAAGGTACAGTGGTTCATCGTTAGATCAGAATGCCAACAAATGAAGCACATCACTTCATGTTTTGGAAAGGAAATATCTTACCTGATTTTTTTTTTTTTTTGCATCCAAATTTCTCCTTAAGGCCCATTTACTTTTCCTTGATTTAATTCCCAGTCGACTAAAGTTCTGTCTGCTCCCACCTCACATACAATAGTTTCTAGGTGTTTCTGGACGAAGAGCTCTCCTAAACAAGTGTCAGATTTTGCTCCCGGTTATACCTATGTAAATCTGAAGTAACTGCATTAAACTCAGTGGAGTTAATCCAAATGTATACTGGTGTAACTAAATGCACAATTTATAGCATAAGTATTTTGTAATGTTAGTTGTAGCTTTGGTGCTCTTATTCCAGTATATAAGTAATAAAGACAATATATAGAATGATAGATTATCAATTATATTACATTGTATTAGCATTTTTATTGTGGTAGTTTGCCTAATTTTTCCTGAAATATTACAGATATTGCAATTGTGCAAGTAGATATCCTAAAACCAAGCTGAAAGACATAAGAGAAAGACATAACCAAACAAAAATGTGATCACTACATGAAAAATTATGGCGTGAGATATTATCAGGATTTTATGGCCAAAACCACAAAGTTGCTTGTAGTATCATGTGCTTTCAAAATAGAACCATCAATCAGTGCAAGTTCCCTCAAAAGTGGGCAAAGATTAGTGAATTTTACAGGATTCGATTCAATGCCCATTAAAGTCAATGGAAAGACTCCCGTTGACTTCACTGGGCATAAGATCAATGAACCTGGACTGAGTAACAAGTTTTGTAACTAATCATAAAGCAAGTTATCTGTGGCAAATAAAGTATATTGCAGCTTTAGTCAATACTTGTCCTCTTCTAGAGGAAAACAGTCAGTATGATTCTTCTAAGTTGCTACTGATACATGTGAATGGTGACCAGAGGCAAAGTTCAGCTACTATTCCATTTCCTTCTGAGTTCCAAGACAACCCTGATCATTAAAATAGATTAGAAAAATGACAATCTCTTATTGTTTTATATAATGATATGCTGCATAAGGTTATTTATACTTGAGTATGCTTTTGTTTCTATTGCTTATATTTTTGGATGTTGTGTTTTATTTTCCTGCCCTTTCCCAGAAATTGAATCCAAAAGAGGGAATAAAACTGACACTTTTAGAAAGAAAGTGAACTTTTTATTTCAGGTACCCTGTGGCCTATTGACATTGTTAATTTCCTGCATGTTGTTGTTATACTATATATCAGGCAGTGTGACTACAACTGGCAAAACTGCTTTTCAATGCCATATTTTATTTATCTATTTGATTTGACTACCCAACTGACTTAAATCAACACATGCCATCACACTTGGTCTTATTAAATTGTAGCTATTAATTATTGTTTGTATTGGTGTCAAGATTCCTTCCCCACTCTGAACTCTAGGGTACAGATGTGGGGACCTGCATGAAACCCCCCCAAGCTTATTTTTACCAGCTTAGGTTAAAACTTCCCCAAGGTACAAACTATTTTGTCCTTGGACTTTATTGCTGCCACTACCAAGCGTCTAACAAATCTAACTGGGAAAAAGCCCACTTGAAACCGTCTTTCCCCGCAAGCCCTACACCCCCTTTCCTGGGGAAGGATTGATAAAAATCCTCACCAATTTGCATAGGTGAACACAGACCCAAACCCTTGGATCTTAAAAAACAATGGAAAAAGCAATCAGGTTCTTCAAAGAAGAATTTTAACTGAAGAAAAAGTAAAAGAATCACCTCTGTAAAATCAGGATGGTTAATATCTTACAGGGTAATCAGATTCAAAACATAGAGAATCCCTCTAGGCAAAACCTTAAGTTACAAAAAGACACAAAAACAGGAATATACATTCCATTCAGCACAACTTATTTTATCAGCCATTTAAACAAAACAGAATCTAACGCATATCTAACTAGATTGCTTACTGACTTTTTACAGGAGTTCTGACCTGCATTCCTGCTCTAGTCCCGGCAAAAACAACACACACACAGAGAACCCTTTGTCCCGTCCCCCCCCCAGCTTTGAAAGAATCTCGTCTCCTCATTGGTCATTTTGGTCAGGTGCCAGCGAGGTTGTCTTAGCTTCTTAACCCTTTACAGGTGAAAGGGTTTTTCCTCTGGCCAGGAGGGATTTAAAGGTGTTTACCCTTCCCTTTATATTTATGACAATTGGCATATATGTGTAATATGTGATCACATAATTATACTGAATTATATATTGTCAATTATATTAGATTAGATTAGATTTTGTATAGTGGTAGTTTCCTAATTTTTCTTGAAATATTTCATGTATTGCTGCTATTAATTATATTACTCATTGCTGGTGATGTTTTTTTTTTTTTTCCTGACACCATTTATTTGTTTGGCATTGCAATATAAACCTTTAAATCAGTTCTCATATCATTCTGTGGATCTGTTGCAATCATATCTGCAGAAATAAAATCTGAATAAGATTAGGGATGTGAATTAGTCCTGACTTTGTTTATTGCAGATAGTGATCACTTTAAGATTGGTCCATCACTTGGACTAGGAACTGGACTTGGGCTGGTTATCGTATTGCAAGCCTGGGGGAATGAGAGTTCAATGGAATCCTTTTCAATAATGTTATAAAAATGGGTATCGAAGTTGCTAGTGTTAAATCTATTATCTTTATAAAATAGCTACATAACTTGTTTTGTCATCCCTTCCTGAACAATCTGTCATGTAAGACCATGGTAATTTAACTTGTCTTTCTGATTCAGTTCATCCACTCATCCCACAGTTTATAAATTCCTTTGGTGCAGTTGCAGAATATTTGGATAGCCTTGTATTGGGCTCAGAGGTTGACTTTTGCCACTGGTGAAGGCTTCAGTCCCTATTAACTAGTCCTGGCTGTTGAGAAGTAATGACATTCCCTAGTCTTCTAAGATAGTTTTGAAGAGGAAAAGGTAACAAAGTGTGGGATTTTCTTATCTGGGTATTTTGAACTCTGCTTACTTTCTCTAAATTCATGTGACTAGATGTGGAGGAAAAGGTTCTCTTTAGTAACCATTTGTAAGGGCTTGTATCTTCCCTGGATCCCTATGAGCCAGTGACAGCAGCATGGTGCTGCTCTGTGCTGCTTTTGCTGCAGTTTGGGTGGGGTTATGACTTTTCATTGCCCACCTCCAATTTCCAACATTGGGAATGGTGGCCGTGGTCCCTCCCTGTGAAGACCTCAGAGAGAATAATAGATTTTCTTTTTTCTGAAGTTGCCAAACAGAATGTGCAGGCCTAACAGCAGGGTCTTCCCTCTCTTCTGTCAGCGAAGATAATACTAGTAAGAGGTGATGAAATGTTTGCTGTAGTGTCATTTGTGGGTGAACAGGTTGTATGGTGGCAAAAGGCTATGGTGTGTGGGCCCAACTCAATAAGTTTGAAGAGTTTGGATAAACATCCAAACGTTTGCAGGTATATCTCATTAAAAACTCAGTTTACCCTTAACTAGAATTATTTTGAAGAGTCTATGATATTCTATTGCTAAGGTCATTGGGGACCACATAATAGTCTAAATTTCTTAACGGACCCATTCCAAAATTAATTTTAATAACTAAGTATCAGGGGGTAGCTGTGTTAGTCTGTATCCACAAAAAACAATGAGGAGTCCTGTGGCACCTTAAAGACTAACAGATTTATTTGGGCATAAGCTTTGGTGGGTAAAAAACCCACTTCTTCATGTCACCGGACTCCTCGTTGTTTGAATAATTAAGTTACTCATAGAAAACATCTCCTGTACTCAGAGCAAGCATGGCAATTTTGGGGAGGATACATTGTATTTTTTTTGTATAAATAAAAAAGGATGATGAGACGCTGCTTTAAGTGAAACTAGTGTTTCTGCATTATGTAGTTCACAGTGCTGAGGCTGGTTTACTCTGAAATGTTATGTATATTTGTAAGGGTGATATTGCTTTAGTATGTGCTCTTATAGGTAGCTGTTGTGTTAGTGCTGGAGTTTGCATGGTACTAGAAACAGACCATCTATTTAGCGTGAAACAGAGGATTTGATTTTGGGATTCAAAACTATCAGGGAAAAAATGTGTGGTCAGCACCAACACGAGTAGCTATTGCATTTGTAATCTGAAGCTTTTCTTCATTCAGTCGAAGGGTACTTTTTCTTGCACTTTTTCTTTCAGAGAGGGAACTGGAAAAAAACCTGCTTAAGGCAACAGTTTCTTTAAAACAACTGGGAAAATATGCCATCCTTCCATCTGGAATGGGAGAACCAGAATCCTCCGAATGGAATTTAGGGCTTCTCTACATACAGACTAGAACCAGAATAACTAAGGGTATGTCTACACTACGGAATAAGGTCGAATTTATAGAAGTCAGTTTTTTAGAAATCGGTTTTATATATTCGAGTGTGTGTGTCCCCACAGAAAATGCTCTAAGTGCATTAAGTGCATTAACTCAGCGGAGTGCTTCCACAGTACAGAGGCTAGAGTCGACTTTCGGAGCATTGCACTGTGGATAGCTATCCCACAGTTCCCGCAGTCTCCGCTGCCCATTGGAACTCTGGGTTGAGATCCCAATGCCTGATGGGGCTAAAACATTGTCGCGGGTGGTTCTGGGTACATATCGTCAGGCCCCCCTTCACTCCCTCCCTCCGTGAAAGCAAGGGCAGACAATCGTTTCGTGCCTTTTTTCCTGAGTTACCTGTGCAGACGCCATACCACGGCAAGCATGGAGCCCGCTCAGGTAACCGTTACCCTATGTCTCCTGGGTGCTGGCAGACGCGGTACGGCATTGCTACACAGTAGCAGCAACCCATTGCCTTGTGGCAGCAGACGGTGCAGTACGACTGGTAGCCGTTCTCGTCGTGTCTGAGGTGCTCCTGGCCACGTCGGCTGGGAGTGCCTGGGCAGACATGGGCGCAGGGACTAAATTTGGAGTGACTTGACCAGGTCATTCTCTTTAGTCCTGCAGTCAGTCCTATTGAACCGTCTTATGGTGAGCAGGCAGGCGATATGGATTGCTAGAAGTCGTACTGTACCATCTTCTGCTGGGCAGGCAAGAGATGAGGATGGCTAGCAGTCGTACTATACCATCTTCTGCCGAGCAGCCATGAGATGTGGATGGCATGCAGTCCTTCTGCACCGTCTGCTGCCAGCCAAAGATGTAAAAGATAGATGGAGTGGATCAAAACAAGAAATAGACCAGATTTGTTTAGTATTCATTTGCTTTCCCCCGCTCCCCCGTCTAGGGGACTCATTCCTCTAGGTCACACTGCAGTCACTCACAGAGAAGGTGCAGCGAGGTAAATCTAGCCATGTATCAATCAGAGGCCAGGCTAACCTCCTTGTTCCAATAAGAACAATAACTTAGGTGCACCATTTCTTATTGGAACCCTCCGTGAAGTCCTGCCTGAAATACTCCTTGATATAAAGCCACACCCTTTGTTGATTTTAGCTCCCTGAAGCCAACCCTGTAAGCTGTGTCATCAGTCGCCCCTCCCTCCATCAGAGCAACGGCAGACAATCGTTCCGCGCCTTTTTTCTGTGCGGACGCCATACCAAGGCAAGCATGGAGGCCGCTCAGCTCACTTTGGCAATTAGGAGCACATTCAACACCACACGCATTATCCAGCAGTATATGCAGCACCAGAACCTGGCAAAGTGATACCGGGCGAGGAGGTGACGTCAGCGCGGTCACGTGAGTGATCAGGACATGGACACAGATTTCTCTGAAAGCATGGGCCCTGCCAATGAATGCATCATGGTGCTAATGGGACAGGTTCATGCTGTGGAACGCCGATTCTGGGCTCGGGAAACAAGCACAGACTGGTGGGACCGCATAGTGTTGCAGGTCTGGGACGATTCCCAGTGGCTGCGAAACTTTCGCATGCGTAAGGGCACTTTCATGGAACTTTGTGACTTGCTTTCCCCTGCCCTGAGGCGCATGAATACCAAAATGAGAGCAGCCCTCACAGTTGAGAAGCGAGTGGCGATAGCCCTGTGGAAGCTTGCAACGCCAGACAGCTACCGGTCAGTTGGGAATCAATTTGGAGTGGGCAAATCTACTGTTGGGGCTGCTGTGATGCAAGTAGCCCACGCAATCAAAGATCTGCTGATATCAAGGGTAGTGACCCTGGGAAATGTGCAGGTCATAGTGGATGGCTTTGCTGCAATGGGATTCCCTAACTGTGGTGGGGCCATAGGCGGAACCCATATCCCTATCTTGGCACCAGAGCACCAAGCCGCTGAGTACATAAACCTCAAGGGGTACTTTTCAGTAGTGCTGCAAGCTCTGGTGGATCAGAAGGGACGTTTCACCAACATCAACGTGGGATGGCCGGGAAAGGTACATGACACTCTCATCTTCAGGAACTCTGGTCTGTTTCAAAAGCTGCAGGAAGGGACTTTATTCCCAGACCAGAAAATAACTGTTGGGGATGTTGAAATGCCTATATGTATCCTTGGGGACCCAGCCTACCCCTTAATGCCATGGCTCATGAAGCCGTACGCAGGCAGCCTGGACAGTAGTCAGGAGCTGTTCAACTACAGGCTGAGCAAGTGCAGAATGGTGGTAGAATGTGCATTTGGACGTTTAAAGGCGCGCTGGCGCAGTTTACTGACTCGCTTAGACCTCAGCGAAACCAATATTCCCACTGTTATTACTGCTTGCTGTGTGCTCCACAATATCTGTGAGAGTAAGGGGGAAGACGTTTATGGCGGGGTGGGAGGTTGAGGCAAATCGCCTGGCTGCTGGTTACGCGCAGCCAGACACCAGGGTGGTTAGAAGAGCACAGGAGGGCGCGGTACGCATCAGAGAAGCTTTGAAAACCAGTTTCATGACTGGCCAGGCTACGGTGTGAAAGTTCTGTTTGTATCTCCTTGATGAAACCCCCTGTCCCTTGGTTCACTCTACTTCCCTGTAAGCTAACCACCCTCCCCTCCTCCCTTCAATAACCGCTTGCAGAGGCAATAAAGTCATTGTTGCTTCACATTCATGCATTCTTTATTCATTCATCACACAAATAGGGGGATGACTACCAAGGTAGCCCAGGAGGGGTGGTGGAGGAGGGAAGGAAAATGCCACACAGCACTTTAAAAGTTTACAACTTTAAAATTTATTGAATGCCAGCCTTCTTTTTTTTGGGCAATCCTCTGTGGCGGAGTGGCTGGTTGGCCGGTGGCCCCCCCACCGCGTTCTTGGGCGTCTGGGTGTGGAGGCTATGGAACTTGGGGAGGAGGGCGGTTGGTTACACAGGGGCTGTAGTGGCAGTCTGTGCTCCAGCTGCCTTTGCTGCAGCTCAACCATACACCGGAGCATACTGATTTGGTCCTCCAGCAGCCTCAGCATTGAATCCTGCCTTCTCTCATCATGCTGCCGACACATTTGAGCTTCAGCCCTCTCTTCAGCCCGCCGCTTACTCTCTTCAGCCCGCCACTTACTCTCTTCAGCTTGCCACCTCTCCTCCTGGTCATTTTGTGCTTTCCTGCACTCTGACATTATTTGCCTCCACGTATTTGTCTGTGCTCTGTCAGTGTGGGAGGACAGCATGAGCTCGGAGAACATTTCATCGCGAGTGCATTTTATTTTCTTTCTAATCTTCACTAGCCTCTGGGAAGGAGAAGATCCTGTGATCATTGAAACACATGCAGCTGGTGGAGAAAAAAAAGGGACAGCGGTATTTAAAAAGACACATTTTATAAAACAGTGGCTACACTCTTTCAGGGTAAACCTTGCTGTTAACATTACATACATAGCACATGTGTTTTCATTACAAGGTCGCATTTTGCCTCCCCCCACCGCGTGGCTACCCCCTCAACCTTCCTCCCTCCCTGTGGCTAACAGCGGGGAACATTTCTGTTTAGCCACAGGCAAACAGCCCAGCAGGAATGGGCTCCTCTGAGTGTCCCCTGAAGAAAAGCACTCTGTTTCAACATTCAACATACACTGCAATGTTTTGTTGTACAATGATTCCCGAGTACATGTTACTGGTATGGAGTGGTAAAGTGTCCTACCATGAAGGACGCAATAAGGCTACCCTCCGTAGAAACCTTTTGCAAAGGCTTTGGGAGTACATCCAGGAGAACCGCGAATGCCAGGGCAAAGTAATCCTTTCACATGCTTGCTTTAAAACCATGTATAGTATTTTAAAAGGTACCCTCACGGAGGTCCCTTCTCTGCCTGCTGGGTCCAGGAGGCAGCCTTGGGTGGGTTCGGGGGGTACTGGCTCCAGGTCCAGGGTGAGAAACAGTTCCTGGCTGTCGGGAAAACCGGTTTCTCCGCTTGCTTGCTGTGAGCTATCTACAACCTCATCATCATCATCTTCTTCTTCGTCCCCAAAACCTGCTTCCGTATTGCCTCCATCTCCATTGAAGGAGTCAAACAACACGGCTGGGGTAGTGGTGGCTGAACCCCCTAAAATGGCATGCAGCTCATCATAGAAGCGGCATGTTTGGGGCTCTGACCCAGAGCGGCTGTTCGCCTCTCTGGTTTTCTGGTAGGCTTGCCTCAGCTCCTTCAGTTTCATGCGGCACTGCTTCGGGTCCCTGTTATGGCCTCTGTCCTTCATGCCCTGGGAGATTTTGACAAAGGTTTTGCCATTTCGAAAACTGGAACGGAGTTCTGATAGCACGGATTCCTCTCCCCAAACAGCAATCAGATCCCGTACCTCCTGTTCAGTCCATGCTGGAGCTCTTTTGCGATTCTGGGACTCCATCATGGTCACCTCTGCTGATGAGCTCTGAATGGTCACCTGCAGCTTGCCACACTGGCCAAACAGGAAATGAGATTCAAAAGTTCGCGGTTCTTTTCCTGTCTACCTGGCCAGTGCATCTGAGTTGAGAGTGCTGTCCAGAGCGGTCACAATGGAGCACTCTGGGATAGCTCCCGGAGGCCAATACCGTCGAATTGTGTCCACAGTACCCCAAATCGAGCCGGCAAGGCCGATTTAAGCGCTAATCCACTTGTCAAGGGTGGAGTAAGGAAATCGATTTTCAGAGCCCTTTAAGTCGAAATAAAGGGCTTCATCGTGTGGACGGGTGCAAGTTTACATCGATTTAATGCTGCTAAATTCGACCTAAAGTCCTAGTGTAGACCAGGGCTTAATCAGTTTATTTTACACCTTTAACTGTTTTGGTGCAAGTATGCGTATGGACACTCTTATTTCAGATTAGAGTGTCTTATTTTGATTGATTGATTTTTAACTAACATAAGCTAAATAAATTTACACATAAAGTTGCACTAAACTAAAGATGTGATATTAAACTAATTTAGGTAAAATGATACAAATTTGTGAGTGGATGTTTACATTAGTTTAACCAAAGTTTATATTAGTTTAGCGTGTACCTAAAATTACAGGAGGAAGTGGAAGATTTCATAATCAGATAGCAGTAAAAGATGCTTCTTTATTTTTCTCTTTCTCCATTTTTTTGGCTGCATAGTGAGCATTTGCTGTCTCTCTTGTGCTGGGGTTTCTAGCTTTGTTAGGGCTGTGATTTTCTATGTCTACTGTTGGACCTCAGTATCCTGTCACTGTTCAAGATTACACCTATGGTCTGGGTTCATGAGAAGAATCTCTGTCTCAGACCTTGTTGATTCCCAATAATTTCTGAAGGCATTCAGTGTATTATTGCAGAATTTTAGCCCATCATAGCCCACAACATTTTAATCTTACTTCATCCAAGTGATACTAATATTCCCAATGCATCAGTCATTTTCCATGCTGACCAAAGGATTACACAAATGCATTCTTCCCAATTTCCCCCCAGTATATTGGCATTAGAAAAGCCAAGAAAGAGGCACCAGAAGAACATTTAAATTCTTTGATATTTTGTCAGGATGGCTGTTTCCTTCTTCATTGTGAGTCTGATTTAGATCCCAATCTTGCATACACTTAAACATGTGCATAAATATTTGCAGTATCAGGACCGTATTTTGGGATCTAGACAGTGTTGTTAAACATAAGGACTTCCAAAGATATTGTAGGGTAAATTTAGTTATTGTTTCTAACAGTATTTAAACACTGTTAAATTAACTAACTAAAAATAAATATCAGAATTTATCCTGCCACAACCTTGAAAGATCCTAGTTGATCCCACTCTTTCCTATGTTTCAGTCTATTTCCTGTGACTCAAATTATGGTCTTGATACTACAATCGAATCTGCCATTATGAACCCCAGTGCTTGTGTGGAGTCCTGTTGACAGGTGTCTGGGTTCATGCTCGGAGGACCCAATCTTGCAATCTAGTATGTCAACAGAACAATCTTTTTGCTGACTATACCTGCAAAATTACAGCTCTTGCTAGAAGACATAAATGGAATTCTGTTATTGAGCTATTGAAACACAACAGGAACTTCTAAAATAGTTTTGAGAATGTATATTGTATAGATGAAGAAACATATGATAGTAACAGAAGACATACTCTTCCTACATATTAAATATTCATTTTGCTTAGGTTTTAGAAGTAAAGAGAACCATTTTCACAAACTTTTTTTGCATAAGTATCTATAATCCATTTGCAAATTATGTACACTGCACTACCAGATTATTCATGTAATATATCAGAACTGTGGTAACTATGATTACAAATACTGTATTCTCCTCTTCATGAAAACACAAAACTCTCATTAGCATTGTGTGGTCATTATATCCAAAGGAAAAATATTTCCCCAGGTTTTAAATCTCCATCCTTCTGTCACAAAAGGGGAAAAAATACCAAAGTATTACACATGATAATGGATTATCCTTTTAAACATGTTATGTTAAAGGCAGAGAATCAATTTAGAAAGAATAATTCAAATGTTCTGTTAAAATTTCTCATGCTTTCCGTATCCAAACCCAATAGCATCTGTTGTATTGTTTTCATTACATTTTTAAATGTCATCCAAGATGATTGCCACCTTCCTTCTATAATCAACAAAAAATAACCCCATTTTGGCAATTAAAAAAAATCAAGATGTGATAGTAGGTCAACAGCTAATGTGTCCTACTTTAAATTTAAAAATATTGTAATAGTTCAGGAATTGCATATAACATTAATATGTTTTCAGTATCTACATTTAGGGAGAACACATGGCTGGGGAAATGCCAAAATACAATGGAACAGACATGGTCTCATTACTGGGGATAGAAACCCCAAGAAAGTTGTTCAAGGGAAGTCTACAGGCCCTTGTCAAGCTCTGTGGTGTCCCATTCCATAAGAAGATACTGGAGAGGATCTATGAATGAGTTAGAGTAGTGGTGTAGATACGGTCCATAAACTGACGAGATCAACTTCTTAGCAAGCACTGTGGGCTGCTCCTGCAATCCATTAGATGTAGTAACAGTTGCAGACCAGCTGCTTCTGGGCTGTACTGAGAATTCTTGTCTCCGCTGCTCCCATGTAAGTCCCCCCCCCCCGCCCCCATACAGCTCATTCACTCCGACTTCGTACGGGGAACAAGAATATCACCCACACTGAGTTGTTGCTTCATAGCATTGAGTCTCCTCCTTGACAAACATCATCTGCCACAGAACTCTAGTCTACTGTTTTTGCATAAATGTAAAACTGAAATTAGCTAGTCAGAGAACATTTTGCTTGGTAGTATTTCTGTGTTCACTGAAGGAAAAAAGAAAAAAATCAATTTTTATAAGTGTCATTGGAGGGTAGACAGTGAGCATTGTAAATTTACTAACTAAACTGGAAGTGGAATTCTAGTTTTTCTTGGTATGTACTAAAAACTTAACCTGAACTCCTCCTTATTGTGAAATGCTTCAGAGAAAATCATTCTTGTCATGCTAATATTCTTTACTGTATCACATTGTCTTAAAGCTCTTGCCTGCTCAGCTCAGCAAGGGCTACTCATTTGACTCTCCAGCTGAGGAGGTGGGAAAGATCAGAGGCTGTTCATCTAACAGGCACTGCTGTGCACTAGCTGTCGAGGAGAGGAAAGGGCATGAGAAAAGCCTTCTCTCTGTTACTCACTGGCCAAAACACGGGAGGAGAGTAAGCATTACCCCCCCATACATGTGTGTTCAAAGTAATCTCATCGGTATAGTCAAATTTCTGTGATGATCTTTGGGGAAGATCACTGGTATATATTAAACAGGACTCATCCCCATGGTAGGCCATGTTTGAGAGTACACCAAAGAAAACACAAAACCTACCTTTCGTCAGGACTTCTCAGAAGAATTTTTTCACTGCGCTGCATGGGATAATTTTTCTGGCTTTCAAGATGAGGCTGTTCCTTCATATGGTTTTATGGGCAGCTTTCTTAGACTATCCTGCCTCCTCAGTCTGAAGGTTTTCACTGGAATCCCATCTCTGAGTGTGACATCAAGGATAATATTTGGTTCAGCGTGACTGCATCCTGGTCAGAAATCATTTTGTTAATTCGGTAACATTACTTCTACAAATGTCATAATCCTTACCATAAATATTCTGTCCATGAACTTCTACGGCATGTAGAGGAGTGATATAGGCTGGTGTGATGAGGGATTACTGGTTTGCTTCCCAGGTTTGGCAAAGGCAGTAACGATATCTTCATGCCAGGTCTGCAGCTTTCCCAGCTTTTGAGAGTGAGCAGGCCTTATTTACCTCCTCGACAGTGGAGGGCAATGATGGGGGAGAAAGAGGCCAGTAGCAAGCTGATTGGTTGTATCTCTCTGTACATTTTGTGTTCGGTAGTCTTATTCCCTGGTGCTTTTGATTTCGTAAGCATTTTTGTGATTGCATCAGTTGAGACCTCTGGAGCACCTCTGAGTGGTATCATCATCCTTTCTCACCACTGGTGCCTCTGTATGTTACCAGCTGACCTTCTTATGTCTTCAGTGACTTGCTTGAACCCCCCCAGGGTTATTAAAGAATCCAATAAATAGTCTACTTGCCCTTGCTAGGGTCTTCATCCCTGGCTTTGGGCCCTATAAATTCAGCCCTTTGTTCAGGCTCCCAAATAAGCTTCATCCCCTTCTTTGGGTTTATGCCACTTTACCGGTAGCGGGCATAGGAACCTGGGCCCACCGACTACTCCGGGTTCCAACCCAGGGTCCCAATACACAGTACTGCGTCCTGTACTGCTCACTTCAATCTTTCACTGCTAGTTCACTTGGACTCTTCCTACTGGGCCTATCCTCAGGTCCTTCTCCCTCTGCAATATTAGTGTAAGTTCAGCCCGCCATAACCTCTGGCTACCTGTTGGGCTCCTCTGGCAAGAGAGGAGCACCCTTCTTCACTCCTCTGGTCCCAGACAGGAACTTTTATCTGAGCTTTCTGAACTCTGATCGTCTGCTTCCATTACACCTCTCTAGGCAGACCTGGAGGATCCACCTTTGCTGCTTCCTGGGTGGGGTGGGATGGGATACAGTAAGACCGCAGGGTCTCCTGTAGGGAGGCACAAAGGCCACGTACACCCAGTTACAGTTTCAATGATTCACTGGGTTTGCAGCCCCAGGCTGATGCAACAAAAGCCAGGCTTTGTGGCTGGAGTGAGCAAAGTCGAGAGCTTCAATTGTCTTCATCTTCTTTGACAACAAGCTAAATTCAGTGACTCTGGTAGGGATGTTGCAGTGCTCAGGTCATGAGATATTTGGTCTTTTTTAAGAGGCTTTTTGTTTCTGGTTTTCAGCATGGGGTGTGTCTTTTCTGAAAGCCACAAGGCTTTTTTTCTTGCAACTCTTTGGATGAGCCAGATTAAACAATTTTAATTTTCAGGCTTCAGTGGAATCATGTTGATTGTGGTCTCAGCTGTCACAGTGAATCCTGGCCACTTGCCTTTCAAAAGTTCCATCATGATTTGGATAAAGACATGATTACCGGACATTCAGTCACAATGTGAATTATCACTGGTAGATTCTGACTGTGTAGAAAGTTGTCAAGAATAGTTCTGGACCTGTTCTGAGTGATTCAGAATGAGTCTTTCATGAGCAAACAGAGATCTGGGTTGCAGTCTCTGTTCCAGCAGACCTCATGAAATGTGCCCCTATCTTTTGCATTGAAAGGAGGTGTATCTTCATTTGTTGACCATTCTGCAAGTGCCTTGCCCACAGTATTATTACAATTCTTGCCCAATATTATGTGGTGGCTATTGAAATCACTGACATACAGCTGGGTGATAGGCTGGGTAATGGGGGGAAAGCCAGTCTGTATTTGGTGGTTTATACACGTTAATCGCTGTTACCCTACTGATTCTTATTGAGATGGTGAAGATTCTAGAGTTTCTCCTGGCATCTATCATGTCATAATCCTTCATGCCCTGCTTGATGTATGTGGCAAGACCATGTTTTGGATGATAGCGTGAGACTGTAGCCAGCAATATGGCAGCATGATTCTTGGGCATCATCTTTGATAGGGGATTTTTGCAGGGTGATTACATCAATCATGTTGTCTTGCATAATGCAAGCTGGGCCATCACTTTTAAATCAGAACATGTCTTTGATGTTCAACTGGAAAATTCATAGAGCCAGGCCTATGATTCTCTTGAAGTGGCTCTGGGGGGGTGTTAAGGAAAAGTTAGCACATGTGACTCCATTTTGGTTTGGGGCCCACCATTGTTTAAATGCCAGCACATCATACATCAGGAGGAGTAATCCTTAGATATTGAATCCCTGTGAAAATCCTCCTCCTTGTCTCCAGCCTGCCTTGTCTCCCAGTATCTGGTTTTTGTCAGTCTCTAACTCCCTGTCTCTTGGCCTTGATGTGAGGCCTCCCATCCTGATAATAAAAGTTACTGATGCATGGCTTTAGGACCATGCTGTGTAATTAACATACTGGTATAGCACGAGGAATGCACCAAGCAGGGATAGGTGGTAGATAAGACAAGGGTTTGTTTATTGGCTAAGGTTTCCGATGCACGAGGGCAACATGCTTTGCTAAAAGGTATATAACCTTTGTATAATCTGCATTCAGGGTCCCCTCCTGGCTAGCAGGGGGGCACCACGCTCGAGCGTAATAAACTTAGTATCTTTTGGGAACTCTGCAGTTGTGGACTTTGTTTCTGTGCCTCAGCCTAGATTCGAACTGTGCGTGACCTATCAGGTATAATTCGCAGCACTGGTGTGCGTGTCCTATCAGGTATAATTCGCAGCATTTGTGTGCGTGTCCTATCAGGTGTAATTCGTAGCACTTGTGTGCGTGTCCTACCAGGTGTAATTCGTAGCACTTGTGTGCGTGTCCTACCAGGTGTAATTCGTAGCACTTGTGTGCGTGTCCTACCAGGTGTAATTCGTAACAGGGGGGGAGTCACTTTTTGCACAGTACCTACTTCCATACTGTTGAATCCAGGACTTCACTTGGCAATATTTAAATGCCAATTTGAAGACATTAGTTATTCCTTAGCATGTAACAGGGCAGATCACGAGACAGCTCTGGTCACTGGCCCCATGGAGCAGGGAAGAATTCCTTCGAGCAGAATTCCTTCGTGCAACCCCTCATCAGGTTGCAGAAGTATGGCATTGTTACTTTGGGCTAAACCTAATAGGTCAATGTATCTCTAAAAGAGAACAAGGGGTATCCTGTATTGGAATACTCACCTTAAGATAGACTTATTAACAAACAAACAAACTCTGAAGAGCAAAAAAGGGACAGAGAACTGGGGACAGAGGATGGAGTGGGTAGTAGGTAGAGGGAAAAGAGGTAGGTGGAGAAGCAGGAGAAAGAAATAACTAAAAAAAACAAACAAAAATCCTCACATTTTGCCCAGCTGTTTCAGGTGAAAAAGTGAGGAAAGTTCCTTGCTAAAACCTTCTTTAGTCCATATTAGTGGAATTTATTTTTTTTTAAAAGGAAAATCATCATGTTTTTTTATATGTTGCTGGGAAAATATCAGTTACTTTAAACAATGCAGGTGCAGTTAAAAACTTTAACTTACCATATGTAGAGTAAATCTTAACATTACAAACACATTCCATTACTACATGCGTGCAGGCAATCCTCATGCAATAACTAGCATATCAAATAATATGTATCCATGACAGAATTTAATTCTTTCCTTTTTCTGGCATTGACTTATGGTGACACCTGTTTGAGCGTGAACTTGCTTAGTTCTCTTGCCTTTAGCATTGTATACTAGGTTGGAGTTACTTAGCATGTCATCACTTTTTTTCCTTGATTACATTTTAATTGCAAAAAGAAAATTACACATGCATTTACATATGAAAAATCCCACTCCCCTGTTGAAACTGTATATTGATGCATGTACAGTAACAAAAATTACTGTACCGGCTCTTAATACCAAAATATCACAACCCTGTGGCTGGGATTTATTCATGTCGAAGTAACCCTTTCAGACACAGTGCATGAAAACAGAATTCCATGTGACAACATAGTACTCCCTGCAGCAGGAGCACGCACAGCTGGCTCTTGTGAGTCTTACTCGGGTAGGTTTCCTTAGAAACCATTTACTGTTGAATGTAATTTCATTACTAACAGACTCTGCCTGTGTTTTGCCTTGCAGTTTGGGGTCAATTGTGCAAACTGATCAAATGTTTTTGATCTTCCCAGTTAAAGTGAGAGTAGTTCTATTATTGATTTCCTTTTTACATATTTGCTGCCTGAAAAAAATTGGTTGTGGTTCTCTCTAACCCCCGCCTCCTCCCTCACCCCCATAAGAGCTAAAATGTCAGCTCATCAGAATGACTTATCATTTGAAACACTGCTATCAACACTAGGAATAGAACCACATTTATTATGCAGGTAGAGAACTCTGTTTACAAGTTTACTGCTGGTTTATGACACTCTCTTATTGTAATCAATACAGATATAGGGATTAGCAGTTACCCACTGAAAATACTAACTCAGGATACTGCAATTAAAAACATGAACTGGAGTTTATAACAGTGATTGGGGGAAAGCAAATCTTACTGTGCAAAATCATGGGGTTTGTCCATAAAATGCACAATGCAGATTATTAGCAGTGAGGGATACAATAGTGACTTAAAACGAGGGTGAACATATATCCAGTTCTGGCTGGGACAGTTCCCTTCTTAAGTTTAGAGTAGCAGCCGTGTTAGTCTGTATCCACAAAAAGAACAGGAGTACTTGTGGCGCCTTAGAGACTAACAAATTTATTAGAGCATAAGCTTTCGTGGGCTACAGCTCACTTCATCGGATGCACAGAATGGAACATATAGGAAGAATATATATACACAGACACAGAGAAGGTGGAAGTTGCCATACAAACTGTGAGAGGCTAATTAATTAAGATGAGCTATTATCAGCAGAAGAAAAAAACTTTTGTAGTGATAATCAAGATGGCCTATTTAGACACTTGACAAGAAGGTGTGAGGATACTTAACTTAGGGAAATAGATTCAATATGTGTAATTAGCCAGCCACTCCCAGTCTCTATTCAAACCCAAGTTAATGGTGTCTAGTTTGCATATTAATTCAAGCTCAGCAGTTTCTCGTTGGAGTCAGTTTTTGAAGCTTTTCTGTTGCAAAATTGCCACCCTTAACTCTTTTACTGAGTGGCCAGAGTGGTTGAAGTGTTCTCCTACTGGTTTTTGAATGTTATGATTCCTGATGTCAGATTTGTGTCATTTATTCTTTTGTGTAGAGACTGTCCAGTTTGGCCAATGTACATGACAGAGGGGCATTGCTGGCACATGATGACATATATCACATTGGTAGATGTGCAGGTGAACGAGCCTCTGATGTCGTGGCTAATGGGTCCTAATGATTAGGTCCTATGATGGTGTCACTTGAATAAATATGTGGACAGAGTTGGCATCGAGCTTTGTTGCAAGGATAGGTTCCTGGGTTAGTGTTTTTGCTGTGTGGTGTGTGGTTGCTGGAGAGTATTTGCTTCAGGTTGGAGGGCTGTCTGTAAGTGAGGACTGGTCTGTCTCCCAAGATCTGTGAGAGTGAGGGATCATTTTTCAGGATAGGTTGTAAATCTTGGATGATGCACTGGACAGGTTTTAGTTGGGGGCTGAAGGTGACAGCTAGTGGTGTTCTGTTATTTTCTTTGTTGGGCCTGTCCCATAGTAGGTGACTTCTGGGTACTCTTCTGGCTCTGTCAATCTGTTTTTTTTTCGCTTCAGTAGGTGGGTATTGTAGTTTTAAGAATTCTTGATAGAGATCTTGTAGGTGTTTGTCTCTGTCTGAGGGATTGGAGCAAATGCGGTTGTATCTTGGAGCTTGGCTGAAGACAATGGATCATGTGGTGTGTCCTGGATGGAAGCTGAAGGCATGTAGGTAAGTATAGCGGTCAGTAGGTTTCTGGTATAGGGTGGTGTTTTTGTGACCATCGCTTATTAGCACAGTCGTGTCCAGGAAATGGACCGCTTGTGTGAATTGGTCATCAATGTACTGCATGTCATCAATGTAGCACAAGTAGAGTAGGGATGTTAGGGGATGAGAGCTAAGGAAGCGTTGTTCTAAGTCAGCCATAAAAATGTTGGCATACTGTGGGGCCATGTGGGTACCCATAGCAGTGCCACTGACTTGAAGGTATATTTTATCCCCAAATGTGAAATAGTTGTGGGTGAGGACAAAGTCACAAAGGTCAGCCACCAGGTTTGCTGTGACATTATTGGGGATACTGTTCCTGATAGCTTGTAGTCCATCTTTGTGTGGAATGTTGGTGTAAAGGACTTCTACATCCATAGTGGCCAGGATGGTATTTTCTGGAAGATCATCGATGGACTGTAGTTTCCTCAGGAAGTCAGTGGTGTCTCAAAGATAGCTGGGAGTGCTGGTAGCGTAGGGGCTGAGGAGAGAGTCCACATCCAATGAGAGACTGCTGAGCTTGAATTAATATGCAAACTAGATACCATTAACTTGGGTTTGAATAGAGACTGGGAGTGGTTGGGTCATTACACATATTGAATCTATTTCTCTATGTTAAGTATCCTCACACCTTCTTGTCAACTGTCTAAATGGGCCATCTTGATTATCACTACAAAAGTTTTTTTCTCCTGCTGATAATAGCTCATCTTAATTAGCCTCTTATAGTTTGTATGGCAACTTCCACCTTCTCTGTATGTCTATATATATCTTCTTACTATATGTTCCCTTTTTAAGTGTAACCCTTCTGCCCGGTGAAGCCGGCAGCAGCAAGGGTCAGGTTCAATATCTAGGGGTTCCTTTTCATCATTACAACACAGAACTGGCTCGAGCCCCCACCCAGTAACCTGGTAAAATTACACACGACCTCTGTGTGCCTCTGAGAGGCAAAACTTCCTCACTCACAAGCACAGAGTCTGAGTGTAGAAAAGAAACTTTTAATGAAAAGAGAGAAGTCACCCAACATTAATTAGGGAAAATGCTACAAGCATGATTCATAAACATAAAACTGTGAGCAGGACAGCCACCTCAGAGTGAGTGGGGCAGTGTCTTCTGCCTCATGTTCTTGAATTATACAACCAAATGTTCCTTTTACTGTGTCCCCCTCTGCTCCCTCACTGTACCCCACTCACAGTGGTTGTCCTTGGTCAGTGAGGACCTGCGTTCAGAGGTGCATCTGTGTGAGTTCACTTCTCACCCGGGGAAGAAGGCACCTTGTTTGCGCCACCATCTGAGCACTTGCTCTGGCTGGCCTCCTTGCCTGCCGCTGTTCCTCTCTGCTGGCCGCCCCACCAGCCATTCCCACCGTCTGACTGCTTGCCACTTTTGCTGGCCACCCATCAGTTACCTTCTGCTGCCACCTGCCTCTCTGCTGTGACCTCTATAGGTCAGTCTCTTAGTGATTTTTAGCTCTGAACAGTCTGGGCATAAAAACTGCCCCACCACAAGTGATTTCAGCTCTTATTGAGTACTTGAAATAACAAAAAGCTCCTAATGAAGCCTATTTAGCTCTGTCTTTGATCAGTGGGGAGGAACAGGTTAAACCAGACCAGGGGACTGGACCAGGGACCTTTTGGGAGATTTCACACCTCCTGGCTGGGACACCTGTCCCCACTCCTCTTACTTTCACAGGGGTCTGACTTGTGGCTTAACAAGGTCCTTTCAGCTCAGGGTGACCCCTCATTTGAGACCGATTAAGCCGGGGATCTCAAACTCAAATCACAAGGAGGGCCACATGAGGACTAGTACATTGACCCAAGGGCTGCATCACTGGGGCTGGCCTGAGCTGACTGACGTCTCCGCTTACTCAATGTGCTGTTTTCAATTGAGGAAAATATGGTCACCGTACTTAAAGCTCATCTTTCCAGTCACTTGTCCCTGCGTCCACTGTGTTAGGGCCTCTCCCTTCATGTCAGTTAGAGCAAACTCAGGATTTCTCTCAATTACACAGCCTGCCAACAGTTCACAAAGGGCAAAAACTATAGACAGCAATCAGCACAGGGTTGAGGTGTTCTGTCCTGCCCTCCTCCTTTTGGGGTCATGCTACTCTCAGCCCTATGCTACTTGGTGGTCCTGCAGGATTGGTTGTGGTGTAAGAGACTCTACTTGGCTTTAAACCACTGGAGGACCCTGCTTGCAGTGGGGTGATCTCTTGGAGCTGGATATGCTAGGTTTGCAACTCAAATGTCCTTGAGTTGCAGCACAAAATGGCTGCACGTAGTGTCCCAGGATCTGGCCTTTTGTGTTAACTGACCCTCCCTGATTATGTGATTTTTGATACAACAACTATTCAATAATAGCTGGGTTGAGAAAATATACATGCATAATTTTGATATGTGGCTTCAATTTTCTGTGGCTAATTCAAAGGATTTACTTGTAACTTTTTCTGCAGATGGAGTGGTTTCTTAGTGCTTGAATTCATACTATTACAAGAAGTTTCACTCTTAAGAACATTTGGTTCTTCCAATTCCTAATTTGAACTGGAAAATCTAGTACAGTATGTGAAATGAAAGTGGCATTCCTTTATAAAAATAGATGTAGTCTGTGTTAGGTTCTTGATGGGTTGTTGGCATTTACTACATCCATTAGTTACACATTGTTTCTTAGCATACCAGTGTGCCATAGTGAAATGACAAATTCCAGCATTCCTCTTTCTTCCATGCACCCTACCAAAAAAAATGGTGGTTTGCTTTTAAGGAATATAATGAACCAAAATACCAGTAAATGTTGTTGGTATACAGGAAAAACTTCTGATGATTAAAATTTGTTGTCCTACTCTTTCAGTTCAATGCAAATATGCAGCAGGTCTTACTATAGCTCTTGATCTGGGAATCATTTATCTTTATATCTGCCTACTGAGTTCCAGGGTATAGTTTGACAATATACAGAGAAGCTGTCATCTTCTGGATGACCTCCAGGTCTTATGATTACTGTGCAAACCCTCCGAATATTCAGAGGATGAGTGCAGATAATCATCCAAACTATGTGAACTGCTTATCAAACCTTTTAAGGCTTCCTCTGGACCCTCTCTTTGAGAATCTCCTTTTCTCTCCCTTTGTTCTTTTGTCTCCCAGTTCATTTTTGTTCTCTCTCTCTCTCTCTCTCCCTCTCCTTCTCTTTCTCTCTCTGTGTGACCCTCCCAATAGATTTTGTTCTCAACTATATTTTTTTTTAATCAACATGAACTGTTCTTAGAAACTTTCTCTTTCCTCTCTCCCCTCTCCTCCAAATGGTGGCATGCCCATGAAGAAAGGTTGTCCTCTTCTTCTACTGTTCACAAGATAGTTTTGAAGAAAACGACCAAGTTTGTTTCATTTTTGTGTTTTATTTTTTTTCTAAGGCACGACTACAACATACACTGCACAAAACAGAGCCTTGAGTGTGCTGTCAATGGCAGTTTTCTCACAGCCTCCTTTGTTCTCAGTGTGGCGGGTTTATTTTTGCTTTGGTGTTATTTCTATCATGCCTTTAACTTCTCTCCCAATCAGTTCTGAATTGGTCCTTGGAAGATGACGATACCAGTAGAAAGGCCTAACTAAAAAGATGGTCTTGCATTTAGACCTGTGCCTATTCAGATTCAGTTCAGTCATGTCCGTTAGTAAGATGTTCTGCAGCTGGGATTCCACTGTTGAAAACATTCTGCACCCAAGATTTTTATCCTGGGCCCATCTAGTTGTAGCATCCTTGTGTATTGTGGCTGTCTTGGAGGGCCTAGAAAATATAGGCAGTGGCTGAGGCCTAGATGCTAAACACTAGAAACTTTTCACTCTGGAGATGGATACGCAGCAAGCGGAGCTCACAGAGTATTTACATGACTTCATCATGCTGACCTTTGGGTAGATGTAATACATACACTCCATTTTCCTGATGGTGCTCACCTTTTGTTCTGAAACAGGGAGAGTTGCAGAAATTGCTGTTTATAACAGCTTTTTTTGTGTGCAAGGACAACCCAAATACCACATTCAGAGTCAGGAAGATAAGAAAGGCATACCTTTAAAAAAATACTCCTCTGGATGCCCTTCTGGAAATTAACAGTTAGGTGTTTCAACCACAGAATTTCTTCATTACCCTCTAATTATTATCAATGGATTGGGATCATATCTTAAATGTAAATGGTAATTAAAATGGTAAAGGATTCTTGTGCAGTTGGGTATAGATTGTGCCATGCAGACACAGCCCTGCATTGGATTGCATAAAACAGCAATGAGCTGGAGGAGTCAGAATACTTCCTGAAGCATCCTAATGCACGAGGAGTATACACACCGCCGCAGTTCTTTGACTCACCTTAGTTTCTGCCCTGCCCCTCCCTGCATCCTAGAGGGCTGTAAATAGGGGTGTAAATAAGGATTAGTTTGGGATCCTGTACAATGCCCTGGAGTCCAGCTCCCTCAGTTTATTCAGCAAAACTTTATCAACTCCCATTGTCTGTGGGGCCTTCCTAACTTGTGGTGAGGGCTGGATTTGAATTATTCATCCTTAGAAACGTAGGTAAGTATCAATATCTCAGGCGGGGAAAAGGAATCAGCAGCCTGTCCAATGCAAGGCTACACAGTGAAGTGTGTTAAAACACAGGCGTTCCTACCTACCACCCTCTACTTCTGTCCATAGTGTTTAGACCATGTTGCCTCTCCATTGATTATGTTAACAGTTTGGCTGTTGCAGTCAAATGCTTATCCAAACTTCTTTGAGATAAATATCACAAAAGAACAGGATTCTAATGACGTTTCTGGTACCTTTCTTTTGGTACTTCTGTATTTCCGCTTTCAGTCCTAGTCAAATCAGGAAGGATAATGGTGGGAAAATTAATTGAACCTTTGTTGAATCTTTAAATAGTCTTGTTCCAGATTCTTTTGAAAGTTTGGATTAATCAGATTTTAACAGAAGTGGTTGGGTTTTTGTTCCCTAGAACTGCCAATACTACTGCTGAGATTCTGAATGAATACAAGACTTACGCTGCTGTACCCTCTAAAATATTAGTGCTGTATTGTTAGTCACTCAAAATAGTGTCATCTACTTGCATTTCCATTATCTTAATAAAAACCATTTATATGCTTACAGTGGAGAATTGGCATGACCTTGAAAGATTATTGTGCTTTTGCCACAAAGGATAGCATGCCCCCATCCACTCATCAATCAATCCACCCAAACACAGTCACTGCACTGAATGCTGCCAATAAACTATTTCTCATGTATTCACACTCTCCATCAATTAATTATTTGAAGTGGATTTTGAATCCTTGTTTAAATTCACTGGTAACTATGCACCCAATTTCCTGAACTAATATTAATGCAGATGCTTAAATCTGAAGACTTAGAAACCACAAGGATTTCTGTTATCATCCAAGTCCATCTGCTGACTTTCAACCAAGCTGTCACATATAAATATTTTTCGGAACAAATCTGGAGTTCTGCTCTTAACTGCCATGGATCCAATCCTGCCCTCCGGTGCGTGCCTGGTGTTAGGCTATGTAACTCCAAGGGACTCATCTGCAGAGGCCTATCTTTATGCCATCTAATCTCTCTAGGTACTTTAAATGTTCCTATCATAGTGATATATATATATATGAGTGTGGCATTCTGAGCAGGGCTCTGTAACACTGACACAATCACCTGATGCCAGTGCCACATGAGTCCGATCCCAGTTGTGGGGCTTCAGAGAGGAACCAAAACCCTCAGAAGAGGGACAGGAGTTCTCTATACCTCTCTTTCCATTCAGACTCCTTGGCACCCAAAAGTGCCCATCCACCTGCCTACCCCTGCCAAGTTTTTTGTACAGCTCCTTGTCCTGCTCCACCATGGATTAGAGCAGGGTGTGTTGACCATAGACTTGTTTAGTATATGCAAATTATTTGCAAACATGTAAATCTGTATAAAATATCACACTTGAAGTAGAACAATATTTGCCAGCTTTGCAATGACTAATTCAGTCAGCACAAATTGTGGGTCCTCCGTAGCATACCAGTCCTCAGGATCATTTGGACCCAGCTGTCTCTAAACAATGACCTGCCATGAAATGCTTGCAGATCTGGTTGGCTGTTTTATAGACTCCTCACTGCCTCCAAAGAATAGGCATACTATGCTGAAATTCCCTCTCAAATCCTGTGAGTTAGAACATCTCATGTGTACAGTTTTAGCCTTGGATTTTAAAGACTTTCTATATTTATTTTTGTAAAGGGATGAAGTTTTGCATCCTACTGCCCTGTTAACTTAGCATTCCCATAGCTGGCAATATGTTAAATCAACATATTTAACTGCTGTATAGGAAAGGGTCTCCATAAAAGACATTTGAAGGATGGTTCTTTCTACAAACAAAATAAGACAAGAATTAGAAAACCACTTGTATTCTACCCCTTCCTCATCCCATTTCCCCTGAGATAGACTGCTACTGTATCTGAAGTCCTACTGTGCCTTATATGCATTTTATAGTATCACACAAGAGAGACAGGGCTGGCAGAGGAGACAGAGCAATGTGAAGCAATCAGCCCCACAACAGCTAAAAGGCTGCAGTTTTACATATACAAACAATCTGTACCACACTGGCCAGTTTTATAGAGTTGGCATGTGTCAGCTCTGCTGATTCTTTCCAGCATGGTTTGACAAAAGACACACTTAAGCTCTTATCAGTTTGCCTTTTCTTATTCACGTTAAAGACTTCAAAATGCTACCAGGGCCTTTTACTTGCTTCTTAATGTTAGTTAGAGGCTTAAAACGGAAAATCCCCTCCATCATAAGTCTCAGAGATTTATTATCTAGGATACCCATTCTCCTGCATCAGAGTTTTTTCCTTGGTGGCAGGGAATTGAATATCTTGCTCCAAACTCCAGTATCGGAGGGGGTGATTAAAAATGAATATCTGTGGGAAGGAGAGCTGTGGTAGCAGCTCTCCCATTTGCTGGGAGAACAGAATCCGCTGATAGAATGATGAGAAGCTTATGGGTTGAGTGAAATGTCAAGAAAGGCTAATGAGCTCAGAAGTAAGTGCTAGTCTAATCAGTGAGAATGACTAGGATGCACACATCCAGAGGCTTATTTGGCCAACTGAAAAGGCTTTTTATACACTGAGTATATGGGAGGCAAACTTACATCACATGAGAATTGTTCAGGTTCTGGGAAAACGATTAGTATGATCCTATTGTACAGCTTTTCCACTCTGCCATTCTGCAAAGAAGAGATCAAGAACTTGGAAGAATCCTACGTTTTTCTCTCAGCATTTTTGTCTTTTTGGTGATCTATGAAGGAGAGAGACTCCATACTTGTGACTCCTTTGTTGTGTATTATATGTTATTTAAGGATTGATAGCTTTATTACACCAACACCATATTTAGTCAGAAAGGCTTCTACTCAGTAACACTCTGGGCAAATAATTTCTTTCATAAACTACATTTTAAAAGAAAACATAGCCTTTCTTGGCTATATCTGCAGTAGCAACCTGATCTGGACACTAGCTAAATGTCAGAAAACCTGAGGCAGTGATGAATTCTGGCTGGCTGCCAGTACTGCTGACTCAACTTGCTGCAATGTTAAGTCTTATGCAGAAGCCTATGGTGCAGTAACAGAATTGCTTTCAGCTTGGCAAGAGCAGTATAAACAGACCTATCACATGGATTGGGTTGGGACTACAAGTGCACAAGAGAACTGTAAACAACTTGACTTCAAGAATCCCAGCTGAACAACAGATCATGTTCTACTACAATTACATGCTAGATCTTATTATGTAACCTTCACAAAAGATAAAAGCCACAGATCAAATTGTGTGGTACACATTTTATTGTGTAATAGGCATATAGAAGGCAAAAAAATCTTCTGTTTTATTTCTAGGACAAATAAAAAAAAATCATCCCTCCCACCAAAACAGCCACATTAGTTATTTCTTGTACTGTATTATTATGTATTATGCCAGGCCAGGTCTGTAGCCTCCCCCACACTTTGCCCCTTTGCTTTGCAAGGAACTCCCTGCGGGCCTGCTGTTAGTGCTGCCCTAATCCCCAATCCTATACATCTCGCCCCCCCCCCACGTTAATTTCCCACAAATGTAAAAATAAAAGTTAACAATTGAAAAAATATTAAAAAAGAAAATGTCAAAATTGCAAACAAATAAAAAATTCTGCCAAGCCTACCTGTGCCCTAGCAGGTTATAAACAATGATGACGCTAAATTACTAAGTATAATGTGTTTTGTTATAACTGTAACAACATCTTATACAAATGAAAACATCTTTATTAAAAGCAAGAAAATTACTAGTTACCTGTAATTCTTGGGCTCTGAAGATGTGCATTTCAGTGGATTCCTACTGTTGTGCTCACTATACAAGACCAGATGGGAACTCCCACACTCTTGAAGCTCCCTGAGACCCTCTGAAGCACTGATAAGTAAGCCTCAAGCAGTTATCAAGTTAATCTGGGTTTCTTCTAGTGTAGCTAAATGAAGATTCTCCTCTGGAATCTGTAATCAGATCTGAGCAAGTATTATAAGTAAGGCTACGATTTAGTCATGCAGGTCAGAGAATCCGTGACTTCGTCCTGCGTTCGTTGGGAGCTGCCTGGTCCCCCGCTGCCCCCGGGGGCAGGGAACTGTGGGGTATCCACGCTGCCTCTGGTGGCCCTTAGAGCTCCCAGTCACCAGGGGCAGCAGGGAACCCCTGAGCTCCTGGTCACCAGCTACAGCGGTGACCCCTGGAGCTGCAGGTGGAAGGGGTACCCTGCAACCCCCAGCTGCTGCAGGGAGCTCCTAGCCTCTGCACAGCTGGCTGCTCCAGGTGTTGTGGAGACCCACAGATCCCTATTTTGTGACAGATATTTTTAGTAAAAGTCATGGGCAGGTTACGGGTTCCAGGAATTTTTCTTTTTCTTTTTTTTAACCTGTCCCTGACTTTTACTAAAAATATCCATGACAAAAACGTAGCCTTAATTATAAGAAATGACTGTGTTCATGTCCCTTTTATTGTTTGCTTTCATTGAGTACTATAATGAACAAATTCACTGGCAAGAACATTCTCCTGGGGCCTAATCCCAGACCAAGTGAAGTCCAAGGCCCAAAATTATTCATTATTAAACAAATATTTCAGGATATTTGTGGAAAACAAATTTCAAATACGTATTGCAAGTATGGAAACCTGATTCCAAGAGTTACATTCAGGAAAGAGAAATTTACTACATGGTCTGTGTGCATAATTAAAACTCCTGAAATTTGTAGTAGTTAATATTGCAAGTTTTGCTTTGAGTAATCAATAAACAGTTTGCCAGTAGTCCACAGGTTGCAGTAACTTTCAACACAGAACACATTTGTGACAATTGTTGTCACTTAATTGATAACAGTAATCTGGAAACAGAAAAATGCAGAAAAATGGAATAAAACTCATTGACTAAATTGATTGCCTTGAATAGTGTACACACTGCTGGTTATTGTATATTTGTCATAGTAGCACCTAAATGCCCTGAGCAGTACTGGGGCTCTGTTTTGCTAAGTGCTGATTAGAAAAAGGGTACAGTCAATACAATAAAAACCCCTACAATGCAAGAACACAAGCAGCATATGAAAGGTAGGGGAAGGATGTCAAACAAATATATATACATATATAAACATATATTTGCTACTCTTATTTTTTGCTTAGTTTTGTAATTCCATAAATAAATATTAGCTTTCTCCGACTATCCCTTAACCACCAGTCTCAACATGTGCCTCAGCCCAGTAAATCAAGGTTGGCTGATTTCTTGTGTGCATCACAGCAGAAGTGAGAGTAAAGGAGGAAAGGGTATTAGCCTTAAAGATACGTTCTGGGAGGTCATTCTGTGTAAAGGCATTACTCTACCTGTAACCAGATTTATAAAAAGATGAATAATTAATGTTCAGCTAAAAATCAAGGGCTCCGAAAGCTAATCCTAAAGAGTGTTACTGGAAGAAAAATCCTGGATGAAAGTTAAGTAAATCTCAATTTTTTGGAATAAGGCGGAGATCATATTAGTCTTCAGTATTCTTTATACAGTAATACTAGTTCAGTATTTGTTCGATAGTAATGCTATTTAGAATTAACTGTTGGGGACCAAGTGTTCAAGCAAAATATTGGTGATTCTTTTGACTATGCTGGTCCAATTAATAAATTGTTCTTTACAACTTCAGATTGTAACTGCAAATATTTCCCCTGTTCAACAACAACAAATGATGTCCAACAAATCAGTATTTTTGTTTGGCATATTAAAACTACATACAAAAATCTCTATTAACAGAACATTGATTGCAAAATACAGCAGATAGAAGTTAGTATATGTCAGAATTCAGGCTGCTTGTGCAACCTTAATTTGCCCCTCTTGTATGTGTGCATTATGTCATGACTTTAAATGATCTGATCATATACTGTTTATTTTCCTAGGGCCTGGCTTTCAATATCAGTATTCCTACCCCTTCCCCTGGGGCCTCATCCCCTTCAAATTCCTTTCTTCCGTGACAACTAACAATGTCGAGGTCAAAGGCAAAATGAAACTGCAAACTTTTAAATCATTTGGAACAGTAAAATTGGGCATGTAGCCTACATAACTGTGATTTACATTTATTCACTCCCCGCTTTTCCTCCTCCTGTGTTTTCTCAAATCTCTTGGTATGTCTTGTTATAAATCGGATTGAAAGCTCTTCTCTATGGCTGTAGCTAGCACAATGGGGTCCCAGTTCAGATTCATACTTTTGTACTATATCGGAATGAGGTAGTATTCCTTTGAATAGTTTGTGAGCTTTTTAGTAGTTCTCACTGTGTTCTGTGTTCCGGAAACCAGTCAGAATAAGAGAATGTGTATGCATAGTTAGGCCTTGTGTGTTGTGTATATTTAGTTGGACTGACAATTAACTCATGTGATTAACTGGAAAAAAATCATGATTAAAAAATTAATTGTGATTAATTGCAGTTTTAATCGCACTGTTAAACAATAATAGAATACCAGTTGAAAATTTACTATACATATTTTTGGATGTTTTTCTACATTTTCAAATATGTTGATTTTAATTACAACACAAAATACAAAGTGGACAGTGCTCACTTTATATAGTAAATGTGGGTATTCGGACCGCCCTGTTCCTTTGTGGTGTCTTCATATTTTTATCGTTGTGTAAATGGTAAAACGCAACAGCTTTTATTTTCAGTCCAGTAGCACCCAACAGTAATAAGAGATGTAAATGGGAGTTATGCCCAATAAGGTGTAAGAGGGCAGAATTAGGTTTTCAGTTGTGAAATCGGAGCGGTGTGTTGAGAGAGTAAGTATGGTCCAGTGGTTAGAGCACTAGCCTACAACTTGGGAATTCCCAGCTCTGCCTCAGACTGCCCCTGTGACCTTGGCCAAGCCAGTTAATCTCTCTGTAATGCATTTCCCCATCTGTAAAATGAGGATAATAGCACTTCCCAACCTCAGAGGGATGGTGTTAGGATAAATACATTAATGATTGTGAGGTGCTCAGGTACAGAGTTATAGGGCCTCTGTCACCAATCTAAAATAGACGGATTGCAGAATTGGCCTTTAGGATAAGTTACAATTCTATAGCACAAAATGCTTTCTCAAAATCTCTATTTATTTTTGTTTGCAACATAATGCAAATAGGTTTTACCTAAATTATGAGAATTGTTTAAAGAAGCTAATCTAATAACACATTTTGAATCAAAAATGAAAAAGAACCACATTTCCCTACATAATATACTCTGTAGCAATACTAATAATTTAAAGTAGCAAACGTGACATGTTATGAGAAAATAATCAATTTTAAGACAGTGTTTGGGCTGTTATAATTCATAGTGATATGTATAACAAATTCTTGAAAAATACAATACAGGACAACTGTCAGTGAAGTTTCCCTTACAGTTTCTGTAGACCTTATTGACAACTACCACTTTTCTGATTATAAATATATTGTACTCTCTATATGTAAAATTCACTGGGAAGTTAGGAGAAACATGTGAGTGTATACAGTGCTTTATGTTTGTAAGAAATGTTTATATAATTATAAAGTTTTATACACCTTCCAACAGATTTGCAGTGCTCTTCATAAATTTTAAATAAGGAAACATTACAACACTGGACTACTCTGCTTTCCCACAGAATTGACAATACATGCAGTATTTTGCATATAAACATTACAAGTTTGCAATCACAAAAGAGGAATTTGCCAGTAAAACCAAAAATTATAGCGCAAACTCCACTGATAATCTTTCTGGTACCTATTTATAAAAATCTTGACCAAATATAAAATGCTCTGGGATAGTGTGTTTAAAAGCACTACGAGGACCCATCTACACTAACTCACCTGAGGCTTCTGTTTGGTATAACATTTATGCCCCAAACTATACTGATCTGAGACATAGGACAGGATGTATTCAGTTTTGAAGCTGTCACAGGAATAAGATGTAAAATCTTATGACCATTTCTAATAGTGTAAAGTGAATCTAGTTCTGCTGGGTCAGGAGATATTACAGCCTGATTCTGTTCCTGTTTATATAAATTGACTTCAATGGGAAAAGATTGGGTCTTTAGGCCATAAACTTCTTGTTGGTTTCAGACTGAATCGGGGTCTTCCTGTGCCTCAGCTCAGTGTAATTATGGACTAAATTCTACTTTTGAGGCAGAAGGAAGGAAAGTCTGACATTTTATTTTGAAGCCACTCTGAGATTAGGAAGAGTTTTTCAAAAGTGCACAAAAGGGATTAGGGTCACAGGTCCCATTGAAAGTCTTGGGACTTTTGCTCCTAAATGTATTAGGTGCTTTTGAAAATCTTCCTCCTTACAATGTTGCAAATAGTCCCATTAGTGGACAAAGTAGAAGTGAGGTGGTCAAAGGTGTGTGCTAAGTGCAGTTTATCACAGGGCTCTTCAATGTATGTACCTAACCTATCAGCCTTTCAGCAAACATTCCATCCACCCAAGGGCATGTGACATGTTATTCCCTAGGGCAGAATGAAGTATGATAATTTAGATATAAAACAATATATATAGAAAATATTTTGCTTGATTTTAATAATAATTTCAAAGGATGGCGAGTAACTTTTGTACATGGGTCAGCACATTTTCATGAAAATATTATAAAGCTGATTTTATAAATTTGTGCACCGCAGCTATATCAAGGCAGTGTTAGCCGGTGCCTAAAACAGGGTCTGAGAGTCAAGATACATGACTTTTATTTTTAGCTCTACCACTCACAGGCTGTTTGTGATCTTGAGTAAGTTGCTTTAGACTGTTTATCTATCTGCAAAAATTGGTAAAAAGAAACTATGTACCCCAGAGGCAGGGCCGGCTCTACCGTTTTTGCCGCCCCAAGCAGTGAAAAAACCTATCGCCGCCGAATTTCTGCCGCGGACGGCAGGGGAGAGAGAAGCTGCTGCTGAACTCTGCCGCCCCTTTCTGACTGCCACCCCAAGCACCTGATGGAACGCTGGTGCCTCGAGCTGGCCCTGCCCAGAAGGGTGTCGTAAGCCTTACTTTAATGAATATTTATAAAAGATTTTGAGACTTTGGATTAAAGATACTACATAACTGCAAACTATGTGTTATATTTCATATTGAAAAACTATTTTTTAAAAAGAATGTTAAAGTTGCAAAGAGAAGCACTCAAAAGACAGGAAATATCATAATTAACGTTGCACATAAAGCCCTCCATTCAGCCCCTTTGTGTGTATACATTATCATACTGTTTTATGTCCTGTACTGCTCCTGAACTCTGGGATGGAGTATGCTCAGTGCAGACAGAATCTTTAGAGAATTTAGCTGCTAGCATCAAACAAATCTCTGCTAAAATATGCAAATTGTGACTTTCAGAGATATTTGAGTGGATTTTCACGGAGATGGCAAGAGATGCATCCTCATCCAACTGCAACTACCTTGCTACATATCAAGTCCCTGCTCCAAAGCATAGACATGCTACAGCTTTTCAAAGAAACCATTATAAAAAAAATTAACATCAGCAAAACAAAATAGTTTTCTCTAATCTCATTCTTAGAAACAGTCATCCTGTTTTTGCTAAAACTTTCCATAGAAATTTCAACTTGTCAAACATCTGGCATGGAAAATTTCAGCCCTGACGGTTGAAGTTTGGCAAAATTATAAGCAACTGAAAAGCAGGGTCTTATAGGGGAAACTGTCAGGCAACCTTTAATACAAGTGTTACTGCCACCTCTGCCTATGATATCATAAATTTGAGAGACAGTAGAAAATCCCATTTTTGTTCCTCCAGAGGTTGGTTGCATGAATCCAAACTTATGGAGAAAAGTAAATGGTACACCAATATGTCAGCGGAACAATTCTGTTATATGTTCTTAAATCTTCTCTTTGATGAGCATATACGATGTAACTCCAATAACTTCAGTGCATGAAAATGTGAATAGTTTATTAAGAAGCATGATAAGAAACAGTAAAATGAAATGAAAATGAGTTTTGGATAAGATAATGTGAGGTTCAGGTTCAGTTAACCAGATCCAAACCCACTTGTCTGGTTCCCGATTGATCTTGACTGTTGAAACCAGAAGAAGCCTTTTTTCCTTCTCCAGATTGGATACAGCCGAAATCTCCAGAGACCAGCTGTTTTCTGTTTATTATAATGGAAAGCTCTCAAGATTAGCTGATTTCACAAGTTTTCTACAGTCCTGAATAACAGAAACCTTGTAAAGTCAGCCAACATTGTGAAATTTCTACCACATGGGGCCAAAATCTTGTGAGAATAGCTTTCGGGTGCTATCTAAACCAGGGTTTGGCAACCTTCGGCATGCAGCCCGTCAGAGTAATCTGCTGGCTGGCGGCAAGATGTTTTACTTATGTTGACCATCCACAGGCATGGCCGCCCGCAGCTCCCAGTGGCTGCGGTATGCCTTTCCCGGCCAATGGGAGCTGTGGGCAGCGGCGCGGGCTGCAGGGACGTGCTGGCCGCCGCTTCCCGCAGCTCCTATTGGCTGGGAATGGTGAACCACGGCCCCTGGGAGCTGCAGGGGGCCATGCCTGTGGATGGTCAACGTAAATAAAATGTCTTGTGGCCCGGATTACTCTGACGGGCTGCGTGCCGAACGTTGCCGACCCCTGAGCTTAAGCTAAACCCTATTCTAAATTTAATCCAGATATATACAATGCTTCTTTTGTCCATCTTTGCATAGAGTATTTCTATCTTAAGAAGATGCCATAAAATCATTTTATAAAAAGTTGCCCTACAATGCCAATATACACATCCATGAAAAACATTCACATGCACATTCCTTGCTGTGCTTGAATTAGCATGAAATTCTATTTGATGTTTGGAAACAAAGTATTCTGCACAAGGATGAGTTTGTCTTGTATGTGTTTTGTTTGTCTTCTTTGGTATTGCAGGATCTGGGGCAAAATGCTGTTAGGATCAGGGTAACTGAGGGGAAAATTCATTCGTACCTATACCAACTTCCCACACTAAGGCAGATATGTGATCTCAAATCAAAACATCCAGTATGGTTCTCCAGTTGGATGAAACATAAAAGAGACAATCAGAAAAAGCCAATCTGATTTAATTCACTTTTATTTTAAATGCTCCTTCATGTTGTTTTTTCTGCAAAAATAGAAACAGACACAACAGAATGGCATATTACCAATCAATCACGGAATAAACCATCTGAAATTCATTGCCGAAAGCAGAGCAGACAGACCATTTTTATTTTCTTAGCCGACAAGTGACAGACAATATGGGAAAAGCTTCTTTTTTACATGGTACAGAACTGTTAGAGTAAACTGAATACAGCAAATGGATCCTTTTTCTTTGTCCTGAAAAATAATCATTTTCCAGTACTACTTGCCTGATCATGTAAAGTTGCCTTAATATAGTTTATCAAGTAATATATTTTTTAAGGAAACTGAACTGATTTGTTATCTTAATGGGGAACTTGATGGTATTTTAGAGTATAAAAGTATTCATTTTGTTAATTTCATGATTATTGTAAATTAAACATTTCATACCATGTCTATAAAATTCCAAAATGGAAGCTGAAACAATATCCTTAGGTACACTTAAACTATTCTAGGATGAAGTTAAGTGTAAATTTAAAATGTATTACACCTGGGGTTTTCAAAGTGACCTAAAACCGTTCAACTTTAGGCCCTCATTTGGTGTACAGGAAGAGCCCTGCTCTGGGGATAAATCAGGGCTCTGTGCAATGAAGAAGACTGTTGTCGGTAGGACCCTGTGATGGGCTATACAAACTACACACTGGCCAGGAAAAGTTAAATGAGATGCTGTGAGCTAAGTCACCTCTGCACCACTTCATCTGCAATAGAGGTTAGACTTGGAAGGAGGCTTTAAAAGGGGAGAGCACAGCTCCGTTGGTGGCCAACCAAGGAGAAGAAACCTTCAGCTCTCACCTATTCGACTGTACTCATATTCCTGGTGAGGAAGGCAAAGGAAGGGTGTAATAAAAATACATAAAGATAGCATTCTACAGAGATGATAGATGGAGAACTTCTATTCATTTTTTCTCATAATACAAGAATGAGGAGATGTTCAATGAAATTGAAGGGAAGCAAATTAAAAACTGATAAAAAGAATAAATGACCAGAGCTCAATTAGATGGTGGAAATCATTGACACAAGATATCAACAAGGCCAACAGCTTAGCAGGATTCCAAAAAATATTAGCTACGTATAAATAACAAGAATATTCGGGGCTATAAAATATTAAAAAATAAACAAAAGCATTGAAGCCATATAAATCCTTAAATTTCAGGGCATAAACCAATTTATAACTATGGAGGGACTGGTAGGAGTATTTTCTTTGAAGAGGTATACCTCATAGCTGCTTACTGTAGTGTGTGATCCTCTACATTAGATGATATTGTTGGAGACAAGATAGTGGACTTGGTGGACCACTGTTATGATCCATTATGGCTGAACTTATGAAATGTACCAGCACCAACATTTCTTTGTTAGGTCATATGGCCATTTATTTTTAGAATATGGCCCAATAACTGAATGAGTTGGTATTTTTCTTTAAAATGTACTTCAATGTCTCATATTTTTGATGCTTTCTGTTTGGTCTTGTCAGTACAAGTCAGCTTCAGAGAACTTAGTCATTCATCATAGTTGTTTGATCTTGTCATAATGCTCTCTTAAGGTTTTACTGTTTGATTATTTGAGGTCATTAACTATTGGTATAACTTAGACAACAAATGTAATGCAGTTGATCATGTCGAAGCTATTACAAATAGCAACGTTTAGTATTGGACGGGTGTTTTGAATGAAAATCATGCACAATTGATCTGGTATAGACTGGTAGCAGACAATGTTATCAGTAACCCTAATGACAACATGCAAGCAGATCCATGTAAATACTATCTATTTTGACATTAATCACAATGAAATTGTTAAATCATCGTGGAATGACTTATAAAACTGTTAAACCATTATGGATTGTTGGTTGGGTGAGAGATAATTTAATGCTGTTGGTTGGCACATACAAACTGTTTAAAAGATACTGTATCTGTATGCCATGTCTGCAGGCATGAAATATTGAACTATTAAGGAGAAGGAGCTATGCAGCAGAATGGAGAGATTTCATTTGTCTGATCTCCAACAGCTGAACTATAAACACTTCATCATTACTGCAAATCTAAATTGTTTTTAAAAAATCAGTGAATTGGCCAAGAAAGTCATTTTATAAAACATACAATATAGATGTATTTTTGAACCATTTTTGCTGCTTTTGTTTATCAACTGTTATGAAAATGGTTTTGTTTGTTTGTTTTCATTTTAGGTGAAATATCATTACATTCTTCTCTGGACCAGGGTGAGGTTGGAATAAAATATCCATGTAAACAGCATTATTAAATGAGTCTCTCTACTGAAAGAAACAATATGATGTGGAAAAAATGTTTGTTTTGCATTACCATTTTGGCAGTCAATGAAGCACAGATAGCTCTATGTTGTAGATGCTACATAAATATTAGTACTATTATTTACTACAGTTGACTAAAATAAGGCAGAGGTATTATTTAGTGGGCACAAGTGGTCTAAATAATAATAATAAAAATAATGCTCTGCTTTTCATCCTAGACTATTAAGACACTTACAAAGTTTTTAGTTATATATACCCCCAAACAACTTTTTAAGTAGACAAAGTTGAACAACAAGGGAAAAATATTTGTTTTGCTTTTATTATTTCTGATGTATGAATACTATTCCAGAGAAAAGATCAACTACTTTTTATTGCCTGTTTATTACATTAGAAATATGGATGTATCTTCTCTCGTTCTCTGTGTGGACCTTGTAAGATCGTTGGAGGAACGGGATAGTCGGGTCACATAAGGTTGTAAGGTGATCTGCCCATCCCCTGCCTGAGAAGGTGAAGAAGATAGCAGTTGTGGTTATGTAAATTTTAGCCTTGATACTGGAGTTCACACCCTCACTTCTCTGTGACATGGGACCCCATTATATTTTTCAATCAAAACATGCCAGAACATCATGCTGGAGCTTTTGTTTTGAACCTTTTTCTACTGAAACCAATGGAAAAAACTCCCATTGACTTTAGCAAGATGAGGCCCAGTCAGTATTGAAAGGAAAAAAAATGAAATGTGGCATCTATTGGTTCGCCAGCACCTCTTTCTGCTATACTTATGGTTTTTGGAGGTCTCTTATACAAGTGTGTATATATATCTATATATCCCCTAATATGCCATCGTCATCAAAGGTTAAAAGGATGTAAAAGCACTGAAGTGAGAGAATTTCAAGCATTACTCGGTAAGGGAGGTAATCAGATTGTTGGAAGTCTGAGAAATGACTTCATAGAAGATGAAGAAGAAGAGGAGCGAAAACGAGAAGAAACTTCAGAGAGGCTGAGGATTTAGGAACTAATAACAAGAATTTCTCTTGTAAGCTGGTGGCTCATCAGTTGGAAAGGCTACAGGATTTGGGTCTGTTAGTGGATCACAGGATGATTATGAGACACTGGTATGACATGGCATGAAAAAGGCAAATGCAATCCTAGGATTTATTTCCAGTAGACAGAGGGAAGTATTAATGCCATTGTAAAGGCACAGGTAAGACCTGATCTGGGATGCTATGTACAGTTCTGGTCACCTCGTTCAGGAAAGAGGAATTCAGACTTGAAAAGTTGCAGAGAAGGGCTACTAGACTACAGAGGAGAATTAAGGGCCTAGTTTAGAAAGGGAACTAAAACAGCTTGGCCTTGTTTAGCCTTGCAAAATACAGACTGAGAAGGGAATTTCATTGCTTTCCATAAATACATCAGGGAGGTAAACACACAGAAAGACTGCTACTCAGAGTTCATTTTATTGTACTAATTATTTTCATCCTGCATGGCAATAAAAAGCTGGTTATTGATTGTTCACTCCTACAGCAAATCAATGTTTTACAATATATCAGAAGAAAGTGTGTTGTGATGCACTTAATACAATGAAATTCTTACATCATCATGAATTAATGGAGGCACATAATACTCAGTTAATTTACTCTGTCTTTTGAATGTGAAGACCTTCTTTTAATTCTCTAGAACATTCAAATGACTTAGCTTCAGATCGGAAAGCCTGGCATTATATTTATTATCTCCCAGTAAATACTGACCCACATTCCCTGGCTGTTTAAATGCTGTGTAAGTTCCTTATTCTACAGTTTGATCTGCAAAGACAGATCCCTGCACTTGTATGGAGCCCCATTGGAAACAGTGGGGGTGGGTCATACGGTGCATATCCAGTTGGAGAATTGGGACCTTCATCAGTACATGCTACATAACTAGCACAACAGTGAGGCTTTTTGCCTTGCCAGAAAGGATAACTTCAGAGAAGCTACTAATCCAGCTGGCTGACCTGGTTGACCAGCTGGATAACTCTTGTTTAATTTCATATCTCATTCTGTTTCCTTTTGTTTGCTTTGTGAAGTGAGTCTTATTGGGACAAACTGCTGAAGTTTTGAGAGCACCATCTTGTTTGGGACACAATGGATGCAATAGAAACTCTGGCTAGTAGTTTGAAAGCCAGGAGCAAAAATGTGTTTGTTTAGTCAGCAATAGTTTTAGCTTGATGTCTATAGTGCATCAAATTACCCCTTGCTAGTACTGTATAAAAGCAGCGCTGCCTTAAAATAAAATATTATCATGAGTTTAGAAAGTGTCAGTGTATAAAGTGTTGGTCCTTTTAATTTAAGCTGCCCAAGCCTAGAAGTGCTCAAGGGAAGCACATTCATGTTCTGCTGAGTGATTACATACTTATCCATTTCATTATCTTCACTCATAATAAACCCTGCTTCTTAGCAGTAGGTAGCCCTCTACCTTGTACTAATTAATGAATCAGTTAATGGACAACCTGCAGAGTCAGAATATGCTAATTTAGATTGAGTCTCTTTAATTTTGTAAAAGCTACTGAGGCAGTTTAAGCTGTCCACTCTTTGTACCGTTGAAGTACAGAAGCTATTTCAGTGGACACAACTGGTCACTGGCAATACAGCTAGGGACTGTTAATTGCGAAATTCTTCACCCTAATTTCTTAGTTAATTTAGAAAACAAGGAACTGTCTCTTTAAACCTAAGCCAGCATTGAAGCTGAATCACCTAAAAACTTTTGAAATACCAATTTATGCATAATATATTAGAGACATGCTGGCATGAAGATGATACCTGTGTTGTATTAGTATTGAAGGCAGAGTGACATTTTATGGCTTTTCACTGTTGAACCTCTTTGTGTATAATGAGCACTGAACCCCTTGGATTTGTAAAGGATAATCAGTTCACTGTATATACTATCAGTAAATATGGTGAACCTCAAACTGTGTGTAGGTTTGTACCAGTTTTGACAGCCATCCAAAAGGTTGGCTATTTATGTGGATGCCTGTACTAGAAATAAAACTGGCAGATTTAGGCACTGTAAATTGCATTAGCTGGCCAGGTCTTCTTTATTAAGGTTATTTTTGAAAGGTTTTCATCAGTTGTCTACTGTGGCTTCCTGGATGGTCAATGTATCATGGACATACTTCCTGAACCGCTGAAATCCCGTTCTAATAATGTGTTGTCAGTACTCCAACAGAGTCACCAAAGCCAGAATTCATATAACTAAACAAAAAGAATATAGGGAGGGGGTGGGAAGTGTACTTACAGAGCAAGGGTTAAAAGGTTATTCCGACCAAACAGGTATCTTATAGAAAAAGGAAGTCCAGTTCTAGTGATGACAGTGTAAACAAGCATAAACTGTAACAGGTAAAATACGACATAGAAAGTAGGAGAGTGAAGAAGGATTTTGAAGAGCAGATAGCTAAAGATATGAAAAATAAGATTTTTTTTTCAGTGTACTAGAAGCGAGAAACCTGCAAGGGAATTAATTGGTGGGTTCACTGGACTACCAGGGAGTAGCAATTAAGGAGGACAAGAACATTGCAGAGGAGATAAATTATTTCTGTACTTGATCACCACCACGGAGGATCTCTCTTTCAAATAATAAAGAGGGGGTACTATCAGAGGTTGTTCAGATGAATGATACACTGAAGAGCAGCAACTCACCAGAACTGGATGGTATACATCCCAGAGCTCTGGAGGAGTTTAAGAATAAAACAGCTAACAAAAGTATACAAGCTCTCATTAAAATCTGTGGCAATTCTGATGACTGGGACATGAATAATATCGAAGCTATATATATACGTGTGTGTGTGTATGTATGAATATATATATATATTTAAAAGGCATTATGGGGTGATCTTGGGAACTGCAGACCAATGAGTCTTTCTTGAGTAGCAGGTAAATTGGTTGAAACAGTAATTTAAAAAAGTTACAAAACACCTTGTATGACGAACAAACAAGCATTGCATCTGTAAAGGAAAAAGATGTCTTTCTAGTCTACTAGAATTCTTAGAGCGTGTCAACAAAGTAGTAGATAAAGGAGGATTGGTGGCATGATTTATTTAGACTTTTAAAAAGCATTCGATAAAGTCCCTTTCGATAAAGAGGCTGTTAAAGAAACTAAGTGGCAATTGGATGAAAGCTAAAGTGTTTTCAAGGATTAGACACTAGCTAACAGGCAGAAAATGAAGTGGGACATAAATGGTCAAATTTCAACATAGAAAAGGTTAAGAGTGGGATACTCAGATGATCCGTATTAAAACAGATTTGCTTTAATATACCTATAAATGATCAAGGAAAGGTGGTGAGCAATAGAGCTGAGCAGGAAATGGTTTTCCCATACAATGAAAATTTAAATTTAATTTTTTTTTTTTTTGCATTCCGCATCAGGCTGAATCTGAGACCTTTCAATGTTTTTCAAAGAGAGATCCTGGGATAGCCAAAAGCCCCATAGTTATGGCACTCAACTGGGATGAAGAACACCTAGGTTCAAGTCCATGCATCTCCCACATCCTGGATAAGTGCCCTAACCTCCAGCCTACAGAATCAATCTTTCTCTGGCCCAATGAATATTCATCTATACAAAGCAGAACAACTATATGAGGAGAGATTTAGAGAGCCCCATCCCAGAAAATCCTGGTGGGGTTAGGGCCGTCACGTGGGCTATGGGAGACCCTGGATCAAATCCCTGCTCCAAATCATTCAAATCAAGAGGATGCCATGAGAAAATTCGTAGGGTTTTAACAAGCTAGGTGAATGTACAGTATGATGGCCGATGAAATTCACTATTGATAAATAAAAAGTAGTGTACATTTGAGTAAATAATTTGAACTGCTTATGCACATGGTAACTTATAAATTAACCCTCATCGCTCAGGGGAAAGACTTTGGGCGTTAATGTGGACAATTTATTTTTTAAAATATATTTGTTATTTTATTAACAATTTATATTGCAGAAAAGCTTGGTCATGGATCATAACCCACTTGAGCTAGGTGCTGCAAACACAAAGACAGTCTCTGCCCCAAAGACCTTGCAATCTAAGTATAAGGCAACAGACGGATACAGACAGACAGATGGGGAGCACAAGGAAACAATGAGATAATATTGGTCAGCCAGATATAGGCAGTGGTTTCACCTTCTGGCAACGTACATTGGCAGTCAAAAAGAAAACAAAATGTTAGGAAGTAGAATTATATAAATGAATCGGTTCTTATCTTCCTTTCTCAAAAGGTTACAGAGGGAACAGAAAGGGTTCAGAGTCAGGTGATGAAAATGATTAGAAGCATGTAAAAACTATCAGAGGAGGAGAGCATGAAGACTGGGACTGATTAATTTAGATAGGAGATGCATGACATTAAATAAGGGATATGAGAAAAAATATAATTATGATAGAAGATAAACTGGGTGCCCGTAATTATCCTTTATTAAAATACAAAGGAAAGGGAATGTAGAATGTAAATAAACACATATGAAAACAATGCTTTTTTTGTACAGTGCATAATTAACTGTGGAATTCATTGCAACTGGTTTCATTGTGGCCAAGAGCTTAGTGGGGTTCAAAAAGGAACTGCACATTTATCTGGATGATAATATTTATAGCTAGATGTGATTTTTCTTTTGCGTTGTTGAAAGGATATAAATTCTCATGCTTTAGTGAATAATCCAGCTGTTAACTCATGGCGGTTAGTAAAATAACTTCTCTTATAGGTAGATTATTCCATAATCGTCCTCCCCTGGGTTTCTTGTACCTGTCTCAGAAGCACTTGGTGCTACTTGCTGTAAGAGACAGGACACTGGATTAGATGGATCTCTGGTCTGGTTTGAAGTAGCAATGGCTATATTCCCATGGCTCTACATGAGAAACCCTATTGCTATTAGAATTTAAATTATAATGTATTGCTATAAATAATTGGAGGCAATTGGGATTTAACGTGTATTTGGTTCTCTGTTTTGGCTCCTTGCACATAGGGAGCTGCAGCAATGCGGATATGAGAATTGCAGTAAGGTGTTTCTTTCTTTCTCCCTTTCTTCCCAGTTCTGAAGGGAGGAGGGGAAAAACTCAGCAACACTGAGCTGATATAGCTACAAATGGCACCCGCTAACTTCAAGAACAATTAGAAGCTGCACAATGAATAATTCAGTGTTTTGTCACTTCAGGGGCTTCCCGCTCTCTCTTTACAATTCAGAACTGTTTCCCTCCCTCCCCGTTTTTGTTGAAGAGAAAACCCAGCTTGGAAGGGCAGAATCTCCAGAGACAGTCTGCCTGCTTAATATTCAGGTGGCATTGCTGTAGGATTTTCTGGAACACCCCATCCGGAGGCATGTTGATGCATGTACGCAAGCAGGATCTATAAGGTATATTATGTACCATCCATGCCTACACGATCATAATACATCAGGTGGGATCTCCTGTCTAATAAGTTGCTTTTATTCCCTTGATTGGGGAATAGGATTTATTATAATGTTAAAGGGGAGAGGTATTATCTGAGGGCCCAGACCATCATTCATTTACAAGAAAGCTGTTTTTTTTTGCAGCAGAGGAAGTTCCTGCTCAGTGACAACTGTCTGACTAAAGGCAGTGAGGGAGTGAGTCAGAGAAGAGTGGGCAAGCAGGCACATACTGTGACTACAAGCATGACACCATGAATGATAATTTCTAGCATTTCATTTGTGCAAAGAGCACGAGACTTCGTTTTATCCTTCAAAAGAGATTGTAGGCCCTCAACAGATGTTTATGTATATAAAAATTACATGCAAACCTCCCTCCCCGCCCATCAGAAACCCTGTACTGCTTTTGCTGCCACTTAGAAACATTATATTCAGGGAACAAAACAATGAGTAAAGAAAACCTGTGTGAAAAGAAAAGGTTCCAAGGACAGCCTATTGTTTCAGCTTAGAGTGGAGCTTTTATCATGTCAGGGAGCACAAGGCAGAGTATTTTTAGCCCAGGGATTTATTATTTTTGTACTAGAATTCATATGCACAGCACTAAACATGAAAATATTTGAGAATAGTCTGAGCAATCAGATGAGTGTTAATATTTTGGGGGGCCACTGAGGGCTTTGTGGGGGTTTTTGTGTTTTTTGTTTTTTTTTAACTTTGTGAGAGTTAATTTAGCACACCTGTTGGTGAAGGACTGACACCTCTTGTTTTAGGGAGTATTTGGTCCAAATTCTGGTCCGTCACAAAATGGCTTCAAAATGACTGCATGTATATGCTGACACGGCAGTGTGAAAGTGCACCTATATTCTGTAGCTGTCTCACTCTCAGATTATTTCTGCCTAGAGAAGGATTAATCCTGCTGTATCATCCCCCATTTGGCTATTGTCTCTTAGGGCAGGTCTACACTACAGCCGGGATGAGACTCTGAGATCGATCCACCGGCAGTCAATTGAGCGGGTCTAGTGAAGACCCGCCAAATTTACAGCAGATTGCTCTCCAGTTGACCCCTATACTCTACCCCCAATGAGAAGAGTAAGGTAAGTCTACGGGAGAGTTTCTCCCGTCAACCCCTTGCGGTGTAGACCCTGCAGTACCTCGACCTAAGGTACATCAACTCCAGCTATGTCGTTCATGTAGCTGGAGTCTGGGATGCTCCTTCATGGCTCCTGTTGCATAGGGAATACAATGTGGATTTTAGGATGAGCCAGAATCAGGGCAGAAATCTACTTCATTCACCCTCTGTTCATAGATTTTCTGATGTGTACCGTTTGCAAAGCATCCTGTCAAAATTTTGCCAATAGCAGGGGCAAGCTGTGTAAAAGCATCCCTTCAACATTCGGTCAATGCACCTCAGTCCCAGTCTCCAGCACCTTTACTTGTCCATCCTGCAGAGGCTTTCTATCACATTGTGCTCTAGTTCCTGTCTGCATTTTATAAATGGTCCAGAAATGAAGTATCTGCATGCTGGAAGCCCTTCTGATGTATCTTCTCTTTCCGTGCTGGATTGGTAGTTACACTTCTTAAGCTCTTGCAGGCTGTAGAATCTCCTTCTTGGCTTTACATGAGTTTCTGTATTGCAGAAGTTGGACATACATTTATATAATCTTATCTGGTGTTGAATGAGGAGGTGGGCATGCGACCTGCTTACCATTCAGTCCTGTCAGTATGGAGTTCTCTGAACTCTGAATTGCACAAGTTCTGCTTTTAAAGTAACAGAGCATTTTTTTTAGTCAAAAAACTTTTGGATAAGAAAGCTTCACATTGTTGTAAAATAATTGCCTAATGTTGCATGTCTAATGTTACATACTGTATTTGGACATTACATCTCTTGTCTTCCTCTCCCACCCCCACCCAAACTCCCTCACCTCAAATACTGAACACTCACAAGGGGTCAGGGAAGAGAGATGACAACCTATTTGCATAACACAATCTGAATGCATTACTTGATGAAAAATTCATAAAGCTGAAGTCATAATTTCAATATATTTCTTTGGCCTTTCAGTCCTATATTTTGTAACATATCCAATGAAATATGACTCATACTGTGTAAGAGTTATTGTATGTGCAGAAGCCTATTTGTAATATGAAGCCACTTGAGCTAGAGGTGAGAGGAAAAGCATGTATCCAAAATACCTGCACCCTGGCAAGTACACAGAATGCCAAACTTCTGTAATGTAACATCACTGCAGAAAACACTTAAGAAAAAACGCTGCTGTATCTCTCACATCAGCGTAATTCTGTTTGTAAGGTGCTGATGTGTAACATCATGATGGTGTTTAGATACCATGTTGATAAGCTACTTAGAGATGCTGAAGGAAGATCCGTTAAAAAATCCAGTTTTGATAGGATGTTTTATGTCATTTGCGCAGTTTTATAGCTTTCATATCTGTATTAACACTTAGTACAATTGAGGGTGAGATGCCCTCTTGTACTTATGTATGTGTAACATCTTTCATTATATGATCACATAATGCTAGGCAATGGTGCGTACTATTATGCTATTATTAAAAAAATAAGTTATTAATTGGTGGTATATAAACAATTCATGCAGTAATTGCATGAAATACAGGTGCAGTAACAATCCCATATGAGAGATTCCATGGAAATAGGGACAGTGCAGTCAGTTCTCTCCTGCTCCAGAACTCTGCTGGGTGAGTGTGTGCATTCCTGATTCTCAGGGCTGGTTCCAACATGGCTGAGAGCAGCTGTCAGGCTGCTCTAAAGTGCACGACTGTATAGAAATCTATTGAATGCCTACTTCTGTTTCCAGTAGGAAGCCCCCCAGAGTCCCCACATCCTGACCCTCTAGTGAGGTATTGTGTTAATATTCTTGTATTTTGAAACAAGCTCCTTAGTGCTTTCTTTTATGCTGTTTCACTCTTGAGAGGTGCTCCTGATTAAATATCCAGAAAGCTACTTCATTATCCCTTTAAATCCCTCCTTAGACATTCCTTTGCCATTGTGCCTACAAAACACTTGATAACAGTTGGGCAGTAGGTGTGCTGTGACCACCGTCTATCATGGTGATCAATATTGTCTCATTGGTTCCTTGTGTTTTCCCCATATATCTGTTTTCTGATTTCACACTTTGACTCTTGGTAAGCTTTTTGGGGCAGGGACCATCTTCTTCTGTATTTGTACACTACCTAGCACAATGGGGTCTGGTCCATGATTGGGTTTCCTAGGGTCTATTGCAGTATAAATAATAAAAGATCTTGTATACAGTACCATGACAGAATGGTCACGGATGAAACTGATGCTGCATGTTGTCTCTTTTGAGTATTTTTTTAAAAATCATATTAAATTGTACATAAACACCTAAAATCCTCTAATTTTAATTAAAAAATTGATGTTAATTTCACCTCCCTCACTCCCAAATTATGAGTACATTATTTCTCCTAATTTTTAATGTAAATTCCAAAATAATTAAACCTGAAAATCCTGCTTCTCTCCATGAGGCTGTTCCAGTCTCATCCATGTGCACCAAGTGGCTAAGTTAAGAGTGATTCACAAAGGGCCCATAGAATGTGTGTGATGAACAGCATGAGCACTTCAGAATTTTACTGTGTTAATATACTGAAATCCTAATTAATCCTAACAATCCATTAATTTGGGGAGCTGTGGTTTTGTTTGTTTGTTTGTTTTATCGCACTGAAGTATGGAGAAACAGCAGCTGATCAAAACCTGATCTTGTTTGTCTCCTTAACATTTTTTTTACAGTAGTGGTTCTCAAACTTTTGTATTGGTGACCCTTTCACACAGCAATCCTCTGAGTGCGAACCCTCTCACCTTATAAATTAAAAACACAATAGTAAGTTTGAACTGGGGCTGAGGTCTTAAGGAATGCCTACACTGCTGTGTCTGGCCCATGTCAGCTAGCTTGGGCTCACAGGGCTCCGGCCATAGGGCTATAAAACTGCAATGTAGCTGTCCAAGCTTAGAATCATAGAATCATAGAATCATAGAATATCAGGGTTGGAAGGGACCCCTGAAGGTCATCTAGTCCAACCCCCTGCTCGAAGCAGGACCAATTCCCAGTTAAATCATCCCAGCCAGGGCTTTGTCAAGCCTGACCTTAAAAACCTCTAAGGAAGGAGATTCTACCACCTCCCTAGGTAACGCATTCCAGTGTTTCACCACCCTCTTAGTGAAAAAGTTTTTCCTAATATCCAATCTAAACCTCCCCCACTGCAACTTGAGACCATTACTCCTCGTTCTGTCATCTGCTACCATTGAGAACAGTCTAGAGCCATCCTCTTTGGAACCCCCTTTCAGGTAGTTGAAAGCAGCTATCAAATCCCCCCTCATTCTTCTCTTCTGCAGGCTAAACAATCCCAGCTCCCTCAGCCTCTCCTCATAAGTCATGTGTTCTAGACCCCTAATCATTTTTGTTGCCCTTCGCTGGACTCTCTCCAATTTATCCACATCCTTCTTGTAGTGTGGGGCCCAAAACTGGACACAGTACTCCAGATGAGGCCTCACCAATGTCGAATAGAGGGGAACGATCACATCCCTCGATCTGCTCGCTATGCCCCTACTTATACATCCCAAAATGCCATTGGCCTTCTTGGCAACAAGGGCACACTGCTTGGACCAGACTTGAGCTTTGGAACCACATGACAAGGGAGGGTCTCAGAACCCAGGCTCCAGTCCGAGCCCAAATGTCTGTACAGCAATTTTTATCCCCACACTCTAGTCAGCTGACTTTGGCCAGCCATGGTATTTATTTTTTAATCCCTGTGTAGACATACCCATAAATGGGAGAGAGCTGCATGTGGTTGTTGGTAGATATCTACAGACACTGCAGGGAATAAGAAGGCTTCTGTAGGCCTCTGAATCAGCATGGGGAAGACCTGCTCCAAACCCTCTGGAGAAGGCCTCTGGAGAAGGCCAATTTCCTGGTAAAAAGATATTGAGGGAACAGGAGGATGATCCTTCTGGAAAAAAGGGTTGTGCCTAACTTGGGACTGGGGTGAATGAAATGAACTTTAAAGAAAGGAAGATCCTCAAGGAATAGTGACTGTGCCCAGTTGATACTGGGATAAAGACTTTGTAAGTTTGTTTTCTTTTAAAGATTTTGTGCAGGACTTAATAAATTGAACCCCAGAAGAGGGAATGTTCTGAATATCTGGTCTGTATGGACTTTTTAAGGGCCTGAGTGCAAGGGAAATGGGCTCAGCAGTGTCCTCTCGCACTCTTAGACAGATGGGGGTGTTCTAGGGCAGGCATAACCATTGCCAGCCCAGTACTTGCTTCATATACCATATCACTACCATCAATTTGGAAGATCAGCTTTGGAGGATTAAGTAGAAATCACTCTTGAGTCCACCCATACCACTTAATTGGCTGAAGGGGTGTTGTTGTTAAGCAACTTGAGGAACTCCCTCACTAGCAGAGTCTGAGGGCCTGATTCTTTTCTACAATAACATTCCTTTTCATCACTGGGACATGATGTAAATGGTCCTTGATATAAAGGAGAATCCAGCCCTGAATGGGCTGCTCTCCCAGTGCTGCCAGTCTAAACCAGAAACCTGTGAGTTTCATGTGTACCCATGCAGAAGGTTATTAGTCAGTCACTTGCCGGGCTTGTAATTGATTGTCTTTGCATGGAAGAATTAAGACAGGTTATTGTTGTTGTTGTTGTTGTTTGTTTTTTTAATTATCTGAGCGTATGAGCGGGCTCTTAGATATTGTATAATCCTATCATTGGTGTGCTGAAATTACAGTAGCTAGCTAGAAATAACCTTGCTCTAAGAACAGAATGAGCAGCAGAACGGCATGAATTATTTAACTCCAGTCTGCACTTCCTGTTTTCTAATCACAGAAATAACACAGGCTCTACAGAGAGCATTTGTCCCAAATTAAGAGAAGAAACGGTTAACGGATCCTGGCTTTTAAATCAATATTATGAATTCAAAGAAAGAAACAGCATGTACTAGACGCCTCTGGAGTTCTGATCTGGGTTTGATGTCAGACTGAAGTAAGTGGTTGCCATGGTGATTTCAGCATATGTCTGAGTATTCCTCCCTAAGAACACTCCTTACAATTCAAATGGAGAAAGTGCCCGTCTGTAGTCAGTCTATTGTTCTTGCTGTACCAAATGCCAGTCTCGCTGCAACCTGCAGAACTGCTTCATAACACAGTAGCCTCAGCCCCTCTGAATAAAGACTCCCTATAGAACCAGACTTATCCACCCTGCCTTTTTCACTGTCATTTGATTATCTGTTTATGTTTTCTGACTGCATTAATGCAGCCTCTTAGGGATTCTATGATAACAGGGAGAAGGTTTGTTATCTCACAAAACTGGACAAATCTCCCTGAGCTCACTGGACTTGTCCCCCTTTTTCTCCTTTTCATAGAGGATGGGCACACTTCAAATGTTATGGAATTGGAAGTCCTTGAAAACTTGAGTGTGTTTCATACCCTGTACAAATTCAACTAGACTGCTAGAAATAGATCCTTGTATTAAATAATCATTATTAATTGCCTAGCATATGCTCCCAGAGCAAGAATTGGCAGCTTGGAACAGGCCACCATGATTATTTAATATATCTGTTTATTTACCAATTAAGTAATGAGTCAGCATGCCAGTGCTGTACAAGAATGGTTTCCAACACCAAGACGTTATTATTAACTGAAAGTCATCAGAAAGATTCCTGCAGCAACCTTTGGAGGTTTGGGGTTTTTTCTTCTTATTTTTCCTGGTAACATATGCTGCAGTAATGCATGTTATACATCAATCTGAGATATCATGGGGTTGTTATCTTGAATGTGATATGTGCTTAAAAAGCATTGACTTTTGAGAAAGGACTGGTCATAACCAGCCCTCCTCTACTTCTGACTGTCTGATCTAATAAGAATAAAAATAATACAATAGAGGCATTAGAGTTAGTTAGAACTCTCAATGAAATAGCTGTAATTTTTTTAACATGGAAAAATGGATATTTTCTCCTAACCTCATTCTTAGAAATGGCTAAATCATTTTTGCTGAAGCTTAAACAAAACATGAACAAAATGAACAAAAAAATTCACATAGTTTGAGGCAGATTTTTGGAATGGAAAACTTCTACCCAAACAGTTGAAGCTTGGCAAAGTTACAAGCATCTAAAACAGTGTCTTATAATGGAAAGCATTGGGCAACCTTAACCACAGGTGTTGCTAACAGTTCTGCTTACATATACGGGAGCTGCTAGTAATGACCTGCAGCAGCATCATGAAGGCATGCAGGTTTCGTATCCAGGCCTGGCCTAGAGAATATTGTGAAAGTAACATAACCACCGAGGACTTGTAACAGCACCCGACATGTGGCATAATTTCATTTCACAGAGGATTTTGATATTTCCAATTAGGAACAAAAATTAAAAAAAATCAAAAATCTCCACAAAAGGGAATAGAGTCCTAGGGTTGTTCGCCCTGGATGGCTGCCACAGGCCCACTGATCCTGAAAGCCCTGGGCTTCCTGGTTCCATAGATTCCAAGGCTAGAAGGAACCAGTGTGGTAGTCTCGTCTGATTTCCTATATAACACAGACAGTAGAACTTCCCCGAAATAATTCTTACACCATATCTGTTATAAAAACATCCAAGTTTGATTAAAAGACTGCCAGTGATGGAGAATCCACCATGACCCTTGGTAAGTTTTTTCCACTGGTTAACTATACTCACTGCTAAAAATGTATGCCTTATTTCCAGTCTGAATTTGTATAGTTCTGGGAAAGTCTGCATGGTTGCTTGCTCCAGTACCATGGACCCTGGACATCTAGATCAGGGATTGGCAACGTTTGGCACGCGGCCCATCAGGGAAATCTGCTGCTGGGCCGGGAGGGTTTGTTTACCTGCAGTGTCCACAGGTTTGGCCGATCGCAGCTCCCACTGGCCACGGTTTGCTGTTCCAGGCCAATGGGGGCTTCAGAAAGTGGCAGCCTTGGCCAGTGGGAGCTGCGATCGGCCGAACCTGTGGATGCTGCAGGTAAACAAACCGTCCCGGCCCACCAGCGGATTTCCCTGACAGGCCACATGCCAAAGGTTGCTGATCCCTGTCCTAGATTGTTGAGTCTGCCAGGCAAGCTGGCAGGGAAGCAGAGTGTATTCTGTTGGGACTTTGATGATATAAGACCGCTTCTGCGAAACATGCTCATTTTGTTGAATCAGCAAATTTTGACAAAACATTGTTTTGTCTGAATTTTTCTGATAGGCTTTAGTGGCATTATCAACTCAGAGATAGGTATGTTCATACTCCAGGCCTAGAAAAGTTTTGCCACCTCTTGTGATTATCATGAGTTTCATGATATACCTTGTTTCTGTGAAATCCCAACTCCTGGAAGAGTGTGAGAAGGTGAGATTCTCAGCTTTCATTTAAAAAAAAATTCTAGACCTTGTGGTTGAAGACTTGAAAACATGACTTTGGTGCTTTATATTTGTCTTTTTGTTTCTGAGCCTAATATAACCTCATGATTTTTGAACTCTTGGGGTTGGTAATAGAATCTTAGAACGGTAGGGCTGGATGGGACCTCAAGACGTCATCTAGTACAGCCCCTGTGCTGAGGCAGCACCAATTAAACCTAGACCATCCCTGACGAGTTTGTCCAACCTGTTCTCGAAAACCACCAATGATGTGTACGACAGAATTGGCAATTTCCTGCAATATCCTTGAAAGACTATTTTGTATTACATTTATGTATTATCATGGTCCTTGATTGTCTGTAACCTCTCTGGGGGAAGGGAAGGGGAGAGATGTGACAGATATTTCAACCTCATGCAGTATCTTTCGGGTCCATTGTTTTAAATGAATGGTTTATATATTATTGTGTTCTACTCCATGGGAACACCACAGCTCCTCCAGGAACTAAAAACAGTTGATGGCAAATAAAGGAAATCAGCTAGGTTGCAACTCCCTCTCCAGAAAGGTAGCACCTCTTGGGGAAGCTTGCATATACTAGTTCAAACTAGATTATCCAGAGACCAACAGACAAAGAAAGGACTTTTGCATAAATAGCCTGAGTCTAAACTGACTCAGGGATGGATTCCTTTCTGAAGCAGCAAATGGACAAGACCTTCTGTCCAATAGGGGGACTCTATCCTTGCAGAAGGGTTGGAAGGATTTGACCCTTCAAGGACAATAAATCTTATGGGTGACCTCTGGTAAGCTTTGTAGAAGGTGTTTAGGTTCCTTTATTCCTATATATAGTTTTAAATATATTTTATCTGTCATGTTTTAATTGTAAGAATAAATGTGCTTGCTTAGAAAGAGCTGTGGGGTCACTTGTACCTGCTGGCAATTACACTGTTAATAGGCCCTGGAGAGAAAGCAAAGTGCAGATGTTGGCCTGTTTAGGCAGTACGACTTGCTGAGAATATCACAGAGTAGGCAGGGAACTATGCAACCTAGACATACACCGACAGATTTTTGTTACCAATCTGCCTGGGCCACAGTTGATTAGGCTGGGGCCACAGGATCTTTTTTGGGGAGGAGATGACGAGGCACACCAAGTGTTTAAATTTTTAAGCTTTATTAATAAAATAATAAAATAACAGCGGACAGTGTTGGGAACGCTTCCACATCACTCAGGGGAAGAAAGAAAGCATTAATGCCCCAAGCCCTAACCCACTTTCATACTTACACACACCCGACCCAGACTGGCCAAGTCTCAGTGTAACGTCAGAAGAAGAGGGTTGGGTGGGGGGGAAGGTGGACGGGAGTGCTGTCCTGGGCCAGGCCGTCCAAGGATCTGCTGTGCTCTCCAAATTGCTCCAGGTCTCAGGAAGGTTTTAAGTCCTGGCTCCCGCCCGGGGAGGGAGGGGAGGCTCCGTTCGGGGACCTTTGCTTCTGGTACCCTTTGTGCCAGTCCAAACTGGCTTTTCAAGGTTTCTTTAGCTTTCCCAAAACACCCGGTTTTAGGGCCGTGAGACAGTTCTATTTGTTTCTGGTTGGCATTTGCCATCTTACTCCTTTTTCTGGACCCTGCATTTTGTTCAACAGCTCTCCTTTCTCATGGCTGGTCGGGGTGGGTTGGACTTCCCCCTTTTCTGTCTTGGCAGGTAGCAGCTGGCCTTGGGTTGGAGTTAGCTTCTTATCTTCGGATTGAGCTTGCTAGCCGCAGTGTTGAATTAACCCGTTCTCTGCTTTCTTCTTTCTCTCCCTTCCCTCAGCCTCTCATCCCTGCAAAGGAAACTTCCACTCCCCCCTCATACCCCTCTGACCCTCCCCAAAATGCTTTGCAATGTGAGCAACAGCGTTAGCAATATACAATGCTGATTTGCCTTCCCAGGGGAGTCTGACAGTCCCCCACCTTGAACCTGAATCTACATTTTGTTGGGAGGGGTCACCACTGAGGTTTTCATTCACCCTCTGACACAGTGGCTAGGGTTACTGTTGGCCTTTTACATAAACAGCAATATAACATACACAAAACTGTTAGGGCGGCAACAATTGAATACACTAGCCAATGATGACTTTTGGCTTCATTAGTAACACAGCATAGCACATTCCCCTTTTGGCATAAATGCCCCACTTGAATGGCTGTGGCAAAAGCAGCTTTTTTCTGGTTCAGTGTGTGTTATAACATTGTGAGGAGGAGGCCTCTGTCTGGAATACGGAAAGCTGCTCTTGGATGTGCGCCAATGGAAGAAACACATTGGGTGTTATCCATGGAAAAATTAAACACAACATAGTTAGAAACATTAGCAGTTTGGTGCAGAACAGCGGGCCAATGCACCGTAAAATTTTGTGCTTGGGATTTTAACAACAAATTGAGGGGGTTGGTGATTTTTTTAACACACGCCGAGGTACTGGTAAACAGATGTGTTGCGGTGGGGGCATATCCCGATGCTTCCCCTTCCCAACAGATGTGTTGACCCACCTCATGAAAGCGGCCTGGCACTGCCCTCTCTGTGCACACATTTGAGGGGCTCCATAGGCCTGAGTTGCCAGGTGTTGCCTTTTGCAATTCATATGTGTTGATAGCCCAGGGATGCAGTCAGCACGTACCGCTTAGCCATGTCATTTGGGGGAGCCACTTCCCACACATCACGATGGACCACCCAGTCCCAAAGGCCTGGTTGAATTTTTATGGCTGGGGCCCACACTTTTTTTATGAGACCGAAGGCTGTGAAGGAGCAGGCTATGCCTGTGCACTTTTAATTAGTAAGCCTCCAGAAATGGTGAAAAGGCCATTGTTTTCAGGGGATTCCGGAGTGGGGATGAATTTTCCCGAGTCAGACTTTATGGAGTACATTCTTCTATATGCTAAGGACTTGTTGGGTTAAATATTGTTGGAGCTGGGAGCATACAGAATCCCATGCTAGTTGTTCCCCAGCCTTAATTATGGTCTTAATTAGTCCCTTTAAGGTAATTTGTGCGTGGAGAGCCAATTCGGCAGGGTATATGAGGGCAGCAGAGGCCACTGTCAGGTGGGCGAGATCCGCACTTGGGACCAGTTTTATGGCCTTTTGTAAATGTCCCAAAAGCTCGTTTCTTATGGCCTCTTACTGAATATTTCAAACACTGCTGAATTAGCCCCATGCCACAAGGAGCTTACTAGGGTTGGCTTTTTCCCTGGGGGGGGACAACGTCTGGGTAAAGAGGGCAAATTGGAGGGTGGCCCCCCTTGGTACAATTGGGAAGGAAGGTGGGGGTAGGGTGCTTTTCTGGGTTAATCCCGTCTGGGACTCAATTGGTGAGGGATATGCAGAGCCAAGGGAGCCAAGGGAGCTGGGGCTCTCGGCCGGGGAAAATACCCAGAAAAACATTGTATTACAATGAAGGATTCTGCAGGCCTGAAGCAGCCAGAGCAGTTTCACCTCTCCTGTTCAGGGTGTCCCTGGGTTCTTGCTATTACTGCCTTGTCCTGTTAACAAAGCCAGAGACAAGAAGAAGAACAATACAAATGCGCCTATTGGGGAAACTGAGGCATGGATGAAAACTTTCTAAATTATTAGTTGTCCTGTTATAGCCCTTCCTGACTTTTATTATGGATGTTGTTTTGCCTGGTTTAGGAGGTTACAACAACAATATTATGCTTTGAGATTAGTAATTGCTATTTCTTGCCAAAGGGCTTTTTATTTTACTTTTACTTCAGGACAGCACAGGAGGAACAGGCACCTCCCCTCCAGCCTTGTGCCACTCTGTGGCTTGGGCCCCATCAGCAGCTTGATCCAGGGAGAGCCTTTGGAGGTATTTTTTTTTTCTTATAATTATGATTATTTAGATAATCCCATGGCCAGCTGGAAGCCAGGATGGTCCAAGCAGGTGGCTGGTCCACAACCGAGGCCCGCGACGTCATGACCAGAAACCTAGGGAGAAGCATATGTTTTGAGCTGATTGGCATGCTCCCATTTTAGTTGGCCTGGTAGCTGAAGCTGGTACACTACTGGGGAGATGCGGCTCACGATGGGGTACAGACCCACCCTCTTGATGACCAGAGTGTGGGCCGCCTTTCCCAGCTTTTGCAACATTAACATTGTTTTTAATTTACCATCCCCGGATCTCTTTAACAATGATCGCCTTACGCTTGGCCTTTTCCTTATCTAAAGCGGTCTTTCGGCTTTGTGGGTTTTACATAGCTCCTCCCTCCACTGGGCAAAGCTGAGACTTTTTTGGTTGTGGCAAATAGTAAATGTGATGATTGGTAAACACAGTACTTCCATTACATTTACATTTGTCTACTAGCGGGTTGCTAACACTTTTATTTTTCCAAACCACTTCTTTCTAGGAATTAATACGTACATATTGCCCATTATACAGTACTTTGGTTTTATTATTTAATTCATCCCACACACAGGATTCTAGTGAAATGTCTTTACTACAGGGCTCCGGAGCAAAAAGGCAAGGACAAGCACACCCACTTTTGAGGAGTTCACTCTGTACAACCTTTGGTGTCCAATCGATTCCCTCCCTACCCAGCCCACTGGCTCGAGGTCTGGGGTAGCCAGAAGGATCCCATGTGCCATATGGGGAGTGGGCTAACTTTTTATATTTTTGCTTTCAGAGCTTGTTGGTGTGCATTTTTAACAACAATTTTTTTAATTAAAAGGTCTGGCCTCACTATGCCAGAAACACACTGCATTTATTTGTATCAATAAGTATTAAACAGTGATTTTTTTTGCTTTGCTTTGCTTTAGCAAGTGTATTAGTGTTTCCTGATATTACCCAAAACATTTGGTGTCCCAAGGTAAATAAAGCTTAGGGTTTTTTTTTTAATTTTTATTTGTTTTTTTGTATTAGATTGTCCTGAAGCTGGGACAGAGAGCTTAATTTATTTTTAATTGCCTTCAGATTTACGGTATTTATAATTCCTGCTCCAAAACCAATTTTTCCTAATATGGTGTTTGCTATCCGAGGAAGTTTTCTTGCAGCATTTGGTACACAACAGTGCTAGCAACAAGACAAACAACACCACAAGACAAAATATAGAACACAAAACACAATTTTTATTGTGACAATAGATTTATGGTATTTTGGGTTGCTTTTTAGGTGGCATTAGCTTTTTTGTTGTTGTTTTGAAAGACAAGAAAAACATATTTTTACCCTTTTGGGGGTGGCAGATTATTGCTTAATATATATATATATGTTCTTTACAAATACCCTTGCTGGTTGCAGGCATAACAGAGGAATTACCCCCCATATTTTCCTGTGTTTGTTTTATAGGCAGGCCAGGTTTTAATGGCTTTTACCTTTATTAGTTAGGTAATTTCCATTAACACAGGCGCTTTTTGGCTTGCTTTTGGATTTAAAGCCATTAGCAACTCAGAGACTGTTTTAAAAGGGACACAATTAACTTTTACCAGCGTTTTAATTACTGTTTACTTTTAACTCCTGCTTTTAAAACATACATAAATCTGAAAAAGAAAATACAACCTATTGTGGCTCCCTTTGGAGTCCTAATAGGATTGTAATTAAGTAGCATGGCATGTTCGCATTTTTTTTTACCCCTTCTACAATATACATTGTTCTGTTTTTAAATAGCTGTATATAAATTATATTCCCTTTATACATTTGGGGCAGTTAAGTTCCAATAAAACCCCCTTATATTTTTTTACCAAATTTGACTAAATTGTTCATAGTCAAATGATTTTACTTTGATTTTTTTTTTATTATTTACAGACATTCCTTTGGAAAAGGGCCCATTTTTCCTTCAGAATGGCTGCAAAGAAACCAAGAATTTTCTTTTTATTCACTTTTCCTTTTTAACACTGTTACAATGTTTAACTGCTTAATTCCCTCCAGCCTCTGCAGAGTTAACTTTTTGCTTTATTTTTGTTAAATGACTTATTTTCCAAAATGACATGTTCCTCAACTCAGATTTCACCATTCCAAGTACTATTTTAGGGATTTGAATTTTCTGTTTGCACTTACTGCTTTCTTTACTTCTGCCACTATGCTTTGAAGGTTTTTAACCCATTTTAACATTTTTTTATCTGCTGCCTGCCTGCTTGTTTGGACCCGATCCTTTTTTCTTCCCCCCCCCTCCCGCCCCCCCCGCTCCCCGCACTCTCCCTTTCCATGGGCACGGGCTTTGTTCCACTACCAGTTTAGCAAGGACTTTAGGCTCCTCAACTAGCCCCCACTCCTCCTGGTCCCTTTCCTTTTTATAATCACCCCATGGGGTGATCTCCTCGTAGTTGAGGGTGCCGTACATACAACCTTCTCCCCCTTCACCCGCTGGACTTTTTCTTGGTCTTAATGAGGGCCACTACAGGTGCAACGACCCAAAATTGAGGCTCCTCACAAAGGGAGAGATCAAAGCCCTCACGGGGGGTCACCTGAATCATCCCCCATGAGGCTTGCCACCTGGACCGAGTTGACGTTTTAAGTGCTTAATTTCCTTTTCATGGTGAGCACGCTGTTGTTGTGGCGTACGTTGAACATGAATGGTCACATCTTTCATGAGTCCCTGAAGGACCGGTACCTGCTTAGCCAGTGCTTCCAGGTGGGTGCTTTCTGCTTTTTCTGCCTGGAAGTCCTGTCTCAAGGCTTGGAACTTGTCCTGGGCATAGGCTTGGGTTGCAGCCTGGTTAGTAATCTGCACTTTTAATTGCTTAATTTCCACCACCTGTTGGGTGCACACTGCTTCCCTTTTCCCCAACTCCTCTTTCTGTCCTGACAACATTTGATACCACATGGCTGCTGCAGTTTATATTAATCCCACAGCTGCCCCTAGGGTTTTACCCTTTTGCTTTTCATACTCGGCATACAGGTCTAACAAATTCTGCCAAGAATGCACACTGCTTTGAAGCTCCATCACAGAACCCCAGGGATTGTATCCCACCTGGGCGAGAGCCCTCTCCAGCTGGGAGAGGTCCTCACCCCCCTTTTTGAAAGAGGCAGCAGGGTCCCGTCCCTCTTCGCTGCCTCCCCTGTGGCTCAGGCATCAGGTTCACATGCCTCCCAAGACGCCAGCTGACCGGGCAGCCAGACTATCATGTCCGCGCTCCCTAATGCTCATACGTCTAGGCCTGAACCCCTCGGTGATGCCATTGCCCACGACTGCTGGACTCCCGAGGCTGCAGCTGTGCCCTTTTGTTTCCTGAACATGTTCTTACAAACCGTTTGTACCATTTTTAAGGTCTTGTAAATTACTTGAGATTTCACGCTACTCACCCCAGCACCGGGGCTTATCATGCTCACAGCCCCCTCCTTGGAGGGGCCAGAGGGAGAGACGTTAAGCATCCCTCTCTATTACTTGGTCCAGTACCACCGAGGGTGAATACAGCCCTTCAAGTGCCCCTCTTGGGCTGAGCGAGAAACTCCAAAGCTCTTCTTTTTTTACTCAGTTATACTATGACTGGGGTGTATGCACTGAAGATACCTTGGAGCGAGGGTTTTTAAGTTCAACTCCTATTACCTGAAACTTTTATGGCCGGGGGTAGACCCATCTGCACCCTTTCCCCCCCGGCTGGGGTAGAGAGAGGAATGCTAAACCTCCCTCCGGTTCTCAGCTATGCTACAGCTGAGGGTGGGGCACATCTGTAACCATAAAATTCTCAACATGAAATACCAACAGTGCCGGACAGAGCAACTGTGTAATACCAAGGGTAGAACAGTTGGTGCGCTCAGCAGGGCTCCCCGCTCCGCAATTCTCCACCAAAACTGGGACAGATTTTTATTACCAATCTGCATGGGCCACAGTTGATCAGGCTCGGGGCACAGGATCTTTTTTGGGGAGGAGATGACGAGGCACACCAAGTGTTTAAATTTTAAAGCTTTATTAATAAAATAATAAAATAACCGCAGAGTGTGTTGGGAATGCTTCCACATCACTCAGGGGAAGAAAGAAAGTGTTAATGCCCCAAGCCCTAACCCACTTTCATACTCACACATGCACGACCCAGATTGGCCAAGTCTCAGTGTAACGTCAGAAGAAGGGGGGGGGGAGAAGGAAGTGGATGGGAGTACTCTCCTGGGCCAGGCCATCCAAGGAACTGCTGTGCTCTCCAAATTGCTCCAGGTTTCAGGAGGGTTTTAAGTCCTGGCTCCCTGGATACAGGGCAGGGAGTGGAGTGGTGGGCAGGGAGTGGAGTGGTGGTGCTCCATTCGAGGAACTTTGCTTCTGGTGCCCTTTGTGGCAGTCCAAACCAGCTTTTCATGGTTTCTTTAGCTGTCCCAAAATACCCTGTTTTAGGGCCGTGAGACAGTTCTGTTTGTTTCTGGTTGGCCTTTGCCATCTTACTCTTTTTTCTGGACCCTGCATTTTGTTCAATAACTCTCCTTTCTCACGGCTGGTCAGGGTGAGTTGGACTTCCCCCTTTTCTGTCTTGGCAGGTAGCAGCTGGCCTTGGGTTGAAGTCAGCTTCTTATCTTCGGACTGAGCTTGCTAGCCGCAGTGTTGAATTAACCCGTTCTCTGCTTTCTTCTTTCTCTCCCTTCTCAGCCTCTCATCCCTGCAAAGGAAACTTCCACTCCCCCCTCATACCCCTCTCACGCTCCCCAAAATGCTTTGCAGTGTGAGCAACAGTGTTAGCAATATGCTGATCTGCCTTCTCAGGGGACTCCCTGAGGGAGGGGGCCTTGGGGTGTGACAATACCCCCATCAAGAGGAAGAGAGACATGGATCTCTCTCCAGTAGAGGTGATGGCTAAGGAGCTGGGAGCCTAGAGCTGGTGCCCTTGGAGGGTAACAGAAGGGGAATACAGGTGCAGTTGCTCTGAACTTGGACAATGGGGTTTTCACAACTTCCCTTGGACATCTATTCCAGCGCTTAGCTATCCTTACACTTAGAATTTTTTCCCTAATATCTTACCTAAATCACCATTGCTGCAGATTAAGCCCATTACTACTGGTCATGTCCTTGGTGGATATGAAGAACAATTCATCACCATCTTCTTTATAACAGGCCTTAACACATCTGAAGACTCTTAACAGGTCCCCCTGAGCCTTCTTTTCATAAGACTAAATATGCCCAGTTGTGTTTTTTTAACCTAGTCTCATAGGTCAGATTTTCTAAACCTTTTATTGTTTTTATTTCTCTTCTCTGGACTGTTTCCAGGTTTTTCACATCTTTCCTAAAGTGTGGTACCCAAAACTGGACACACTATTTCAGCAGAGGCCTCACCAGAGCCAAGTAGAGCTGGACAACGAGATTTCTGTTAATATGCCCCACAATGATATTAGCCTTCTTAGCAAGTGCATCACATTGCTGCCTCTCATAAAATCTGTGATCCACTATGACCTCCCTCACCTTTTCAGCAATACTTCTACCTAACCAGTTATTCACCATTTTATAATTGTGCAGTTGATTTTTTCCTTCCTAAGTGTAGTACTTTGCACTTACCTATGTTGAATTTCATCTTACTGATTTCAGACGAATTCTCCAATTTGTCAAGGTTTGGTGTCACCCATAAAATCTGTAAGCAGACTCTCCTCCATTATCCAAGTCATTATTGAAAATATTGACTCATACCAGACCAGGACAGATCCCTATGGGACCTCACTAGATACACTTTTCCACTTTGACAGTGAACCATTGATAACTTTGAGTACAGTCTTTCAACCAGTTTTGCAATCACTTTATAATAATTTAATCTAGAACACGTTTGCTTGGTTTGCTTATGAGAATGTCATGGAGGACTGTGTCAAAAGCCTTATTAAAATCAAGTCTACTGCTTCCCTCCTTCTCACTAGGCCAGTAACCCTGTCAAAGAAGGAAGTTATGTTGGTTTGGTATGATTTGTTCTTAAGATATTCATGCTGGCTATCACTTATAACCCTACTATGCTCTAGCTGCTTACAAATTGATTGTTTAATAATTTAGTCCAGTATCTTTCCAGGTATCAAAGTTAGGCTGACTGGCCTATAATTCCCCTGGTCCTCTTTGTTCCCCATTTTGAAGATAGGTACTGTTTGCCCTTCTGCGGTTCTCTAGGACCTCTCCCATCCTCCATGAGTTGTAAAAGATAATTGCTAATGGTTTCAAGATCATTTCAGCTAGTTCCTTTTGCACCATAGGGTGCATTTAATCAGGCCCTATTGACTTAAATATATTCAACTTATTCAAATATTTTAACCTATGTTCTTTCCCCATGTTGGCTTACATTCCTCTCCCCTTGTTAATATGAATTATTTTAAATATCTGGTCACAACTTATCTTTTTTAGTGAAGACTAAAGCAAAATAGGCATTAAACACCTCAGCCTTCTTGATGTCCATTATTAGCTTTCCTTCCCTGCTGAGTAGAGGACCTATACTTTTCTGTATCTTTCTTTTGCTCTTAATGTATGTAAAGAAAATCCCTACGTGGATATGCTATTCGTTTGTACTCCTCTTCAGCCATTTGTCCAATTTTCTATGTTTTGTAGTATTCCTTTTTCTTTTTCAAGTAATTAAAGAGCTATTGATGGAGCCATATTGGCCTCTTACTATTCTTCTGATCTTTCGTTTGCATTGATATAGTTTGCTGGTGCACCTTTAAAATTGTCTCTCTGAGAAACTGCCAGCTTTCCTGAACATCTTTATCTTCCTATGGAACCTTACCTACTAGTTCTCTGAGCTATTAAAGTCTGCTTTTTTGAAGTTGTCCTTATTCTGCTTCTCTCATTCCTTCCTTTCCTTACAATCATTAAATCTCTCATTTCATGATCAGTTTCATCCAAAATGCCTTGAACCTTCAGATTCACAACCAATTCCTCCCAGTTAGTCAGAATCAAGTCTAACATGGCTTCCCCCCTCGTCACTTCTTCCACCTTCTAAAACAAAAAGTTGTCCTCAATACATTCCAAGGATTTGTGTTGTCATATTACTTTCCCAACAAATGTTTGGATAATTCAAATCCCCAATACTACCAAGTCTTGTGTTTTGGATATGTCTGACATTTGTGCCAGAATTGTTCCATCCAGATCCTCCTCCACTTGATTTGGTGGCCTATAGTAGACCCCTATCATGGCATCACCCCTAGTTTTTTCTCCTTTTAACTTCACTCAAAGCCTTTCAGTTGGTCTGTCTCTCATCACCTTCTGGACCTCAGAAAAAGTGTGTATATTCTTGATGGATAATGCAACACCTTCTTCCCGACCTGTCCTTTCTGAACAAGATACACCCTCTATACCAGTATTCCAGTCATGAGAGTTACCCAATCAATTCTCTGTGATGGCAATTATGTCAGAATTTAGTTTATGGACTAGTATTTTCAGTTCTTCTTGTTTATTCCCCATATATTGCTATGACACTCAAGCCCCACCAACACAGATTTCCCAGGCTCCCAGTACTAGAGGGATGGCTTAGCCAATACAGGAAATAGGAACAGAAAATAAAAGGTAGGGTAGATTTAACTGAAGCAAGGTTCTAGTGGGAAGGAAAATTTCAATTTTCTACTGGAAAATCTTTCCCAGCTCCATGGATATCAAGCTCTTTGGCAGTCCACTGTGGTAGTGGCTCTCAGCCTTCCAAGTGAGGCCAGTAAGCTTCAGTCCCCGGAAAAATCATGGAGCAGGTCCTCAAAGAATCAATCCTGAAGCACTTACATGAGAGGAAAGTGATCAGGAACAGTCAGCATGGATTCACCAAGGGAAGGTCATGCCTGACTAATCTAATTTTCCTGATATCTGCTGGGAGAGCAGTACAGCGGTGCATAGACAATTCAGGAAGTTTTTGGAAAGCGTAGGGGACAATTTCCTGGTGCAAGTGCTAGAGGAGCCAACTAGGGGGGGAGCTTTTCTTGACCTGCTACTCACAAACCGGGAAGAATTAGTAGGGGAAGCAAAAGTGGATGGGAATCTGGGAGGCAGTGACCATGAGTTGGTTGAGTTCAGGATCCTGACACAGGGAAGAAAGGTAAGCAGCAGGATACGGACCCTGGACTTCAGGAAAGCAGACTTCGACTCCCTCAGAGAACGGATGGGTAAGATCCCCTGGGGGACTAACATGAAGGGGAAAGGAGTCCAGGAGAGCTGGCTGTATTTCAAGGAATCCCTGTTGAGGTTACAGGGACAAACCATCCCGATGTGTCGAAAGAATAGTAAATATGGCAGGCGACCAGCTTGGCTTAACGGTGAAATCCTAGCAGATCTTAAGCATAAAAAAGAAGCTTACAAGAAGTGGAAGGTTGGACATATGACCAGGGAAGAGTATAAAAATATTGCTTGGGCATGTAGGAATGAAATTAGGAGGGCCAAATCGCACCTGGAGCTGCAGCTAGCAAGAGATGTCAAGAGTAACAAGAAAGGTGTCTTCAGGTATGTTGGCAACAAGAAGAAAGCCAAGGAAAGTGTGGGCCCCTTAATGAATGAGGGAGGCAACCTAGTGACAGAGGATGTGGAAAAAGCTAATGTACTCAATGCTTTTTTTGCCTCTGTCTTCACGAACAAGGTCAGCTCCCAGACTGCTGTGCTGGGCATCACAACATGGGGAATAGATGGCCAGCCCTCTGTGGAGAAAGAGGTGGTTAGGGACTATTTAGAAAAACTGGACGTGCACAAGTCCATGGGGCCAGATGAGTTGCATCCAAGAGTGCTAAAGGAACTGGCGGCTGTGATTGCAGAGCCATTGGCCATTATCTTTGAAAACTCGTGGCGAACGGGGGAAGTCCCAGATGACTGGAAAAAGGCTAATGTAGTGCCAATCTTTAAAAAAGGGAAGAAGGAGGATCCTGGGAACTACAGGCCAGTAAGCCTCACTTCAGTCCCCGGAAAAATCATGGAGCAGGTCCTCAAAGAATCAATCCTGAAGCACTTACATGAGAGGAAAGTGATCAGGAACAGTCAGCATGGATTCACCAAGGGAAGGTCATGCCTGACTAATCTAATCGCCTTCTATGATGAGATTACTGGTTCTGTGGATGAAGGGAAAGCAGTGGATGTATTGTATCTTGACTTTAGCAAATCTTTTGACACGGTCTCCCACAGTATTCTTGTCAGCAAGTTAAGGAAGTATGGGCTGGATGAATGCACTATAAGGTGGGTAGAAAGTTGGCAAGATTGTCGGGCTCAACGGTAGTGATCAATGGCTCCATGTCTAGTTGGCAGCCGGTGTCAAGTGGAGTGCCCCAGGGGTCGGTCCTGGGGCCGGTTTTGTTCAATATCTTCATAAATGATCTGGAGGATGGTGTGGATTGCACTCTCAGCAAATTTGCGGATGATACTAAACTGGGAAGAGTGGTAGATACGCTGGAGGGCAGGGATAGGATACGGAGGGACCTAGACAAATTGGAGGATTGGGCCAAAAGAAATCTGATGAGGTTCAATAAGGATAAGTGCAGGGTCCTGCACTTAGGACGGAAGAACCCAATGCACAGCTACAGACTAGGGACCGAATGGCTAGGCAGCAGTTCTGCGGAAAAGGACCTAGGGGTGACAGTGGACGAGAAGCTGGATATGAGCCAGCAGTGTGCCCTTGTTGCCAAGAAGGCCAATGGCATTTTGGGATGTATAAGTAGGGGCATAGCGAGCAGATCGAGGGACGTGATCGTTCCCCTCTATTCGACATTGGTGAGGCCTCATCTGGAGTACTGTGTCCAGTTTTGGGCCCCACACTACAAGAAGGATGTGGATAAATTGGAGAGAGTCCAGCGAAGGGCAACTAAAATGATTAGGGGTCTGGAACACATGAGTTATGAGGAGAGGCTGAGGGAACTGGGATTGTTTAGTCTGCAGAAGAGAAGAATGAGGGGGGATTTGATAGCTGCTTTCAACTACCTGAGAGGTAGTTCCAGAGAGGATGGTTCTAGACTATTCTCAGTGGTGGAAGAGGACAGGACAAGGAGTAATGGTCTCAAGTTGCAGTGGGGGAGGTTTAGGTTGGATATTAGGAAAAACTTTTTCACTAGGAGGGTGGTGAAACACTGGAATGCATTGCCTAGGGAGGTGGTGGAATCTCCTTCCTTAGAAGTTTTTAAGGTCAGGCTTGACAAAGCCCTGGCTGGGATGATTTAATTGGGTATGGGTCCTGCTTTTGAGCAGGGGGTTGGACTAGATGACCTCCTGAGGTCCCTTCCAACCCTGATATTCTATGATTCTATGATTCTATGACAGTACCCTTTTCAGGAAGCTGATTTGTCTTGCCTACCCCAAGTTTCATCTCACATAAAAACTAATTGCTTACAAAATCAGACATATAAAATACAAAAGTGTCACAGCACACCATTACTGAAAAAATTCTCACTTTCTCATTTTTATCATAGAATTATAAAATAAATCAATTGGAATGTAAATATTGTACTCAATTTCAGTGTATAGTATATAGAGAAGTATAAACAAGTCATTGTCTGTATGAAATTTTAGTTTGTACTGAATTCGCTAGTGCTTTTTATGTGGCCCATTGTAAAACTAGGCAAATATCTAGAGGAGCTGATGTATCCCCTGGAAGACCTCTGAGTACCCCCAGGGGTACTCCTATCCCTGGTTGAGAACCACTGCACTAGGCAGTCTCCTGGGAAGGCTTCAGGCTCCCTGGCTCCCCAGCTGCTCAACAAGATAAGTTGCTATGGACCCTGGGCTTCCTGGTGTACTTTGCTCCACTGCAGCCTAATAGGCAGGCCGCAAGAGATCCAGAGAAGCAAATTTCCTTTGGTGTTTTTGCAATGAAATATTGAGAAATTTCATTTCTGTGGAAAAGATGAGTTTCTGGTTTTACCTCTTCATTAAATATGAAATTTTTGCAGGCAAATTGAAGTACTTTGCACAAATGAAATTCCATTTCCTGGCAATATCTACTCTCTACCCATGTTGCTAGAAGGAAGTCTGAAACTGATAAGCCCTGAAGTATAAGAATTGCAGTGGTAGAGGGGAAGTGGGGGAGGGGTGTCCACTGGGACTACATAGGAAATAACTGAAGGAAAGTCTAAGTACATCTAATTAGCTTTTGCCATAAAAGTGCGTTTTTCTGTTTGTTTCACTCTTGCATGAAGGGTTAAAGTTTTTCTTTTCAACATCTTTCTCTGAGTACTTCAAGTTGCCTACAAAACTTTCATATTGAATGAAGAGGTAAAACCAAAAACTCATCTTTTCCACAGAACTGAAATTTCTCAATATTTCGTTGCAAAAACACCACACTCTACCTGCATCAGCAGCCAAAGACAGTTTCATGTATGGATGGAACTAGGTGGAATGTCCTCCTCAATCAAGGTATGACCCAGTTTATTTATTACTGTGCCAAATAGACTATTCCCAGGATGTTCATAGATCAAGAGACTCACTGAACTGGACAGTGCCCCAGGGGCACATTTTGGTGGTGGTTATCTGTCTTGAAGCAGCCTAAAGTAATGAAGACCCTTTTTACTCTAATTACCTTTCATTGGATATGCTACTAAATTGTTTGTTTGTTTGGAGCCACAAAAACTGACTGATACACTGTCTAATGAGCTTTTATGATAGCAATAGAAAGGAGACCCATTCAGGACTCTTCAGACTGAATGATAGTGGGGAATGGAGATATAAAGTGGTGAATACTCAGCACTCTGACAGCCCCTCTAAAAACACTGGAATTAATAAACATATAATTGCTCAGAGTTTTATTCTGATTTATCCATTACTATATTATGGTGAAATAAGATAAAAAAATTAGCTATGACACCTCAGAAAAATCAAGCATTCTTGTCTTACTACCATTATTATTACTATTGTTTTTATTATTTGACACAAGTGGTGACCTGTAGCTTTGCTGCTCAAGTTTATAGTTTCATGGTAAATTTGTGTGTGTGTGTGTATGTGTATACGTGTATTTATGTATAATAGTAGCGACCAAAAGCTACAATCAGGGTGTACTATGGTAAATGTTGTACAAATAGATAGGAAAAATAATGGCCTCTGCCTTGATGAGCTTTCAGTCCACGGGAATTTTTTAAACTTTGATACTGTGTCCAGTCACCTGATTCCTCTTGAACATAGGCTGATCCTTGAAACTATTCATCACTTTAAAGATTTCTCCTCAAAATGAGTCACTTTATAACCTCTCTCCATTCGCATCTTTGCCCAGTTGTGATCTGCATGTTAGGTCACTGGATAGCCTAATAAAGGGTAGCACAGCTCTTTCCTCCGCAGGGACAAAATTTATTTTATATAAGTTACATGGTTTTATGCCTGTCTTCTTTTTTTCCCCTCCCTGTACATAGAAATACAGTGCATGGTCTTAATGAACTGTCTCAGCAAATGACTCTTCCGAGGTTTTGAAATGCATCAGCTTGTGGTTGGCCCCTGACAACTCAGGTGTTTTTGGGGGGTGGTGCTGTCAGCAAGGCTAGCCAGAGAATCAGGGAAAGGTTCAGGGCTCTTGCATGCAAGTCAAATTGAAACCTTTGTCTGGAATAACTTCTAAATGACCCTGTTTGTTTGCTTTCTCAAGCCTCCTAGACATTCACTCTGAGTTGACCTGCCTCCCAACCAGACAGTCAAGTCAATCCTGGCAATTTGGAATTAGGTCAGATGGGAGGACACATCTAGGGATTTGAAGAGTATTTCCAGCAATATAAAAGTCACTAGGAAGGCATTACATGTAAGAGTAGCAGGAAGAAACTAGTGCTAGGATGGGTTTTTGTGAGTCGAGCTAGTTGCATTGTGTCACAAATATAAAGGGAAGGGTAACCACTTTTTGTATACAGAACTATAAAATGCCTCCTGGCCAGAGGCAAAACCTTTTCACCTGTAAAGGGTTAAGAAGCTAAGATAACCTCGCTGGCACCTGACCAAAATGACCAATGAGGAGACAAGATACTTTCAAAGCTGGAGGCGGGGGGAGAAGGGTCTGTCTGTCTGTGTGATGCATTTGCCGGGACCAGGTCAGAAATGCTCTTCAGAACTTCTGTTAAATTAGTAAATAATCTAGCTAGAAATGCATTAGATTTCCTTTTGTTTAAATGGCTGGTAAACAAGTTGTGCTGAATGGAATGTATATTCCTGTTTTTGTGTCTTTTTGTAACTTAAGGTTTTGCCTAGAGGGATTCTCTATGTTTTGAATCTGATTACCCTGTAAGGTATTTACCATCCTGATTTTACAGAGGTGATTCTTTTACTTTTTCTTTAATTAAAATTCTTCTTTTAAAATCCTGATTGCTTTTTCATTGTTCTTAAGATCCAAGGTTTGGGTCTGTGTTCACCTATGCAAATTGGTGAGGATTTTTATCAATCTTTCCCCAGGAAAGGGGGTGTAGGGCTTGGGGGGATATTTTGGGGGAAGAAGTCTCCAAGTGGTCTCTTTCCCTGTTCTTTGTTTAACACGCTTGGTGGTGGCAGCATAGAGTTCAAGGACAAGGCAAAGTTTGTACCTTGAGGAAGTTTTGAACCTAAGCTGGTAAGAATAAGTTTAGGGGGTCTTTCATGCAGGTCCTCACATCTGTACCTTAGAGTTCAGAGTGGGGAAGGAACCTTGACACATTGTTTGTTGTGAATATAGCTCTTTCTCTTATTTACAAATAGATCCATAGAAATCAGTCTGTTCACCTAGTTATTCAGTTCCTGGGAACAAATATCAGACTATGGTTTATTCACTCGTTGCTGACTTCCTCTATTTATTGTTTGTGGTGTGTGATTTATAACAACTTCTATAGCTCCTGCTGCTGACTAGATAACCAAAACTTTTAAAACAGGAAATTAGCAAATAATGAATGGCAGATGCTCTTGTCACACCTGGATACAAGTCTTTGTACAAACAATAGTCATTCCTCAAATAACAATACAAGCAAAAACCTGTTTGCGCAAATTTTCTGGTGTACTTAAAATGGGTACAAATATCTTTGGAAGTGTACAGCTCTTCAGAATTCAAATGAATGTTTTCAAACATCATTTTTCAGAATCTGATGTTCTACTCTTGAGGAAGAAGGATGAGTCAGGAGTTGGAGTAATTTCATGGGTCAGAGAGTCATTAACCAATTTTAGCTAATCCTTGTTAGTTCCAGTATTGTGTTTTTGTACCGTTTTCTGAGGATAACTGTTGCAGGGGTTAATTAACTACAGAAGCCATTCATTTCTTCATGTACTCCAATGCAATGGCTGTTATCCTCTAATTTATTTTACCTACTGTGCAATATCATAATACCCATTTTCTGTTCACTAACTCAGACAGGGTCTAATTACTTATGTTAGCAGCAGTTTGTATTCCTGGGGCTTGATTCTCTTTATGTCTAATGGATTTATGTCTAATCAGGATAACTGGAGTGAGGAATCAGGCCATAGAGCTCTGAGATTGGTGGTCTTTTCAGCATGTATATTCAGTGGTGTCACTTGGCTCAGTTTTGTAGATCTGGGGCCAAAAACTACAGGGAAAGTTTCTTTAGGTTGTATTATTGGCTGATATGTGGAAGATGTTCCTACTATAATAACTGTGCAAATTACAACAGGCAATCATTTTTGCTAAAGCAGAAAGGTTTGTCTCAATGCTTGTTACTGAGCTTATGTTCCTTCAGCCAATTTCCATCCCACTGTTTGTGAAACAGCTTGTACGTTTTTAATAATTATATCGAATTGGTTCAGAAAAACAGCCCAAACTTCTATTCATCTGTATAGCAGGGAGGATTGGCTCAGAAGTCCCTGGGGAGAGAGACTGAAAAGGATACAAAATGTACTTTAACTTCAGTACAATTCAGGTTACTACGTAGTACCTCCTACTCACCACATTTCAGTGAATCACGCCATGCTAACCATAATGATTCCTCTTTCTTAATATGCTCTCTGTACAGCGGATGCTAATTTTCTCATTTAAAATTATAAATGTTACTTTCATTTTTTAAAAAAAGCTGATATAAAATGAGATTGCCAAAAAATATAATGTAACTATATAATTTTAAGTCAATTTTCAAACCCATTTTTCTGGGTGCTTTTTATTATTCTAAATTGTTTTGCGTTAACTTTGTATGCTGTGTGCTTTTGTTAAAATATGGTACAGATGCCATTAGCCTTCTTTGGCACGGCTCTTCCTGTTTGATTAGATTGTATATTACTTTAGATTTATCAGGTTCCAAATATAATAAGACTTACTCCATTGTAGAACTCTGGCTGAAAATTACTTTTCTTCAGAGTCAGACCCTACAATTTCTGGGAGTTTGTCTGTTAGGGTTGGGAGTCAGATGTGGGGTTGTTGCTTTTCTCCTTGTTAGATTACTCGTAATCAGTGGTGCAAGTACGGTGGTATGGTCTGGTATGCCGTACCAGTAAGATATTTATAGCTGGTACGGTGTACCGGAAAGACAGAGGAGGAGCCCACTCCCTGCCCTGCCCTTCCACGGAGCTGTCTCTCCTCCGTCTGTACAGCAGCCCCGCCAGAGAACAGGGTTGGGGGAGTGGGGCTGGGGGCAGTACAGAGGAGCTGTGGTGTTCTGCTGGGAACAGCAGCGGGGAAAGGAGCAGAACACTGGCAGCTCCTCCGCTGCGGCTGTACCGCCTCCCCCACCCCGGTAATGTGGGTCTGAACTGAATAACTAGGCAAACAGACTGATTTCTATGGATCTATTTGTAAATAAGAGAAATAGCTATATTCACAACAAACAATACAACCAGCTCTACTCACAAAAACCCATCCTAGTAATGTGGATCATGGGCAGGGGATGGGGAGAGCATGGGGGCCCCAGGATGGGGGCAGGGCAGGGAGGAGTCATGTGGGTAGGTCACATGCCCCCTCCCCCCCCTTTATATGCCTCCCATGAGTGCAGCGTACTGGCAAGAAATGATTTCTACTTGCACCACTGCTTCTGGAGACCAGAGGATTTGTGTGAATTTTGAACACATGAAAGCCAGGGACTGATCCCCCTGGTCAGAATCAGTTCAGAGTGCTAGATCACATTGCACAGTTCTTCCCACTCTTTTGCCCATGTACAGTAACACTGACTAGCAACAACTCATCTATTCCAGGACTGGAAACTCATTTATTCTTTCCAAAACAAAAACTGTCAATTACAGTGAATTGTGTATTGACTCTGACCTGGATAAATAAGCCTTTGTAAATTAGGGTGAGAACAACTTGGGCATTAGCACTCAGGTAGGAATCGGGGGGTACGTGGCTTGATCTTGTTGGAAAGAGGTAAGCTCATTTCTGGCTAGCTGAAAGGAATTCACCATTCGTTTCTGATGTAGACCTTACCACAGTTATCAATGTCTTTCCCACTTTAAGGCTGGACCACTGCAACAATTTCTATGTTATGCTAACTTGGAGGGGGCTAAAGTTCCAGCTAGTGGAGAAAATGATTGTGTGGCTTTTTAGGTGGGGTAGACCCACAATAGCGTATTACTCTCACACTCTGTATTTGCCAGTGGCTGCCAATATCCAAAGCAAAAAGCCACACTGCAGACATAGCAGAAGTTCTGTGAAGCAGATGGGGCTGCACCTGCTGAGGCTCACCTGTAACCTGCTTCTGGGCAATGACTTGTTCCATTCCTACTCCTTGTCATCATGATTCATGTGTTTTGTTGCAGGCTGCTTATCTACTTCCAGATGAACTGAGGCAAGATGGGTGAGATATCTTTTATTGGACCAACTTCCGTTGATGAGAGAGACAAGCTTTCGAGTTTACACGGAGCCCTTCAGGTCTGGAAAATGTACTCAGTGTCACAGCTAAATACAAGGTGGGTTAGACTGTTTAGGCATAAGCACTTAAGACATATTTCAAGGGACCATTCAAGGGGCAGTGGGCTTTTAATACATTGTCTGTCATGGGGGAAGGTGTGGGAGCTGGGAGAAGGCTGGGGAGGTTAGGTGCTTACAGATTGTTGTAATAAGCCATAAATCCAGTGTCTCTGTTCAGTCTAATTATTAGTATCTCACAAAGTAATGAATTTAAGCTCCCAGGCTTGTCTTTTGAAGGTGCTGTGCAGGTGTCCTTTGAGGATAAGGACTGAGATATAAGACAGAGTGATTGCTTTGTGAAAAGTGTTCACTCAGGTGGTGTGGTGTTTGTCTTTTATCATTTTTCTGTGAGTTCATTTGAGAGTGTAGTGATTGTCTTGTTTCACCCACATAGTAGTTGTTGGGATTTAGTGCATTGGAGGAGGTGCACCACATGTTGTGATAGGTATGTGCAGAACCCATGGATTTTGAAAGGTGTGTTGTGGAGAGTTGATCATCATAGTAATGGAGATATGTCTGCAGGTTTTGCATCTGTTGTTCTGTCAGGGTCTGGTGCTGTTTTGAGTTGATATCCTGATCTGTGAGGAGCTTGGAGAGGTTGGGGAGTGTTTGAAGGTCAGAAGAGAGGGTCCAAGAAATATATCTTTCAGGGTGTGGTCTCCATCAGGTATGGATTGTAATTGTTTGATGATACCTTGAATAGATTCCAGTGTGGCGTGGTAGGGGACAACTAGAGATGTGCAGTCAGAGGAGGTTTTATTTGTGTATTGAAGTAGGTTCTCTTGCGATATTTGGGTGGTCTGTTCCATGATGCAATCTGCTTCTCTAGTGGAGTGTCCTTGTTTGGTAAAGGTGGTTTTAAGTGTGTTAACATGCTCTGAGGAGGATTTACATCTTATGTGGTATCTTAGTACCTGGCTATAGATAACTGATTCCTTGGTGTAGCTGGGGTGGTTACTGGACCTGTGAAGGTAGGTGTGGTGATCTGTGGGGTACTTGTGTATATAGTTGTATCTAGGGTTCCATTGTTGAAGCTGATTGCGGTGTTCAGGAAGTTGATGCTGTTGAGGGAGTGTTCCAGAAAGAGTTTAAAGGATACGTAGTAGCTGTTGAAGTTGTGGCAAAGATCTATGAAGGCATAGGCGCAGGGGCTGCAGCACCCATGGGAAAAAATAGTGGGTGCTCAACACCCACCAGCCACCTGCCAATCAGCTGTTTGACAGGCCTTGTCCTTTTTCCAAAAAAGATAGGTATGCATTTTAAAAGTAACCTCATGACGCTGTAGATAAAAAATTATATACCAATCCCCCTTGCTTCTACTTTGAAAATGTCGTGCTTACGAAGTAAGGCAATTCCAAATTTAGGTTGAACAAGCAATCTTAATGGGCATCCTTGGGTGTATGCATCAAGATACAAAAAATTGTTCAATGAATACGTAATTATATTCAATACTCTGTGAAACTGTTTGAATTTGTTAGATACTTGAAAGATGGATCCCATGAGACTGAAATTAGGTACACAATACATATCTAACAAAATGAAATAAAACATAGAGTATTCAAATATTTAGAATCCTCTTCTATAAGGATGTTCTGTAATATCCCCACCTATTGCCTTAGGGTCTGCGTTTCCACCCTTTCTTTCCACCTAGAGATGGATCCACTCTCCCCATATGCTCTGTTTTACCCAGCAATCAAATTGTGCAACCCTTGCCTTTCCTGTGATCCTGTTCCTTCTCCCCTTTCTGATTATGTACGCACCCAGACCCTTGCCAATGTTTAGTGCTTCTCCTGGTCCCCAAAACTTTCTCAGTTTGTTTTCTGTTCCTGGTCAGCCAACCTCTTTGTTTCTGAGGTGCCCAGAAGGTTTAGCAGAACAGACAATGCCAACTGTAATTTGCAGGGGTATTCATGGTTACTGTTTACTACCAGAGTACACTATAGGTTTATTAAAATGTTTGCTTCTTTATCTTCTAGTGATATAGCTTTGTTAACAATTATTCTTACTTGCTCAGAAAGAAACACTGTTTTAAAATCACATAGAAGTTTCATTCCAAAAGGACATATGTGAATACAATCATTTAAGCAATCTAAAATTTCAGAATCCACATTCTCTTTCAGTGCACACTTTTCCACTTTGTTTTCACAGTGGCATTAATGCACTGTTTGGCAATAGCAATAGCAAGTTTGAAGTAAGAATATTAGCTATTCAGCATCGGACTTCAGTTATGCTGCAAGGCAGACTGTGTGAAAGCTGCCTGATGTCTCTTGTTCTTACTGTTTTTCCTTTAGAATGCTGACCACATTTTTTAAAAAAGGCTTCCGGTTATTGACCTTTCTACAAGAGCTCTTCCAAGTAATAAAACCACTTGGGGTGTAGCACTAACATAGATCAGTGCTGTGATTCAGCATAACTGAACAGTAGTGAATTGATATAACTATGCTCAGAAGCTGTAAGTTTCTTCAGAGCTGTTGACATAGGGTAGACTGAAACTTCATGACTCAGTGCATGTGCTTTGATAATGGTTCAGACTCCAAGAGCATGAATCAATGCAGAGATTCATGTTCTTGGAGTCTGAACCATTATCAAGGTTCTAAGTTAGGTTACAAGGTTCCTCATTAGCCTAGAAGTAATTTCAGTGTAATAAAGCGAGAATGTTTTTGGGCACCATCCAAAAGTTTAGCGCCTCTTTCAAAACATGTACTATTGCACAGCAAAAGGGGAGCACAGCAGTCAAAGCATCAATACAATGAACGTAATTAAAGAGTAGACAACCTATCCTTAGTCATGTACTCTGACCTTACACATGGCATGCTCATTCAGGAGAATATTTCTTTGAAAACGACTCTTCATTCAGGCAAAATATGTAACTTACATAGGAAGAAAACACAACTGTATGAACTATCGGCTACATTCTATCTTGGGCTGTGCACCTGCACAGAGGTATGCGATGGAATAAGAACTCTCCCCTCTCTTATGCCCCTACTCTGGCTACCTGGACTTTGAGGCTGATGTTCCATAGGTAAAGGTGTTTCATTGATGTGTCCCTTCTCCAGAGGAAGTGAGTGGGAAGTGAGTGGAACTTTAGCTGTGTCTCTTCAACATACTCACCTGAGGAGCTGAGCTAGTGCAAGGAGAGTGGGGAAGAGATAGTATATGCAAGCAACAAACTACTCCCCACCCTGCACCAAGCTGGGGAGAAGGGAGGCAGTTGTGGCTGAAAGAGCCACAATTCCTTTCCTATGCTGCTTATGGGACAGTGCCGTGATACAAGCCCCTTCATTGGCTGTGTCCTCGTGACACAATCCAGCCCTAAATCATAATCTACTTATTTGGAAGAAGAGGATTTCCATTCTATACCTAGCCATTTCTTAGCCATCCTTAGTCCGTAAGTTTATTCACACTGGAGCGCCGATCTGTGTTAGCTATAAGTGTATATAAAAATACTTGATAGAAGGACCTTCTGCTTAGCAACATTTGTGAATGTGTTTGATGCAAGCATGATTTGTTCTTGTGTGCACAGGGTTTTGTTACAAAAGAGACAAACATATCAGCTGAAAGAAGGGTTGAAACTACCCTGGGACAGGATGAGCACTGAAGGTGATAAAGTTCCTAATCATGTTGAGTGTGGATGCACATTTGTGTGGGAATAACAGTGTTTGAAAACGTGTCATTTACACAGGGCTAGATTGCATGTTCCAATTACAGTAATTGTGCAGAAAAATTCTCTTTAAATTTACTCTTAATTTTTTGTTCATTCAGTCTTTTTCTTTTATCATTAGAGCTACAGTAACTTTCATAGCAAGCTCACCTTTAATGAATAAACCCTTTTATGTTTTATGTGTCTTCTGCTCTGATGGAACCTCTCCCTCTAACTAGTTTCACTCTCAGATGAAGCAAAGGAAGAGCCAGATTCACTGGAATAATCCAGCTGTACTCTGCTATCGAGAAGACAGAAAGCATCCAAGCTTAACTGGCTTTATAGCTGCGTTGAGTTGCTGGAGTGGCATAAACCAGCCAGAATGTAACAATGAATCTGGTCCCCAGTCTCCAAGTATAAATGTTTTTTTTTCTTAGTTTGTACTTTATCTTGAGTCTAGCTAGTCAGCAGGGATGACTGATGCTTGAAGAAAATTAAGTTTGGAGGCACTTGCTCAGCAAACAGCTCTCTGTAGCTGTCTTTGTCAACTTTGTCCAAAAGTTGTTTACATGGAGATTTTGGGCTTGGCAAATAGTGTATTATGCGATAAGGTGTCTGTGCAAGAGATCTATCTGCAAATGAGTGAAATGACTTGTTTATTAATCATTATATAGCAACATGTCAGCTAATCATATCTGCTTCTGAATTTATTTTGGTATTCAAAGAGTGGTTCAGATTGGGGGAACAATTATCAGCTGAAAAGTATTAATATATTAGTACAGCACTGTCTCAGTCTGTTCCTGTCTCTCTTGATATACCAGTACTGTGGAAGAATACATTTATCCATAGTGATTGGCAACAAATCAGGTCCTGAGCAAACAAGAAGAAACCAGGAAAAAGGAAATATTTTGTCTGAAACATTGCAGAAAAGATGAGACCAGTGGTAGGCATAGATGATTGCTTATGATGATGTATTGAAGGTAACATGTGAGCAAGAGGCAAAGAGAAGCAGTGACTTCTGCAGTGGGAATTAGACTGTTAGTCAATTTACATCTATATTAAGCACATAAACTTCATTTTTAAAGAACTTCATGCAGAGGGAATGTGACTACTCAGTTTCCTTCTGCAGTAAAGTTTGAATCCTGTTTGAGTATAAAGGCTGGAGAAGGAAGCTGATCAAGATTCCAAGTCAGTTTCCCATTTCAGTGTTCAGCCATCCCGTGTATAAAAGGCTGCTTTGCTTCACCCTGTAGAGTCCAAACAAGAAGGGGGAAATGGGGAGGAAAAGAACAAACAAAAAAGGAGGCAGAAAATATTAAAAAGGGGAGTTAAACATAAAGGAGTGAACAAAAATGGAGGAAAAAGAGAACAGGAGAAAAAGAAGTAAGGCAGAAAATTGGAGAGAGAAGAGACAAAAGGGCAAAGGAAGTATCAACAACCAAACAGGGATGTGGAAAGGGATATGAGGCTAAAAGCAAAACTGCTTGTGTTGGCTGTCACAGCATCTGGACTTGAAACAGCTCTATTCAAAATACAATAGCAGAAAAATGAAAGTCTTACCTTTTTCTGTGTTTCCTCCTTCTCCTGCTATGTACACCTGCACTTTTAAAGTTGAAAATACATTGTATAAACACTGTCAAACTTCTGTTTTGAACGTCTTTTTAATTAAACTTAATTTGTTATACTCTAATCACTGTAAGCCATGCCAGGATGTATGTCTGTATAGGAACCGATTTTGGATGGTTGAAAGAACTCATCCTTCTCCATATCTGAGAATGCAGTCCAGCACAGCAATTTCAAAGACTCAAAAACTTGTCATATTAACCAGTTTTCACTGGAGTACTTCAAAATACCTCTGTTTAATCACAGCTATTTCCATACTAAGGCCATGTCTACGCTACAAAGTTTTGCTGACACAAGTTATGTTGGCATACAGCCGCCACAGTTCGTATATTGCTTGTGCATATGCATGCTTGGCTCCTTGCGTCAGCACTGCGCATGTTCACTAGGAGTGCTTGTGTCAATGCACAGTGTGGTGCACTATGGATAGGTATCCCAGTTTGCAACCAGACACCATTCAGTGCGGAGTCTTTTGGGTAGATTTGACAATGCATAGTGAGGCAGAAACAAGTCACATAGGGGTGACTGGGAACAATGGGTCAACTTTCCAGAATGCAATGTTCTCCATCCCATAATATAATCTCTATCCCATAATTTTCTAGCCTATTTTCAATTTTACGCAATCCTGTGAACCATCTCTGACAGAACCATGGAGCCTGCACAGCTTGGCATTGTTGTCATGATTGTTTGCCAAAGGAAATAATGCCCATCTACATGTGAGATCATTTACTTATTGGTCATGAAATTTTTATTTTGGTTGGTTGGTTTTGTTGGTTTTTTTTCCAGCCCTGTTGAGATGCTGTTGGACATTCCATACTAAGAGCCTAACTTTTTAGGCTTTTAATTTTGAAAATCTTGACTAGAAAGTTGAAGAATTCAAAAGGTCAGAAGCCGTATGCCTGTATAGGCCTCTGATTGGCTTTGTTAGAAGCAGGGTTGCTGCAGTGATCACATCTTTGCATAAACTTGTAGGCTGTAAACATTAGAGAGGGAGAGGAATTACTTATCATAGAAGAAATAGGCACAAACGGGTACCGGAGATGCTAGTTTTTATGTTTTATGTATAATAATGATATTGCAACTGTGTAATGATGTTCCCTTTTTAATGGCAATCACTCTGTCTCGATTATGTGATCTTATACGGAGAGTAATTCAGCTAACTGAAGAGCTGTGTTGTATGCTGTGTACTGAGAATCTACTTATATCTGCTCTCTGTGTTACAGGTGCCATTAAAAAGTCACATCAGTTAGGAGGATGTTCTACTTTATAGTTACTGTTTTTGTTGTTTCTAAGGAAACCACTTTACTTATCCATGTACATTTAGCCTGCCAGTTTTGTTATACTTTTAACTTGCATGTGCTCAGAGGAAAAAGCAGTGCATCAGAAAATCCACTTTTAATAATACTGTAAATGTCTATGGATTACTTCTCTTAAAGAATGTGATTTAAATTTAGCCACAATGTTTTTTTGTGAAATTTGTTTGTGCTGTTTTTCAAGGATGGGGGTTAATAGGGAGTTAACAGTCTTGGGCACTTCAACGCCCAGAAGAAGGGAATTAGAAGGGAATTCAGCAACAATTTTCAAAGACCAGACTAATCAGTCTGAGAGAGAGAATAGAAAGACTATATTTTGTTTGGACAAACAATTAATGAAGTGGGGAGAAGGAAAGAAAAGGGTAAGCAAAGTTGGCTCAGCCAGAATAGGAAGAGAATGAATATTGTTTATATCTTAAAAAAAATCTCTTCCTAAAATTCTATAGATTTGGTAAGAAACATTTTATTTTGATAGATTACAATGTTTTAGGGTGAGTTCATCTGGAGAAATAGGGACTCAAACCATTTATTTTAAAGTTTGGAAGTATACTTGGAATGGGACCAAGGGAATATTATTGTCACCTGAACCTGACTGTTTATACACCTTTAAGATACAGTCCATCAGTTTGTACCAATTGCTTAACATGTTGGTCAGTACCTTTCCATATTTCTGTTTTGGATACTACATGTTAAACCAGTTTTCCATGAAAGTACCTGTACTAGGATATAGAACAAATGTATCTTGCCTTTGACAGGCTTTATATTTGCTAATGCCAAATTCTACAATTAGCTTTGTAAACTGTTCTGGGATATATATCTCTTGACAAAAATGAACAAAGTGGAAAGAATTGTGGAAAAGACATAATATAACTTGGTTAACACAACTGCCCATGTGCTGGGTATCATACAATATTAATGTAGTATTCCTACACCTAACATATGTATTGGCTAACTGGGAATCTATCTACCCACATGGGGGGCATTAACTCGATCAACACTTTTGGTTTTACTAACTATGAGAAACATGGATCCACCCTGGACGGATGCAGTTGACATACTACACTCCTTCCAGCACATTAAGAACCTGAGTCAGATGGCCCCTCATTCAAATAGGATATTCCATTTATTTTCTCCAGACACAGATGTGCCACCATGGAAACAGCAAGCCTTGTCCAAAAATAGATAGCAAATTCCTCATGGCAAGAAATTTTGTTTCCCAACAGAGGTTGCATGGCTTTGCCAAACTGATACTTACATGGAACAGGTCTGCTTATCATTCCCTTGCAGAACATATATTGGTGGAGAACATTAGCATTCCTAAAGGAATGCAAATCATAGAGAGATTCTTTGTCACAAACAAAAGGAGCTAATATGTAGAGCTGGTTAGGAATTTCTATCAGAATAATTTTCTGATGGAAAATATAGTTTTTACACAATTGAATCTTTCCACTGAAAAAATTGATTTGCCGAAATTTTTGACTTTCCATTGGGAAAATCAAAATGAAATATTTCATTTCAATATTTAAATCAAGGTTGGATATTCATCTACAAGATATACTTTAGCTCAAACAAGAGTTAATTCAGGGAAGGTCCCATGGCCTTGCAGGAGGCCAGACTAGAGGATCACTATGGTCCTTTCTGGCCATAGAATCCATGAAAATATCAAAACAACATGTCAATTTAATTTAAAAAAATTAATTGTGCAAAATTTTTTAAATCAATTTTTTTCCTGTTCTGGGATGAAAACAAATGTTGAAATGTTGGAATTTCCTCTGGATGGAATATCCAAATGTTGTTCTGTTCTACTGAGATGGCTCTTTAGCCTGCATGTAATGGAAACAAGGGACTATAGTAAAATATTCAAAATCAGCAAAGTACTAATCAAACTTCTTAGGTTAGAAAGAGCAGAAGATTACTGAAATGACTTAGTTATACAATCTGGATTTAATTTGACTATTTTCCGTTGCTAGGTATGTAGAGCTATAATAGTTACATATGAAACACTACATGACTTTAATTTACACAATTTACACATTTTGTTGTAGTTATGTTGGCCCCAGGATATTAGACAAGGTGGGTGAGGTAATATCTTTTATTGGACCATTTTCTATTAGTGAAAAAGACAAGCTGTTGGGCTATACAGAAGAAGAACTCTGTGAAGTTCAGAACCTTGTCTCTTTTTCACCAACAGAAATTGGTCCAATAAAAGATATTACCTCACCCACCTTGTCTTTCAGTTTACATTTACAGCCATAATTTAGCTGGGTTTGCATTTATTAGTAGTAATAAACACTCAATTTAACTGTGAAACGTTTGACAGTTTATGGGTATTAAAAGTGTTGAGTTGGTCTAATATTAAAAACCTGATTTATAAGTATCTTCTTGAATAAAAGTTTGAGTCTGTTCACTGCAACTTGTGAGGTATCATGATTTTGCATGTATTTCATCACCTATTGGATATGTTTTAACAGGTCTGTGGATCCCCAGAGATTCATGAATTTTAGTATGAAAATTTGTTTGAAAATTCATTCATTATTAGCTATTTGTCACTTGTTATTCCAATCGGACAATCAAGAAGCAGAAGAAATACTGTCTTAGGTGACAAGTGACACACCAAGAAAAAGCTTCAGTAAAAAATTGAAGAGAATAGTTTATGAACAACCGATGTAGCAAATGTTTGTGAATAATGAATACATTTTCCAGAACTGAGAATTGGTTTGGTGACAGCTTATGAACAGAAGAGGGCTACATTCACAGCAAGTATTAGCCTCTCCATAGCTAAGACTGTAGCCAGCTTCCCATATTAAGACTAGGTTTAGCTCATCTCTCCTCCCTCACATACACTGAGTATTCAAAGGCCTTTTCTGTGTCAACTTTTGCATGTACGGTTTGTGTTTATAGGACTGTTTATGTGCCCCAAATGAGGAACTGTGCTGGTTACTCATGATGAACATTTTGGGTTTAACGCAGGTATAATCAGATGGAGATTGGCGAATGGATTCTTTCTGTGTAGTACATAATATGGTCAATATCACTGCATAATACATAATCAGTTTAGTAATATTAACATCTCTGAAAAGACAAGACCACATTTTTCTAATTAAATACTGAATCTTTAAGAAATGGAGTAAAAAAAAAAAAGCATATAATTTCCTGCACATTGCTACATGATGATTTTACTCTGCACTTTCACTTGAGCCAGAAATAGAGCCAGAATATTAACAAATAGTATCTATTCTCAGATGTTCAGGCAGAAAAAAACTAAGATGCAAAAATGGAGACAGATTTCAAATTAATTAATATTTTACCTTCTAAAGTATTACCAGTAACAGGTAAGTGCAAAATTATGTAGAAGAGTAAGAGTCCTGTTAATTTCTAATTCCTATCTCTGCTTCAGTCACTTAGATTTTACAATCAGCCATAAGGAGATTACTTCAAATCCTTCTAAGTCACTAGAGAGGAATATTTTAAAAGGACATAGTCATATTGTGCATATCCACATTTTGATTTGACTTATTTGTGTTATAAGCTACTGGGAAGTGTTTTCTGAATTCTCTTAAAGAAATGATTAACCTGTTAGGAACTGGTGAAAACCACCCCAGTGTACGTATGATAGGGGCTAAGGTGTTTGGTGGGTTCTACTTCTTAGCCCACAGGAGACACATATTAAGGAACAAATCCTTTTTCTCGGTGTTGTACGGACTTCCTCACTGAAGTGTGCAAAACCAAAGAAGTACACAAATTTTATGTGAATAATTCCTTACTCCACTAGTAAAAGAGAAGAAAACGATTTGTTATAATGAAAATGAATGTGAAACACAAGTGTTCCTTGAAGAACAGCAGCAATAATTATGTGATAAAAATGAAAGATAAATAGCCCCATAATGTCGTAGGTGCTTTACAGGCAAATAACTTTCTAGGCCAATGTCATTGTTTAACAGCAAAAGTTGAAAACTTCAAGAAATGAGTTGGAGAGTTATATAGCTCAATATTCCCAAAGATATTTCAGTGATAGGATTTGAGGTCACGCTTTATATTGAGGGTTGGAGGGCTGTCTGTAAGCGGGGACTGGTCTGTCTCCCAAGATCTGTGAGAGTGAGGGATCATTTTTCAGGATAGGTTGTAAATCTTGGATGATGCACTGGAGACGTTTTAGTTGGGGGCTGAAGGTGACAGCTAGTGGCATTCTGTTATTTTCTTTGTTGGGCCTGTCCTGTAGTAGGTGACTTCTGGGTACTCTTCTGGCTCTGTCAATCTGTTTTTTTCACTTCAGCAGGTGGGTATTGTAGTTTTAAGAATGCTTGATAGAGATCTTGTAGGTGTTTGTCTCTGTCTGAGGGATTGGAGCAAACACAGTTGTATCTTAGAACTTGGCTGTAGACAATGGATCGTGTGGTGTGTCCTGGATGGAAGCTTGAGGCATGTAGGTAAGTATAGTAGTCAGTAGGTTTCCAGTATATTTATGTGAACATCGCTTATTAGCACAGTAGTGTCCCGGAAATGGACCGCTTGTGTGGATTGGTCTAGGCTGAGGTTGATGGTGGGATGGAAATTGTTGAAATCATGGTGGAATTCCTCCAGGGCTTCTTTTCCATGGGTCCAGATGATGAAGATGTCATCAATGTAGCGCAAGTAGAGTAGAGGTGTCAGGGGATGAGAGCTAAGGAAGCGTTGTTCTAAGTCAGCCATAAAAATGTTAGCATACTGTGGGGCCATGCGGGTACCCATAGTAGTGCTGCTGACTTGAAGATATATATTGTCCCCAAATGTGAAATAGTTGTGGGTGAGGACAAAGTCACAAAGGTCAGTCACCAGGTTTGCCCTGACATTATCAGGGATACTGTTCCTGATAGCTTGTAGTCCCATGTAGTGGAAGACACAATGAAGGTGACTGGATGTGGAAGCTGCGGTATGTATATGATCGTGGAGGGGCTACCTGGTAAGAGTTTTGTCTGCATGAAATGCCATCTAATAGAGCTGATCGAGGAAAAGATCTGAGGATTGGAGATGCAGATGGAAAGTCTGAGTTTAGAAGGGGGTTCGAGCGGATTGTGGAGCAAACACATGAGGCAGCTGAAGGGAAAAGCTCAGACTTGCAGATAGAAGCAGGACTGAAGAATTGTGGGGGGAGACTGCTGGGTGAGGAAAGTGGACAGTGGAACCATGTGACTAAGAGAACCAGGCAGAGGAAAAGATGGGCTAGTGAAGGAGAAACAGAGCTCAAGAATAGGTTTGCAGAGTTGGAAAATGAAGAAGGGGCTCAGCAGGTGGTCACTGAAGGTGGTCACTGAAGGTGACGAAGAAGAGAAGAGCAGTTAGTCCTGTAGGAAAAGGGGAAGAGTCAATGGAGACTACACCAAATATGTATCCCAGGAGGATATAGGATGGAGTGAAGAGGATTACAAGGGAGAATAGGAATAGAAAGAACTTGCAGCCAGAGGGAACAGGGGATAGACTGGAAACTAGCACAGTCACCAGGAAAAGGAAGGTCTATGTGATCGGGGACTCTTTACTGAGAAGAATAGACAGGCCTGTAGCCAGAGCTGATCCAGAGAATAGAAGGGTGTGCTGTCTTCCAAGTGCTAAGATACGGGATGTAGACCTGAGGTTGAAAAGGATCCTAAAGGGAGCAGGATAGAATCCCCTAATTATCCTTCATGTGGGAACAAATGATACCATTAGATTCTCGCTGGAACGTATCAAGGAAGACTATGCTAGGCTGGGGAAGACGCTTAAGGAAATCGAGGCTCAGGTAATCTTTAGTGGGATTCTGCCTGTTCCTAGAGAAGGGCAACAAAGGTGTGACAAGATTATGACTATCAATAGATGGCTTAGGCAGTGGTGCTATAAGGAGGGCTTTGGGATGTATGGCCACTGGGAGGCATTCATGGACAGAGGACAGTTCTCTCGGGATGGACTTCATCTGAGTAGGGAAGGAAATAGACCTCTAGGATGGAGGCTGGCACAACTGATTAAGAGAGCTTTAAACTAGGAATTTGGGGGAGATGGTTGCGAGATGTCCAGGTAATCTCCATGCCGGATTTAAGCATTGAGAGGGAAGAAAACAAAGTAAGAAAGGATACAGCTGTGGGTAGGAGAATGGACATAAGGAGGAAGGGCAGTGTGGATACCAGCCTAATAGGTAATACTGGCTGTAGAATGACCGTGCCTAATCGGGTACAGAATGTGAGCAAGGCTAAACAGGAAAAATTAAGATGTTTGTACACCAATGCGAGGAGCCTAGGTAACAAAATGGAGGAACTAGAGCTACTGGTGCAGGAAGTGAAACCAGATATTATAAGGATAACAGAAACATGGTGGAATAGTAGTCATGACTGGACGACAGCTATTGAAGGGTATGTGCTGTTTAAGAAAGACAGAAATAAAGGTAAAGATGGTGGAGTATCATTGTATATCAATCATGAGGTATAATGTAAAGAAATAAGAAGCAATGGAATGGATAAGACAGAGTCCATCTGGGCAAAAATCACACTGGGGAAGAAAACTACAAGAGCCTCTCCTGTGATAGTGCTTGGGATGTGCTATAGACCTCCGGGATCTAATTTGGATATGGATAGAGTCCTCTTTAATGTTTTTAATGATGTAAATACCAATGGAAACTGCGTGATCATGGGAGACTTTAACTTCCCAGATATAGACTGGAGGACGAGTGCTAGTAGTAATAATAGGGCTCAGATTTTTCTAGATGCTATAGCTGATGGATTCCTTCATCAAGTAGTTGCTGAACCGACTAGAGGGGATGCCATTTTAGATTTGGTTTTGGTGAGTAGTGAGGACCTCATAGAAGAAATGGTTGTAGGGGACAATCTTGGTTCAAGTGATCATGAACTAATTCAGTTCAAACTGAACGGAAGGACAAACAAAAATAAATCTGCGACTAGGGTTTTTGATTTCAAAAGGGCTGACCTTCAAAAATTAAGGAAATTAGTTAGGGAAGTGGATTGGACTGAAGAATTTATGGCTGTAAAGGCAGAGGAGGCCTGGGATTACTTTAAGTCAAAGCTGCAGAAGCTGTCGGAAGCCTGCATCTCAAGAAAGGGGAAAAAATTCATAGGTAGGAGTTGCAGACCAAGCTGGATGAGCAAGCATATCAGAGAGGTGAATAAGAAAAAACAGAAAGCATACAGGGAGTGGAAGATGGGAGGGATCAGCAAGGAAAGCTACCTTATTGAGGTCAGAACATGTAGGGATAAAGTGAGACAGGCTAAAAGTCAAGTAGAGTTGGACCTTGCAAAGGGAATTAAAACCAATAGTAAAAGGTTCTATAGCCATATAAATAAGAAGAAAACAGAAAGAAGAAGTGGGACCCCTAAAGACTGAGGATGGAGTGGAGGTTAAGGATAATCTAGGCATGGCCCAATATCTAAACAAATACTTTGCCTCAGTCTTTAATAAGGCTAATGAGGATCTTAGGGATAATGGTAGCATGACACATGGGAATGAGGATATGGAGGTGGATATTACCATATCTGAGGTAGAAGCGAAACTCGAACAGCTTAATGGGACTGAATCGGGGGCCCAGATAATCTTCATCCAAGAATATTAAAGGAATTGGCACATGAAATTGCAAGCCCATTAGCAAGAATTTTTAATGAATCTGTAAACTCAGGGGTTGTACCGTATGATTGGAGAATTGCTAACATAGTTCCTATTTTTAAGAAAGGGGAAAAAAGTGATCTGGGTAACTACAGGCCTGTTAGTTTGACATCTGTAGTATGCAAGGTCTTGGAAAACATTTTGAAGGAAAAAGTAGTTAAGGACATTGAGGTCAATGGTAAATGGGACAAAATACAACATGGTTTTACAAAAGGTAGATCATGCCAAACCAACCTGATCTCCTTCTTTGAAAAAGTAACAGTTTTTTTAGACAAAGGAAACGCAGTGGATCTAATTTACCTAGATTTCAGTAAGGCGTTTGATACTGTGCCACATGGGGAATTATTAGTTAAATTGGAAAAGATGGGGATCAATATGAAAATTGAAAGGTGGATAAAGAATTGGTTAACAGGGAGACTACAGCGGGTCATACTGAAAGGTGAACTGTCAGGCTGGAGGGAGGTTACCAGTGGAGTTCCTCAGGGATCGGTTTTGGGACCAATCTTATTTAATCTTTTTATTACTGACCTTGGCACAAAAAGTGGGAGTGTGCTAATAAGGTTTGCAGATGATACAAAGTTGGGAGGTATTGCCAATTTAGAGAGAGACCGGGATATCATACAGGAAGAACTGGATGACCTCGTAAACTGGAGTAATAGTAATAGGATGAAATTTAATAGTGAGAAGTGTAAGGTCATGCATTTAGGGATTAATAACAAGAATTTTAGTTATAAGCTGGGGACGCATTAATTAGAAGTAACGGAGGAGGAGGACCTTGGAGTATTGGTTGATCACAGGATGACTATGAGCCACCAATGTGATATGGCCATGAAAAAAGCTAATGCGGTCTTGGGATGCATTAGGCAAGGTCTTTCCAGTGGAGATAAGGAGGTGTTAGTACCATTATACTGGTGAAACCTCACCTGGAATACTGTGTGCAGTTCTGGTCTCCTATGTTTAAGAAGGATGAATTCAAACTAGAACAGGTACAGAGAAGGGGTACTAGGATGATCCGAGGAATGGAAAACCTGTTTTATGAAAGGAGACTCAAGGAGCTTGGCTTGTTTAGCCTAACCAAAAGAAGGTTGAGGGGAGATATGATTGCTCTCTATAAATATCTCAGAGGGATAAATACCAGAGAGGGAGAGGAATTATTTTAGCTTGGTACCAATGCAGACACAAGAACAAATGGATACAAACTGGTCATCGGGAAGTTTAGACTTGAAATTAGAAGACGGGTTCTAACCGTCAGAGAACTGACGTTTTGGAATAGCCTTCCAAGGGAAGCAGTGGGGGCAAAAGACCTATCTGGCTTTAAGATTAAACTCGATAAGTTTATGTAGGAGATAGTATGATGGGATAATATGATTTTGGCAATTAATTGATCTTTAAATATTCATGGTAAATAGGCCCAATGGCCTGTGATGGGATGTTAGATGGGATGGGATCTGAGTTACTACAGAGAATTCTTTCCTGGGTATCTGGCTTGTGAATCTTGCCCATATGCTCAGGATTCAGCTGATCGCCATATTTGGGGTTGGGAAGGAATTTTCCTCCAGGGCAGACTGGAAGAGGCCCTGGAGTTTTTTCGCCTTCCTCTGTAGCATGGGGCACGGGTCACTTGCTGGAGGATTCTTTGCTCCTTGAAGTCTTTAAACCATGATTTAAGGACTTCAATAGCTCAGACATACGTGAGAAGTTTATTGCAGGAGTGAGTGGGTGAGATTCTGTGGCCTGCATTGTGCAGGAGGTCAGACTAGATGATCATAATGGTTCTTTCTGATCTTAATATCTATGAATCTATGAATCTTTGTGTGGAATGTTGGTGTAGAGGGCTTCTACATCCATGGTGGCCAGGAGAGTGTTTTGTGGAAGATCATTGATGGATAAGGTGGCAATTTTGCAACAGAAAAGCTTCAAAAACAGACTCCAACAAGAAACTGCTGAGCTTGAATTAATATGCAAACTAGATACCATTAACTTGGGTTTGAATAGAGACTGGGAGTGGCTGGGTCATTACACATATTGAATCTTTTTCCTTAAGTTAAGTATCCTCACACTTCTTGTCAACTGTGTAAATGGGCCATCTTGATGATCACTACAAAAGTTTTTTTCTCCTGCTGATAATAGCTCATCTTAACTAATAAGCCTCTCTCAGTTTGTATGGTAACTTCCAATTTATCTGTATGTGTGTATATATCTCTCTCTATATATATCTTACTATATGTTCCATTCTATGCATCCGATGAAGTGAGCTATAGCTCACGAAAGCTTATGCTCTAATAAATTCGTTAGTCTCTAAGGTGCCATAAGTATTCCTGTTCTTTTTGCAAAAAAAGGAATGGTTGTAGTTTTGCAAAAGTCTGTAATTTGGTGTTTTTTTTAATAAAACCAAAATCAAGGATTGCTTTGGATCCAGGTTTATTTTGTTCAAGTCCCCATATTCTGGTTTTGGTCTTTCTTTACTTGAAATAAAGATTGACAAAAAATGGGATGGTCATTGTTTTGCAGAACTTATTTGTTTTGAGTTTTGTATTAAAAGAAAAGCCAGGTAAGGTTTACATTTGTTAAACTCTCTTGGGTTCAGATAAAATGTTGATGAGAGAAATAAAATAGAAATGGTTCAGTGTTTGGACTGGAGCTGGTTGGAACATTTTCATTTTTTGAAATATACTGTTCTTCAAGTGGTGTCCCCAGGGTTGCTCCGCTTCAGGTATGCATGTGTCCCTGTGCTTTTGATCAGAGATTTTTTTGGTAGCACTACCAGTTCGGCCTGTGCATGCAACCCACATGTCTGTATTCCTGCTCTGAGGATATATGGGGCTGTGCAGGGACAAACCGCCCTCGGTTCCTTCTCAACCGCCTTTGGCCAGATGGAGTCTCTAGTATGCCCTCTTCTATTGAATACCTTAATGTAGTCAGATCATTAGTAAATTAGTTATAGATGTAAATAGTTGTTAAATAGTTCCTTTTTACTTTGTTTTTTCTCCGTTTGTGGATTCTCTTTGGACTCTTTATTTATGGGGTATACCGCGATCTCCAGGCTTTAAATGTCTTTCCTGCTGGGAATCTATCCAAGTTAGTGACACACCCTTGGTGTCTGAAGTTTTTCGGGGATACCCATATTCCCCCAAAGTGTAAGATCTACACTTCATTTAAATGCAGACCTTGTAAGAACAGGGAGTTGATGTTCAGGCTCCTTGTGATGGAACAAGCTTTAAAACTGACATCACACCAGGAGTCTGTGAACCCCTGTTACGTACTGTCCTGTGTACCTGTGAATCTCAGTGTCACATGACTTCAGGGGGTAAGATTGTGTCTACCTTTGGATCCAGTTCACAGAGAGCTTCTAGGGGTAAGACTTCTGATCGCTCAGTTATGATAGAGATGTACTTCAGCCACCTCGAGGTTCTGGTCACTCTAAACCTCTGGGGAGACATCTATATCTCTGTCTCCAGTACCAAGGACCTTGCACTCTGAGTTGGTAGGTAACGATAAGAAAAGGAGTGTAAAATCTCCTTCAAAGAGACCTTGATTACTGGACCTTGATGAAAAGGAGTGCTATTGAGGCACTGAGTGCTTCTGATACCATGAAGATGTCTAAGGCTACTTCTAAGTCTCTTACCTCTACTAAGAAAGACTTAATACTGAAGACATCCTCTGGTTTCAGTGGTTATGTCCACACCAGCAGATCAGCATTGTTAGACTCTTCAGTACCTACTTTTATGCCCCGGACTGCTACATCTGAATCTGTACCTGGGCATTCTCATTCCTTCACATTGGCTAGCCTTAATACTGACACTGACCCCTAATGTTCCTTCAGTACCACAGCAGTTCAGATACTCCAAGAGATTTTATAGTCTCTGATGAACTTTAGTGAGTCTCCACTGCTTACAGGGACCACACACCTCTTGCTACAAAGATCTGCTGGGTTACTTACTACTCTTATATCACTGAGACCTTCTACTTCTCCAAACTCCATCATCCATGGAGAACAATTGTCACCTCCTTTACAATACGTGTAGGAGGGCACAGACTCCACTTGCAGATAAAGGGTCTATTCAAGGAGACATTACTTGCCTCTGCCTCCAGAAAGAAGGGAGGCTAGATGTCCTCCGCCTTTGCTGTTGGGATGACCAATGGTGGCTACCTCCTCCTATGCCCTGTGGTCCTCCTCACTGACCTTATTGGGACCCATGAGCCCTATATAGCCAACAGTTTCTGAAGGCTCCCATTGCCTCCAACAGGGAACACAGACAATCCAATTTTCCCCAACCTTCACTCTCTCCTCACCAACCTGAGCTGGTAGAAGAGATCTTTGTGGAGAAGGAGGCAAGGGATGTCAAGGAAGTGACATCTCACACGAATATCTTGAAATCTCCTGTGGAGGCTGTAATGCCATCCTCCACAGTAGATGACTTCAGTCAGTTCCAGGACCTGATAAAGAGAGTTGTGGATACACTTCAGATTCCTCTTGAGGAAGTCCATGACTTTCATAATAAACTTCTGGACATTGTACACACCTCAGATTCAACACGACAGACTCTTCTTGAGCCAGCCAAGATGATCTGGAAAACTCCCACCATGCACCACCTTCCTTCAAATGTGACAAGTACTATGTCCTATCCAAGGATCTGGCATTTTTATTTACACATCCAACACTGAATTCCATGGTTGTGGTTGCAGTGAATGAACATGGGAGCAGAACACCATGGCTACCCCGTATAATAAGGAACAGAAGTGTCTTGATCTTTTTGGCCACAAGAGCTACTGCTCAGTGCTATTATTATTCAGGATAGTGAATAAGCAAATGTTCCAATATGGCTACCTGAATTATAGCAAATTTAACATCTTTATTGAACATTTACCAGAGGAGCACCTTGAGCAATTCAAATCCATCATTCAGGAAGGTCAGCTTTTAGCAAGAACATCATTGCAGGCCTCCTTAAATGCAGCCGATATCAGAATCCAGTCTATTTCCATGATGATTGTTATGCAGTGAGTGTTTTGGCTACAGCTTTGGGGCTAACCTAGGGAGTTACCATGTACCGCTGAAGAATTTCATTTTGGCCACAAATTGTTTTAGACGTCAAGAGATGACTGTTTTCATACCTTAAAAAACTTGAGGCTACACTTAGATCCCTCAAGATCTATATGGTGTAAATAAAAGAAAGATTAGCAAGTCACAGATGGCATAGGGATCTTGCCCAGGCCATTATTCTACCTTCCATAGGCCACCCAAGCTAGTGACCAAGGAACCTAAATATTAAAAAAAGAAACCAGACACTACCACAGATGCCTCACCCCAGCGATCCACATTGTTGAAGCACCAGTTCTGATGGATTGGTTGGGAGTCTGAATCATCCACACAACAGGGATTTGATGCTTCACCATCCTAGCCTCCTTCCCCACTTTGAAATTGGCAGAGACAGTTTCCAACCTGCATAGGAGAGCATAGAATACGACAATGGTTTTGAAAACTATATGATCTGGTTATATCATCCACTTTACCTCAACCCTCCCGCTCCTGATCCCCATCTTTTTATAGGGACCCCTCTCATGATCATGTGCTGAAACAGGAGATTGCCTCTCCTGCAGTTAGGAGCCATAGAACCAGTTTCTGTCCAGCATGGGGGAAAGAGGTTCTATTCCAAATACCTTCTGGTCCCGAAAAAGAACAGGGAATGGGAACCAAATTCATGATGGTAACTCTGGCAGCTATAATTCCCTCCCTAAAAACTGGTGGTTTATTTGTGACTCAGGACACCTATTTTATATCATGATTCACCCATCATACAAAAGGTTTCTTCATTCGTATTCAACCATAACCACAATCAGTACTGCCATTCGGGCTCTCCTGTATCCCAAGGATATTCTCAAAGGTCACGGCAGTTGTAGCCACCCACTTGTGTCGACAAGGGTTAAAAATCTTCCCTTATCTCAGTGGCTGGCTATGCAGACCCTCTTGATAAGATCAGCCCCTAGTGGCAGCACAAATGACAAAATCTTTGTACCACAGTTTAGACCTCCAACTCAATCTCAAAGTCTGTTCTATTTTGACCCCAATTCAATGGATTTTATAGAAGCCTCTCTAGATTTAGTCACAGCCAGGGCTCACCTTCCTGTGGACAGGCTCATGAACATAAAAAGTCTTTTTGCAAGAATTCAGACAAGTCCTCAAACCTTGGCAAAACATCTTCAGCTGTTAGGTCATAGGATGGCTTGTATCTTCATAACCCAATATTGCCGGATTACATCTCTGATGTTTCCAGGGATGTCTCAGACAATTTACATACCAAAGAAGAAGAAGCGTGCTCTCAAGAGACAAGCTTATCCCCTGTTGATTTCTATATTTGCTCAAATGGTGGAAGAACCTCTTCAATATCTGTACAAGACTGCCCTTTTTTCTATCTCCTACAACCTTCATTATCACATCAAGTACATCCCTCTTGGGATGAGGAGCTCATCAGAGCACACACCATTCTGGGGAAATGGTCTTCCCAAAAGAGTCCATTATTCTGGAGCTAAGAGCTGTCGGAAGGGCTTGCTCCTATTTCCTTCCCTTGGTCAGAGCGAAATCCATCAAGATCATGACAGACAATGTGGTCTGCATGTTCTACATCGATTGTCAGGGTGATGGGCACTCCCTGTCTCTGTATGCTGAAATCATAAAACTCGGAAACTGATGCACAGCTAGCCAGATAGCGATCTCTGCTTCTTACCTTCTGAGTATACAGAACATCATGGCCAATGACCTCTGCAGACACTTATCTGAAATTTACCAGTGGGAGTTGGATTTAGGGGTCCACAGCAGCACATTGCTAATTTGGGGTGTAGTGGGGTAGCTGCCCCACTCCATGAGGAAAAGGGCTGGAACAGGCCAGAGAGGCTATGCAGACCAGCAGCCAATCAGCAGGGGCCTGTGAAGAGCCAATCAGGGCCGGGCTGGGTCCTATATAAAAGCTGCCTAGCAAAGGAGAGGGCAGTCTCTCCTTGGCTAGCAAGGGAGGAGGACGGGCTCCTGAGGCGAGGGAGGTAGCACCTTGGACAGAGCAGTGCTGGGCAGGCTTGAGGGAATGGAGGAGAGCTCCAGCCCAGTTACCTGCCAGGCTGTGGCCCCCTCTAAAAAGGGTCGAGAAGTTGCATGGGGACAAAAGGAAAGTGGCTCTATCCCCAATCACTAGGAGATGCCTTCCTCATCTCATGGACAAAAGACCTATTTTATGTGTATTCACCAACACCATTGTTCTTGAACGTTCTCAACAAGATCAAAGAGGCCAAGGCCATTTTGGTTGCACCAACTTGCCTGAGACAGGTCTCATATCCTTATCTCATCTAACTTATCTCTTGCCCATTGTGACAGCTTCTGATCAATCCCCATCTGTCTCAGGAACAGCTCAGACACTTCACCCCAAATGGGAAGGTTTGCGGTTCCAGACATGGCACCTTGATGGTTCTTTGGGTTAGGTGCTTTCTGTTCAACAGAAGTGTACGAGGTGTGGATAAACACTGGAAAGGAGTCTACAAGGCGCACTCGCCTTCAGAATTTGAGGAGAGATCAGCTCTGGTGTACCTGTCAACAAGTTTCTCCTGTCAACTCTTCTCTTTCTGCCATTTTTGACTCTCTGTTGGAATTGAAAAGATTCAGGCTTTTATGAGTTCCATCAAGGTTCACTTGGTGTCTACAACAGCCTTTATTCTCTGATAGAAGGCTTTTCAGTTTTCAGTAATCCTACTACATCAAGAGATCTGATTATTTTCCCCCACACAAATTAGAGACCCTACTTCACTGTGGGACAAACCTTTTACTTTAGTGCCTCCTTAAACATCCCTTTTGAGCCACTAGCTATGTGTTTGTTGCTTCATTTATTGATTTTAAAACAGCCTTCTTGATGGCCATCCCTTCTGTCTGGAGAATTGGGAGCAGGGCAGTGGCTTTGATGGCAGACCCGCCATTTACACTGTTCTCCAAGAAAAAGGTATAGTTATGGCCCCATCCTAGATTTTACCTTAGGTGTCTTCTGAATTTCATATTAACCAAACCATTCACCTTCCAGTCTGTTTCCCAAAACCGCATCAGACTAGACAGGAAGCAACCTTCCATACCCTGCATGCCAGGAAAACATTAACCTTCTTTCTGGAGAGAATCAAACCATTTCTGAAAGACTTCTAGACTCTTGTTTCAATTGTGGACTGATACAAGGGATCTGCAGTCTCCACCTAGTGACTGAGTATGGATCTCTGGGTCTGTTGTTTGTTATGATCTGTCTGATACTCAACCTTCTTCTGGAGTGATAGCTTATTCTATCACTTCACAGTCTACAGCATTATTCAACAATGTTCCAGTTACTGAAATATATGGAGCTGCAACCTGAACCTCTGTACATCTTTTCTTCAGCTGTTATGCTCTGATTCTTGCCTCTAGATGAGATGCTGCAGCTGGCAATACAGTTCTGTCTTCAGTTTTGGACTCTGTTCCAAAGCTCCCTCCTTCTTAGGGGGTTACTACTTGGGAGTCACCTGAAGTGGAGCACCCATAGGTGCTCTACTCAAGGAAGAAGGAGAGGTTACTCCTCTAGTGCAGAAACTGGGGATCTTTGAGATGTGTCCCCCTATGGGTGCCCCACTGCTCTGCTTCAGAGTTTCCTCTGAGGTACTCTGTGGTGGAGAAAGAACTGAGGGCAGCTTGCCCATGCACCTATATATATTCTAAGAATGGTGCACAAAGACGTGTGGGGTGCCTGCATGGCCTGAAGGGGCATTGATACCAAAAATCTCCAATCCGAGGTGCAGAGATGCATGCGCATCTGAAGTGGAGCACCCACAGAGACACCCATTTAAAAAACTCCAATCCGATGAAGTGGGCTGTAGCTCACGAAAGCTCATGCTCAAATAAATTGGTTAGTCTCCAGGGTGCCACAAGTCCTCCTTTTCTTTTTACAAAAGATAAGTAATCTCTCCTTGTGTCAAATCTAAAATGTTTCAATTTCAATGTTTACATCAGAAAGGTAGAAAAAAGAACTGACGCACTCTATATCCTGCTGGTTACAGCACTGGCTTGGGAGATCTAGGTTCAAGTCCCTGCTCTGCCTGAATCAGGGACTTGAACCTGGATCTGCCATATCTCACGCCAGTGCCCTAACCACCAAGTTATTGATTATGAAAGTCAGAGTCGCTCTGTTTCTCATTAGAAGTGACTCAAGAGCCCTAGACCCCCCTAAAACATTCCTGAATCTAAAAGCTCAGGTTTTGATTTGAAGAGAGACATTTCAACACAATTTCATGAAAACTTTCAAAAGTTTTTGTTTTTATTCCAATGAGGAAACCTCAATAGTTGCAACAAAAAGGAATTGTCATGTTCTGGACAGCTCTAGTTTGGACTGTTTGAGAGTATCCTTTTGTAGTGGCAAATAGGAAATCTTGGAATGATAGCAGACACCTGTGAATATGTAAATGCCTCCTTGATCTATGTGATGGCGTGTTCACCCCACACATGCCTACCCGGCTACCTTAACCCCTTCCAGTCCTATTAACTGCCCAGGCTGCACCTGGACGAGAAGCCAGGGAGTTCTGGAATCCAGTTGCTGATGGCACCCAGCTGAGGAGTAAAAGGGGGCATATATAAGCCAGGAAGCTGGCAGCAGAAGGGGGCTGCAGGAAGGCAGGCTATAGTCACTCCCTGAGAGGAGGGAGTTGGGAGGCTGGTGAACTCAGAGAGAGGGGAAGTCAGGAAGGTAGGAGAAGGCTCAGGGGAAAGTAGCAATATAGGACAGTGCAGGCCTTGGCTGCTGACTGGAGAGTCCCTGAGCTAGAACCCAGAGTAGAGGGTGAGCCCAACTTCCTCTACCAGTCACTGAGGACATGGCATAAACCAGAGGAGGGCAACGCCTGGCAAGCGCTATTCCCCAGAGTTTATAGGAGGAGGTGCCATGTGCAATGAGTAAACCCCATGACAGTCTAATAAAAACAAAGAGAAACTTTGGATTCCAGGGAAAAAGCAATAGGTATGTGAACTGAATTACCTGATTGTGTAACTGATGATTTGGGAAATCTGTATGTACAACTTATGAACTCTGGTTGATTTTATGAAGTTCTTCCTATGAAAATTGATGTATCATGAAGGCATTTCTACTGCAGACAGGACTGGCAGCAGATACACACCAGACTGAAGAGTGTTAAAGATGGTGTTTTGACCTCACAGTAGTTATGCTATGGAGGGTGCCCAAATTGGTCTGCAGGGGGACTGGAGGAAAGTTACCAAAGCAGAACAAAGAGACAGGTGACCAAACCAAAAAAGGTTCTAAAAAGATTTATAGTGGAAGACTTCAGGAGACATGTAGGAAGTTTAGGCAGGAGAGGAAAGCAGAATGGGCTGCCCAAAGTCAGATTAGCCAAGCTGGGGAAGAAGGCTTCATGATTTAGCACACAAGCAATGCACTGGAACAAAAGGATGCTGAATGGCCCTTAATGACTTTGACCCCAGCCCAGAAAATGATATGGAGTGGTAGGAAATGCATCTAAGGGTCCAGCAGCTGGATCTCCCCCCACCCCCTCACCCCCTGCAGTCTGGTGAGTGACTGGGGCGGGGAGCTGGACTGGGCCTGTGTCAGTAATATATTTTTTGTGTTGGAGGTTTGCACCTTTTCATATTTTGTGATTTGAAGCTGTCTTATTATACCCTGTGTATAAGGTAAATTAGAAATATTTTAACTATTCCTACCCTGAAATTTTCCATTAAAATGTCTGTGTTCCTAAAGAAAATAGCATTTTAGGGTTTTTGCATTGTAGGCTTGTTCACAGAGTTTGTGGCTAAAATCATAAACCAAACCCATGCAATGGTCTCATAAGAATTTTTTTTTTCAATGCCAAAAACATCCCATCCAATGATGTCAGCAAGATCTTCACAGCTGGGGCCGCACAAACTAGGATTCCCCATTTAGGGAGTTAAACAGGAACAATTGTTGCCAAATCTGTCTTAGAATGAGCGTAATTTTCTCCCCCTTCCCCATAGCAGCTCTGACAGCAAGAGAACATTATTCTTCAGTGCCACATTCTCTCATTGCCTTATGAAGAATTTGTATGTTTTGAGTTTTCCATTCATGGCAAACTTCCAGCAGTGCTGTACTATAAACCTGCCACAAAGAATGAAAAAAAGCGCAGTTTTCAGTTCAGTTGGGAACCTCAAGACTGATGTGCTCAGACAGGCCAAACCTCTAAAGGTTAGTGAGTCTGAACCTCAGCTGATTCACCCAGCACCGTCAAATTATGTTCTACTAAGGAGGTAGCAAACATTTTAAAAGTCTAATTATTTGAGAAGGTTGTGGAGGGTGATTAATAGACCCAAATCCTTTACTGGAGTTCTCGTGAGGAACCCTAATGAAATAATAAATCCAGAGAGAGGACAAATTCTTTTCCTTTTTTGGCAAGTGATATTTAAGCAGAACAATGCTGCCAGCTGAATACATCATTAAAGGGCAGGCTTATTGTTGCACACCAAAACCCCCATTGTCATAAATGGCAAATAAAACACTTTTTTTTTTCATCCAGACACCAAGGCAGATGAAGATGAGCACAGCAAAGCTACCAAGGAGATTTTTGTCAGAAAGTGTCAGTATTATTAGAGTTAATAAACCATGACAGCCTGTAGAGGGCTCTCAAAGTCCTTCGCTGGGACTCTTAACCCAGTTTCACAGGACACAGCTGGAGGTTTCCTAAGGTCACTGTGGTCTTTCTGAAAAGGACTAAACAAAAGGATCCTTCAGGATAAGTGTGCTGTTTTTTTCACCCTGTCTAAGACCTTGATGTTTCTATACAGTATCTCCAGCCACAACTTCGCCAACATTGTTTGCTTTAGCAAACAGATGTTAGAAATCCATTGTTGTTAAACAGAATTCTCTCCTAGCAGGGTAATTGGAATAAAACTCGCAAAAGGAATGAATGCCAATTACATTTCATCCCCATTTATGTTCTTTTGAGAGGGCTGTACTACAACACATTGAACACAGGTGACATCCCTGAATGTTTACTTTGTGTGTTAATTTTCTTTTTACTCCTTCTATATTCTGGGATGCTTTGGAAAAAAGAATATTGCATTTGATTATCACTGCTTTAAAGCGCATTGTGCCACAAGAAGCTATTTGGTGGATACAGTGACTAGCTGACTGGACTGCATAGATTACTCATTTGAAATGTTTGTGTAAAAATCACTTATTCTGTTACAAATAAGTGCTATACCTACAGAGATGGAGCTAAAGCCTGCAGAGGATTACATTTACATGTAATATATGTATACATGTATATTCCATGGCAATTATCCCCTTGTCTTGTAGGCTAACAACATATTTGAATTGCTAGTAATCATGGTTTCCTTCTCTTCAAAATTATGATCTTATTGGAGGAAGGAAAGCACCCTTTCCCCTTTGACAATAGCTTGTATTTTAGGCCCTCTGTTCACAGCTGAGATTAGCTGCACATGGAGAGTTGAGAGCATTCAGAAGGAATAGAATATTACAACATCTTCAGTTACTTTCCTGTCTGTCCTTTTTTAGCTAACTGGAAGGGAGAGTTCCATACATATTGGAGTAAGCAGCTGTTTTTTCCCCTGCCCAATGATCTTTTACGGACATTCATTTCCAATAACAATTTGTTCATGATGCCTTATTATATTTCACAGTTTATTTATTCATGACTGCAGGAAAAGCTCTTTTGTAACAACCTATTACTTTGCACTCCTGTTTCCTGCCTATATAAAAACAATAGCAAAAACACTTCAGTGAGGACAAGTTATATTCCATAAAACCTTCTGTAAAGTGATGTCCCACTCATGACTCTATGGGTTTGTGTGCATGTGTGCAGCTATGCAGCCTTAGACCGAGCCCATCTCATCTTTCCACATTGCCAGCTGAACCGTCAGAATTGCTGGTTTGTGGTTTTCCAATAAGCTACAGGACTGGCTACCATTTAGGTTCTTGGGCTTAACTCCACACGGAAGACTCTGTGGCTGGTTGGGGACTCATGGCAGTAGAGGGAGAAGTATAGGCAGGAGCTAAAGAGAAAAATGCAGCAGAGACATGGAGAAGGTCCTGTAGGATCACTAACCTCTGTCCAGTCAGAGTTCCTACCCCAGGTAAAGTTGGGAATACCTCTGAGCAGGCAGCTTCCTCAGTTGCAGGGATCTTAAGGTGAGAAGAAGTGGGATTCCCTTCTTGCTCACCTTAGGAGCCATGCAGGGCAAGACATTTGGGAGAGAAGGGCTGTTCGATTGTGCTGCTTAAGGACAATTAGGCAGTGGCTATAAATTCTGCATGGAGATTGAGGAAACTGCAGAAGAATGTACTTGCCCAATGGGACTCCTAAATACACTTGGAAAAATTTGGTAGATGCCCTAAAGGAGAAATCTAGTCATTTATGTCTGTACATTTTGTAGGAAAAAGTACCCAACCTGGGTATTCTCTATGGGCCCTGAAATGTAGGGAGCCACAAGAGATGCATGAAGCCTCTACACTGTAGTTGGGGTGTATGATTGTAGCATAAGCAGACATACCTGAGCTAGCTTTAATCTAGCTAATGTGAGTACCAATGGCAGTGACACCATGGCAGCATGGGTTTCAAGGCAAGCTGTAAAAGCCCACCTGGGACCCTTGATACTTACTTGAATAGCTAGCTTGCTTTGAAGCTGTGCTCCTGTGACTTCACTGCGATTGATACTTGTTCTAGCTAGTTTAAAGCTAGCTTGGGTATGTCTAGATGTGCTGCAATCACACCTCCTACTGCACTGTAGACATACCTTTGGAGCTACTGAAGGGTCACAGCACCACTACAGACTTCTTCATTCTACAAAGGATATTTGATTCCAACTCATGTCAACTGTGGTCCCATTCCATACCTACTGCTCAATAGTTAGTGATGAGTTATGCACCACTTCCCTTGCAGACATTATTGCACAGATTCGTGGATCTCCCTTTTGAGAAGCTTTTGCTTATATTCATTCTATTTTATGCTATTACTCATGGTTATACCATTGTTAGGATCATCCTAAATTAGGGTGTCCAGCGATTAAAAAAAAAATTAATTGTGAATAATCACAGTTTTAATGGCAATGTTAAACAAAAATAGAACTCTATTTATTTAAATATTTTGGATGTTTTCTGCATTTTCAAATTGATTTCAATTATAACACACAATACAAAGTGTACAGTGCTCACATTATATTTTATTACAAATATTTGCACTGTAAAAATATAAACAAAAATAGTATTTCAATTCATCTCATACAAGTACTGTAGTGCAATCTCTTTATCACGAAAGTTGAACTTACAAATATATAATTATTTATTTTTTACATGACTGCACTGAAATAAAACACTGTAAAATTTTAGAGCCTACGTTCAGGCCTACTTCTTGTTCTTCCTTTTGAGGAGTCAGCTTATTGAAGGGGTAGGATTTTTTTTATCTCAGAAAGTCAATATTCTGGAGAAGGAAGGGATGTGAGTTGTGCAGGAGAAGGGTGAATTCTTGCTGCTGCTTGCTGCTCCTGTTGGGTTAATATAAGAATGGCCATACTGAGTCAGACCATAGGTCCATCTAGCCCAGTATCCTGTCTTCCAACTGTGGCCGATGCCAGGTGGCCCAGAGGGAATGAACAGAACAGGTAATCATCAAGTGATCTATTTCTTGTTGCCCATTCCCATGTTCTGGCAAACAGAGGCAAGGGACACAATCACTGCCTACCCTGGCTAATAGCTATTGATGGTCCTATCCTCCATGAATTTATCTAATTCTTTTTTGAACCCTTTTATAGTCTTGGCCTTCAAAACATCCTCTGGCAAGGAGTTCCACAGGTTGCTGTGTGTTGTGTGAAAAAATATTTCCTTTTCTTTGTTTTAAACCTACTGCCTATTGATTCCATTTGGTGAACCCTAGTTCTTGTGTTTATGAGAAGGAGTAAATAGCACTTCCTTATTTACTTTCTCCACAGCAGTCATGAATTTATAGACCTCAATCATAGCCCCCCTTTGTCATCTCTTTTCCAAGCTGAAAAGTCCCAGTCTTACTGATCTCTCCTCATATGGCAGCCGTTCCATACCCCTAATCATTTTTGTTGCCCTTTTCTGAACCTTTTCCAATTCCAATATATCTTTTTTGAGATGGGGCTACCACATCTGCATGCAGTATTCAAGATGTAGGCATACCATGGATTTATATAGAAGTAATATTGTATTTTCTGTCTTACTATGTATCCCTTTCTTAATGATGCCCAACATTCTGTTTGCTTTTTTGACTGCTGCTGCACATTTGAATGGATGTTTGCAGAGAGCTATCCACAATGATTCCAAGATCTCTTTCTTGAGTTTCTTGAGCAGGAGATTGAGTTTGTGTGTGTGGTTTTTGGAGGGCGGTGAGGGGGTGAGAGAACCTGGATTTGTGCAGGAAATGGCCCACCTTGATTATCATACACATTGTGAAGAGAGTGGTCACTTTGGATGGGCTATTACAAGCGGGGGGGGGGGGGAGGGGGGAGGGGCGGAGGGTGAGAAAACCTGGATTTGTGCTGGAAATGGCCCAACTTAATGATCACTTTAGATAAGCTATTACCAGCAGGAGAGTGAGTTTGTATGGGGGTGGGGGGGTGAGAAAACCTGGATTTGTGCTGGAAATGGCCCACCTTGATTATCATGCACATTGTAGGGAGAGTGGTCACTTTTGATAAGCTATTACCAGCAGGAGAGTGAGTTTGTGTGTGTGGTTTTTTGGAGGGGGGTGAGGGAGTGAGAGAACCTGGATTTGTGCTGGAAATGACCCACCTTGATTATCATACACACTGTGAAGAGAGTGGTCACTTTGGATGGGCTATTACCAGCAGGAGAGTGAGTTTGTGTGTGTGTGGGGGGGGGGCGGAGGGTGAGAAAACCTGGATTTGTGCTGGAAATGGCCCAACTTGATGATCACTTTAGATAAGCTATTACCAGCAGGACAGTGGGGAGGGAGGGGGTATTGTTTCATGGTCTCTGTGTGTATATAATGTCTACTGCAGTTTCCACGGTATGCATCCGATGAAGTGAGCTGTAGCTCACGAAAGCTCATGCTCAAATAAATTGGTTAGTCTCTAAGGTGCCACAAGTACTCCTTTTCTTTTTGCAAAGACAGACTAACACGGCTGTTACTCTGAAATCTTTCTTGAGTGGTAACAGCTAATTTAGACCCCATCATTTTATATGTAGAGTTGGGATTATGTTTTCCAATGTGCAATACTTCGCATTTATCAACATTGATGGGTTAGGTTCTGAGCTTGCCAGGCTAGCCTCTTGTCCAAAGAGGAAGAGAGTTTCATGTTAGAAATCTGAATTTAGTGTTTGGGAAGGATGGAGGTGGGAGAAGGAGCAAACAATGACTTGTGCAGGAGGAGGGTGTTGCTGTTTCTGGAAGGGTGGTTTCTGGTACTGGGCTCACCAGGCTCGCCTTCTTTTATTGAGCTAGGTGTGCTCCCATCAGCTGAGCGAGCCCTTGTTTGCAAGGGAGGGTGGATTTTACCTCAAGGACTCAGCTTGTTGCAGGGGATGAGAGGCTGGTGCAGGGAGGCTGAGCTTGCCAGGCCCCTGTTCTCTATGGGACAACTCCCACAGCCGGGGCCAACTGAGGGCAATGGGGAATGGCATGGGGCGGGGGGAGGATCTATCCCCAGAATGAGGAGCTGGCCAGGGGCAATGAGGGATGGTACTTGAGGGAAGTTGTCCCCTGGAATGAGAGGCGGGCTGGGGGCATTGGGGCACAGTGTGGGAGGTGGGGGTGTCAGTCCTTGGAGAAAGAGGGTGGCGTGGGGATGGGGGGGGGGGTCAGTGCCCGGAGCTAGGGTTCAGCCAGGGCCAATGCTCAGAGGGTGTTAGTCTCCGGGGTGAGGGGCCAGCCCCTGGGGAAATGGGGCCGGAACCAGGATGACAGCCACTTCCTCTCCTCTCCTTTTCCCACCTTCTGGAGGTAGATTGGGTTACTGCATCTGACCAGACTCTGCCAGGTCCCTCCGCAACCAATGCCTCTCTCCCTGCCCAGAGGTATGCAATTAATGCTGTTAAAAATGCATTAGTTTTTATTTCAGTTAATAGTGGGCATTCACTGTGATTAATTGACAGCGCTCACCTAAACAATTCCTCTCCCTTCTTATTGGTCATGTTCTTCAAATTCTTGGTAAAAGAATTAACTGTCCCATCTTACTCATTATTTAGTCAATTTATGCAGATTTTAATCTTTTCTCAGAAATGTACATGCTGGGGAAGTGCAAGGTAGAAACGTGTTGTTAATCAGCTTATCAGTCTTCTACATGTAATAAAAGTCAAACAGCAACATGTATTCATGCATGACATGCTCTTGCACTTGCAGACTATGGACTAAATGACAAAACACATATTTATTTCAATGGGGGCAGGATCAATGTGTTGTTAACAGGTCATAAATGAATAAAATGGATTTTTATTTAATTTGCTCTGTTGGGGCCAGGAGAATCTTTCAAGAGCATGTCACTTGCAGCTCATTTGGCTTTCCACTTCATGTTTCAACCATTTCATTCTAAGTGTATAATATCTCTAATATAAACTTCAGTATTTTCCTATAAATCTTTAATACGAACATCAGCACTTAAGAGGCTAATCTAAAGCCCACTGAAGTCAATGGGATTCTTTTCCTTGGACTTCAATAAGCTTTGGATCAAGCATTAAATGATGTAGCATGTTGTGACATTCTATCCCTTGGGGGAGAGTACTGTAACCCCCATATTCCTCATTTTCATATAATTGTAATCTTACATATAAAGCATGCTTTGTAAGGTATCAGGGGAAAGGTTATGATCTGCTAACAGTGATTTCTCTAGCCATATATGTATATCATTAATGCAAATGAAGTTATGAGAATTGTGTTGTGTGGTTTCACTAAAGCATGCTGTAAGTTGGGAATCAGCCAGATATTAGCTCCCCAGAGGCAACAGCAAGGAATGTAACCAATACCCATCAACAGCCATTGTCCAGCAAGGGAGCTACAATGCAATGACTCACCTGCATGAGGCCACCGCAGGGGAATTGCTCAACTTTCCCTGGAGATTCAGCAATGCCCTCAGATGTGTCTGGACTTGTGCCCCCCAAGCACATGGGACTGAGGTTATAAACAGAACACAGAGGCCACATGCTTGGCCTTTCTCCTTCACCCACCTACATTGCAAGCAACAAGGACACTCTGAAGACTCCAACTGAGGCGACTGGCCCAGATTTCAAGGGTGAAATCTGCATACTATGAACTGCAATATCCAGTGGGGTGAGAGAAACTGTTTAGTCTAGTTCTTGCCCAGTCTAATAGGGTTGAGAGTTTAGATTGTGTGCTTTCATTTTGGTAACTAACTCTGACTTTTTGTCTGTCACTTAATATAACTTAAAATCTATTTTTGTAGTCAGTAAATTTGTTTTACTGTTTATCTTTACCAGTGAGTTTGTATGAAGTATATGGCAAATCTACTCAGGTTTTGCAAAGGCTGGTATATATCCACTTTCCACTGATGAAGTGGTGAACTAATTAATAAATCTGCATTGCTCATCTTGAGCAGTGCAAGATAGTATATTCCTGAGGTACAGTGCTGGGAGCTGGGGGGATCTGACTCTGGTGCCTTTCTCTGTGTGATTCATGAGTGGCTCTGGGAGCATTCATGCAATATAGCTGGCTCTGGGGCTCCACGTGAGGTTGTGCTGAGTGATAACAGTGCCTGGAGGGGTTTGCTGCTGATCACTAGCAAGGCGTTGTGAGAGACAGCCCAGGCTGGAGAGAGTTCAGGGGGCACAGTGGTCCCACAGTTCCAGGCTGCACCCAGGCTGAAGCATGTGCATAAGAGTGTGTGCCATTGGTGGTATAGTCAGGAGGAGAGTTTAAGAAGTCACTGAGACTTTAACTTTCTCAAAGAGAAGTAACAGTTAATGGAAAAGTAACAGATAAACAATCAATTGATGATAAAGAAACTACAATCGTTTGAATTTTGGTGTTGTAGAAGAATTCTGAAAATACGGATAGACCATGTAACCAACAAAAAAAGTATTGGAGGTAGATGGAACTCAGCAAATACTAGTTAGAGATATTATGAATTGAAAGATTAAGTGTGGAGGGTACATTTTAAGAGGTTCATTAAGTGATGTATGTTTACGGGCACTGGAAGGGAAAGTTGATAGAAGAAGAACATGAAGCAGAAAAAGAAAATCTTGGATGGATGATGTGGTATCCTGGGTGGATCAAAAGGACTATTCAGCCACAGAGAGATTAGCAGAAGATTGTACAGATTGGGCTACCTTGGTTGCAACCTTCCAGTATAGAGACGCCACATATTAAAAACAGAAACAAGATTTAATAATGTGTCAGTTTCTTTTTCGTGAAAGCCAGCTGAAGTTTACTGCTGGTCAGGGTTAGATTATTTTTTTCTCTTCCATCTTTGGTGAATTTCAAAACTATTTGAAAGTGGAGGTTTCCTTACTAGATTATTCTGAAGTTTTGAAACAACTCTGTAGCTCAAATTTCCTTTGCAAAGGTCAGTCCAAGGGAGTTTGTTCTGTTCACATATAAATATAGTAACTGCTGCCTTTCTCTCTCTCTCTCATCTCACAACACCACCACCTTGTGAGTGGCCTGGCTTCTTTTGAAAGGTGTCATCCCTATTTGTGTGTGAGCCTCCACAGAGCCTCTTGACTTCTCATAGGATTTGAATATGAATGTTGCTACGAGAGAACAAAAGGGCTGAGCCGTGCAATCTTTATTCACATAAGTCACACCATCAAAATCAATAGGCCAGCTCACATGAGTAAAGGTCACTCCTATCAGTAAGGGTTGCAGAATCAGGCCTGGGTTAGACATCTCAAAGGGAATATAGTAGTCCTCACTAGGGAGGAGTAACCTGGGCTTGTATTACAGAAGATGTAGACTCCTTTCTCCTTTTCTAAATTTTCACCTCAGACTTCAACTGAACCCTTTCTAAAACTTTGAAGAGGCTGAAAAATTCTTTAAATTCTTTAAAAATTACATTTCATTTTCCCTCACCTCACCATCACCTGTTTGGAACCATGGCTAGAAGAAGAGGTGCCTGAGTAGAGTACTATGGAAAGGTTTCTCTTTTCTCTTTTATCTCTTTTCTCTTTTATCTCTTTTATCTTTGTTTTATTGCAAATATCTCTAAATTCCTGTCAAACTTATAAGAAGTCTGGCTTAAATGGAATAAGGAGAAATAGAATCCTGAATTATTATTATTATTATTATTATTATTATTAGTTAGGTTTCAGAGTAACAGCCGTGTTAGTCTGTATTCGCAAAAAGAAAAGGAGGACTTGTGGCACCTTACAGACTAACCAATTTATTTGAGCATAAGCTTTCGTGAGCTACAGGTGCCACAAGTCCTCCTTTTCTTTTTATTATTAGTTAGTTAGTTTAATTTCATTCACATAAGATTTCTAATACGATGTTGAAGATTCACGAGGTTTAGGTGAGGCTCAAATGAAGATCCACAACTCTTGATGATGCCTCTTTGAAATGAACATACACTTGCACACAGTGATACTATTGAGTATAATCTAGTTCAGGTATGTTGTCTGTTTGGAGTATTTTTTTTAATTTTTTTTTCTTTGTATTTCCTTTTTCTTAAACATAGTATAGGCCATGAGCTGCTGGGAAACAGCCTTCTGAAATAGTTTATATAGCTGCTTCTCAGATTATATTTAAACAAACAATCTTTACAAATGAAATTAGTTTGAGGGCTCTCTCGTGAGTTCCAGTGGACAGTTGTGCACACTCCAAAATCACAACATAATTTAGCACAATACAGCCCAGTTAGTAACCTCTCTGTGTGATGTTCTGTACTTCGAGGGAGCACCTGGCACCCCGATGTTCATCCTTATATGATTGTGTGGTATGTAATGCAAAGTTTGTCATGTTGGGTGTCTTCGGAAGGCTTATGATGCACTGAGCATTGTTGTTATAGTAATCATTGATATAGTAATGTTATAGGTTGTAATTTCATGTATATAGTTATGAGGCTGAAAATGTGTCCTCGTGGCTTAAAGCAAGACCAGGCAAAAACTTTCTAAGAGCAAAGGGGCAGTTCACACCTCTTCTAGGCATGTTTGGGACCCAGCCCAGGCTCTCAGGAACAAAGGACACTGGTCCAGGCAACAACAAAGGATCTGTAGGACTCTTCAGTGAGTCACCCACCTTCCTTTGGTCAGTTTGGGACTCTGATGAGGTAATGCTCACTTGACTCTGAAGGGGGGGGCAAATCCAAGAGGGAGGAAAGGACATGATAAAAGGGAGAGATGTTTGCCATGCTCTTCCTCTCTTCCACCTCCATCTACAGACATCACCACCAAGTGACTGAGGTGCTGATCAAAGGGGAGAGCCTGGCTGAAGGGGCCAGCCTGTGGTGAGACGCATCTAAGTTTGTAGGGGCACTGAAAGTGTTAAGATCAGCTTAGAATGCATTTTGCTTTTATTTCATTTGACCAAATCTGACTTGTTATGCTTTGACTTAGATTTTAAGTGATTATATCTTTCATAGTTAATAAATTTATTTATTCGACCTGAAGCAGTGCATTTGGTTTGAAGCATATCAGAGACTCCCCTTTGGATAACAAGCCAGGTACATATCAATTTCTTTGTTAAATTGACGAACTCATATAAGCTTGCAGCGTCCAGCGGGCATAACTGGACACCGCAAGATGGAGATTCCTAGGATTCTGTCTGGGACCAGAGATATTGGCTAGTGTCATTTGTTTGCAAGTAGCTGGGAGCAGCTTACATGCCAGAGGCTGTACATGAACAGCTCAGGAGTGGGGGTTCTCACAGCAGAGCAGGATAAGGCTGGCTCCCAGAGTCAAGGATTGGAGTGACCTAGGAGATCACCGGTCTGGATTACACCGGTGATTACAGAGGGAAATGTCACACTCTGTCCAGGGTCAAGGCCTATATCTAGAATAATAGAGCTATTGTAGGGTGAGTTGAGGGAGAAGTTTGAAGTTTACTGACAGCCTTCTTTGAAAAAGCTATTACAACATAATTCCATACCATGGCTGGTTCTAGCAAGTGATATCTGTCTTTCACAAACAGTAACATTGAACAAATTCATTGGCTTTTTAAATATTGTTGGCCTTCACATAAAACTGCAGAGAAACTGCTTTGATTTTTCAATTCCTGGGGGGAAAAATGTATGTGCACTAGTAGACCAAACGGGCTTTTTTGCAGGGGATCCAAGAAACTGCAGAGGTAGAAAGCAATCATCGCAAATTTGGTATCTTGATGCAGAGCATCTCTACCACTGCTCTGATGCCTCAAAATGCCTGGTTTTCCTCAGAGTTCCTGATTATTTATTTTATAAAGTCAGTTTTACTGTTGAGCTGACTAAGTCCTAATGAGGTCAATGGCACTACTGGGAGTAGCATCTGGTATCCTTCTGGGGAACCTGTAAGCATTAGAATGCACAACCTCTGTAAGGCTTCTGCTGTGAATGATCTAAAAATATTGCAGCCCCAGGTTTACGCTGTACCCATACATGATGAGTTATTTGGGGGTATCCTCAGACAGCCTTTCAGGACATCGAGTTCAGTTCTGAAGCAATTCTATTGTTGCTGAGATTTAAAAGAAGCTCTTCAGATTACAGTTAGCAGCATGTGTCTTTAATACTACTTGCCATGTAAGGCTCATGGACAAGGCAGTCACATAGATCAGCAAGATAACAAAACAGCATTATTTTTAATGTAATGTATTTGCACTTTGTATCCTTTTTCCCCCCTCTCTGATGGGAAAGGGGTAGCTGACAGAAAACAGGACTAAGGCTAGCTCAAGTTCTGTTACCATTGGTGCCTGTTGATGCCTCCTGTCAAATGAAGTGTCAAGCTTCTTGTTAACGGACACGTTGTTTTTCCTCCTGAAGGATTAGCTTTTCATTTTTGCAATTAAAGAATAATTCACACGCACACCAGAGTTGAGATCCACAAACACACAGCTGTATATAGTATGGTTCAGGTCTCGTTCAGACCAGTGATTTTTAGATTATATATAAAATAAAGGGTTAGCAGGCTATCTAGCAAATAAGCTTTCATAAGTGATTTTCTCTTTTGCCATCTACAGGGTTCCTGTCAGCTAAGCCCAACATTTATTTGGAGTTGATGCATTATCGAAAGCATTGACTTAGTTATCCCTTCACTGGTGCGGTTAAGAAACATGTGGTCTTATTTAGCGTGAAAAATAACAACGGTCAAGCTATTCAGTAACTAAGTATTATGTGGTTATTTTAATTAAGGTAGCAAATAAATTGTTAATCCAGGGTGTCTGTTGGGTTTAAATCCAGGATGAGGATGTTTACCAAGATTATTTCTCAATTTACAGTGGACAATATTTTACTGAACATAAGTTTTGATTTTTTTCATAGACAGCAGATATATCTGCAATTCTGATTAGAAAACGCTAAGGTCCCAGTTCAACAAAATATTTAAGCATATGCTTTAGTCCATCCTAATTCAACAAAGCACTTAAGCACATGTTTAACTTTCGGCCTATGCTGAAAACCCATTGAAGGACTAAAGTTAATTATGTGATTAATACTTTACTGAATAGGGATAGATTGCTGAATTAGGGCCACTGAGGGTATGTCTACATAGCAAAGAAGAACCTGCGGCTGGCCCATGCCAGCCGACTTGGGCTCGCAGGGCTCAGGTTGCGGGACTCTTTCATTGCTGTGTAGACTTCTGGGCTCAGACTGGAGTCTGGGCTCTGGGACCCTTTCACCCCACAGATTCTAGAGCCCTGGCTTTCAGCCCTGCCCTCCCCCACAACTACCCCTCATCAGTCAGTGGAAGCACTTCTGGTGAGGACACACACCACCGACAGAAGGAGGGTCCTAAGTAGGGTTGTCAAGTGGTTAAAAAAATTAACCACGCAATTAATCGCGCTGTTAAACAATAATAGAATACTATTTATTTAAATATTTTTGAATGTCTTCTACATTTTCAAATATATTGATTTCAATTACAACACAGAATATAAAGTGTACAATGCTCACTTTATATTTATTTTTGATTACAAGTATTTGCACTGTAAAAAACAAAAGAAATAGTATTTTTCAATTCATTTAATACAAGTACTGTAGTGCAATCTCTTTATCATGAAAGTTGAACCTACAAATCTAGAATTATATACCAAAAAACCTGCATTCAAAAATAAAATAATGTAAATTTAAATTTTAGAGCCTGCAAGTCCACTCAATCCTACTACTTGTTCAGCCAATTGCTCAGACAAACAAGTTTGTTTAGATTTGCAGGAGATAATGCTGCCTGCTTCTTGTTTATCGTGTCACCTGAAAGTGAGAACAGGCATTCTCATAGCACTCTTGTAGCCGCCGTCGCAAGATATTTACGTGCCAGATGCACTAAAGATTCATATGTCCCTTCCTACTTCAACCACCATTCCAGGGGACATGCGTCCATGCTGATGATGGGTTCTGCTCGATTACAATCCAAAGGAAGGAGGACCGATGCATGTTCATTTTCATTATCTGAGTCAGATGCCACCAGCAGAAGGTTGGTTTACTTTTTTGGTGGTTCGGGTTCTGTAATTTCCACATCGGAGTTGCTCTTTTAAGACTTCTGAAAGCATGCTCCACACCTTGTCCCTCTCAGATTTTGGAAGACACTTCAGATTCTTAAACCTTGGGTGGAGTGCTGAGGCTATCTTTAGAAATCTCACATTGGTACATTCTTTGTGTTTTGTGAAATCTGCAGTGAAAGTGTTCTTAAAATGAACAACATGCTGGGTCATCGTCCGAGACTGCTACCCAACATGAAATATATGGCAGAATGCAGATTAAACAGAGCAGGGGACATACAATTCTCCCACAAGGAGTTCAGTCACAAATTTAATTAACAAATTATTTTTTTAACAAGCATCATCAGAATGGAAGCACGTCCTCTGGAATGGTGGCTGAAGCATGAAGTGGCATATGAATGTTTAGCATATCTGGCATGTAAATACCTTGCTATGCCAGCTACAAAAGTCCCATGCAAATACCTGTTCTCACTTTCTGGAGACATTGTAAATATGCTGCCCACTTCTTTATCACCTGTAAATGTAAACAAACTTGTTTGTCTTCGCAATTGGCTGAATAAAAAGTAGGACTGAGTGGACCCGTAGGCGCTGAAGTTTTTCATTGCTTTGTTTTTGAGTGTAGTTATGCAACAAAAAAATCTACATTTGTAAGTTTCACTTTCATGAGAAAGATTGCACTACAGTACTTTTATGAGGTAAATTGAAAAATACTATTTCTTTTGCTTATCATTTTTACAGTGCAAATATTTGTAATAAAAAGAATATACACTTTGATTTTAATTACAACACAGAATACAATATATATGAAAATGTAAAAAAAATCCAAAATATTTAATAAATTTCAAGTGGTATTCTATTGTTTAACAGTGCAATTAAAACTGTGATTAATCGCGATTAATTTTTTTGAGTTAACTGTGATTAATCAACAGCCCTAGTAATAAGTACCCCTGTGGCGAGTGGTTCCCAAATGATACTGAATGGACGGGAGCTTTAGAAATTTGAGTAACAGTAGCAAAATCTCCAGCCTCTTTCTTCGCAAGAAATATATTACTTTTTAACCGTTTACAAGGTGGTGTCTGGAATGTGCAAGTTCCAACAAAATTAACTTATGAATAAACATGAAGTATCGGGTCTGTTCCATCTACTACTGAATGCAAGGGTAGTTTGCTTTACTTCAGTGGAAGTAGGCGCAGGCCCATACCATAAAGAACATGGTTTTGGCTACAGCAAAGAATTAGGGCCTAATTCAAAGCCTACTGAAGTTAATGGAAAGACTTCCACTGATTTCATTGGGCTGCACGGGTTCAGTGGTGGTACTAGGTATAAGCAGACTCAGCAATTACTTAGGGCCCCAGGCCGCTCAAAGGGGTGGTGATTTAGTATTACCCCCAGAATACCATTCATCATCTTTAATGTGGATGTTTTAACAAGTGTGTTAGCATGCGCTGTGTTGATAGATTTTGGGTTATGTAAATGATGCAATTAGTAGTTTTAGGAAGCAGGTATGGGGGAACTTAAAATATTCCTGCTTAGGGCCCCCAATGAGCTAGCACCACCGTTGCATGGGTTCATGTGTGAGAATGGACACACAAAGTCCATAGGAAACTGTGAAAGAATGTGAGTCTTGAAACTTGCTTATGTAATCAGTTTTCCCGATGGAGAAAAAAATTATAACTTTTCTAGGATTCTATTCAAGTTAATGGAAAATGGTGTGCTCTAGCTCAGAACACCATTATTAACAAAGTCCCTATGATTTGCCGTGTAAGGTCAGTTTACCTTAAAATGGTGTCCTTTTATGATCACAATGTTTCTTATAAAGCTTTCGGATATCCAGCCTTACAAAATGGTGACATGGATTGGAGATAGTTAAACATTCTAAATTACTGATCGAAAGAGGAAAGAATTATTTACATGAATATATAAGGAACTAACAGGAGCAAGTCAGAAGATTAAGCCCAATCATTAGAAAGCTGATTGGTAGGAAGTATAAAGTCACAAATAAAGGTTATTGGGATTTCAGGATAAATTTAAGGAATAAGTGTAACCGCAGAAATACCATAGCAACACCATGGCAACTAACTGATGTAAATGCTAATAATAATGAGGTAAATAAGTAAGTAACCAATTAACAGTGTGACTCTCAAAGATATGGCGTGCAGAAGCTCAGATAAGGAAAAAGGCACTGAGACACACATTTATATGTATGAAATCAAGGGGCATCAGTGTAACCTACTGTAAAGATAATCCCTAGTAGGGAAAGGTTTGATTGATGTAATGAAGACCACCTACAGATGGTAAAGTATCTTCACAAGGGATGATGTAAGTAAGATCATTCAACAAATGTGTAGAAAATGTAAGAAATCCAAATATTACACTGAAATGTGCAGAGAAAGAAGGAAAGTATATGCATTAAATGCAAGATTTCTCAAGTGAAGAGGAAGAGCTGTTCTTAAGCAGAGTAATAGAGGAGGCTGAACACTCAAGACTGGCGAATGAAAATGTATGCAAATAGCACTTATGTGACACATAAAATAGACACTGGGGCACAAATAAATGTAATAGTAAAAATGAAATAGAGAGATGTAATGAGCACATAAAAGTGGAAGAGTCAAAAGTATCCGTGAAAAACTTAATGGAGGAACAATGTCAGTGTTGGGAGAATACTCACTGACTCTTAAATATAAAGGGAAAATGATAAAACAAGAGTTTGTGGTGGTATATAGAGGAAACCAACCAGTCTTGGGCCAGAGCACATGTGAGATTTTGGTCTAATTAAGTGGATGTATGCTAGAGAGAGACAGAAAGACAACTTAGGACCAGATAAGAAAGCATCATAAAAGGAACAGTCATAAGAGTGGAACGCCTGATGGCTGCATAGAAACTTTTTAAAAACACCATAAGAGAGGCTCAAACTATGTCTACTCCAAATAAACAAAAGACAGTAGAAGGACAAAAAAATGCCACCATGGCTAAACAACAGAGTTAAATAGATGGTTAGAGACAAAGACATCTTTTAAAAATTGGAAGTCAAATTCTACTGAGGAAAATAGAAAGGAACATAAACTCTGGCAAATCAAGTGTAAAACTATAATTAAGCAGACCAAAAAAGAATTTGAAGAGCAGCTAGCAAAAGATGAAAAAAAACCAACATTTTTTTTGAAGTACAGCAGAATCAGGAAGCCTGCCAACCAATCAGTGAGGCCACTGGACAATCAAGGTGCTAAAGGGGCACTCAAGGAAGACAAGACCATTATGGGGAAGCTAAATGTATTCGTTGCATCAGTCTTCCCTGCAGAGGATGTGAGGGAGACTCCCACATCTGAGCCATTCTTTTTAGGTGACAAATCTGAGGGCTTCTCCCAGACTGAGTATCAATAAGGGAGATTTGGGAACAAATTGATAAATGAAACAGTAATAAGTCACCAGATGGCATTCACCCAAGAGTTCTGAAGGAACTCAAATAAAAAATTTCAGAACTACTAACTGTGGTATGTAACCTATCACTTAAATCAACTTCTGTACCAGATGACTGGAGGATAGCTAATGTAATGCCTATTTTAAAAACAGGCTCCAGAGGTGATCCTTGCAATTACAGGCAAATAAGCCTAACTTCAGTACCAGGCAACTTTGTTGAAACTATATTAAAAATAGAATTATCAGACACATAGATGAACACGATATGTTGGAGAAGAGTCAACACGGTTTCTGCAAAGGGAAATTGTGCCTCCAAGTACAGATTCTTGGGGGACCACACTATTTACCTCTTCTCATTCCTACCCTTCACTTCCTGTCTTTTAAGCAGTTATTGATAAGAGGACTATAAGAGGACTTTCCCTCTTACCCCATGACTGCTTACTTTGATTAAGAACCTTTGGTGTGGAACCTTGTCAAAGGCTTTCTGAAAGTCCAAGCACGCTGGATCACCCATGTCCTGTTGTGACCCCCTCAAGGAATTCTAATAGATTTGTGGTTTTAAAGAGGCTCAAGGCCTTCTCCTAAGCAACAAAATGGACAGGACTTCTGGTTAACAGAGAGCCCCAGGCCTTAGGGAAGGGTTGGAAAGACTTGGCCTACTGAGGTCCTGTCATAAATATAAAGGGAAGGGTAAACCCCTTTGAAATCCCTCCTGGCCAGGGGAAAGCTCCTTTCACCTGTAAAGGGTTAAGAAGCTAAAGGTAACCTCGCTGGCACCTGACCAAAATGACCAATGAGGAGACAAGATACTTTCAAAAGCTGGGAGGAGGGAGAGAAACAAAGGGTCTGTGTCTGTCTGTATGCTGGGTCTTGGCTGGGGATAGACCAGGAATGGAGTCTTAGAACTTTTAGTAAGTAATCTAGCTAGGTATGTGTTAGATTATGATTTCTTTAAATGGCTGAGAAAAGAATTGTGCTGAATAGAATAACTATTTCTGTCTGTGTATCTTTTTTGTAACTTAAGGTTTTGCCTAGAGGGGTTCTCTATGTTTTTGAATCTAATTACCCTGTAAGATATCTACCATCCTGATTTTACAGGGGGGATTTCTTTATTTCTATTAACTTCTATTTTTTATTAAAAGTCTTCTTGTAAAAAACTGAATGCTTTTTCATTGTTCTCAGATCCAAGGGTTTGGGTCTGTGGTCACCTATGCAAATTGGTGAGGCTTTTTATCCAACATTTCCCAGGAAAGGGGGGGTGCAAGTGTTGGGAGGATTGTTCATTGTTCTTAAGATCCAAGGGTCTGGGTCTGTAGTCACCTAGGCAAATTGATGAGGCTTTTTACCAAACCTTGTCCAGGAAGTGGGGTGCAAGGTTTTGGGAAGTATTTTGGGGGGAAGGATGCGTCCAAACAGCTCTTCCCCAGTAACCAGTATTAGTTTGGTGGTGGTAGAGGCCAGTCCAAGGACAACGGGTGGAATATTTTGTACCTTGGGGAAGTTTTGACCTAAGCTGGTAAAGATAAGCTTAGGAGGTTTTTCATGCAGGTCCCCACATCTGTACCCTAGAGTTCAGAGTGGGGGAGGAACCTTGACAGGTCCTATAAGACTAGGTGCTAGTTTTGAGTTGAAGCTGCTACGAACTTGTGACCATAGAGGAGACCCTTTTGTGGCATTTTGAAGGACTGCTCCTGCCAAACCCATGTTAGAGTTGGGATGATCTCTGACGAGCTTATTAACATGCATATTTTTATTGTTTTTAATGTTTTTTTTCTGTAGTGCTTTTACATTAAGAATAAAATAGGCTTGCATAGGAAGTGCTGTGGCAAATGCACTGTTAACCATCTCCGAGGAGAAAGGTAAAGCAGGTCTGCTTATGGTTTCTGACTTTGTTGGTGAATTCACAGTGTTTCCGGGTTGCACAGCTCCTGGATCATACCCTGGTCAGGAGACTTGTGTCTTCACTCAAGAGGTGATGGTCAGGGGATCCAGAAGCCTGAAACCGGATTGCTAGACTACAGAGGGGGAGTACAGTGCCCTGAACTGTAACATAAAAGCATGACCATTATATTGGTATATGATTTCTGTTTATCTTAAATTCATGTCCAACATGAAAATACCTGCTTGTTTTTATATTGTGAATAATAAAATGTAATGAACACACAGAGATTTTTCGTATAGATTTTTAGCTTTAATTTTTCAAACACTTTTCATTAATGATGTTTTGAGACTCTCTAGTGCAATTCACTGCTAGATAAGGAAGAGCCATCTTCTCTAGCTTTGCATGTCAGAGGGGTTGCTTGGATGTAACTGAGAGCAGAATTCAACCCGTAATTTTATGTTCGTGGGAGTTTATTTTTGGTTTGTGTAAAACATGCAAAACAAACCTACAAAGATGGCATGAGTCTTGCAAAACAATGTAGTGTGTTGTTTTTCAGATGTTTATTAATGATGAAAGAAATCTTATTTTGGCATTACTTAAATTCCATTATATTGTTGTTTCAAGTTCCCGATGTACATTTGGTAACATTCTTGGATGTTCTTGTGGTATTCTTTGTTTTTTAATCACCCAGGAGAGAAAATCCTGTCTGTGAAAAGAGGCTGATAATATATTGGGTAGATTCAAATGAGGAAAACTTATGGACCTTGATCATGCATTTTTATGTTAGTAAATATTTTTTCTGTTAATTCATCCTACTAAATGTTACAAGGGCAGCACAGAAATTCCTTACATTCCATATCCTGGATAAGGTCCATGTAGCCTAGAAGTCATATAAAAGCAACTATTGTGAAACTTTCCCTTTATTGTCCTATTTATAGCCACAAATTAAAATCAGTAAGGAAGTTACCCAAACATTTTTCAGATTATTAGCATTGTTTGGTCACAAAGAACTTTTCCCCAGACAAAGAAATATGAATCATATTATCACATAAATTAAACATTTGATATTTTCAGAAAATTGAGTTTAGTGGGCATGAAGTAGAGAGAAACTTTACATAGTTGTTGCCCACATCTTAGAGCTAAGAAACATCAAATTATATCCACCCAAATTGTTGTATTTTAACTTCAAGTAAAGAAACATTTGCTGTCTGTACATTTTATTTGTTTCTTTCATATCAGGCAAACTATAAAATTTCCAGTCCTGATATTCAGCTCCTGTTCTCCATTTATGCATGTGCATATACATGCATCCACATTTTGCAGATGCAATCACCTCCAGGCACCCTTGAAAAATTCTAACATCTGGCCAAATGATTTTTATGGGTACAAATTGAAATTCCATGACTGAGATTTTCAAAGTTTCCTAAGTAATTTGGAGGTCCAATTAAAATCCCATCCAAACCTCTCAGACTTCTTTGAAAATCTCAGATGAATGAAGGTGTTAAAATTTTAAAGTGTGTATGCTGCAAATGGGTGCATGTGCAAATATGAGTATTTTTATGGATGTGGAAGGTGAGTCCAGATGAAGATTTGGCCCAATAAGGCCATGTTCTGCTGAATATTGTATTATTATTATTTGCATAACATTTGCAAAAACATCAGCAAGAAACCTATATGAATTGTACAAAGGATTTTAATCCAAATAGCTCTGTGGTAGGCATACGTGTTACTGTGTGTTTGTGTGTGTTTCAGTATCTGCTCCTATTGCTCCTTTCCTACCAAAACCCACAAGAGAAACAATTCAAAGATAGCTATTTGTTCCGTGACTAAACATGTTCTATGTAAATGAATTTTACATATTTCTTATGCCTCTAAACAAAGGTAAGTCACAAGCATTTCAAAGCAAAGTGAAAATGTAAGAGATGAAATAAGATCTCGATGTTTTCAGATCAAGATTGGATGCCTTTTTGGAAAATATGGTTGTCAAGTTACTGAGCTCAATATAGGAGTAATGGGGTGAAATTCTATGGCCTGTGTTATACATGAGGTCAGATAAGATAATCTAATGATGCCTTTGGCCTTAAACTATGAATCTATAAATATGAAACATGAAATGAAGTTTTTTGCATTATAAAATCAGGATAAAATATTTTCATCTCTTTTGCTCAGCACTAACTGTGATAGCATTCAAGAAATACCTGCAAGAGATATTACTGTACTTGTAGAAACTATCATTGTGAGGTAGTTTTCAGATGGCAAATAAAGCATCATTTCTATAACTACTACTTGTTGAAGAAGATGTCAAAAGCATGGTGGTATCCACATTGTATAAAAGGTCATAACAATATTTACCAAATGTGTGCATCCAAAGTACCAGATTTTTCATTCTTGTAAAAGTTGCTTTGTAGTTTAGAGAGCAGTAATCTTATAATAGTACACAGAATAACCAAAAAGTGTGTATGTATGTGAGGGGGAGGGATGGCAGAGCACACGGGGCAGAATTTGACCCAAGATATTTTGGTCTGTAAGTCTCTTTCAGGCTATATACCTTGTTTATACATGAGAGCTCTTTGACTGCTGTGCTAATCATGGAATGTTTATGAATTCTTAGTGTAGAACACTCATACTTGCAAGGTCTCTAGTTTTAAAACATATTTGTGATTCCTTAGAGTTTTCTAGCGTCATGTGTCCACAGTAACAATGCGTTCCAAAGACGGTTGTCTCCCAGTATTATGTCACCAGCATGATTGGAATATTGAGCTATGGTTAATGTGATAGAGATGCCATGATTTCTTTAGATATCTTACATGCTGAATGTAAACAATTCTAATAAATAGTTGGGTTTGAAGGTCTCTGTGTGAAAAATCATTGTCATCACTCCACCTAAGTCTGTTATAATGAGAATTGGTAATGGAATCATGACATTTGAAATGTATAGAATTTTATCAAAGTCATGAGTAGGTGTTTCTTTCATTATTGTTAAGAATAGCAACAATGGTTCTCTGTATCAGAAAAAAAGTAACAAAATACAAGCTCTGTGACAGGGCAATGGAAAGCTAACCTCAGGGAGAACCCACAGAGGAGCATGCACAAGAACAAAACCAGCTTTGAATTCAGAGGGTGTTCCATTTCTGTTACCATTACTCACCAACCAAAAAGTGGATGTGTGGGACTGCAGATGTTCCTCAACATTCCTCATTCCTGGAGAACAGACCTTCATGCACTGGAGTAATGGCTTGAAAAAGCATTCCAGGATCTGAACCTAAGGAACATCACCATCCTCCATAGTGTCATACAGTTTAAGGCCAGAAGGGACAGTTAGATTATCTAATCTGAGCTCCTGAATATACTATTCAATTATTGAATAGCATTGGGCCTGCTTCTGATCCTTGCGGAACCACACTAGAAAAACCACATTCAGATATGATCCCCCATTGACAACTACTTTCTGAGATCTATCAGTTAGCCAGTGCTTAATGAAATTAATATTGGCTGAATTGAGATTGTATAGTGCTAATTTTTTTTTGTAATCAGAATGTCATGAGGTACTATATCAAATGCCTTATAAATGTCTAAATATATTACATCTGTGTAGTTACCTTTATCAACTAAGCTTTTAATCTTGTCAAAGAATGTAATCAGATTTGTTTGACAAGCCCTATTTTCTATAAAACCATGGTTAGTGGCATTAATTATATTCCTGTCCTTTAATTCTTTACCAGATGAATCCCATATCAGCTTTTTCCGTTATTGCCTTATAGTATATTAGACTGTCCTTTTATGGGCCTTAAAATAGAATTAAACCCACAAAGTGTAGTAATTTTTTGTTCCTTATATACCTCAAAGGAGCCCAGGAGGGTGAGGGGGTTTTCTTAAATTATTCCCCCTTGCTTCATAGTTGAAAATTAAAAAAGAGTCACTGGGGAAAAATCAGAATATATATTCAATATTTAACTTTGTTTTTAAGGGAAATTTTAAAGGCTTTTAAATTATATTTTAAAATTGGGATTTTGTCTGCTTTGGGATGTTTGATGCTGCCCTTGCTGCAGTCATTTTTGGATGTTCTACAAAGGAATTATGAAGGCCTCCAGGCCAGGATGTAAAACAACTGGATCAGAGTTCAAATCAGGTCATATCCAAGCCATCCATCTGTGTTATTTAAAAAAGATTAAAAATGTCTGTGGTGTATGCAGTGCATTTTAACAATTAAGTAAACAGCTTTTCAATTCTTCTTTAGATGTTAGCTACATAAAATCTTTGTCCCAAAGATACTGTACTAATTCTGGTTAATCAGATTACCTGCTAATCCACGTTTAACATGTATGTTGCCAGATAGCTTCTTTTTCTTCTGTAGCCTAATCACAGGCATAAAACAGCTTGGCTTATTGTACAGACTACGCAGTCTGCTGCTGATTTACAATACCCATTGCCCAGTGAATGTCTGTGTCATAATTTACTCCTTTAATTTGCTCAAAACCTTTATTGTGAAATAGGCATGGATTTACTTTTGTTTATTTTCAGTTTTCTGGTATCATTTACCACATTCCCCAAGGTTGGTTAGTCCGAAGAGGTATTGTTGGAAAGGAAGTGATCCTGGGAATAAACACTGTTTCTTTAATGTCCTGGGAGCACAAGAATGGGCAGGGTAAGACTCCTCTTTCTTGATTAATTGAGGATGACCCAGGAGAAAGGGGACTAGCATATAGGCTGCCACTTCGCTCATAGCAGGGCATATACCATCAGAAGAAGATTTGCTTGCTGAACCCTCCTAGTTTCAGGGTGAAAAGACTAATTGTAGAAAAAGGGTCAGCTGGCGGGGAACCTGGCTGAGGCTTTACAGCCGCTTCTAATTATAAGCCACCTCTAGGAGAAGGGCTGGGGACTCCAGGTTAAAGAGAGAGAGAGGGAGACTAAGGTATATCCTGCTCTGGGAGGAGAGTTTGGGACTCCCAGCTTGAGGTGGGACAAAGAGACACTGTTTAAAATACAACCCCAGTTCCAGGAAAGGGGCTGAAGGGATGTCCTGAACAGGGGCAAGAAGCCAACTAGGACTCTTTATATGGACCCACTGTGGGTGTGAACTGGGCAACTAATGAAGTAAGTTACACTGTGTAGAAAGACTTAGTATATCAGACCCTATGAAAGACATACATATTTTGAACCAACCTAATTTGGATAAGTGATTGAAAGAACCCAAGAGGACATTGAGTGCAACACACACCAAAAGGGGCCAGAAGGGGGCCTGCTGGGCCATGACAATACATATCCAAATTCCTCACATGAATGAGCTGCTCATCTTAAAATTGCATATATTATGGATGCCTCTTCCTCCTCACTTTGTTTTTCCAGATTGGGAAAAGACAAATAGTTGGAGGAGAGATGTTTGGATTTTCTACTTGGTGTATCAGACACTTATGGGATTGGAGAGGAAATCTTTATTACAAAAAGTGAACTCATCTGTTACTTTGATTTCTTGTAAGTGGTCTAGAGAGTTCAGATTACTTTTTTCTGTTCCAATCCATCAGCTGAACTACAACTTCAGAGAACAATTTTCATTTTTTAAAATATTTTGGTTTGTAGCTCAGTAGCAGACCTGTGGTTATACAGCATTAGGACTCTGCTTACACAGTAGTAAGGTGTGTGTAAACACTTATCACCATGTAAACTGTCCAATCTTGAGAATGGCTAGTCGGGTGCAGAAACCAGGTATAATGGATATAGAACCATAGGAATATAGGCCTAGAAGGGTTCTTGAAGACCAGTCCAAGCCCCTGAGCTGAGGCAGGACCAAGTAAACCTAGACCATTCCTGACTGAAGTTTGTCCAACCTGTTGTTAAAAATTATTTACCATTGCTTTACTGGAACAATGTGTGGAGCTATTCAAAGATGTGGGTAACTCGTGGACTTCTGGCTGTGTCTGCTGGGAGTATTGTAATAGAGGTGCATGACCCCTTGGAGATTCTCCCTGTAAAACGTTTGCACTTCTGGACTTCAGAGAGGCAGTGACTTATGCAATATCTTCCAGTACCCAAGTAGGATGCAGTCATAGACTCTGCCTTTGAGGGTAGGTCTACATGAGGAGACAGACGTGCTAGCTCTGCTCCAGTTAATGTTGTAAAAATATCAGTGCAGCCAGGACTAGCAAGGGTGGGGGCTTGGGCTTGCCACCCAGGTACATACCCAGTGGGTCCAGCTGAGTTTGTATGCAGGCAGCTAGGCTAAGCTGTTGTCCATGATACCACCAACTGTACTGCTATTTTTAGAGCATTAGCTCGAGCAGAGCTAGTGCTAGTCTGTATACCCACGCTGGGAAGCACAGTCCCAGCTGCAGCATAGACATGCCCTGAGAACGCTCCTTTGGGGTGGGGACGGTGATGTCTTTTGTATTTGGACAGTATCTAGCATGTGGTTGGTACTAGAAAAATAAAAATAAATAATAATGAGAGACGGGGAAAGTTACGTGGATAAGTAGCATGCAAGTGAGCCTTGCAGAATTCTATTTTCCCACCTGCCTGGAGCAAAGTCAATTTAATTTTAGGACAGCTAAGTAAGATTACTATCTTCTTCATCGTCATCATCATCATGCTCAGAATGGGTGAGTAGATTTTTTGTGTCAGTGCTGGTAAAGTTTGATAACAATTTTGCAAGATGTCTTATCAGACCATCGTGAGGAGATATTGAATGTATTCATTAATGACATGGATGATGAAATGGAAAGTACACTTATGAAATTTGAGAATGACACCAAGCTGGGAAGGGTTGCAAGTATTTTGGAGGAAAAGATTAGAATTCTATATGATCATGATCAACTGGACATCTGGTCTGAAATCAGTAAGATGAAATTCAGAAAACACAAGTGCAAAGTACTGCTCTTAAGAAGGAAAAATCAAATGCATAAATACAAAATGGAAAGCACTGTCTAGGCAGTAGTACTCCAGGAAAGGCTCTGGAGGATTTAGTTGAGCACAAATTGAATATATGTCAAGAGTGTGACGCTGTTGAGAAAAAGGCAAATGTCATGCTGGGAATGCATTAATAGGAGCATTGTATGTAAGACATGGGAGATCATTATTCTGCTCTGGGTACTATTGGACTTCTCTACTGGTTGCTGGTACAGCTGGAGTTCTGTATCCAGTTTTGGCACCACACTTTGAGAAAGATATGAACACATTGGAGTGAGCCCAGGAGAAAGCAACAGAAATAGAAGTTTTGGAAAACATCACCTATGAAGAAAGGTTGAAAGAACTGGGCATGTTTAGTCTAGAGAAGACAGAGGGGGAGCATAAGTCTTCAGATATGTAAATGGTTGTCACAAAGATAGGGTGACCATATTTTCCCAAAGGGAAAACGGGACACCACATGCGCCATCCCAAAACCCGCCTCTACCCCCCACCCATGGGACCGGCCCAAGCCCCCCTGTTACCTGCCTGCCTGGGGCTGGCCCGAGGCCTACCTCTACCCCCTGCATGCAGGGCCAGCACAAGACCTCCATCACTGGCCCGGCCCAAGCTGCTCTCCCAAGCCCTCCGTCCCATGCACAGCTCGTGTTGCTGCTTGCCCTCCCTCCCTTCTGCACAGGGACGTGCTGGCCAGAGCTTCCCACTGCTCCCATTGGCCAGGAATGGCGAACCACGGCTACTGGGAGCTGCTGGGGGCCATGCCTGAGTACGGTCAATGTAAACAAAATGTCTCGTGGCCTACCAGCAGATTACCCTGATGGGCCGTGTGCTGAAGGTTGCTGACACCTGGTCTGAGGTATACTTCAATCTTGTCTCAATGTGGGGGGGACAAGACTGCATGACCTTTTGAGGCCACTTCCAGCTATATATTTCTATAATTCACCTACTTTGATTTAACAATGATGTCAGATACGTTTATTTTAACCAGCCTTCTGTTTATCTAGGGTTTTATAGTATTCCCATTACTATAACATCTGAGCACCTATAGTGGGTGGATTCTGTCACCTTATCGGCTTTTTCTTTTCGTTTTGCATTCAAAAAATTCTGTTGTAGTGTGAAATTTTCCTTATAAGCTTCTTTTTATGCACAGTTAAATACCTATTTGATACCTATTTGGGGATCTGATCCATCCCCCTTTGAAGTCAGTAGAAAGATTCGGAAGGATATGGCCAAAATGAAATAATGTAGCAAGACAAGCATCTAACAAGATAGTGTGTAAAATAAAGCAGGCTCAGTCCTTCTTTAATTTACACATTTCTGCACCTTTTTCTACTTGGTGTTTAAACTTCCATAACATCAGCCTTATATTGCATTGAGATTTGTGTGGGTGGATCATTTTAGTAGTCTAAGTGAAGCTGAGGCCCTGTCTTCATTTAAGGAGATCCACGCCAGTGTATAACACAGGGATCGGCAACCTTTGGCACTCAGCCCACCAGGGCAAGCCCCCTGGAGGGCCAGACCAGTTTGTTTACCTGCCGCGTCCACAGGTTAGGCCGATTGCAGCCCCCACTGGCCGTGGTTCGCTGCTCCAGGCCAATGGGGGCTGTGGGAAGTGTCGTGGACCGAGGGATGTGCTGGCTGCTGCTTCCTGCAGCCCTATTGGCCTGGAGCGGCAAACCGCGGCCAGTGGAAGCTGAGATCGGCCGAACCTGTGGACGTGGCCGGTAAACAAATCCACCTGGCTCGCCTGGGGGCTTACCCTGGTGAGCCGTGTGCCAAAGGTTGCCGATCCCTGTGATACAGCATCTGACCTTTCTGCCATATATGTCCCTGGGTGAGGGAATCCTAATTATTGACCTGAATAGAATATTCAGGACTGGTTGCTAATAACAATATGTTGGCTTCTTTTATCATCTCTTTCTCACCTATGTGCCATACTTATGTATCACCTTTATAGAAGAATATATTTAAAAAAACAAAAAAAAAGCATTGCCTTGAAACATTTTAAATATCAGGAAATCAAACTGAACAATCAGGAAAAAGGAAAGGAAAAAACAAACATGCCCTCTCCCCCAAAAGCCTTGCCTTTCAAAGCTATCCAACCTGGCTTTAAAATCCATAAAAGGATTGTTCTTTAAGCCTATTGTTTAAAAGTCTACTGCATCAGTAAGAGCAGTCATAATATAGGTTTTGTCTCTGTTACTGATCTCAGTTGTTTACAAACAAGATTATTGAAAGGGTTAAGTTGTGTGTGGTCAGCCATGCATATAAAATTTGGAGTGAGAGGAAACAAGTGGATTTGAGGTTGTTCTCCTTCAATTTATTCAAGGTTCACTGAGCACGAAAGTGAATTGTTATGATCACTTCCTTTGAAAAGAGCAGTTGACAGGACCCATCAGGGAACTGCCGGAAACCTCAAGAGTTTTAAGCATGACAGCAAAGGTCCACTGTAAAATTGCTGTAACAGCATACTCATTAAAATAAAAGGAAATTTTGCCTGATATTTACAGTTTTCACTATGTAGATGAAAGTTTTGTATCTGATTTCCAAAGAATTTACACCTAGGAGCCAAGAATGTAGCCTGTCAAGTAATAAAAAGTAGTTGTAATGTTTATCTGTGAAAGTGGAAAGGTTGTTCAAAGGTTAGATATAAGCCGCCTCCCCTTACCAAAGCTGTTTTTTTTTTGTCTATATCTTTGATGTGCTTTCATATTGTAAGGGCTAAAAAGACTTGAATTAGGTTTGAAATAATTTTAAAGGAGCTTTTCAGGGAGCTGTCTCACTACCTGAAAAGCACATTTTCATGTGTGTTCTTTCAAGGTAAAGACTTAAGTGTGTACACAGATGGAGCATAATCAGTTGTGCTCAATAGTGTTCATTTATATAATAGGGAAGAATGATTCCCCCAATTACAGGGTAAAATTCTATGGAATGTGTTATGCAGGAGGTCAGACTAGGTGATCAGAGTGGTTCCTTTTGGTCTTAAAATCTTGAGTTTTGTACTATTCAGTGATCACAGCTCAGCTCAATATATTACATACCAAGATAACCAAGCACATGACATTTTATAGGTTTTATCACAAACCGTAAAACATTTAACAAACAAAATAACGCATAAGTAATCACATGTAAATTTCTTAAAAGGAAACAATTAGTCAGTAAATATTAATTTTAGTTTAATTTAAAATAAGTAGTAACCTTCTATGGCTATAAAAGTATCTTAATGTGCAGTGTGCAGACAGGTTTTTCTCACAGTCGGGAATCTAATTATAACAGTGTTATTTTTTTAGGTCTTAGTTGAATAAAAGCTTCAGGTAGATGGGTGTTTTTAGATGTTTGTGGGGATGTGTTTCTGGCTGTGATTATGTCAGAATTAGCTTGTTCCTGGGTTCTGATTTTGTAAGTTGCCCAGCATGATTCTGTGGTAGAGAAGGTGGTCAGCTAGTTAGACTCTTCTCTCTCTGACCTCTATGTTGGTGCTCTACCTTACTTTACCTCTGATCTGGTGTATCATCTCTCCTTGCTTCCTTCTTGGGTTGGGTCAGGCATGTCATGTGAGAATCCTCTATCAGTCCCCTTTTCCTCCTTTTGGGATGTCACCATTTATAATCTCCAGGGCTGTTTTCTTGTTGTCTCTATTTTATGGCATTAGCAGTTCTCAGAATTAGCTGCCTGAGCCTTCAAAGAAATGTTAGCAATAACTGGCTGTCTTGTTGTTGCTTCACTCTTTACCTTTCTTTGCCTTTCACGCTACAGAAACCAAACAGAGGAAAAAGCAACAATCCATTATAGTGTGGAAAGAGGGCACATTACAAGTACTGAAGTGAGTCCAAAGGTGTTTTGAGGAAGACTTCGTTGGAGTAACATGGACACTGAGGGGACAGAAAAAGGTGAAAGTTATATCCACCTGCATTCCTTCTAGACTGAGACACACCTCTGAATTTTTCTGTGTCTGTATGAAATTATTTATAATTTCTCCAAAATACAGATTCTTAGCAATCTTTTCCCATTTCTAAGTCGTGCACATGAGTTGTAAGATTAGGACTTTCCACTTCAATTCAGCAGTTGGCAGACCTTATTTTTCACAAGCTTCACTTTAGCTTAGTGTCACCCCAGGTCCCTTCTAACAATGATCCCTGTTGGAAATAAAATGAGTATAAACCCATCTTTTTTTTTTCTTCTGAGTGTGTGTGAAAGCACAGAACATTCTTCTCTGCCTCACACTATCATTCATGAGCAGGCAAGGCACTGAAATAGACAATAATTACTTTTTCTGATAAGAAGAATGGAGAAAGGAGAAATAGCAAGGGGTTGTGAAGGGCAGAGCAGAGGTGGGGAGTGGTCATCCTGAGAGCTGCTGCAATGTTAAAGTATTTGCATCTTTGTTTTAAAAGGACTGATATTATTTAGGGTCAGGAGAATATTTTCAAAATATGTATTTGAAAGGAATGAGTTAGACATCAGGCAACCAATACTGGCCGCTTCTCGGGAGTAGCATTTCAGTGTAAACATACAGGAGCCTGCCACCCAGAATGGTGTAAAAGGGCCAAGCAACCACGGTAAACAAAGTGAGCCAAGATTAAGATAGGTAGGTAGATTGCTGTAAGATGTTTGAGGCCTAGGCTGTACAATTTGGTCTCATTTACAAGGGATATGGTTGACTGAAAAGTTCACATACTTGTCTGAATTTTTTACTTACTATTTTTACAAATGATACCAGGGGAGGATTAGAACTCAATAACAGAGAAAATATTTTGTATATTTAATTTGTGCAGGTGACAGCTCTCTGTGTATACTGAATACTAACCTGACTCTTGTCTTCACGCCAAAATCTCTAGCTCAAGTTAGTGTCATGTTAAGCTTGAGTTAGCTGGCCCATCTTGGGGTCTGGGGTGAAGCTGGAGTGCTGCTAAAGCTCAAGCTTGTAATGCAGTGGGGAAGCAGCAGCTAAAGTTACAATAACTTGTCAGCTGCTGATCCAAACAGATCCTGTCATTTGAGTGTTGTGTTGCAGTGTGGCCATGCTCACTCCACTTGGTTAGCTCGAGTGGAGTAACTCAAGTGTACTACCTCGGGCTAATTGTTGCCATGAAGACAAGCCCTCAGTCATTTTCCATTGTTTGTTTCTGAATTTCACACAGCAACAAAGGTGTGACGCCATTTTTTAAAATGAGATAAATGTTGCTGTTTGCAAAACCACAAAAAATTGCAGGGGATTCAGGGACAGATGTTGACACTACTTTTAACTAATTTTATGATGTTGACTAGACAATAGCCTTTCAATTTTGGTTATAAGCTGGGGACGCATCACTTGGAAGTAACAGAGGAGGAGAAAGACCTTGGAGTATTGGTTGATCACAGGATGACTAGGAGCCGCCAATGTGATATGGCTGTGAAAAAAGCTAATGCGGTCTTGGGATGAATCAGGCAAGGTCTTTCCAGTAGAGATAAGGAGGTGTTAGTTCCGTTATACAAAGCACTGGTGAGACCTCATCTGGAATACTGTGTGCAGTTCTGGTCTCCCATGTTTAAGAAGGATGAATTCAAACTGGAACAGGTACAAAGAAGGGCTACTAGGATAATCCAAGGAATGGAAAACCTGTCTTATGAAAGGAGACTCAAAGAGCTTGGCTTGTATAGCCTAACCAAAAGAAGGTTGAGGGGAGATATGATTGCTCTCTATAAATATATCAGAGGAATAAATACTAGGGAGGGAGAGGAATTATGTAAGCTCAGTACCAATGTGGATACAAGAACAAATGGATATAAACTGGCCACCAGGAAGTTTAGACTAGAAATTAGATGAAGGTTTCTAACCATCAAAGGAGTGAAGTTCTGGAACAGCCTTCCAAGGGGAGCAGTGGGGGAAAAGACATATCTGACTTCAAGACTAAGCTTGATAAGTTTATGGAGGGGATGGTACAATGGGATAGCCTAATTTTGGCAATGAATTGATCTTTGACTATTAGCGGTAAATTTGCCCAATGGCCTGTGATGGGATATTAGATGGGGTGGGATCTGAGTTACTACTGAGAATTCTTTCCTGGGTGTCTGGCTGGTGAGTCTTGCCCACATGCTCAGGGTTTAGCTGATTGCCATATTTGGGGTCGGAAAGGAATTTTCTTCCAGGGCAGATTGGCAGAGGCCCTGGGGTTTTTTCGCCTTCCTCTGCAGCGTGGGGCACGAGTCACTTGCTGGTGGTTTCTCTGCACCTTGAAGTCTTTATACCATGATTTGAGGACTTCAATAGCTCAGACATAGGTTAGGGGTTTGTTACAGAAGTGGGTGGGTGAGATTCTGTGGCCTGCGTTGTGCAGGAGGTCAGACTAGACGATCATAATGGTATCTTCTGACCTTAAAGTCTATGATTCTGTGACTAGCAGATGGTAGTGGTCCACTCTTTGGATGGACGCTGCTATCAGCAATAGCACCTGCTGTGCAATTTCTTGCCTTCAATTAATTTATTGCTTAAAATATGATAAGTAGTCCTTCAGATGTGAGAGGGCATTCCTGTCTCTAAATTGAAACCTAAGAACCAGCATGGCTGCTTTATAAGAGAAGCTAATATTATCTTTGTAAATTTTTAGACTGATACTCTTTTTGGTGATTTTAATTACCAAATTTGATTTTTCCCCTTTTATTTCATAATCTCTAATGTCAGAGTCTAGCTGAGTGCAAATATAGAAATCGATCGTCAGTCAGCCACCGTTATAGTAGGCTATAAATAAACCCTACAATGAATGTTATCTAGGGAAAATTAATCCCTTTGCTCAGAAGGAAGTAAGAAATAAAGAAAGATGTCAAAGTATCAAGCAGGCATTGGATTGGGATTAGGTTTTGTGAACTAAGTGATATCGTATCCTTATTGATATGAAGTGTGAGATGCCTTCATGATCTAAATGAAACTATGTAATAACCCATCTTAATTGGTTTCACATGCTTATATTTTCTTAGTTATTAATAGAACATATTACATTTATAAGAACCAATGTCCTAAGGTATCTGGATTCTAGAACAAAAATATCTAAAAATTAAAATAAACAAAAATAGAACAGTTAAATCCTTTCGAACTGTAACATTTCAGTAAATTAATAGATGTTCTGGTAGCGTGAACTTCTCAAAATAGATCTAACCAGAGTTCATACAGCATTCTGTACTTCATATCCTGTAATGTCGCTGTGCAATGTTGAATAGCCATAGCCTTTCAAGGCTGAGTATAGTAATATCTAGGTTTAGTTGTTAAGACTGGGATTTTCAGAGGAAATGAAGGCAATTAGATGCCCAAGCCCCATTGAATTTCCATGGGAGTTCAGTAAGAAACTTCCTTAGGGTCCTTTGAAAATTCCAGCATACAAGTTTTGCAATCCTTTGGATAAAGGATGCCATATAAATGTAAGCTATATGGTTGTGTGTGTTTTAAATAAATCTTCTATACAGAATTAAACTTTTCTTATGGATGTGAGACTACAGATGCAGCAAGGGTTTAAGTGGTGTGCTTTGGTTCAATTTTTCACTCAAGTAAAGCAATTTTCTCTCTTAACTGGAAGAAATCAAGAAAAATCTTTATAATTATTTCTATTTCTCTCTCTCTCTCTGTTTCTTACTCCCTGTGCATGGACATAAGACCATACCAAATATTTACTCACCGATGGGGACTTGGTTCTTGTGCATGCCATTTTAAACTGAGCAGACAGCATTGGGCACACACTGTAAACTACGTTAGTCTTGCTCTTTGAATTATTTATAATTCTGGTGGTCATGAAAGGAAGTGAGACCCATTAAATGGTTCAACAACTGTATTTTATTTAAGTGCATCAGCAAGAAGAGTTCATTCTTTCTTGTACTTCCCATTCCCTAGTTATCTGTCTTTCTTCTGGATGTCCTTGATCTGTAAAGGGCCCGTGCTGTATTACTGAAATTGTATTTTAAATAGGGATGGATTGGTGAATAAAAACTGACCTGCACACTCACCCAAATCCCAAACCAAACCTGTCAGATGATCACTTTGACCTCCAAGGCTGGATAACAGCAATTCAATAGGCATCTAGCAAAGTCCTTAGGAATGCATATAATTTTTATGGATGTCAATGAGATTTAAGCACATTCTTAAGTGCTTTCTCGAATAGAAATCGACTTTAGCATGTGCATTGTGGCATTGGGGCCATAGTCTTTAAAACAAAGAAACAAAAACAAAACAAAACAAGTGTTCCATTTGTCCAGAATAGAACAGCCTATTAGGCACCAAGGAAACATTATCGTAGTGTTCTACTCACTACTCTGACTCTCTGTATGGTCAAGTTCAAAATCATGTTTTCAGTATTCAAGGCCTTCCATGAAATTAGCTCTAGGTATTCAGAGCACACCTCACTCTCAATGACATGGATTTCCCTGGACATCTACATTCCTCCCAATAAGCCATAAAGTTGAAGTTGTCAATTTCAAATGAGAATGAGGATAAGGGCTTTTTTCAGCAATAGGGGCTAAACTTTGGTGTTTGTTACTGGAAGATATTAGAATGACCACTAATTTCATTGCCTTCTGAAGTCACTTTTTCAATGTATCTTTTCCACAACTACAACTAATAGCAAAGGTAGAAAAGGAGCAGGAAAAGATGAAGGCAAGAAAGATGAGAAAGGTGAGAGATGCAGAAGGAAATACAATTAAAGAAATCACTAAAGTTATGAGGGAGGAATGTTAGGCTGGGGGCTTCTTGTGGATTTGGGCCATCATTTTCAAACTTGGGTAATTAAATTAAGCTCCTAAGCCCATATTTAGGCACCTAAATATAAGTGGTCTGATATTCAGAACTCCAAATGATTTCCTTAACTGTCACTGAAGTCAGTGGAAGCTGCAGGTTTTGAAAATACAGGGTTTAGGATTCTAATTTGGAGCACTTCACTTGGAAAAATGTTGCCTATAGTTTTTTAACTCTTTGGCTGATGCTCAGATACTATGGTGATAAGTGCTTTTATAAAAATCTGGATGGACAGATAGACCTTAATGTTATAGAACTATAAAAAAGGGAACTATAAAAAGTCAGCTTAACTTCAGTACCCAGAAAGATAATGGAGCAAATAATTAAGCAATCAATTTGCAGAAACCTAGAAGATAATAAGGCGATAAGTAACAGCATGGATTTGTCAAGAACAAACCATGTTAAATCAACCTAATAGCTTTCTTTGACAGATAACAAGCCTTGTGGATAGGGAGGAAGAGGTAGATGTAGTATATCTTGATTTTAGTAAGACTTTTGATACTTTTGTCTCTAATGATCTTTCCCTACTTTGTTTATGCAAATACAACCTAAATGGAGCTACTATAATCTGGGTGCATAACTGGTTGGAAAACGATTCCTAGAGAATAGTCAAGCTGGACGTGCATGTCAAGTGGAGTTTTACAGGGATCAGTTCTGAATCCAGTTATGTACAACGTCTTAATGATTTAGATAAAGGCAGAGAGTACCCGTATAAAGTTTGCAGATGACACCAAGCTGGGAGGGGTGCAAATGCTTTGGAGGATAGGATTAAAATTCAAAATGATCTGGACAAACATCAATAAGGGCAAAAGCAAAGTACTTCACTTCAGAAGGAACAATCAGTTGCATAAATACAAAATGGGAAATGACTTCCCAGGAAGGAGTATTGTGGAAAGGGATCTGGGGGTCATAGTGGATCTCAAGCTAAATATGAGTCAACAGTGTAACACTTGCAAAAAAAACCCCAAACTTAATTCTGGGATGAATTAGCAGTAGTGCTGAAAGCAAGTCACGAGAAGTAATTCTTCCACTCTACTCCATGCTGATTAGGCCTCAACTGGAGTATTGTGTCCAGTTCTAGGTGCCACATCAGAAAAGATGTGAACAAATTGGAGAAAGTCCAGATAAGAGGAAAAAAAAGATTACAAGTCTAGAAAACGTGATCTATGAGGGAAGATTGAAAAAAAAATGGGTTTGTTTAGTCTGGAGAAGAGAAGACTGATGGGGGACATGTTAACAGTTTTCAGGTACATGAAAGGTTGTTACAAGGAGGAGGGAGAAATTTTTTTCTCTTTAACCTCTGAGGATAGGACAAGAAGCAATGGACGTAAATTACAGAAAGGGTGGTTTAGGTTGGATATTAGGAAAAACTTCCCAACTGTCAGGGTGGTTAAGCCCTGGAATAAATTGCCTAGGAGGTTGTGGAATCTGTCACTGAAGATTTTTAAGAGCAGGTTAGACAAATACCTATCAGTGATGGTCCAGATAATACTTTGTCCTATCTTCTAGTCCCCTGCACTCAAGACCTCTTGAGGTCCTTTCGAGTCCTCTGATTCTGTTTTCCTGGCACTAGTGACAGTCTCACATAGAACAGTGCTGGTGGATGAGGTGAGACAAGCTATCGTGTCTCAAACTGCTCTTCTTCAGGTCTGGGAAAGATACTCCCAGAGTCACAGCACAATACAAAGTGGAACAGATTGTTTAATATAAGTAGTTAGTGCATATTGTAAGGGGCCATTCAAGGTAGAGTGGCCCGTTAACACCTCTGCAGTCATAAGATAAAAAAGAGGGGGTTAGTAGGTTACAGATTGTTGTAATACACCATAAATCCAGTGTCTCTGTTCATTCCATGATTTTTTAGTATCTCACAAAGTTATGAATTTAAGCTCCCAGGCTTGTCTTTTGAAAATGTGCAGGTTTCCTTTGAGGATGAGGACTGGTAGGTCAGATACAGAGTGATTGTTTTGTGAAAAGTGTTTACCCACAGGAGATGTGGGGTTTTTGTCTTTTATCACTTTCCTGTTTGAGTTCATTTGAGAGCATAGTGGTTGTCTGGTTTCATCAACATAGTTTTTATTGGGGCATTTAGTGCCCTGGATGAGGTTCACCACATGCTGTGATAGGCCTGTGTAGGAGCTATGGATCTTGAAAGGTGTGTTGTGGGGAGTGTTGATCATTGTAGCAGTGGAGATATATCTGCAGGTTTTGCATCTGTTGCTCTGGCAAGGTCTGGTGCTGCTTTGAGTTGGTGTGGCCTGGACTGTGATCTTTGTTCATGGGACCAACATGGCTACCACTACACTGAATTCGTAGAATAGTGCAAGCTGACTTGTGTATAGGAAAGACCATTCATTAATGAATCCAGCATTTTATAACAGTACTGAATTTGAAGCAGGTACAGATACATCAGTAAGTGCCTAAATCCACAAAGGTTCTTAGGCACCTAAGTCTGAGGTTTAGGTGCCTAATTCCCATTTTTAGGTACCACTGTGATCCACAAAACTCCATCTCGGCTGCTGCCTGGTCCTATAGGGGCCTAAACTGCCTCAGCACCTAAATTCCCACTGTATAAGTTCCCTCAGCACCTAAGTTTTTGCCTCTGAGCATAAGCACTGCTGCCTCATTCTCCTGTCTAAGCCCCAATCTGCTTCACAAACCAGGGGAAGACTGGGCCCCATGCATGAGATAGGAGGAGGAGCACCTATCATGTAGGAATGCTCAGAGGCTGCCTTTTGGATTGGGACCCCATTCAAATCTAGCTGGAGGAAGAGGTGGTGGTGCTGCCAACTTTTTAACTTTTAGCCCAGTCATGAGAGCACTTCCCCAGAATGTAGAAGACCCAGATTCAGTCAGGTTCTACCTGATGGGGAAAAAGGGAGACCCCTGTTCAAATCCATCTCTTGGGTGGTTGCTCTAACCACTTACCTATGGGATATTCTGACATGGGGGCTTCCTCAATCTATTTTTGTTGAAGCTGTTCCACTGTGTATAAATAAAGTTATTGTACCAGGGGGACTAGACCATGGGTCTCCCACCTCCTGGGTGGGTATCCTAACTATATCATGTAGTAGTGTTACACTAATAAAAATGATACCAACAGGATCTTGTAAGAGGGACAAGGCAAATTGCCACTTTTATTGTAAATACAACAAAATATTCCTATATGCAATTTCTATATAGATCCAGTCACACATACAGACATTCACACACAGGTTCTACATAAAGGTTGTTATAGTTACCTGCCTAGATGTTGCTCGTGCCAAGTCACTGGCCAGGTGGCGTGGACACGAGAGTGGAGCCAAGTCGTCAGATGTGCATCCGATGCTCCTGGAGGGTGGTCATAGAACCAGACTCAAAGAACACAGTCCCTGGACCCAGTTTTTATAGGTCTCTGGTTCAGTACAAGTCTATGGAAGTTGCTTCATCATGCTGAATTTACAATTGAGATGACCATCAATCAGCTCAATCAGCAGGTGGTACATCCATGACGGCTCCATGATGGCTAGGTGTTATCTTCTTGTTCTTCCTTGATGCGTTTTGGGTGGATTCCGGTTCGCCCTCCGGGGGTCATCCAGTTATCTCCACTTTGCATATTCTTCGGCCCATCGATATCAAGGTTGAGATTCTTAGGATTAGGATGACACCATTTACTAACCAATTATTTCCCTGCTTCAGGCTCTCAATTCCATGCACTCATCATTCATTCTTTTACTTAACAACACAATCTATGACTCTTGATTCATTTAAGAAGTTTTATCCCACTATCTATTTTTCCCTCTTTGGATACCAAGATTTACATAGGCATGACAAGGGGCCCCCGTGGGGGAAGAGCATCAGGGTGTTGTTTTAAAGAACAGCATTGTTTCCTCAAAGTTCTTATCACTTACCAGCACAGACTCTTTGTCCTGTACCGGCTTGAAATAATTAGCACTTTTGGCCTTACATTTGTTACAGAGTGAAATTCAACATCATGGAACTGATGTTCCTACCTTTTTACAATACCTATATACTCTTTTGTCTATCTTTATTTCTACTACTACATAATTAGAATTCTATCATACTTATATAACTTTGAGGGCAACCCAACATTATAATTCCATCATACTTTGAGGGTGACCCAACAGTAGAACTGGTGTCAAAGGGCCAGTGTTCCCTAGTGGGACTGTTATTGATGGGACATGGAATGGAAGCAACTCAACCACATGGACAGTGCAGTGCACAGGATTTAATAAAGTTTTGTTTGTTCAGCTTCACTCAGTGCAAATGGAACACTAACCACCAAGCTATGGAGTCATTTTCTTTCTGGCCCAATGACTCTTTAAGGCAGAAGGGGGACTCAAACCTGGGTTTCCCACATCAGTGTTCTAACCTGCGCACCCCTGTCCATTTCATGTGGAGAGAGGTAGGTACTTCACTCATTCTCACAAGAAACAACTTAGGTGCCTAAGCCACCTGACTCCAGTAGAAGGGTTCTGGCTGTGGATTGCAAGCAGAGACCGGCATCTCCATGCAGCCTGGACCTTAGTTTGAGAGAGAAGTGCGGCTTAAGATACACCCCTCTCATTGCTATCTCCCATTAGCTAGGTTAGGCATGTCCTTGCCTAGTGTGCTGGCTTTTGTGAAGTTGCCTGTCTCTCTCCAGTCATTGTGTAGGTATGTGTCAGGTGAAACATTGGGCCTATGCTATTTTAAACTTAGTTTCCTAGTAGCTTTGTTATTTTACTTTTTTTGTAGCTCCATACTACAAATTCTTTTGTGCTAACATCTCTCCTCTATGGCTGTGAGACCTGGACACCATACAAATGGCAAATCAAACAGCTAGAGGCCTTCCATATGCTGTCTCTGCACAACATTATGGGAATCCACTGGCAGGACAAAATTACCAACCTGGAGGTTCTTCAAAAGTCAAATGCCATAAGCATCAAGGCCATGCTGATAAAAGCCCAACTACGCTGGGTTGGACACACATTAGGATGCCTCAATATTGACTCCCCATAAAAATTTTCTATGGAGAATTGGCACAAGGACACCAGAATCAAGGCCGCCCCAGAAAGCACTACAAGGACGGCATCAAGAATAGCACACACTTTGGTACAATGATCTTGAGAAGGTTGCGTTAAATGAATCAGCAGGGCAACACACAACATGCTCAGAGCTTTCCAAACCTTTGAAGAGGACAGAAATAATTGATAGCTTCAAGGGAAAAGTGTCATACTACTGCTATAGCTACGAAGACACTCACCAACGACTTTGTCTGCCCAATCTGCTCATGACCATGTGCATCACGCTTTGGACTTCAATCACTCCAGAATCCACAAAAAGAGAGAGCTTGAAAATGTCATCGTCGAACTGACAGACTACACACACTACAAATTCCATTCTCAGTGAAACTTCTGATATTATTAACATCATCTTTGTTGTTCTGTACACATCTCTATTACTGTCAGAAAGCAAACATATTTAATTAAAAGATTGAGCAATTCAACATTTCCTTTACTAGTAAGTCCAAAGGCCAATGCTTTATCAACGAGCGAAGTGGGTAGGATGCGTTTTCAGAAAGAGAATGAATAAGAAGAGCTAATAAAACAAAAATAATTTTAATAAAGAAGAAGAGTGTTTTTTTTATTGGTTCATTTGACAAATATAAAAAACATGTTTGTATTTATAGAACCTGTTAACCAATCTGACACTCATAACAATAATTATAGTAATGATAATAACCATAATCATTGTAGTATGAAATGAACAGCAGGGAAAGGGCTTTGCTAACAATCACTGGTATAGACAACTACCACAGCATGTAATCTAACAAATCACTACAGAAATTACTTTATCACTAATCTTGGATCAATAGCACAAATTGTTTAGGAGCCACAACAGTGAAAAGAACTGAAGGAATTAGTGTTACTATTTCAAATCAATGATGAGCCATTTACAATCATGTCAAATAATTTCAAAACAAAAACTGCACCTTTAAGTTGTGGGATCTTTTTAACTTGTGCTTTAAGTCTTTGAGTCAGATCCTCAGCTGGTGTAAATAGGTGCAACACCATTGAGGTCAATGGAGCTATGCTGATTTATAGCTGCTGCAGTTCAGGCCTTAAATATCTCCAATTGTTGCAATAAGAAGTAGCAGGCATCTGTAATTAGGTATGTTGCCTGGTCTGGTCTGGCACCTGTTGTCTGGCTGTTGTTTTTATTTCTCCTTTATTAGTGAGAGGTGGAGGAAGCAGCTGTTAAGTTCAGGAAAGCGGCATGGCACCAGACTGCAGCTTGTGGGTCGCAATGCAGAAATAAATTAAAGGGGGAGGGGGGTAACAGTACACAGACTTGGGTATGATTTTTTTTTAACATAGCCAAAGGTGGAGATAGGTGCTTGGTGGTGTTTTCAAAAATGCTTCACTTGCTGTTACACGCTTAGACACTTCAGAACATCGCACTAGGCTCCTATCCGTCTTAAGCAGTGAGGTTCTTGGAGTAATAATAAAATGTCTTAGAGGACTACCATTGACTAATTGGTCCAAAACACACACTTACATTTGTTTTTTCAACACAAATCCTTCACTGTTTAATTTTAGTGGAAGATGTGTATGTAAATCACTTGCACAGCTTTTAAAATCTCAGCCATTGTCTGTCAGCTATCTAAGATATAATAACTCCAAGCTGATCACACTAGAATGATATGGTAAGGGACTAAGGGCTACTCAGGGAAACAGATCCTCAGCTGGTGTAAAGTGTCAATGCTCCTTTGAAGTCAACAGAGCTGTGGTAATTTACACTTGCTGAAGAAGTTTGTCAGTATGTCTGAGTGCATCGAAAGAGACATTGCTGCAAACTTGCTGTCTTAATACTTTGTTTAGGAGTGAAATTATTTCATAAAAAGAAGAAACAGCTTCTCCATCCTAAACTTTTGTCCAGAACTCAAAATGAAACAAAATTAAACTTTGATGTTTGGAGAATTTTTTTTTTTAAGTTTCTCCATTTTTCTGTACATCGTTGCTTTGGAATTTCAATTCTAGTGCTAGCTAGAAGTACCGAAATAAGATATAAGAATTTTTTCTAAGGATAGTTCTGCCCCAATCAGAGCTCAGGGAAAGTTACTGGAACTTTTAGACATTTATTCAACTTGATCCTGAACTCTGAACATTTTGAAATTAACCTATAAATGCTCAGTGCCAGAAAGATATTGAGAAATAGGAATTCAGAGAAATGCAGCCAAAAGATTAAGGGACCCACTGATTTAGAAAGGAAAACACATCAAAGTTGAGTAATTGTTAGTTTGTTTTTTGGATAGCAGAATCTCATTCATTGGAATTCTGATTTTGGAAAAGGAAATTGTAAGCAGGTGGTGATTATGACCAGGCTTTCTTTTTTTATCTAAACTACTGAAGTTTGAAATTCAGGTTGGTTTTGATACAAGAGTTTGGTTTTATCCCACCTATATGTTGGGGACAATAGTATGGTTTTAGTTTCGCAAACCAGGAGCAGAGGTGGTTCAAATTCAGATTCCATTTTATGCAAGATGCCAACGTTTGAATAACTAGTGATTTCTGATCAATGTTTCTGCATTCTCCTATCATTGGGAAAAATAAAAGAACTAAAGATTAGTTTGGCAGTACAATGATGGAGCATTTGGTTGGGTCTGATAAGAGACTGTGTACCGTACACCAGTGGGCATTAGAGCTCTTACGGTCACAACTCCCATCACAGTTGAAACTATTAAATCCTCAAAAAAATTATATCAGCGGTAGAAGGTCCTGGATAGGACACGGAGGGACAGATTGTTGTGATGTTGCACAGTAGAGGGAGGCTGCAAGGAGAATTGCTCCTCCGCGCATCTCCTGTGAAAGGCCTGGCCCAACTGGAATCCTATGGCTCAGGAGATTATGTGGGGATTGCACAGTGCCCCAAAGGAGTGGAGAGGAGATGGGGCCATGGTCCTGCCCCCTCTCCATGCCATACAACAGGGCCTCTTCATACACAGCATGTATGCTGTATCACATAAACCTTGTTTATATTATGAGACATGTTGTGTCTAACCTGCACATTTCTGGTATGTGCCCAAGTACCTTGCAGTTTCTACAGAGTTTGTCCTTGAACAAACAATCATTTGCATTGTGACTCTTTCCTGCAATGAAAGCACACAGTCTTTGACTGTTATCCGTGTTATGGTTTTTTTTGCTTGACCTCCAATTTATTTGTTGCCCTAAAAAATGATGATGTAATAGCTCCCTGCCATCTCCAGCGAGACAGTAATTTCTAGTGCATGTTTTGGGGTCAAATCAGCCTCAGTCAATAACTGTGTTTGGACTAAAAGAAATGGAGTACTTGTGGCACCTTAGAGACTAACCAATTTATTTGAGCATGAGCTTTCGTGAGCTACAGCTCACTTCATCAGATGCTGTAGCTCACGAAAGCTCATGCTCAAATAAATTGGTTAGTCTCTAAGGTGCCACAAGTACTCCATTTCTTTTTGCGAATACAGACTAACACGGCTGTTACTCTGAAACCTGTGTTTGGACTGTTTCATTTTGCATACCACACAGTAACCACTCCCCTGATGCATAATTTGAACTCTCTCCAAACTGGCAATGCTTTATTAATTTCCTTAATTCAGCCACATATTCAGATATTATTTAATTTTCTCTCTGATTAATTACATAGAAGCGGGTATGCTCTTCAATTACCAATGGCTTTGGGGATAGGTGATCTTTTCACAATACCAGCAAATGTTTTGTTTGCTGGTTTAACAGAACCTACATTGTAGCAGGTTCTAAATTTGAATCCCCATTACATTCGGTAAAACTGCCGCCTTTTGCTCATCATTGATACTATTAGCTGTTATGTGCTATGCCAGTCTCTTGATATAGGTTGGGCCAGTTGCCTACTGAACTATCAAACAAGAATGTTTTCCCCAAACAGCCAGTCATTTTAACCCTCTTCTCCCTTCCGCCCCTGCCCCCCAACAATTTACTTACAATTGCAGTGGCTAAATCTGCAGTTGCCTTTAGTTTCATTTTCACTTTGCTTCTGCAGTTCACTCTTGTTCAGTGTATTCCTGGATTAGGATCCCCTCCTTGTTGCCAATAGTTGTCTTTGCCATTTTACACAACAATGAGAACATGAAGAAAACACATGGGCGTGGTGAGAATCTAAATAACTGAATGTTGTTTATACTGTGCACAATAATAACTGAGTAACGAGTGCTATGTACAATTCTGATCACCCATGTTCAAGAAAGATAAACTGGAACAGGAGCAGAGAAAGGTTTACAAGGATGATCGGGGGAATGGAGAGCTTGTTTTACGAGAGAAAGGTAAAAGAGCTTGGTTTGTTTAGTCAAGCAAAACAAAGGCTGAGAGGTATGGGCGCCAACTCCGTGAGTACTCCAGGGCTGGAGCACCAATGGGGAAAAAACAGTGGGTGCTCAGCACCCACCGGCAGCCCTGCCTATCAGCTCCTCCCCCTCCCTCCCGAAGCTTCCAGCCTACAACGATCAGCTGTTCAGTGGCATGCAGGGGGTGCTGGGAGACAGGGCGGAGTGAAGGTGGGATGTGTTCAGGGAAGGGGGTAGAACAAGGTGGGAAGGGGCAAAAAGAGGTGGGACAGGGGTAGAGTCTTGGGGGAAGGGGTGGAATGGGAGCATAGCCTGGGGTGGAGTGGGAATCAAGCACCCCCAGGGAAATGACAAACTCAGCATCTGTGGTGAGAGGGGATATGACTGCTCTCTCTGAATACATGGGGGTGGGGGGCAATCAGCAGAGAGGGAGAAGAGCTAGTTAAGCTGAAGGACAGGGTTGAAATAAGAACAAATGGGTGTGAATTGGTCACTATGAATAAATATAGGCTGGAAATTAGGAGAAGGTTTCTAACTATCAGAAGAATTTCACTCCTCTAGTGGGGCAGGGGAGGAGACAAACAACCTAATTAATTTTTAAAAGGAGTTTGATAAATTTATGAATGAGATTAAATGACAGAATTTCATGTGATAGCAGGGGACTGGACTTGATGACTCAGGAAGTCTCTTCTAGTCCTATGTTCTTAACCCATATTTACTAAATGCTCAGCATGTTACTTTGGCTGTTGCTGGTTTCAAAAACAGAACACAATGAGCTCTACTAGAGGGCTCAAACTATTTAAAAGGGATGCTACTCAATTCCTATCTTCAATTCCCACTCAACATTGATGATGGGGCCAAATGTCCACCATCTATCTGTCTTGTGTCAGTATCACAGTTTCATTCATATTTAAACCTTTTTGTTCTAAGTCATTCTTCACCATGACAGGTTTCAGAGTAGCAGCCGTGTTAGTCTGTATTCGCAAAAAGAAAAGGAGTACTTGTAGCACCTTAGAGACTAACCAATTTATTTGAGCATAAGCTTTTGTGAGCTACAGCTCACTTCACCATGTCTATCCAATGCATCCTCACTCTTCCTCTGGTTCTAGTTCCTTGGACTCTGGTATGTAGTGCCATATGATATCCTCTCCAGGTCCATTCTTGACATATGTCTAATCCATCACAGTCATCTTTCTTGAATGTTCTGTAACAAGCATTATTTCTTGCCCTAGCCATTTTCTTCTCTTCTTTCCTTGTACTCCAGCATTTTAACTTATACAGTAGTATCAGCATGACATTTGTCTCATATATGGTGATTTTTGTTTTTAATCAAATGTCTTTAGCTTTACAAATCTTGTAGAGTTTTCCAAATGCAGTTGCATTTCGATAAAGATCTGAGTTTGAGCTTTACCTCTTGTTATCTAATTACCATAATTAGTCTTCTCTGTGTTGATGTTCAATCTGAATTTTCTGCTTTCCCAATTTGCTTGTCCGTATATCCTCTTTGGTCAATGGTGTGAGGTCAGTATAGCCTATGAATCTAAGGTTACGTATGTCCTTCCACATAACATGACCCTTCCTGTTTCATCTCTCAGTGCTACAGCCATTGCTGATTCCAGTACCAAGTTGAACAGATCTGGTGGCAGTGTGAATCCTTGTCTCACTCCTACAGTTGTCCTGAACCATTCCATCAGCTTCTTGTCTGCTCTTACCATACTCATTGACTTCCTATATATTTTCTGTAAGTTTAATCAGTTTTTCGGGGATGTCCTACATAAGTCATACATCTTATATCGGGCCAAAACCCTTTCTACCCAATGCTATCAAAATCTAGTTAGAAGTCTATAAAGTTGCTTTAACAGGTTTGGTTGTATTCTATGTACTTCTCTGATATCTGTCTTATCTAAAAGATATGTGTATCTAAAGGTTATCCTGCAGGAGTTATTTCGGGAAAGTATAACCTGTGTTATACTTGTGGCACCTTAGAGACTAACAAGTTTATTTGAGCATAAGCTTTCGTGAGCTACAGCTCACTTCATCAGCTGTAGCTCATGAAAGCTTATGCTCAAATAAATTTGTTAGTCTCTAAGGTGCCACAAGTCCTCCTTTTCTTTTTGTGAATACAGACTAACACAGCTGCTACTCTGAAACCTGTGTTATACAGAAGATCATAAGAACTGCCATAATGGGTCAGATCAATGGTCCATCTAACCCAGTATCCTGTCTTCTGACAGTGGCCAATGCCAGGTACTGCAGAGGAAATGAACAGAACAGGCGATTATCAATTGATCCATCTGGCAAATAGAGGCTAGGAACACTTGGAGCGTGGTGTTACATCCCTGACCATCTGGCTAGTAGCCATTGATGGACATATTCTCCATGAATTTATCTAGTTCTTATCTAGGTTAGACCAGATTATCACAATAGTCCCTTCTGGCCTTGAAATCTATGAATCACCCTGGTCAAAATTTGGCTTGTTCCTGTGCAGACACGTCCACATATCTCTTCATTCTCTTTGGCACTGTTTTAGTGAATTCTTTTCCAAGCATGCTCATTAAGCTAATTCCTCTTTAGTTCTTGCACTCCTATCTCCTTTTTTATAGATCAGTACTGTTGTTGTTTTCCCCTGTTCGCTCAGCACTTGATCTTGTTTGTAAATCTTGTTGAATAGCTTCTTCATTGCCTTTACTATGTGTTCCTCACCTGCTTGCGGTTATGTCACTTCCTGGTGCCTTTTTCTTTTACAAACTTTTTTGACAAGGTCTTTACTTCTACTTCTAAGTATTCCCACTTCTGTTCTTCTTCATTTGTGCTGGGGAGCTTCTCTGGAAGTATTTCATCTACTGTGTTCTGCACATTGTACAGCTCTTCAAAATATTCTTTCCGTCACGTATTCTTTGCTTGTTCATCCTCATTTTTTTGGTCTGTTCTTATCTTTCACCACTGACATCTTCAATTCATATGTCCCTCTCGGTTCACTTCTCTTGTGATACAATCTGACACATTTCTCTTGGCATATTCTTCTGTTTCTTTACATTGTTCACTTATCCAGTTGTTTCTGTCTCTCATTTCTTTCTGTTTTATCTCTCCGGTCAGCCTTTGTCCTTTTTTTTTCTTCTTCTGCTTCCTATGCTTGTCACTCAACTGCATCACAACATCTGTTATCCATCTTGGTTTCTTCATTTTGGCTTTGTAGCCCAACACTTGTTCAGACTCTGTCATAATACCATTTTTACACTGTTCCATGTCTCTTCAATGTTCATTTCTTCTTTAACCAGAGATATGATGTTTTTCCGCTCATCATCTTTGTATTCTTTCCTGATATCTGGCTCTTTCAATTAGTCCATGTCATAGATCATAGTTCATGGCATTTTTTTTTATTGGGCTCACACTTATCTTTATTGATGCTAGTATTAACTTACTATCTGATTTGATATCAGCTGCAAATGATCTGCATGACAACACACTTTATTTTCATCTGTGATTCACAAGTCTGTTATGTTCTTTGTTTTCCGTGGGGTGATATCCACATCCACTTCCTCTGCAGCATTCTTTGTTGAAACAGCATGTTTGTTATCACCAGGTTGTTGCTTAGGCTACTAAATTTCTGCCTTGTTCCCTCTTTTGTTTTCTTCACCTAGTCCAAATCTGCTTATTGCTCCAGCCCAGGAATTCCAGTCTGATCCTACTTTCGCATTTACATTTTCTAGTAACATAACTTGACTTGAAACTTCTTGCATTGTTTTCTGTAGATTATAAAGTTTGTCAGTTTCTTCCTTGGAGGCCGCTGAGGTCAGCACATATCTTTTACTATTGTGACTTTACCAGATTTATTCAGAATTTTGCCTGCAATGTATGAGCAGATATTGGGTTAAATGCCATAAGAGCCTGGCTTGCCTTTGGCTTTAGCACCAATAAAACTCCATTCTGGTGTCCACCATCTTCTTTCCTATGTCCATATTGCATGTTCAACAAGGTAGAATTCTCCTTTTTCTTCCTATCTTGTGTTGCATACACTGATGATTTCCCATTCATATCTTTTCAACTTCTGCATTGTTACCACAAGTGCTCCAGCCTGGTGTAATGTTCTTACATTCCATGCTCCAATAAATGTTTTATCCTTTGAGTTCATCAGGTAATACCCTGTTCTGTTTGTTGTGGTTCTGTTTGTTCCGATTGCATTCTTTTCACCACCACAGTTTGGTGATGAACGTGGTCTTTGGTTGTCCTGGTGACAAACAAGCTGGCATGCTTTTTTTTTCCCATTTGGTTTCTATGATCCAATATTGACCAAGTGTTCAACCATGACTCCTTGGCTTTGTGGTTGACCAGTGTATCCACTAGCTTGCTCCATGGCTGTTTCTGCCAATGATATACTTTGAAAGTTTTTTGCTGGCTTCGCCATAGGAGACTTCATGCCTTTCCCTTAGTAGTTATCGCCACTAGCTGCTCTCACTAGTTTTTAGCATGCCAGGCAAGACAAAGTCCTGGGATGTGGTGCTATTGTGCATATGCAGCTACTTGGAGCCGCTAGTGAGAATTGAGTGAATTGTCAGGAGCAACTACAAGCAAATTATCCCGTGTAGATGTGGCTGTCTACTATGTAGAGGTACTAACTTTTGAGCTTACTCCATACACGGTACCCAATTCCTATATTCTACTCTAAAAGGAGTATTTTAAAAGTGTATTAGACAAAATGTTTTTTAGTAACTCATTTTAAAACTCCGGTATAGACAAGGCAAGTTTTATTTTAATGTTGGCTGGTAGAGCATGTTACAGTGTACTAGAAGAACAAGAAAAAAATAACATTTTAAAATATGAACAGTTAGGCTAAATATCAAGACAAATGTCTGGATTGTGAGATTTACTAAACTGTGGCATACTCTCCCAAGAAACAAAAAAGAAGCCTTCTCACAGGAGCTAGCCCACTCCCCTCTCTACTCCTCTCTTTAGAATCAGACTAAGTAGGTCCCTATCCCTGCTACATCAATGTTATGTGACTCTGTCATCTATGCTTCACTTTACAAGGATCATTGCTGCCTTATTTATGGGAGAAATTATGTAACTATGTATTTCTGTTTTAAGGAACTGGCTTATTCCAGAGGATAATGGATTTGGACATATTTGGTATGCTGATCTTTTCTAAATTACTAACATTAAAATATCATAAGGAAAGAAGTTTCCTACAGGTTAAAACAATAAACTCCAAAATCAGAAAATATATACATCATCCTCCAGTTTGATTGGTCCAAGTGCAAATTTCCCTACACACCGGACTTTTAATAGAAAATCAAAATGGGACTGCTCTTAAGAGTCTGGGCATCTTCAAGCTAAAATCCTGTTTATGTGAGATGCTGCAGTTAAGGTTCTACAGCAGTGTACTACTGACAAAAATCATGCTGTAGCAAATTGTCAGAAGGCACAGTCAAAGACTTGGGGTGGAGAGATTAAAGAAATCAGCTTAAGTGACTAGAAGCAGACTTGCTGCCTGGCAATGTCATATGTGAAGATTAGTAGCTACTAGCAGAAAGCGCTGCTCCTCTGTAGGAATGTCTGCAGTACAGTTGTCTCTATCATCTGCAAGAGGACCCGGAGTGGTCAGATGAGACGTGAAAGGGAAGCCGGGAGAAACGAGACCAGCAGGGCAAGGATATCCTGATCACAAAGGGATCTTTTACTCAAAAGTGAGGGTACTACTGATGGCTGAATAGAGGCTAAAGTAAATTTGGCCATTCCTTTGGCCACAGAGACGCTAATAAAAACCTAGAGGTCTCATGCTAGCAATCAAGAGACTGTAATTTGCAGCACAAAATACATTCATGAAATCATTATGAAACTTCAAAACAAGATCTCATTCACAGCCTCCAAATGGCCTTCAATAACTTTATTTTCTTTACAAGAGGTAGAAAACTGTAAGGCATTGAAGCCGAATAAAAATGATGAAGGTTCTTCAATGGGCTCATTGTAGGAAAAAAGAAAATAAACTATCAAACCAGTCTTTATTGTCAAGGTAAAGAGACTTTTCTGTGCTGGAACTTCAGTGTGATTTTTGAGACATAGTGTCTCCATATAAAGTTTACATCTATATCCTACTCACATTTTTGTCCTGAATGCAGTAAGAAAAAAATGTTAAAATAACTGGGAATTATTCTCCAAAAAATTATGTCACCATTACCTCAGAGTAAATGTGTCTTTAGGTTTTTGTTACTCCTTAAATAGCTTTTTTGTGCTGCTACAGTTTAAGCACTGTTGGAATTCTGTCAATTCTTGACTCACCCCACCCCCTTCCTAAGTAAGGAAAACTCCCAGCTGATTGTAAGGGTGCTCTGTTATCATCACAAAAGACCCCCTTCTTTGGAATAAAAGCAAAATTTCCGGTATGAAATCATCAGGTTCAAGAAAAGTGGGGGAGGGGGGAAATGCCTTTTTAAAAAACTGGAGCAGACAGCAGAGCAGGAATTGGTGATTATCTGGCAAGGAGTCAGATAGTCACAGCTAGGCACGACGAGAACTGTCTCCACAGCTGCAGAAAAAAAATTGGTGAGACTAAACAGTGAGCATTTATCAACAACTGGACGTATTTACACAAAGTAACTAATTTTTCATTGTTCTCCTTTACAGTCAGTTTTTTGCTACATTTCTCTTCAGCCAGAAAGGCAATTAGCATATAGAGTTCTCATCAATCCTTCTGAGTGCTTCTTCTCTTTTCCTGGATTGACAAGGTGAAAGTGATTGTACATAGGCAATTTGGTTAGAGTAAATGAGTGAGATTGCCTTGCAATTTCAGGGAAATTCAGATAGTCGAACTTTTTTAAAAAATGCAATAAAACAGACATCATTCAGAAGGACCCTTTCTATAACTATCATGTTTTCCTAGTTATGGTATGTATACAAAACACAATGAAATGTACCCCCTATACTTGTGGGTGGGGACAGGACCCTAGTTCTGTTTCCTTCCTGCCCATTTGCAGCAAAGTGCACATAGAAGACAGTCTCTGTGATCTGCACTGAGTAGGTGGAGCCCATTCTTTAGTGTATTTTATTTAGTGTATTATAGCCCCTTTTAGCAGCTGAAGTTATAGATACTCATACTTTTAGCATTGGTTGTCTCAGGGTTCAATCCCTGGTGATGGCTTGAGGTTGCCATCAGTATCAAGGTATTATAATTATGATTGCCCCTTGTGCAGAATGTGCAATCAAGGGAGATTCCCCTCCTCTTGCAATGGTCCTAATAGAGCTGATTGTACATGGCTTGATTAAATTACACAGAAGGGATGCTATATCTACAAAAACTAGTAGGATGTAAATACTAAGGAGAGCCATTAATTGCTTATCCATATCAATACTGTGAGGCCTAGTGGAGTGAAATTAAGAGGGAAAATTCAGTATGAACATGAGGAAAACTCAGACAGAAGAATCTATTAATTGAAGGAGTATTCCAGGAAAGTATTGGAAACTCTCTCTTGCCTCATTTAAAACTAAGTTGGAAAAAGCACAAACAACTGTACTGTAGAGAACAATCCTTCATTAGCAAAGGGAAGAACCAGATAATCTTACTGGTTCTTTTCACATCTAAGTGCAGAGTTACAGCAGCTGAGGAATCTGGCCACTAATTTCAATAAATCTATGACTCATTTGTTAAAACTAAACTTCACATAGAATTAAACTAGATGGCAGTAATCACTTGACAATAGCAAACTTACATTTTGTACAATTTTTTATATAATGCTAAAACTTAGGGGGGGGGGAACCCAGCAAACAACTTCTATACTTAAGTGCATAATTTGGGTTAACTATTCTCTGTGAAGTTGTTTATATATCAGATTTGTGGTTAGCACAAAGGATGCATTCATGGACCCTGGTTCGTCGCTGAAGTTCAAAATCCATGGAGTCATTAACTCTATTTATAATGTAGGGCTACTGTATTTGTAGAGCTGTATGGTACAGAGGATATGAATCACTAAACTTTGTTAATCCCTGCAGTCTCATTGGCTCACCTGTTCAGTTATACTGTACTTTAGGCAGTGGTAATGTACAAATGGAGATAGAGAAGGGGAGGAAAAGGGAAATCTAAAAAGAATAAAAAATAGGCTTTGCCAGGAACTGAAAATGGAATAAGATGGAGTCAAAACATAAATATGTGGACCTATGCATGTCTCTCAAAAAATTAGTTATGGTGGGAATCACTAAAAGTTTGAAAGTTTTGTTCCAATTAAGGCTGGGCCTGAGGTGCAAAATTCAGATCCAGCTTTATCCTTTTCCAAAGATCATGGGTATTTGAATCCCAGGTTTTTTTCAGGTCCATCTCCAACTGCAATCGACACCTGTTGACACTGGGAGGAAATAGATAGAATACTGAAATGGGAGTTAAGAGATCCGGGAGGAAAGAAAAGTCTGATTCTCTCCTTTACCCAAATCCATTGTGTGGAGGACAAAGGGTAGTATTTACTCTCCTGAGGAATGAACTATGGTCCTGCCCTTGGAAACCTGCTTCCTACACTCCTCTCATGCCCAAACTTACATGTGGATCCCAGGAGATCTGCCTGAAGTAAGGGTCATTTTTGTGGAGGCCATGTGCCTCCGTCCTAGTTCTGGGGCTTTCTAATTTTGTTCTTCACTCCCTGGCAATGTGGTTCCACTAGACAGAGCATCCCCTGGCCAGGGATTTTCCTTCATCCCCCTCTCCAATACATTCTCACCATGGAGAGAGATTAAGTCTTCATTAACTTGTCTCAGCAATGTTCATATGGGAAGGGAGGGAAAGAAGAATGCTGTATGGCATAGTCCCTGCACTTTTTTTCCCCTAAGACTGCCTCTTTTCCCTCTCCTATTTTCACATAGACTCCTGACTTCACAGAGGGCTCCTAGAAATGGGTTAGAGTAGAGATTCTGCATAGGAACCACTTTCTTTCTGACATTGTGGCAGGGATGATGCTAATGCAAAATGCTGCTGATCTGTGTCAGAGGCATTATGGGCTTGTCTACACCATGCAGCAATGTGCACCAGAGGGGTGTACCCTGTAGAGTGCAGTCTAACTGACCCATGTAGACCCTTCTGAAGCATTCTAAAAGGTTCCTAGTGTTCATTAACATAGTACTGTTTCAAATGGGACTATGTCAACCCGCACTAAACTCCAGAGAGCTTAGTATATTTTCCTTCAGGAATACTGTATGTAAAATTTAGTATTTTTCCCTTCAGTTATAAACACAAATAACGCCTTTTGACTGATTATGTCTGAGCCATTGAATGTGGTGCATTGATTCTAAGTAGTCATTGAAAGAAGGGTCTGTGGATTATTACAATGGCCTTCCTGCCAAATAAATCTGAAAGATGTACATACTAGAGTTCACTATTTTTCAGTTATCATAGTCTTCAGATGCTGACTGATAGTTTGCAAGAATTAAATAATGTGGTCTTCATGACTGGGAAAGACTCAGAAGTGGTAAGTGATTCTCAGCAAATATTAAATTGAGGGAAAGCAGAAGAGGAGAGGAAAGCAAGTTGTGTACAGAATAAAGACAAAAGGGTACAATGCTCCATTGCTACTTAAGTAGTCACACCAGAACAAAGTCCATGGAAAGTCATACCATATCAGAATGCTTGTGTTTTACACCCATTTTGCACTGGTATTAATGACTGCACAAAGTGCAGGGCAGTGGTGAATCAGGCACTCACTGTTTCCCCACACCTCAAATCCCTGACTGTTTGCTTCAGTTTGCGACATTCTCAACACAAGGGCTAAGTTAGGAGTGACCAAAGTAACATACTGAGGCATCCTAATGACTTTGGTCTTGATACTTGGTTTGGCTATAAAGTGTGAGGAATACTTCTGTCTGCCATGTGTTTTCATTTTACTGTGCAAGATACAACTTCAAAGATTGATTAGGTGCTACTTTTAAATGTAATAAATCCAGCAGCACACTTAAGCACATGATTAACTTGATTGGCTTCAGTGAGACCATTCAGATGCTTACAGTTAAAGATGCACTTAAGTGTGTTGCTGGATCAGGGCCTAGGGAAAGGTTGGGTTATAGACACATTGCAAGAAGAAGTTATCCTTTGAACCTACATTTCTCACACCTCATGAATGCTCACGTGCAATACAGCAATTCAACTTTTGGACTTTAAGTGAAAAACAGTTTCTGCCCTACTGACCCTAGCGTGGCTGCAGACTTCATCTGTCCTTTGTCTATCTGTAGTACCCATCACTGTCTTATAAGAGTATTGACCATGTTGATATAGATCTGCACAACACTATTCAAAAGGATTTCTTCCTAATTCCTCTGTGTTTAAACTTTCTTATCTGTAAAAATGTGAGAATAATGTTCACTACCCTGTATGGTTTTGCTGTGTGGTTTGATTCACTAATGCTCAAAGTGTTTTTGAGATCCTTATCTAGCATGTGCTGTAGAAGTGCCAAATGTTTTTTATTTTGTTTTTAGCAAGTCTTTCGAAAAAGAGTTTTATCAATCATTTCTACTACACAGAGTGAACTGGGCAATTCTAGAAATACCCAACACAGTAACCTACTGTGCATTTCAGTATTCTACTAAAAATAGATTAATTTTTAATCATGGTAGCCACTGTTCCCTCTAAGCTGTGGGTATGTGCGTGCACACAGATCCTAAAGCCCACGCGCATGGCGAAACACCACACGCACAAAAAATTGCACAGAAGCACAACAATTTGCACAGAAGAAATTTTGACACGTGGCCTGTCAAAAATTTGCACAGAAGAAATTGTTTGCGCACACGGCCTGTCAAAAATTAGAGGGAACATTGATGGTAGGCTGCACCCAAAACTAAGCCAGTAACCATATATGCATGCACACACATTCCCACAGAAAATTTTAGCGAACATATTGGCAATCTACACTGTACTTGCACATCTATTCATGAGGTTTGTGAAGAGTAGATTAAGAACAGTTAGCTAAACATTTACCTAAGTGGGAATTCAAGGAACCCATAACACTAGTAAGCTCTGTCAAAAGAGCAAAGTAAACACTGACATGGAAAAATGACTCCAATTGATAAAAATACAAAAGGTATTTAGCTTGGCTAATTATTTTGTCCTCCTGTGACCAGTGAATCAGTGGGATTGCTTCTGAACCAGTCTTAATGTTTAAAAGGTATTCTTCATGTTGAATGGTGCATTTTGTCATGATATGCAAAGTTTATAACACAGCAGAAAGACTTTAAAGCAAGAAAGTAGTCACACTTGACATCATTTCTTCAGGCAATCGTATTGGAAATCAAAACTTTTACAATTCTGTGTAACAACTCTGCACATCATTAATCATTTTAATTTGATACGATTTAAATATTCCAAAAATGTCTTTCATATTACAATATTACAGCAGTGACTCAAAGTCAGTGCTTTAGAAAATTAATTAAATCCTTGCACTAATTCATTTCATATATTTGTTGGCAGTCATAGTCAGCTTTGTTAGATTACCAAGCAATTTGCTGAAAGAACTTGAGAAAATAGTAGATCCTGCAGTTATCTGCATTGAGTCATACTCGGTTCTGGGTTTTAAGTCTTCATTATTACAGTGTTCAGAGAGCCTACCAACAAAGTGTAGTATTGTATGTAATATGCCTATCTACTGCATCTTAAATCTCCAAGCTGTCTGCAGAGGCTGGCAGTCATTTTTCTTTTCAGTGAATGCTATCAGGAGAGACACCCGCCCCCTCTATTTGTGCTCTCTCACAAAGACTTTATTTTGTGTTTGTTTTGTGTTTTCTTAATCATTCTGGCTGAAAATCTTAATTTACTCTTTGTATCTGGAAAAAAAAAAAACAAAAAGCTGGAGAATTAAAAGAATTTCCTGTGATTTGTTAAAGGTACATAATACCTTTAAAGGGACCGTCACAGGGTATACTCAACATTAGGGTACCTCCTTCTGGCTGCTCTGAAAATTAGCTCCTTCCAGGTCAGATGCCCCCTTCTGTTGCTTGTTTGTGAGCCCTTGCAGCCTCTCTCCTTCTCTCTCTGTAACTAAGTGTGCTTTCTCTTCGTGCCTTGATCGCTCCGTCTTTGTGACTTTGCCCGGGAGCCAGGTCACTCTGTGTATGTCTGCACTGCAATTAAACACCCGTGGCTGGCCCATGTCCATTGACTCAGGCATATGGGGTTTGGGCTGCAAGAATGCAGTGTAGACATTTGATTTGCGGTTGGAATTGAGGCTCTGGGAACCTCTCCTCTTGTGGAGTTAGCTGACATGGGCAAGCCACAGGTGTTTAATTGCAGAGTAGATGTACCCTGTGTGTTGTCCCCTTCTGGGGGGTGGATTAAAGTCTCGCCATATATACTGTCTAAGGCAGTCAGCCCATTCACTGCCCGGACTGTGTCACTTCCCCAGTGGCTGAAAGGGGAACCCAGGCCTGCCCTTTACTTTGGGTTCCAGTTCAGGGACCCTCTAATCAGCAGCCTAGGTCGGCAACACCTTAAACCTTGCTGCTATTTCCATGAGCCTTTCCCTATACCCTCTTCTCCTAGGTTTCTTTCCTTCCCTCTTTAATGTCCAGAGCGTGGCTACAAGCTCCGTCCCTGCAGCCTTTTTCTGCTGCCAACTTCCTGGCTTTATACTATCCCCATCTGTTCCTTCTCAAATGGGCTCAATCAGTAATCTGGGGTAATTTAGGCCACCTAATTCCCCTCAGGTGAACCCTGTCCACTTAATTGGCCTGTCTCAGCCTAATTAACCCCTTCTAGCCTACATCACCCCATCACAGGGACATTTGTGCATTTGGCAGACCCAGCATTTCATATTTTATGTCCTTTTGCCTCTTTTTAAAATTGAATAGATTTTTCAGTATTAGGTGGTTATCTGCCTTCCAACATGAAGTTTTCAATTAAGAACAGGTTAATGGGTTATGGAACACTAAGACATGGCTCAAACCTGGAATGAAACGGAACCTGTTTTAAGATTCTAAGAATTGAGTTAGGTTTTTATTTGCTGTTTCAGATTTTTGTGACTTCTGCACCTATTTGTGCCTTGGGCTGAAGGTGCAAGTTCTGAACTGTCATGAGTAAAAGCTACTCAGTATTTTCAGGGCTCATTTGGAAGTAAGAATTACCAAAAAGCCCCCCAAAAGTGTAGTTTGTTTATTTTGGTAAGATTTGCAGGTATGTTTTCCAAACTCAGGAAGTTTAGGTAAGTCTAAGCTCCCTCCCTCCCAAATACTTACGTAGACGATGTGGTGTGGAGAGGTAAGCCAGGAAGTCAGGCTTCCTAGTTATGACTCTGATTTACTAAGTGGTATGGGACAATTTGTAGAACTTTTCTATGGGCTTGATTCTCTATTTCTGGATTTGCGCCCCACACCCTTTTTATACCAGTGCAACTCTGTTGAGTTCAATGGTTATCATAGTAAAGTTTCAGAGTAACAGCCGTGTTAGTCTGTATTCGCAAAAGAAAAGGAGTACTTGTGGCACCTTAGAGACTAACCAATTTATTTGAGCATGAGCTTTTGTGATCCAGGGGTTAATTGGCTCCAACCATAATACTTTGGGTATCCCATACTCCACCCTTTCCTTACTTCCTGTTTAGGTAGGGGGTTTCCTACCTTTCTCCATCCCTCCCTCATTCCATCCCCCCACCTCCCCGTGATGCAGTTAAATAAAGTAAGAAATTCCCAACCTGCAATCCTGTGAGTAGCCTTATTTTAGTTGCACTGAGCAGTCTCTTTACAAAAGTTACACCTGATTTATAACAGTGTAAGTGAGAATGCAGTAAGGCCCTGTGTCTTTGTTTCTGTCCTATATCTGCAAACCTGCTGTAAAGTAATAGTTACTTACCTACTTCAGTGTTGTGAGGATTATTTAGTTAATTTTTGTACAGTATTCTGAGAAGGCAAAGCCCTCTGTTCGTGCTAAGAATTAAGACATCTCACAACACATATTATCCAAGCTTCAAATATGCATGTGTAGTTCTGAAGCTGAAACGATGAGTATTTTTCTAACTAAACCTCTGAGTGTTCTGAGACTCACCCAATAGTAGCTCCACTGTGAAAATTCCACCTCCTCAGCTGGGTGACTCATTATTATTGCATCTGCATTTGTGTTCATGTCCTATGTTGTTATTACTTGTTCAAGTGGAGACAGCATACTTGGTACTTTACAAGGCATAGAAGAGGACATGGTCACACAACACTCTACTAGAAGACCACAAGAATTGCTCCTTAAAGAAATATATCATAGATAAGTGGGTTAGTATTTGTGGGCTTCATGAAATAAGTGAGTTTTGAGGAGGGATTTGGAAGAAGGAGGGATAGATGGTTGGTGCCTTGGTTTTGGAAGGGTCAGTTGCTCTGATCACCCTGCTCCATTCTTGTGAGCTACTGAAATTCTTATTAATTACATACAAAAACCAAAACCTAGGATGTTAAGGTTGTAAAGTGAAACACTCAATAGACTGGAAATGCTGTAAAATTAGCTCCACCCCCTTGTGCCTGTATTTGACAATATAGTCTTAGCCCATCCTACTATTTCCACAGGACTTCTGACTCTTTCAGTACAATGGACACGACTGCTAAAATTATGCCCTCTGTTTTTACTTTACGCTGTTTATTCCTTCTACTGCTTTGTCTAATCCATCTATCTATCCATAGCATGTCCTATACCATGCTCATCAATGGATTAGCTGAGTGCTCTTATTTCTGAGGTTTCTTAGCAATTTGTTTCAGTTTTCCTTTATATTTGCTATTCCTCTGATTTTGGTATCTGCAGAATTGATCACAGTTTAATCTACAACAAATAAATGCTCAACAAGGAAAAACATGAGTCAGCTTTGCAGGGTGCAGAGAAAAACTTGTGCTTGTTTTTGTGTTGATTCCCAAAGCCCCAAGAAACCATAGTAGTATTCCGAAAAGGGGGTGTTTCTTTGCTACTGACAGATGCTGCATCACTGTGACAGAAGCGGCTCTGTGAGCCACCGGTGGTCCATGAATCACATCTGGAGAAACACTGCTTTTCAGCAAAAACAATCTGTGCTGAATTGGTTCTTAAATGATGGGGAAGAGGGTGTAAAGAGGCTTTTTATATTTTCTCATGCAGCAGGGCAGGGGCATTCCATAGTGCTCAAGAGAGCACTAGGAGAAGAGGGTAGATTAATACAACCACCCTCTCAACATATTTCTGGATTCTGTAATCTGCTCCTTAGAGAACACAGCCAGCCCTTCAATTGACTAGCATTTATGCTGCAGTCAGCAGCAAGCACTAGCTGGGATTGCATGCTGCTCCTGTGCAGATCAGCAGAAAAATGCTCTCTACTTTGCATTACCTTTGCTGCCAGCACAAGTTCTAATTGACAGGGTTCTTGCCGCAGCGGGCACTGTCTATGCACCCTTCATTGCATTTGCCAGGGGAGGATTTAGCCCTATGTGATGTTAAATGTAAACCAAAAAAAAAAAGAAAAGCCCTTGATTTGTAGATAAGCAGGGGTGAGAATTCTTTTCCACCAGCAAAGATTGACATTCTTTCACCTGTTTACACGAAGTGAACTAACAGCCAGAAAATATTACCCTGGCATTTTGAAAAAAAACAAAAAGCACGTGTTAGAGGAAGGATTAAGAAATGTTAATTATTGAACTGAAATTTGAAAAGGTGAAAGATAACAAGGTGTATAGTACATCCAGGGAGCTGAGCTCAGAACTACAGTGTAGGCTATAGAAACAAAGATAGAGCAGAGAAGGAAAATTGGACAATAAAAGTAATAAGGGACAGCAGGAAAAATGGCTGAGATGTGAGGAAAGCGTACTTAGAAAAAGGGATACTGCATTAATGAGGTGTCTAAAATTGAAGCTTATAACTTCACAGAATTACAAATGCCCACTTCTGTGGAACTTCTGTTAGTGTCATGGTGACAGTATCAGGACAAAGTGAATAAAAAGGCCAGATCACCCACAGGAGGCAAGATCAGAGGGAGGAGTCTCCTGCACAGGAGGCATGAACTTTGCTCTCTTTCATGATGGAATAAGCCTGCCCAGAAACTCTGCAGAACCATGAGGAATTTATGTTGATGCCAGGAGATCTATGTTGATTGCCAGGGGAGCAATGTCCACTGAACTGAGACCCTGTTATCTCCTCTCAGTTCTTGCCTCCAGGCTCTGACCACCCCCGAGCATACAACCCCAACAGAGTTAAGTTAGCATGGAATCCCTCTGGCCTTGGAATCCCTCTAGGATGTAATGGCTTATTTGAGCACTCTGGTCTTCCCTATCGATAATAGTTTCTTAAGCCTGGAGCCATATTGCTTTGTGCCATATCCTGTCAGCTCTCAAAAACTAAATCGGATCTGTCTGTGTCAGTATCTGAAGGCAAACCTCTAAGAAACACCTAAGTGGTACCATAGAGGTGGTGGTGATAAAGTAGATGGCTCAGCTATCTGAGTTTAATCGTAATCAGTGCACGTTGATGTTGTTATAGGCATATGACATGAAGGGACATTGTGCTGCAAGAAGTACCATATTTTAGATCAAATGTAAAATCAAGGTTCAGACCACTGATCATGGCACTCTTCCAAAGAGGACAGGTAGGCATCTTTTCACTCTTCCTCTCAATGGGATTCTGAAACTGAACCAGCTGCTTACTTTAGATTTATAAACTTCATAAGCCATGGTTTTTGGGAGTGCTCTATTACAGTCTAACCCTGATCCTGCAAAGGGATCTGGCGGCATAGACCCTTAAATCCTTCTGGAATCCATCTGAAGGCAATAATAATCCAGGTGGAACTGAGTCTGCACAGGCCTTTGCAAGGGGGAGGGCCACAAAGATCACTTTAAATCAGTACTTTTTTATCATAATCTCCACCCCTGAACTTTAGGGATTTAAATAAACTATAAAACTAAACGATCTCTAGTTTTGTTTTTTCAGAATCAGAAGCACAGATGTTTAGCCCATCTATACTCTCAAACAATAACTAGAGGAATTTTGTATTATTAGCGGCTATTGGCAGTTCTGCGCCATATATGAAATAAACAGATCATGACTACACATGTGAAAGAAATGAAGGATTTCCAACAGATGTCATTTCTATTATACTTTAATGAGAGAAGACTTGTGTCTGTTTGCCCTTTAAACTACAAAAAATAAAGGAACTTTTAATGGCCAAAAAGGTTCATTCTATTCTATCCTTAATGATCTCAACTGTGTGACTGTGATCACTTCTGTGGCACTAATCAGAGCCCCACTACTATGGAAGGTGACATTTTTTGTTTCATACTTTTTTGTTGTTAAAGTAGCAGATATATATTATTGTGCTGATTTTTCACACAGCCATCAGCATTCCAAGAAACTTATCAATTGCACCAGTGTCACATTTATGCTGATAATTTTGCTGCCTTTAAATTGGCATCAATTTTATTCACTCTTTCTGTCTTGTCCCAATGTCAGATTATTACACCAAGAAACACTTATGATTATTGGCATTTTAGCCATCAGTGTTTCTGGATATATTTTTATATTCTTGCTTTTAAAAAAAATTACACACAAAACATTCTCCTTGACCATTTCACCGTGTGTGTGTGTATCATAATAGGTAATTGGACACAGAATGAGTGTTTAGGTAGCAATATGCAGGTTTGTGGATCTACTAATCAACATTAGGAGACAGTTTGTCTATATCTTACTTATGCTAAGAGTGTGCAATAGTCAGGGGTTCACAGATTTATGGCTTTAAATAGTTCTCAGTGAAAAGTCTCACATTTTTGCGATGAGTCTCAAACTATGAAAAAGAAAAGGAACTAATGATTAGCCACAGTGTATCAGAGAAGAAAGAAATAATTCCTTTTGTGGGAAGAATGTTATTGTCACTAAATAATAATAATTAAGGGCTTAATATTATTCTTTGTTGAAAGACTATAGCTAGCAATACAAAATTACGGTTATAAATATTACAGTGTTTAATTTGCAGTGGTGCAGAGAGAAGGGAATGCTTTCACCAGGCTGCATGAGGAATTAGATACATTCCCTCCCTTTACACACTAACAGGAGTTGTGCTTCTCATTCTCTATGCACATCTCTGAAAATCTCCCACACACTGTCCTCTGAAAGGGGCCAGCTAGTGTAGAGACTTTTCTACTTGTTCTTATGAAAAGCCTGAGGGGATTGCTGACTTAACGTACAAACACATGGAAATTCAGCCTTTCAACTATTCTGTTGTACATAGCTATTGCTGTACTGAATGCAAAATCTGCCCGGTGTTTTGATAACCAAAGAACAAATTGGATATACAAGGTTGGAGATATATCAATAATTTTAATAATTTTGCATGTACATTTGGGACTTAATGTTATTTAACATGGAACTTCAATTTATTTTGAGATTGACAATAATATCTCTTCAGTATTGTTTTCTCCAAATGTCACAATATTTTTGGAAATCAAAACCCAGGAGATTGTTGCTGCTCTAGATCTAACAAAACAGTGAAACAGGGAGCACAGTGTTTTAGCAGAGGATTATGGCTGAAAGGACCTGTGGAGAGGGCCTTTGTATCCATGCACCATTGTCATCTTCAGAGGAATTGTCAGTCAGGGCCCTTTTTATTCTGGGATGCCAAAAAGGGTGATGGGGTGAAGGAATTACAAGATCCATTATTATGTTCCTATCCCAATGTGTCTTTGGTGACAAAGAGTTGTGCTCCCCACAATCAAGTGGTCTCCCGTGCCCATGACAGGCCATAGCAGCAAGGAGTTGAGGGCCTATTAAATATCAGCAATATATGAGTTTCTCCATTAAACTCTGAGCTTTACACTGGGGTTGCCAGATGTCTGGTTTTCGACCAGAACACCTGGTTGAAAAGGGACCCTGGTGGCTCCGGTCAGCACCGCTGACTGGGCCATTAAAAGTCTAGTTGGCGGGGCTGGCAGGCTCCCTACCTGGGTCTGCGCAGCTTCCCGGAAGCAGCATGTCCCTCAACTCCTAGGCAGAGGCGCAGCCAGGGGGGTCCACACAATGCCCCCGCCACGAGTGCTGGCTCTGCAGCTCCCATTGGCAGGGAATCATGACCAATGGGAGCTGTGGGGGTGGTACCTGTGGGCAGAGGCAGCGCTCAGAGCCGCTTGGTCGTGGCTCCGCCAAGGAGCTGAGGGACATGTTGCCACTTTGAGGGAGCCTCCTGAGGTAAGGACACCTGGAGCCTGCACCCCTCCCTCCTCCCAGAACCCAACCCCCTATTCTAGCCCTAAGAGCCCTCCCACACCCAAACTCCCTCCCAGAGCCTGCACCCCACATGCCCTCCCACACCTCAACTCCTTGTCCCAGCTCTGAGCCCCGTCCTGCACCCAAACTCCTGGAGTCTGTACCCTGCACTCCAATCCCCTGCCCCAGAATGGAGACCCCTTCTGCACCCTGAACTCTTCATTTCTGGATCCACCCCAGAGCTCACACCCCCAGCTAGAGCCTTCAACCCTTCCCACACCCCAACCCCTCGGTGGGGGAGAGTGAGCAACAGAGGGAGGGTGGAGGAATGAGTGGGTCAGGGCAGGGGAGGAGCCTATGGAAGGGGCAGGGCAAGGGTGTTCAGTTGTGTGATTAGGAAGTTGGCATCCCTACTTTACACACAGGGAAAGCAATTACCTTTCTTCTTGGGGCGCCATTGATAGAGAGGGATTCCCAGCTTTTCCTTTGTAAGAAATTTCCCAAATACACTCCCAGTTCTTATTTTTGGTGTCTGGAAACTTGTCACTGTCATATCCCTCTGTATAGATTTCCATTTTGTTAGGCAGTTGCACGACACACTTGCATTATCATCAGATCTCTTAATGGAGAATCTACATGATGTACTGGGAGTGACAAATCCAACCCAAAGGCCAATTTATTCTCTGAGAGCTGCACTGCAAATCTCTGAAATCTGGAGTTGGTGTGGGTTTGAGGGGCTTACAGCAGACACCATACCAAGCTTACGACCTGCTGGTATTCAACTAGTGTGCCTTCTTCTCTCTTTGAGAGAAAGTTGAAGTCAATTATCTTTTTTTCCCCTCTATATAAAAAGTTGCATTGAGAGGTAACAGGCTCAATCCTGTAAGGTGCTGAGCATTCTGGCTCCAATCCTGCAAATCTCGTAAACATATACTTTAACTTCAAAGTGTTTTTCTGGATTGGGGTCTGGGTGGTCAGCACCTTCCCAGATGAAGCCCAATCAGCATAAATTACAAGTGATTTAGAAGAATAACTTACTTATAAACTACTCAAAAGTGCAATGAGGAGCTCTCTTACTGAGTTTTTATGCATCTTTCAGCAAAGTCAGAGATTTAAATACAAAATTAATACTTTACAATTAAAATTAATACAACCTGCAATAACCCTGGATGATTCTGAATCCACAAATCAGTGTATGGATTACCCTGATAAATACATGACAGTAATATTCGTAATGTGCTTCCTGTTACTTAAAATGTTTCAGAACATTTTCCCAAGGCCAGCAATACCTTTCCTTCTGCATTTCCTGCTAACTCTGTTCTCTTTACCTATATATTTTTAAACTAAACAAATTAATTTAAAACCCAAACTGACATGAAACATAGAAATGACAACCATTAACTTTGAATAAGAATTTACTTTCTATGCAACAGGATTTCTTACTCAATAAGAATTCAGAAACTCAAGCTGGACCTAACGCAATAAGCTGCATCATTCAAAACAGAGAACAGATAGTGTGGTGTTTTCACTTATTTGGGTTGGCTCATTGTTTTTAACTGATAGATAGCAGAATGATAAAAGGTTGTTCCTTCATGGGTATGTTTTTCACATATTCTTACATTCCAGGGCCAGAAAGGAGCATCACAATCATAGTCTGACCTTCTGCATAACACAGGTCACTGGGACCCTACCATTTAAAGCAAGTAATGTTTTCTTACTACCTCAAAATGTTAATCACAGTTACTATGGGTTTTTGTTTGTTTCATTCAAGAAAGAAAGTAATTCTAGATCGTATAGGTGCCTAGGGGACCAAAATCTTCTCCTAAACCTGATCGTTCTGACATCCCCTTAAAATGCTGCTGTTGAAGCCCCACCAAAAATGAAAAGTTTCCAGGGTTGGATTGGACAAGCTGAGTGAGGAATAAAAGATAAAGCATGAACATAAATGGGCCAGTTGTGAACATATGTGATGGAAGTGCAAATATGGAAACCATGGCCACAATTTTCAGTTAGCCAGGCCAGGGCAAAGGGGGTTTTAGGCCATCTTTGTGCTCACTGTATTCTGGGACTATTCAGGAACTGACAGTCCCTAGCATCAGTGAAAACAGCTTCCAGGAGCCATGGGACACAGAGAATTGCTAAAATGCGAAGTGCTCTGAGTCCCCTCCTGTCTGCCCTTGGCCTGTCCCCCAGGGTGTGGACTGAGGGTGAGTGTGCAGAGGATAGAAATTCTGTCTTGTGTAGGGGTTATTCCCTGGCTCCATTTTAGCCCTCTTTATGTTACTGAAGTTTTGTCCCAGGGCTTCAGTGCAGTAGCGAATTGCACCCAATCCCACAATTAGATCCATGATAACCAGGATATTTAAACAAGAGGTCAGAGTAGAGGACCACAGTGGTCCATTTTGGCTTTATAGTTTATGAATCTATAAATTGGTGGAATGGATGAGCTCTTTCAGCAATATTCTTTCAGTCAGCAGCTCTTCCTCTTCCAGGTTTTAATTCTGAGGGATTAAAGTAGATTGGATGCAACAAGGGAAATAAACAATTTTACATAACAAGAAAGCAGAGAAACTAGTCCTAGCCTGGTTTGCAGCCCAACTGTGTAAAAACTTGGTGTGGCACTCTGCCTTCCCAAAAGACTCTGCCACTGCACCCCCTAAGGTCTGTGTGGTTGTCATGGAGTTTGTGTATAATTGGAGAACCTACGTAGGCCTTCAGTCCCCAAGCCTTCCTCATTACTCAGCCCTATACACCTCAGTGCAGCGTAAGCAAGGAGATGTCTCTCTGTGATTACTGGAAAATCTAGAGGGTCTCTGGACAATATCACACATCATAAGTTCTAGCCACCAAAATTTGCAAGTTAAGTATATTTACCCAGCAAAAGACCATAATGAGATCCTAAATGCTTCATATCAAAACATGAGTGTGCTTGGTATTTGGAGCATTTTCACCTATTGAAGATGTTAGATCCAGCTCCAAAAGCAACAGCAGCTGAGGTAAGAAATTACCTATGGAACTCACAAATCAGCAGGCACCCATGTTTTTGACCTACTGGATGAGTTTTGACAGTCTGGCATACCTCTGAATAATACAATAATGGAAGTACGATTGGGCAGGGAAACCAACCCTCCAAAGACACAAGTCCCACTTAGCAATGTTTTTCATTGCACAGGCAAAGTGCTGAAGTAGAAGGTCCTTTCTCCTCTTTTAAAAGTATGAGAATGAGATAAATTATTCATGCTGGATTCTACTGAATTGCTTTTGATTCACTTCTTTAGGGATTGAAAAGCCTATTTGGACATGCATCAGTAAATAAACAGAACAGACTTCCCTTAAAACAGCTTGTACTTTTAAAATATCCACATAATTTTAGATCAGGATGACCCAGGGATTCAGTTAAATAATGTTAAACCATTCCATCACTAGGGAGCTACACTCCACAGTCTTGGTCTTCTCTTTGCTTGGTTGAGAGAAGTCTGATGTTGGGAGCTATCAAGCACAAGTTTCCAGACATGAAAAAAGATGTATAATGGCCAGAGCTCAAATTATAACTTTCAGTTAAATTAATCAAACTAGTTGAAATACTGACTATCGGAACTGTACAATACAGTTCATATTCTATTTCAGATTTTTGGTGAAATATTTGCCACCAAGTAAATATAGATTTTTGGGACTTATTCTGATATCACTTATGCAGGTCTTTACACTGAGCTGACTTCATTGACTTCCACTCATTCATACCAGGGTGAGGTCAGAATCATGTCTATTCCAATAAGAATATTTTTTCTAAGTTTCTATTTTGTACCACTAAATATTTCTCTATTTCTGCAAAAAGAAATAGAGATAATTGGTGTATTTGTAATTTGTATCAATATCAATAACGTTTTTTCTATCTCAGCCATTCTTTGTGGTGGTGTTCTCCCACCGGGTCAGTTATATCAGCGCTGCTTCAGATTTTGACAGAAGCATTACGGTATTCTGAACACATTTGCTTTAGAAATTCTGAGTCTAAAGCCACCCGTCTATTCCACATGTGTTTTTATAACAAGACTGTTTCACACTCCGCTCACCTGGTTACAAGATTCAGAAATACACAGTCTAAATGGCAGCTTTCTTCATAAGAGACCTGTGGAGAGACCTGGCCAGCTCACTGGTGCAGGAGACTGTAATACATTTAAAAATGTTATCCCCCATGAGCCCTGCTCACTGGAGCAAACCTGAGATGGAATGAAGCATCTGTTAGCCATTCTATGAGCCTGTTTCCAGTGCCACAGTAAATTAAAAAAAAAACAAAACATGTTCCTGTTACGGCTCCTCATGTGACAAGAAGGCTCTTGGTGACACTCTAGGCTGCCTTTCTACAGCTAGAGCTGATTTAGGTGGAATCCCTGGACTCTAACCACAGAGCTGTTGCCTGAAATATAGTCCCATAAACTGCCCATGGCCACAAACTTGGAGCTGTAGCAACTCTGGGTCATGCTGTATCCATCTCTTGCTGTTCACTGGGGCCTGTGATCAGTGGGCAAAACCAAATATTGTAGAATGGGCAGGGACAACCCAGCAACTTCACTTCAGCCAAAGAGCAAACGGCAGCTACAGCTAGGCACCCAGCCAAGGGTAGTCACCCAGCCAGGCAATGCATCTTCATCAAATATGTAAATTAGGGCATACAGACATCTGCATAAAACCTCCAGGTTTTTGGATCTTCAGCCTTATGAATTGTTTCTTTTGTATGTTATGATTTAGGGAGCATGGGTAGGAGGAGGGGCAGTTGGGGGGTAATCATCATGGACCAGATCCAAAGCCTATTGAAAGGTTCCACTGACTCCATTGGGATTTGAATCAGGCCCCAATATGCAAACATTGTGTTGCTGGAGAGCCATCACAGTGTGAAGAGCTGGCTGGTGCCAGACACCTCTGCCTACTATACTGTAGAAGAGTGGGACACCCTGTACACCAGGGAGGCAAGAAAGACTAACTGTAAGGGTGATGGAGTGGGGTGAGATGCAAACAGACCTCTTATTTGTTCTCCAGAGTTTTGTCTTTCATTTTAACCCAAAAAGGAAGTTGCTAAGTGTTACATTTGTGAAGAAAACTTTTAAACTGTGACCCAAGTCTAACTGATGCAATGTCTGTAGTGATTTGCAGAGAGCCTGAAACAATAGCTGTGAGTTATGAACTACCCCATTCATCTGAATGGGTACTCAGATGATTATGGTGATGCTTTAAATGTCAGAGTTGTTAATTTCTTTACTGCCCACCATAGCATAAAAGAAAAGAGGAAGTGTCATATTATGATGATCTACAGAATATTTGCTGAGTCACTGCTCATTTTGGGTTGAGCTTCAACAACACGCACTGGAATTGAAAGGGAAATGATTGGTTTCATTTAACTGAAGCAGGGCTCAGCTTTCACATGTTTGGGAAATGCTGCTCTGTAAACAAGTAACAGAAAATTTATCTACAGGCAGACAACACAGGAAAATGGATTGATCTGCTCACATTTACAGTAACAACTGAGGGAGGGGGGAAATCTGGGCAGGTAATATACTTCAAGATGCAGGAAAATGAGCAGTACTGCTCAGTCCGTGCAGAAGGTGAATGGGCAAGGAGACAGTGGTAATAGTGATAGAAACCCCTGGCTCCATATGGGACTTGCTGGCATTTAGGCACACCAATTTGAAAATTTGAGCATTAGATTATGTCAGGCCCTTAATTATTTATGCAGGAAGTGATCTAGGGAATTTCTTAACTCTTTGTTGGAGGATGAGGCTGGGGATGACTGAGGATAGAGTGAATGTTAATATGTCCTTTAATTAACAATGAGTAATTTTGCTGTGTAATTTGTGTGGGTTTTTCCCTAACTTTGTATGCACTTCCAAGTACATTTTTGTTTAAATCTAATGATTAAATATTATTAAAATTCCTGTGTTAGGTGCCACTGTAAAACAATTTGTGTAAACTTGTACATACATCTTTCTTTTTTTTTTTCCTGTAAGTGAAGTAGTTCAGTTGAAGGAAGGGGAAGACAGGAGGTTTAGAATTACCTGCCTGCCTGGAACTACTGACCACCTGACCAGGATGATGACTGTGACAGTGAAATGTTCAGGGAGATTAGAGAGACTACAAAAGCAGAAATTGCAATAATAATGGGGGATTTTAATTATCCTTATATTGACTGGGTATATGTCACTTCAAGAAGGGATGCAGAGATAAAATTTATGGACACCATAAATTATGACTTCTTGGAGCAGCTAGTCCTGGAACCCATAAGGGGAGAAGTAAGTCTTGATATAGTCCTCAGTGGAGCACAGGATTTGATCCACAAGGTGAATATTGCTTAACTGCTCGGTAATAGCAACTGTAATGTATTAAATTTAACATTCTGTACAAGGAAAAATGCCAAAGAAACCCATTACAGTCCTTTAACAGCATTTAACTTCAAGAAGGGGAACTTCCCAAGAATGAGGAATCTAGTTAAATATAAATTCAAAGGAACAGTCACAATGGTGAAATGCCTGCAAACTGCATGGAGACTATTTAATATCATAATAGAGGCTCAAACTAAATGTTTTACCCCTTCCCCCCCAAAAAACAGTAAGAGAATCCCCAAAATGCCACCATGGCTAAACAGCAGATTAAGAGAGGTGGTTGGAGGCAGAAGGGCATCCTTTAGAAATTGGAAGTCAAATCCTACTGAAGAAATAGAAAGGAGGATAAAATCTGGTAAATCAAATGTAAAAGTATAAGTCAGGACAAGAAAGAATTTGAAGAGCAACTGGCTAAAGACACAAGACTAACAGAATTTTTTAAAGTACATCAGAAGCAGGAAGCCTGCCAAACAGTCAGTGGGGCCACTGGACTGTCAAGGTGGTAAAGGAGCACTCAAGGGAGACAAGACAGGAGGAAAAGCTAAAATAATTCTTTGCGTTGGTCTTCACTGTAGAGAATGTGGGGGCGATCTCCACACTGGAGCTATTCTTTTTATGTGACAAATTGAGGAACTGTCCCAGATTGAGGTGTCAAATGGGAAGTTTTGGAACAAACAGATAAATGAAACAGTAATAAATCACAAAGGCCAGATGGTATTCACTCAAGAATTCTGAAAGAAGTCAAATAAGAAATTGAAGAAATAATAACTGTGGTATGTAACCTATCACTTAAAATCAACTTCTGCACCAGGTGACTGGAGGACAGCTAATTAATGCCTATTTTTGTAAAAGGCTCCAATAGTGACCCTGGCAATCACAGGCAAGTAAGCCTATTTTCACTACCAGGCAACTTAGTTGAAACTATAGTAAAAACAGAACTATCAGGCACATACATGAACACAATATGTTGGGGGAAGAGTCAATATGGCTTTTGTAAAGGGAAATCATACCTCACAAATCTATTATAATTTGTTGAGGGGCTCAACATGCATGTAGACATGGGTGATCCTGTTGATACAGTGTACTTGGACTTTCAGAAAGTCTTTGACAAGGTCCCACTCTGACACTCTGTATCTCAGGGGTACACCCTGCACCACCATGTTCATCCTTATAATATGATTATGTGGTATCCAGTACAAAGTTTGTCATGTCGGGTGTCTTCGGAAGACTCATGATGCACTGAGCATTGTTGTAGTAATGTTATTTCATGTATATAGTTATGAGGCTGAAAATGTGTCCTCATGGCTTAAAACAAGCCCAGGCAAAACTTTTTAGGAACAGAGGGGCAGTTCACACCTTAACAGGGCATGTATGGGACAAACCCAGCCCAGCCTCACAGGAACAAAGGCAGCAACAAAGGATTTGTTGGACTCTCCAGTGAGTCACCCCCCCCCCTTCCCTTAAAGTCAGTCAGGGACTATGATGAGGAAATGCTCACCTGACCCTGAAGGGGTGGGGCAAAGCCAAGAGGGAAGAAAGGACATGATAAAAGGGAGAAACATTTGCCACACTGGCTCTCTCTTCTACCTCCATCTACAGATATCACCACAAAGCAACTGAAGCGCTGATCAAAAGGGAGAGCCTGGCTGAAGGGCAACCAGCCAGCTTGTGGTGAGAAGCATCTAAGTTTGTAAGGGCACTGAAAGTGTTAAGATCAGCTTAGAATGCATTTTGCTTTTATTTCATTTGACTAAATCTGACTTGTTGTGCTTTGACTTATACTTACTTAAAAATCTATCTTCTGTAGTTAATAAATTAACCTGAAGCAGTGCGTTTGGTTTGAAGTGTGTCAGAGACTCTCCTTGGGATAACAAGCCTGGCACATATCAATTTCTTTGTTAAACTGACAAACTCATATAAGCTTGCAGCATCTAGTGGGCATAACTGGACACTGCAAGATGGAGGTTCCTAGGGTTGTATCTGGGATAGGAGGTATTGGCTAGTGTCATTCAGTTGCACAATCCAAGGAGCAGCTTACATGCCAGAGGCCAGGAGTGGGGGTTCTCACAGCAGAGCAGGGCAAGGCTGGTTCCCAGAGTCAAGGACTGGAGTGACCTAGCAGATCACCAGTCCAGATAACACCAGGGGAATGCCACACCCACATCAAAGGCTCTTAATCAAAGTAGGCAGTTATGGGATAAGATGAAAAGTCTTCTCATGGATCAATAACTGCTTAAAAGATAGGAAATGAAGGGTAGGAATGAGAAGAGGTAAATAGTGGGGTCCCCCAAGGATCTGTACTGGGACCAGTGCTGTTCAACATATTCATAAATGATCAGGAAAAGGGGGTAAAAAGTGAAATGGGAAAACTTGCAGATGGTACCAGTACCATATAACATAATCAATACATTACAAAACTGATAACTAAAATATATGCAAAAAGAAAAGGAGTACTTGTGGCACATTAGAGACTAACAAATGCATCCGATGAAGTGAGCTGTAGCTCACGAAAGCTTATGCTCAAATAAATTTGTTAGTCTCTAAGGTGCCACAAGTACTCCTTTTCTTTTTGCGGATTCAGACTAACATGGCTGCTACTCTGAAACCTAAAATATATGGGAGTTTTACTACAAGAAATAACTTTAAAATATATTCAATAAACTGAGGGTGTTTTTCATTTGTTTGTTAGTTAGACATGACCTATTGATAATAGACATATTGTATTTTGATTTGTTGTTTTGCCAGCTAGTCAGACTGTGGTACGTGTACAGAACATATAGCTAGTGAGCAATGCAAACTGTTTAAACACTGATTTAAAATCACTGAGCTGTGCTTGTGCAAACTAAAGTGCAATTTGCTTACTTGTCTGTATCAGCAATATATGACACTGTTTCCAGACAGGTTTCAGAGTAACAGCCGTGTTAGTCTGTATTCGCAAAAAGAAAAGGAGTACTTGTGGCACCTTAGAGACTAACCAATTTATTTGAGCATGAGCTTTCGTGAGCTACAGCTCACTTCATCGGATGCATACCGTGGAAACTGCAGCAGACTTTATATACACACAGAGAATATGAAACAATACCTCCTCCCACCCCACTGTCCTGCTGGTAATAGCTTATCTAAAGTGATCATCAAGTTGGGCCACTTCCAGCACAAATCCAGGTTTTCTCACCCTCCACCCCCACACACAAATTCACTCTCCTGCTGGTGATAGCCCATCCAAAGTGACAACTCTCTACACAATGTGCATGATAATCAAGTTGGGCCATTTCCTGCACAAATCCAGGTTCTCTCACCCCCTCACCCCCCTCCCAAAAACCACACACACAAACTCACTATCCTGCTGGTAATAGCTCATCCAAAGTGACCGCTCTCCCTACAATGTGCATGATGATCAAGGTGGGCCATTTCCAGCACAAATCCAGGTTTTCTCACCCCCCCACCCCCATACACACACAAACTCACTCTCCTGCTGGTAATAGCTCATCCAAACTGACCACTCTCCAAGTTTAAATCCAAGTTAAACCAGAACATCTGGGGGCGGGGGGTAGGAAAAAACAAGGGGAAATAGGCTACCTTGCATAATGACTTAGCCACTCCCAGTCTCTGCACATCCACCAATGTGATATATGCCATCATGTGCCAGCAATGCCCCTCTGCCATTTACATTGGTCAAACTGGACAGTCTCTACATAAAAGAATAAATGGACACAAATCAGATGTCAAGAATTATAACATTCATAAACCAGTCGGAGAACACTTCAATCTCTCTGGTCACGCAATCACAGACATGAAGGTCGCTATCTTAAAACAAAAAAAACTTCAAATCCAGACTCCAGCAAGAAATTGCTGAATTGGAATTCATTTGCAAATTGGATACTATTAATTTAGGCTTAAATAGAGACTGGGAGTGGCTAAGTCATTATGCAAGGTAGTCTATTTCCCCTTGCTTTTTCCTACCCGCCCCCCCCCAGATGTTCTGGTTTAACTTGGATTTAAACTTGGAGAGTGGTCAGTTTGGATGAGCTATTACCAGCAGGAGAGTGAGTTTGTGTGTGTATGGGGGTGGGGGGGGGTGAGAAAACCTGGATTTGTGCTGGAAATGGCCCACCTTGATTATCATGCACATTGTAGGGAGAGTAGTCACTTTGGATGAGCTATTACCAGCAGGATAGTGAGTTTGTGTGTGTGGTTTTTGGGAGGGGGGTGAGGGGGTGAGAGAACCTGGATTTGTGCAGGAAATGGCCCAACTTGATTATCATGCACATTGTGTAGAGAGTTGTCACTTTGGATGGGCTATCACCAGCAGGAGAGTGAATTTGTGTGTGGGGGTGGAGGGTGAGAAAACCTGGATTTGTGCTGGAAATGGCCCAACTTGATGATCACTTTAGATAAGCTATTACCAGCAGGACAGTGGAGTGGGAGGAGGTATTGTTTTATGATCTCTGTGTGTATATAAAGTCTGCTGCAGTTTCCACGGTATGCATCCGATGAAGTGAGCTGTAGCTCACGAAAGCTCATGCTCAAATAAATTGGTTAGTCTCTAAGGTGCCACAAGTACTCCTTTTCTTTTTGTTTCCAGACACTAATCAATGGTGGGATAGGCACTCTGTAGGCCTAGCAATTTTGGTTTGCTTACTGTATCATGGTCCAGCATTGTATTCACATATAGAAACAAATGTCTTTTGTTTAAAAAAAATCTCAAGTATATTATAAAATGTATCTGCTTTTATAGTCAACTGCTTGGGAGAAAAATGAATCAATGTTTGCAGTTGGCTTTCCTTTATTAAGCATATGTATGTCATCTTTCATTCTCTGAACAATCTCCTGGGTGCAACTGAGGATAGCAGGAGCTCTTTTCTCTTTATATGGCAGTTTTAAGCTATTATATATATATATATATATATATTTAATAGTGCACTATCATTTTGCAGGATAATACATTATCTGCCTTTAGAGGAATGTTAATAAAATGTCATAGTTGTACTGGAAGGGAGGAGTGGCATTTTCTTTATATAAATCTGCCTACATAACTTCCTCTTTGCTGACATTAGAGATGGGCCTGAACCAAACATTCAAATCTAGATTCTGAATGCTTTGAGGCTGTTTGAATCTAACGTTTTAATTCAATCTATCACAGAGAAATGTAATTTGTAGGAATCTTTTAAGATGCACATATGCAGTGTATTATTAGCCTACTGAAATCATCATACAGAAGGATTCATATTTATTTCTTTTTTTCCAAACATTTATCTGTTATTTCCAGTTATTTAAAATTCTAAACTAAACAGGCACTTCTATTGACAATCACAAATGTATATAGTGACAAAGCTCTGTCCTTGTCTCCGTGGGTCCCATGTTTCCTGGCCAATTTTGCTAGTCTCAGAGGCTCACTGTGACCTTCTACATAACCCTTCTCTCTCTAGGGACAAGGGTCACAGTCTACTAAGCCATTTTCATCATAAGCCAGCGAGGGAGGTGAGGAGAAGCTATCCTCTCTTGCACAGTCTCTGTTGTCTCCCAATCTCAGTGATTAATCGGGGGGGGGGGGGGGGGGGGGTAAAGGCCTACTCTCTACTCCAGGCTCCAGGCCAGGGACCCTAATAGTATCAGCTATTGTAGCTGACCTTTTAGAAACATGGCACATACAATTCCCTGGGCTACTTCCCCACAGCAGCCCCCACTTCCTCAAGCTCCACTTCACCCTTACCTCAGGGCCTCCTGCCTTGTGCCTGATATGATGTGTACTGCTTAGTCTCTCCAACAGCACAACTTCCTCCCACAGCTCCTAACATCCCCACCCACCTGGGTGGCTGGGAAGCTTTTAACTAGTTTCAGCCAGTCCCTGATTGGCTTCAGTGTCCCAATCAACCTAGCATTCTCCCTGCCTCTGGAAAGTTCTTAATTGGCCCCAGGTGTCTTAATTGATTTGGAGCAGCTGCCATTTAACTTATCCTGGTACCAGGGATTTGTTACACTACTTTTCTATAGCCATCTGGCCTTGCCGTGTCACAATATATACATGTATATGTATATTGAAATTTGCTAGCATTATTTGTGTTGAGACTGAGTCATAATAACTAGAATTATTAGGCAGGTGGGGTTTTTTTTAGCTCAGCAGTTCAATGGTTTTAGAAATGTTGGCATGGATCAGTTTACAGGATCTGGGCTTTTAACTTGAATCCTCATGATTCAAGGGAGAAGATAGGTAAACAAAGCAGATTCTCTTTTGCTCCAGCTTTTGTCTCACACAGCAGAGCAAGATAGGGTTGGAACTGTCAGATAATCCAACCACAGCACAGTTTAGAGCATCTTGTGCCACTTAGGTATGGTCCCCTTGGGATCATAATCTAGGTGAGGGTATAAAGAGCCCATCCTGCTCCAGTCACTCTTGCCTCCTAATTCTAAAAGGCCCCTGCACTGGGACTTACTGGAGAGAGGTGAAAGGAACCAGATTTGCTGGCTTTACACGTGCTGTAGTCTCCCTCACACTGGATGTATCCCAGTAAGGTATTTAGAAGAAGTTTCTGTTCCCTTTTCACTGTCTGAGCACCTTACATGCTTATCTGTGATGGTATCAAGCTTCTGGAACTTCCTCCAAAAAAGACCTTCCACAGCAGGTAGGAGTGAGTGCCACAGTGTTTGGATATCCTCTATCTCCTTCAACAAGGGAGGGGCGGATATGGAGTTCAACCAAATGTTTTAAAACTTTGGAAAGAAAAATTAATGTCAGTTCTAGAGATGGGTAAAGATTTGAGTTGGTTCTTATTGTTTTCTGAACTTATTTGTCTATCCTTAAATTATTTTTTTAAAATTTATGAATAGTTAAAAAGCCCTTTGGAGATCCTTGGATAAAAATGCAAGTTATCATCAGTGTGGGAAAATTAAATATTTTCCCTTTAGATCATCAGGACCATAACATGAAACTGTGTATTCAAAAATAACATATAGTATGAACTGTGAAACCCAAAGCTCTCGAGTAAACTACTCACACACATTGTAGGCACTATTGGCATGACAGTACATTCATGTGCATTTTAGTAAATCATGCACCCAGAGTTTGAGGAAAATATTCTTGTGGACTGTCAAATCACAAAATGTCAAGTCTCTAGGATATAGATATTTCCCCATGACTTTAATAGATCATCCTAGCATATTATTTGAACACTGGCATCTGTGTTTTAATATAATTGAATACATAAGCTATAGAAGGAAAATGTCTATCCATAATACAATGATGCAGATTTTTCATAAGAGAACTTAATTTAAGGAGTAACACAAATATAAGTTTTAGGATTGGACCAGACAACAGCTGTAAACAATTCCAAGCAGTTGTGGTTCCATTCATAGCTTAATGGAACATGAGTCACTAAATGCTATCTAAAGCACCAGCTTCTTTCATAGTGTAGATAGATGACAGAATAGACTGCTTATTAGATTCTAAAACAGAAGAGATGTGAGGATAAACAGAAGAGATGTAATGGGGTAGCAGGCTAATGCAACTAGCCTTTAATGTTTGCAGACTTGGGTTCAAAATCCAACTTAAGCTCACAAGCAAAAAGCAGTTTGGTCTCATTCTACAGCACTCCTAGTGGATCTGTGTATGGGCCACAAAGTTATCATGCAATCTGTTAACTTTGAAGGGCCTGATCCAGTCATGGGAAAGGCTCCCATTGGCTTTGATGGCATTGGATTGGGCCTCAGAGGAGCAGGGGCATTGTTACAGGCTAGGAGAGAGGTGCACTGGAAGAAAAGTTTGAAGAATCTTGTCAACAAACTTCTCTCCTCCCCAAACCATAACCCATAAAGGTTTGTGATGCCAGAGAAATGGTCCCATTCTTAAGGCCACAAAAATGAAAGGTAAGAACTACCACAGCAGAAATTAGAAATGTAAAATATGAGCTTTTGTCATTGTGTCTGACAGTAATCGTGTGCTTTTGAGTTTGCAGCTGTGTTATGGAATTTATATTCTTTTCAGAGATAATTCTGCTGGTGCCAGACTACAACTACTGGAGGACAGATGGGCTTAACAGAGCATATGCATAAAATATAGAAGCATCAATGGACCCTACCATGCATTATAGAATCATAAATGTATGGTATTTTACCCATAACCACAAGTAAAAGAAAGGTTTCTATAGCTAGGCCACATTATTTTCAACCATTTAAAGCCAGCAACATATGCCTCTGAAACTTTACTTTGTGTCATCTGGGGTGATCTGTTGTTCCTGTGTATTAAATAATGCAAAGTTTTTCAATCACCTTTTGTAATATTCAATATCATGCAACAAAAATGGCATAGTAAAATGAATGCGTATTTTTAAAAATAGAAACAGATTTTGTACAAGACTTCACCTCTTTAGAAGGTGTTTTTACCATCCATTAATACTTTGGGTCAAACTTTCAAAAGTCCATACACCTGATTTGGATGCAGTGTCCAATACATGTGCACGTGTGAGTTTTGTGTGCATTAGCATGTTTTTCAGTGTCTGTTCCCTTTGTGCCTGTCCTGCTCTGCTCATTGTGGAGGCTGGGGAAGGCAGGATCCTGGCAAGCAGCAGTGCTGGCATTGAATTGTCTCAATGGGGACCACAACAGCTGCAGAAGTGCCTGGTCCCTACACAGATTCATAACTGGGGGTTTTGTTGGGGATTGGGTGGAGTTGGCAACAGTCTTGCCCTTTAAATATTTACATAATATTTTTTTTTCTTTATCTGATGATAAGCCAACATGAAAGCTGCTTGAAGTCCTACAAAGGTCTCCCATAATGGTTCATGTAACAGTATGTTTAGCAAGATGGCAGCTTCCAGCAAAAGGCTCAGAATTTTAATTAAGCACTTTAGTTTTCAAATGTGTTTCACAGTTTATATGCAAAAAGAAATGGAGTACTTGTGGCACCTTAGAGACTAACCAATTTATTTGAGCATGAGCTTTCGTGAGCTATAGCTCACTTCATCAGATGCATACTGTGGAAACTGCAGCAGACTTTATATATACACAGAGAATATGAAACAATACCTCCTCCCACCCCACTGTCCTGCTGGTAATAGCTTATCTAAAGTAATCGTCAGGTTAGGCCATTTCCAGCACAAATCCAGGTTTTCTCACCCTCCACCCCCCCACACAAATTCACTCTCCTGCTGGTGATAGCCCATCCAAAGTGACAACTCTTTACACAATGTTTTTGTGTAAAGAGTTGTCACTTTGGATGGTCTATCACCAGCAGGAGAGTGAATTTGTGTGGGGGGGTGGAGGGTGAGAAAACCTGGATTTGTGCTGGAAATGGCCTAACCTGACGATTACTTTAGATAAGCTATTACCAGCAGGACAGTGGGGTGGGAGGAGGTATTGTTTCATATTCTCTGTGTATATATAAAGTCTGCTGCAGTTTCCACAGTATGCATCTGATGAAGTGAGCTATAGCTCACGAAAGCTCATGCTCAAATAAATTGGTTAGTCTCTAAGGTGCCACAAGTACTCCATTTCTTTTTGCGAATACAGACTAACACGGCTGTTACTCTGAAACAGTTTATATGGCTGGCAAATGCTTCTTACCATGTTCGTTTACAAACAATTATCCTTCTCAGGAATGTAAGTACAGATATTCACTATACAAAATTTTCTCCCACAGGTACAGCATCAGCTAATATACCATAGAAAGCTACTATAGGGAAAGTATGGGTTTTCTTAATTTGTTTGTTATGTTGTCTGTTACAAAATTCACTGCACTAAGGGGTTAAAACAGGGCTTGGAGTAAAACCAATTTCCAATAACAGCATCACTTATGTCCTTGCAATATTTCTGAAAAGCTGCCTCCTTACTGCTCAGTATATCTGTACAGTAGAGGATATCATGCTGGAAGTTTTTCTTTTGGAGAAACAAAGTTTCAGAAACCTGTTAAATCAGAATTCTTGATTCTTGTGCATTGACTGCCACAGAAGGAATGAATGGAGGAGATAGTACACTTCCTTTGATCCAAATTGTGTCGGGGCCTCTAGCAACCTGCATCGAATTTGGAGGGAGGAACACAAGTTGAAGGAAGGAATAATTTGAAGGAGGCACCAGAAAGCTTGTCTGAGCAGTGGCAAACGACTGATAGTCAATGCACAGGAAATGTGCCAGAGATGCCAAGGGAGGAACCACTGTTGCAACCTGCTGAGGCTTCAGGGGTTCTCAACCTTCATTGCACTTCTGACAATGAAAATTATGACATGACCCCAGGAGGGGGAATTGAAGCCTGAGCCTGCCCAAGCTCTGCTTCCCTGGTGGGGGTGGAGAAGAGGGTCAAAGCCAAAGCCCGAGCCCCACTGGCCTGGGCAGGTGGGCCAAAGCCAAAGGGCTTCAGCTCCAGGCAGGGGACCTGTAACTTGAGCCCTGCCACCCAGGGTGGAAGCCCTCGGGCTTTGGCTTTGGTGGTGGGCTTTGGAGTGGTGGGGCTCAGGCTTAGGCTACCATTGAAATCAATGGAACTAAGTTCAGGTCTGTTAGCCAGAAGTAAGTGGAGGCTTCTTTTCTGTCCCTCAGTTTATAACATGCATTATGGAGAGTTATGGTGCTCAAAGCCCAGGCTAAAACCTCCTTCCTGGTCACTTTTTATCTTCACATATTTCATTAGCTTTTACAAGGATCCGTAAATTAGCTGAATAATAAGGTGACAGTTTCATTTTGTTCTTTGTCTTTGGGTTTTTAATCATTTAATAACTGTCTTTTGTTTTTTTAATAGGCCATTTTGTTCACTTAGAGTTTCATAAGAACATTAGAGAGTTTTCTTTTTCAAAGCATGAACAAAAAACCTCTTTGTTAAAAATAATGTGTTGTTATTTTAAATGTAAAGCAACATTGTTTGTGGTTTCTTACTGACTATTACTTGTAATGGATGGGTAATTGTTTCCAGTAGCCTGTGTTCACTGCAGACAGCTTTCTGCAGCTGGAAACTTCTTCTGGAATCTTTCTACAACCAATATCTGCTGAATACAAGGTGATGTTTACCACACACATTTGAAAGTTGAGCCTTTAATTTAAGAAGTTGTGGAATACGTCATTTAGGGGTTTTATATTTGATCTCATTCGTTCCATACTTTTCCAGTAGGTGAATATATTATTACAAGATTTTTCCCCTGAGTTCTCCAAGAACAGTACAATGTAGAAATGTGTGCAAACAGAATAGTAAATAGCCTTAAATATTGAATAGTTGCATGTTCAGCCAAAGGGCTATGGACTATTTGATTCGCAATATAACAAGGCTATTAGAATTATTTCTAATGATTATCTAATGTGACAAGTGTGAGGGGAGCCAAACAACATGGAAATACTGTAAGTTAGTGGCCACGCTATTTTATATATCCCCCCTTCTGAGGCACCCCTGATCCCTAAGAGCCCCTCTTCTTCCCTCCTCAGGGGCTAAGTGACTCTCTTAATGACCAGTGGGCTCTTGATTCTTTGTGCATGGTGCCTCCACCAAGTGGCCAGGTACCTAAACTATTAACAGCTCCTACAACCTTTTGGATATTACAGTTTATAATTACAGGAAATAAAGGACCAACAAATATTCCCATCAAGCATAGACGTTAATTACAAGAAGTGGAAGGGAACAGGCAAAAGGGTCAAGAATGTCAAACAAATGAGTAATTAACCAACCCAGCAGCCACTAACACTAACAAAACTGAACTAGATTAATCTAATGAGAAAGCCTGAAGTCTCCCCTTAGGATTTATCTAAACTTGGAAGTTGATGTGAAGGGCTAGGATCCCTTGCTGGAAGCCAACAGCTCTCTCTTTCAGCTGGAGGGAGTCCCTGATGGCTCCTGATACAGAGGAGACCTACCAGGTGCTGCTAGCAGTTAGTCCTCTCTAGCTGAGAGAAGCAAAGTAGAGTCTCCTGTCCTCTGTGGCAGAGGGCAACTTACGAGCTCTCCAGCTGCTCCAGCCCTGGAGGTTTTTCACTTTCCTCTGTAACGTGGGGCACGGGTCACTTGCTGGAGGATTCGCTCTCCTTGAAGTCTTTAAACCACGATTTGAGGACTTCAATAGCTCAGACGTAGGTGAGAGGTTTTTCGCAGGAGTGGGTGGGTGAGATTCTGTGGCCTGTGTTGTGCAGGAGGTCGGACTAGATGATCATAATGGTCCCTTCTGACCTTAGTATCTATGAATCTGCAGCCAGCCCACCTCTTGTGGTCCCATTGTCCCTCTCCGGTTCAGCTCAGATGTCCCAGCCATGTAGTAGGCTCTTCAGGGCCTGCACTTTGTCAGCTAGGCATGCCAATCAGGTTGCGGTCTCAGTAACTCCTTCCCCTCTTCCCAAATATGGGGTATATTCAGGCACAGTTCACATGCCTGGGAGTTGGAGGTCGGGGGGAGGAATGGCTCCAGCCACATGCAGACTTGGTCCAGCCCTCCCAGTCTGAGTGTACTTCCAGCTCAGGCAAGACAGGCAGTCTCTGTTTCAGATCCAATGCCTGCCTTTGTGCTGCTTCTCTGAATTCCCAAAACTGGCAAGATAGTTAACATGTAGATTTTAAAGCATGTGTAAGTGAATGACCTTCTAGGCTGTACACATGACTTCCCACTTGCACTACACTACCATTTTTAATACTAAGAGTTCATTTCTAAAAGAATGAGCAGAAAGGTGCTTTAAAGTGCTCCATAATATAAATTATTGTCATTGGAGAGAATAAAGGAACACTATATTAAGAATTGTATCATGCATAAGTGCAGTTCTGTGTTTGCTTAAGGGTCAGACATACTGAAGGACTTCAGCCTAACACCTCTGGCAGAGAGACTGCTGAAAATACTTGACTTTCTGAAAAGCATCACTTAGCACCAATATGTTAGTTTATAATGAACATTACATTCAAGAAGTTTGAACATTAGCAAATGTCATGTGCACTTCTACCCTAAAAAGTTCCTGTAAAAACTATGATATGGCTCGGTTGTCATTGTCACTGATTTCCATATCAACTTTGCTCAGTTTGCAAAAAAAGATTTGTTTTTCTAATGCCATCATAATTGGAAATAGAGAATCTGTGGGGCCAAATAGGGCCTCAGGAAGTTGGAACACCTGTGCTCCCCCTACTATCTTTAGATTGTTCCCCGAGATTTACCTGTGCAAATTCATTAGTCAGCAATGGGGATTGCACAGGTGTCACAGAGAACTTAAGTTGAGCCTGTAGAACCTCTTTTGCCATGAGATGGAAAAAACCTAGCTTCTCTGTCAGAGCCCATGATGAGTTTGTGGGACTTGTAGTTAGGAAGAGTAAGATGTATTGTTGAGATAGAAACACATTTTAAGAGGTCAGATGCACTTCTGCTGTATTGCACAGAAGGGAACAAATAAGTGGATAGGCACATAGCTCCTAAACTGGTGAAAGCCCTGCTACCTGAACTATGCATATTAAGGGTTTGGTGAAAATCAGAGTAGCCAATTGGAGGATAGAGAGGTGGTTTCAGTGGCTTGCTCTTCCAGGAAAAGGTTGTTAAACCTGCTATGAAGGTTAATGTAGGTCAATTCAGTATGAACTCTCCCACTACAACGTTCCCAGTGGTGCTATTTCCTCCCACGGCTCTTTTAGAGACCATTTTTCCAGAAATGTTCCAAAACAAAATGGTAGCATCCCGCAATCTCCAGAGTAATGACATATGAATATAACTATTCTGTCTAGATTTTTATATCACACCATAGTATCTAATCCCCCAACTTTTTTTTCTAACTGGGTGTTTAACAGTTGGATTATGCCCATAAGCATGACAGCGAATGGCCCTTATAATTTTTGTCTTAAATTGTGAATGTTCTTGTTATTCATATAAATGTCTAATCCTTTCCTGAAACCTCCTGACCTCTTGGTCTCAATAATATATTGTGGCATAGATTTCCATGGGTTAATCATGCATTTTGTAGAAAAAGTTTTCCTTTTATCATTTTTAGATACTTTTGCTTCTTTTAGGGTTTGAGGGTGTCTATACTTGAGAGAAACAGCTCTTTTACATCTGAGCTATGGTTTGCTATTGGGGTAGACTAGATAGTGCAGCATTTGCCCCTCAAAAGCAAGTTCCACTCCAACTTTCCCAATTGGCTATTAAACCCTTTATGTTGCTACTGTGTTGAACTGAGTGAGGAGAGTATGACTTTACTTAGTTGTTATGAATTAGAAAAAAACAATTCTATAGAGTTGAGAGTATAGCTTGAAAGGGATAAAAATCTTTTTAGTACTTCAAATAAATAACTAAAGGTTTCTACTTGAGAAGATTTAGTGATCGAGAAGAGGGAAATTCTTTATTAAGCAAAGCAGTAATTTCATAAAGAAAAATCAACATTAACTCCATAGTTTGGATGCCTGAGAGCCTCCTTATGGTATAAGGAATATCTTTGTAACAAATACTGTGATAGTGTGCACTCATATCGGTTAGGGATGGATGATCTGATTTACATCAAATAAGAACTATTTGAACTTCAAATAAAACATTCTTTTCTGAGGTGCTAAATAATGATGAACTATAGTACAATATGGTTGTAGGGAATCTATCACTGTGTATGTCTAATATATATATTTCCCTTCCCTCATGGAATCTAAAAAATATTTGAGCTGCATCTTTAATAGCTTCACTCAACAGAGTGAAGAGTTTAAACAAGAGTTTTAAAAATGGTAGCATATTGGTGATGCCAGTTACAGGTTTCTGAAAACAAGGTTTGGATGAGGCTGGTCTCCTTACGGGGAGCCTTTGGCTTGCTCACATGGCAAGAGCAAAGTATGATTCACAGTTCTTCAGGCTCCATGAATGAATCACTCTTGGCAGTTCGTGAGCTTTCCCACCCCCTGCCTCCATCTCAATACACCACCACTACTATCTGTTAATCTGCAGCTGTGTCACAGCCATTCCTCTTCTGTCATGTATCAGTGCTGCAGTCAGGCATGCCTGATCGTAGGCTTGCCAGCAATAATCCACACTTTCTATTCTCCAGCTGCTAACAGCCACGCTGTCAAAGAAACAGTTCAATAAGCCTATGATGGAAGAACTCCCTTTCAAAGTACTTAAGAGCTCTAATGCTATGTAGTCTATTGCTCACCAGTAATTTATGACTTGTGACAATCTTGAAGATGGAGTTGGCAGTACTGTTGTGTAACAGAAGGAAGACACAATAGCTGTGTCTGGAGCAAGGACGATTAAACAAATGCTTACGTAACCTGTAGTGAAGAATAATACAAAGTTAATTAAGCAATGAAATTGTTATTGGCATAAAATAAAGTACATTTCTTGGACTGTAGTACAAGAAACATATTATACTTAAATCTACATGCACAGATGCTTAGGAATATCTTAGCTAGTTTTAAGGCCTGTGTTCTGTTGCTATGTCTGAGTTTAGACTTTGCGGGGGGGTATTTTTGTTTCTGTTTTTTGTTGTTGTTGGGGTTTGTTTTTTTAAAAAGGACCACAATTTTCCTTTTAAAGTGTTTAGCACATTTTTAGGCACTCACAATTAGAACCGGGTGAATAGGGGAGTTTTTGGTTCCCTGCCAATTTTGAAAAATCAGGGGGAAAATTGTTTTGGGTCAAACTGAAAACATTTGCCCAACGTTTTTGGTGAATCGGAAAGTTGAAAATAAAAATTAGTTGAAACTAATGGAAACATTTCTACATTATCAAAACAAAAGTGTTTGAATCTAAATGTTTTTGTTTTGACTTTCTGGCATTTTGACAAAAGCAAAGTCTTCAGAAAACAGCTGGAGGAAGAGAAGTAGGAGGTGCTGGTGGCAATAACAATTCCCTTATACTCTTTAGGGCACTCACCTGGGACATGGGAGACCAGGTTCAATTCATCTCTCTCTATACTGTGGAGAAGGGATTTGAACTTGAGTCTCCCCCACTGCAGGAGAGAGCCCTTGCCCTTGGTCTGTGGGATATTTTGGTAGGGGGCTTTGTCAAATTCGCTTCTTGAAGCTATAATACTTTTTATAAATAATTAAATAGAGCAGGGACTTGAACTTTGGTCTCCCACCTCCAGGAGACTACCCTAACTTCCAGGCTATATAGTCATTCTCACTCTCTTTTCCTGGCCCAATGGCCCATTATGAATGACTGAATTGCCACTATGAATGGCAATGATAGTGAACAGTCACTGGGTCAAGAAAAATCCCAATAGCAAGGTCACGAAGGGCTGGTCTTCATTATGGAGAGATCAACGCTGCTGCAATTAATGCAGCAGGGATCGATTTAGCGGGTCTAGTGAAGACCTGCTAAATCGATGGTAGAGCTCTCTCTGGTTGACCCCGGTCCTCCAGCTCTATGAGAAGAGTAAGGGAAGTGGACCAGAGAGCATCTCCCATCGATGCAGCGCAGTGAAGACACCAGGGTATGTCGACCTAAGCTACGTCGACTTAAACCTAGCGTAACTTAGGTCAGCTTACCTCCATAGTGAAGACAAGCCCTAAGAGTTAAACTCCATTTCACTTAGGCCATATCTACAATATGGAAACTATAGAGGCATAGTGACAATGCCATTGCTATGCCAGCATACCGCCATAGTGTAGATTCAGCCTATAGTGATGGAAGGGGTTTGACTGTCATCGTAGAAACACCACGTCCCTGAGAGATGGTAGCTAGGTTGATGGGAACATTCTTTGGTCAACCTGAGACTACGCTGACAATTATGTTGAAATGGCTATGGTGTTCAGGTGTGTTGAATTTTCACACTCCTCAGTGCTGTAACTATGTCGACCTAAATTTTAAGTGTAGACCAGGCCTTGGCTTTAGTGTAGTTGTTCATGATTTACACTGAAATCAAGTGTAACACATGATTTAAGTGAAATAAAGCCTTAAAACTCTGCCCTTGTATGTGGTTTCTCAAGACATGAGAGTGCACTTGGATTTTGCTACTAATGCAAGGCAGAAATAAATCAATTAGGGATGACACTATTATTGTATTAAGCAATTTTTAGTTTATTCTTGTTTACACACAAAATGCAACAACACTACTTTGGTATTCAGACTACATGCAGACTGGGGTTTGAGTCCACCAGGTAAGGAGGGGAACCAAGAATGAAGGGAGAGTCTATGAAATGGAAGGGCAGCAAATAAAAACTATTAAAAGGAATTACTTTTAAGAAACACAATGGATAATTAGACCATAGAACTCATTGCTATAGATGCCATTCCTGGCCTCCATTTTCATGGAGGCCAGGCATTTGGCAAGATTTAAAGAGGGATTGGACATTTCTATGTACAACAAGAATATCCAAAGTTATAATAGTTAATGCTAAAAAAAATGGAAGAGATTTAAAACCTCATACTTATATCAATCTCTAACTATTTAGGGATTTAGGATGAGACCTTTCTGGAGGGTAGTTTATCCCATATTTTCCTAATGCAGAGTTTACTGTGCCACCCTCTGAAGTATCTGGTGCTGGCAACTGCTGGAGACTGGATACTAAACGAGATGGGTCTGATCCACTTGACCATTCCTCTGTTCCCATAATCTAACACCTTCCACCCTCTTTCATGGTATTCCTGCTTGGGGCCAAAGAGCCAGCCTTTTGTAATATATTCTTTCCCAGTGCCACATTCAATTGGCCTAAATTTTATAGATCATTGACACAGTTTAAACTGGGGCTGCAACTGTCTATTTTTGCAAGGATTACTACAGATTTGCCAATACAGATAATTAAAGTAACAATACTTAATGCTCTTCATGTTCGAAGCCTCTGAGGTAGTTAAATGCTGTTATCTGCCTGGATGCAGAAAGGTAAATTAACTCACACAGTCAGACACTCCTGAATTTTAATCCTGACTCTGAATCAGTAGTTATCTTGCATACAAAGTAGTTTTATTTATTTATTATTTATAAATTTATAAATTTATTTATTTATTGAAGTAATTTAGAGTTTATATTTATTTTTACTGGCAAAAAATATGAGTTTCTATTATGAAATCTGCAATATTTTCTTTTTAAATAAATGAAGTTGTTTTGAATTGTAAAAATGTAGAAGAGCATCTTCAGCCACACACAACTCTTCTATCTCTCTCCTATAACTTAAAAATACCCAAACCAACTTAAAGCAAATGTGGTTAAAAACATTTGTTCCTACTGTAGACAGAGACCTTGGGTGCCAAGTTTCATCCAATAACACATTTTTGTGGCTGTTATAGAATAGTGAAAATAAAGGTTTGCAGTGGAAATGCTGACAAACTCTTAACTTTCTTGGAATGAGCAAATAACACTAATAAAAACCACCAAAAGCATGAATTTATGTACCACTAATTGCAGAAGGATGGGAAAAAAAAGCACTTAAATTCACTGTAATTGAAACTTGATTGATTACTTTTTGAAAGTTTGAGAGTTTTTAAAAAGTTTTTCTCTTTTCAGCTATATTGTGTACATTTTTAATCATGAGATGATATTATGTATTGTGTATTATAAGTAAATACAGAACATATTCACCTACAGCATCAGTATCGAAAGATTTTCAAGATCAAATTACACTAAATATACACGATATAGGGAATGGGGGCTTTGTTGTTCAGTTCAACCACAAGCTGAACAGTAGAAAAAAGCTTTTACATTTGCACTGTGTTCATAGGAATATTAAGGGCTAGCAAGCTTGCTCAAAAGCCTAATTTAGTTCTCCCTTTCTTAATAGCAAGGAGTTTATTAACTTTGAAAGATCACCAAGTATTCAGAAATGATTTCTGAAGCTTCCAAATCATCTAAACAATACTCACACTGAGATTTAATACACTTCAGTAGGCCAATGCCAATCTATTCTGGAGATAAAAAAATGGAATAGAAATTGACGGGCCAAAAGGAAAAAGAAAGAAGCCAAGAGGAGAGAGAAAAAGCAGAGGTCCATGGAAATGAAAGAAATATAGGAGATAAGTAGGTCCCTTCTACACTATGAAAACTACTATATTGTGAGACCATAGTGTGTTACAACACAGTATCAGCCAACATGGTTAAATCGTGGTTCCTTCCTTTAGCAAAGGCTGGACTGAATTATGCTTTTAACTGTGTTCTTGAATCATGCAATAGCCCTGCAAAGTTTGAGCTTGTTGCGTAATCTGGGAAACAGTTAAACAAGATTTAGTTAAGCTACATTGCAGGACCCCACTGTATGCAAAATGTATTCAGCAGTAATGTGTTGTGACTAGATTCCTGTTTTCTTACTGTGGATAGTTTTAGTTACTTTGAGGATCAGATCACTTAGACAGACTTGTCTTGTTCTGTGGAGACTAAGTGATGAACTAAGGTGACAAATGGAGTCTCTTCTGTTTATGTTTGAACCTGTCTAAGTCATTGAGATTCTGAAGGTAGTAGGGCTGCTCCATACCATAACCTCTGAGTTGCATCTGTGACATTCTTGAGTGGTCAAGAAATATGTGTTTTTTAAGTTTGGGAGGTGCCGAAGCATCCAAACAGATATCAGAGAAATAAAAAGTGATGATAATGTAAAGTTTTTTGGTATGCATCATACTACACAGTCTTATCTATTGCTGCTAACAGAATATTGTTTTTATTTAAACTGCTCTATTGACTTCAGTATAACTTAGAGGAGAATGTACCCCCTTTATCCTACTTAAGTATTTGGTTGCCAGATATTGATAGATTAGGTAAAACTATCAGCCTTGGTCATTCATCTAGGGAAACCAGACTGTAATAAAGTTACCTGAGTAGAGGCCTGATCCAACTTCCAATAAAATCAATGGGAGTCTCTCAATCACTTAGTCAGCTTCTGACTGGTATTCTGCAGGTCTTCAGATACAACTCTTCCAGGTCATGATTCTCTTTGTGCATAGTAATGCCAGAATTTTCTGTGACCAAATGTAAAACGTATGTTCAATCTTGGTCAATCCAGATTTACTGTCCATACGGAATTCCCTGTGCATTAACATAAGTACACATATCCCCCATATGCACCCTGTCCACTTTTCAGTTTTTTTAAAAAAGAATTTTGACACGGAACAGGCACAAAGGATGCTCAGAGTCATTGTGGGTGGAAGGATATTCCCCTTTCATAACTTCATATTCTCTCTCACCTTAACATTATTCCACATAAGTTGCTCCTGGTGTGAGCAATGACCAACTTTATAGTTTGATGCGCTCTTTCTTCTACACCTTGAATCTGTCCAGATAAAATATTCAGGGTAAGACGGTCCTGATTCTCCTCTGTCTTGTAGCTTCTGTTGCCACATAGACTTGTGCAAAGTGGAGTTAATACACTTCCCTTTCAAAATGATAAGTGTTTTATATCCAGTTTGCATGCTGTTTGAACAAGGGCAAGAGACTGCACAAGGCAGTGGAGAATCAGACCCATCCTTGGTGTATGATATTTTTTGTGAGAATTTATTCATGGGGAGAGAGGGATGTTAATATAAAATATGCTAGTACTATGGATTATCTCTCTCCTGTTTTTTGATCACTTTTTGGCAACTGCTCTCTTTATTATTACTGAAAACGACTGCCATTTGTAATGGGCTAATATCTTTTTTGAAGATTTAATTTAGGTGTTTTTTTAAATACACGTGCTATGTTGGCATTGTTATTCAACACAGTATTATTATTCATTAGTTTTATGGAACACAATTTGCGGATTATATAGAATCCTGTTGGCAATCACAAACTGAATTGTACAGTCAAGTGACAATTGCGTCCAGAGCCAGAACACAGTGAAAATTCCCAAATAGAAGTAGTGACAGGTATTTTAATGCCTAGGCAGGTCAGTGAGGTTATGATTATGGTTATGCCAGTTAGACACAAACTGTAACAGAGAATCTATCAAGAAGCAAGCCTTGTCTATTCTGCAAATTTGTCCTGATTTCAGTAACCAGTGCAGCTGCACTGGTGCAAACCCCAAAGACAGAAAAAGAAGGCAGACTTTGCATTTGAGAGGCTTTCCTTGGTTTCACAAGGCAGATTTCCTTTAAAGCTAGTCTGGATTTTTTCAACAAATTGTTATTTTATTAAAAAATGCCGATTAGTTGAAACAGAAACTGTTAGAATTTTGATGAATCGGCTGACTTGAAAAAACATTTTAAAGAGTTATGAAATTGTCACAGTGAGAATTCTGGTTTTCCAATTCAAAACAACTTTTTGTTTTGAAATTTAAGATAATTAGACTGAAAAAAAAAGTTTTTTTTAAAAAAAAGGAGAAAAAGGTCAAAAGTGAAACAAAACATATAATTTGACCCAAACCAGTTTTTTTCTTCAAATTTCAGTATTTTTGTCCCAATTCAGGAGGGTAAAAATGTTCAAACTATCAAAAATATGTGTGAGATGGGAAAACCATACACTGCCCAGTAGTATGCTCCTTATCTACACTGGAAGATTGCACCAGTGCAGCTATACTGACCACTTATTACTAGGATTAGAAAAAAACACGGTAAAGGTCTGTTAATTCATGTAGTCCATTACCTAGCCAATATGGCCTTTGTTTCCTATAGTACATTTTTCAGTGTCTTGTTAAATGTAGGCCTGCCTTTAACTGCATATGAGTATCTCACACTGAGCATTTCACATTTTTCTGTCTTTGGAAATATCACAGAAAGTCAAATGTATTACTATCCTTGTAACAAAATGCTTATTGATCAGTACACAGTGAAGGCCTGGTCCCCTAGGTGCTGAGCACCCACTGGCAGCCTCCCATCAGCCCTCCCGCAAGTGCCTCCTGCCTGCCAGAGGGCCCCACTGATCAGTGCCTCCCCCTCCCTCCTTCCCGCCTTCCTCCCAGCTTTTTCATGGCGTGAAGGAGGCTCTGGAGGGGGAGGGGAGAGGAGTAAGGACACGCGCACTCGGGGAGGGGTGCCGAATGGGGCAGGAAGAGGTGGGTCTGGGTGAGCAGGAAGGGGTGGGGGTGGGGATTTGGGGGCTGGGGTGGAGTGGGGCAGGGACTGGGGCAGAGCCGGGAGTTGAGCCCCCCCCCCGGCACATTGGAAAGTTGGTGCCTGTGCCTGGTCCAAAGCCCTTTGGAAGTCAAATGAGAAGTTATTTAGAATGTAGTCTGAATGAGAAACAAATACATCTTTAAAATCACAGTAATTTTTATCTACCTAGTTCAGTGCTCACTACAAGTGGTTAGTAATAACACCAAATGCTACTGTATTTGCTTTAATTGCTTACAGTGTATTCACACCAAAGTTATAAAGTTTAAGAATCCTACTTTATAAAGTCTTTACGAAGATTTGTGCAGAAGTTTACTGTAGCTTGGTAGTCTACTGTAGCTTGGTAATTAATCACTACTGCCATTAATGGAATTCATTTTTGCATGCTAAAGTGCTTTTAGAATATTTCGGTCCCTCAAATTTTGCCAAAAGCACCATTTCATAGATAGTAATAAGTGGGTTGTGATTCGAAACACAACTATAAGCATTACTTACTGTTTTCCATTGAAAATGTCATTTCTGTATCTTATTTTCTTACAATATTTTCAGGTATTAAAAAAGTCCCAGAAAACTATAATATAATATTAACAGTACTAAGATATGCTTTGGAAACCTTTATGGGGTTTTAATAATGTTTGTTATTACTTCTAGTACCCAATACTGTTATATCGGTTATACTGTTGTATCCTCACACTAATAGGAGGACATTTTAAAAGTGCTATGTATTGTTTTAGCTACTTGATCTCTATTTAATGCAGTGGGAGTAATACATCTAAATCCTCAGAGAACTCTTTGAAGTCCGATTGTTGTGATTTCTTAAAAGAAATAATTAAATGAATGGAAAATTACTGAAAGAGTAATCTTGATTTGGATTTATCAGTTGTATTTTGAATGTGTGCAATGGCTGCCTAAAGATAGCATAGACACGCTTTTATAATTTTTAATATGTATGGATCAGAATAAATACATGCTCTTAAGATACATGATATGCAAGGATATAGTGAGGAGAGTATATATCATTTTGTAAGACCATACCCTGGCAAATGCTGCACATAGACATCCATCGTAAAAACCATTCTTAGCAATGAGAGCAGGTGACAGATGGTCACTTATATTCCCAGTAAAACCTATGATGGCAGATTCTAACCTCAGATATGATGGTGTAAATCAAGAGTAACATCACTGATATCAGTGGCATTATTCTGGATTTGCAAACTGATCTTTCTTGTAGAGAGAGCACTCCTCCGTGACAAGAACCTGAGATGGCCATCCAAGGTGGAGGAAAGAATCAGAGAGTTTAGTCTGTGTTTGTTCATGTGTATTTTCTGTAGGTTCTTCTACCAATATCATCACCGTAGTATTGGAGTGCCTTCCACTAGTGCATTAAACAAGGAGACTAAACATCTGTCATATGTTGTCTGGTCTCTCATCTTTTCCCTGCGGGGAGAAGCGTGTGCATTGGAGGGTTTTGTTTTGGTAGGGTTTTGTTTTTAAATATCATGTTGCTATGTATTTATGTTAGGAAAGGCAAGGTCAAAGAAATGCATCTTGCAGTTGGAGCAGAATGTGATGGGGTTTGTGGTTAGTTCCTGGGGCAGTTTATTCTCTGACACAGCAATGGCCTGTATGCATCACCTCCCATCCTGATGACTCCTACTAGCAAAAATTTTAGCTGTGGACTGTGCAAGGAACTGTTAGCTGGATTATGGATTCACATTAATACTGCTTTTTCAGTGCTTGTGTGTGTAGATCTCCTGTTTTGCACTACTTTGCAAAGCCCATGCTTTGGCCCATAGTCCTAAAATTTGTTTGGGAAATCATATAAGTATTAACAAAAAAAAAATAAAAATTAGCCAGTCTGCTGCTTAAATTTACAAATAATATTTTGAAAGTCAATTTTCCATCATATAATCATTTTCAAAGAGATGTGTCTCACTAATTCTAAAACCATAATTTCCTTGCATAAACATAGAGGTTTATTTAAGAATTAGGTTTTTAGACTACTCTTATTAAATAATGTGTCCACTGTGAGGAGCACAGACATTATGACTTAAAATTTGGAACATGAACTCATAATAATAAGTGTGTCTAGACTTGTATCACCAGTTTCAGACATACAAACTTCAGCCAAATTTGACCAATGGTATACTTTAATCTTGCCTGCCAAGCAATTACCAGGTCCTCCTACCATCCCTGCCAAGCAGCCTTTCTTAGCTGAGCTGATTCAGCACTTGCAGTTCCTGGGCAAAAGCAAACTTTCAAAAATGATACTATAAGGAGAACCAACCCTGAAAGAGCAAAGGTCAAAAAAGAATTATAAAATACTGATGGATTCTAATCAGGCAAGAGATAGGGTACTTATGTAGGTCCCCCCTGGAGTTGGGTAAAAAACTGTGTGATACGCTAATTGGAAAACAGCAAGGAGCCTATAATTTGCTTGTCCTGTCTTGCTTGGAACCACTGGATACCAGAATATTGAGCAATGTTACATCCACTAGAATTTCTTTCCTTCCCAAGTGGCCAGTCTGGAAATAACATCTCATTTTCAGGCATTCTTCTGTAAGCAGCACTTTTGGGAGTAATGTTAAATTTGATTATCCTCCCATTGTTTTAAAAAAAAAACCCTCCGCTAGGTACTTTTTGGTGTTTTTGGAGGAGTCCCACAGGCAGCTGACTTGGTCAAGTTACTCTTTTGTAAGGCACCTTTGCTCCCTCCTCCTTTAGAAATTCAAAGTGTGGAGCAGAGAACTCCTCCCAGGTAACTGAATGGGACTATTTCTACTAGGCAAGCAAGGGAGAGGGTATTTGCCCAAAACCGCCTTACCTCCTTCACTTTGCCAAAAGAGCATGGCTTATAGCTTCTTTTGTATCCTTTTCCCACTTGTCTCCACATCTTCTTCCACATGGCTTTGTACTTCTGTAATCCCCATTCCCAGCATGCTCCACCATGTTTTCATCTTCTTTTCTTTCATGTATCTCCATGCCGCATAGGAGGCATGGTGAGGAGCGCTTTAAACTAGGTTCAACGGGGGCAGGTGACCAAAGCCCACAGGTAAGTCAAAAACATGGAGACCTGGGAGATGGGTCTGTGGGGGAGCATGGGCTGTTATAACAGAAATAAGGGAGAAACAAGATGGAACTGGGGGTGGGGCATGGGAGAATCAAATCAGTATCTTAGATGTCTGTATACTAGTTTCAGAGTAGCAGCCGTGTTAGTCTGTATCCGCAAAAAGAAAAGGAGTACTTGTGGCACCTTAGAGACTAACAAATTTATTTAAGCATATGCTTTTGGGAGCTACAGCTCACTTCATCGGATACTAGTGTGAGAAGTATGAGGAATAAGAAGGAAGAACTAGAAGTACTAGTAAATAAACACAACTATGACATAGTTGGCATCACGGAAACTTGGTGGGACAATATGCATGACTGGAATATTGGTATAGAAGGGTACAGCTTGCTCAGGAAGGACAGGCAGGGAAAAAAGGGAGGAGGTGTTGCGTTATATATTAAAAATGTATACACTTGGACTGAGGTTGAGATAGAAATGAGAGACAGACTTGTTGAAAGTCTCTGGATAAGGATAAATGGGGTAAAAAACAAGGGTGATGTCATGGTAAGGGTCTATTACACACCACCAAACCAGGAAGAAGAGGTGGATGAGGCTTTTTTTAAACAGCTAACAAAATCATCCAAAGCACAGGACTTGGTGGTGATGGGGGACTTCAATTACCCAGATATCTGTAGGGAAGATAACACAGCAGGGTACAGATTATCCAACAAGTTCTTGGAATGTATTGGAGACTATTTTTTATTTCCGAAGGTGGGAAAAGCTGCTAGGGGGGAGACTGTTCTAGATTTGATTTTGATAAATAGGGAGGAACTGGTTGAGAATTTGAAAGTGGAAGGCAACTTGGGAGAAAGTGATCATGAAATGGTAGAGTTCATGATTCTAAGGAATGGTAGGAGGGAGAACAGCACAATAAAGACAATGGATTTCAAGAAGGCAGACATTAGCAAACTCAGGGAGTTGGTAGGTAAAATCCCATGGGAAGCAAGCCTAAGGGGAAAAACAATTGAAGACAGTTGGCAGTTTTTTAAAGAGACATTATAAAGGGCACAAGAGCAAACTATCCCACTGCATAGGAAAGCTAGGAAATATGGCAAGAGACCACCCTGGCCTAATCAAGAGATCTTCAATGATCTGAAACTCAAAAAAGAGTCCTACAAAAAGTAGAAACTCAGTCAAATTACAATGGGTGAATATAAACAAATAACACAAGTATGTAGGGGCAAAATTAGAAAAGCCAAGGCACAAAACGAGATCATACTAGCTAGGGACATAAAAGGAAACAAGAAAACATTCTACAAATACATTAGAAGCAAGAGGAAGATCAAGGACAGAGTAGGCCTGTTACTCAATGAGGGGGAAAGACAATAACAGAAAATGTGGAAATGGCAGAGGTGCTTAATGACTTCTTTGTTTCAGTTTTCACCAAGAAGGTGCGTGGTGATTGGATGTCTAACATGGTGAATGCCAGTGAAAGTGAGGAAGGGTCAGAGTCTAAAACAGGGAAAGAACAAGTCAAAAATTACTTAGACAAGTTAGATGTCTTCAAATCACCAGGGCCTGATGAAATACATCCTAGAATACGCAAGGAGCTGACTGAGGAGATATCTGAGCCATTAGCAATTATCTTTGAAAAGTCATGGAAGACCGGAGACTTCCAGCAGACTGGAAAAGCCCAAATATAGTGCCCATCTATAAAAAGGGAAATAAGGACAACCCGGGGAATTACAGACCAGTCAGCTTAACTTCTGTACCCGGAAAGATAATGGAGCAAATAATTAAGCAATCAAGGTATACATTGTCTCCAAATGTGAAATAGTTGTGGGTGAGAACAAAGTCACAAAGTTCAGCCACTAGGTTTGCCTATCAGTTTGCCGAGACATTATCAGGGATACTGTTCCTGACGGCTTGTAGTCCATCTTTGTGTGGAATGTTGGTGTAGAGGGCTTCTACATCTATAGTGGCCAGGATGGTGTTTTCTGGAAGATCACCAATGGATTGTAGTTTCCTCAGGAAGTCAGTGGTGTCTCGAAGATAGCTAGGAGTGCTGGTAGTGTAGGGCCTGAGGAGGGAGTCTACATAACCAGACAATCCTGCTGTCAGGGTGCCAGTGCTTGAGATGATGGAGCGTCCAGGGTTTCCAGGTTTATGGATCTTGGGTAGCAGATAGAATACCCCTGGTCGGAGTTCTAGGGGTGTGTCTGTGCAGATTTGTTTCTGTGCTTTTTCAGGGAGTTTCTTGAGCAAATGGTATAGTTTCTTTTGGTAACCCTCAGTGGGATCAGAGGCTAATGGCATGTAGAATGTGGTGTTAGAGAGCTGCCTAGCAGTCTCTCATTCATATTCCGACCTATTCATGATGACGACAGCACTTCCTTTGTCAGTCTTTTGGTTCCAACCTCAGAAAAGCCCCCTTTCCCTAGCAACCTGGATGGTGCTTGAGGATAGACACCAGTGTAAAGCCCCACAAATAGTTTGATTGTTACAAAAGCGGCACTGGGTTGGGGTGGAAAGGAGACTATCAGGAAGTGCCCCCCCCTTTTTTTTTAAAAAATGCTGGCTGCAATACGCAGTGATCTCTTCCAACCACAATCAGGGCACGCTCGGGAAAGCGTGGTTGTGTGACCCAGAATTCACCAAACGGGCGGATTACTTATACAGTTACTTGCGGTTTAAGGGCTAGCATTTTAAACTTCCCCTGTTTCCCCTAAGTGACCATATGCAATATCACTCTCCTGAGGGTAACAGAGGCAGAAAGGGAGCAGGTGCTGCAAGTATCTGGGTACAGACCTGGTACTTATGCTGCAATGCTATGTGCCACAATAATTCCAGAAGAGTTAATACTGGAGTGGCGCAGGAAAATGTCCTACCGTGGTGGACAAAATGAGGCAGCCCTTCCCAGAAACCTTCTGCAAAGAACTACTCCCATGAAAGCTTCCTAGAGATCTCAAAGGAGGATTCCTGGGCCATCCCTGGGCACATAAACAATCTTTTTCGGCGATCACTCTCTGCATAGCTGGAGTGGGCACCAATAACTTCTACCCCAACTTTTAAATTCAGATTCAACATTAAAAAATAGCATGTAACCCCTACAGTTTGATTGGAAATGTGTACTGACCAGAGGTACCTTCCCTGGCATCACGCTCTGCCAATAATTGGTCTTGTGAGGGGATGGGCTCCAGAGTTAAAAGAAGTTCTTGGCTGTCAGGGAGAATGGATCCTCCACTTGCCTGCCACGGATTCTCCTCTTCCTCCTCATCAACAATGTCCTCCTCGTTGTTGCCCGAGGTCATCCGGGGCTCCTGGAAGGTATCCACTGAGTGTTTTGGGGTAGTGGTGGGGTCACCACCTAGAATCGTATGCAGGTCCTCATAGAAGCAGCCCATCTGTGGCTCAGAACCAGCATGACTGTTCGCCTCCCTTGTCTTCTTGTACGCTTGCTGAAGTTCCTTTATTTTCATGTGGCACTGCTGTGTGTCCCTGGTGAAGCCCTTCTCCCCCTATGCATGATTTTGGCATAGATGTCAGCATTTCTTCTGGTGGTTCAGAGCTCTGCCTGCACAGACTCTTCTCCCCACACAGCAACAAGATCCATTACCTCCTGTGTGCTCCATGCTGGAGCGCGTTTGAGGCCTTGAGCATCCATTGTCAGCTGTGGATGAGCTCTCCACACCAATCAAACAGGAAATGAAAATTCAAAAGTTCCCAGGGCTTTAACATGGAGGCGGCTGTTTCCCATGTACCTGGATGAAGTGTAGTGGAGTTGAAAGCGCTCTCCAGAGTGGTCACAGTGGAGCACTATGGGACACCTCCTGGAGGCCAATTTATTTGAATTACACAGCACAGTGTCTACACTATCCCTATATCAACGTGTGGATGTAGACTGAAGCACTATGCCTCTCGCGGGGGTGGAGTACAGAAGTCAACTCTGCAAGCCCTTTAGGTTGGTGGAAGGGACTTGGTAGTGTAGACACATACATTATTAACTCAACCTAACTTGGCATATGTCGACTTAACTTTGTAGCGTAGACCAGGCCTTAAATACCCTACTTTTACCCTCAAAAAGGAATTTATACAACAAACTCTGTGGAACTAACAAAGCTGTGTGCTGAATTTCACCACTTATTCACTTGGTCCTTGTTGCATCCCATCCACCATCCTCTGTATTAGCTACTTAGATTGGGAGCTTTTTAGGGTAGGGACCTTGTTCTGTTGTTTGTTTACAGAAAATGCCTATTTGCATTCATAAACCCAATTGCAGGGAGGAGGGGGGAAGTGGAATTAACAAGGTGTGTGCCTGCTATTACTCTGATCATTTGTTTGTATGTTGCATTCCTTTTCCACACCCCTTCATCTGTTTTGTATGTTTGTAGTCTATCAGACCTCTGGGGCTGGGAACATGCCATCACCAGTGTCTGGCAAATGCCTGGAAAAGTCTCAGCACATCCACAATACAAATAATAATTAACAAAGCCTCTGCATACTTTGGAGGTATGTAAATCATATAAGATTTCGCAGGGAACTGGAATGAGTTTGACACTCCTGCTCTATAAACTCTGACATGGAGTAGATACCTGATGCATTTCAGTTCCGCAGTTCTGATACAACAAGATGAAAACTTATTGAAAGAAATGATTATTAAATTTCCTTTCATATCCTTGATAGGAAGACTCATATCCACAGTATCACTGTAATTCTTATATTTCAGCTAAAAATTATATCCTGGGTTAGGTACCTATTATGCTGGGTTTAATTCCACCACAAAGATTTGGGCTCTTGAGAGCTCCAATGATTATTAAGCAAATTTTTACAAAGTGGAAGGAGAAAAGGAGTACTTGTGGCACCTTAGAGACTAACCAATTTATTTGAGCATAAGCTTTCGTGAACTACAACTCACTTCATCGGATGCATAAAAGTGGAAAATGCAGTGAGGATGTTTTTATACACACAGACCATGAAAAAATGGGTGTTTACCACTTCAAAAGGTTTTCTCCCCCCACCCCACTCTCCTGTTGGTAATAGCTTATCTAAAGTGCTCACTCTCCTTACAATGTGTATGATAATCAAGGTGGGCCATTTCCAGCACAAATCCAGGGTTTAACAAGAACGTCTGAGGAAGGGGCGGGGGGTAGGAAAAAACAAGGGTAAATAGGTTACCTTGCATAATGACTTAGCCCAGTCTTACTTAGTCTTAGATGGTGGATGGGATGCAAGATACTTAGTCTTACTCCCAGTCTCTATTCAAGCTTAAGTTAATTGTATCCAATTTGCAAATGAATTCCAATTCAGCAGTCTCTCGCTGGACTCTGGTTTTGAAGTTTTTCTGTTGTAATATCGCAACTTTCATGTCTGTACTCGCGTGACCAGAGAGATTGAAGTGTTCTCCAACTGGTTTATGAATGTTATAATTCTTGACATCTGATTTGTGTCCATTTATTCTTTTACGTAGAGACTGCCCAGTTTGACCAATGTACATGGCAGAGGGGCATTGCTTGCACATGATGGCATATATCACATTGGTAGATGTGCAGGTGAACGAGCCTCTGATAGTGTGGCTGATGTTATTAGGCCCTGTGATGGTGTTCCCTTAATAGATATGTGGGCACAGTTGGCAACAGGCTTTGTTGCAAGGATAGGTTCCTGGGTTAGTGGTTCTGTTGTGTGGTGTGTGGTTGCTGGTGAGTATTTGCTTCAGGTTGGGGGGCTGTCTGTAGGCAAGGACTGGCCTGTCTCCCAAGATTTGTGAGAGTGATGGGTCGTTCTTCAGGATAGGTTATAGATCCTTGATAATGCGTTGGAGAGGTTTTAGTTGGGGGCTGAAGGTGACGGCTAGTGGCGTTCTGTTATTTTCTTTGTTGGGCCTGTCCTGTAGTAGGTGACTTCTGGGTACTCTTCTGGCTCTGTCAATCTGTTTCTTCACTTCAGCAGGTGGGTACTGTAGTTGTAAGAATGCTTGATAGAGATCTTGTAGGTGTTTGTCTCTGTCTGAGGGGTTGGAGCAAATACGGTTGTATCGTAGAGCTTGGCTGTAGATAATGGACTGTGTGGAATGGACCCGCCCCTTCCTCAGACGTTCTTGTTAAACCCTGGATTTGTGCTGGAAATGGCCCACCTTGATTATCATACACATTGTAAGGAGAGTGATCACTTTAGATAAGCTGTTACCAGCAGGAGAGTGGGGTGGGAGGAGAAAATCTTTTGAAGTGGTAAACACCCATTTTTTCATGGTCTGTGTTATAAAAACATCCTCACTGCATTTTCCACTTTTATGCATCCGATGAAGTGAGCTGTAGCTCACGAAAGCTTATGCTCAAATAAATTGGTTAGTCTCTAAGGTGCCACAAGTACTCCTTTTCTTTTTGCGAATACAGACTAACATGGCTGCTACTCTGAAAAGTGGAAGGAGTATATCCAGAAGAGAGGAATAGAACAGTGGTATTCAGACCTGACTGAGATAGCAGCAAAAGGAAGAATAGCTTATCGATGTAGAGAGCAATTATATGAACTCAGAGATATTTGGATTCCATTTCTTGATACATTTGGATAAAAATGCTGAGACAGCCCCATAAATGCCAGGCTTCCATTCCACCTGACATGCCACTTCTGTCCCCTGGTCCTGTCTTCCCCTTTTTACCTATTTGCATGTGTCTTTTTTTAATTCTTTCCCCAAACCTAATGTATTGTGGTCTGTGTAATATTGTTTGATTTTGTATTGTCTGCTCTTGCAGCTTTGACATGTTGTTGTAAAGTTGCATAAGTGCATAACTTTATTGTATACCTCGTGAAAGGTGAGGTATCTGGTGACAAGTACAAGCTGTAAGTCATTTACTTTTTGTATTTTTATTGTTTCTGTTCATGAAATAAAATATTAATCACCTAGAAAGTATCTTGTTGCTTTTTGTAGCTGATCCATTAAAACAATTTACATTGTGATGATGAGCAATGTTAGTACTGGGGGGTTGAACAGATTGCTACTGTGCAATGCTTTGAAATAGATTTTTTTTTTTATGGTGGGGATAATCTATAATGTCATCAGCCATCTGTATTGATACTGCATATGACCCTGTCACTGATTGATTAGTTCTATTTACAGAATATTGATATCCATGCTTTTAAGATTATCTAGTCCAGTTCTTACATAATATGAAGTAACTAATAGTCCATTCCCCTGGATACCATCTAATTGTTTCCTGAATGACACCAGCATGGAACTTGCCTCAATAACTTTGCTTAGTGGCTCATTAATTTATGATTCTTTGTATATAAAAGTATTCCTGAAGGTGTCCTCTAGCTTTTTTTAAGTCTATTCATGGCTGCATCTTCTGCATATGGCTCTAACTCTATGGGTTAATTTTCTTGGGCATTATGGAGTGGGTGTACAAGGAATAATTAATCACAGAACTCCCACAAGTATCTTCAAAGAGAGTTCACAGCCAATTTCCCCATGGACCATGTTGAAAGCGTATCACTTGTTTATCTCGGAAAAAGTCTGCAAGACATTCCACAAAAGAAATAAAGTGGATGTACACAGTCATGTTTTACTCCTAGAACTGTTTACAAGGTGCATTTTCATCTGGCACATAAATAGTGTGCAACTTATTTACAGAGGACTTATTAATATTCAAGGCCCTACTCCTGCAGCTTCTTCTGCATGGGTAAACCTCTCTGCCTGTGTAGAATCCCATTGAAATCAATGACACTCCATAGATTTGTAGAGGTCTACCCGTGTGGAACAAGTTGTGTGATCGGGACCTAAATCTGTTGTAACACTTCGATATATGGAGTATCCAGCGCCTGTCTCTCTTGATTTATAAATCTTCAGAAATTTTACCTTTGACTAACAGATCACATTCCAGTACTGGGGATTACTTACATAAATAATTTAAAAACAGATACAAACAGGGTTATTCAGCTTTTTGAATAAAAGGACATGGAAGCAATAATGAGCGGTCTTCCCCACTGTAACAGGATGGCCTGCTCCTTTAAGGGCCAGGATGTTTAATTAGCCTAGCCCTGCCCTGCAATACCTGTGCTGGGTGTAGGACTTACAAAACGCAGGAAGCCCAGTAGCCCAGCAGTTGTGGAGGAGGGCAGTTGAGCTGGTTGTGGCTACAGGAGTAGCGCTATCATCTGTTGAGCTATCATCTATGGTGGGCCCCTGGAATAAGGAGCTAGTCTCCACTGAGGCAGTCCTGGGGTTGCTGTTCTGCAAGAGGAACAGGGAACTGATCAGACGCCCAGGAGGGATGAAAGGCCATTGTGGTTTGTTTTACTTGGACTTTCACTGGGGAGTCAGTGCTCTGATAAGACTGAGGAAAAACTGTGTGAGTTGAGCCCGGACAGGGTTAAAGACCTTTTGTTTATGTTACCTTGGGACTGTTGTTGAAGGTGGTGTTTACTTTGGGTCTTTGAGTACCCCAGAAAGAGACTGAACATTTAAATGACCTGGCCACAGAGCTAGGTGACCAACAGGAGGAGGCAACTAAGGGAAAGGCCCAGCAACGTCATATCCAGCCACAAGGGCATGCTGGCCAGTGAGTTGCTGATGTGCCTGTGGCACTCACTCTGGGGCAGTACATTATCACAGCCACAGTCCTGCCAATAACACTGAGTGTATGATGGTCTGAGAACTTTTTAGCTTCATTTAAAAAAAAAAATGCTTTCCATTAGTGAACACCAGAACCCTTGTAATAAACATTTAGTAAAAGCCACAAAGATGGTTTGTCCTTTTCCATGAGACATTCCCAGCATATCCATGAATATATTTCATTTAAACCCTCAGATGACAGAGGACCTCAGACAGCATTCTCTGCCCTTATAGGTATTTTTCATTTTGATACACAAGAGGGGAGAAACATATTAACATTTTTCCTTCTTCAAACACCTTTGCTGCTCCTTCACTTCCTCTAATTGGAATCAAATTTCTCGTCCTTGCCTTCAAGATTAAATCCTGCTCTGCCCCGTGTACATCTCTGTTCTCATCTTCATCCTCCCTTGTTCTCTTTCTTCAGCTCATGTCTCCCAACTAAATGCTTTGTTCTTCCAAACTTGTCTTGTGCCTTTTTCCATACTGCTCCCTTTTCATGGAAGTGTCTCCTATTCCCATTTTAACCAGTAGTGGTGTAAGTTTAGACAAGTTGCACCTGTGATTACCTGCTCATGTCAAATGCCTCAGACACATGTACTGTGCATTACAGCATATCTTGTACAAGCAGCTACTGAACACACTGACAAACATTGGAGCATCACAGAGAAGAATCAGACCCCAGGAATCTTCATGCCATAAAGATATTTTTACCAAACTGCTAACCAGGACATCTGTGAGAAATAGTCAAAATAAAATGAAAAGAAACTGAAATTGTAGGTTCTCATTTTGTTCTGTGAAAATGGGTCTATTTGTGAAAAACAAGCAAATGTGGTAGGTTTTAGCTGGAGCATTGTTAGTGAAATTTCATTCACATCATAGCTTGGTCTTACATAAAGTTTCTCAGAGAAACTTCCCAAAATTTAAATTTTCATGTTTCATGCAAAACTAGCTATGTCAATAAAAACCTCAAGAAAAGCAAACATTCAGGGTTACAAAATAGCCAAAAACAAGCTGTGAACCAAAGCAATAATTATGGCATAAATATATTACTAAGCTAAACTAGATACAAGATTTTTCATTTGCATAAACCAAATCAAATGTAACACTGTACACTATCTTCACTAATGTTTTTAAAATGTAGGGGTAAAGTCCAGGTGTGATGGGTTACCCCACCACGCTTGGGTGCCACCTGATGTACTGGGGTCCTACTGAGTCCACCTGTTCTACCAGCCTGGTGTCCATCTCCCTGCCCTCTAGCCTCCTCCAGCACACACAGGTAAGGCCACACACAGCTGCAAAAGGACACAGACACTGATCAGCTCTGTGGAGAAAGACTCAGCTTGGGGATTGCCCAGCACTCAAGTGCACACCCCCTCTGGAGTGTAAACGCAAAATTGTATTGTCTTGCACTGCACAGAAATCTATACAGCGTAAGCTCATGAAATCCGCCCCCTCCCTCAATGTGGAGGAAGCTATGTGCAGCTTTTTGCCCACCTCTGCCCTTATGAATTACACAAACTGGTTTTAGAAGAAACAAAAAACAAGTTTATTAACTACAAAAGGCAGATTTTAAGTGATTACAAGGGATAGCAAACAGATTAAAGCAGATTACTGAGCAAATAAACCAAACATGCAAACTGGGTTTAATATACTAAAGAAATTGGCTACAAATAGTAATTTGTCACCTAAATCTTTTTTTAGAAAGATTGCAGAATTTCTTGAGGACATACTGTTCTTGCTAGCAGCTTAAAATTCCAGGTATATCCTTCACGGGCCAGAAACCATTTCTAGCCTGGGTTCAGTACTCCCCCCACACCACCCTTCCACTTTGTCTTTGTTTCTTAGATATTTCATGCAGTCATCCTGGGTTGGAATTCAGTGAAGAATGAACCAAGATTAACTCACTCCCCAGCCTTAAATAGGATTTGCATATGGTGGGAATCCTTTGTTTCCCAGTTTGACCCCCACCTCCTCTTAGTGGAAAAACACTAGAAGTCCAAGATGGTGTCCAGTACCAGGTGACATGATCACCTGACCCTGCAGTGTCAAAACAGCATCCTAGGAAACTTCTCAGGGAAGAGGGAGATTATCATCTTCAAAGACCTATTATCCTTCCTAACGGCCAATCCAGGCTGATAGACTACTGTCTGGTGGACGTTCCCCAGGTGCAAACACTTTAGTAATTGCTACAGAGTCTATATTCCTAACTTCAGGTACAGAAATGATACATGAATACAAATAGGGTAATCATTCAGTAAATCATAATCTTTCCAATGACATCTCACATGACTCATCTTGCATAAAATACACCCTAGTTGTGCCATATTCATATTACAACAATATTTCTATGAAGAATATGGGGAGTAGCATCACACCAGGCCATATTGAAGTTGATGAGAATTTTGTCATTGACTTAAATGGAGATAGGATTTCACCCTATCCATTTAAATAGTTGTTGAGGAAAGTCCTGTTTACAGTAGTGATCTATAAATCTGATTACTCAAATATTTTAATAACAAGTAGGCCAACAGTTTTTCTTGTTGAGATACATCACCTATTGTTTCTTTGCTTTGGTATTTTGATGTTTAAATCCAATTTTGTGAAGTCTAGTTGTCCAAGAAGCAAAGGGGTACGTTTACAGATGCCCAGTCTCCCTTTTGCAGGCTCTGTTAGCTCCCTCAGAACTTGCCCTTGTGTTTTTATGTGTGCAGCTGAATGGCAGGTGATTAGAGATACAAGTACCCGGACTTGCATCTGCCATTCTTTTTGCGGGCACCAAAATTTGAATGCAAAATGGAGGCCAGACCTCAAGCTTTCTGAAAATGTACCCCCAAAATATTATTTTTGTGAAGTACGACTGAAATAACAGAGGCTTTGAGTCAAAGACACTCTGTTATACAGCTCCATATGTTACCTGCCTTTTTTCCCCCCTCCCTTTTTTCTTTTAACTCAGTGCAATATGATTGCTCGTATAGAAGTAACAGCAAAGACATACTGTGTCACTGGGGCAGGAAATCCAAAGAGCTCAAAAGATACCATATACTACCTTGTCTGAAAGTACATCCAACTGCAGTAATAGATTCACTGATCTAACAACCTGTCTCCTGGGCTCTTGCAAAGCTATCTTTGCTCTAAATGCACACAGAAAAATGTTTTGTGCTTTCACTTTAACCACAATCCTGCAGAGAATTTCTGTAGGATTTTATTTTGGTGAATTGCTTTTTAAACATGCAAAAAACCAAACAGACAAAAAATATTACTGCAGAACTATGTGAGCTATGCATTCTGCGTAGGGTGATTATATTTCCTCTGCTACTTGTGTTGTATTTTGCAACAAAGAAAAAAATCCCAGAGAAATAAAGCCCTACAGAGTCACACTCAGGGGTAATGTGATTAAAGTAATAGACGTCACTGGGGACCAAACCCTAATTTTATACTTCCAAAGACAAAAAATGTCAAGCTTGAATGCCTAACATTCGGCATCTAAATAATAGTCCTCACCTCTGAAAATGAGACGCGATCACAGCAGAAACCCGTGCACTGAATAAGCAAATACATTCTTCATTCATTACAGTTTATTTCTCTTTCCTGTAGATTTTGGAACACAAGAAATAAGAAAAATCTTATTTTAAAAAGTGTACTACTATTTGCTTACAAGCAGGGATAGGGAATGATTGTGCTGCACCTGAAACATTGTAATAGACTCTGTTTAACATTCTTTCACATCTGCTGTGTTTTACTGATAACTGAGACATTTTGGCTTGCTTATTCCAATAGCTTTAGGCACTGAAGTCTGAAAATTCTGACCTCAGCAAATTATTCCATATTTTTTGTGGGATATTCAAAATATGTTGTCTAGGCCTCTTGCTTTTGGGACATCTGGCCCAGCGGGGAATTAGAGGACATGCAGAATGGCAGGAGATACAAACTGATGGTAACATGCAGTTTAACAGAAACATACATTCTTCACATTGGATTGTTTGTTAAAACAGTGTTGCAGCAGTGAAGTGAGGAAGGTGTTGCCTGGGAAAGTTTTAGTCTGTTTAAATGCAAGATGCTTTTAATGGTTTCTTGCTAGAAAGGTGTGGAAGTTAAAGATATACATTTCCCAGAGTCTCACAAATGATATTGTAAGCATATTTGGATGGATGGTCCATAAATAAACAAACAAAATAATAAATTTATCCAGCCTCAGAAAAGAGAAAATTCTGGGCTAGTTCCTTAGTTAAGGATCTGTCTTTGTGCATAAACTGAGAATGACTGAGCTTTTTAATAATAGCACTTCCATGGCAACTCCATCTTCTCTGCACCTCACTGTGTTATCATGAATTCTGGGCTTTCTGTAGGTGCATGCCATATAAGAGGAGAGAAACCAGCTTTCCTGCTCTTTTGGAATCAGCCCCAGTTGTGTAAGGACAGAGCTGTCCTTCAGAGCAGGGGTTCTCAACCTTTTATTTTCTGAGCCCCCCTCCAAAAAACAAACAAACAAACAAAAAAACCCAAATGCTATGAAACCTCCACAGCCTACCTGTGTCAAAATAACTGGTTTGCTGCATATAAAAGCCATGGCTGGTGTTAGGGGTAGCAAGCAGAGAAATTGCCTCATGCCACAGGGGCCCCCACAAAGCTACATTGCTCAGGCTTCGGCTTCAATCTTGAATGGCAGAGCTCAGGGCCTGGGCTTCAGCCCCATGTGGCAGGGCTTCGGCTTTCTGGCCTGAGACCCAGGGAGTCTAATGCTGGCCCTCCTTGGTGGCCCCCTGAAACCTGCTTGCAGTCCCCCCAGGGGGCCTCGGACCTCTGGTTGAGAATCACTACTTCAGTGGATACTCGGATAAAACTCAATCTAGGGAAACTTAAACCAGTCATATATTGATGGAACAATGTTATCCTACCAAAGTGTGCATGTTTGGTTGTTTTTTGTAAACTTTGTCATCCCCAGTGCTGCACTGCATTGGCAGAGTCCACAGCAGTATTTGGGTCACAGTAGTTATTAAGCATTTTATGGTACCTGAATCTTCTCCCTTCTTCTCACACACAAAAAGCAAGCATGAAGCTCCTGAAGTACCTCAGACTTCTTTTAGAGCCATTCGAGTTAACATAGTAATTATATAATGCATGTGCGTGTGTGCATGTTTAAACACCTTATTATGAGCCTTAATGGCTTTTCTGAGCAGGTCTGGTCTTTCGTGTAGCTATGTAATTAAGATGTTGTCTATACACAGGAAAAATATTTACAAAATTTCTAGAAACTAAACCATACTGCTTATGTTTAGAGCAGTTCCAAGAACTGCTTGTCTGTGGTTTCAATATCAGTCAAACTGCTCATGAGAGAACTTTATAATTCAAGAAAGAGACAGGCAGAGGAGCCATTATAATTACAGAAGGCACCAAGTAGCACTCAGTGAGGCTCTCAATAGCCCCTTCTTTTAGTTGTTCATAACTTCTTGGAATTTTACTGCTTGGGCTGAAAATGTTCATGTTTAGTTTCAGCCCAAAGGCCTCTTTTTGAAAGTCTGAAGAGAATCCATTATGCTATTTCTGAGTTCTGTTGGGGAAAATAGTACATAAATAGTACTGTCCCCAATTTAAGGCCACTCTCCTGCAAACACTTAGACATGCCTTTACATTAAGGCACATGAGTTGTCGCTTTGAACTCACTGGGACTATTCACATCTGCAAAGTTAAGCGTATGCATAAGTATTTTCAGGACGAAGAGCTAAGTATTTTAAGGTGCTTTTTAAGGTCATAACTAGGGCCCTATCAAATTCACGGCCAAGAAAATTGCATCACAGACCATGAAATCTGGTCTCCTTCGTGAAATCTGGTCTTCTGTGTGCTTCCGGGGAGACCAGCATTTCTCAGATTGGGAGTCCTGACCCAAAAGGGAATTGCAATGTTATTTTTGGGGGGGTTGCGGTATTGCCACCCTTACTTCTGCGCTGCTGCCTTCAGAGCTGGGCAGACGGAGAGTGGCGGCTGCTGACTGAGGACCCAGGTCTGCAGGCAGCAGCGCAGAAGTAAGGGTGGCAATACCCTACCAGGCCATCCTTACTCCTGCGCTGCTGCTGGCGGCGGCTCTGCCTTCAGAGCTGGTTCCCAGCCCGCAGCCACCGCTCTCCAGCTGCCCAGCTCTGAAGGCAGCACCGCTGTCAGCAGCTGCACAGAAGTAAGGGTAGCAGCACCACAACTTCCCCCCTACAATAACCTTGTAACCCCCACCCCCAACTCCTTTTTGGGTCAGGGCCCCTAAAATTACAACACCCTGAAATTTCAGATTTAAATAGCTGCTATCATGAAATTTACAATTTTTAAAATCCTATGACCATGAAATTGACCAAAATGTATGGTAGGGCCCTAATCATAACATAATTCAGCAATAGCCAGAGGGTGCTGGAACAGTTTGTATAGTGGGGGTGCAGAGAGCCATTGAACCAAACTGTAAACCTGTATATAATGGAAAACACTTCAAACCAGAGGGTGGGGCAGCACCCCTAGTTCCACCACCTATGGCAATAGCTAAACTTAATCATTTGATATGCTCAGCCTCTGCACAGGTGCTAGTCGACTATACTACCAGATCCTCCTGCAGGACTGAGGCTATTGGGGAATTATGACAGAATAAGCCATGTGAGTAAGCTGAGTAGAATTTGGCCCTACTATTGCTTCTAGTGAACATCATAGTTGCAGTCTATAAGTAGCATTTTTAGAGTAGAAAATGTCTACAGAGACATACTTCAGTGCCACACGGATTCTGCAATGAAATCTTTAGCTCTTGCAGCATTTGGGAGCCATCTAGGATGGAGACCCATTCCTTCTGCAGCAGTTCAGCCCCCGATCCTTCAATGAGCCCTGCATGCACAGATCCATGCATCAACATGAAGCGCTATTGACGTCAGTGGGACTCTTTCTGCATCAGCACTGAAGGATCAGCACCTTAAGAGCCAGCAGGAGGAGAGAGCTTTACGCTCCTGCATGGCTCTAACCGCCACAGTTCGAAGGAGCCCATGTAAACAAATTGTGCCAGCAACAACGTGGGTTTTAATATGACCAAATGTAAAGTTATGCATGTAGGAATAAAAAATATAGGCTATCCATACAAGTTGGGGGCCAAGTCATTGAAACAATGACTCTGAAAGACTTGGGGGTCATGGTGGATGATCTGATGAACATGAGCTCCTACTGCAACATTGTATCCGAAAGGCCTTCTGCAATTCTTGGATGTATTAATGATAATATTGAATAGGGGTAGAGAGGTATGACTTTTGTGTTTGGCAATGGTGACTGCTACTGAAATATTGTGTCCAAATATTACCAACCCCATAGGTTCAAAAATCATTAGTCAGACCCCCTAAAAAGATTATGTTGTGTTTCTTTGGTCTGTCTTTTGATTTTTGAACTCCACTTTCCATGCCTAGTGTGTATGACAATTAGTATGGACAATTTATTGGGTGAGATGATTTTGGCTTCCACAGCTGGAGTTCTAACCCCCACATCTGCTTGTCCTTTGCCTAATAATTAATTCTGCCACCTACCCCCACACTCTCCATATCAGTTCTGCCCCCCAAACCTTGTATCAATTCCACTCCCACATTAGTTCTGCCTGTCCTTCCCACCCCCACTTCTGCCCAATCTCTACCCAGCTTCCCATCAGTTCAGCCTCCTTGTTCCCACTCAGCCCCAGATCAGTTCTACCCCCACATTAGTTCTACCCTCCCCCTCCCACATCTCACCTCTGCTTCTCCTGGGTTTCTTCATCCCCTCTTCCAGGCCTAGGAAGGCAGTTGCACTGGGGTCCCACTTTTCCCCTTTCAGGCTGGGGGCTTAGCACCAGCTCTCTACATCCCTTTCCTAGGGAAGGCAAGGAGTGGGGAGGAGCCCCCTGGTTACTCACAAGAGAGGAGTGGGAAGGAGGAAGTGGCACTGCTTTGAGCTGCTGGGCTCTTTCTGTTCTCTCTTTTCCTGTGAGATTGATGTCTGTTCCTGTGGGAAAGGGGGCAGAGCTTTGCCTGCTTCCTGTAGCAGCTTTGATTGGCTGCTCTATCTCAGGAGCTGGGCAAGTGGGAGAGGCAGCCAGTCAGTGGATTTCCCCAGGCAGATCTGAAATTTGCTAGAGGGCTGGCGATTCTCATACATTTGTGAGACTGGCTCCAGCTCCAACCTAAATCCTGTTACCAAAAAAAAAAAAAAAAGTTAGCAACCCACCAGTTCTGATGTTCAGACTTCAAGAAGGATGTTGGTGAATTGGAGAGGGTTCAGAGAAGAGCCACAAGAATGATTAAAGGATTGGAAAACATGCCTTATAGTGATAGACTTAAGGAGCTCAATCTATTTAGTTTTAACAAAGAAATGATTAAGGAGTGACTTGATCACAGTTTATAAACTCTTGGAGAACAGAAATTTGATAATGGGCTTTTCAGTCTAGCAAAGAAAAGTATAGCATGATCCAATGGCTGGAAGCTGAAGCTAAACAAATTCAGACTGGAAATAAAGTATACATTTGTGAAAGTGAGGATTATCAACCATTGGGACAATTTACCAAGGGATGCAGTGGATTCTCCATTACTGGCAATTTTTAAATGAAGACAGGATGTTTTTCTAAAAAAATATGCTCTTGTTCAAACAAATTAATTCAGGGAGTTTATGGCCTGTGTTACAAAGGAGGTCAGACTGGAAGATCACAGAGTTCCCTTCTGGCTTTATAATCTATGAATTCCTCAGCAAGAATTGCTTTTGACTTCCCTGGGGTTTGTTTAGTTTTTTCTTGTTTTCTTGAGGAAGAAAAATCACCACCATGGCAATTAAAATACAAAAACTTATTTTACGCTTCATATTTATAAGCTTATTTTAAGGCTTCATATTTTAAATGCTCAACAGCCAAGAAATGGAAAAGCTAATGTTGAAAGTGCAACCTTTTCTGTGGCCTTGGATGTATCATGAATTGGGTGAACTCCTGATACCTATGAAGTCAGTGAGAGTTTTGCCATTGATTTCAGTGGGGCCAGGATTTCACTTAGTTTTTAATGACATTCACAAACTGTTTGTCCAATATACAGTATACTGACATACAGTTTTCTTCTGTACCCTTGTGGCCCAATCCTGCAATATCCAGAGCACGCATTGTGAGTTGCCCAGCACTCTTGGCTCCCTCTGAAGGCAATTTGGGTACTTCTGACTTGTAGAATTAAGCCCATCAGTATCCATTACTAAGAACATAAACATGGCTATACTGGGTCAGACCAAAGTTCCAGTAGCCCAGTATCCTGTCATCAGAGGGTAGCCAGTGCCAGATGCTTCAGAGGGAGCAAACACAATAGGGCAGTTTTGAATGATCCATCCCCCTCTTGCCAGTTGCAGCTTCCAAAAGCATGAGGTTGCATCCCTGACCATCTTGGCTAATACCCATTGATGGACCTATCCTCCATGAACTTATCTAATTCTTTTTTGAATTCAGTTATAATTTTGGCCTTCACAACATCCCATGGCAGTGAGTTCTGCAGGCTGACTGTGTGTTGTGTGAAGAAGTACTTCCTTATGTTTGTTTTAAACCTGCCGCCTATTAATTTCATTGGGTAACTCCTAGTATGTGAGCTGTAGCTCACAAAAGCTTATGCTCAAATAAATTGGTTAGTCTCTAAGGTGCTACTAGTACTCCTTTTCTTTTTCCTAGTATTTGTGTTATGTGAAGTGGTAAATAACACTTCCATATTCACTTTCTCAATATCATTCATAATTTTATAGACCTTTCTCCTATCCCTCCTTGTTCATCTCTTTTCTAAGATGAACAGTCACAGTCTTTTTAATCTCTCCTTGTCTGGGAGTTGCATACCTCTAATATTTAGAATAATATTCTAATATACCTTTTCTGAGATGGGGCAACCAGGACTGCATTCAGTATTCAAGGTATAGGCATACTGTGGATTTATATAGTGGCATTATGAAACTCTGTTTTATTATCTCTCCCTTTCCTAATGATTCCTAATGTTCTGTTATGTTTTTTGACTGCTGCTGCATACTGAGTGGATGTTTTCAGAGAACTATCTACAATGACTCCAAGATCTCTTTCTCAAGTGGTAACAGCCAGAGATAACTCATGCCTGCTGATACTGAGGGTGGGGTGGGGGAGGCACAATGTAAAGGGTGGGGGGGGCATGTGACAACCCCACACCTTGCTTCTGGGAGGAATTTTCCAATCCCACCAACCTGGGCCATGGAAAACAATCCTGTTGGTTCCTGAGGGCCAAAGGATGGGGAGCATGTGCCTCTAGCCCATACATGGGCTGGCCCTGGGCCAGGGAGACTCACAGCACCAGTGTCTCCCCGGAGCTCCCACAGACACCTCAGCAGGAAGAGGGGTGCAGGCAATGTCCCTACCTCTGGCTGAGCAGAAGGAACCTGCTCTTGGTGCCTTACCCTGCGACCCCCCAACCCACCTTGCACCTGGCGCAGGGCCGCCACGCTTACCCAGCCAGAGTTAACCTGGGGGAGCTCTGCCCTTCTCTCGCTGTGCTTTTCCTCCCTCCCCCCAGCACATCTGGCTTGCTCGGCCGCTGTCCCTGGCAGCTGGACCCGGGTGGGGAACGGAGGGTGCAGGACGGAGCTGCTTCTCATGCATGAGGGTGGCTGTTCCTCTGCGCCACGCTGCGGCTGCCTGAGAGAAAGCCTGGCTGGCAGCCCACCCCCTCTACTTCCCACTTGGGCCTGGCTGCTGGCGACAATGGCTGAGCAAGCCAGAGCCTCCTGATCCTCAGGACATTTCTGGTTGGCTCGGCCCCTGTCCCTAGAAGCTGGGTCCGGGCGAGGAGAAGAAGGGGCAGGCTGCTGCCACCTCCCCAGCCAGGCTGTCTCTCAGGCAGCTGCCTCGCTGCACAGAGGAGTGGCCACCCTCTGAAAAGCTGCTCCATCCCACCCCCTCAGCTCCCTGCCCAGGCCTGACTGCTAGGAGGAGGGGCTGAGCCAGCTGGAAATGCTGGGAGGAGGCACTCAGGAGAAGGACCGAGCCCTCCTCCCCTGCTGGCAAGCCGAGCAGAGCAAGCCCTGTAAGGGCAGCTCGGCACTTGCCGCAATCTGGGGAGGCACTGAACACCACATACCTCCCCTACGCATCACCTATAGTAACAGCTAACTTAGATACCGTCATTTTGTATGTATTGTTGGGATTACGTTGTCCAACATGCATTACTTTGCACTTAGCAACATTGAATTTCATTTTCCATTTTGTTGCCCAGTCACCCAGTTTAGTGAGATCTCTTTGTAATTCTTTGCAGTCTGCTTTGGACTTTACTATCTTGAGTAATTTTGTATTGTCTACAAATTTTGACATCTCACTGTTCACCCCCCTTTCCAATCATACTATGATCATTTTTGTTAGTTGTTATATTACTTTTCTTAGTTCTCTTCCATGCCTCATAGCAGAGGGGAGCTTAAAGCCTCCTGTTTTTCTATATTTTATTCTTTTATAAATTCTCAAATGCAATTTTACAGAATAAAATTAGTGATAACATGGTCTGAGACTTTTTTTGTTTCATCAAAGTTTTGTGGCTGAGTTACAATTAACCTCATAATAACGTCAATGCAATCTTTAAAAAGTGCTATCAAATATTGTCATTTAGGACTTATTTTGACATGCTTTAAAGTTGTTATTATTTGTTGGAAAAGGTCCTCCAGATTCTAATTACCTTTTTTTTAAAGTAAAAACAAGAAATGAACTGCTTTTTCAGTCACAAGTTAGTAAAATAAAAATTAGCTTGCTCTGAGGAATGTCCTTTCAACATTACAATTTAGTTGTATTACAGTAGTGTCTAGAAGTGTTGGCCAAGATTGAAGGCACTGACTAGACACATAGGGTATGTCTACACAGCAACTAGATACCCACGGCTGGCCTGTGGTAGCCGACTCAGGCTTGCGGGGCTTGGTCTATGGGGCTGTTTCAGTGCTGCATAGAATTCCAGCTTCAGGCTGGAGTCTGGGCTCTAGGATCCTAAGGGGTCAAAGGGTCCCAGGGCTCAGGCTCCAGCCCAAGCCTGGAAGTCTACAGAACAATGAAACAGCCTCACAGCCCAAGCCCCATGAGCCTGAGTCAGCTGGTAGGGGCCAGCCACATGTTTTTCTTTGCTGTGTAGACATATCCATAGAAAGAAGTCCCTGCCCTGAGGAATATACAATGTAAATAGACATGACAAAGGAAGTATTATGCCCATTTTACAGATGGGCAAGCAAGACACAAAAATTAAGCCTCCGGTCCCGCAAATGCTATGTGCATGTAAGCCTCTTCATCCACAGCCTTCAAGGGTCTGTCCAGCAAAGCAACTCGAGGGCCTAAGTGATTTAAAGGAAATCTGTGTCAGAGCAAGAATTGGACTGAAATCTTCCAAGTCCCAGTCTAGTGCCAACCCCCGATCATCCTTCCTCTCAGTTTCCCATTTTCCCTGCCAAAAAATCCCAGACCCTATAAATTGAATCCGCTGATTCAGACTTTGCCTAGACTGATATAAAAAAAGGTCTAGTGTTTGTTCCAATTAACTCAGCTGCTTTTCTTTCTCCTTCTTACTGTTAAATTCTGCATTCATTTTAATGAAATCTGTTTGGGCTTGGAAAACTTGTCTGCCTTATAGGGGGTGCGGGGTGAATTCACTTGCCAGGCAAATTTTCTCAAGCTCTTACTGCTCTAATTATTTCTCAGAAATGTTTACCAGGGGAAAAAATTAAAAATCATCACAGATGGCAAATTAGTGGAAGAATGTTTCTAAAAATAGTGTGTGAAAATGGTTACAAATTGTCTCTTGTTAATCAGTGCACAGACAAGTGGCTAAATATGTACATTGGCATTTTCCCTGGTTAATTCAGTAGTTTCCTGTTAAGCAGATAATCTGGAATCCATATGCAAATTCCAGATCTGAATGACTGCATCCCCCTTCTATAGTAGCAAATAATAAATGGATGTGGTGCTATCTTTGTTTTATTTGCTGAAGGTGCAAGTGAGCTGAGCTGCAATATAATGTGGAACTTAATTTAAAACCATTTCTTGTGTATCTCACCATTATCTCCATAAAAGTCTTATTTTCAGGTGATTTTCATATCATCCCTCTTCTCTAAAATGCCTTCCTCTCTCCTTTCCCTCGCATTTACCATGTTGCTGCCTATAATGTACATATACTATATAGGCAAACATAACCTCATCATAAATGGATGCAATTCAAGTGACTTCCATGGAGTTGTGCTGATTAACACCAATGGGGAATACAGCCATTTATGTATCAGTATTATGACTGATTGTAAAGGTCACCATATATACCTTGTTCAGGAGGAGCAAATAGGCACCATGGGCCAAACTGTCTGCTGGTGTAAATCAGCATAGCCGTATTGCATATAGACAGCGGTCTTATTTCTGGTAAATTAGTGAATGTGATAGTAGTTTGAGGTGAACAAATGTTGCATACTTCAGCTATTATCAGTGTTTAGATGTCCACAGGTAATTTGTACCCCTACTGGATTTCTATAGAAAATATCTATAAAAGAAACCAAGGAATAAATGTGTAGCATTAAGAATGCTGTTTAGTTGATCATACAAAGGTATTGCATCTCATAATGACATCTCCTAAATTGTTACATGTGTGCACCGCTGGTACTTACCACTGCTCAAGGCAGAGCTCTTACTTTGGATGTATTTTACTGACACACCTCAAGTAATACTACACACCCAGAATCATTTAACCACTTCTATTAATACACTGACATACTTATACTATACATCTTCCAATAAATGCTTTTACTTGTCTTCCAACTCTTTTTCTATTACGCATTTGTTAGCAGAGCAGAAAGGTACTAAGTTATCTATGAAGCACTGGAAACATCAGTAAAATGGTACAGGTGCTATTTTATGAAATGTACTCTCAGATGAAGTTTCAAAAAGAGCTGAGATATCTGTGTGGAGATCATGTAGCCTAACTATTAAAACAAAGGGCTAGGAGCCTTTTGGCAATCCAGCTCACCTCCTCAGATCTCTGTCACCCAGTTTGTAACTCTGACATGTAATGATCTCTGATCTAATCATACCTGGGTACTTACAGCTTGCTGACTTCAGTAGGATTTGTTCATGTGCTTAAATGTATTGCTGAACTGGGGCCTTTGTGAGGAAACCTAAGATACTATGGGCCAGATCCAGCTCCCATTGAAGTCTATGGGAATCTTTGATTTACTTCAGTATCATAGAATCATAGAATATCAGGGTTGGAAGGGACCTCAGGAGGTCATCTAATCCAACCCCCTGCTCAAAGCAGGACCAATCCCCAATTAAATCATCCCAGCCAGGGCTTTGTCAAGCCTGACCTTAAAAACTTCTAAGGAAGGAGATTCTACCACCTCCCTAGGTAACGCATTCCAGTGTTTCACCACCCTCCTAGTGAAAAAGTTTTTCCTAATATCCAACCTAAACCTCCCGCACTGCAACTTGAGACCATTACTCCTCGTTCTGTCATCTTCTACCACTGAGAATAGTATAGAACCATCCTCTTTGGAACCACCTCTCAGGTAGTTGAAAGCAGCTATCAAATCCCCCCTCATTCTTCTCTTCTGCAGACTAAACAATCCCAGTTCCCTCAGCCTCTCCTCATAAGTCATGTGTTCCAGACCCCTAATCATTTTTGTTGCCCTTCGCTGGACTCTCTCCAATTTATCCACATCCTTCTTGTAGTGTGGGGCCCAAAACTGGACACAGTACTCAGGATGAGGCCTCACCAATGTCGAATAGAGGAGAACAATCACGTCCCTCGATCTGCTGGCAATGCCCCTACTTATACATCCCAAAATGCCATTGGCCTTCTTGCAAGAAGGGCACACTGTTGACTCATATCCAGCTTCTCGTCCACTGTCACCCCTAGGTCCTTTTCTGCAGGACTGTTGCCTAGCCATTCGGTCCCTAGTCTGTAGCGGTGCATTGGATTCTTCCGTCCTAAGTGCAGGACCCTGCACTTATCCTTGTTGAACCTCATCAGATTTCTTTTAGCCCAATTCTCCAATTTGTCTAGGTCCCTTTGTATCCTATCCCTACCTGCCACCGTATCTACCACTCCTCCTAGTTTAGTATCATCCGCAAATTTGCTGAGAGTGCAATCCACACCATCCTCCAAATCATTTATGAAGATATTGAACAAAACCGGCCCCAGGATCGACCCTTGGGGTGCTCCACTTGATACCAGCTGCCAACTAGACATGGAGCCATTGATCACTACCCGTTGAGCCCGACAATCTAGCCAACTTTCTACCCACCTTATAGTGCATTCATCCAGCCCATACTTCTTTAACTTGCTGACAAGAATACTGTGGGAGACCGTGTCAAAAGCTTTGCTAAAGTCAAGAAACAATACATCCACTGCTTTCCCTTCATCCACAGAACCAGTAATTGCATCATAGAAGGCGATTAGATTAGTCAGGCATGACCTTCCCTTGGTGAATCCATGCTGACTGTTCCTGATCACTTTCCGCTCGTGTAAGTGCTTCAGGATAGATTCCTTGAGGACCTGCTCCATGATTTTTCCAGGTTATGTCTACATTTAAACCGCTGCAGCTGTGCTACTGTAGCATTGAAGTGTATCCACTCATAACAGCGTTAGGAGGATTTCACCCATAGCTGGGGTTAATCCACCTCCCCAAGAAGTGGTAAACTAAGTTGATGGAAGAAATCTCCCATTGACCTAGCATTGTCTACACCAAGGGTTAGGTTGGCTTTTTAGGGTGGATTTTTCATATCCCTGAGGGACATAGCTTGGTCATCTTAACATTTTAGAGTAGACCTGGTCTATGAACATACATTTGCATTTAGAGAGTGGTCTGATAGTGTGTATGTGTGTGTCTGCATGCATACACATTTGTGCACATTTTGGCCTCTACTTAAAGTTAAACACATACAGAAGTATCCACATGACTTAAGCAATAGCATGTACTTTGGGTTGACTAATAGCCCAATCCAACACCACTTGAAGTCAATGAAAAGACTCCCATTGACGTCAGTGGAGCTGGATTAGTCCCCAAGAGAGATTTTTTAAAAGTATTTAGGCACCTAAAGGGCAAATAGGCAGCTGGTGGAATTTTCAAAAGTGCCTAGGTCCCATTCAAGCATGTAATGACCCCTTTTTTGTGTTTATTTTTTTGGTAAGAGTTATCATTTCCATATACGTACTTACAATATATATTTTCAGTATAAATTTCAGTAAGGAGAAGTATTCACAAATTAGAGTATCTGCCATATGACTTATCTGGCCACAACAGAAAAAGCATAGGAGAAAAAAATCATGAAAATATTATATTTTTAATCTATTTTCAAATTTATGTTTTCAACTCGATATTTTGTACTCACACCCTGTCTGTCTTTTCTTGCACAGAGGAATTTGCCGTATTGTAAATCATCTGTTACTACTGCTGTTTCTATGTGCAATATTTCTTATCTCCATGATTTTTTTAATGAACAATTGAATAGAGGAATAAATTATCAGTTTTCCACCAAAACCAATGCTGTTTGACAGTTGCTAATTGAACATAATGATTTTATTAGTGTATTTGACTAGAATTTAATCAGGGCATGTTATTGTTAGAATAATTACCTTTCTTTGATGGTTCTGCCTTTTCTTTCAGCTGTATAGTCTTGAAGGAAGAAAAAAGAGAGAAAAAAAGCAGATTTACTTTGTATTTGTTGTTCAGTAGCTTAATTCCTCTACTTATTAATTCAGGATCAATTCAATTTGACAGTGGGTCACACACAAAACCAGACTTGTAATACTAAGTAAAAGATGTGAATGGCTATTAAATATGCATTGACTGATACTCTATCTGGAAGAGGGCCTTTTCTAAATAGCATACTAAAAATTTTCAAAGGAATTTGATTCAGAGTTGTTTTTTAAAAAATCAGTGTAATAACCTCCCAACTTTTGATAGATATTAACACTAACAGGCAGAGACACAAAACATAAGACCTTGGGCTATTTTATGAAAACCCTTTTCTAAAGGCTCATTAGTTTACTAAAAGGCTATTTAAATGTCTTGCCCATAAGAAAAAAGAACGTATGCTAAGTGTGTGGAGGGAATTCCTCTCTCTCTCCCTTGCAAGATCACATATGACCTAAAAAAGGCAGTGAAACTTCATCTGCTCTCTCATTTCACTGAGCAGGGGTGAAGCAGTCATGGACACACTATTCAGTGAGACTCCATGCCCTCTGCTTGCTGTTCTCCTTAGCATCTATCTCAGGGCTTGTCTACACTGCACATGGTTTGCTGGCATAGCCATAGCAGTATACCCACGCTGGCAAAGTCCCTTGGTGGAGACACAGGTTATACCAACAGAAGGAGATATTTTACTACCATCACCACCCCAAACAATCTAAGCTATACCAACAAAAGGACTGTTTTTCCAGTATAACTGCATCTACACTAGGGCTTTTGCCAACAAAGCTGTGTCAGTTGGGGGTGTTCAAGCCACCATCTAAGGAATAACTATGCCCAATGCAAATGATGATTATACTTCCTTCAGAGAAACGAACCTACCATCCTCCCTGAAATTGGCGATTTTTTGTATTTTTTGGCCGAGCGGGGGTGCGGTTTTTTGTTTTGTTTTTTATAATCTGACTGTCATCTCAAACAGGCTAAGGTCTTTGAGGTGGACAGTATCTTTGAAAGTATTCCCAGTCTAATAGACAAAAAAGCACACATCCACATCCACGATAAATCCTCAATGGATGCACCCTCTCTGCATGCCCTGACATGATTTCCTTGAGCTTGATTACCACGCAGGGCAATAGGGTTGAACAGGTGTCATTGACGTAGAAGAAGGCTGTCTTATGCAGTCATGCAGATTGGCTGCTGCCGTTAGGAAGTATCCCTTTGAAAAAGGGAACATTCACAGGCTCTGATTCAGAAAACATGTATCTGTACACACATGCTTAACATTTCACACATGGGAGAGAGGCTAGCTTGACAAATATTGTTAAACAGAATTTTTGAAGTGTAAAATTAGCATAAAATAAGGTGTTTTATTCCTTTTTCAGGAGCTGCTTCATTTCAGCAAAATTGTAGGAATGAAACATTTTTGTTGGATTTCAAGTGAGAAAATGGCAAGAATGCTGCAGTTTAATATGTACTGAAAAGTACTTAGTATTATTATTCCCTGATGAGGCCTCTCCATTTTGGTCCTAAAACTCTGATAATATTGAAAATATATATAGTATATCAGACTCCCCACACACACACACATAAGTAAAGATGCTCTGCCAGTGAAATATCCATTTTCTGCCAGTGAAGCAACTGGCTTTTAAATGAAATATTAGAGTATTCAATAACATTTAAAAATATTAGTAACAACTCTGGAAGCTGTAGTACTTTAGACTACTGCTCTAAGACGTCATAGTAGCTTTTGATTACATATTTAGGACCTCATCCTGCAAACATTTATACACATGGGTTAAGTGGGAGGTCTCATATGTAAAGTGTTTGTACAAGTGAAGTCTTAAGCATTACTACACTGACAGAAAGCATGTATTTCTGTGGCAGTCCAACTTTATGTATACTGAATATATTATCAGAGCCTTGGAACCACCAGCAAAGGGGATCATTTGGAAATAATAATAGTTATTAGGATTACAGCCTAGTGCTGTTATAGAAACCTGCATATGACCCAAGAAAAAAAGACTGTACAGATGACATTTTAGAGTGGCTATGGGGAGAGTAGACATCCACTTTCCCAACGTGCCTCTGCATATTCCCATTGGAAAATACGCATGTTGTGATCGGTGCAATCTAGATGAGGGCTGAAGGACCGATCAATTCAGCTGAAATATGCAGTGATAGGTCCCCACCGTTTGAAAAATAAACAAATTTTGAGCATCTCTAGAAATATGCTTAAATTGAATGCCTGAATTTTGGAACTTGATTCTACTTCCATCAAAATCAATGCCATCATTCCTACTGGTTCTAATGGTGCCCACAATTGCTAACAGAATTGTACTTAACATTGCACATTAATCATATAATTCTATGCAGTACAAAAATTTGATCCCTTTCTCATTTTCTTCATTCTTTTCTTTAATTTCTAAAGGAACAGTACACTGGGTTTATATTTACTCATTGATGTTAGTCTATCAAGAGTGGAACAGGAGTTCTGTCACTTCAAATGCAGTGAACTCATCTCCGAATAATCATAAGGGCTCTTGAAACCTCCTTACATCCTGCAAACCTCATCACTGAAAGGGCTAAATGTTGTATGTATTTTGGTACTTCTCGACTGCCTTTTCATGTATTAAAATGTCAATATTTGAACAAATATACTAGAGGAATAAAAAAAGTCCTTTTCGGAACAAAATCTTCAATTATAAAGGTTTGAATTTTAAAAACCACGTAGGGGATCCTGTGACATCTTCCATTAAAATTAATGAAAGATATGTCTCCTAGATGGCCTCAGGAGATGGCTAATCAACCAAAATGTTCATTGCCTAAACTTACAAATTACAAGAATTACTTTAGTACCAAGGGAAGGGATATAGGCATATTTAAAAAATTATCTCACTTGATTTTTTTCTTGTTTGGTTATAAATAAGGAAATTGCTTGAAAAACTGCCAGAACTGTACTGGATTTGGAAAAGTCACTGATTGGTGAGAAACATACATTATAGAATTAATCTTAACCTAAAAACAAAACAAACCTCTTAACATGGGTGGTGGGTGAAGCTTCTGCTTGGGGAGGCTATCCCCATACCCCACCTCTTCTAGCAGAGGCCATGCACCCTCTTGCTGCTCTCAGCCTCCCCGTGGCGCCAGTGTGTGTGTGGGAGGGTGGAGTAAAAGCTCAGTCGGGGCCATGGGCAAGGGCGGGTTTAAGAGCCTGAGGCCCTGCCCATGGTCCCACCCCATTCTGCCCCTTCCCCCATAGCCCTGCTCCCACTCCGCCTCTTTCCCCTTGAGGCCCCGACCCTCCTGCTCATTCCTCTCTCCCCCTCTCCCCCCCCCATACTGCAGCCCTAACAGCCCACTGCAGTCCTGAAGTCCAAAATTCAGGTGCCACTGAGATCCTCAAAACCCCTGCTCAGCTGCCACCTAACCCTGTAGATGCTTAAAATCCCTTGATCCTTAAATGTTTGAGGTAAAAGTCTCCTAGCTACCTACGTTTCTGCCTCTGTGCACACACACTGCTGCTTCACACAGGTGTCTAAATGGCTGAGCCCCAGAACAATCCTCAAACTAGATGAACAGGAGTGTTTCCCTTTATCTATCTTGCCTGTAGGACCTGATCCAATGCATACCTAACCCACACAAAACAACCTGGGGGAGAAGACAGCAGCAGCAGCCGCCCCCTCCCTTATAGCCCGTAGCCTGGTAGTCTAGGCACTCACCCAAGCTGTGGGAGACCGTGGTTCATTTCCTTTCTCTTCCTAATGAGGGGGAAGGGTTTTGAACATGTTTTTCATCTCTTAGATGAGTGCCTGAGTCACCCTCTTGCTGAAGCCCTTCTACTTTGTATAAGCAATTAAATAGGTTTTCGCCCAGAGAGAGAATGAGAGGGGCTTTATAGCCCAGTATTTAGGGCACTCACCTGAGAGATGGAAACTCATGTTCAAATCTCTGCTCCTTATCAGATAGAAGGGGTAACAGAGGAGGGGTTTCCCATATGCCAGCTGAGTTCCTTGCCCCCTGGGTTAACAGTTATGAGGGAGACTTCCTCCTCCCTATTTGGTGTGGAGTTAGACATGTGCTGCCAACAGTTTAGGTGCCTGACGGCAGGAGAGTGTTCACGGCTCTGATAGGATAGGCATCAGACTCTATGAGAAGGGTGGGGTTAGGACAGATACCCCTCATCAGCATCTGCTATTGGCTAGCTTACGCGGCTCTCTGCCTAAAGTGCTGGCTTTTGTGGATCCCATACTTTGGCACCTATCTCTCACCATGCATAGTATGGGGAGCCCATGTGCCTAACCCATGGTCTGTGGATTCTACTGGATGGCTAGGAGCCTAAAAGTTAGGTGTTTTAACACCTAAGCCCCTTCGTAGATCTGGGCCATAGTTCTTGTGCTATTTTTGGCTAGAGTCAGAATGAGGAACTGCAGAGGGAGGTATGTTTGTGACTGGGGTTAGTGGAGAGGGAGGAGAAGAAGGGGAAAGAAAAACAAAGAACAAAACAAAAACAAACTTTTCAAAGGTTATCAAAACTTTTTTTTTAACTGTTTGGTTCAAGTTTTTACAAAGATTCATGCTGAGATTTTATTTCATTTTATCCAAAATGTTTCACTCATGCTCAGTTAGGATGTGCTTGGCTTTTGAGAGAAGTAATCTCTAAACATGTCACATCACAGCTTAGTCCACAGTTGCAGCCTAGAACTCCCACTATTAGGACTATTTCCTGCCCCGGGCTTAATAGTAGTGGAAATTTTTCACCAACAAACATTGTTAGTTCATAATTACTTCCCCCTCCTATTGAATGCAGTGCATAAATGAATGACATGCCAGCTCTTTTGGGTTCAAATCCAGTGATCTTCATCAAGGCAATACATGTGCAGTCATTAAGTAGAAAGTGCTGTTGCCAAAAGTACAGTATAATAAATTTTCTTTACCAGAAATGTTGTATTTTAGCACATTCGTTAATTTGGGATGAGAGGACAAATGGAGTTAATTCCTTCAGTGAGTGCTGCAGAAGCAGTATATTTTCTTTCATTGCTTAGGGAACCATTCATTATAGAGAGCTTCAATCTTAAAAGGAAAAGTAAATCAGGCTAGTATTTAATATATTACATATTTTTCCAATTGAAAGAACAAGAATGTAGGCATCGTTATAGGCAATTTTCTGGTGTTGCACTTCTAAAGAGCAGAGATCAAATCCTAGATTGTTTTGATGCTCTCAGGTCTCCCTCCATTGATGCAAAGCACAAAATGATGAGCCAAATCCAGAAGGCTTGCCTTCTTTGACAGACTGAAATAGCAGGAGTCATGCAATTCATTAATCAAATCATAGAATATCAGGGTTGGAAGGGACCTCAGGAGGTCATCTAGTCCAACCCCCTGCTCAAAGCAGGACCAATCCCCAATTTTTGCCCTGATCCCTAAATGGCTCCCTCAAGGATTGAACTCACAACCCTGGGTTTAGAAGACCAATGCTCAAACCACAGAGCTATCCCTCCCTGCAAATGCATGAACAGTCCTCCATGAGAAACCTCGCACTTTATCAGCCAACCCTAAATCTGGTACAAGCCATTTGTAACAGAACATCACTAATGAACATGAAATTCTTTCACAATTTAAAAAATGATTTTAAATACTATATTTAAAAAATCAAAATATTAAATTAGTGTACAATATCACAAAAAACAATGACTAATAGAGACATAGGGCCAGAGCCTCTTGTGGAGCTTGTATGTATCTGCTGAGGATCTGGCCTATTGAGTATAGGAAGCTATAGAATGTGCTTCTGGAAGCAGACAAATTCTAAGATCTCTTTGGGAAGCAGCATGAAAAATTATTAATGCACCTTATGAAAGCAAATATCACATGTATTACAGACTGTAAGAGAACTGCTTTTCCGATCCTACTCTATACACCATGATTTGTAGTACAATCGTTTATGAAGTGACACTGGTATCTTCTGTGGTACACTGTTTAATTTACAGGAAAGTATGTTTCAAAATTATAATACAACCATGATCTGAAAAAGAAATTGCCTAATAATATTGGACTACCAGAGTGTACTTTGGTGAAATCATATTTTCTCCTTGTTTTGTCTCAAACATTTTGCTCTTCGCAACAAAAATTACTGACAGTGTTTGTAGATAAGAAACTGCCATTCTTTGTCACTAAGTGGTGAATATTTTCTGAAAAATATCAAAATCACTTGTGAGAGTTACACAAGTATCTTTTAATAAAAGTGTGTTTTCCACCTGAGGCTAGTATTTTCACTGTAAACAAAAAAAGATACCTACAGATACACCCACTGTAAAATGGGTGTGAGAATATTATACTTGCTATCTTGCATACAATATTTTGAGGCTTACTGAGTAATTTTTGTAAAGTGGTTTCAGATTCTTGGATGACAGGTACTAAAGAAATGGCAGTATTAGTATTAAATGACAAAACACCACACTTTTACCTTTAGTTACACTTAGAAATTCTCAGAAGGATTCAAGGAATTTTCCGTGTCAATTTGCAAAAATCACCAATATTTTCAAAGTCATATTTTTAGACTATTGAAGTAAAACCATCTTTCGTGAGAGAGCTTCAAACGATGAGAAGGACACTATAAAATTCATCAGAGCTTTCTAAATTTGGGGAGAAATCTTACTTGATGTAATTATTTGGGTAGTGTCAATGGAATCACTTGTAAAAGGCCAGGGTTTCAAACTATGTTTTGTAAAATCTAATTTTACATTTTTTTTTAATTGTAGGAAAACCATCTAAACTTATCTGCTATGCCTGAAGCCAAAGTAAATCTTGCCTTTTTCTGTTCTTTGGGCTTATCTCGCCCCATCAGTTTGTTTTAGATTTCTATGTACTCAACTAATCCCAAATCAATTTAGTTTTCTTTGGTTGGATCCGTTCTTTACTCAAACAGAAATAAACCTTCAATAGTAAGAGATTCAAGTGTGAAAATATTTGTATTTATATATTAGACCAAATCGTGAGCTGGTGTAAATTGGTGTAGCTCCTTTGACTTTAGTAAACAATGCTGATTTAAGCCAACTGAGACTCTTGCCCTGTATTTAGCATGTGGACAGTACCAGCTATTTTACCTTTGCAGATATGAGTTTGAACAGGGGTTAGTCAGCAGGAATAGTCAGCATGGATTCACCAATGGCAAGTCATGCCTGACTAATCTAATTGCCTTCTATGACGAGATAACTGGCTCTGTGGATGAAGGGAAAGCAGTGGACGAGTTGTTCCTTGACTCTAGCAAAGTTTTTGACATGGTCTCCCACAGTATTCTTGCCAGTAAGTTAAAGAAGTATGGGCTGGACGAATGGACTATAAGGTGGATAGAAAGTTGGCTAGATTGTCTGGCTCAACGGGTAGTGATCAATCCATGTCTAGTTGGCAGCCAGTATCAAGTGGAGTGCCCCAAAGGTCGGTCCTGGGGCCGTTTTTTTCAATATCTTCATAAATGATCTGGAGGATGGTGGGGATTGCACCCTCAGCAAGTTTGCAGATGACATTAAACTGAGAGGAGAGGTAGATACGCTGGAGGGTAGGGATAGGATACAGAGGGCCCTAGACAAATTAGAGGATTAGGCCAAAAGAAATCTGATGAGGTTCAACAAGGACAAGTGCAGAGTCCTGCGCTTAGGACGGAAGAATCCAATGCACAGCTACAGACTAGGGACCGAATGGCTCGGCAGCAGTTCTGCAGAAAAGGACCTAAGGGTTACAGTGGACGAGAAGCTGGATATGAGTCAACAGTGTGCCCTTCTTGCAAGAAGGCCAATGGCATTTTGGGATGTATAAGTAGGGGCATTGCCAGCAGATCGAGGGACATGATCATTCCCCTCTATTCGACATTGGTGAGGCCTCATCTGGAGTACTGTGTCCAGTTTTGGGCCTCACACTACAAGAAGGATGTGGAAAAATTGGAAAATATCCAGAGGAGGGCAACAAAAATGTTTAGGGGACTGGAACACATGACTTATGAGGAGAGGCTGAGGGAACTGGGATTGTTTAGTCTGTGGAAGAGAAGAATGAGGAGAGATTTGGTAGCTGCTTTCAACTACCTGAAAGGGGGTTCCAAAGACGATGGCTCTAGACTGTTCTCAGTGGTAGCAGATGACAGAACGAGGAGTAATGGTCTCAAGTTGCAGTGAGGGGAGGTTTAGGTTGGATATTAGGACAAACTTTTTCACTAGGAGGGTGGTGAAACACTGGAATGCCTTACATAGGGAGGTGGTGGAATCTCCTTCCTTAGAAGTTTTTAAGGTCAGGCTTGACAAAGCCCTGGCTGGGATGATTTAGTTGGGGATTGGTCCTGCTTTGAGCAGGGGGTTGGACTAGATGACCTCCTGAGTTCCCTTCCAACCCTTATATTCTATGATTCTATGATTCAAAAGCAAGTGAATAAAGTTTCTCCAGCTCTATTATGAAAATGATTTACGTAATAAACTGTAATGCTGTTTAGCGCAACTAATGAATGAAGCTTAGTTCTGGCACTGCAAAAGTAGGAGTTCTGCATGTTTGAGTTTAGAAGCCTTGGGGAATCCTTTGACTGCTTGAAGCCAATGTCAGTCTCATGCATTTGTACTTGCTTAAATGAATTTTCCTAATTTGCCTTCAGTATAATGGATTTTAGGGAATTAAAGCTTTATATTAGAGATGATCCCAAATCCAGACTCCAAATCAAAACACCCCTGAATTTTAGTTGATTCTTCTAGGTTTTGGACTCAACCTAAATAAAAAATCCATGAGGGAATCTTTGGCCAGATCACCACTGTGATCCATAAAACCTGCACACAGCTGCTACCCTAACTCTGAAGTCACCTAAACTCATTTGGCAATTCCATTTTTGCTGTAAAAGTTCCATAGACACCTAAGTTTCTGCAACTCGGCATGTCCAGTGCTGTCTCACTCTAGGTATCTGGATGCCTATCTCCTGCCTAAACCCCAGAGCAATCCCCAAACTGGAGGAAGATAGATGGAAAAGTACCTATCCCACCTGCAGGGCCGGATCTGGTCGGTATGCTCAGAGACTGCCTACTGCATTGGGTTCTGTTCAGAACCTGGCCAGAGGAGGTGGTGTCCTTCTAATTTTTAGCACAGTGGTTAGAGCACTCACCTAACTGTGTGTGTGGGCGGGGGGAGGGGGGGCAGCCCACGGGGGACTTCAGATACATCCTTCTCATTAGCATCTTCCATTGGCAAGATTAGGATTCTCCCCAGCCAGCATGCTGGCTTTTGTGGATCCCATTGTAAGGGGCCTATCTCTCTCCATGCATTTTATATGGGGACTAGGCACCTAACTCAGGCTTTGTGGATCAAAATGTTCCTGTGATTTTTCTAGGTGCCTAAAAGTCAGTGTCACAATGCCTCAGTTCCTTTGTGGATCTGGGCCTTTTATGTTCCTGTTCAGAAACTGTCCTGCATCTGGCTCCACCTCAATCCTCCCCAGGCTTACCCACTTATTGAACCTTATTTTTCCTTCCTTTCCTGACCCTGCCCTTCCCTGGTCCATACAATCCCTACCTCTCCTCAACCTAGTCAGGCACCTCTGACACTTGACACTTGGTACCTGTTTCCTGAGGATCTCCTAAAATGGACATTGTAGTATTGACACCCAGAGGTCCCATTATAAAGTGTGATAATCAGTGCTAATTTTATCATGGTAAATAGTCTCTCCTCAACAGAATTTTGCAAACCATTTGAGACATATGGTGCTTTCTTCTTTAATACTTTAAATCTGCCAGATAATTTTCACTAATAGTGTTCAAAGAACCATATAATTCTAGTCTTCTTGTATTTTCATCCCATTCCTTCCCACTTTCCCCATAGTTGTGAGAGATGTGACATGCTGTAGTCTATTTCAATGTATATATGATGCTAATGTCTGACCTGAAATGTCTCTTCTATCCATTAGGCTACAAAGCACACTAAGTGTATCTCTACAGTGCAGTCAGAGCTGTGATTGCAGCACACACGGGCATACCAGAGCTAGCTTTAATCTAGCTAACCCAGCTAAAAAATAGCAGTGAAGACACAGTGTCATGGACCCTGGTGTGGGAAAATGTCAATAGATACCCAGGGTTCTGGGTAGGCTTGTAGAGCCTGTGCTGTGTGTTCCTCCCATCAATCGGAGTAGTACCTAAGCCCTTCCCACATTAATGGGAGAGTAGACACCTAAATACTGTATTCAGTCAACTTGCTCAATAGTCATTACTGGATTCTAGCTGGGTTTTTTTACAGATGTTGCCAGTAAGCTTTGGTGTTTCCCTAACAATAATAACATGCTAACTGAAGTGACAAATATTTTAGGGCCATATCATTTTATACACCAGGGAGGCCATGAAAACCAGACAGTTTCAGCATACTAAGACCCTGATTCAGAAATACATTTAAACATCTGAATAAATTAAGCACAAAAGGAGTGTCACTGCAGTGCTCAAAGTTATCCATGTGTTTTGCTGGACTGGAGTCTAAGTTTTGTCTTAATGGCTTGCAGAGTGTTGTGTGTGGAAATGGAGTAAAGATTGTTACCAAGAGTAGGGAGGATGGTGATCATTTATTTCTTTAGATTTAAGCTTAAAAATGTAGGTCATATATTGTGTTTGAAGTACAGTGTCAATGATTTGTCCATAAAAATGCTAAGCACATCAATGCCTCAAAATACAATCTAAATACATATAGAACCTGGTTGACTGTGTTCTACCATGGCACATCTTACCCTGCCTGCCAGAGAGCAGCTAGTGTCACAACTATAACTACAGTGCCAATATTGGATTATGGGGATGTCATTTATCAAAATGAAATGAAATCACAGCTGCAGGGGATTGAAAGTTCTCTATGATAGATCACATTCGTTTACATTGCAGTGCCATTCTTGAATGCATCACTGTGTTATGTATGAGAGTTCTGGATGATTAAACATTGAGAATAAACATAAATTGCATCAGCATCAAGATCTATTTAAATGCATGAAAAGAAATTCACTCAATTACCGCTCAACAAGTCAGCTAGTTGAAAACAGGAGTAATTATTCACTGAGATCAAATGATACACACTCATTTATCAAGCCCAGATTGGAAATGAGCATGGAAGACACATTTTTCTGATAAGGTCCAAAGGACTTGATTTCAGCTCCTCATCCAATCTGTGTTTCCCTCTTCGCCAACCTGCTACCAGTCCCAGCCTCTCCGACCCCCAACTACTAGTCTCCTTACTGAGCCACGCCCAGCCATCCCCACTGTGACTCATAGTTCCAGTTTCACACTCCCCTGCACCCTGCAAAAAGCCTGGTATGAAGCTGCCAGACAATGCCATTTCTAGACTCCCAGTGTACCATGGTTCAAAGGAGAGGGCCACAGGAAACCTGTACCTGCATCTTGTAGTCGTAACACCATATGCAAGTGGTGCAGATGGGTTGCAGCTGCTATTCCACCATTTTGTCTAGAGTGGCAGCAGAGTGGGGAAGATTATGCTGCAATCTAAAACTCTGGTGCTGGATTGTAGTGCTGGATTTTCACTCTGCACTTCACTCATAATTATCTGGCTTTGTAGATGAAGTGAATTTCACTTATTAGTGTACAAAATAGTAGAGTAAAAGACCCAAAGTAAAATCTGGGCTGCAAATTCTGCCTTTGGATGCACATAATATTTTGCATTGTTCTTAGTGAATTGTCTCATGTATACAAGGGACAGAATTTAGCCATTCCCTATTTTTTCCCCAGTGATTTTTTTTTTACATTAAATGATCAGCTATTTCTATGGAGAAACAAGTGCGTGCAAATGGGATGGTTGCATGGGAGAGGCAGATAAGCAGGAAAACACTATAAAGCTGACTGAATAGTTCCTGATGAATCATCTTCTTTAGTTGGAAATGGCTGTGTCTTGAAAGGGGACAGGGTTTCCCAACACTAGGGTCCATGGAGTTGGCTCTTCCTAGTAATGTAGACGCAAGAGCTAGGCATGTAGGCTGCTGCTCGTCCCTACCATACCAACAACCCTCTGCCACTTGGAAAACTGACTTCATTTCTGGATTGTCTTGTGCTTCCAAAGTAGCAGTCACAAACAGGACTTAGGGCGAGTTAATTCAGCTCCAAATTGTATAAAAAATCAACCCGATTTCTAAGCCAAAATCTTGCAGGTTTGCAGGATTGTTACTTTGGAGCATGGATAGTCCCCTGCTGTGCCCCTTTCTAGCCAGCCCCACCCACAAAACCCCGAGGAGCATAGTCAGATTCTGCGTATAAATGAAAGTGTAGAACTGCCCAGTAACTATTTTTACTTGTAAATACTGAAGCCATTATGTTTTTAACACAAACAGTTCAGTACACAGAGGAACTGAAACATTGGTGCCTTTCCATTTGTTGAAAATTGAGTCTTTTTTTAGTTAGGGTGGAGTGTAGCAAACCAACAGCTGGGAGATCAGAAAATCAATTTTGTTTCAATTTGCTTCTCTATCAATGAAAAACAGCTTAAGCAATTTACATACATTCTTATAGGAAGCAATATTAAGGCTCCATGTGTCTATGCCAAGTGATTAACCTGTTGTAATTTGAAATGGCTGCCTTGTAAACTGCAGAATGGACTCTGTGACCGTCCTCTTTACTTTCCCAAATTCATTTTGCTAGCTTAGGTTACCACAAGTCAGAAAACATGTATCACAAATACTGTTGTATTTTCAAAGTGTTTGTATTACACTGTTGGCCTGATTTTCAAAAGTACTGAATAACCAGAACTCCCATTGATTTAATGGAGAACGCTCATTGTTCAGCCTGTTGAAAATCAGGGTACATGAGCATCCATTTTGAGAGGCAGACATCACATTCTGAGCAGTTAAGGTATTTGTTGTCTCAGTAAATACACAAAATTACAGCCATAATACATAATGAATTCTTAGATCCCTACATCTGTATTTTTTGTTTCGTTTAAATTTTCTCCTCTGTTCTTTGATTTCAGGGCCTTTTATTTTACTAATTAACCTTATACAGTAATCAGATAGTCTAAGATCGTCTCTCAATGTATTCAAAAAATACATATACTTTATTGTAATTCAGTTTGAAGGTCTCTTGTCTATTGCGATGGGGTTCACTCACCAGACCGGCACCTCCTGCTGGTCATCTCAGGGATTAGCTTTCAGCTGGCACACCCTCTCCTGGTGATGCCTCTCATACTGTCTTTTCCACCTGCAGACCCATCTCAGCCCATGAACCTCGGTGTCATTTCCAAGACTCGGCCCTCTCAGACATGTCACTATCCATGTTTCCCCTTTCCGAGGGGAGTTCTGTATCTTTGTCAATACTCCAGCCACTTCCTCAGTAGTGAGTGGTGGTGGTGGTGAAGGGAACAACCTGGGCCCACCCACTACTCCAGGTCCCGGCCCAGGGACCCTGTAGATAGCAGCCTCTTCCTGCCTCTCCTTAATTTCTCTGACAATACTGCTGCAATACCCTGGACCTTTTCCCTAAGACTTCAACACCTTCTTCATCCTCTTCTCAGGACCTTGAGCCAGATAGTATTAGCTGTCCACCAGGAGTTCCCTCTTGCTCCCCTGGATCCTATCAGCAACTGCTCCGTTCAAAGGTGCTACTCTTCCTGCAGCCCGCTAGGAACACAATCCCCACTCCATGGCCTTCCCAGAGCAACCAACTGTTTCTGGCCCTGCTGGTCCTTTTATGTGAGCCCGCTGGGCCCTGAGTGGCTGCTCTGTGCAGCCTCTCTCCAACTGGCTGCCTGAAGGACTCGCCTCCACTGCTTCTTTCTGAAACAAGGTGTGGCAGGCCCATGGGGCCTCTATTAACCACTTTTTCTCCAGTGTGGGGTGAACACCACATCAGATCCATCATTAATTAGAACTCACTTCCATTTTTCTATAAATATCTTTCAAGTTATTAAAGCTACTGTATGTGACCTAGATGTGAGGTTTCTAGCAGAAATGTGGAGAGCGTATTAAATATAACGGCGCTACTGAGTGCTGCTTGAAGTACTTGTAAGACAATGTTATGTCAACACAGAATTTGCAATTTTGAGCTGTGTACACATGCTATGTGCTGAGAGACAAGAAACCTTCTGTGGGAAATGAAACAGACAAAGGAAAAAACTCTCTAATTGAGAAAAATGGTCATAGCAACATTCTTATAGACAGAATATAGTTTGTAGTATTTCTTTTGCACAGCAATAGCAGAGATTGTGCTAGCTGTTATGCATTAAAGGCGTGTCACTAGTTCACAACATAAATAAAACTGTCAGCATGATTTGAGATGCGGTAAATGGATTTAGCCTAGAATAAGTACCTGTGAGCAGCCTACAGTTTAGCTGAGAATTTGACCATCAATTCACCTCTAACTGGTAAGAATTGCCATTGAATTTGGGATGTTCTATTTAGCTATGTTACTCTTCTGTTAGATTCAATAGGATAGATAATGCAGTCATTTTCTGCTGTGAATAAAATCCTTCCACTGGCACCAGTGAAATGCTCATTCATAAGACAATATTCAGATCTCTTTGTTACAGGCCATAACAGTTGACAAAGCTATAAACCAAGAAGGCAAATAGAATATATAATATACAAGATTAGATATAAATACAAGCCTAAAATATAACCACTTACTGTAGTATAAAAACGAAACAAATTTCTTTTAAAAAATAAAATTCTTTCAGCACTTCAGGAAATCTGTCAAATAAATTGTAACTCCAGAGACCTGTCATTGCTACTGTCATTTCATCATTTCAATTACTTACTAATTAAAACTAGCAATCAGTAGCTTGTAACATAAGCTTTTTGCATCATAGTAGATCAATAGGTAAATAATAAGTTCATTACACTGGAGTTAAGTCTGTAAACAAGGCATCCATCAATTACTGAAAGGAAAAACAAATCTTCTAAGAGAACATTGTAATTTTCTTAGAAACTTCAGAAAGCCTAAAACTTCAAAGTTACACTTTAGAAAAACGAGCATTAGAAGTTCTGGAAATGCCTAGTTGAACTCACCCAAACAGTCTCTACCCTGTCTCTCTCCTCTCATCACACCTTGTATGTAAGAGGGATTTATTTTGAAGAAGATTTGGATGAGAAATATACAATAAGCAGCCTATAGGGAGAGACATCTGAAATCCAATACATCCACTTTATTTGTATCGTTTGCCTGTGGGCTCAAGAAACTGGTTATTGGATATACAGGCTTAAGATACACAAGTGTGACTGATCCATCACTCTGTTCCCCTAGTTTATATTTGTTGCTCTGTTACTGAAGAGGTCTATTGTCTCTGATAGAGTAGCTAGGTTCCATGTTAAGCCCCACAGTAGGACAGCATTTGCTTTAGAAACCTGGGGTTACTTAGCAGCATTGGCCTAACTCTGTTCCCATTGAAGTCAATGGGAGTTTTAGGATTGACTTTCGTGGGAGCAGAGTTGAGCCAGTACTGAGTGCTTTTGAAAATCCCACTCATAGGTAATTGTCTTGACTGTTTTGTTCCAGATCTAGTCAATTTTTCAGTGACAAGATGTAAAAGCCCGTCTTAGTCCAGTGACTCTGAATGGACATAAACGGCACCGGAGCATTTTGCTGAAGCAGTGTAAATACAGATGTACGTTTCTTTAAATGCTGTGGTAGAGTACAACTAGTCTTTCAGCCAAGTTAGATCACTGCTCAATTTTCAGAGTCGATGTGATGGAGATGTGTGCTGTCTGAGGACAGGACTGTTTTGGCAGTCTTATTTTTTGAACAAAGATACAAGGGCAGAGTTAGTTATTCATGTGAACATTACTGTTTTTGTATACATTCTAACAGAGCTGGGGACTATTTTTAAGCATAACCTTCACTTTTATTTTTCAGGCTAATGTCTGTATCTTCTAAGAAAATGGCAACATTCTCTCAAGAGATCTCTCCATTAAATGCCACTAAGTGATAGATATTTACAAACTTAACTCCAGATTTATGAAGATTTTTGCTTTCAAATTGCTAAGCTTTCATAAACTATTTTAAAATTACTCAATGACAGCACTCCGGTGGAGCTTTTAGCCTATGCAGAAACTTCCACTGGAGCTTCTAGGTTGAACAGGGATGGAGCCCGGAGCCCACATCCCCCATCTCCTTGTGGGTCTCGCCTTTCCTCTCATCCCCAGGCCACATCCTACCCCTCAGGCAGTTGCATGCCTGCCATAACCCCATCAAGGACAGCTTTCTTAGGGTAATATGGATTCTGCAAGGTCTGCACTGAGGTTAAGTGACATTCTGTAGGGCTCATCTTATATATAGCCTCCTCTCCAAATTATCTGAATGTTGATTCTTCTCTTACCTACCTCCTCCTTAGAATTTCTGTTTGAGAGTCACAACTGAAGTTCTTTTCTAGAGTCAATAATCCACCAGGATCCTCCTTTCCATTTGCAATAATCTTCCCCGTGCTATTTCTATTTCCATTTTCATCTATTCGCTTGTAAGAGATTATGTAAGGCTACTTGCACTTCGGAGGCTGAGGCATTTGATGTTAATAACACTATTTTCCCTGCCTCCCTGGAATCTCCCTAGCCTTGACTATGACTTTTACACAACAAAAGAAAAGACTGTCCCAAGAGAACCTCAGGTTTTCCAACAAGCCCAGTGCACACTGGGGCAGGAGTTGGGGACTGAGTTATACTATCTGAATGAATACTCATGCCCAGACATGATAACTCAAGTGATGATAATTTAAAAAATCAAAAGTGAGACATTTGTGGCAAGATTTTTTATGGTTGAAGTTACCCATAGAAAAGCAGAAATATACTTACTTGTTTTAGTGTTTGTGCTGGTGCTACTAGTGACTCAAGGTTTGTCTGTACATTTTTCTCATAGGATGATTTTTTTACAGCAATTTAGGGATAGACAGGTACCCACCACCCTTCTCCCTAAGAAGCCAGAGCTGGGTTCTTTTGCACTAACTACACTCATTGGACTTGTATTGCAATGTTGTCACCTGACAAAGTAAGACAAGCTTTGCCTTGAACAATAGTTGGCACAAAAATACTTGTCTGTAGGTTAGATAGCAGTGTAGCAATAGGTCTTGCATAAATATTTTGTAGGTCTAGAAAACCCAACTGTTTGACTGAAGGGGGGGGGTCTCAAGTGGGGTTCCGTGGGGATCTGTTCTGGGTCCAGTGTCATTTAACATCTTTATTAATTATCTGGCTGTAGGTACAGAGAGCACACTGATCAAGTTTGCTGATGACACAAAGCTGTGGGGAGGGGAGGCGGGGGAGGGTGCCAATACTTTGGAAGGTAGATCTAAAATTCAGAGGGATCTTGATAAATTAGAGAACTGGGCTGTGGACAACAAAATGAAATTCAGCAAAGACAAATGTAAGGTGCTACACTTAGGGAAGAAAAATCGAATGCACAAATACAGAATGATGGAGAACTGACTTGGCAGCTGCACTGCTGAGAAGGCTCTGGGAGCTGTGGTGGATCACAGCCTCAGCATGAGTCAGCAATGTGATGCTGTGGCAAAAAAAAGCACATAACTAGCATGCATGTCACAGGAGGTGATAGTACCGCTCTGCTCGGCGCCAGTTAGGCCACAGCTGAAGTACTGTGTCCAGTTTTGGTCACCAATGTATAGAAAGGATGGAGAGAAAGTGGGAAGGATCCAGAGGCGAGCAACAAAAATGATCAAAGGGATGGAAGGCAAGCTATATGAGCAAAGGCTGAAGGAACTGGGCATGTTTAGTTTGGAAAAGAGGAGATTAAGGGGGATATGATAGTGGTCTTCAGATACTTGAAAGGCTGCCATAAAAAAAGATGGAGCACAAGTTGTTCTCTTTTGCCACAGAGAGCAGGAGAAAAGGCAATGGAAAACTACAGCACAGCAGATTTACATTAAATCTCAGGAAAAACTTCCTAACTGTAAGAACAGTAGGACAATGGAACAGATGCCTCGGGCGGTTGTGGAAGTTTCTTCACTGGAGGTTTTCTAGAAGAAGCTGGATTGCTATCTGTCTTGAATGGTTTAGGCACAACAAATCCTGCAAATTGGCAGAGGGTCAGACTAAATAACCCTTGCTGCATCTTCTAACCCTATGATTACATGATTCTATAAGAGCTGAGAAACCAGGATATTTCAGGCATCCCAATGGAAATCTTTGGGAAAAACTGGGATTATCCAAGTAAAATTGGTGTGTATGGTCTCTTCATTGATAAAGCTCATACTGTAATTATGTACATTGGTATCAAGCAACCCATTAGCACCGTGGCCCAGAGCAGGCCTCTCTCGGCAAAGTCTTTAAATCAGCTCCACCCTTGGCTAGCGACAAAGCCTAACAAACCTGCAATAAAAGCCTAACAAACCTGCAATAAAATTACATTTCCCCTCTTTCTCAGCAGCTGTCACTGTCTTTCCCTGTCTGTCTGCAATAGACCTTCTAAAATGGGAGAGCCTTACTCCCAAGATTTCCCCAGCGGCCTTAAATGGCCAGAATACTACCACAGAGTCTGGAAATATTACAAAGAGGCTTTGTCAATGAGATTATGCAGATTTGGGTTGTAGCCTATAGAGCTTATTTAGCCTTTTATTTTGCTTAGCAATAATGCAAGGAACCTACAGGCCTTTATTCTGTAAAACACTGGCTTAAGCAAGTTAGCATAAGTAAAGTAGGCCTATGGTCCTTAGCATATATAAAATAGCCCAACAGTTATCCTATATTTTGGGGAACTGAGAATATCTTACTCAAGAGAGGGAGTTGGTACATAATGATACCAGGCAACTGCAGGAAGAATGAACTGATACTGGGCTTGGATATTTTAGGATAGAATCATTGGTATATGTTTAATCACAAACTTGCTTTAGCAATAGATGACATATATGATAATGAGCAAAAAAGCATTAATATGTTAACCTATAGGATAAAGGCACCCAAATATAATGAGGGTGAGGAAGTTAGCTTTGGACATGGGAGGCTGGGTAGCTGGATGACTATTCATGATCGTACCCGGGCCCTACAGTAGGCTGAGGCACAATGTAGCGGGTCCTAGCTTGCCATCATTGACCCGTCAGCTCTTGATTGTTACTGTCTACCACTGACGTTCAGACATTGCAGGGTCTGGAACAACGGACTCAGTTGGCATGCAAGGGATAGGGTTGATCCTTTGTCTCTCACCACCAGGTCCCCAAGGAAGGATGTGAATATATAAGCATATGACCACATGCAGGGGATGATACCAAAGATATCTCTGCTATTTGTGTGGTTTGGAGCTTTCTTGTCTTTACTGATTGTTTTAATACCAGTGGCTAAGGCTTTGCTTTGCCCTCAGTGTGAGTGTCTTTGCTGTACACTCCAGAGTTCCCTACAAATTATTGAACTACTTAGTTTTAATTCTGTAGAACCTGAATCAGGGGTGAGAACGCTGTTGCACTGAGCTCATGAAATTAGCATCAATTGGCAATTAATACAATTATTAACCTTTAAAAGGATCCGGATACAGTATTGACCAAAACATTTAGTGAATTCATGCTGAATTTGCTGAATTGTCAGAAAAACTTGAAAAAAAATCTGAAAAAATTGAAATGTTTTGTTTCAACATCTTAAAAATGAAAGGTTTTGATTGTTCAGTTCCAAATGACTTTTTGTTTTAAAAATTTACTTCAGCTGTATTTTTTTTAAAAATGCATTTACAAAGTTTGAAAATGAAATGAAATGATTTGTGTAGAATCAAACATTGCTCAACAGAAGTGAACCTTTTTTAAAAAACTTTTTGGTTCACCGAAAATTTTTTGGTTTGGGTCAGCCTGAAACTAATAATGATAATTAAAAAATTGCAATGAACAGTGAACTGAAAAATCAGTTATTCATACAGAAATAGCCAGGAGTACCATGTGAATGAATAGCATTTTTGTGTTATTTTGGTATTTGTTTCATCAGAAACATGGAAGCACTGGGGGTGGGAGGGACCTATACAGAGCCCTTGAAAATTAGGAAATTCTTTCACAGCCTAAGAAAAAGTTTGGATCTGGTTTGAGCTTTAAAGTCAAGGTCTGGTTTATGATTTAGGCAGACGGTCACATCAGTTCTCTTTTTATTTGATAATTTCTATTATTGACATCAACATTAGTCCTCTGTGTCACAATCCTCCACCCCACAGTTCTGTGAGCCCTGGTCTCAGCCCACTCCCCATTCCCCCTCAAGAAAGAATGATTTTGAAACAGTATATTTTTCAAATTTAAAACCTCCAACCCCCTAGCTCAGTGTTTCCCAAACTTGGGATGCCACTTGTTCAGGGAAAGCTCCTGGTGGGCCGGGCTGGTTTGTTTACCTGCAGCATCTGCAGGTTTGGCCAATTATGGCTCCCACTGGCCACGGTTCGCTGCTGCAGGCCAATGGGGGCCGCAGGAAGCGGCACGGGCCGAGGGACGTACTGGCTGCCACTTCCTGCAGCCCCCATTGGCCTGAAGCAGCGAACCACGGCCAGTGGAAGCCACGATTGGCTGAACCTGCGGACGCAGTAGGGAAACAAGGGGATTTTCCTGCACAAGTGGTGTCCCAAGTTTGGGAAACACTGTCCTAGGTAAATACATTTGCATAAATACTGGACAATGTAGCTATTTTGGACCCTAATTCCCACAGCTATTAGAATATTTCTTCTGACTCGTCTTTTCCCACTCTGCCTAAAGGCTGTTTATCATCAGTGTAAGGTTCAGTTCATTTTAGTTCAAGCAGCAAGCAATGGCCTTTAGCTTCTTGCTCTTCATGTTTGGCAAAAATGAATAAATAGCACCAGTAAAAAAGGGATTTTTTTGTCCTTTGTAAGAAACCAGCGGAAGGCCAATATTCTTAGACATGAGTATAATTTCAGTCTGCATGATTTCAGCCACATTAATGTTTGTTCCATCAGTCCTTCAAGCAAATGTCCAAAATGTGGCTTTATTTAAATCCATTCATTTATAGACCTTCCACTTTCTAAGTCTGCAGCTGGCTGGATGTGATGGAAAATATTACTGCTCCTGCAAGGGCAGTTATGTAGTGCTATCATGTATTTAGGCACTGGCCTATGTCTCTGACTTTCAAAACACCACAGACCCTTTGGGGCTGCAAAACTTAGTTGAAATAGGATTTGCCTTTCACCTTTAAGGCTAGAATTTAAGCAACCCTGTGATCCAGAGTTAAATGAGTTTGGTGTCTCACCTCCCACCGACATTAATCATCACAAATTCAGGAGCCATAATTTTAGACAGTTTGACACAGTTTCTGAGTAAAAGAGAGATGTGGCAGTATGAACTGAATTATTTCTGGTCCTAGAAAAGGGTAGCATCAAAGAAAGAAGTTCTGTTTATGAACTGTTTGCCTGACATTTACCCCTCAATCAATAAACAAAGGATGCATTTTCTTGCAGATCTACTCATTTAACATTTACAAAGAAGAGGGTATTGCTTGAGAAATGAATGAAGACTTTCCCTACCTTAATAATTATGTGTATAAATCTTTTAATCTATCTTCAAAGCACTTAGCAAACATTATCTAATTAAAACAGTAAGATCAGACACAAACCATTTCCTGAAACACAGACGCTAGAGATCAATAAATTCTATTGTTTTTCATCCCAGTAATTGGTCAGAGTTTTACCTTTAAAATTATTTTTACAGAGAGTTAAGAGTCTGTAAATATATTCCTTTGTATAACGTCCAATTCCTTTGTATAATATTCAGTAATCACTCAGGGAAAAGGGTGATTGGCAGCAGCCACAATACTGTTATTAAACCTACAAGTGGTCATCTCCATTCGAGTCTGCTCAGGTTTCTGGAAATCCCTACAGTAATTAACATAGAGCATGCTCAGAAGCTTATGAATAGGCTGTGTCTACACTGGTGTGCATACCTGTTTACTTGACCTTCTTCATGCTCTCACATGTTCCCTATACCTGTGCTGAGTGTCCACTTATGTTATACTGGACACAGATATAAAGCTGTATACACACTTTTACTGTTGTCCATGCTGCCTGTGTTGTTATGTGACATTAGTGCTACCATTTCAGGGGTGGTATCCAAGAGTTCTGTGTTTCACAGGGAGACACTGAGACACTCTCTAGGAACCACTTTGCTGTGTGTTGTTGGTACAGTCCCCCTCCTGCACACATTTGTCAATAGCTGTTCCTGCTCATATCTCCCCCATGCCAAACTGGGTGGAACATATGGAGCAATGGGATGATGACATGGTTCCACTCCTGCTCCTTGTCATAGGCCAAATGTCTGTGCAATGGAGTAGGCTATCAGCAATATGCTGGATGGAATTTGGGCAGAAATTTCTGACACATTGAGGACAGCTGACCTTAAGGTTAATGACAATTCATTCAGCTTCTATGATACAGATATGGTAAATGCTGGTATTGCCACAGTATGCCCAGAGGTGGAGCATCGCTTCTGGTGCAGGAGAACCAGCATGGTGTGGTATGATCACATCGTTGTGGAAACCTGGGATGACCAGTGGCTTCAGAATTACCAAATGAGGAAACACTGCTTCATGGAGCTGTGTGAAGAGCTTGCAGAAAACCTCCAGCATCAAAACACTATTCAGGGAAGCATGCCAGCTCAGAAGTGGGTGACTATTGCCCTGTGGAAAGCTGCCAATACCACAGAGGTATAGGTCCGTTGAAAACCACTTTGGGGTTGGAAAGTTCTCCATCAGGGTAGTGCTGTGCAGGTTTGTGAGGCAATTAACACTAAGATCTACCCATGGGTAGATGCTGTAAGAAGAGTTCCAGATGGTACCCATATCCCACTGCTTTGCCCACCAAAAGCACCATGTATGTGAACCAAAAAGGTTACTATTCACTCATTCTGCAAGGCTGAGTGGACCACAGAGGCAGACTATCAACATGGGAATCCCCGGAAAAGTTTGTGATGCCACAAAGCTGAGGAGATCAGGATTGTACTAGAAGGGGGAAGAAGGGACTTTATTCCCAGGCACCATACGGTTCTCTTTGGTGTGCCTGGGCCAACTGCTATTTACTCTGCATACTCACCCCTAACTTGGTTCACAAAACCATATCCTGACATTAATTACTCTGGAAAAGAGGAATTTAGATACAGTAGCTTCAGAATGGTCATGGAATGTGCATTTGGTAGGCTGAAATATCATTGTTGCTGCCTTTGCACCCATCCGAATGCTAATGTGGCAAATGCTGTTTTTATAACCGTCACCTCCTACATATGTCATAATGTTTAGGAGGGTAAAGAGAGGTCCTGCTGTTCTGAGTGCGCTCAGAACAACTCTGCTTTACAAAGTCTCTACAAGCTGAATCCCACCCATGTGCACACTGGTACTAGTTTCTAGAAGACTGGAGAAATCAAGGGTACCATATGTGTACACATCTTGGCACAGTAGGAAGCCAGAGGGTGACAACTGCCTGGGCCAAGGGACACCTTCACACTTTGTATAGTTGCTGGAAAAGCAGAGCGGGAACATTGGCACATACTTGTAAGGCTACAAAGCTTTGTGAGGATTTTGTTTCCCTGTAACTGAAGGTCATTAGCTGTTCCTTCATGTGACAAGTCACACATTACAATTATAGCAGGGCACCTCGACTGGGTTAACACCTTAGGGTTGTGTTTGTGCTTTGGAGGGTGGCAGCTGAGTTGTAATGCAGTCATTGTGAAATGCTTCAGTCTTCACTGCTCAGAGATATGATAAATACTGGTATCAACTGGGATTGATAAATACTGGTATTGCCACAGTATGCCTGGGGTGGATCATTACTTCTGGTTCAGGAGAACCATCATGGTGTGGTACAATCACACCATTGTGAGGCACTCTATTATCGGGGCACTCAGTCTCTCTTAATGACCATATCAACCACTTGCTTGGGGGTGTGCTCCCATTCTGTTTTTTAACTGTTCTTTGTCAGCAGTGCTTATTGTACTTACCGGTTGCTATGAAGCACTATGATTAAATCACTGGGTAGTGGCAGATATCTGTATTGTTACTTGAACTGTGTTTCATTTTTCTGCATTTGAACCAAGCCATAAAGACATTTATCTATCCATTTTCTGTGTTGTGAGCTCTGCTACAGTTACAGCTAGCACATAACACTAACTGCACTTGTCCCATCCCTTCTGTGTATACTTGGGACTTCAGATATTTCTGAACATGGGCGGGGGAGATGAGCTGTGGGTGTGGGACAGACAGAAAAGTGTTAACGGTATGGCACCAGAAAGTTACATCATTCTAGTTCTTGTGCTGTGAATGATGGGACCCTATCTGAAACCTGAAAACATCTTCAATTCATCATACTTGGGAAGGAGGGACCCCCAAATCAAGGAAACTATAACATTTATTAAAAGTACTAGATGGAACATGTAAGTAAAATATTTTTCAGAAGAGAGGGAAACCAACAAAACATAACAAGACTGAATCCGTAAACAGTGGCCAAATGCTACCTGTCTCCTTGCCCTTCCCCTGACAAGGGGGGAATGATAGGGAAAATTGTTCTTTGGGACAACCAGGAACGTCTCTTGTGCAGATTCAGGGTAGGGTCTTCCACCTCAGCAACACCCTGGATGGCAGCTGGAGGAGGTGAAGGAAGTGGCAGTTCACAGACAGGTGCAGTGCCCACAGCAGCAGGTGGACCTGCTTTCACAGTGCTGGTCTTTCACACCCCTTTTACAGCAGTATGACTGAAGTCACCTTGAAGGAATTATATCTGACTCACATGAGTATAAGAGCTGTGCTGTGCAGTTTGTAACAGAGGAAGGTGTGCCCCGGTGCATGCATTTCTGGGGCTGCTTGGCTGCATGGGAGAATTCACAGATCATTTATTTCAGCATGCCAAGCTTTAGCTGTAATCTAGGTAGATGGGATTGGCACATACTTGTGGCCTTGGCCCCATTTTGCCTCTTCCCCTCTCCCCCCTCCCCACCTCATTCTGGGCGGTGTGATGCTCAGAGAGGACAAGGCCAAGCAATCCCTTTTTAGCTGGCACTGTTATTGTGATTGCCCTTGTGTGAGCTGTGCAAGGCAGAGAGAAGCTTCCTGTATGATATCGTACACCTGCTCAAAGCCAGTCACAACCTTGCCCTGTGAGAAGCGTGCAGGCCATGTGGGCAATTCACGGGTGGGCAATAGAGCAGGAAATATTGGCCTACTCATTGGCCTGTTATTAAATAGGCTCTTTTAAACAGATGCCTAAGTCTTCAGAGAGATTGGGGCTGGACTCAGCTGATTTCACTGAAGAAGGGACAAAACCCATTACCGTGATGGAATAATGTGTGGAGAGTGTTTGTGTGCTTAACTCCGCCTCAGGCCTTTCTCATAAATTTTACCATCTAAGGGGTTGTCCAGCCCCCTAAACATTCTCAGGGCGCTGTAGTCAAATTATAAAACATTATGCAACTGATAAAAGATGGTTTATTTGGAATCTTAAATACTGAAAACCCAACTCAATAGAGGCAGATGAAATCAGTTTTCCAACTGAAAATCAGGAAGACCAGGGCAAAATTGAAGTCAATCAGTCCCCGCTGTCAACAAGACAGAAACTAGTTAGGTCTTAATCACCCAACTAATTCACTAGACTTGTACTACTGACATGGTCACAACAGGATAAAAAGTCTCTGAGGACAGTTACCCATTGAGATCGGTGTAAAAGATGAAATACCATCAAAGAATAATAATCATAATCACTTCCCAAACTGTTTTATGCTCTTTTTATAGCAAACAGCCTCTCACTAAAGGAGTATTTAAAATCCCTTTGTTCTCATGAGATAGTCTGAGCCAATCGGGCACCAGAACCGTCATTGTTTGGCCAGTCCTAATCAACCAACTATCTTGAAATTTGAAAGTGCACGGTGGAGAGCATAATCCCAATTTCCATGTGCATATGGATGAAGCGAAAATTGATGGAATGCAAGGTAATGGCATGAGAAATGCTGCTTTTTCATGATAAGGGCCACTGTATTGAAAAGGGACAAGATTAGGGTCTAAAAAGTGGTACAGGTTATTCACAGTGTACCCAGCCATTCACTAAGACACTGTCCTTCCTTTAACTCACACTGTCCCTACTCACTGCTGCGCCTAAATGGTATGATTTAGCCCTTTGAGTACTATCAGTTTTCCTTTGGGTATTTCAGCTCTTGTGCTTGCAAACTAACACTCACTATGTTTTGGTTTTGTAGGGAGTGTTTTTTGTTCACTACAAATGCTACCAATTTACAAACATCTGCTTCCTCGTGTCCCACAATCACTTTATTAATTGAGATCCTGGGTGCTATCTACTCATTTTGGTTTCTCTCATACAGTGCAACGTGAAGTGAATGAGATAACCCTGGACCTCTTTGTATGGAGTACAGTCTTTGTTTAACTTCGCTTGTTAACTCCCATTTAATGCTCTGCCTTCGTATTTTGTTGGCTTTTCTTGTCTTTTTACTTTAATTGGCCTTGTCCAATATGCATGTGATAGAAGGCTGAGAGGTAAGAACTAGAGAAAAATTTTAATAGATGGTTCTGAAGCTGATTTCCATTGAGCCTTTGCTTAGCAAGGATATAATTGTTCTGCTTTTAAAATTCATGTGATACACTTGGCTGACTGGAAACTATTATAGACTTTCACAGGTACTGTATTAACATGTGCAAAGAAAAGCATGTTTCCCACGGGTATACACTTACACCCCCCCACACACACACTCTTTAATATAACCACCAACTTTCCTAGAAAGTCAACTTATACATAGAAACAAAGTAGTTTAGAGTTTCTTTTTCTGCTCTAGAAATCAATTGGTGTGTAGTTGCTTTTGGGTGATCATCCAAAGAGCGGATGATTTCTCTATTATGGGGTGTGTGTGTGTGTGACAATATATAAATTGACTTGAACTGTACATGTTATCTGAAGTTTAGCAAAGAAATAATAATTCAGAAATTCCAGTGGTGAAACATTTTCCGATTATCTTGTGACTCTAACAATCATCCATTTTTCAATGAACTGTTTAGAATTGGAATATAAATTCATTGTTTTCACTGTCTGTTCAAATAGTACTTTAATCGCTTATTAAGATAAACTGAGAAGCAATGTTTTGAGGTTCACATAGGGATATAGGGCTGGAACTCCATCATATCTTTTAAAACCATGTTCTGTTACTCCTTTGCTGCAGGATAAATAATCCTCTCAAATTGAAATCCTATGAGTAGAATGGTAATATTTTGTTTAAACATTTGACATTCAGATGTCATGACATGTAACCAATGACAGCACAATGTTGTGGTTGATTGTAACTTTATTACACAAAAATCAGAAAATATGGTAGATATTTTCAAAGCAATGCAGAAGATTTAGTCACATAACCATCATTATGTATTATGGAAGAGAGGAGGGTAAATCAACTACACTGCTTTGAAAATCCTAACCCATAATTTAGATAAAAAAAATCAACCAACACAAAAGGGAATGGTTTCTGACAGCATTGCAGCTAGATAAACTAAAGGTGGAATTGGCTGTAATCCCATGTTTAAATCCTAAAACTAGTTCCACACAAACCGTTGTAAGATTTATAATATGGAGACTGAGTGGCTCAAGGGATTTGTAAGGGCACACTAAGTCACCAGGATACATCAGAATCAAGTTATTACCAGATGAAAAGTGTAGTGTGCCCTCTCTGAAATGTGCTCAATGCTATGCTCTTGGTATGACGTTAGTGGACATATGTCTCTAGCTTAAAAATGACCGCAATTGGCACTCTTCTAGGCAGTCTTAGCAAACAGGTTGAGAAATGAATGGGCTATGGAAACTGTACCTTCTTCCTTCTAGAGCTCCTGTAGAATAAGGGGGAGGTTTTTATGGTAGGACTGTGTGTGGAAATTTATGCAAGCACTGTCATGCTGTATCTGCTGTCTAGGATTTCATTCTTCACGGCACTGAAGTCAATCTGTCACTTTGCGGGTGAAATCCTGGCCCCACTGAAGTCAGTGGGAGCCTTGCCATTCATATGCATTGAATTCCCTTCATATGCATTGAATTCACCTAAAACTGCAATTTTTAGAAGAGTATGGTAAATTAACATTTATGAGCTTTTGTTGCTCCTCAGTTGCCTAGCCCAATAAAATTTTAATTGGACTAAAAAAATTCTTTTGTTACAAAAAAATAATAAAATATCAATCCTTTTGAGATTATTTTGGTTTATAAAACTACTGGAACCAATTTTTGCCCTCTGTTGCGAATCCCATTCAATATCTTGGCATGTACACCTCTCCAAAAGCATAACTTTGCCCATTATTGTATCTTGAATACAGAAAACAAATCTTATTTCACAGAAATGCTAAATGTTATTTCAAGATATGTAGAGTATTAAATATTAGAACAGTGGGAAAATAAAATAATTGTAAAAAATGCAAAACGGGTAATTGTTTGCTTTGAAAAAAATCAGACAAGTACACAAATAAATGCTCATTAAATTCCACTTTGCTTAGTTCCCATTTGTCATGAGGATGTGCCATTATCGCTGGATTAGGAGTGTTTAGCAAATGTAGATATAATTATTTTGCTCTTTTGCCTTCTGATTTTTTTTTCTGGTTGTAGCATTGTAATCCTAGAATTTTAGTTGGAAAATTGGATAATGCTAGTAAAATTTAACTGGATGTTTCCCACTCCTGAAGAATCGTTCCCACCCAATTAGATGTCTCACACAGGGTATTTGCGATGTACAAAATGATTCACACTACAATGTACCACTTTTAATTCCCAGTTTCCCAAGACTACCATGGGTAAACTCTCCAACATCAAGTACATAAATAAGCTTGTCTAGTTTGAGTGAGTACCTCATGCCTATCTGTTAGGATATAGATATTCAGGCCTGTCTGTCAAGGCCTATACTCTAAGAATTTAGGTGTATTCTTATCACTTGGCTAGTTATAGAAGTATAAAAGAAAGAATCGAAATCACTGTCTGCCAGTGTAAGAGCCTTCTCTTACTGTGACAGTCTGAGACCCTGTTCTTAGGCTAAGGCCGTTTGCTAAGCAGCAGAGGCAGCCATAAACTGGGAAGCGAACCGTCATATCCTCACATTCCAAACTAGTCACATTGAAAGAAGGTGCTATTGGGCTGTTAGGAATACAATCCTGTCCTGATAATGCCTATCGCCGCCAGAGAAAGGGAAGTGCCTAGAAGATGTAAAAGGAAACTTAGTCCGATAGCATCCTGTCTGGCAAGAACTCACTTATCAATAGCTGTATCACTTATCACTTCTGAAGTGAGCTGTAGCCCACAAAAGCTTATGCTCAAATAAATGTGTTAGTCTCTAAGGTGCCACAAGTACTCTTTTTCTTTTTGCGAATACAGACTAACACGGCTGCTACTCTGAAACATGTTACAATATGTTAGGATTGGTTAGTTAAATTTCAGGAAAATGATTGGTTAAGGTATAGTTAAGCAGAACTCAAGTTTTACTATATAGTCTGCAGTCAATCAGGAAGTGTGTGTGTGTGGGGGGGGAAATGGGAACAGGAAATGGGGGTGGGGAAATTGGAATCATGTTTAGCTAAGAGCAGGAATGGGAACAGGGACACAGGTAAGGCTCTGTGGTGTCAGAGCTGGGAAGGGGGACACTAAGGAAGGAAACTGGAATCATGCTTGCTGGAAGTTCACCCCAAAAAACATTGAATTGTTTGCACCTTTGGACTTCGGGTATTGTTGCTCTCTGTTCATGCGAGAAGCACCAGGGAAGTAAGTGGGTGAAGGAATAAGCCCCCTAACACAATCTAGAAAAATAATCATGAAATTGATATCCATAAATAAATGCAAAACAGCCATTATCTCCAGGTATGGAATCATTCTACACAAACAGCTATGCTTGCACTAACTTCCTCAAACTCTTATGCTTTTCAGTACATCAGTCTTTAAGTGTTTTCACGGACACAGGCAAGGTCAACAGGAGACATAAAACAGCTGTGCATTCTACAGATTTTCAGACTGAAGGTGACACAGATTTCAAAAGGCACTGATAATTAAACACAACAGTATGCTTATCAATGTATGTATCTCAAAAGATATGGGGTCAGATTCATTCTAACAGGTGCCTTGCAAGGCAGAGAATATATATAAAAAGCCTTTACCTTTCTGTAGTAAATAGTACAAAGGAGAGAATATGCTTCTGCATTGAACCTGATAAACTGTAAGAAGACCACCACTATTGGAATACAAGTATATCTAGTGAACAAATTAAGGCTCATATTCACTACCTGGGCATTGTAAGTGCAAGGCAGCAGAACACAGACCCCTAGTTGTCAGTGTCAGAAAATGTTGTAAGGGGAATAGGTATTGCCTTCTGTACTAGTTGGAGTTTTCTAAATCCTGATGGCATTGCTATAATCGAAGTCACCTCTGCCAGCATGGGATGAAGTCTCCTTGCCAATCGGAGTTGGTAGAAAGTGTTACCCACAAATGCTATTTGCCAATTGACCAACTGTAGGTGGGTAAACTAAATTGACCAGCTGTAGATGTGTAGTTTCAGCCAAAGGAGATTGCACGGTGGCTGCAATCTCCTCAAAGTGATTTCTCTGCCCAGCAGCATAATTTCCATCTTGCTCAGGTCCAGCTTCAGCCATGGTTTGATCTTGTCCAAACACTTGGACATCTGGGTAGTAGTGGTATAGGCATATGTAGTGGAAGATAAGTAGAGCCATCACCCTCCTCCAACAGTTCTATGAAGGGAGGATGGATGGGGGAGGTGGCTTGACCCTTACCTTGCTCACTCTTGGAGCTGTCTGGGAGAAGGGATGCAAGCTATGCCCCTTCTCCTGGTACATATATATTTTGCTTCTGGGAGCTTAAACCCTGGTTTCTGCTGGCATGTACTTGCAAAGCACTGTGTAGTGGTCAATCTGACCCATAATCTGTTTGCTAGGTATACTGAGATTTCAGTATTAGTGATCCTCTTACAGTTTATCAAATTCAGTGCAAAAGGCATATCGTCCTCTTTGTACTGTTTACTACAGAAGCATAAAACCTTTTTGTATGCAAATCTTCAGTATTTATTTTAATGAATAAATCAAAGATTTGGAATGTGTAGGCTCATGATACTCAAATGAAGAAAATTACAGAGTCACTATCAAATCCTGGAAAAGAAGGGAAGATATAATGTCCACTAGTGCCTAGACCTTGTGCTCCCAGCATTGTGCAGGGTGTGCCTATCTGCCTCTAAAAGATTACTATCTTAATGCTCTTGTGAAAGAAGAGGGGGGATAAACCCCAAACAAAAGAGATGAATAAAAGAACCCTGAAAAAGCCTTTCAGTGTGCACTTTCCTTAGGAAAAAATCCGACCAGACAACAAATTTGACAGTATAATCCTGTGCATATGAGACAGAATCAACATAGTTCCAAATCTTGGCCCCAGTCCTACAAACACTTATGCACATGTGTAACTTTATGCATGTGAATAGTCCCATGGGACTACTCATATGTAAAGTAAAGCATGTGCATATTTGCAGGATCATGGCCTCAGTTATGAATTATTTTAGCTTTCCAGCAGAATGGCATGGTTTCGTCTTGCTGTTTACAGTGCCACTAAGACCTGTCTTTATTTCTGTAGCAGCTGTTAAATTGCTGAGAGATTCTTTCATTTGACTTCTGCAATATGTTCTGTAGCCTAAAGAAAACCACAACAGAACAACAACAACAAATTCTTCAGCCGCTATAGAGGATGAACTGGGATGGAAAGTGTAAGGAATGTGCCAAATAGTCTGCTATAGTCAGTCACGTTATGACAACAATCGTGGACTTTTATTTAAAAATGCTTGTTCAGTACCTGAAAATCTTTTTTTTTTATTCTATTTTAATTTTTCTGTATTTGTTTTTGGTTTCCTTGTAAAGGTCCTTACTAAGCCCAGGTAATTAGTCCCATTGATTTAGTTTCACTGATTTTAGTGGAACTAGTGTTGGTCACGATTTTTTTGTGTGGAAAGCTTTCCTGCCAAAAAATAAGTTCCCGGAATCTGAATTTTTTTTACCAAAAATGTCAATTCCACTTTAAAAACAGTTTTTTCCCACAGGAAATCAAAAAACTAAAATTATAGATTGTAATTGATCTTTCATAATGAAACAATTTTTGTTTCAATTTGAAAAAAATGGGCATGATATTTCAAGTTAAAACGTTTGAAAGAATAATTTCCATTTCAAAATTTTGCAAAACTTCGCACCGAAAACCTGAAACATTTAAACGGGAGACTTTTGACTTGAAATTTCTTATAGGAAAAATTCCAGTTTTCCAGCCAACTGTAAATGGAACAGCTCTTATGCTGGATTCAGCCAAAGAAATATTGTCTTTGAACTGTCCCACTCTCATTTTCCATTCTTTCCTCATACTTTTGCTTTTGCTCTGCATCCTTTCTTCAATCTTTATTTCCTGTCTTTCCCTTCCTCCTTTCTCACTCTCTTCACTTTCCCTCCTGCTTTGGGAGCATGACAGAACTAGTGCCATGAAAGAGCAGATGTCCCTGGCTATTGCATGCTGTGCACAAAAGTGAAAGCTTTTTGCACACTCTTTCTTCTCCCACTCTTATTCATATCACTCTTCCCCAGTCTTCTCGCTTTAAGGACTAATGGGTCATTGCAACTGAGTGACTTCTTAGGAACAGAGGCTGCTTAAGTTTCAGGGACCTTAAAGTTTGAAGCTTCTGCTGTGGAGTGATGCTCAAATGCTGATATGTTGGGATTATCCAGTTTTAATTATCAGTTTATGGTAACATTGCCACTTACTATAACAGTTCAATCTTCCTGCTTCTTTTGTGTGGGTTTGTGTGTTTCATTGATTTATTTTTACAATAAACTGAAGCCTGCTAAAATCTCCAGAATTAGAGTGTTATATGGCACTAGGAAATTTCCTGTGTTACTTGTATTTTGGGAGCTTGACAATCTACATTTAAATATTACGTAATGGCGTTGGGCAAACTTCAAGCCATTCAGGTATTTGGTCTGAGAAAGCAAATACAAATGTTGCAGCTTTTTTGATTAGCTGAAACGCCAGGGGCAAATTTTCGAAAAGCTCCTTAAAATACACACAGCTGTGTCATTTGCACATGCAAATGGAAAGCCCCTAATGGAAAGGACATCAGACTAAGGGCTAGTCTACACTACTGTGGTAAATCGATCTAAGTTACACTACTTCAGTTACGTGAATAATATGACTGAAATTGATGTAGCTAGAGCCACTTACTGCTTTTCCGCCGACTTACCTTACTCTTACCAGACCTGCTAAATTGGCATTGGTGCATCAATCGCAGCAGTGCAGATTTATCCAGTAGTGTAGACAGGGGCTAAGAGTTGGGGTGCCTGGGTTTAGTCTCAGACCATGTCTCAGGCAATGTCTATACTACTGGCTAAGTCGGCAATGCTGCGATTGATGCAGTGGTTTTAATTTAGTGGGTCTGGTGAAGGCACTCTAAGTCAATGGCAGAGCGCTCTCCCATTGACTGCTGTACTCCATCTCCCTGAGAAGAGTAAGGAAAGTTGGTGGAAGAACATCTCCTGTTGACAGAGCATGGTGTAGACACTGCGGCAAGTGGCTCTAGATACACTGACTTCAGTTACGTTATTCACATAACTGAACTAGCATAACTTAGATCGATTTACCTCAGTAGTGTAGACCAGCCCTTAGATTTGCCATTGACTTACTGTGCAATCTCAGGAAAATCTCTTCATTGTTCTGTGCTTCAGGTTCCAACTTTCTAAAATGGCAATATTAATGCCAATCTTCCTTTGTAAATTGTTTGGACATTTATGAACGAGAGTGCTAAATAAGTACAAAATATTATTACTGGCAAATGGGAGTGACTACAAATAATAAAGTGGAATTTTTTAAGGCTCTTTGAAAATTTGCCCTTTAAAGTCTGAAGAATTTACTTTGAGTTCTCATAACATAAAGCAGGCTTTCTTCTGAGCATCCTGATACTTTATGCCACTGGTTAGGTCTGCAATATCACAAGGAGAAGACACACAAAAAAGAAGCTGACAAGAAGTGGAAGTTTGGACAAATGATCAGGTAGGAGTATAAAAATATTGCTCAGGCATTCAGAACTGAAATCAAGAAGGCCAAATCACAATAAGATTTGCTAGCAAGGGATGTTAAGAGTAACAAGAAGGGTTTCTACAGGTATGCTAGCAACAAGAAGAAGGTCAGGGAAAGTGTGGGCCCTTACTGAATGGGGGAGGCAACCTAGTGACAGAGGATGTGTAAAAAGCTAATGTACTCAGTGCTTTTTTTTTGCCTCTGTCTTCACGAACAAGGTCAGCTCCCAGACTACTACACTGGGCAGCACAATATAGGGAGAGGTGACCAGCCCTCTGTGGAGAAAGAAGTGGATCAGAACTATTTAGAAAAGCTGGATGAGCACAAGTCCATGGGGCCGGATGTGCTGCATCCGACAGTGCTAAAGGACTTGGCGGATGTGAGTGCAGAGCCATTGGCCATTATCTTTGAAAACTCATGGCGATCGGGGGAGGTCCCGGACGACTGGAAAAAGGCTAATGTAGTGCCCATTTTTAAAAAAGGGAAGAAGGAGGATCAGGGGAACTACAGGCCAGTCAGCCTCACTTCAGTCCCTGGAAAAGTCATGGAGCAGGTCCTCAAGGAATCAATTCTGAAGCACTTAGAGGAGAGGAAAGTGATCAGGAACAGTCAGCATGGATTCACCAAGGGCAAGTCATGCCTGACTAACCTAATTGTCTTTATGGCGAGATAACTGGCTCTGTGGATGAGGAGAAAGCAGTGGACGTGTTATTCCTTGACTTTAGCAAAGCTTTTGATACGGTCTCCCACAGTATTCTTGCCAGCAAGTTAAAGAAGTATGGGCTGGATGAATGGACTATAAGGTGGATAGAAAGCTGGCTAGATTGTCGGGCTCAATGGGTAGTGATCAATAGCTCCATGTCTAGTTGTCAACTGGTATCAAGTGGAGTGCCCCAAGGGTCGGTCCTGGGGCCGGTTTTGTTCAATACCTTCATTAGTGATCTGGAGGATGGCGTGGATTGCACCCTCAGCAAGTTTGCAGATGACACTAAACTGGGAGGAGTGGTAGATACGCTGGAGGGTAGGGATAGGGTACAGAGGAACCTAGACAAATTAGAGGATTGGTCCAAAAGAAATCTGATGGGTTCCAACAAGGACAAGTGCAGAGTCCTGCACTTAGGACGGAAGAATCCCATGCACCGCTACAGACTAGGGACTGAGTGACTAGGCAGCAGTTCTGCAGAAAAGGACCTAGGGGTTACAGTGGACAAGAAGCTGGATATGAGTCAATTTTGGGCTGTATAAGTAGGAGCATTGCCAGCAGATCGAGGAACATGATCATTCCCCTTTCTTCAGCATTGGTGAGGCCTCATCCTGAGTACTGTGTCCAGTTTTGGGCCCTACACTACAAGAAGGATGTGGAAAAATTGGAAAAAGTACAGAGGAGGGCAACAAAAATGATTAGGGGGCTGGAGCACATGACTTATGAGGAGAGGCTGAGGGAATTGGAATTATTTAGTCTGCAGAAGAGAAGAATGAGGGGGGATTTGATAGCTGCTTTCAACTACCTGAAAGGGGGTTCCAAAGAGGATGGATCTAGACCAGTGGTTCCCAAACTTGTTCCACGGCTTGTGCAGGGAAAGCCCCGAGCGGGGCGGGCCGGTTTGTTTACCTGCTGCATCTGCAGGTTCGGCCGATCACGGCTCCCAATGGCCGCAGTTTGCGGCTCCAGACCAATGGGAGCTGCTGGAAGCGACGCGGGCCAAGGAACGTACTGACCGCCACTTCCGGCAGCTCCCATTGGCCTGGAGCCGCAAACTGCGGCCACTGGGAGCCGTGATCAGCCGAACCTGCAGACGCAGCAGGTAAACAAACCCGCCCGGGGCTTTCCTTGCACAAGCGGTGGAACAAGTTTGGGAACCACTGATCTAGACTATTCTCAGTGGTAGCAGATGACAGGACAAGGAGTAATGGTCTCAAGTTGCAGTGGGGGAGGTTTAGGTTGGATATCAGGAAAACCTTTTCACTAGGAGGGTGGTGAGGCACTGGAATGGTTACGTGGGGAGGTGGTGGAATCTCCTTCCTTTGAGGTTTTTAAGGTCAGGCTTGACAAAACCCTGGCTGGGATGATTTACTTGGGGTCCTGCTTTGAGCAGGGGGTTGGACTAGATGACCTCCTGAGTTCCCTTCCAACCCTGATATTCTATGATTCTATGAGAGTCTTTCAGTGCTTTGGTATTTCTGCTCTTGGTTCCAGGAAATGTATTGACTTTTGAAAAAATTAAAATAGTGAGCAAAAAGTTATCTGAATGTTAGTCGAGCTCAAATAGGTCCAGTTTGAAATTGGTTCAAGTTTTGAGTCAAGTTCTATTTCATTTTAACTGGTTAAGTCATCCCTTGTTTAGGTTGATTGCATGGTCTTTGGGGCATATACAGTTTAATTGGATGGTCTTTTCCCTTCTTTATATGATGGGATATTACCTGTCAATGGGTCTCCTTTCTGACCCATAAGTATGCTCTGGTTCTTAATGTTCTGTTATTCCTCACTTGTAGAATGAGCTCCCATCTCATCTGAGACCAGATGGTAAAATTATTTAAGGTACATGTGGTTACATTTCATAAGACTGAGTTTTAACAGATGTAATTTAAAATTCATTATTTAGCAGCACTCTGTTAAGTACTGTGTAGTCTTTTGTAAACACAGGATTGATTGATCTATTGATAAATATGGGTTCTTCAAAGTATCGGTGAGGAACTGTGCTCAGTGTATACCATCCAGAAGCTGTTAGATTGAATTTCACTGCCTCCTAAGGGAGTGATTTGACAAAATAAGTTCCAACAAGTTGATAAGTTATATGGGGATATCTATATCTAGAACATTAGCATCAGAGGAGTCATCAGCTGGGACTCTTTGAAAGTAACGTTGGAATGAGTGTAATAAAATCTGTAGAAATCAGTCATCCATGCAGTGCTGACAGCTTACAGAAATCCCTACCATTTTAAATGTATGTGCAGCAGCCCTCTGAAGTGAAAGAGTACACCAAGTCATGATGAAGATTTACTTTTTTATGGCCTGCAAATAGGAGTGGAATCCTGTACAGTAAGGAAAGAGTTAAGCACTTTGTGGGTGTAGCAGTGCTTGCAAGGAACCCTTACATCCAGTACAATTAATAGCCCTTTGTGTTTCTTTGATCCTGGTCCTTTTGATTTTAACTCCTTTGATACAGATGTCTAGATGAATCCAAGTGCATTTACAATAAATATAATCTGCTTTGAAGGACATATGGCTCAGCTCTAAGAAGTACCAACAGAAACTATTTTATGTAATATAGTCCATCCATCACCTCTAGCTTTAAAAGTGCAGAAAACAGCCAAGACATCGTAAATGCAAGTCTCCAAGGATATTTCTTCACTGAATCTATAAGGTATATAAAACTGGTAAATGTAAAGCTGGTGAGAGTGGATTTATCCTTTTAATCTAGATATTGTTCTCACATTTGCTCACATGACTTAATACTACGAGCCCTTGGGGGTTGCAACACGTCTCAGGATCTTCACATGACAGTCATAAGCCTGCTTGATCTTCAGGAGCACATGGAAACCTAGAAATCATGCTGGCAGCATGTATTATAATCCTGTTTAAAGGAGCCAAATACTGTATATCATATGTATACAGATAGATATTATCTTTTTAAAAGGCAAAATCTGTGAGAAAATTTGTTGAGAACTCTGTGATAATTAATTGCAGGAAGGTCTGATTTTTGGCTGTAAATTTGAGGACTGAATTGGGCTGGTTCACCAAATCAGACCAAAAAAAAAAAAATTAGGAGTTGTAAAAGGGGGTTTGTGATAAGGCAAGGCAGTTAAACAGCTGATACTGAGAGACCACTTCCGAATGCAGGGAATGCAGTACTGATGCCCTCATCATTTCCATCAGATTTTCTTTCTTCTTAAGATTTAATGCTTCTTGCAATGGTACTATGATGCACATGTGCAGGATGGGTACAAAGACACTGGGAACGACTAGTGTGTGTATTTAAGGTTGGAAGATTTGTTTGGGGTGGTCTACTGGTTTTTGAACTCTTGGATTTGGTATTCATGCCATTTACCAGTCAGGGAGCAGCACACTAGAGACTTATTTATTTAAAAGCTCCCTCTAGGACAAGTCTCTGTACAGACTGCTGAAGTCATGCAACACTCCCATGGGCATAGTCAGTACATTTCATGTTGATAGGCACCTAGTCCCAGTCTACCTACATAAATTAATTTGACCCATCTATGTTGCTCAGGGGTGTGAAAAGTCACACCCATGAGTGACATGGTTAAGCCAACCTAATCCCAGATGTAGGCAGTGCTAGGTCGATGGAAGAACAAAAGGGGTTCACCTCCCTGAGATGCAGCTATATACAGAGTAAAACAGATTTAGTTGGGGTTTGGATCTCTTTGGGAACTGGATGTCTGGGTGCTGGAGATAGGTGACCTGCTGAGCAGTTTTTGGTTAAAGTCTGCAGCTTCAGGGGCATGGACCAGACCTGCGTCTGTATTGCAGTAGGCTAGCATATCTGGCTCAACAAGACAGGTTCTGGAAGTCCCAAGTTGGCAGGGAAAACAGGCTCAGAGGCAAATTCAGCATGTCAGGTAACAGTCCCAAGGGGGTCTCAGTGACTGAACCCTTCACAAATGTTTTATGGTAAATATGCTGTTCAATCCATAAACCTTTGCTACTGACAACCCATCATCTGGCAACGATAGAATGATAGAATCATAGAATATCAGGGTTGGAAGGGACCTCAGGAGGTCATCTAGTCCAACCGTCGTGCTCAAAGCAGACCAATCCCCAATTTTTGCCCCAGATCCCTAAATGACCCCCTCAAGGACTGAACTCACAACCCTGGGTTTAGCAGGCCAATGCTCAAACCACTAAGCTATTCCTTCCCACAAAGACCTAACACTTGTTATAGAACACTTTTAAGTCCTGACTAAACTATCTCTCTCTATTCCCAACCTGTAATAGTAAGAAGGACACAATGTATTAAAAATACTGGTAATACCAGCTTCACATTGGTAGACCCACAGCCCCAAAATAAAATAAAATAAAATAATACTGATAGATATTGGCCTGCATTGGGGACAGAATGGAGTTGTGAGTTCTAAGGGGAGCTTTGGAGCTTTCAGGAATCTTCGGTATTACCATCCCCCAAAGTCCAAAAATTCTGAGTCAGCTCCCTCAAGAAATCATGAGGCTGGCTTAAAATTCATAAGATTTAAAAAACAAAAATCACATTGTCTTTTGTCTGTCTTTTGTTTTTTTCATCCTTAGTGAAGACACCTACCCGCAATATTTGTGTCTTCATCTCAGGGTCAAATTCAGCTTTAAATATATGCACAAAAAAACAGCTCCCCAGTACATGGATTGACAGGAACTCCACTTACCCTCTCCTATCCCCTAGGGGATGTGGGGAACTGCTGTTCTACCACTCTCATTTCTCCTACTTACCCAAACAGCTACCTCACTCCCGTTTTCCCTCCATGTTCCCATAGTCTCCTCTTCACCCCCTGCTCTACACATTCACTTGCACCCATATTTCCCTCCTTTTCCCTTAGTCTCCTACCATCGCTCTCCTTCTGTCCCATGCCATGTTCCCCTGCATCCCCACATCTATTTCATTCCACAACACCCCCCCCCCACACACACACATTCACCAGACTCTTCATATTTTCCTGTCTTGTTCCAAAAAATCCCAAAGGATGTGTAACAGACCATCATCTACCCTCTGGGCACCTTGGCTTCTGCCACATGGGAAACGAAGGTCTGTCTTTGCTGGGGGCAGCTGCACTTTAATCGTAAAGGTTAAAGGGACATGTAGCTACCTTGCTGAGGGCAGCCTGTGGCTTCAGCACCAATGACAGTAATGGGAAATGATGGCCATTTAAGATAAGGAGAAAACTTCACACACTGGAAGTCAGAAATCAGAAAAAAATGAGAACCTGTTAAAAAATCCACCAAATATCACCCTCCTCCTTGGGAGGAAAATAGCTGCAGCGGATTCATCCTTACCAAATTCACGACATTGTCCTCTGCTGGTCTATTACTGCTGTAAGGTTTTATCACAGAGGCTTCTTGCCCCATACCTTTCCACTGTTGTGCCCCATTGATCAGTTGGGCACAACCTGGCCCTCTTTTGGTGATCAGTCTTAACTGAAATGAACTCTACTGACTTCAGAGGGAGTTTGTCTGAGTAATAACTAAGAGCTTCGGGTGCTGGCATGTTGCAGGGTCATTCAAGGCTGTGATGCTTTTCTGAACAGTACCTCCAAAAATATCTTTTGAAACTTGATTGCAGCTGCTACTCTAAAGAGTTGCCTGGCAACAAGTACCCACCCCACATATGAGATTTTGAACTTTGGGGGTGTTTCATGGCTGAATTTCCCCCAGCTTCTCTAACATGAACATTTTCTGCATGATTAAGAGATGAGCAAGAGCTAAGTCACAATAAGCTCTTTAAAAAGGGCACTGAGCTTTGAAATGGCCGCTGAAAAGCATTTGCTTTCGATGTATCTCTGCAATACTTTTAATATCTGTGTGACTAGAAATGAAGCTTTGGATGGGGAGAGAATTTTTTTCTCTGCTCCTCTGAAACTTTTGAAAAGGAGTTGGCTGTGTTTGATCTTCCTGACAGAAGAAGAAAAGCTGCAGGTCATGCCTTTGAATACAGAGATGCAGCTGAATGTTTTAAATGAGTACATAGTTGCATGCAAAAATCAAAAAAAGCTATGCAGAGCATGAAATATCCCTTTTTATTTTTATAGCTGACATGCATGGAGTTCTTTGTGGAATTAGCACTTTACCTGATTTGTTACTTTTATATACAGATCCATTTTATATATACAGTTGCTAGCTGGAAATCTGGAGCATCCTAACGTTGTATTTACTGTGATGTAATGTACTCTAGCTTGATTGAGCTCAAGGAAAGATAATTGCTCCTGGGTCATGTTTAAGGCCTTGTAAGTGAGAAACAAGAAGCCCAGTTTAGTCAGACAAGAGCCTGAAATACTGGTGCAAAAGGCCACCAAACACAGTTAGTTACATATCAAGACTAGCTCTTTAACGGGGAATGTCATACATATGATAGCGTAGGCATCTGGTTTTGACAGTAGCAATGGAGAGAGAAAAAATGGCACAGAGTTTAATGGGAACAGCTTGTGAAGGACACCACCCCAGCTTATGGCAAGTAAGGAGTAAATGCTTCATTTAAGTGGCTTTCACATCTCACACTGGCTTTCCTTCAGCTTTTATCATGTGTGAGTAGAATTTGGCAAAGTAAAAATGGCATCCTCCTCCTGTCAAGTGGGTGTTCTCCTACAGTGTCTCTGCAAATAGGCCAAGTCCAGGAGGGATTTGATGATTCAACGGATGGAGGCTCCTCAGAGTAGGCATCAGCTATTCTAGTTTGAATCAGATACAGTATGATTTTTACCCACTGCTGTAAATTGGCTCTGAGTACATCTTTATATGTCACTTTTGCCTACACACACTCTGAAATGTTATCATCCTCCTCTGAACTCAAAAAGGAGATAGGCATGTTTCAGCAGGACTTTTGGCCCAAGATGTTAGCCAATATTCAGTGTCTTGTGGGTTGTTTCCATTAGGAGGAGAAAATGATGATGGAGTCAGGTATTTCTCTGATGCAGTCATATTTATTTACAAAGAATTACAAAGTCCTGTTCCCTGAATACAGTTGGAATCAAACAGCAGGAGACGGTTCCTTTGCTCACAGTTTCAAGTCTCTTTCAGCCAGCACTCTACCCAAAAAGCTCTCTCTCTAGCTTTTTCTCCTGGCCATGCTGCCAGTGCTTGTTCCATCTGTCTCCTTGGGTTTCTACTGCCCCCCCCCCCACACACACACCTCGAGCATCTATCAAATCAATCTCCTGCCCCACAGTTATCAAACCTTTGGGAAACCCCTTGGATATATGGTTTAGTCCTTGGGTCATGGTTTACCATTGTTTCAGCTATCTCTAAACAAAGGGGCATTTCATTGTTCCCTTGTTTAGCCTGAATGGAGGTTATGCTCAACAGCTTTCAATGAGGTGATGTGATTGCCCAACCTCCCAGCATAGCAATACAATTGTGCTATAGAATAAGTTGTCCAGGAAGTGTAAAGATGCCACATGTCCTGTACATTCTTCATGCAGTCTTTGGTTTCCTGGGGCACACTTCCTGCCACGAGCAGAAACAAAGATGCAGCTACACTGAGTCATGTGAAGCTTGTCACCGTATTGCTATACATAATTCTATTCATAATAAAGGGTTTTTCTTGGAAAGCATCTGCTCATCAGCAAGCTGCTTCAACAGTGATTGTTTGGTTAGAGAACATTTGGACTAGGTTGTGCTTTGAAGTCAATGACCTGTATTGGGAGCAATGCAGAGTTGCACCATCCCAAAGGAAGCTGTGGGGGAGATCTTCAGGGAGGCACAGTTCCCTGAAGAGCATCTGACAGAGAAGTTATGTGCACAATGGACATTTACCTCTCTTTCCCACTATGTTCCTTGGCTTTTTGTTCAGTTCACACCTCTTAGGAGGGAATAATCTTACAAGTACATGGACTTCAATTAGATGTGACTCTTATACAGGAGACCAAGTCGTGAAGGAGGCTTCTTGTGCCTTTTTAACCCTTTCTACACACCCTCGCAAAGGCTGTCACAATCTGGCCCATAGTCTTCACTGGAGTGGAAGCTTTGTTTTTGAAATACTTCAAAAGAGAAGAATACATGTCTGTGAGAGAGAGGGCGCACACGTGTGCATGCAAGTTTTCTGGGGGAGTGGGGGGCGGGGTGGTAAAGCCTAAGTGATCAGACTGAAGTTTTCTTTTCACTTTCATTGTAGTGGTTAAAAATCAGAATGGGGATTCTTTTCCAGCTGGCTGTGTTATAACTTAGCAAAATTGGGACAAGAGGGTAAAATGTGAAGGGCAACAGCAAGCTGCATTTCTGTAGTTATTTTATTATCATTTCCAATTTATAGCAGACAGCTTTGAAGCAACTATTAGAAATAAGAGAGAGAAATGGCTTAACCATTTTGGCTGATACTTTCCAAATAGTTAGCCCGAGGAAGACACATGGCATGTCAAATTGCTGCCCAAATGGTTAAATTTTGGTAAACATCTTTGGAGTTTTATGTTTCCATATATAATTTGTACAGACATCAGAAATTATTCCTCTACCCCAACTCGCATGCAAATCTGAGAACATAATGCAAGTATGCATATGTCCAAACTCTGTACCTCTATCACTTGATGATGATAATTATCAGACTGACAATACAGCAAGCTGGCGACATACAGTGTAGGATGAAGAGAATCATTTGAATTTAAAATGTCTTGGTAAATCATGATACAAGTAAGGTATGTGTTTCAGAGGTGTAGAATCTAATATTGAGCCCAAATTTTAAATGAATATATTTTAGGGGGGAATTTTCCAATAAGGGCCTATTTCTGCTCCCATTGAAGTAAATAGAAGCAGGATTTGGCTAAAAATAAGTACAAAACTCACATTAGCTTTGTGGTACAGTATCATGAGATTTGGGGTGCAATCCAGATCAGTAAGGAGCTGTGACCCTGAGTGTCTCACAATGCTTTGCTATTATAGCTCCCAGCCTGGGATGCTATAGTCAGCAACAAGTATGTAGGTCATACCCTGAGTGTCTGTGTGCTATGCAGCCATCCCTGGTTCAGCTGCTCTGACCCGAGCTGTCTGTCTAAAGCCCCACAGCCCTACTCTGGCTTCCACCAGCCTTGGTTACAACCAGCAAGATGACTCCAACACATTCCCAGACCCATATTTTCCCCAAAGTGTCTGCTCTGCAATGTCCAGCCCTCTCCTGGACAGTTCAGAGAAATAATGAAGTTTGTTGGTTCCTTTAAAGAGACAAAAGCACTTTTCAGCTCACTAACTTAATTGGGGTAAATACACCCTTCCCAGCAAACACGGCACTCAGTTGATTTATAGTAAAAATAAAACACATTTATTAACAACAGGGCATGGGTTAAGTAATGCCAAGTAAAAGGAGTAAAGATAGAAAGGGTTAAAAGCAAATTTAAGTGAAAATGCATCTAAAAGTCTAAAACTTAATCTAGCAAGGTACAGGCTTTGTTCAAGATGGTTTCTCTCACCAATCTTCCTTCTTCCCAGCCATGGCTGACTTTCTGTCAGTCAGGACCTTCCACAGAAGCACAAGGGCCTTTATTCAGTTCCCAGAGACTTCAACCTCCCTTGGTTGAAGAACCCATCTTTCTCAGCTTGCAAGTGCTCTGTTCCCTTTTGTCTATCTAGTGATGGATAATTGAGAAGTTCTCTACCCCTCCCTGTATTGTCCAATAAACCTTTGGAAAGAATCTCTTTCAAAGTTCATTGATCTTGTTTCAAGAGGCAGGCTAACTTCATGCTGTTCTTCCTTTCTTGTGTTCTTCCCATCCCCCTGCTGATTTCTATGTAACTGGGGCTTCCATTGTTTTTGGTCAGACCTTGCATAATTTATTCAGAAACAGGTAGAGGGCTGTGGCATTCCCTCCTGTTTCAAAGAGACCAGTTTCTCCCTTTGTTTGCTTCACAGACTGTAAAGTGTAATATTAATGAGTATTCATAATTCCTTCTGTAGTGTCAGTACATACAATTTACAATGATATTGATCTCCAGTGTGTCATTGGCTTTTGTAAAAGACGTTGCTCAATAGATTTCTATAATATAGTAATATTGTATACAATCAATTGATTCAATTGCTTATCTCTTGAGGTTCAGCACCCCTGTCTTTAAGGACAGGACATGGAGTCAGCACCTATACCTTTGTCTAAGAGAAATCTGTTTACAACTCTCCCTGACATGCCTGGTTTCACACACTTTAGTCATAATTCTAGCATATATCCATAGCTCTAAATATGCACTACACATATATCACACAAAAATATTAATGATCAGTGAGTTGGTAGTTTTCAAATGATACGTCAAAAGGCATAGTTTGTACAAAGATTATTATAATAGTGTCTAGGGTGTGAATACAGGAGTGTGTAGGGTCATATACAGTAATCACATACATCATCAAAAGAAGAATATGCCACAAGGTATTCTCATGTAAACAACAGCGTGTACTGTACACACATCCTGTGATGTTTTTTAAAACCCGTGAGTGGCAATTTTTTCATGGTAAAATTACAGATTTTTGAACTTGCTGTATTTCAAGAATTATTTCCTACCGTAGGTGTGAAATTCATCCTGTCGTGAAAGACCCAGACAAGGTCCTCTGAACCACTTACACCCCTAGGTGGGGCTCCTGGTAGACTAATTATGTGGATTCAGTAGCACTAATACTATGCCTAGTGTGGAGTGGCTGTGGATGATATTTCAGCCGATAGGTCTGAGTAGCTCCTGTGAGTAGGATTCACTACAGCCAGACCCCAGACTGGGAAGAGGTTGAATTCTGCTTGTATAAAGTCTGATTAATCAAGTGTTTTGTAAGTGAAGTTAACTTTTTCTTAATAGAATCTTTCATATCTCTGTTGGCACTCCTTTTCTCTCCATCTTTTACTGAGTTATTTTCACTGTAATTAATCAGGTTACTACTTTCTGATTTCACAGCATCTTATGTCTAGTATGTAGCCAGTCACCTCTCTATACCTATGTCAGCTATGATATCTCACCAGCAGATGCTGTTTTAGAAAAGTGCACACTGTACAAAAGTTTTACTTTGCATCTTGTCTACGAATACAAGTTATAATTGTTTAACATGGAAGCTAGATCCACACATAAGTTCATATATTGTTTAAACCGCTCTCTAAATCAGCATTCCATGTTAGCTTGTATGGGGAGACTTTGGCAAACCAGTAAAATGCCTGAAACCACTATGGCTTATTGCTAAAAGCAGCCATGTCAGCAGGCTGTAAATTGGCCATTCAGCACTCTCAGTATGACCAAGGCAGGAGTGTGGAGGGGAGGTGGGCGGGGGGAGGTTGGGTGCCACAGAAAGGACAGCTTGACCCCGAGTCCTTCCTGATAAGAATTGTGTTGAAGTGGCTGATACGTGCATTTTCGAAGAGCAGGATGTTCCCCAGGAATGTCTATTGGGGCCTCAAGGCTGCAAACTCTGGAAAAACCCACACCTGGTTAATGGATAATCAGAAGGAACCTCTTGCTTGACTATTGAAACTGCTTACTTAAAAAGTTTTCTTTAAGGGACATGTCATTCTATTACTAATGTATAAAGAAGGGGGAAAATTTTGAGGTAGTTGGATTCTTTTTGGACTCTCCCTCTGGATACATCTTGCAGTCCCCACTGGCAGACAGAAGATTTGGCCACCGGAAGCCTGCCACTGTGCCACTCGAGAGCCACAGTCAGCTTTGGTAATTATCAAGGGTTGGGGGTGTTTTACTAACCTTTTGCTGACGTGTGTTAGTGCTTGAGACTAAGTAAAGTTTAGCTTTAAGTGAAAGCACTCTTGTGTTATCCTGTTTGTGCCAGACATCTATCCCTCGGATGGCCGTGTCTCCCCTGATTTATTTCCTGATACCACCTTACACAGAGTAAAAGTTACCAAGAGCTTTGGGTTGAAAGAACCCCGTATAACAAGCTGGCCAGGACCTCCCCAAAGAAGCTACAAAACCAACCTAAAAGTAAGACATTGATTGGATGTTACATCTAGTTCTTAACTCCCACAGATAATCTGAGCAAACAGGATCTTTCACTGGTTGTCAGGTCTTTTACTGAGGTGCATCAAACTTCTCTGGCTAGCTTGAGGTCTCATCCCATTCCTGCCCTCGGTGCACTGGGGGGAGACTGGATGATCTTTTTTTATGCAATAGAGCTGTCAGTGGTGCCAGCCTCCTCCCCTCCAAATGAGTAACATCAAAAATATAGTGAAGCGAAGGGTCCTTGAAAGATACTGAACCAGATCCATAATATGTCCAGAAAACACTAACTGTAAGACACAGGAAAGCTAGAGTCCAGCATCATAGCTTTGAATAACACCTAGATTCTGTAGTTTGTGTGGAAAGGATGGCTTACCCCATGACTCAAGCAATTGGTGACTATTTCTTTCTGGCTACTGTTGCACATCATGTACAGCAGCTTTAATTTGGAAGTTCATTTAATAGAGCCATAGATAAAAGTAATATGCCTGTTGAATGGGAGAGTACACTGCAGCTGCTTTGCTCTGTTTCAGTGACTCAGAACAGCCCTACACTGCCCAAATAAGCTGGGTTTTTACAGCTACTTTATGTCACTGGGTTCGTGCAAAGCAGCCAAAGCACATTGATGAATCTGGCTCAGTATTTGTAACCTCAGTGTGGAAGAAGTTCAAGAGTTCGGTGGATTGGTTTACATATCTGCTAAATTTATTCGATTAAAGTAAAATGTCATTGTTTTGGGTGGGTTTTCTTTGGTGGGGGGGTTCCCTTTTTTGTTTGAAAGTCTTTTATTAGAACAGTTTAAAATGTTAATATTATATATATCCAAGCTGCTATTGTGTATCTTGTATTTGAATACCTGTTATGTTGTTCTGTACAACAGATCTCCAATAAAAACTGATTTTTTTTAAAAAAAGAAAGAGAATTATGATTTTGTGTTTATAATTGGGATCATTGGGCAAAACTTTTTAGAAGAACACACACATTTATGATAAAGGTCCCAATTAAATTCTGATGTAACTGCACCAAAGCCCGTACAGTTACACAAGGGATGAATTTGGACCAGTGAGTTCCAGTAGATATTCAGAGTCAGCCGTTGAATATTATCTTGAATGAACTGCATTCAAGTCAGTATTTGGTGTGAATACAAATGTTGCCTCCACAAACTGAATACTAACCCAATATTCAATAAATCATATATCTACAAAAAGGGCACTGGTCTGGCCTTATGGATGTGTACTGCACATACTTGTTAAAGTGGGCCAATCTAAAGTCAGAACATGAAAAATTCAGAAGTACCTTATGCAACCTCTGCAAGTTCTGTCAGGTTGCAACCTTCATAGCAACAGAAAAGTTAAAATCTTCATGCTTTTTAAAAACATAAAATTCCTTAAAGCTTTATTAGTATATATATTTTTTCAATTTTACGAAGGTATGGGGCTGCATTGTTTCATTCTTACATTTTAAAATTAAAAATAAGGCATGTGTGGATAAAAGTGGAGCCACAGTCAGGGCAACAGTTAAAAAAATGCCAAGGGCCATATATATTACATCCTTCAGTTATCGTGTCTAATATTCCAGCCTGTTAAGCTATCTATCTGTTATGTATAATCAAACTACAGTAGAAATATTAGAAACACTAACTGAAAAGATTAAACAAAAAATAATTCAGCATAGTTATATATCAAAATGTACTTAACATATACTATGTAATTATGGTTTTTGATCTCATGGCCTGATCAGAGTCAGTCTAATTCCAATTAATTAAAAGAGTCATTTATGCAAAGGAGACAATCAAATAATTTCTTGCTGTTCCTAGATTTAAAGAATGCTGTTTTATAAAATCATAAAAAGGAATCAAGATAGCAATACATTGTTGATATGTGTCTTGTGGTGAAAGAGTTAGTTTTTTTCCATAGACAATATGAATTTTTAATTCATATTCTGACCATATTTTAATGCGCTGATTTTTGCAGCTGAAATGAGGTGGGCACATGGGTACATACATGCTAGGGTGACCAGATGTCCTAATTTTATAGGGAAAGTCCTGATATTTGGGGCTTTTTCTTATATAGGTTCCTGTTACCCCCACTCTCTTTCCCGATTTTTCACACTTGCTGTCTGGTCAGCCTAGTACATGCATTTAGTATCCGTATGCAATGAAAAAGTTTGAAAGGAAAGATAAAAAATAATGAGTAGGTCTGATTTTCATATCTGATTTTCATTTATGTAAATCAGTGGTAACTAGGATCAAGTGTAGTATCTGTTCTTATCAGTTTAATATGTGGTATGTCCTTTATTGGAGGACGGTATATTAAATTGATTTTGAAACAGGGTAATGGAATAGGAGCTTGCTCTGTCCACCCCATGCATCGACCTGGTATTGCAGTGCCTCCAGAAATGGAAAAAAACCTCCATTGAAGTCAACAGATGTACATGGAAGTAAGGCCAGTGTGAAACCAGTATCAGGAAATCAGTGTCTGCACAATTAATCCTGTATAAGGGCAAATCTGCACTGTAATTAGACACGTGTAGCTGGCCCATGCAGCTGACTTGGACTCATGGGGCTTGGGCTGTGTGGCTGTGTAATTGGGGTGTAGACATTCAGGCTTGGGCTACAGCCCAAGCTCTGGGACCCTCCCACATTACACAGCCTAGAGCCTGGATTCCAGACCGAGCCTGAACGTGTACACTGCAATTAAACAGATGCTTAGCCTGAGCTCCAGTCAGCTGGCACAGGCCAGCTGCGGGTTTTTAATTGCAGTATAGAGATACCCTAAGTGACTTACCCCCCTTTCAGACAACCTCCTGCTACAAAAGACCTGCCCTGCAGTATCTCCAAACACTATAAGAAAAATTGTGATCCTCTTTTTGTGTGTGATATTTTGGGTTTCTTTTTTTATTATTATTAAGGTTTTGTTCACTTAAAATTCCCGTAACTGGCATTACTGTTTTCCTTTTTTAAAAAAGGAGTTTCCATTTCCTTTGAGGGCATCATATTTGAGTGCGTAACTGTGTAATAACACAGCTGTACAAACTTAAAATAGTATATGGTCTATTGATCAAAACCTGGATAGGTTGAAGTGAGCTAAATTTGGCTTAATTTTAATAGCTAAAGATCACATTCCAATATCCTTTCTTTTGCTAGGTAGTACACTACACCATGACTCTCATGGGTCTGATCAAAGGTAGAGATGTGCAAATAATGGATTGTATGGTTCATTGGCAATTTTAAAAAGTTTTTAAAATTTCATTTCGGATCAAACAAAATGTTCCATTTTGGCAAAATCAGAATGTTTTATTTTGTGTTTGACCACTTTTTAACATTTTTAGTTATTAAAAATAAAATTAAAGGACATTTTGAAAGAAAAAGTCATTTCAAACCAAAGTATCAAAATGTTTTTGTTTTGAAAATGTAAAAACAAAACATTGTGATTTTTTTGGAATTTTGGGTTTGTCTTTGTTTTTTTCAAAATGCACAATTTGGCAAAACCAACACAAGTTCACAAAAGGTTCAGTGTAGCTGAATCTTTATTTTTCACTAAAAAAATGTTTCAGACAAAAGTTTTTGCTCCGCTCTACTCATAGGCTTAGGTACTACTTGTGAGGTGGAGCAACTAAATCTATTAGACCTCTTTATTTGAGGATTTAATTATTTAGATTATCAGGTGTAATTATCAAGATAATTAATAATCCTTATATTTAAGGGATAAAGCTCTTGTATTTCAAGGTCAGAGTTGCTGATAAACAATAAAGCAATATATGCAAGCAACACTTTTTAAAATAAATGAACGTACAAAGAAGTTCCCATTAACACAGCTGAAAAGGTCAGCCTTGAGAGTTTATCATTCACAATAACTGTACTGCATAAGAAAGAATTGAAATAGAACTGATGAAGGCAAACTGGGTGGTTTTAGTCAGATCTATTAAAAGCTTACAATGCAATAAATGAAAAGAAGTCACAAATCCTGTTTATAAAACTAATGAAATATTACATGGAAAATTGCAGGCAGAGTGGTGCTACGTTGTTACGTTCTGCGATGCAGAAGAAAAGCAGGATGACATATTGAAGGAGTCTGACACTAAAGAAGGGCAGCAGAGAATTAGAAAAATGACATCAGAATTGTGGAGGTAAAGAGTTGGAAAGTGATAGAGTGACAACATAATAAGCAGGTAGAATATTAGATGACAGGGAAGAAAGGGAACAAACGAATACTGAAAAGAACAACCGGATTCAAGTGTATGAAATAAGAAACACATTAATGACTAAACTAAATGTGCATGGATGTTATAGTCACAATTTCTGTAATATGTACTCTTACATATATGGAGATTGCACATTACAGCTATCACACATTCTGTGGACATATTGAAAATTGCCTTTTCATTGATTTAATGAAAGAAAATGGGGGAAGGGAGGAAATGATTTCCTGAGTATAGTCATGAGATACTTCTTTTTTTTCTCCTAACTAAAGTGAATCTTTTGTGTCCAGTGAAGAGGAAAGAGATAAATGACTAAGTAAGAATGTAGCTTGTTGTGTTTCTTGGTTTCACATGGAATTTTCTGAGAATTAATTACTGAAAATATTGCTTGGGTAATTCACAAAACTAAGGAAAAGGCAAATACATTTCATTTGTACAATATTGCATTTAGTATTAATTGACAAATAATATATTGTGATTAAAAGACCATATATTAAGGCATGTAGTAGTTCACAAGGGGCCACAGCAATGGTTCCCTCAACCCACCCAGCAATATTGTTAACCTATCCAACTATACTCTCAGCCCAGCAGAAGCAGCTGTCCTATCTCGGGGCCACTCCTTCTGCCCCTCCACCCCCACGAATATGATACAGTTCTGTGGTGACCTAGAATCCTATTTTCGACGTCTCCAATTCAAGGAATATTTCCAACATACCTCTGAACAACATACTAATCCACAGAGACCTCCCTACCAACACTACAAAAAGAAGGTTTCTAGGTGGACTCCTCCTGAAGGTCAAAACAGCAGACTGGACTTCTACATAGAGTGCTTCCGCCGACGTGCACGGGCTGAAATTGTGGAAAAGCAGCATCACTTGCCCCATAACCTCAGCCGTGCGGAACACAATGCCATCCACAGCCTCAGAAACAACTCTGACATCATAATCAAAAAGGCTGACAAAGGAGGTGCTGTTGTCATCATGAATAGGTCGGAATATGAACAAGAGGCTCCTCGGCAGCTCTCCAACACCACTTTCTACAAGCCATTACCCTCTGATCCCACTGAGAGTTACCAAAAGAAACTACAGCATTTGCTCAAGAAACTCCCTGAAAAAGCACAAGATCAAATCCACACAGACACACACCTGGAACCCCGACCTGGGATATTCTATCTACTACTAAACCTGGAAATCCTGGGCACCCCATCATCTCAGGCATTGGCACCCTGACAGCAGGATTGTCTGGCTATGTAGACTCCCTACTCAGGCCCTACGCTCCCAGTGCTCCCAGTTACCACATCACTGACTTCCTGAGGAAACTACAATCCATCGGTGATCTTCCTGATAACACCATCCTGGCCACTATGGATGTAGAAGCCCTCTGCACCAACATTCCACACAAAGATGGACTACAAGCCGTCAAGAACACTATCCCCGATAATGTCACGGCTAACCTGGTGGCTGAACTTTATGACTTTGTCCTTACCCATAACTATTTTACATTTGGGGACAATATATACCTTCAGATCAGTGGCACTGCTATGGGTACCCGCATGGCCCCACAGTATGCCAACATTTTTATGGCTGACTTAGAACAACGCTTCCTCAGCTCTTGTCCCCTAATGCCCCTACTCTACTTGCGCTATATTGATGACATCTTCATCATCTGGACCCATGGAAAAGAAGCCCTTGAGGAATTCCACCATGATTTCAACAATTTCCATCCCACCATCAACCTCAGCCTGGTCCAGTCCACACAAGAGATCCACTTCCTGGACACTACAGGAATAAACGATAATAAACGATGGTCACATGAACACCACCCTATACCGGAAACCTACTGACCGCTATTCCTACCTACATGCCACCAGCTTTCACCCTGACCACACCACACGATCCATCGTCTACAGCCAAGCTCTGCGATACAACCGCATTTGCTCCAACCCCTTAGACAGAGACAAACACCTACAAGATCTCTATCAAGCATTCTTACAACTACAATACCCACCTGTGGAAGTGAAGAAACAGATTGATAGAGCCAGAAGAGTTCCCAGAAGTCACCTATTACAGGACAGGCCTAACGAAGAAAATAACAGAATGCCACTAGCCGTCACCTTCAGCCCCCAACTAAAACCCCTCCAATGCATTATTAAGGATCTACAACCTATCCTGAAGGATGACCCAACACTCTCACAAATCTTGGGAGACAGGCCAGTCCTTGCCTACAGACAGTCCCCCAACCTGAAGCAAATACTCACCAGCAACCACATACCACACAACAGAACCACTAACCCAGGAACCTATCCTTGCAACAAAGCCCATTGTCAACTGTGCCCACATATCTATTCAGGGGACACCATCACAGGGCCTAATAACTTCAGCCACACTATCAGAGGCTCGTTCACCTGCACATCCACCAATGTGATATATGCCATCATGTGCCAGCAATGCCCCTCTGCCATGTACATTGGTCAAACTGGGCAGTCTCTACGTAAAAGAATAAATGGACACAAATCAGATGTCAAGAATTATAACATTCATAAACCAGTCGGAGAACACTTCCATCTCTCTGGTCACACGATTAAAGACATGAAAGTTGCAATATTACAACAAAAAACTTCAAATCCAGACTCCAGCGAGAAACTGTTGAATTGGAATTCATTTGCAAATTGGATACAATTAACTTAGGCTTGAATAGAGACTGGGAGTGGCTAAGTCATTATGCAAGGTAACCTATTTCCCCTTGTTTTTTCCTAACCCCCCCTCCCCCAGACGTTCTTGTTAAACTCTGGATTTGTGCTGGAAATGGCCCACCTTGATTATCATGCACATTGTAAGGAGAGTAGTCACTTTACATAAACTATTACCAGCAGGAGAGTGGGTTTGTGTGTGTGTGTGCGGCGGGGGGAGCGGGAGGGTGAGAAAACCTGGATTTGTGCTGGAAATGGCCCAACTTGATTATCATACACATTGTAAGGAGAGTGATCACTTTAGATAAGCTATTACCAGCAGGAGAGTGGGGTGGGGGGAGGTATTTTTTCATGCTTTGTGTGTATAAAAAGATCTTCTACACTTTCCACAGTATGCATCCGATGAAGTGAGCTGTAGCTCACAAAAGCTTATGCTCAAATAAATTGGTTAGTCTCTAAGGTGCCACAAGTGCTCCTTTTCTTTTTTCCTAGTCTGTCACTTTAACCACGTCACTTCTCTCTGTGCATTGCTCCACTGGATCCCTCTTCTCTATTGCATCAAACATAAGCTACTTGTCTTTAATTTCAAGGCCCTTCACAGCATGCTGCAACACTACCTATCATCTCTCATTCACTATCAACATGTCAGCTCCCACTGATGATCAGCCCATGGTGCCAGCCTCCATCGCCCACTTGTAACATTTTTAAACAAGCACCTTCATGCTTTCTCCCATGCTACCCACACTCTTGGGAGGAACTGCAAAACTACCACATTATCCTCTTTCAAAACTCACCTTTTCTATGATGCCTACAAAAAACTTGACAATGGCTAGGCTACTGGCCTGCTGAGACGACTGCCTGGCACGCTGACTAATATTGTCTCATTACTTCCTGGTGCTCCCCATCTGTCTTTATCTATCTGTTGTCTTGTATTTTACACTTAGATTGTAAACTGCTTGGGGCAAGGACCATCTTTTTATTCTGTGTTTGAATAGTGTCTAGCACAATCATCTATCTGTCGGTCTCCTAGGTGCTACCCTAGAACACATCAATAATAATAGTAATTAATCATTCTGTTTATTAATTGTAAGGTGTTGATTTTAGCCCTTATTATTGTTTTGATGATATTGCAGTATTTGGAATGGAATCATTTATTATATTATTACAAATTATTTATATTGCAATGTAAATTTTCCCAACACTTTAAATATTAAAAAATGAGATTTTTTTGCCATTATATGCGTCAGGCAGCAAAATAATAAAGCACATGCTTAACTTTAAGCATAAGACTATTGAGCATATATTTATGTGCTTTTCTGGATCAGGGCCATAATGTCTGTTGGTAGCCAGTAGATTTAGTTCAAGTCCCATTATGTGCATGGGCTGTGAGCCCAAATCCCTACGAATTTGAACATGTAAAGGCATTGTCCTTCAGATAAGATGTTAAACTGAATATCTTTCTATCAGTACCCGGTGGTTTTTCAAAGTGGAAACTTAAGTCTTCCGATACTTTTCAAAAAGAACAGAGGAAGTGCCATGGTCAGCATTCCAGCACTGAAATCATTTCTTTGTAAAATACTTTGTGGTATCTAGAGTATGAAAGGTGCAACAGAAAAACAAGTTTTGTTCTATTCCAGATCAGTCCTAATAAGGTCTCCCAGGATTCATGATTTGGCCAATGATGGTAATTACAGTACATCATAATGGCATTTAAATGAGATCTCCAAAGATGTGCATTGACATTTTCCCACCACCATTTTGCATCCTAATGACATCATAACAGGGATGCTTAGGGATCTTCTCTCTTCTTGAGATGCATACATAAGTCCCATTAATGTCAGTGGGAGTTATGCACATGTAAGAAGGGAAGGATATACCCTTGCTTCACAGAATTTTCATAAAAATACTTGTACAAAGTAGCTAGTAAGCATAATACCAGCAGCTAGTTTACAAATGGGCCTGCAGCCTCTTCTAGGGAAAACACAGGAGAAATAGCTAAGGGACTTTTCTTTGCCAAGTTCCTCCTGAATTATTTTACGGGAAAGTCAGGGTTTGCCGCTATGGATCTACCCTACAAATACCATAGATCCCTAGGAGGCCAGGACTGTCACATAGAGAGATGCAGTTGTGACAGACTGACAATATCCCGCAATATCCTGGGCAGCCTTGTGGAATTAAGATAAATGTTAGTGAATTAATTTAAACTTCATTGAATTAGGTTTAATACTTTGGGGGTCCATTGTATTAAAATACGGTTGTGTATGTGTTATTGTGGTATGTGCATGTAAGATCTCTAGGAGGAGGGAGATGCTAATTTTATTCTTCTGGTTATCAGCCCTTTGAAGCTGCCCCGGAAAGGTTCACATAGACCAGTTCAGACTGGAATCTTCAGGGGCCAACAGGCAAGAAAGGGTTTTTGGATAAATAGCCTCTTTTTAAACAGGTTCATGGCCTTCTTTCTGATCCAGCAAATGGACAAGACAGCTGATCCATAGAGGGCCCTAAATGTAGGGAAGTGATGAAGGACTGGGCCTACTGAGTCCCCATAAGACTGTGGGCTTGTTCTGAGCTGAAGCTATGATGAACTTCAGACTACTTGGGTGGGGTTTTGAAGGACTGCTCCTGCCAGAGCCCATGTTAGTGTTGGGGTGACCTCTGGCTGGTTAGCATTCATGTAAGTTCTTTTATTGTTTTTAATCTGTTTTCTCTATAGTGCTTTTACCTTAAAATAAAATAGGTTTGCATAAAAATAGCTGTGTGATAACAATAACTGTGGGCAGCTATACTGTTAACCATCTCTGAAGAGAAAGCAAGCAGGCCTGCTTGAGCAGCCTTTTGTGGTATTGGCAGACCAGGTGCAAGCTCATGCCAAGGCCCCTAGGCATCACTATACACTGACAAATACATAGCTGGAAACCAGTCTGGCTCACCTGTATGCTAGCATTGCTAAAATAGGTATTAGATTTATAGAGACTTGTTTAGTGTTTGGACTTTATTAAATGCTTGTGAGTTTCTGCATGCATTAGTCTCACTACAATATCTGTATCCCATGTTATAAGATAATATTTAAGTGTTTGCTTGGTAACTATAAAAGAGTTGCTATGAACCTGGAAACTCGCACAGAGAGGAAAGAAGCATTACCAAGTGTGAAATACTAGTTTACCGCAAGAGGTGTCATGTCCTGTCCAACAAAAGGAGGCCTATAGATACCAGACAAATCTTTGTGGAACATCAGTGAACAAAAAGTTTTGTTGATCGTTTTCCATATACTCATGAAGAAGGGGTATGCACAAACACTCATACAATCACAGCTTGAGCTCTGGGGGAGGGAATAAAAATCTCTGTCAAGAAGAAATTGTCATGCTGCTTGGAATTTGGAAAGGGCAATATTTCTAAGCTTAAGCAAGGGATCCCAAGCTGTTTAGCTTGGGTTAGCCCTAAAGGACATATAGAGCTTGCATATTACAGCAGTTTCTATTATTTTTGGAACCTAAGACTGTAAGTTGTTTGTGTGTATGTTTACCTGCTTTAACCTTGTAAATAACTCCTCATTTCCTTTTCTCAGTTAATAAAACTTCAGTTAGCTTGTTACAGGATTGGCTACTAACGTTGTCATTGGTGTGAGATCTGAGGTGCAATTGACCTGTGGTAAGTGACTGGTCCTTTGGGTTTGGGAGTAACCTGAATATTGTTGTGTTTTTTGGTGTATGGTTCCATCTGTCACAATAGCAGGCTTGCCTTGGTGGCAAGATACACTGGAGTGCCCAAGGGGACTGTCTGTGACTCCATGTTAAGGCTGTTATAATGCTTGCGGAGTTCATACTTGATACTTGGTTGATGAAATCTAAGTATAGAACACACCACTAGTTTGGGGTTTGTGCCCTGGTTTGTAACAGTCTGTCCTGAGGTTGGTACCCACATTCATGAGCCACTCCGGACTGCCTGCCATCTGTCTCTGCTGGGAATAACACAGTGAAGGCAAGGAACTGCACAGCCTGGAGACCCACTCAGGAGGTAGAGAGAGAGAGAGAGAGGTGTGGCTTCACCAAAGAGAGGTGATGGCCAGGGAGCAGGAAGCCTGAGAGTGGATGCTCATTATGGACATCTGAGGAGAAATACAGTTCTTCTGAGGAGAAATGCAGTTGCCCTGAACTATGACAGCTGTATGTCAGCACAGGCACTGGATCCTCAGCACTTCCACCATTCCTGTCAGCAGGGCCTCTTTGGAGTCATGCTGTGAGGATCTTCCCTTATTGAGGCCACCCCCAAAGAGCATCCCTAACACAGAGGGAGTTTGTGGCAAATGGTCTTTCCTGCCAGGTCCCCATAAAGCTGGTGAGAGATGATACATCACCCAACTGATGCAGTTCCATACTATCCAGTCCTCTCCTGTCCTTCTCGCCCATGGATGAATGGAGAGCATTCTGTGGGGCTCGAGAAAATGGGGAGAATGTTACAGTGAAGGCAGCTGACACCTCCTTCCATGCAATGAAGCTAAGACCCGTGTGTAGATGGCCCTTTCTGTGGGTGGATATGAGTGGCACAATTAGGCCCACAGTCTATAGATTTCCAGATCATTATTTGCACTTTCACATTAATATCTCTATTTAAAGTTCCTGCAGAATGTGTGCCAGTGGGAGTTTTCTGTTATTGTTTCTCCACTCACTCATGAAAAGGCAAAAAATCCTGGCATAACAAAGTGTACCCCACTCACACCAGCAGCATCTGACTCACCTGAGATATTTAGCAGGGGAGAGGGAGGGAATAAGAGAGAGGCAGGTAATGTAGGGGGGCCTGAGCTTTTTAGTAACAGCTCTCCCCCACAAAAGAAAAATATTACAACCAACAAATCAAAGCTGGTATCTCATAAAGTGCTGTAAAAGATTAGCAAGGAGTTAATATTCGTAGAAAAACACAGTCATTGGGAGGGATGGAGGGCCCAGGCATCTATCATTCCATTATAGAAAAGATCAATCAGTGAACAACCTGTGTTGCTAGGGATGTGTACTAGAAGGCTTTTACTAGTGGGAAGGCTTGTGGGGACTTCTGCTGGGGATGCAGTGCTCAGAGAGTTTTGATAGCTGATAATTCCAGCTTTGGGCTCATGTCCAGGAGGGTGCAGAAGGGGGCAGAATGACATTGTCATATGCCATTGACAGTCTTGGAACTGCCTCAGTACAAGGGCTCTGGCTGAGAAGGTAGGGTCTTGGGGAGGACTATCTTAACCATGGCCCACTCCCATCTCATACACAGCAGCATATTGTTTCATAGATCTGCCAGCTTCATTCTTCACCACTATACTGGCCTACATTTTGATGCCACTATTATCATGATTCACTCAAAACTAAGGGAGACTAGATTCAACATTTTAGTTTGGTCCATTATACTTATAAATGCCAGCTGTGAAGTACGGGTTCTGTATCTAAATTTCCCAAGTTTAAAATGTTCAGATGCAGGGTTTGTGTTCAGCTTCTTCTCTAATACAATAAGCTGGACTTATTATATACCCATTATATATATACTTATATATACCCATCTGTGCACGTTGTTGGTTGGGAGTCTTCTAGCCTTAATACACAGGACAGGCTCTGCTATATTTAAGGATTGGGGTAGGGGAAATAAGAAACATATTTTGTTTCTTTAATTGAATCTCCCTTGTGGGGAGAAGGCAAGTTAAAGTTATAGAGGGGAGGGGGAAAGACTGGCAAACGTAAATTAGTTCTATGAATTCTGTGAACTCAAAAAATAGTTTGATGTTCTTAAAGCATTAGACTCCATGAGTCTGCATTGCCATATTGACAATGCGTTCTCTAAATGCTTTGAGTTAATCTGTTTTTTTCACCATTCAGTGACTAATCAAAGTAATTAGATAATGTAGTTAATATAACACACAACAGAAAAAAATTATCTTGGCTGTATGTCTGTCACCTACAGGATGTAAAACTAGTCTGCATTGTATCTTTCAGTATAAGAAAACATGAAAATTGCAGGGCTGAAGATATATTTCTTATTCACAACTTAGTTCATCATCCTTTCAAGAACAACACTAACATCAGAAAGTGTTTAGCAAAAAAGAAAAAAAAAATCACAGACATTTCCAAATATGCTTAAAGTATGAAAACCTTGATTCTTCTTGAGATAATATTGCTTTACAGTGTGTTGTCTGCACACAGCTGAACAGTGCCCATTGTTAAAGAGCTTGTCAGAGCTGAAACTTAGGATCCCCATTATCCACTTATGATGCTGTCATACTCACATTAAAATCTTCACATTAATTAGTAAATTCATTGTTTGAGCTCTGTCTTTTCTGCATAATTTCTATACATATGCATTAGAAAAGCACATCAGAAAAATTACAGGGCACATGCAGCTCTCTCTTTGTAAGAAGTACAATGAATGTTTCATTACTATTAGACCTAAAATAAGTTATTAAAATAAATGAAGAAAATATAAAGGCTATATTCTCCCATTTTACACCATTGAATAAGTAATAACACTGATTAGAATTTCTTTGGAATTAATGTGAGTAATTCAACTCTTATTAATGTAGTGCTACAAGCTATTGGTACTAGAGATGCTGTATTTTTGAAAAGAATGGAGATAAAGGGACTAAAGCTGGAACGAGTCTGGTTTACAGATTGTTTCCTGCAGGCATATCTCTATTGGATTTTTTAAATTAGTTGGATCCCTTTGACTTTACTACAGTGTATACAATGTGGCTGCTCTTGCCCCAGGATCCTTCCCTTAAGGCAGCCAACAGTGTGGCTGTAAGACCCTGAGACAGAATATAAACTATGGCATCTTAGGAGTTCCTAGGATGGAAAGAGTCCTTTTGTCTTAGTTACATGAATGTTGTTGCAATGGGCTATACTAGCCCTTCTGGGGCCCCCTGCTGGAGGCCTCGTGGCCCTGCCACACACTGCCCCAGAAAAGGGCAGTGGAGAAGCTCCTCCAAGCTACCTAAAGTGGCTGCGTGGGACACAGCCAATTGGGGCCCAGCAGCCTAGTATAAGAAGAACTGTAGGCCAGAGGGAGTTCAGTTCCTTGCAGGAGCTGTAGGAGCATGGATGGTGTGTGGCTGGCTGACGGAGCTGCAGAACCCCAGACAGGGCAGCGCTGCCAGAAGCCAGGGAGAGCGAGAAGGAGCCCTGAGCTGGTTGCTGAGACTCCATTAGGACAAGGCCCTGAGGTCAGGGTGAAGACGGTGTGAGGCCACAGGGAAGTGGCCCAAGGAATTAGAGAAGCTGTGTGACATAGTTAAAGGGACCCAGCAGATGGCTGCTCTCTACAGGGTCCCTGTGCTGGGACTCGGAGTAGTGAGTGGGCCTGGGTCCCTCCCAACCCTCATTTGCCACTCGGGGGAAGTGGCTTGAACATTGGGGCACCCCAGAGAGGGACTGAACTATAGTGGCCCAGCTGGAGAGCTGCAGCCAGAAGGCCCAAGAGGGCAAACCATTGTCACAAGGGGGAGAGCCCTGGGCCACTGGTCTATCCTGGAGCAGGGACAAAGAGAAGGTGTAGGCACATGCACTTGGGGGAGCTCATGAGAGTTATTCTTAATTTTTTTCTATGCATTGTGTAAACAGGTGGAATTTCCATCCTTTTCCTCTGAAAATATTATTAGACAAAAATGGACATTAAGGTAGCATTATCAGTTATGTAGGGTAAAAAGAATTGTTGTTATAGTAAATATACCCAAAACAAGCATTATACATGGAGGATATTCAGAGTTAAAGTTGAATGTAAAAGGAATTTGAACATGTTAAGGCATGGAAATACATAGTTAGGACACCCAAAATAACTCAAACACGTAGAGACACTTTGCAATAACAGTACTATTATGATTGATGCATATTACTGTTTGTTATCCCAAATTAGATTAAATTGGTTTTTAAAGACACAGAGTGGGGTTTTCATATTTTTTTCCCCTCAGGGTGTCACTACAAGGCAGAGTTAAAAAGGCCACTACCTCTCATGATTCCCAATGGGAGTGAAGCCAAGCTGCCCTCAGGAAAGATGGTGTCTCCCTGTGCCTTCAGAAGCACTGTGAGGGGAAGATGAATGGATACAGTGGCCATATTAACTGAGCGTAACCTGTGACCTCAGTCCCATTGAGAATAATATGAGATGGCAGCCATTTTCAAGGAAAATGTATATGAGTTTCTGCTGAAGGAGACACTTTCAGTTTTGAAGACTAATGGAAAAAAATATCATTATTCCTCAAATTTATTTTCAAAAACACCCATTGCACCAGATTTACTAAAGATTTACCTCTGTCCATCCTTCTGTAGACAGATAACGTCTGAGTTGAGATCAATTGGGACAAAAATGAATTTGACACTAAGTGCTATTTTTAAGGATTCATTTTCAAACATAATTTTAACTCTAATTAGCAGATTTACAGATTTACAGACAGTGTCAATAAATTCATTCTGTGCTCAGCGAGCGAGTGCTGTAATTTGGGGGAGGATACACTGTGTTCTTCATTCATAACAGGAAAGGTTGAGTCCCTGGTTAAATACATTAAAAATTGTGAGGCACTTGGATATTATAGTAATGGGGAGCCATATAAGTACCTAAGAAAAATAGAATTACAATAGTGATTTTCTTTTGCAGATCGAAAAAACACTTTGCAAAGAAAAGGAGTCCTTGCCAATTTTTTCCAAGAAGTTATTTTTACAAGTTTTTATTTTTGCTTAAAAACTTCGCTGTCTTGCTTTATTACAAACTGTAGAACAGTTACTCAGTCGCCAGTTAAGCCATTCTAGGGCAACCTATCCCCCACACAATTTTTAAATTCGTTTTCATAAAGAAACAGAGAAGTACAGAAAGCTAAATGACTTACAGCTGGCATATCTTTCCAAGTTTCACAAGTATCACAGGATCTTCAGTAGAATTATGCAATTTTACAATTCGTCAAATCTGCAAGACTAGACAATACAAAACCATCCCATACTACAGATATAGCATATTAGGATGAAAGTAACAGTAATAAAATAGAAGACATAAACAAATACCTAAAGGAAGAAAGGAGAGGACTAGGAGGGAGGGAAAAGACAAGGAAGTTAAGTGGAATGGAGGTCTGGTATTCTTTGAGCTGTCTCAAAAAAAAAAAAATCCAAATTGTCTAGAAAAGGTATCCAAATTTAATCAAATTCATATAGTTGATCTCTATGGTAATAAACTATATTTTCTGTGGCTGCTAACTCAAACAGGTCCAAATGACACTGCTCTATTCTGGGCATAAGCCTACTCTTTGATTTTGCTAAAATCACACCCATGGTGCTCATTGCAGCCCTCAAGAACCAAAGTCTTTGTGGCGGAATTAAACCCAAATTAGCAGGTTAAAATATCCAAGGATATAATTTTTGGCAGAGGTTTGGCTGTTGAAACTGAGCACCATTTTAACTTTGCTGTCCACCTCTTTCTGCGGCAGTCTCACTATTGGACAGACCCACAGCATCAGGGGTCCTTTTTTCTTTATTACAGCACCAACAAACATGAGTGGATAAGGCCTTTACCTTGTGTAAATTCACTGACTTCCACTACATTTTGAATAAAATCGTTGTTGTATCTAGCATAGTCTGAGATTTACAGAGGCATTTTTAACATTATGTAATATGCTCTTCCACTGGGATTCTTTGAAGGGCTGTTATAAATCTCCTTCCCATGCTTTCACAAAGAATCCAGATGAATAGAGTTCCCTATAAATAGTGGGTATGAACCTGGGGAGTTTAAGCATTTCTAAGGTTCTAAGATATAGGATCTAGTGCTGGTTGCACTGATTTCACACACACAAAAAGACAAGGTCTTAAATAGCTACTTTTGCAATAATCATTCTAGGCCCTAGAGCTTTAAATTTAGTAGTGTGTGAGCTATGAAACCCTTTTGATGTAGTGAATGCTGTCCAGTAAAAAATGGGATATTTTCAGATTAAATAAAAGAAAAACACCATCATTTTATTTCATGGCTAGATACCACATTCACCATTTAAAAGCAAAGCCTCTTGGACTATGAAAGTTAATTATGTTGGCTCAGAGACATGCAGCATATGCAGAAAATCTAGACAGTTCCCGGTAAATCTAACATATTCTGAATTCACACACCACACTGCAGCAGCAACACTAGTTAGCATCAGTTAATAGGCTCTAAATTTGGAATATGCAAATGTGAAAAGACAAAAAGTAGTTTAATGAGGATGAAGAGCTTCTCTGTCTCTCTTTGTACAGTAAGTAGTGATGAAACAGGGAGAACATCAGGGGGATTTTTATGATTAAGTCGGAACTAGTGAAAAAGATTGGTTTTAGTCAGAAAGAAAAGCTGTGTCTAAATAGATAATATATTGCTCAGGCAAATATAATGGATCCCGTTACTTAGTGTCTGTGAAATACTGACTCTTCTAAAATAAAATGTTATAGCTGGAGAAAGGTTTACTGTACATATAAAACTAAAAATAACAAAAAGAAAAGGAGTACTTGTGGTACCTTAGAGACTAACCAATTTATGTGAGCATAAGCTTTCGTGAGCTACAGCTTACTTCATCAGTTTGTCTTGCGTAATTTTACAAGACATTAAGTAGCATAGGATTTAAGTTAACCAATGATTTAGGACTGGATGATCAGCATTTTAAAAATTGAAGGATGAATGCTAGTGTGAAGCATCTGAGTTGTTTGGAACAGTGCTAAATAGCGAGGAACTCCACTAATTCAGCAGTGCCAGTGTGAGCTGCAGAGCACAGTGAGTTATAACAAAGAAAGGGCGAGAAGAACTGCAGAAGAAGTCTGATCAGGCTCTCAGATTATCTACTGTATTCTGTCCTGGTTTTATGCCACACCCATCACCACAGTAATCACTCTCTCATTCGATCAAATACTTGGAGGTTTGAATGTGAACTCTTGATACCTAAACTACTAAAGTTTCACTAATTGGACCCATTTATGAGGCCAGTTCCTGCATGGAACAAACATTGGTTGGAGTCGGTGCTAACTGAATAGAATGATTAAATGCAATACAAGCTTGAGAATACAAGAAGGAGTTTGGGCAAGGGAGTGAAGATGCAGAATTAATTGTTCTGTTGAAATAGACTGAAACAGGGGTTTCTCCCTGTGAAACCAAACCACCAGGTTTTTTCTGCTCAAATAGCATTTTCAAAACCTCTTCTTTCATGTATATAAATGCACAGGCTTCACCTGTGGGTACGTTAAAATGGCCAGAACATACAGTATCACAAATAAGACTGATTTACTCTTGAGTAAACACAAGGTTTCTAAATACTCTCAGGACTGTGCTGCTATTAATAAACTGCTCAATTTGCTCCCAGGGTTTGTGATGTCAACATATCACCTTGATTGAATTATACCTTGTACAGTAACTTTGTCTCTAACTCCAGTGCTGTGTCACAGAAGTGAATAATTAGTTACCCAGGAACTAAATTTCTAGATACCTGTGGGTAGATGTTAGCACAGGTATGATTAAATAAGCAGGTATTCTATGGCTAGTCCATTGCTGTTTGATATTAACAAATGCTGCATTTTATAGATATGAAAAGATTTTTTGCTAGATGTGCGAGAAATGTGTACAGTGAAACCAAAATTATGCAAAACTCAGCATATTCCTTGCTTCAGTAAAAGCTCAGACCCTAGCCCAGGTTTGTCAAAAGCCTCACTAAAGGTTTGAAAAAAAAAAACATTTTTAGTGAAACCAGGAATTACATATTATTTTGTCTCAAGATCATGAAAGCCATTAAATCAGGTAAGCCTTGGTTTTGACTATTGTGACGCTCCCCGGGGAGACTTAGAGTTTTGAGGCATCTCACCACCATCTTCCCTTAGCAGGAGCAAGTCTTGTCTGTGCCTGCTGTAGATCTGCTCCCTGAAACCTTCAGCCTCTGGAAACACAAGCCCTACCTTCCAGGCTCTGCAGGCTTTGCACTGCCTGTACAGGTTAGTACAAGGCATGCACCAACTGCCGAGTCCTCAGAGTGTTGCCTGTAGTATCCAGCCCTTTATTCTCACAGAATTATGAAGTCTGCTGCTCCAAAAGGAACATATACTTGAAGGATTGAGCTCAAGATTCAATTTTACTTAACACCACAGCACTGAGCATATTTATAGTGAAAACAAGAATACATTTATTTTCAAATAATGGAGATTCAGGTGATAGTGGGTAAGAATATTGGAAGCAAAACAAAATCACAACATGCTTTCTAGGCACTAAACTTAACTAACAAGTTATCCTTTTGTCTTAAGAAGCTTATCTTACTTAAAGTTTTTTGCAGTGTTTTCTGCCAAGCCTGGGTGAGACCCCTTTTCATGAAGCAAACTTGCTGTCCCTTTACTTCCTAGGTGAAGGATGCCAGGGTGTCCTTTTTGTCTCCCCAAACTTATTATAGCAAGCCTTTGATTTGCACCTCAGGATAGGGTGTTCCCCCTCCTTCCCTCTCCACCCCACTCTTTGCTTCTTCCCAGTACTCTTCTCTCTTTGAAGTTTTCACAATCCTTCATTACCATTTGGTTCAGACTGGTGAGAGAAGACTCACTGTGAACCATACAAAACTTAATTACATGTAAACAACAGATAGATAAACATTTTTTGTTTCTGGAATACCTGGTTTTCCCCTTTCTCCTGGACATGGACCTTAAGAACATAAATTTCAGTGTATATACATAACTCCTTACATAATATCTATACATGTGTTTCACCACGATACTGGTGACCAGTGTGATGCCAGCTTTTACTGAGTCCTCCCATGATACTCTTTGGTGAAGTAGAATGTACATAGCAGACCTAGGAGATCCTAGTAACACGTATGCACCCCCTCTGCGCCCCTTGCCAGTTGACATTAAGAGGTTCTTTGGCCTCAACGTTTTACATTCTAGCTAAATTTTTACATAGCACCCATCAGTGTAGTATCTGAGCACCTGGCATATATTATTGAATTGATCTCCATAACACCCTAGTGGGGGGAAGGAATTATTATCCTCATTTCACAGATGGAAGAGGTGCAAAGCACCTTCAGCTTCTATTGACTTTAGCTCTTTTCAAACTTCAGTGAAATAAACCTCTAGTCCTAACAACCCCATCGGATAGCAATATCCTCATTCTATATCTGGGGAAACCACAATCTCAATGACTAGACACGGACATTGAAACTGTTTTTGTGAGAAGGTGCAGAAGGACATTATTTCTGCTCCACTGAAAATGATGGACATTTGTTAAAAGGCCATCAATTTAAAAATAAGGCTGTGGGGTGGTGTGGAATGGGGAAGTTTCACATACTGTGTTGTGTTAATACATGAGCTGTGTAAGCATTAAGCTTTATACCATGACATGAGCTGGGTGTCTATATAAAAACTAATTCACTGGGAAACAAGATGTGTCTTTCTGTGAGTTTCTGACAGGTTTTGAGCTTGAGTGAACTATCTGTTGATAAAATTCACTGGGAACATCTGTTTACAGAACCTGCTTGGAAAGTAGCCCAGAAATTTGGAAAAACCTCAGTGTAGTATCCAGCCACTGGAAAGACTAATAATGCAGGAGAAAGAGGAGAGACAGAAGCAAGACTGGTTAACGAATTCCACATCTCCACAGACGCTCCAGTCCACAAGTGGGTGGAATCATTTGAAAGGACAGAAAACACAAACATTTTTCAAATGCAGGCTCTTATAATTAGGGATCTAAGTAAAAATGGCCTTGTTTTCAGAGATACTGAGCACCCAGCAACCCTACTGATTTCAGTCAGAGTGGAGGATGCTCAGCACTTCTGAAAATCAGGCCAGTTGATTTTAGATACGTAACTTTAGGAAACAAAGTTTGAAAATTTTGACCTATAATCAAATTGTCCAAAGTATGTGCAGTGAGATTGATGCCCTTTTTGTGGAAAAAAATATAAGAAGCTAAATTTCCATGTATCATATATAGAAAATAATGACAGGTTTCAGAGTTTCTTGACTTTAGCAAAGCTTTTGACACGGTCTCCCACAGTATTCTTGTCAGCAAGTTAAGGAAGTATGGGCTGGATGAATGCACTATAGGGTGGGTAGAAAGCTGGCTAGATTGTCGGGCTCAACGGGTAGTGATCAATGGCTCCATGTCTACTTGGCAGCCGGTGTCAAGTGGAGTGCCCCAGGGGTCGGTCCTGGGGCCGGTTTTGTTCAATATCTTCATAAATGATCTGGAGGATGGTGTGGATTGCACTCTCAGCAAATTTGCGGACGATACTAAACTGGGAGGAGTGGTAGATACGCTGGAGGGGAGGGATAGGATACAGAAGGACCTAGACAAATTGGAGGATTGGGCCAAAAGAAATCTGATGAGGTTCAATAAGGATAAGTGCAGGGTCCTGCACTTAGGACAGAAGAATCCAATGCACCGCTACAGACTAGGGACCGAATGGCTAGGCAGCAGTTCTGCGGAAAAGGACCTAGGGGTGACAGTGGACGAGAAGCTGGATATGAGTCAGCAGTGTGCCCTTGTTGCCAAGAAGGCCAATGGCATTTTGGGATGTATAAGTAGGGGCATAGCGAGCAGATCGAGGGACGTGATCGTCCCCCTCTATTCGACATTGGTGAGGCCTCATCTGGAGTACTGTGTCCAGTTTTGGGCCCCACACTACAAGAAGGATGTGGATAAATTGGAGAGAGTCCAGCGAAGGGCAACAAAAATGATTAGGGGTCTAGAACACATGACTTATGAGGAGAGGCTGAGGGAGCTGGGATTGTTTAGCCTGCAGAAGAGAAGAATGAGGGGGGATTTGATAGCTGCTTTCAACTACCTGAAAGGGGGTTCCAAAGAGGATGGCTCTAGACTGTTCTCAATGGTAGCAGATGACAGAACGAGGAGTAATGGTCTCAAGTTGCAGTGGGGGAGGTTTAGATTGGATATTAGGAAAAACTTTTTCACTAAGAGGGTGGTGAAACACTGGAATGCGTTGCCTAGGGAGGTGGTGGAATCTCCTTCCTTGGAAGTTTTTAAGATCAGGCTTGACAAAGCCCTGGCTGGGATGATTTAACTGGGAATTGGTCCTGCTTCGAGCAGGGGGTTGGACTAGATGACCTTCAGGGGTCCCTTCCAACCCTGATATTCTATGATTCTATGAGTAGCAGCCGTGTTAGTCTGTATCCACAAAAAGAAAAGGAGTACTTGTGGCACCTTAGGGACTAACAAATTTATTTGAGCATAAGCTTTCGTGAGCTACAGCTCACTTCTTATGCTCAAATAAATATGTTAGTCTCCAAGGTGACACAAGTACTCCTTTTCTTTATATGGAAAATAAGTAACAAATACTCCTAAAAAAAGCCAACCGAAACAAGGCGACTTTTATTACTGAATCCACATGAAAATGGCTTTGTAAAGAGGAACAAGGAACTTTTGCTTCTAGATTTCTGTAGCTTTCTACCAAAGGAGAGGGAGGAGGAGGCAGAGGCGGTGGAGGAGATAAAATAAAAAGGATTATTTAGTCACTAGGCTACTGTCACACAGTCACTAAGGAGAAGACAGAGTCATACATGCAGGGTGCTCTAATTAAAAGCCTTATTTTTGGGGAGGGGGAGAGTAGAGTGATGATTTAGGTCAAATTGGTAAATTATGAATCACTGCTAAATATGTTATTGTGTTCTAGCTCTGACCAACTTCTAATTTTCAAAAGCGTATGTGACCTGAAGAATGTGAAATGGCCCTTTGGCTAGATTTGGAAATATTTTATTTAATGTAGTAGTTTGTGGTTTCCTAAGTAAGTACATGCAGATTGTTATATACAAATTGTGATCACATCTCTCCAAATAAGCTGCTGGCTTGACCAGACATCCAGGTTGGTCTCTCTGGCAGTATCTGGTGCCAGAGGCCTATTTGGTCTTGTTATTTAACCTCTTCCTAAAGGAGGATGCCACATGTGTCCAGGAGCATTACAGGAAAACATTAGGTTCTAGTGAATTTACAGGATCCAGGACCTGTAGAGCCCCTAGCTAGGTCCCTTTCCATGCCATGTTGCTTTGGAACCTATGGCCACTGCTGGAGTAATTTCTACCTCCCAGGGGGCTGGCCTTACCCTGAGGATAAGTTATTTCTTCTTTTGCCCTCATGCCTGGGGAGGTGTTTGAGGGTGCAGTGGGGGCTGCTGAAAGCTTGTGCCATGTGGATATTTCCTCCCTGCTGGTTGGTCCTTGGTGTGGTCCTGGCTGCCTTGGTCTACCTCTTCCCCAACTACCTTCACAACTACGGTTACTGCAGTTTCTGGCTGCAAGGTGCTGCTCTCTCTTGGAGAATTTCTTTCTTCCACAAGTATGCCAGATATTCCACAAACTGGGCCAAGTACTTCCTGTCTTGATGAAGAGTTCCTGTATAATGTAGTAAGTATGAAACCAATACAACCATATAGAAATGTATAGGGAACTTTAGAAATTACTTTGTAAACCTATCATAATTCAAATTATATACTTTCTATAGGTTTTTGAACCATCCTAGAACTCGAGCAGGCATATAATTCCTTGATAAATTCCCAGATTAAAAAAAATCTATATTAAAATGGATTTAAATTACATTTGAAAGATGTTGTAATTATTCAAAAACAACCTAGAAAATTGAGAGTTAAGGTTAAATTTTAAAGAATGCCAAACATGTTAGCATATGGAAGGAATTGCACAGTTAAATCATCCAAATAACATTTAGTTTTGCCCTATACAGACATCATGCTATAACCATATGATTATGGTTAATGCATTTTAGTGTTTGTGGTCCTGGATTAGATGCAACTGATTTTTTTAAACGATCTAGTTTTATTTCATTGTTTTCCCTCATGGTGTCAGTACAGGGCAAAACTATGGTTATTTGGGTAATCCAATAGTATGTATTATTTATATAAAGGTAGGATCTGAAGTCCCAAGCTGTGATCAGGCTCCATTCTTCTATGCACTGTACAAACATATAATGAGAGACAGTCCCTGTCCTGAAGACCTTACACAGTCTAAATAAGATCATGAGGTTAAGCAAGACTTCTGGAGCTTGTACGCCTGTTTTTGTGATTGCCTCTCCTAAAAATTCAGCTTACTGATTGGGGAAGAGGTGGGCACTGTAGGTGACTCAGGCAGGAAGTTTAATACTTGCTGAAACTACAAAGGAATTTGCTCCTATAGAATCATGCAAGAATAGTAAAGACAACAGACTTTGGCTCACTTCAGCTTGAGATTGGTGTCAAATCAACCTAACATGAGCCCTGTCACAAAGAACATTGAAAACACATACAGCCAAAGCCATCTGACTTTGCCTGTTATGGGGTCCAAACTTTATGAAACACTGAAGCTTGTAATGGTTTCTGTCTGAAACCTCTTTAGCATCCAAAACTCAGCCAAGATCAACCCAAAAGATTAGCAAACCTCATTGAATATGTCTGCAAACTTGGGTCAAGATCTGGATTGTAACAAAACCCAAATTTGAGCAAGTGTAGTCAAGTGCCAACTTTTGTTAAAGACATATTTCTTGTATCCATAAACAGAATAATTCCTTCGATATGCAGCTGCAGATAGAAGAAGTGCATGTGTTATATTTTAACAAAATTTGAGCTTAATTCTCCACCTCCTGGTTGGTTTCACTACTTTAAGGCAAGCAACCTTTGGCTTTCATTGTCATTGTCTTGCCATATTTGTACATGTTAGGTTAGTTTCCTGCAGAGTCAGGAAACACAACTTTTTGGGGCATTCACCAGTAGCCTGTTTTTCCTTTGTATTTGTTTCCAAATCAAGCGTGTATCTGCTAGTGAATGACTCTGGTGTAAATTACTATAACATAGTATGCAGTGTCTGAATCATTGGTGTGGACAAATGGTAACAGTTGTGATACAGACTGTCTACAGTACATCTGAATTGTGCAATAGCTGGAGGACAAATATAAATGAAGATGTGAAAAAGGGCTGCATTTTGACAGGAAACTTTTTTAAATAAAAAACTGATGATCATCTGCTTACTATTAACAGTGCTCTGGGCTGGCATCCAGTCTCTGAGAAATGTTTTCAATCATTATCAGTGCCATTGAGAATGGCAAGCAGCTGATAAAGCATTTCCATCCATTTCTACCAAGCTTGCCATTCTGCGATGAAGTGAGCTGTAGCTCACAAAAGCTTATGCTCAAATAAATTTGTTAGTCTCTAAGGTGCCACAAGTCCTCCTTTTCTTTTTGCAAATACAGACTAACACGGCTGCTACTCTGAAACCTGTGTGGCTTTAATCTTTCAATATTTGTAATTCTGATGTATCAAACCTATGGGTCTTGTGATTTGTGGGGTATTTTATTAATTTTAGGGAGAAATAAAATCTGAACTGTACACTGTTTCTGTAATTCTGCCCATATTAGTCACTATTTAAAAAAACAACAGCTAAATACACACTCTGGAGAATTTGACTGTCGTCTTTATAACTGTATTCCCTTTAACCCTGCAGACTGGAATAATTGTTTTCACTTTGGCAATCAGATGAATGTGGTAGGAGGAAGATTATATTTTGTGACATATGGGATAAATGGAAGAAAAGACAAATTTCTTAATGGTCCAAAGACTAATTAAAGAGGTTGTGGTACAATGCAGCTTCTAATGGGTACATACTGCGTCTATAAAAGAGATACAAGCCTACTGTATACAGGGTCTGACAGATGATATTTAATCACTCTTTGGGTGAAATTATACAATTTAATATGATGTGTTTCCATTTGATCATTTTTGAAAATGCATTTTGTATATTAGACTTGCTTTAAATATGTTAAAAACAGGATACTTCATATCAGCGACTGATTTCATAACAAGCACATATATGAAATTTGTTCTGAATATTGTAAATAATCAGGCCAATGTCACTGTATATGGCATGATATCTAGATAGATGGTTCTTCTATTCACGAGAATCTTTAAAGCTCATTCTTTAGTTCCAGAGTGTATTTCCACAAGCAACCTATTTATAGTAGATAAGTGAACAAGTTTGTTGCCTGAAATGGCTGCCTCACTGAGGAAATCTACACATAGATGGCAGCATAGTGAAATATTACTATAGGCTTTGAATGAAATAGGAAATTTCCTAAGAAACATTGATAAACTGTTCTCACCTCATGTTAGATTTCATGTTCCAGTATTATGTGCATACTCTTTGCTCAGGATCTTTGTATCATATGATATACGTTGATGTCGGGAGATAACTGTTTAATTTCCAGGGAACTTTTAGAGAAAAGAAGAGAAGTTACACACAGATAAAATGTATTTCTTAGCAGCATTTTTTTCCCCTGGTGAATCAGTCCATGCTTTCATCTTTCTAAGATGCTAGCTTTAGAGATACATTTATTTATATGTTTTGAGTATCCTGCATGCATGACTTGAATTGCACTTAAAGAAATAGACTTGCAAGTTGTACACAGAAGATGTGTGCAAAAAATATCAAGATTTTCAACAGTGAATAGTGCTCTTGGATACCCAAATTGAAAAACTTTAAACAGACCTTGTAAGGAAAAGAGGACTCAAAATGGAGGAAAAGGAACATGGTCCAGGCTACCCTACTTCAAATAGTCTCAATGGAACAAATCCTAGGGACAGCAGTGGCAGATGTAGGGAGAGATGAAATGGCCCTGGGGAAAGATTTAGTCTCAGGGAGAAGAGATTGCTGTTTCTTTAAGGGCCCAGAACCAGAAGCCTTGTTGTGTAGGGCGAGGCAATGCTCATCTGTCTCCCAATCAATCAATTGTCCAACCAACCAAGACAAAAGCCCTAAAGAGAAAACCCTGCTCCCATTGTGAGTGGGAAAAATAGAGATGGATTATTTGCCAGTGAACCTTCAAATCTGGGTAAGGGAACGCATAGATTCTAAGGCCAGAAGGGAACACTGTGATCATCTAGTCTGACCTCCTGTATAGCATAGAACATAAAATAATTCCCCTTTGAACTAGAGCATATATTTTAGAAAAACATCCAATCTTGATTTAAAAATTGCCAGTGATGGAGAATCCATAACACCTTTGGTAAATTGCCCCACTGGTTCATTACCAGTACTATTAAATATGTATGCCTTATTTCTGATGACTTAGAGTCCCCTTTCCAGACTCTTGAAGTGCAATGGAAATCACCCCTTACCCACTCCCCGAAGAACACTTAGAGGGAGAAATTTTGCCATGAAGTCTTTGTGTGTGAGATCATTTTATTCTGAAAGACTTTTGTGGGCAGTGCAGGTGGAGCTAGACCAGGGAACTTTAAAGGACATGCTGAGGAAGAGAGTGGCTTGTGTGGGAAAACCCAGCACAGGTCTGATTTCCAGAGGGACATCCAGAGAGTGGGTGTTCAGCATTCTCTGAAAATCAGACCCCTTTTAGCTTTCTCAAGTTGAGCATGCAGAAGTTGAGATGTTTAAAATCACTAGTAACTCTTGCCAACTCGGCCAAAAAATCTTACTAAGAAATTCATTTTCCCCTTAATTTTTAAAGTGAATTTAATGGTCACAAAAGGAGTGAGATAGAAAGCCCTTGAAATTGATATTTTACAATGGAAGGTCACTCACTGGTACCATCAGTGTGTCTCAGCTGTGAGCTAGAAGAGCCAAACCTGCAGGTACGAAGATAGTTCAGACTCCATTGCCATTCAATGCTTCATATCACTGCTGAGAACAAGGACAGTAATTACTAACACACATGATGGTGATTGAATTGTGGACAGCTGTCTATTAGGAACTAGACTCAGACCACCAGCTCAATTCCCTTAAAACACTTCACAGCCACCATCAGTAAGTAATGGTTTGTAGCCTCTCCTAAACTGGGCTAAGTAATGAGATTGTTTTGTGTAAACTCTGTATCTCCCAATAAACCTTTTGAAAATATAGTGTTCTGTGTAATATAATACTGTATCTCTGTTTTATAAATGTACTGTATCTCTGATGTATTCACCAGATATGCCTACAACAAGATAACTTACACTGCCCCCAGTTCATGTGGGTCTATTGGATAATTGACAGACATGACTACCAACATTGTCATAAGGAGCTATTTCTTTAGTTTCACAGCATGAAATTTACTAAGGTCTGTGACAAGAACATGAATATATGGATATTTACATGGGCCATGCACAACTCCTTTAATGTACACTGACCATATATCCTGATTAACATTTTTTAATAGTGCTTCTCCAAAGGGGCAATGGGTGCCTGACACTAGGTGAGAATAATATACTGGAAAATGTAAAAGAACTAGTTTTCATGTTTCCTAATAATTGAACTCTGCAGGATGGTGCTCATATACTATGGTGATGAAATCAGTATAAAAAACAATATAGAATAGTGAAAGATACTGTTAGTATAGTGTATATTTTACATTATTTGTTTTTCTATTGTATCTGTTTTATGCAATTGATCATACAAATCAGAGATGGAAAAGGTCTGTTAGGTCACTTTGTCCATTCTAGCACCAGGATGGGATTGTTCAGGTTGATGGCAATTTTGTCTGTGAATTGATGATGAGAGAAGATATTGACATTTACTAATTTAATCTCTAATCACTCTGAAAAAGATATTAAGTAACATTTTCTAAGAAGTTCTGGTTTGGAAAGACCTATTAATAGTAATAATGGTCATGATTATATAACTGAGTATCTTCTGGATCCTGACCATCCTTATTTTGAACACAATCTGTAACAAGACCTCATTTGTATTGTTTGGTTTAATTAAAGCAGATTACACCCAAAGTAAAATAAACTACAGCATCCAGCTGACACGTTTGCAACAGGACAGTCCTGCTTCTCATAACGTACTGTACTGTTGTCTCAATTTTGCAAGACACCCATTAATTCCTGATTTCTTTTCAAGAGGCACTGCCAAAGGAAACCACCATTTATAATTGTCACTCCACTTGCCTTTTCATCAGCATAATTCTGCCTGCTTGTCATTTGTTGCTTTGCTCAGAAAATGATGGAGGAGGAGGAGGCAGTCTTTGAAATGACCCATGGAGACCCGTAGAAACTTGTCATCCTGCTGGGCAGCGTGTTCATGTTGGCAACACCATTGCTGATTCAGAGTGTAAGTCATAACACAAAAAAGAAAGGAAACTTATTTCACTTTTGCTGACTTTTAACTTAAAATGCCCAAAAGACTGTTTGATAAGCTGCTGTATAAACAATAAACAGGTTTTAAGATGCTTAGAAGGCTACTAGTTTTTAAATTAAATTTAAAGGAGTTTTTAAAAGTATATTTGTAGAAAGCTTGCTATGGTGTTTACAAGTTTTTTAATGTTTTAGAGAAATCTTCTTGAGCTATTAGTGGTCTGAAAATAATATGCTGAAGCAAACTTTCCAGGCACATAGGAAAATGCCTCCTTTCTCCTCCTCCCTGCCCGCAACAACTACCAAACGCATTTCATAATGAATTGGATCTCCATGCTCTATCTGAGTTTCCCCCATGAACATCTAATTGAAATATGGTACTTTCAGTAAAGGGAGCAATGGAGAATATCTGACTTGAAAACTATTTTTCCTGTGGATGGTGTTTGTTCTAAAGCAATGGGAATAAATGGAACAGAAGTCATAAAAACCCTACAATATGTGCAGGAGATTCAAATTATTTAATGCCTAGGCATGCTGAGTCTCCAGATTTCAATTTGGTATGTTTGGTGAAGAGACATCTTCCTAGTCCTCTTTCTGGTTTCTAATATAACTTGTGAAAGTGAAATTAATATGGCAGAAGTAATTTTAGTTGATATGACATTTACTAGCCATTTTGTCTGCATATCAGACAGATAGATAGTTTTATTATATTGACCACTAAAAAACAAGATGGAAAACTAGAGTTTATTAAGGCAAATACCAGTGGTGGAAAGAGCTTGTACTGCTCTGTCTGGTTAGCAATAGAATGCTAGTTTTAAATTAATTACAAACACACAACCAGAATTCTTAGGGCTTCATCCTGTTTCCATTGAAATCAATAGCAAAACTCCCATTGCTTTTAGTAGAGCAGGATCAAACCCTGAGTCCATAATAAGAAGCAAAATGTGTACTCTGAGGCCCCTATCCTGATCCCATTGAAGACACTGGCCAATCTCCTGTAAATTCTGTGGGAGAAGATACACCTCATTCATGGGTGGTTGGTAGAGCCCCTCTTCATGGATGCTAGGCCCCCCCCGGCCCCACTCCTTCTGCCTGAGGCCTCCTCACAAGAAACCCAGAGGCCCCCCATGGCTGGAGCCCTGAATGCCCCCCTCGGCCGGCTGGAGCCCTGAGCCCCCCCCCGTGGCCAGAGGACCCCCAGCCACACCACACCTCCCCTCCTGACACCCCAAGCAGCCCCACAGGAAAAGCTCACATCTCTTCTGAAGAACCTGAGCTTTTTATATGTGCCATGCAGGTTCCAGGGCGACTGAGGTCGCAGTATGTGTTATTCAGCTTCCGAGGTTCATCAGGAATCCAGGACATGGCACTTAATAATAAGCAAAAACTTCCCCACAACCGGCATCTGGCGGCCGCAGCTGCACCAGGGCGAACTTAGGCCTGCCCTAGCCTATTATACCTGCTGCCTATTACCTCATCATCATAATTGAATACTGTATCAAGAAGCAAAGATGTTTCAGTTCAATTAAGACAATTTGTGTTATTTGCAGTGGGTTCTTCCAACAAATACTGCTTGCTGTTTGTAGTTAGATATATCACACATATTCAAGTGCTTAGAGGGACTCCGCAACAATAAGTGATTCATCTGATGCACTCTATACTCATGAGCTTCTCTCATATTAGATAACTCTTTTTCTCATCTGAGATACCTCTTGCAATCTACAAACAAATGAGTGTGAATTAGTGAGACTATAAGGATGTGAGAGGGGAAGCAACATGCATATCATAACATGCATCCGACAAAGTGGGTATTCATCCACAAAAGCTTATGCTCCAATACGTCTGTTAGTCTATAAGGTGCCACAGGACTCTTTGCTGCTTATGCTGATTCCAGATCATCTGGTTTAACTGACTGCTATGAGCCAAATCCTGATGGCAAAACTGCCATTTTAGTCAAAGGGAATGCAAAAATAAGGGTTGCAGGATTTTGTTCAGAGAAATTGCTTAATCCAGATGATCTGGAATCAGTGTGTTGCTTCCTTTCTCTAGCACATATTCTCAGTGATGAGCTGCCAAAATCTTAACAACTGGTTCCCGCCTCACCCCATGAGGGGGTCATGGCCCACCCCCGCCCCCCGGGACTCCTGACCCATCCAACCCCCCTGCGTTCCTTGACGCCCCCCACCCCAGAGCCCTGCCCCATCCACCCCCCTCCCTTGTCCCCTGACTGCCCTCAGCACTGGGGAAGAGGGTTTTATGGGCCACCGTAGTGGGTGCCCATCCCGCCCCACCCCTAAGAGCCAGAGGGACCTGCCGGGAGGGCCAGGTGGGGAGTCCCGGTGGTGCTTACCTGGGGCAGCTCCCAGGAAGCATCCGGCAGGTCTCTCTGACTCCTAGGGGCGGGGTAGCATAGCTAGGGGAGAACGGGGAAGTGGCCACTCCCCACACTGATCACATCAAAAGTGGCGCCTTTAGGCTCCGACTCCGTGGGTGCTCCAGGGCTGGAGCACCCACGGGGAAAATTTGGTGGGTGCTTGGCAGCTCTCCGCCCCATGCCTGGCCCCAGCGCACCTCCGCTCTGCCTCCGCCTCCTCCCCTGAAAGCGTCGCCCCACTCTGCTTCTCCGTCCCCCGTTCCCCCCCCAGTTTCCTGCGAATCAGCTGTTCGCGTGGGAACCTGGGGCAGGGCTGAGAAGCAGGCGGTGGCTTCGCACTCAGGCCCAGGGAGGCGGAGGAGAGCTGGGGCAGGGAGCAGTTGCCCTGCACGCCCCCTGGGTTACCTGCTACGATGCGGGCGACCCTCCACGCGCCCCCCGCCCCAGCTCACCTCCGCCTCCCTGGGCCTGAGAGTGAAGCCGCTGCCTGCTTCTCAACCCTCTCAGGCTTTCCATGCAAACAGCTGATTCGCGGGAAGCCAGGGGGTGGAGAAGCAGAGCAGCGCGGCGTGATCAGGGGAGGAGGCAGAGGGAGAGCGGAGGTGAGCTGGGGCCAGGTGGGGCGGGGCAGGGAGCTGCCAGTGGGTGCTCTGCAGCCACCAAATTTTCCCCATGGGTGCTCCAGCCCCTGAGCACCCACAGAGTCCGGCACCTAAGGTGCCACTTTTGGCCGGTTGTTAAATTTAGAATTAAATTTAGAGTTAAATTTAACAACCGGATCCAGCAAACCAGTGTGAACCGGCTCCAGCTCACCACTGCATATTCTCACTTAGACTATGTTAAAGTCAACAGGAGATTTGCCTGAATGTGGGCATCAGAATTTGGCTCCATGATAAACTGAAGCTGAGGGAAGTTGGGAAATCTTCCTACTAACCAAACTCCAGTTTACTGGATTCTTATGGAAACTTCAGTGCCCTTCCTTTTCTCTCATTAACTCCTTTTCCCCCCTTTACCCTTCACCCTCCACTGCATTTCTGTTCTTTTTCAATATTTCCTTCCTTTCTTTCCCCACACTCTGTCATCCCCTCCCTCTCCACTGTTACCCATCTCTGTCTCTGAATTCTGCTTTTTTCTTCCCATTGCCGTACCACCGATCACACTTCATTTTTATATCAATACTGTTTCCTCTCACTCATTTATTACCTTGTCCTCCATTCTGTGACATGCTACACACCAGCCTCTCTCTTGTAAGGCTAGTTAATGCCTGGTTTAGTAAATGCCAGAAACATAATCTGGTCCCGGTGGTGTAAGTAGCTAACTAAGATTATTCGTGAGTTGTATTAAGGTAAAAACTAAACAAATAAAAATTGATCAGTTATAAATGTTATTTGGGGGCTCCTAAAAACTGCATATGGCTAATCATTCAACTCAGGTTTTGGTGGGAGGAATTGTCTTACAAACCCTGTCATTGTTCAGTATACTTTTCTCAGAAACTCTCACTCAGTCACCAGACCATGTTTGTACTCTAGTTGCTTTTAATGTAGCCTCCTTGACACTGTTCTGTGCTCTGATTCTGTAAGATTTGACAGCCTAAGTAAGACCAAGCTATGTTAATTAGTAGGGAGATTGTTACAGATTATTTATGTACCATAACTAATGCTGTTGGTGATTCCTCTGAGTTAGTATAAAATACCCCAATGGTATACGGGGCCATCATGTTACTCAAGGTCCCATGTTTCAGATGAGACATAAACCTATCTAGACATAAAAGTGTCTAGTTATTAAATATAATATTGTTAAGCTCATAAGAATACAGTCATTAGCTTGTGATGAAATTTCAGATTGTGTAAATTCATTCTTCATACCTGAATGGCCCCATACTTTCAGCTGGATACGGCACGCTTTACTCACTGTCCTAAAAGTCTAGCAAAGGGTTGGGATGAATATTAAACAGTTTTTGTATTTTACCCCAAAGGCGGCTGTTGTTAGTTGTGGATAAAGTGATTGCTGTGTAATGTTTACTTAGAGCTTGGTTGAATTTGCAAAATACTTTGAAATTTTTTGGCGTGAAAGGAGATACATTATGGTTTGTTTATCTCATTATGCTTCACACAAAAACTTTTTAAATCAATGAGAATGCATTGACAAACAAACAGGAAGAGCCAAGTTGGCCCATAGAACACAATATATTTTCATTGTTGTTGTGGAAACAATCATTTTTCATTTTCCAACTTTTCAACATTTATGAGAAATCTCAGAAATAGCATGCATTGTGTATACACAAATCTATTGTTTAGAGAAGTAGGCAGATATGTCAAAATCCTGATACATCCAAGCAGATAAGCATAGAAGTGACTTCTCTGTTGTATCATTAGCCACCTTTCCCTGACTCCACAGAAGTTCTACTTCTGGGCAGAGCTTAATTGGGGCTCACAGAAGTAAGAAGGTGAACCAAGCAAAGGAGGGGTGGGGATTCAGGGAAGAAGGAAACAGCCATTCTCTGAGAACCTTCCCCCTATCCCTAAGTTCATAATGAAGATTTTGCTAGATTCTCCCTCTGTGCTTTGAAACCTACCTTGGAGATCAGGGATGTCCAGGAGCAAAGGACAATAAGGGAACCCAGTGGTAGATAGCTCTCCCCACATAGTAGGCTCTGGTAGAACCTCTGATCACAGGAGATCTATATGTTTCACAGATGAAGCTTTTTACCAATCCTGTAGGAGACAAACCCTGCCTACTGATTGGGGGGAAATTACATGAGTGCAAATACATAGGGTGAAATCCTGGCCACACTGAAGTCAATGAGAGTTTTGCTACTTGCTGCAAAGGAGCCAGGATTTCATCGGGGGAGTATTAGAGACATACATATAACCCTTAATGCAAAATTTCAAACACTTAGAATTCTGCCATTTTTCAAACAAGCTCTGCTAAATACATATAGCCCAAGTTCGGAATTTAAAACAAAGTTCATTATACGGTATCCAAAGACAAATATCTTTTGTTCTCTTTTTTTTAATTCATGGAAAACATTGGTGTTTTATTCACATAGACAATTCTAGGATAGACTTCTAATTTCCACTCAAAACATTACATGAAAATAAAGGCTTATAATGCAAATGCCTTCTCAACTATTACTATAAGATTGGACCCAATCCTGTACTCAATGAAGGCAGTGGGAGTTCTGCCATTAACTTCATACCTAGCAGGACTGGACAAAGAGTGAGTATCATAACACTGCGTCCCATATTATAACTTGATATGTTCTGATCTGAACATTACCTCATTTCCTCATATTCTAATTACTACTTTGCTTCCTCCCCCCGCCCCTGCACTATGCCCAGTATAAAATATTGAGTTTCCTATTGACTTCATGGCATGATTTAGTTGTTTTTCCAATGTTGTTTTTAGGCTAGCCTTATTTGTGAGCCTCTTGAGTGCATTGAGGCTTATGCCAATGTCAAAGATGATGGGCAAATCTGGCAGTAACCTTTAAAACCTGTTTGCGAGTCATGGTGAATAGTTTGCAGCAGCTCTAGATAATACCTGAAGCCTCCAATGAAGGAGGAAAGGAGGAATATTGTAAAAACAGAAAGTTGGCACTGATTCCCCATGGCTCAGATGAGAAGATCAACTCAGCTTCTCTGTGCTGGGGTAGCATGCAGTTGTCTTTGATCACATTTCTAGACAGACTGCATGTGCTTTATGTTTTACTGGAACTGGCTATTATCCAGCAGAACTGAGCTAAAATCCTCAAATTCCCTTTAAGTGTGTCTCAGTCAAAGCTTTACCTCAGATCACCTGATTTTATATATTAAAAAAATAAAAATGATGGGATAAAATCTCCACCAAATCTTCTGTCTGGTTATTTTCAGACACTAAATTCCAGTCAGTTAAACTGGCTCAAAAACATGTTAGTAGGGAAACAGTGTAGTTGTAATGAACTTAGTGAACTCAAAAGAAAAACAATAGCATCAGACAATGTAGACTGCTTCCCTGAGTTTCCTGACATATATAGTTAGTCCCTAAATCCCCACAGAGCCAGTGAAGGCAAACAACATTTTATAAACCAAACACAGGGGTCTGGGTCTTTCCTGTTTTTCATAATGAGGTCACCTGAAAAATAAGCTAGATATATCTCAGGTGTTTGTTTTTTGTTGTCTGCTGCAGCTGTTATGCACAGAAAGGAAGAGTTTTCTTTCCTGTTATTTGGTTTTATAACAGTTCCTGTGCATGTCAACAGCGAGAAAACATGGACTGTGCAAACAACTTCTCTTTATATAGGTCATCAATGCGGTGAGTCAGAGGAAGAAAATGGAATTCAGGATACTGGGCAAACATTAAAATTACTCACCAATGAGTTGTAAACTGCTCTGTTAAAAAGGCAACAACAATTGTAGGAGAGGGTTGAATGGCACAATAATACACAGGAACTGTTTGCCATTGAATATTGTTAGCATAATAAAATAATAACTTCATGCTTTGTTCAAAAGCAGAGGAAAGTACAGAAAAAGAGCTGCTATTTTTACTTTTGAAAAGAAATGAATAGGGAGTTATGGAAGCAAATAAAGATTTGTTGGGTGCCAAGTCTGACCTTTCTCCAGTTCTTAAGTATCACTGTTACATCAGGTCTGATCAAATTATGAAACTTCTGCCTCTGATTTTTAAATTTAATTAAGATGGACATAATTAACACCTACAATTAGTCTCCATTATAAACATTTATCTAAAAAAATAAATAAAAGGGACTGGGAAACTAAAATTCTTGCTCAGACAAAACTCATTGACTTCTTGTATATTTTACAGGCACTAAGGGACCAAGTCAGTGCTCCTTGCATAATAAAATCTCCTGTTGATGCCAGCAGGAGATTATTTTGCACAAGGAATACTGAACTGGGCTTTTTGTGGTCAAATCGTATAGAAAACTCACTGGATAAAATAATTATCTAATAGGAAATACAGAACAGTATGGCTGTTAAAGCAGCCAAGGAATAACTGTTGTAGAAGAAGATATGGCACAAGAATACAGACCTATTGTAACAAATTTATTTTTAACAGGTTTGAAGAGTTAAAGGAAATTCACAGATTGATTGTATCATCTTTACACCAGCATAATCATTAGCTTAATCATTTCTGTTAGATCAGATTTGGGCCAATGGTATCTCTCTCTTTGTTTGCCATTTGTGCACTGAAGCTGTGTTCTTTTAACAGGTTGCTGTAGTTGGTATTTAATTATGTGGATTCCTCAGTGAAGGAGTCAACTGATGTGTAGATACAGAGCAAATCAATATTTACCTTTAAACAATGTGCACCAGCTTCATCAAGAACATGAGATTTTCTTCCCAGTTAGTATCATTAGTGTTGAAAAACAAGCTGGTGTTTCACAGTTGAATCTGCTGATACAGAGTATTGTGAATAACTTTTTTACCCTTTTTTTAATGAAACTCTTTCGAAAGTGCCATTTCATGGCAACAGAATAGTCACATTTAGCTAATTTTGATACTAGAAGGAGATCAATACTTGTTGTGTCTCCCTATGGAGAAGGGAGCAATTTTTTATTTAATTTCACTCCCCCTCCAGCCCAAGAACAAATCACTGAATGTGATCATAGTCATTGTTAAAATCTTGAGCCACAAATATATTCAGACCCTTGCTGCCCGATTAATGTAGCACATGAGCCATAAGTTCAATTAGATGACCCAAGTAGCTGACATTGTACGGATTCATTGTTCATACAGGGCAAAGGGAATTGAATTTTCAGTTCCGCACTGGGTACGCTCTACAAATTTAATGGGACAGCATTAATTCCTAAAGGTCAGATGTCATGTATTACAAGCTGTCACATAAGCATGTCATTTTATTTTTAAGTTGTGTAGAGTTGAAAAAAAATTACATATTGGTAGGTACTTCAGTGAGTCAAGATATGCAGAGACAAAGACCCAGATTCTACTCTTGGTTTGACTAGAATAACTCCACCTACTTCAGGATGAACGTTTAAACCAGTGTAGCTGAGAACAAAATCTAGCCCAAACTGAGCAGAATGTAACAGGATCTCATCAAGATTAGTTGCAGTAATTAAACAGGGAGGAATGCATTTGAAATAAGGATATTCACAATGGAAAAAAAATTAGAGACAGCAGGGCCCTATTTTGTAAATATGTTCTACCTTGAACTTCCATTGAAGTCAATGATGTTCTAGAGATGGAGAGACTGCAGCATCAGGCCCAAGTAGTTTTTAATTCCTTTGTTACTTAAGATACTGTCGTAGCTGTGTTTTAATAAGAGTTTCTTGCCTCGCAGCCGAGTTTTGTCTTCTGCTTGGCCCTGCAGCAAAGTCAGAATCCCTTGTTTACAATGTAGCAGTGTAGGTCTATAAAGATTATTGCAGTGTCACCTGTACTACTAGATAGTGACTCAATGAGTAAAATTCTGGCTCTGTTAAAGTCAGTGTGAGCTTTGCCAATGACTTCAATAGGGTTATGATATTACCGCTCAACTCCAAAACATGGATTTTAAAGAATTCAACCTGGAAAAAAGCCAATAGTACCTGATGGTGCACACATGTACAAATGCTCTATTATAGGATTTACTTGTGGGAATCATTTTTGTCCAGAAGTTTATATTTTATGTTCATAAATACACATTATATTAAAACAAATAATTTGAATGTAATAGATACATATATTATGATGCTTTCTATGGCCTAAGTTATATAGGAGGTCAAGCTAGACGATCACAATGGTCCCTTCTGGTCTTAAGTCCATCAAACAAAATGTTTTTTACCTTATCAGAATGAAATGTTTTGACATTTTCTCAACAAAATGATTCAACATAATCAAACTGATGTTGCTGAATCTAAATTTTCAGGAATTTCTCTTTCACAGAAAATGTTGTCACTTTGACTTTTCATTCTGACTTGGAATGACAACAAATTTTGAAGTGCTGGAATTTCTAACAGAATGGAAATTCCAGTTTCCAATGAGCACTAATCAATTATAAGCTCTTCCTCACCCACCCAGTCCATCAGGACTGAAAATAAAATTAGCAGTCCAATCTCCGCCAAAGAAAAACAATGCTTGGAATGTATTTTCTATCAGTTGCAAGGTCTGTTATTTCTGAATAGAGAACCTCTGCACTGTTTTATAGCTTTGTCTCTTTAAAACCTCTGTCTGATGACACCTACCACTTTTATTTCTTTTAAACAGACTCATTACAGGAAAACTGATTAAATCACTATCCTGAACAATTTTGCCTTTTTCAGTGACTTAGACATTTAGATGAAGCTGGCCAGCCAGCTAGAACCAGTGGTGAGCTGGATCCGGTTCACACCGGTTCGCTGGATCTGGCTGTTAAATTTAGAAGCCCTTTTAGAACCGATTGTCCTGGCCAAAAGTGGCGCCTTAGGCGCCGACTCCATGGGTGCTCCAACCCTGGAGCATCCACGGGGAAAATTTGGTGGGTGCAAAGCATCCACTGGCAGCTCCCCGCTCCGCTCCAGCCCCAGCTCACCTCCGCTCTGCCTCCGCCTCCTCCCCTGAAAGCACCGCCCCGCTCTGCTTCTCCGCCCCTCCCGCCCAACTTTCCGCAAATCAGCTGTTCTCGCGGGAAGCTGGGGTGGGCTGAGAAGCAGGCAGCAGCTTCACACTCAGGCCCAGGGAGGCGGAGGTGAGCTGGGGTGGGGGAGCGCGCAGAGGGTCGCCCGCGTCGTAGCAGGTAACCCAGGGTCAGGGGCGTGCTGGGGAACTGCTCCCTGCCCCAGCTGATTCTCGGGAAGCAGGGGCGGGGCGCGGAGAAGCAGAGCAGGGCAGTGCGTTCAGGGGCAGAGGTGGAGCAGAGGTGAAGTGAGCTGGGGCTGGGCGCAGGGCGGGGAGCTGCCGGTGGGTGCTCTTCAGCCACAAAATTTTCCCCGTGGGTGCTCCAGCCCCGGAGCACCCATGGAGTCGGCGTCTAAGGCACCACTTTTGATGTGATCAGTGGGGGGAGCGGCCGCTCCCCCTGCTCCCCCCCCCAGCTATGCTACCCCATTCCTAGGAGCCAGAGGGACCTGCCGGATGCTTCCTGGGAGCTGCCCCAGGTTTAGCACCACTGGGACTCTCCACCTGGCCCCCCGGCAGGTCCCTCTGGCTCTTAGGGGTGGGGCAGGATGGGCACCCACTACAGTGGCCCACGAGACCCTCCTGCCCGGTTCTGGGGGCAGTCAGGGGACAGGGGAGGGGGTGGATGGGGCAGGGGTCCTGGGGGGGGTGTCAAGGAACGCGGCGGGTTGGATGGGCAGGAATCCCAGGGGGCGGAGATGGGGAATGACCGCCTTGTGGGGTGAGGAGGGAACCTGTTGTTAAGATTTTGGCAGCTCATCACTGGCTAGAACCTTATTATGGGCCTGATCTTGCATCAATGAAGTCAGTGGGCCAAATTCACTGTAACTTCATTCGTGTGCTTGGAGGAGGAATAGTGGGGCTAACGTGGCTTTACACTGCCTGTATTCCGGGGCAGCTGGAGAGCTGCTCTAACTTATGCTCTGCATTCATCTTGGGCATGGAAAGATACAAATACTTCATGTAAAATTGGACAGTGCATTCCAGCTGCATCCTAACATGCCTCCATGGCATTCTCTATGCCAGAGGCAGCAACAAGGCTGATATACCACCCCTTAAACTGGGTCTGTATCAGCCAGAGATCCCCTCTGCATAGGGAATATTATGAGAAGGCTGCTCCCACCCTCTTTAATGCCTTGTTACGCTGCCAAAGAGGCACAAAGAGGCCTTAGTGTAACTGAGAATCAGACCCCATGTGAGAAGGAGCAGCCCTAAGACCCTAATTCTACATACTCTGACTTAAATAGTCCCATCGTTTAATGCAGTGTTGTTGTAGCTCTTTTGGTCCCAGGATATTAGAGAGACAAGGTGGGTGAAATAATATCTTTTATTGGACCAATTTTTGTTGATGAGAGAAACAAACTGTCAAGCTTACAAAGAGCTCTTCTTCAGATGGGCAAAATTCTGACTCTGTTAAAGTCTGTGTAAGTTTTGCCAATGTGTTCAATGGGGACACAATTTCATCCTTTGTTTCCAAAACATGGATTTTAAAGAACCCAACCTGGAAAAATATTATTACTATTAAATAGTCCCGCTTAGATCATTGAGGGTTAAAACCGTGCTCCCAATGTGAGACATATTGCATTTTCAGGGAATTATTTTTCTCTCACAAACAGAGCTTGCAATAAGTAAAAGCAATAAAATGTTGAAGATTTATCCTTGCCTCTTGTGGTTTCTTCACCTCCAGTAACATAATTTCCATTGAAAATTCCATTTGAAATATCCTGTGTTTAGGCTAGAGTTAAATGAAAATTAGCAATTTAATGCTTAGAATGTACCTAACCATTCTAATTAACATGTTACTTAACATACTCTTTCTTTTCTGAAGAACAAAATATAACCCCTGAGAAACAATTGTTACCCTTTATTAATAAAAAAACATAAATGAGAGGTCTTAGGGAAATACACTACATATATCTTATAAAGTGTCCTCTGTTCTTAATACAAACAGTGCACTGTAAGTTAAGGCCAAAGTACAGTAGCCTGTTTTCCATTGCCACTGAACTGGATTACCACCTGCCTTGACTCTATCTTTTGGGAGGCTGCCAGCATCACGTTAAGATTTAATGTGATATCCCACTGTGTCAGGAAAGACATGCCTCCCCAATCTCACCCTCAAATGAGGGCTTGTCAGCATCACTTAATTATTGCTATTAATAGGAAAGAAGGTTAAATACACAAACTTCATGCATAATAATGTCTGTTTTAGTTTGGTTAGTTTCAGTTGTAGTACTAAGAAATAGCATAAAAGGTTTAATTAAAAGATGATTTTAAAGTCAGGTCTCTGAATTTATTTCTTTTTTCTTTGCAATCAGTGTTGTTCAAGTTGGGTTAGCGCCATTTGCATTCTGGAATGTTAGTGAAGTAGGCCGCAATCTTGTTCCCCAAATTAGGAAACCAACACTCTCTGTCAAAATAAAAATATAGGTAGATCAAAATTAGCTCCCAAGTCACTGTATGAGCCTGCTGCAGTCATAGAGTAAGAGGATGAAAGGAGCATGCGCCCGTCTCACTCCCACAGTATGTCTGCTAGGTAGGATGACTATTTTCAGAGTGTGAGAAGGAGGCATGGCTACTCAGAGTGTGAGAAGGAGCTGTTGGTGTGCTGTGTCCCAGATGGGTGCCATCTGCCCACTGGCGGTTATGTCCTTGCAGTCAGCTGTCTAGTACACATGCTGAAATCACACACTACAGCCAGAAAGAAGAGCTGCAGAAGCAGCCAAAACAAGGACTGCTGAACTGTGGTGGAAGGGGCAAAATGGGGCCACTCCTCTCCTGGACCCAGAATTGTGCCAGAGAGACCTGCCCAATATAGGGGGCCCTGGGACTAAGTAGTGTTCACTCTCTCCCCCTTCTACTTCGCCTAGGGTGACCAGATGTCCCGATTTTATAGGGACAGTCTTGATTTTTGGGTCTTTGTCTTATATAGGCTGCTATCACCCCCAACCCCCTGTCCTGATTTTTCACATTTGCTGTCTGGTCACCCTAACTTCCCCACATGTGCCTGAGGGAAAAACCAGCCACTAGGAGCAGCTGCAGGAGAAGCCAAAGCAAAGACCTTCAGAGAACTTTGTGTAATTTTGATGGGACTTCTTCTGTCCTATGCTGATTGGCTGTTCGCTCTAATTGACTTCTTCCCTCACAGTGTCTTCACCTCAGCTTCCCTCCATGCCTGCCCTTCTTACTCTCCTCCCCCTTATCCTTCGTTCCTTCAATGTCCCTGTGATGGGGCATCTGCCCTACACTGGCTGGTATGGGGTTAATGGAGCAGAAAGCAGCCCATGGGAGAGAGGCTGCAAGGAGCAGCCATTCAGGGCCAGGCAGGCCCATATACAAAGAACTGCAGGGTAGAGCAGGTTCAGTAGCTGCCTGGAGGTCAAGGAGGGAAGATCAGGCTCCCATCAGGAGGAAGGAGTGTCAGCACCCAGGACAGAGAGGTGCTACTAGCAGAGACTGGGGAAGCTAGAGAGAGCTCCTGGCTAGCTGCTAAAATTGCCAAGCTGGAGCCTTGAGGTAAGGCCAAAGAAGGTGCTGGGTGGGTCGCGGGTGGGGGGGGGGGGGAAGTGGCCCAGGGAAATGAACCGAGGAGTCGGAGGGGATGTAGCAAGTGGCAGCCATCTACAGGGTCCTTCGGCTGGGACCTCGAGTAGTGGGCAGGTCCTGGTCTCTTCTGCCCATCCCCTCATTGAGGAAGTGGCCAGGCAGTTGGCTGCAGTTGCCACTGAGGGAAGTGGCTGGACAGTGGACTTCAGGTTCCTCAGAAGTGGGGAGTACAGAGTGCGGCACAGCTGGAGGGCTATATCTTGAAGAGAACACTGCGGTCCTTGGAATGACATGAGCCGAGGAGCAGAAGTAATGGTGGACAAGACGTCAGCAGAAGAGGGTGCACTGGTGAGCAAGCAAAGCTAGTCCCCAGGACAGCCAGCAGGAGGCACTGCAGTGGTGAGTTACACTCAGTCACAGTCCCCATTCCCTTCATTTTCCTTACCTTGTGTCTGTTTTGACTATTTAGATTGTAAGCTCTGTAGAGCATAGTTTGCCTTCTATTCTGTGTTTGTACAGTTCCTAGCACAATGGTGACCCATACTTGATTCATCTTTAGGCATTACCATAATAAAGATGATTAATAATATCAAGGGCTAGTTCGGGACCCATGCTGATCTATTTTGCAAGGTGTTTTGGATGCATCCAGCAAATCAAAATTGTTTGGAGGAAAGTTTATGAGCGGGAGAGAAAACTCTTCCATTTTGTACCTGAGCACTGAGAGCGTAAATTCTGTAAGGAGTATAACCATCTGGGTGAAAGCTTCTGGTTCTTTTGAGAGAACATGCATAAGCTGAGAGTGTGCTGATGTGTGTGAAATCTGACAACTTCTTATGAATACTTTCTAAAGTACTCTTACTCCTTAGTCAGAAACCAGGCTCCCTTCAAATACCATCTTTACCCTGTCCTGCCCCTGTGGTAATTTGGAAGGATGTAGCAAACATTTCAGAAATCTGAACATAAATTGGCAAGAGTTCTGAGGTAATGAGGTTCAATGTTCTTTAGAAAACAGAATATAAAATTTGATCTTTTGTCAGTGAGATGCAGGAGGCTGATTAGGGTGAAGGATACATGACTTTAGAAGAAAGTAATTTCACAGATTGTGAATGGACAGCCTTATAACAGATAAAACACTCAAGGTATGCAATCTTTGGATTGTTGGTGCATCTGAAGAAAGGCTATCACGGATTCTTTTAATAAATGGATTGCTGATATTTTGAAGAAAATTTGTACTATGACTGTTAAAATAACCTGTCCCTCAGAAAATCTTCAAAGCAAAATTTATCAAGACATTTTTCTTGTCTCTATAAATGCTAAAATTAAGTATATGCTTTGAAAAGTTGGACACTCTCAAAAGTGTCGTTACTTTGCAGAGCTTGTCCTATATTTTTCCAAATTGTATATCATTTCTTCTAAAGAAAATTACAGCTATCTATCTATCTGTATCTATATCTATCTATAAAATATGGACAGAGTTCAATATTGGTTTTGGTATACTTCAGACACTTTATTGTTTGGGTTCTAGCTTAGAAATGTTTTGTGTTTTTAATGCAGCAGTCGTGTTTTGTGTTTTAATGCAGCAATGTTCCACTACCTGTGTTCATTCCTTCTCAATGAAGCTTCCCCCTCTCCCCGATCCAGCCTACAGTACCAACTTTGCATTATTTTTGTAAAATATATTTTAAATATTGAATCATTCATGCACATAGAGTTGAAAATGAACCCGAACCCATTATCACTGTATTTATACAAACAATTGTAAAGGTTCCTTGGGTTATTTTATGATCCAACCTATCCTGTCAGGATCTCTATGGAATGAGATGCAAGATCAAAGGAAACCTCTGTTTTTGAGACTCTGTGGATTAATAAAGCTGTCATGAGTACTGAAGAATCAACAGAGGTAGGGTTGGAGCTGAGTGATGACAGACAACCATCAGCTAATGAGTTCCACTTTTAATCTGAACATTCCAGTTTTAATACAGATACCCTACTCATTTTTATCATTATATGATTAATTCATATTTGTCACATGAAACACTAGTTTGCCATACCAGGGAAATTTGCCTCCTGAAAGCTGGCAGGAATCTCAAGTGTTTGTTGGATAGATAAAACCAACACAAACTTTTAAAATTTTATAAATGTGTCAGAACCCTTTTAATCTCTGTAACAACTTTTATTACACACAGCTAATAATTTTCATCCTCTTAAATTCCCCCTGCCATGGCTAGGAAAGCTGCAGAGGTGATGCTATTATAAGAGGACTGTGGGCCCCTTACTAAAGATTTGTGGGTTTTTTGGTTAGCCCTTCCGCATATCAGCAGACGGGGAAGGGCCAAAGAGGAGTCAGGATTCTGGGAGTGACAGGGCCTCTGGGCAATCAGGGAGCTCGAAATCAGGGCTAATGGAAAGTTGCCAGTGATCCACATCAGTCTGATTGACCAGGCAGCTGGCCCAATCAGAGAGTCCCAGCTCATGTGCTGGGGAAGGGGAATCAGGGAGAGCAGCCCCAGGTGGCATGCGGGAGCGGGGGCCAGACGCCAAGAGGAGAAGAGCAGCACAAGGGGCCAGATGGTCTGTGTAACGAGCTAGTTACATGTGTAGGAGGGAGCCAACAAGTGGGGCCGGGGGGGGAGGGGAACAGTACAGGGAATGGGAACCCACCATGAATGAGATGACAGGCCAAGCCTGGCAGGGCCCTGTGGAGGGCAGAGATGGAGGGTCTGTAGGAAGTGACCTGGGGAATCAGATACATGGCAAAGGGAATGAGGGACAGTCATAGAGATCCCAGCGAAGGAGTCAGTGGAGAAACCAGGAGGGGCCAAGCTATGGAAGCCCACTAACCCCCTCACCTCCAAACTACCCTAAGACCAGCCATGCAGGGAGCCCTGACTAGCACCAGCTTAGGGTGTTCCCAACAGCCCAAGTCCATGGGGAAAGCAAGAAGTCTGTGGGGTAACTGCAGCCAGTTCCACGGAGACTGTTCTGGTCCAGTCCTGAGGTAAAGACCAATGTGAGTCATGCACAGCTCCAGGCAATGGTGGCCCTGTCTCACAGCAGGCAGGGGAATCCAGAGCTCACAGGAAGAAGTTTTTTTCTTTTTCTCTCCTTTTCAGTCAACCCTTGACTACTGTACTTAGCTGGTGCATTCACACACGTGGGAGCTGAATCTTTTTCATTCATTAAAGCCTATTGTGGAACAGCATCAAACCAGGGTCACTGTTGTAGGGGAACGTAAGAATAAATGAACAGTCATACTGGGTCAGACCAGAAGTTCATCTAACCCAGTGTCCTGTCTTCTAGCAGTGGCCAGGGCTAGATGTTTCAGAGGGAATGAACAGAACATGACAATTTATTGAGTGTTCCATCCCACATCGTCCAGTCCCAGCTTCTGGCCATCAGAGGTTTAGGGATACCCAGAGCCTGGGGTTGTGTCCCTGACTATCTTGGATAACAGCCATCGATGGACCTGTCCTCAATGATCTTGTCTAATTCCTTTTTGAACCCAGTTATACTTTTGGCCTCACAACATTCCCTGGGAATGAGTTCCACAGGTTTACTGTGTGTTATGTGAAATACTTCCTTATGTCTGTTTTGAAGTTAATAGGCAGCAGGTTTATTGGGTGACCCTGGTTTGTGTATTATGGGAAGGAGTAAATAACACTTTCTTATTCACTTTCTCCACACCATTGTTGACTTTTATAGACCTCTTTTGTATCCCCTCTTAGTCGTCTCTTTTCCAAGCTGAGTAGTCCCAATCTTTTTATTCTCTGCTCGTATGGAAGCTGTTCCATCCCCCTACTCATGTTTGTTGCTTTTGCTGTAATTTTTCCAATTTGGGTAACTAGAACTGCACAAAGTATTCAAGATGTGGGCATACTCTGGATTTATATAGTGTAAATTGTGATAATAATTGTGATATTTTCTGTCTTATTATCTAATGGTCTAATGGTTCCTAACATTCTCTTAGCCCTTTTGCTTGCTGCTGCACCGTGAGCAGATGTTTTCAGAGAACGATCCATGATGACTCCAAGTTCTTTCTTGAATGGTAACTGCTAATTTAGACTCCATCATTTTGTATATATGGTTGGGATTATGTTTCCCAATGTATGTTAGTTTGTATTTATCAACACTGAATTACAACTGACATTTTGTTGCCCAGTCACTCAGTTCTGGGAGATCCCTTTGTAACTCTTCAGTCAGCTTTGGACTATCTTGAATAATGTTGTATCAACTGCAAACTTTGCCACCTCAATGTTTACCCCTGTTCTTAGGTCGTTTATTAATATGTTGAACATCACTGGTGCCAGTACAGATGCATGGGGGACCCCTCTATTCACCTCTCTTCACTGTGAATACTGACCATTTATTCCTACCCTTTGTTTCCTAACTTTTAACCATTTACTGATCCATGAGAGGACCTTCCCTCTTTCCCCATGACTGCTTAGTTGGCTTAGGAGCTTTTGGTGAGGGACCTTATCAAAGGCTTTCTGAAAGTCCAAGTGCACTATATCCACTCGATAACTTCTGCATATATGTTTGTTGACACCCTCACTATGAGGGTGTCATGTTGACTTCCAGTGTCTCATGTTTAGCTATGTATCTGGTAATTCTCTTCTTTACTAAAGTTTCAAATAATTTGACTGATACTGAAGATAGGTTTACCAGTCTGTAATTACCAGGATTGCCTCTGAAGCCTTTTTTTTTTTTTTAATTGACCTCACATTTGTTATCCTCCAGTCGTCTGATAAAGAGGCCAATTTAAGCAGTAGGTTACATAATACAATTAAAAGTTCTGCAATTTCATATCTGAGTTTTTTTTAGAACTCGTGGGTGAATGCCATCTGGTCCTGGTGACGTATTATCACTGGTCCTCGTTTTTTGTAATAAAAACCCCACAAAATTCTCCAATAAAAAAACCCATAAAAATCCATAAAAAGAAAAGGAGGACTTGTGACACCTTAGAGACTAACAAATTTATTTGAGCATAAGCTTTCGTGAGCTACAGTGATGCTACACTGTATGCATCCGTGAGCTACAGTGATGTTACACTGAATGCATCCGATGAAGTGACCTGTAGCTCACGAAAGCTTATGCTCAAATAAATTTGTTAGTCTCTAAGGTGTCACAAGTACTCCTTTTCTTTTTGCGGATACAGACTAACACGGCTGCTACTCTGAAACCTATACAAATCCATGTTTTTTCTGTGATTAAAACGGAATGCTGAACTTTAGTTTCCCTAGCCACAATAGATATAGGTATCAGCTGAACAAAATTTTTCATTGATACGCAATAGAACCCCATTGATTGGAGCTCTCCATATTAACCAAACCATCATTGGCCCTGGGCTGTCCCAATTTTTGATTATCCGAGCTGGCCCCGGTCCCAATTAGATCAGATAAATGGGATTCCAGTATATATTTTAATCACATTCAAAAATCAACCACAAGTAGGGAAGGTTGCGCACATTGCATAGGTAACACTGGTTCTTTCAGTAAAATGTATTTAATAGCTAATATGTTTTTATTTTTTTCACAAAATGTAAAAACAAATATTCTCTGTAAAAATGCAAATTCCACATTTTCCCACATTTTTCTGTGGCAAATGGATTTCTAGGATCCCTGCTTATTACTCTTTATCTTATTAATTTCTTCAAAAACCTCCTCTATTGACAGCTCAGTCTGGCACAGTTCCTCACATTTGTCACCTAAAAAGAAGGGCTCAAATGTGGCAATCTTCCTCACATCCTCTGCAGTGAAGACTAATGCAAAGAATTAATTTAGTTTCTCTGGAATGGGTAATTGGATTGCCGCCTTAAACCCAATCCCAGAGTGTTCTGGGGAGCCAATAGTCAAGGCCCTGCTGGTGTATCCTTTCTAGATAGAATGAGGGAAAGGAAGTGTACTAGTTACTCTTGTCCCACCCCTTCCCACAGGTCGGGAACTCTGCCCAGCCTATTCTTCTGGGTAGTGGCCTGGGTGGTGAGAGATGGGTTGCTTCTCGTTCCAGTGAGATAATTTAAAGTGGGGTAGGGTCCCATTTTCCTATCGCCTGGCCACTAACCCCTGTACACTATCAATCCTCCAGGGTAGCGTTACTTGTCCAATTCCCTAGCACATTCTAGTGGGAGTTGAATGTCACTGTGCCACAAACCATATAGGCCCAAAACTGAGGTGAGGGAGAGGTTCTGCTTCGTGGTCCTTCAAACCATCCACTTCAACTTTATTTAATAGACGGCTGTGTTTGTTATCCATAGTTTAATTTCTATATAAATGATGACAAAGACTGGGAGAGAGAGAGACTCAGGCAACACAAAGTATGTATTTGTTACTCCTCTTATTAACATTCCACCTGTGACCTACTGATTCCACTTCACTTCAGAAGAAAAGCACCAGAAACCCTCTTGGGCCATTGTAATCTTTGGAGCATTCTGGCCACTATTCCGCAAAGTACTTAAGCACCTGTCTAACTTTAAGAACCTGAGTAGTCTAAGTGATTTCAATGGGACTACTCACATGTTTAAAATTAAGATTCTTAAGCAACTTCCTAATGAACCAGAACCTCTGGGATGGGACAATATAAAGATACGTTGTCTTGTACTGTATTTCAAAACATACAGGAAGAAACAAAATAAGGTGTTTTTTTTTTTTCAGAAGTTAAACTCAGCTTATTAGTATATTTTGTCACCAAATGTTTCATTCATCTGTCTCCCTTTTCCTTTTTCTACCTCCCACTCTCTCCTGGCTTCCTCCTGATATTTGAATCTTTGGTTGGCAGCTTTGTTTCCAATTAGATTTATGAGAGATTCAAGCCAGATCAAATCATACTGAAGTCTGACTATGGACCAATGACCATCTATTCTCCTTTTATTATTTAGATATTGAACACAAATAAAGTAGGAATGAAAAATTCTGGTTTATTCTCATAAGATATCAACTTTATACCTTGAGATTCATTTGTTTTATTCTGTTTTGCTTATTTTATTTGTCTTTACCATTGCACTTGTTTGATCATTTAGCTTTCATTCCAGTAAGCAATGAACTTGTGAATGATTCCCCAAGATTTTCAAAAATAGGTGCTTAAAAGATTATAGGCCTTTATGTAGGTGCCTAAATATGGACTTAATAGTCTAACTCTAGACATCCTTTGGAGATAGATCCAATTCACAAATTTTGGATATCAAACAACTACAAAAATTCAGAGGTATTTGGACAAAGGGTTTTGGTTCATTCTATTTTAAAATAGGGTCAATTTACAAACTTCAGGTTCAGTTTTGGGTTCAGCATGAGTATTCCTTCCTTCAATCCTCTTTACGTGGCCTTTGGATACAGGGTAATTGGTTTGGGTCCAATAAGAATGAGCACTAAATAGTACTTTACGTTTCCAAAGCACTACAGATGCAGTAAAGGCTAGGTTCTGGTCACACAGGTATAAATCCAGACTAACCTCACTGACTCCACTAGCATAAGTGAAATCAGTATCTGGCCATAACTAAATTTGGTTAACTATACACCTACACAAATTTAGTTATGGACAGATGTTGATATCTGATATATTGATATATATGAGAAAGAGGGAATTAACAGATATATATTAATCCATATCAGAGAGGCCACTGATGTTGTGATTGCTTCTTTTCTTAAACAGTCACTTCACCCTGTGTCAGCGTATGTTTCTGAGCTTGACTCTAGTCTGCAAAAGTATTCTGTGTGGTATTCAGTTTTATAGCTCTGTTTTTTTCTCTGATTACTGCATACACTGTTGAAATCAGTAAATATTAAGTTTAAAATACACAAATGCCTGTGTGGAATGAATGCTAATGAACCATAAGCACATGACACTCTCTCAAGCTCATCAGCACAGTAGGGCCTATTATTGTAAGAATGCATTTTCTATAACAAACAAAATGCTATGCATCTTTTTAAATGGGCATCTGTTAAAGAAGTAATGCTATTAAGAATAACTACCTGAGCAACAAAAATACCATAGAAAGCTGTTCTGTTAAAGAATAAGTCAGTTTAATGAACATATTGCATTTTCCTGTATACCACACCAATTGTTCTCCTTTACATATTCATTAAAAATCTTGCCCTGAATGGGCTATAGGAATTGTTTTTCTTCAACAACGTTTAATGGGTGTCTTGTGTTTTTAGAAGTTTGATGAGAACTGGATGGTTTAGTGTCTTGGTAATGAGATAAAGAGCTATTAATCTCTGGTTTACTCTCTTCTCAATATGGCCTAGATCGATAATAAGCAAAAGCTATTACCATTAGAGCTCTGAAAAATGTTCAGTGCATATCTCAAAAAAACCTTAAAAGCAGCATTGGTTCCACTTTAAGCTGAGTTTGCAGAGTTTTCCCCATGTTTATGAAAGTAAAGTAAATATGTGCTGTAGTTGTTCACACAGCTGGAAAAGTAGATGAACCTCCCTTGTTTTCTGTCCTCCAATTAGCCATGGACTCCTCTGAAGACACTGAGGAAAAACATTCATTAGGCTTTAGGAGATCAGAGAAACTCCCTGAAGACATTGACAAGGATTCTAGGACTTGCTTGAGGGGAGGATATTGAATCTAGTTAATTATTAAATGGATAGAGGATTTCTAAGGAAAACCCAGAGAACTACAAAAAGAGGCATTGATTGTTCAGGGCATGGCATTTTTCCTTCTGGTTCACCACTCAATCATTACCACAGAAAGGGAATTCTCTTTTCCTCAGAATAGTTCTCATAATCTTCCCTCAGAATCATATTTTTTCAAAGTGTCAGACTCTGCCAACCCTACCTGTGTAGCAGAGCACCTTTGCCCAAGTGTAATTATACTGATAGCAATGGGATTACTCAGAGTAAGGGGCTACTTAACATAAACCACAGTGGTAGATGTTCTGGTCTCAAACTGTCATTTTTTCTGCTCTCCCCTGATCTCTAATTGTCTATGCTTTTTAAAATCTGGTGGCCAGCACTGAAGACAGAACTCCACCTGAAGCCAAACCACTGGTGAATAGAGCACATTAATGCCCTTCCCTGTTTTTATACATGCTGCTCCTATTTGATCATGCACAGCACTTCATTTACCTTTTTGTAGGTAGCATTGTACTCTTTGTTAGCATAGATACCCTTCAAAGATTTGGAACCCTTCACTCTGATGTAGAATCATGTCAGATGTCATACTAAAACTGGGATAAGCTATTATATAGGTCATATTTTACATTTTTCTTTAAAATGTGTTAAATGTTTGTGACCAGAGCCCCAGGGCGGGCATGCTGAGATTGCTCAATTCAGGCAAATTGGAAAGAACGGGGTAGATAATCCTCAAAACTGGTGGTTATTCTAATATTTAAATTCACCAAGCCAACAACAAAACAGCTTCAATACTTTACTGGTTACCTAGAAGCCAAAACCACAGTTCCCTTAACAAAACCCAGCCTTGGTCACCCACCCAGACAGCTAAGTCAAATATGATGAGGATTATTGAAAATCTTGTTAATCATATAAAAATTTCTACCAATCCCAAAGGATTGGACACATTATCCACCAAGTTAATTAGTATTTCAGATCTTACCCAAATACACATTCACAGCCAATTCTTATTAACTAAACTAAAATTTATTTAAAAAGAAAAGAGAGTATTGGTTAAAAGATAATTATACATACAGATATGACTAGAGTTCTTAGGTTAGTTTTATAGTTGAGATAGTGAGTTTTAGTGTTGCAAAGAGTCCTTTCCAGAATCAGTCCGTCTGGTTATAGTCCAATGTCCAAATATCCAATACCAGGGTGATCCAGAATGGAACTGGAGACCTCAGTCTTGAGACTCAATCTTCCCCTGATGAAGCTTAAGCAGATCTGAGATAAAAAGGATCGGGGCCCAAGAGTGTTTGTAGACCCCTGGCAGGCTATTGTCAGCTTTTTGGGTTTCTTGGGTGAAGAATAGTGTCTTCAAAGTAACCTATTTCCAAGCATCACTGGTAATTAGCAATTGCCTGTCTCCCACTATTTACAGATGGTAGTTTATCATGTACTCCAAAGAGAAATTAAGTTAGTGATATTACATTCATAGTTCACTTAAATGTTAACATCTCTCAATTAACGGAATACAGCGATATACAGGAACTGATCAGTTACATTGTCAGCCTCTAACAATATATATGTAAACACACAAAAACACAAACATTATCTGCTAATATGTCTCTAAAGGTTGAATCTGGGTCAAATAGCCAGCTAGTTGTGTGACCCTTTCTGGCTCTGTGTCTCACTGTGTCATTCTGTTTTCAAAGTAGAATGATTTTAGCTGAAGCTTTTTGCTAGGGAAAAAGCAGATGCAAAACTTTAAACAGAGTGGGCTTGCTTTCTTATAATTTTGCTTCAGTCGACACTGAAAATAATGTAGACATATGTTGTCCTATGTAAGGCACCGATGCTGTGACTGTCGTTCTCTGATTAGCTCAGTTGTGTCTGAAGTAGCCTCGCTATATAATGTATGTTGCAAGGTTCAGACAGCAGTATTAACTCAGAATTTACCTTTGTGGAGTTTACTTTGAACTTTGTGGGGTTTATTTTCATGTGACTTGTAATTAATTGCACTTGATTTTTTTTTTAATGCTAGAGCTATGCTAAACTCTTCTGCTGATGTCCTAGCAATGGAAGAGTAAGTCCACGGAAAAATCCCCTCTCTTGATGACGTTATTTCAAGTTTATGCACCTTTCGATCCAATGAAATGTTTATAGAAACCTTTGTGATTCAGTGAATCAAGCATGATAGTGGACACTACTTTTGGCATTATAACTATTGGAGCCAATACAATGTCTGTGTAAGTGAGAATCACCTTTAATTGCATTGTTTGGTCTGTGCAGTCCTCACACTTTGCATCCCAGGACGTTTTATTGTGAAGTGTTATCACCGTTTATTTCATTTCTAATTATTTATAAAAAGTAGCTTGTGTCTAAGTATAAAACCTTAGTGATTCTGTTATAATTAAAACATTAACATTTAAAATGGAGAATTATTTTTGATGGCTTAAAGAAGCATAAAAATAAATCAATATGATTTCTGTTTCATAGTGGAAAAAAATCACGAAAGCCATTGTAAGTGGTAGAAGTAAACCCATGCCAAAAGCTCAGATCCAAACATCCCCCAAAGTTTCCAATGTTCAAAATCCAAAAATCTGAATTTTGCAATTGAGCTTTATCTTGATAATGGACTAAACCAAAAGTCTGATCTGGACTCCCTCAAACATTGGAGTATGTGAAAACTAGATTCATGTAAGTATAGTGAAAACAACGAGGAGTCCTTTTGGCCCCTTAGAGACTAACAACTCCTTGTTTTTGCTGATACAGACTAACATGACTACCACTCTGAAACCTGTAAGCATAGTGGTGATTTTAAGAAATGCCACAGCCACCCTTTCAGTAGGGAATCAAGTAACACTAAGACACATATTTTAGAGAGATCTAGTGGATTATATTTTAAAATTTGGTATTTGGCAGGCTCAGTTATACATTTCCTACATTTGTAAGTCTTCTCTTTAAGCTCTTGAAAATTATCTAATTTATCTCAACACTGTGAGGTCAGCAGTATTATCAATTGAGCTTAAGAACTAAATGTAATTAATTTCAGTTCTTCAAACCTAGCAAGATCTTTTCATGAATCAGTGGGCGATTGCCAGAGATTTATTCTAAGAACCATAAATGATTCCTAAAACTTACAGGCTATATAGCCTTGTGCTTGTACAATTGGTGCTATAAGTGTATAGTAAGTACAGGGATAGATCAATGAAAATCAGTGGAGCTGTGCTGATACACACAGCTGAGGATCTGGACCTATAAACAGAAATGTATAGAAGTGATTAAAGCTCAGCATATTGGGTTACCTGGTTGTCTCCCTAGCTTTCCTTAAGTCAACTAATTTTTGGTCATATAGATTAGACTATTTTGTTCTTCTAATAACCACAGTATTCTATCAAATTGAATAGAATGGGGGAAGGAACATTCAGAGTCACCTGTTTCACCGAAATACCATGTAGAATTAACAACTTCTTCATACTTTGCCAGAAGCTTGGAATGGGTGACAGGGGATGGATCACTTGATGATTACCTGTTCTGTTCATTCCCTCTGGGGCACCTGGCATTGCCACTGTCAGAAGACAGGATACTGAGCAAGATGGATCTGTGGTTTGACCCAGTATGGCCATTCTTATGTTCTTATACTTAGTAAGTTTCACTACCCTTGCTTATATCACTTCAGAACTTCTTAGAAACTTCCCTCTCTTTTGATTCTTTTTTTAAAGACCTCCATAGACACTCATCTATTTAGACATCTGCTAATGACAAATACATTTTAAAATATAAACAGATGCAAAACTGGACCGTGGAACACATGGTGTATTATATCAGATCATACCCACAGTTGTCCCTCATATTTTACTTCCTCTTGTGGGACCTGATTCCACAATACTCCCATTGACTTCAGTGGTTTTAGACCAGACCCTCTTCACATCTCTGACTCTTTTGATGCATAATAGTAAGTGAAAAAATAAAGTCCTTAATGTAATTAACCGTTTTGTCTCCAGGTTTCATTGCACTGTTCAATGTGCGGTCACTAGAACACTCACCATAGGCAAGATATGAAAAATGCTGAGCTAAGGAACACTGTGAATGTTCACAGTGATTCAGCCAGCAGATTGGTTTTAGCACATGTGGTGTTCTTGTGATGGTTTGGTAAGATTAGAGTTCAATGGGCCTTAAAGCCACACTTCCTCCTGCATGATGTGCAGTCTAATGGTGGTACAGTAGTCCACATTATACATTTGAGCAATATACATACATACTGGCTTGCTCAAGAACTGTTTATTTTCCTTGTGTTGCTATCTGAGTATTCAAAAGGCTAGTTTTGAACAGTACTTTTATTTATGACGAGCCCCAACTCTCTGATGGAACATAAAGCTTCTGCTAGTGATGACGTTGATGCCATTGCCCAACAGACCAACCTCAATTCTAGTTAACCACAGACACAATTACTTTGATAAAATGTGAAAGAAAAGTAACACACAAGATGTGCTAACCCAGTATCAGCTAGTACCTGGGAGGGGAAGGCTTCCTTTGTATTTGATGCTGTTTGTGCAAACCAAATCTTTTCACCTACAAACATGAAATGTATTTGTAAATTCAAGAACATCAGGGTTAGTGTAGCTCCTGTGGTAGCAGCAATAAAAGTGTGTAAGAAATAATGTCATGGTAATGAAGTTTCTGTATTATGATATTGGTAAGCTGTATGTAGTACTTAAAATTAAATCTGTATTTTATTATCATTATTTTTAGTGTCTGATGCCTACAGACCACAACTAAGATCAGGGTGTGATTGTTCTAGGTGCTGTACAGATACATAACCACAGATCTTCCCTGCCCTGAAGAGCTTGCCGTCTAATCCACTTCTGATCCACTGAAGGTAACAGGCCTCCTCATGGCCACCAAGCTCTGTCTGTGTGCATGTCTTTGCAGGATTGGTCCTGAATAGTTGAGAGAGAAAGAAATACAACATACACGTGAAAGCCTGAGAACTGAGGCACACAGAGATGATGAGACTTGTCCAGGATCATTCAGGAATTCCATGGCATAACCAGGAACTGAACTCAGATCTCCTGACTCCAGTGCCTTATCACAAGACCATGTTATCACACTTATTTTCATTCCACTAGATTTGGGACGCAGGTCATTTCAGTTCAGTTTTGCACTCATATCTTGAAGAGTGCTGGTATTTAATGGCTAAACAAGAATTTAGCAGGTTAAATACTTGGCCTAGAAACATGACCATCATAGGATCTATGGCATAACATTATTCAGCTCTGCCAGTTGAATGTCCTCACATGGCTTTGATAATGAAAAAGATGACCCCATTTTCCTTTCCCAGTTTCCTTTCCACTTCCTTATTAGTTAAATTAGCCTGCAGAATTCATAAGATGTGGCCTTTGGAGAAGACTTATGGAAGAAACCACAATTATACTTTCTGTCATGGTCTTCTGAAATTGAGTTTTACATTCTTCACTTTACAAAGTCCTATTAAAGGAAACACTAAATGTCAAGAAAGATCGAAAGGAAGATTTCTGTGAGTGACACAAGCCAGTCTCCTAGTAGACTATTGGTCATTTACTTCTATTTGTCCGGTTGCAGTCAGAAGGAGGGTGAACTTAGAGTTACAGCCACAGAACTTTTTTTTCATCTTCAATCTTTTTGTAGGCTAATGGAAATCTCCTTTACTGATCATTTGTCTATAAGAATAACAAATAGTTCCTAACAATCATTTCCTATTGGTGTTGATGTGCTCACCCCTGATTCATTCATTTATAAGGATAAAGAACATTAATTTAAAAAGATCAGATATTTTCTTCAGTGTTTTCAAAAACAGAGGGGTTCAAAACTCTCTTTTGACTGCTATTCAATGGAGGTGATTAAAATCTGACTGACTTCCTTTGGTATTAAAAAGCTCAGCAGAATTTGATCTGACCTTGCAAAATAAATATTTTACTTCTATGCATGTGTCTAATTTAAACAGCTGAACCCAGGGGTCATTTGGCTATGATAATCAAATTGGGAATTGCCCAAATCAGTCCTTAAATCAGTAACGAGGCCATAAGTAGGCTCAGGTCTACTGCAAGAGTTATGGTGCATTTTGAAAGTATTTGCAGGTGAGTATTTCACTATTGCCACTTCTCAGCCACTTTTGAGCTGAATCTTCTTTCCCAGAAGTTAGGCAAACCTCCCCATTGTCAAATGAATGACTTTTTTAGTAAGTTTTCATCACACTTCAGACAAAGACATAACACTTCTGAAGGTCTGTATCAATCTATTGATGGTATTTCATACAGAGGTTACAGGGTTTGTTCTCATTGCCTTCATGTATCAGTTACTGGAGCAAATTCTGCTGAGTTACACTACTATTATTTATAATTTGCTCTTGGACCTGTACAGTGACAGCTCAGGAATTTTGGTTCTAGAGTGAATTTGGTTGCTTACAGTTAAGTTACTGTTCCACACTGTATTCTGTGTACTGCATGTTGTCTGAGGAGTCTGACTGTCTGTTTGCTGTGAGGTCCTTCATTCTGGAGAGCATTTTCAATTTGAGATGGCTGTCATTGCATCATTTTGCTTTCTCATAGGGACTTTATTTTTTTTTTCTAAATTTGTTGTCTTTCTTACTCTAAAATAAGTTATTCAGACTGCAAATATATAGTTTCTCTTTGAATATGGAAAAACATGACACCTCTCTAGATGGTGCTGCAGAGTAGTTTTCTGAAAATAAATAAATGAACTAGAGGAGAGTGTTTCTGGAAATTACCACACTGTAAGTCTGAATTCTGTCCTTAGTAAAATAATGGAACAAATATTAAGAGATTTTAAAAACCCACAGAACATCTAAGGCGTAATGAAGGCATAAGTAGCTTTGGTTTGCAAAAACTGCCTCTTTCCAGATTAACATGATCGCTGTGCTTTGACAGAATAATAAAATGAGTGGACAGAGGGAATGAAGTAGATGAACATATTTGGATTTTAGTAAAGGATTGATGCCTTGTTTTATAAAATGTTTCATGGAAAAGTAGTTTAAATTGGTTTGGACATGAATATTTTTGTGTAGCCTGAAAGCTGTCTGGAAGACTGAAAGCAAAATTAATGATAAACAGCAATATATAAAGTTGGTGGGAGGCCTCAAGAGGCATATGACAGCAATAGTGCTTTCATTAGCCTTTGGGGTGACCTTGGCCACTTCCCTTCAACTTTTCTCTACGTCTGTTTTCACCTCCTCTTGTCTGTCTTGTCTAATGAGACTGTAATTTCTTCAGGGCATAGCACAAGAGGGCCCTGTTCTCAGAAATACTGTAATGTAAATACTAATAGTAATGGTCCAATCACGTTTAAATTTTCATCACTGATTTGGAAAAGAGAGTGAAGTATATGTTAATAAAATTTGCAGATGATACTACACTGGGAAAAGTTGCAAACACCACTGAAGACAGAGAAATTGACCTAGAGAGATTAGAGATATGGACAGGCAATAATGCTATGAGATTCAACTATGAAAAATGCAAGTTATTGAATTTTGAGGAAATAAAGCAACGGCCCAGAATAGGGAGGCAAATGGTCCCTCTTTATACAGCTCTGATGCAATAATATCTGGAATAATGTGCTCAGTTCTGAACCTTACTAGTAAGATGCTGACAAGTTAAAAAGGTTAGTGAAGAGTTAGAAAAACATTGAAGAAGCAAGACAGAATGATTTATGGGAAAAATAAATGCTAAATATGTATAGTTTGTATAAAAGAGAACATAAGTCGATACATTTTTGAAGAGTCTAAACAGCAGTGATGGAAATATATTTTAGTGTAATACACAATGATATAACAAGGATTGAGATGAAATTAAGAAAGAAAAATGTAGCATGAATACTAGAAAACCTTCCTGTAATAAACTGTGGCGCAGTCTCAGCAGACAAGTTGTGGATGCCCACTCAGGACTTGTTTTAAAACAAAGACCAAAAGAATAGCAAATGTAATCAGGAACAATTCTGCAATGACAGGATGGACTTTATGTTCAATTGTATTTTTCTTTCTCTCGTTTCTGTGATTCTCTGACATTTGTCTAGGTTATTACATTTCATGTATTAGGTATAACATTCCTTGTTAATATTTGTTTCATTTGCTTTTCCTTTATAAACACAGGATGAGATTTGTAAAAAGCACTCAGCATTGAACTGACTTTGCTTCTAATAATGTCAGTGATAAAAACATATGCATTACCTTAAGCCTAAGAAAAATAGGTTTCTACAGCAGTGCCAGTGGGTTAAACTAATTGTAGTGACTAGATGGGGGAAAAGATATAATGTTCCTCATACACTGGAATGTACTCTCTCTCCCTTTGTGTGCCAGCACATGTACAATACAACTATGCCCATAATGCTGACAAGTACATATACCCATGACTACACCGAAGCTGATTTCTCCTGATTCCCTGCTTTAAATCTGATTCCATTAATTGCTAGCTGGCTATGAGCTGGAAGAGTGCTGTGAATGGAAATAGCAAAAGCAGTTTCATCCCTTGATTTAATAAGGATGGGTCAGAACACATCATCTGTACCATGTATTTATTCATGCCCTTTTCTAATTGGCCTGTTCAAATTCTAGAACATTATATAATTTTAGTTAAATTATTTGAGGTGGGAGGAAGAGGCCGAGAGAGAGACAGAGATTAGATCTACTTATGCTTCTTTTCACATCATTTGAATATTCCAGTATCAAAATAGTAAGGATGCAAATGACTAAATTTTAAATTAAATATCAATGAGAATTGCTTTGATTTGCTCACAACTCAATTCTAAAACACCATTACCCAAAAGAATCTGGGCCATAAAGGACTACTTTTTATGAATATAAGAGATTGAGGGGACACTGACACAAGAACATTTTCATAAAAGGAACACTAGTCTAAAAACCTCAGGTTAATAAAAAAATCAATTTTCAGTTGGTCTCATTGAAGGTCTTGCACATTGTTGCCCAGCTATAACAGTCATATTTTATGTGAAACCAAAGAAGGTCATAAATAATTTGGCTCCTAGAATTGCAGAAAAAAATACATTCTGGTATTGCTTAAACTCTTGAGGAGTGAGTTTGTCTTTGATGATTATATGTTTAAAGACACAATTAATCCTACTGTAAAATTCTTAGGGCACAGGGCCTAGATTATGACCAATGTGGCACACTTGACCTCAACTATGTAGCAAGAATCCCTGACTTATGCTGCAGAAATCCTGATATATGTGGCAGAAAAGCACCCCAGCTCTCTTCCACAGTCCACTGCTACTTGAAGAACATAAAGAGCAGGGGTGCCTGGAAGGACCAAAGAGAGAATCTTACTCACGCACATATTAGGAAGTAGAGTGGGTAGACACCTGGTTGGTCATAAAACCAGGACCCTCTGTTCACTTGTCCCTTTGCCCTGGTCCCCACTCATTCCACTATTTCTTACTTCTATCTCACTGCCATTTATGTGCATACTTCTCCCACCACGTTGCATTCGGAAAGTGTGCAAGAGAAAAGCTATCTTGGAACTCTACGTCCCCTGGTCTACTGCTTCCCAAAAGTCATGCTGGCAATAATCTCTTCTCTCATGTTAAGGGACCCATGAAAGGAGACCCATCAATACGCACTTTAGAAGGAAGACCTAATGGACTCCATGGCAAGTTGACCTTAAAATGTGCTGCAATCCCAAAGGTTTCCATGGCAATGTAAATGCCATGCAATGCTGGAAATTCTGATAAATTCAAAATTTGAGTCTTTTAGTGAGTTATGAGGCACTAAACTATGTTATCAGAGAAAACCTTATGCTATTTATTTTTGTATGAAATATTCTTATGCGGCTCTAAACAGTTTCAGTTTTCAATGTGCCACAGAGATTTCTGGGCTGAAAATACATAACAATAAAAGTGTAGAATTGCTTAAGGAAAAACTGGAGGTTTTGACAACTGGGTAGAGGAAACTGTGGATAGTGGAACTAGCCACAGAATGGCTTATCAGCAGCCTTTGCAGGACATTGCACATTTTTGCTATCTGACAGAGTCACAAGTATTGCCTGAAATAATGTACTGTAATGCCTGCGTGCCAAGCAACACTATTTAGAAGATGACAAAATTCTGCAGGCAAAGGCAAAACACTGCATACTGATGTTGTAGTACTGAATGAAGATATTTACTTGATACAGCAAATTAATGAGATAAATAGTGTTCAGCATCCACTGCGAAGAATAAGCATCTATGGATGTAGACCAAAAGACAGCATGAAGCATTCAAATGAACTTGAATTCTTAAGAGGAGGGAATTTGGTTTTCTTAGCAGAGACTGCAGTAAACAAAGTCTAAGACCAAAAAAATCATGATGCATAATTTGCCACAATTGGCATGGCTATTCAGGGGAAGTGTTATGACATTGATGTGTTCTTAACTCCTAGGAAAAGTGATCCTGCCAAGTCAGGGTGGAGAAGTACATTTTGAGGCTACCTGCTGACAGTGCCTGTGGTATGAATTTAAAAAAAAAAGACTCTGTTCTATTGGTGACAGACCCTTAGCCTTGCACAAGCCCCAGCATTCATTCAGGAAACTCACACATTGGGAAAAACCTGTAAGAAAATATTGAGGAAAAGGAATCTGTAGGAAAAATCATTTAGAAACTCTGCTAAACCCATGATGACCAGGACTAAAAAAGTCAAACAGCCTCAGTATGTGCAGACGTTAGTGCTTGAATCTTTTTGTGAAGCTTAGCAAGCAGCATTGCCTCATTTCCAACTGAAGTGCACATAGTAGAGTATGTCTGAAGATGGTTTAATACTTTCAAACTCCTAATAGACTTTGGTCTACAGCCTTGGAAGTACTGGCAGCGCCCACAGCAATCTGTGGCAAAATGTATTAATTTCCTCTCAGAATCACCTGCTAATGTTGCAATCTACATATACCCCTACTATAATTTGCCCCTACATATGCCCCTACTATATATAAATATGCCCCTACATATGCCCCTACTATATATAAATATGCCCCTACTATATAAGAAAAAAAAAAGCAATGAAAGGCTTGATCAATTGTGGTAAGCAATGTTTGTCTTTCACCAGCTTAATGCTTTTATCCAACAAGCAGCCCTTGACCTTGGAAACAATGTTTCACAAATGAGCTGGTCACTGATGCATGAGTGTGAATTAACACAAATTGTTAGCACATCAGGAACTCAAATCCTTTTTCCTGTTTTTCAGAGATTGTGAAGGATGAAATCCTGGAGCCTGATGTTTTCCTCACATGCCATCCCGGAAACATGCCATCCCGGAAGCAGACAGCTTTGTTTTCTCTCATTAAAATGGTCTGGAGCGGGGAAAAAAAATTAATTGTTCCTGTCTCCTTAAGTTGAAAATAGATCTCTGAAGCTGCTGGCATAACCTGCTGCATCTCCACACCAGTTACCGTCAAAAATTCCCCTTTCTGGAGCAAAGTTCAAATTAGAGAAAGTTTTATTTAGAAAGGAGGAGATAAAAATAATAAATCTTTGCTCTCTTCTTCTCCCTCCCTTTCACTCTTTATTGTATCTCAAATCAGCAACAGTGAATTTCATTTTATTTTTCAGCTTCAGAAATACCATTTTAATATAGGAGCCTGGAAAAATGAAATACTTTTGTAAGACAAATATGGAAACCTTTTCTTTTTTTAAATGAACTGTGATACTGTGAATATTTTGAGAGTTGTCTACAAAAGAGCTCTCCTGCACAGCTGACAGTGACCCATCCCCAGAAAAGGGGAGGGGGCAAAAATGGTGATCAACTGATTATTAGGGACACCTCAAAAAGGACAGGGATGGGAGTGAGATGAAAGGGGTGAGAGGTTTCAGAATGACAGTCCTGGAGTCTGAGATCATGTGTGTATTCACAGAATAGGTATAGCAGGGTTTGCCCTAGAGCAAACCCTGCTAATTATACTTCTGCCTGCCTTGGCAATTGAAGGCCACTGTTGGGTACAACTGTCAACATTCTTCTACACAGTGTCAACTGTCCTTAAAAGAGATAATGTGAAGCCTCTACTCAAGAACTTGCCTCTCAATGCTGAAAATCCCATTAACTACTGACTTGTGTTCAACCTTACTTTTTGGTAAGTTAGGTTCAGAAAGTTCTGGAAGGATCCAGAATGCTCAGGCTTCTCTGACCCAATTCAGTCAGGTTTCAGATCTGAGAATGAGATTGAAAATACACTGGTGGCATTGGTCAAAGACCTGCTAGCACTGTATGAAGTCATAGGGCCTGATTTTCATTTCCACTAAACCCCTTTGTACTGCTCTCGTAGCATAAAAGGACCTTAAAGTGCATCAGAATTACATTTTTGTTTACATCTTATGGCAATTCTACACTGTCAGAGGTGCAAAGTCAATGCAATGCGTAAGTGAAAATCAAGCCCCACTGACCATAAAGTGTTGTTGATGTCTAGTCCTTGACAAGAGTAGATGGACAAATTCTGCAGTGGCTGCATTCTTTCTTTGGGAAATATCAGAGAAGATAGTTTGAGGCAATTGTTCATCTGTACCTAGGGAACTTTCATGCAGGTTAATGCAGGGTTCTATCTTGTTACACCTTGACTCCAGTCAGTGTGTTTATGAAGCTAATATAGGTGTTAATGAGAAGACACAGGCTGTAATGTCTTCAACTCTACATCAATGTATCAGTATAACCAAGTGGGGCAATAGAAGAAATGATCTAATACTTGAAAATGATTGAGCTAGGGTAAGTGTGATCTGGCTGAGTTTCAGCGCAGACAGAGGCAATATTGGCAGGTTGGGGAAAGCAGCCAGCAGAATTGGTGAGGACTGTGTTGCCTCTTCTGACACACGAGTTATGGCTGCTGTTTGTGAAATGAGCTCACAGTTCAGAGGCATTCTATCTTTGAGCTAACCATGGATACTCAAATAACATGAGCTATGAGCATGTTTTCCATCTGCCACTGGCAAGAGACTGTAACCTCATTTTTCAGATATGGACCTTGCTATGGTACCTTATCACCTTGAGACAAAATTATTGAACAGCACTCTACGTGGGTCTACATCTTGAGACCATTTGGAAACTCAAGCTCATGCAGGATGTGACCGTCCATTTCTTATTTGGTACATCATACAAACAGCACATGATCCTGGGAACTACAGGCCAGTCAGCCTCACCTCAGTCCCTGAAAAAATCATGGAGCAGGTCCTCAAAGAATCAATCCTGATGCACTTGCATGAGAGGAAAGTGATCAGGAACAGCCAGCATGGATTCACCAAGGGAAGGTCATGCCTGACTAATCTAATCGCCTTTTATGATGAGATTACTGGTTCTGTGGATGAAGGGAAAGCAGTGGATGTATTGTTTCTTGACTTTAGCAAAGCTTTTGACACGGTCTCCCATAGTATTCTTGTCAGCAAGTTAAGGAAGTATGGGCTGGATGAATGCACTATAAGGTGGGTAGAAAGCTGGCTAGATTGTCGGGCTCAACAGGTAGTGATCAATGGCTCCATGTCTAGTTGGCAGCCGGTATCAAGTGGAGTGCCCCAAGGGTCGGTCCTGGGGCCGGTTTTGTTCAATATCTTCATAAATGATCTGGAGGATGGTGTGGATTGCACTCTCAGCAAATTTGCGGATGATACTAAACTGGGAGGAGTGGTAGATACGCTGGAGGGGAGGGATAGGATACAGAAGGACCTAGACAAATTGGAGGATTGGGCCAAAAGAAATCTGATGAGGTTCAATAAGGATAAGTGCAGAGTCCTGCACTTAGGATGGAAGAATCCAATGCACCGCTACAGACTAGGGACCGAATGGCTAGGCAGCAGTTCTGCAGAAAAGGACCTAGGGGTGACAGTGGACGAGAAGCTGGATATGAGTCAGCAGTGTGCCCTTGTTGCCAAGAAGGCCAATGGCATTTTGGGATGTATAAGTAGGGGCATAGCGAGCAGATCGAGGGACGTGATCGTTCCCCTCTATTCGACATTGGTGAGGCCTCATCTGGAGTACTGTGTCCAATTTTGGGCCCCACACTACAAGAAGGATGTGGATAAATTGGAGAGAGTCCAGCGAAGGGCAACAAAAATGATTAGGGGTCTAGAACACATGACTTATGAGGAGAGGCTGAGGGAGCTGGGATTGTTTAGCCTGCAGAAGAGAAGAATGAGGGGGGATTTGATAGCTGCTTTCAACTACCTGAAAGGGGGTTCCAAAGAGGATGGCTCTAGACTGTTCTCAATGGTAGCAGATGACAGAACGAGGAGTAATGGTCTCAAGTTGCAGTGGGGGAGGTTTAGATTGGATATTAGGAAAAACTTTTTCACTAAGAGGGTGGTGAAACACTGGAATGCGTTACCTAGGGAGGTGGTAGAATCTCCTTCCCTAGAGGTTTTTAAGGTCAGGCTTGACAAAGCCCTGGCTGGGATGATTTAACTGGGAATTGGTCCTGCTTTGAGCAGGGGGTTGGACTAGATGACCTTCAGGGGTCCCTTCCAACCCTGATATTCTATGATTCTATGATTCTATGATTCTATGCTAGCACTTATGTTTTGGGGTAGGGAATGGGATGAAAGCTGTTTCTAAATGTTGGGTTATTATGGGTCTCTTTTGGTTGCAAATATTATTTTGTCCTGTGCAGCTGATTAGATACTCTATGAATTGTTATCTTTTATGTTCTATATTTTAAAGTACCCAGATTAGGTGCTTAATAAATCAAACACAGCAATGAATAGTTTTAGAACATGAGCGTGATGCTTGCATAACCTCCTGCCATCAACCAATGTATAATAAATCGCACTCTACTTCATATGTACCGACAACTTATCAAACCAAAAGTAAGTTGTTTTAATGTAAGTAAATGTGACTGAACTATGGAGGCTACAAAGATGCCAGTTCCTGTTTCCTGTAGTTGACTGAGGTCAAATAAATTCCAGCACCACAACAGTGAAAATCTGTTTCAATTATTCCTAATTTTCACTTGGTCTCCCAGGCTACAGATTTAAACTTTGTTGGCAATACACTTCATATGAACAAAGCCAATGGGATTCCTTCAAGCCATCTCCTGTAAAAGTTTATGAAAACCTATTCACTCTGTTTTCTTTCCACGTTGACAAGACTGAACTGTGTCATCCCTTCAGCCATTTACTTGTCTGTAAAGGTTTTCTTTCCTTAAATTCCCTCGATGCCTACATGTGTAAAACACAAACACAAAGGCTTTCAATAGGCCATATGGAAATCCATTGCTTAGCTCATGTCAGTGAAAGATATTTATGTTATATAAAATACTGCTACTGTTCCACAGATTGCCTGTAAGTCTACTGTATTCCTTGGAGTTTCCCAACACCAGTTATATTTACATTTGACCTATTTAGGACTCCATCCAATGCCCTTTGAAGTAAATGGGAGTATTGCCATATAATTCAATTGGGACTGAACGGGGCCCTTACTGCATTTTTACAGTAGGATTTGGATATAACTAATATAAACTTGCTTCAGTAAGTTAATGTTTATAGCTTTTGGGGAAAAATATTCCAAACTCTTTAGCTTAAACTATTTGCATGAAGGAGACATTCTTTTGACTGATGAAATGCAGTCTCATTCTGACCATTTTGGAGGGTGAAAAAATACAAAAAAAGACATCTCTTTTGATGTACGTCATTATTGCCGTCCTGAAATAGAGAATAGTGATATTGGCACAATTGCATGTATATTTTAGGTTGATCTTTACAAATGTTAAATAAATTAAGCCTCACCACCCCCCTGTGAGTTCCGTAGCACAAGCCTTGCTATACTATTTCGCAGACAGATAAACAGAGGCTTAAGAAGTTAAATTGCCTCAAGACATACAGCTAGAAAGAGGCAGAGCCAGTAGTCCGACTTCTCAATTCTCTGCTTTAACCACTCGACACACTGACACCCATAGTTCAACTTCCTGGAGAAGCAGTAGGCCTGTAAGTAATCTTTCCTTTAACCCAAAAGAAAAATTCCCTACAGACATGTATGATTTATTTCTTAGCATCCAACCTTCTCACCCTTTCCTTGAGGACGTTTGCAACTTGAAATAATTTCACTTCATGCACCAAAGACATCATTACATGCTTTACTGATGAGATGTCATATACTTACTGGCACAAGTAATTCCTGACATGGCATGGCTGAATGGACCTAGCACAGTGAAAAAAGAAGGAAATCTATTTTACAGCCTTCAGTACCCTGATAGACAAAGGCATCTCTGTATATAAAATCAACCTTATAAATATGTAAAAATCTTTAGATATTGCTGACTAGAAAAAATATGAAAGATTCAGTGTCCCACTTTAAATCATAGTGGGAATATTTTACTAGGTACAACATAACTTTAAAAACACCAACAGTACTTGTCTTTATGATCTGGTACTGTGTGTACAGCAAGCTTGCTTAGGGACCTCAAACCTGAGCTAAGGCCCTAAATGAAAAGAGTTTGTGAAGTACCTTGGCGTGTATATCGCCCCTCAAAACCATCATATCATTCAGCAAAATCTGGCACAGATATCAATTTCTACATAGGAGAGGTCCAGGATGAAGTTAAAGAGCCTAAAATACTCCTGGAGAGGCTAGTCTGTCCGGCTCAGCCTTCATGTTGTTAGAGAGGCAATTGTGGGGAACCTCCCTTTGCAGCTGTCTGCACCGCACTTGGCCTACAGTATATGGCTGAATAAAGAACTACAGTTTCCAGTGCAGCTTTCAGAAGCTAACTGTTCACTAAAAGAGAATTAGTTATAAAAGATTAAAGGCTGTATTTAATTTTATGATACTATTCTTGATCCCAAAATCCCATCAGAAAAAACTGAATGCAGCCATTTATGATAAAGTACATTGTAAAGATCCATTCATTTCTACCAATCATGATATCCTTTAAAATATCTACTAGTGCAAATTGGTCTCCTAACAGAAAAAAAACCCTTGCTTTTAGCTACTCTATATTTATTTAAAGGGTAGCTTAGTAACAAGCCCAGCACTACTGTGATGTGACTGACTGTATTTGAAGATTGACATGATTTTAGACATTAGATCAATAGAAGAATAGATAATTTCCATAATAATTTCACATTTCTCCAAGTACAGTTTAAAGCAAATCAAAATGGAGCTGGGTTAATAGTGAACATCAACCTAAAAAAGACTGGCGAAGAGATCTGTGCTCCCAGAAATAAGCTTGCAGAACACTTAAGCAACAAATAAGTAGTGGGATGGGATGGGATGGGATTTTGTGCATGTTTTTCTATTTGTTTTTCATGAAAATGTCTATCCTGGAGGCCTCTTGTTGTCATTTTGTATTTCATTGCCTAGGATAAAAATAGGGATAATGGATTAAAGATGAACATTTTTCATTCTCTTTCAGAGCCAAAAAGTAGAACTAACTCCCACCAGGTAAATATTTCAATTAATGAATCCATCTGGATACTAAATACCATGCTTCATTCTTGAAACAAAAAACAACTAGTTAGTATTTCTGCAATAGTTTTACTAAAGTTCAGTGAATAATTAGTAGTAAATGATTTGTTTCTCAAATTTAGATCTTTTGTTTTCTGTTCACAAAATGGCCATGAACAATTCACAATCTTCTCAAATTTATTGACTAATTTAAAAAACTTGGCCCAATAATTTCCTACGAATAATTATTGGTCTGTAGATTGTTCATGAGCAGTTTGTTGTGACTATTTGGTATTCAAATTCAAGTTGTATTAGTTAGTTTGGTTGGGCAATTACTTCATAATGTGTTATTTTCTGTTCCATCACTTGTTGAATGTAACTCTTAGAATTTGGTTTCAAGTGATGATACTCAAATTTATGAATTCAAAAATTACTTATTTGCTATTAGCCTTAAATAAATTGTTTCTGCAAATGTCCCTGCCAATTAATTCATTCACTAGAACATTCACTGAAAGCAAATGCAAAAAAGGTGCAAACATAGTGAATTAATTTGTTTTATTCAAATTAATATTTTACACATGCAGGGCCAGATTATTCTTACGCTTACAATACTTTTGCTCACATGATTGAAATTAATGAGACCACTTGTAAATGATGCTATTACTCAGTGTGAGTAAGGGTACTTGAAACTGGTCCATATTGGTTCTCAAACAATACAATGTGAAAATGACTATCAGTGGGCAAATAACTGATTGTTTTAGTTTGCTGGTAGTTCTCAAAAATTGAAATTAAAATTTGGTTTGGGTCAAACTGAAACTGATATTTTTTTGAATTTTCAGTGAATCAAAAATGTTACAAAAATTGTTTCAGGTTGAACAAATGTTTCACATAAATATTTATGGACCAGGGACTGGAACCCAGGTGCCACCCCATGCGTGCCCTAATCACCAGACTATAGAGTCATTTTCACTCACTTGTTCAGTGAATACTCAAATATTTTATACAAATTGGAACAGCTTCAATGGGAGAGATTAAGAAAGATGTGCCACCCTAATCCAGTGGTTAGGGCACCTGGGAGCAAGGAGACCTCATTCAAGTCCCTGGTTCTGGGCAGAAATTCAAACCCGGTTTCTCCACATTCCAGATGGGTGCCCCAACCATTGGGCTATAAGTTATAAGGGTTACCATCACCATCTCCTTCTCCAGTGCTAAAATACCCTTGCTAATACAGCCCGAAAAAAAGCAAAAGGGAAGTTTTCTGAAAAAAAAAAAAATTTTTTTTTCATTTCAACGGAAACAATTTGCTGAAATAAAGAGAAATTCATGAAACGTTTTGGCCAGCCTGAATCTTCATTTTTTGCTGAAAAAGATGCCTTTCATGGACTTCTTAACAGTACCTCAGGATACTGCAGAAGAGAACAATTTGAAAAATAGCATGCAATGAGTAGATGTAATGAATAGTCACGTTAGAGCAAAGTTGAGGTGGCATGTTCAAATTTAAGTTTGGCATTCCTGACTTGATTCCTTAATAATACAACCTTTATGTTCTCTCTCAACATAGATTTTTGTTTTTAATTTCTTTGGGGGTCCGGGGGGTGGGGGGATGGAAAAATGTAAAAGAAGGAGCTTCAGGGGGAGATTCCATGCTGGGTATCTAAGAGGTGTGGCACAAAACTCAGCCCCCAAGGGATGTGGGAGGAGGGAAAGTAGCTATAAACCCACCTTTGTGCCATGCTGAACCTGAGCTTGAGGGACTGGAGAAGAGGCCGCAACACTGCCTGGAATCTGTGCAGGTACTGCTTTCTGCACGCTTCTTATGCCAGGCTTGCGAGGGAGTTCTTGGAGAGTAGCCATATGGCTGACTTCTGCAGTGTTTGCACGATCAGAATTCTCTGTTGGCTGTCTATGGGGTTTTTAAGGGGCCATTTGGGTGGTTCTGGCCCTCTGGTCTCTCCATATCCCAAACTGCAACTTTCAAACCATTTTGATTATACTTATGATTTGGTCTCACTGAATAATGGTTGTACATAAAGAAGTAGGAAACAAGAGATGAGAATAGAACTCCAGGCCATCCTGGCTCTCTTTGGCTAAGGGACATTTTGGAGGGAAAGTAGCAGGAGCAGGAAGGATTTCTTAAAACATTACCAAGTTTTCTGGGCTGGTTTGGAGCCATGCTGGGTTTCATGACACAACTAAACTAGTTTCACACAGATTGTACAACTTGTCATGCCTTAGGCGCATACTTAGCAAAAACATGGAAACCATTTTGCAACCTTCACCACAGAAGTTGCTGCAGCTCCTACTCTAGTTCTGTGTTTTCTTTTAAGGGAGCGAGCACACGGACTATAAAAGGCTGCTTCTTTGAGTGACACGGATTTCTCTATGAAAATATGAGAATTCATTATCTTAGTGTTTTAAATTAATTTGAATTCATATTTGCATGGGAAATTTAAGACAAAGCTATTAAACCCCATGCTCAGATAAACCTGACTCAGATATTACCATATAAGAACTTTGTATTATCTTTCACAGCCTGTTCTTAATAGATTAAGATGGAGAATATTCAGAAATTTCTATTCTTTTTGATACTTCCCTGCCTTCCCTGAATACAACTGGTACCTTTCTCAGTTCTCCCTTTGCCCCCTATTTCTTCTCCACGCTATCCCCATCCCCATAAAAGAAAGTTCCTGCACAGCAGGACTTCAATAGGATCCTGGACTTCAGCTTTTCAAAGGGTGAATTTACAAGGAAAGCAAGTCATCCCTTTGGCTTTGTGTACAGTCCTCCTAGTTGCTCACTCTAAGGAGCCTACGAAGCATGGCTTGCTGCATGCAGATTGCTTGTGAGGCTGCCAGACGGAAGCCAGGAACTCAGCCCTCAGCTGAAAGAGATAAAAACAACAGTATTGTGTAGCTATTTAAAAAACAAAAAGCAAAAAAAAAACCCCAAACAATAGGCTTGTAAATGGTGCCTTGTACAAACAGGGCTTTTCTGCAGGAAAAGAATAGCTCCTTTAAATGAGACTGAGACATCTGTATTGTTCATTCATCTCTGGGACAGCTAGTTGCTATTAATAGTTTCATATAAGAAAGTATTTCTATAAATAACATCTGAAATCTACGCCCAGAACACCCTTTGTCCTTGATATGCCTCCACTGGGACCATTAACAAGAGGACAAAACAACTATGGATAAAAAAGACCATGACTATATTCAGTGATTCAGTTCCTGGGGTGACTTCAGGGGAAAAGGATAAACAATAAATATCTCTCTGTCTTTTCTCCAAAATGCTAGACTACCAGGCAAACAGACACAGCTTGACAGATAGATGATTGTCTTTACTGTTGTAACCATATTGGAAAGGGTATATCCAATTCTCCTAAAATAGCTAATTAATTGGGAAACTGTCTCTTTCCTCTCTCGATATGGGAATTTTTCACAACAGATGGTCTGCTGCATGGTACAAGCTTTTACATGTGTTCTTGAGTCTTTCTAAAATGGTATCCAAGACCTAGCAAACCCTCCCGAATGGATAATACCAGTAGTTGATGTTTATCTGTGGTTAGAGGAGGCCCTGACAGCCTTTAGGCCGAAAGCGGCCAGAGTCACTTCCAGCAGCCTTTGTGTTTGGGGCAGCATGGCCTAGTGGCCAGAGTCAATCACGATGGCCTTTGCACTCAGGGCAGCATGGCGTAGCGGCCAGAGTCGATTACAGCAGCCCTTGCGTGCAGCATGCAAATATCAGTTTTCTTTACAGCAACATTGTATGTAATCTCTGCATGTGGTTATTAATTAAATTATTTTTCTTCAGTAAGGATTAGGGCCCCATTATGTTAAGTTTCAGAGTAGCAGCCGTGTTAATCTGTATCCGCAAAAAAGAAAAGGAGGACTTGTGGCACCTTAGAGACTAACAAATTTATTTGAGCATAAGCTTTCGTGAGCTACAGCTCACTTCATCGGATGCAGTGAGCTGTAGTTTACGAAAACTTATGCTCAAATAAATTTGTTAGTCTCTAAGGTGCCACAAGTCCTCCTTTTCTTATTGTGTTAAGTGATATATAAATATATAGGAAAACACAGCCCATGTTCCAAAGAGCTTAGGGAACTACTAGTACTAGTCCAAGTTTTAGCTCCTTCATTTTCACAATGACCACTATATCTCTGTGATAAATATTTTACCTTAGCCTTTTACCTTACCTTTACTTTTTATCTTATTTAGAAGTCCATCCCTATTCAGAAAAACTCTACTTAAATATCTGCTTAACTCAAAACACATAGAAACATAGAATCACAGGACTGGAAGGGACCTTAAGAGGTCATCTAGTCTAGTCCCTTGCACTCAAGGCAGGACTAAGTACTATCTATGCCATGCCTGACAGGTGTTTCATAGAATCATAGAATATCAGGGTTGGAAGGGACCTAAGGAGATCATCTAGTCCAACCCCCTGCTCAAAGCAGGACCAATTCCCAATTAAATCATCCCAGCCAGGGCTTTGTCAAGCCTGACCTTGAAAACCTCAAAGGAAGGAGATTCCACCACCTCCCTAGGTAACGCATTCCAGTGCTTTACCATCCTCCTGGTGAAAAAGTTTTTCCTAATATCCAACCTAAACCTCCCCCACTGCAACTTGAGACCATTGCTCCTTGTTCTGTCATCTGCTACCACTGAGAACAGTCTAGATCCATCCTCTTTGGAACTCCCTTTTAGGTAGTTGAAAGCAGCTATCAAATCCCTCCTCATTCTTCTCTTCTGCAGACTAAACAATCCCAGTTGCTTCAGCCTTTCCTCATAAGTCATGTGTTCCAGTCCCCTAATCATTTTTGTTGCCCTCTGCTGGACTCTTTCCAATTTTTCCACATCCTTTTTGTAGTGTGGGGCCCAAAACTGGTCACAGTACTCCAGATGAGGCCTCACCAATGTCATATAGAGAGGAACGATCAAGTCCCTCGATTTGCTGGCAATGCCCCTACATATACAGCCCAAAATACCGTTAGCCTTCTTGGCAAGAAGGGCACACTGTTGACTCATATCCAGCTTCTTGTCCACTGTAACCCCAAGGTCCTTTTCTGCAGAATTGCTGCCTAGCCATTCAGTCCCTAGTCTGTAGCGGTGCATGGGATTCTTCCGTCCTAAGTGCAAAATGGAAGTTTATCTAACCTACTCTTAAAAGTCTCCAATGATAGAGATTCCACAACCTCCCTAGGCAATTTATTTCAGTGCTTAATCACTCTGACATATAGGAATTTTTTCCTAATGTCCAACCTAAACTACACTTCCTGCAATTTAAATTCATTGCTTCTTCTCCTATCCTCAGAGGTTAATGAGAGCAATTTTTATCCCTCCCCTCTTATGTACTTTTCATGTCCCCTCTCAATCTTCTCTTCTCCAGATTAAACAAACCCAATTTTTTCGATCGTCTCTCATAGGTCATATTTTCTAGACCTTTGATCATTTTTGTTGCTCATCTCTGGACTTTCTCCAATTTGTCCACATCTTTCCTGAAGTGGACACAGTACTCCAGTTGAGGCCTAATCAGCATGGAGTGGCGCGGAATTATTATTCCTTGTGTCTTGTTTACAACACTCCTGTTAATACAGCCCAGAATGATGTTTGCTTTTTTTGCAACAGTGTTACACTGTTGACTCATATTTAGCTTTTGATCTACTATGACTCCCATACCTCTTTCTGCAATACTCCTTCCTAGGCAGTCATTTCCCATTTTGTATGTGTGCAACTGATTGTTCCTTCCTTAGTAGACTACTTTGCATTTGTCCTTATTGAATTTCCATCCTATTTACCTCAAACCATTTCAGATCATTTTGAATTTTAATCCTCTCCTCCAAAGCACTTGCAACTCCTCGCAGCTTGGTATCATCCACAAACTTTGTAAGTGTACTCTCTGTTCCATTATCTAAATCAGTGTTTCCCAAACTTGGGATGCTATTTGTTCAGGAAAAGACCCTGGCGCGCCAGGCCAGTTTGTTTACCTGCCGCATCCGCAGGTTTGGCCGATCGCGGCTCCCGCTGGCCGAGATTCACTGCTCCAGGCCAATGGGAGCTGCTGGAAGTGGCGTGGGCTGTGGGACGTACTGGCCACCACTTCTTGCAGCCCCCATTGGCCAGGCACAGAGAACTTCAGCCAGATGGGAGCTGCGATTGGCTGAACCTGTGGATGCGGCAGGTAAACAAACTAGCCTAGCCTGCCTGGGGCTTTCCCTGAACAAGCGGCGTCCCAAGTTTGGGAAACACTGATCTAAATCATTGATGACGATATTGAACAGAACCGGACCCAGAACTGATCCCTGTGGTAACCCACTCAATATGTCCTTCCAGCTTGACTGTGAACCACGGATTACTCTCTGGGTTATGCACCCACCTTATAGTAGCTCCATCTAGGTTGTATTTCTCTAGTTTGTTTATGAGAAGGTCATGCGAGGCAGTATCAAATGTCTTACTAAAGTCAAGATATACCACATCTACCACTTCCCCCCTATCCATTAGGCTTGTTATGCTGTTGAAGAAAGCTATTAGGTTGGTTTGACACAATTTGTTCTTGACAAATCCCTGATGACTGTTACTTATCACCTTATCTTCTAGTTGTTTGCAAATTGATTGCTTAATTATTTGCTCCATTATCTTTCTGGGTACTGAAGTTAAGATGACTGGTCTGTAATTCCCCTGGCTGTCCTTATTTCCTTGTTTATAGATGGGCACTATATTTGCCCTTTTCCAGTCCTCTGGAACCTCTCCCATCTTCCATGACTTTTTGAAGATAATCGCTAATGGCTCAGATATCTCATTAGATAACTCTTTGAGTATTCTAGGATGCATTTCATCAGACCCTGGTGACTTGAAGACCTCTAATTTGTTTAAGTAATTTTTAACTTGTTCTTTTGCTATTTTAGCCTCTGATCCTAGCTCATTTTCACTGCCATTCACTATGTTAGACATCCAATCATTAGTAACATTTTTGGTGAAAACTGAAACAAAAAGGTAATTTAACACTTCTGCCATTTTCATATTTTCTGTTATCCCCCTCCACCCCCATTGAGTAATAGGACCACCCTGTTCTTGGTCTTCCTCTTGCTTCTAATGTAGTTGTAGAATGTTTTCTTGTTATCCTTTATGTCTCTAGCTAGTTTAATCCTGTTTTGTGTTGTGGCCTTTCTAATTGCGTCCTTAAATACTTGTGTTATTTGTTTATATTCATTCTTTGTAATTTGGCCTAGTTTCCACTTTTGTAAGACTCTTTTTTGATTTTTTGACATGCCCATGTTCTATTGATTTCACTTGCACAGATGGCGGCAGTTTTGAAGGAGGGCACAACAATACTATGCTGAAGAACACTTTATCCAGTTGAGATAATAAGTCAGTCAAGCTATATTTATCCAAGTGGTATTTAATTAAAACACTAGTGATAATTCCCAGCTCTTGTGAAATGTGGTATTTAATTACTATAAGTAGTCAGGATTTTGGATACATGATCGTGACAGGATACTAGCAGCATCCTGATCCCTGACATTGCTGCAGCCTCAAGAAGGCTACAGGTCCAGCTGGAAGCAGTTAACCTTTTGGTTGGGGGATTTTGAGTACCTGGGTTCTAATCACTGGGCTAATGATGTAATTGGGAGGATATAAGTGGAAGGAACAGGAAGCAGGAGAGAGTTCAGAAGAGAGTTTGGAGGGTGAGCCTGGGCTGAAGAGTGAAGGCTGTGGGGAAGTCTTCCCAGGATGTAAGCCTGCATTATACTGCTACTATGTAAGAAAAGAATAAATATGCATCTCAGTGAAGGAGTGGGCATTTGTGACTGAGGCAGTTAAGTACACCAGGTAGTGGCAGAGACACTCTGTGACAGTGATTCATCTGAAAGACAGCACCTCCACCAGCACTGGGCCTCTAAAAAGTTTACTGGGATATTTGGATTTAGTATCGATTTAGGCCCTGAGCCTACAAACCTATATGCTTAACTTTAAGCTTGTGAGTAGTCCATGGAATACCCCTAGTTTTCACTTTAGGTTGGATTGCCTAAAGGAAAATGACTGATAGTAAGTAGTTATTGTAACAGTAGATGATTAAGTTGTCCAGTCAAACTGTGCCATGTGAATAAGGTAGGGGTGTCAGGCATCTGGTTTTTCACTGGAACACCCAATTGAAAAGGGACCCTGGTGGCTCCGGTCGGTGCTCCCACCCAGGCCGTTAAAAGTCTGGTCAGTGGCACAGGGTAGGCTCGGGATTAAGGCAGGCTCCCACGCTGCCCCCGGAAGCGGTCGCCAGGTCCCTGTGTCCCCTAGGCGCTGGGGTGGCCAGGCACTGGGAGGCTCCACGCGCTGCCCCAGCACCTGCTATGCAGCTCCCATTGGCCAGAAACTGCACCCAATAAGAGCTGTGGGGGCGGCACCTATGGGCGCGAAGGCAGTGTGCGCTGCATCGTGGCCATGCTGCCACTTAGAGGCTGCAGGGACGTGGGAGCTGCTGCCTCAGAGCTGTGGTAAGCACCGACGGGACCCCGCACTCCTCCTGCACCCAACCCCCTGCCCCAGCCTGGAGCCCCCTCCCGCACCCCAAGAAAATTTACATATTCAGCACTGCACTGTGGGAAATGAATAGTTCCATTCTAAATATGTATCACAGTGGTGTTTATCCTGAATGATTCAAGCACTTACCATAGATGTTCTTCTGTGATCCTCCTAATAATTATGATCCTGACACCTGAGTAATTGAGAATATCTGAACTGTCCATTTTGTCTCTCTTCAAACACTGGGTTTCCTGGAGACTAAGGTAATATTTTAAAAATGCACAGTCTAGTGAATGATATCAGTTCCTTGTGGTCTACTTCTATGCCTGCTGAAACTGTCCAATTGAGTTCTGGGGAAGTGGATGGGGGGCAAAAGGCCCCTCCCGCCAGCTTGTGGGGAGGAGCCACTGAGCCCAGGACTCACTGCTGAAACTGACAGGCATACATATTGAGGGATCATAAAGACATGATTCTTATATTCAGCAAAATGTTTATGGAAAATGCTGTGGGTATCATAAGTTCCTAGGGTCAGCTTTAAGGATTTCCTGCAAGCTATACAGGGTTGTCTTTGATTGTTTCAATAAACTGTAAAGAGATATTTCCAAAAGTGAGGATACAGGACTACTATGCTGATTCCTGTAAAGTTTTTGATTACTATTTGCAGTCAAGAAAATTAAAATCTTTATAATAACAGGACAAAGCTTGCATGGTCTCTACATCTTTCACTGATACACTAAACAGAAATGCAATTGTTTCGTAAATAAGAATTCAAAATCTGAGCTAAAATGAAGAAAATGTAAGAACTTTTTACAAATCTATATAGTTTGGCAAAAAAACTTATTAATTCTGGGGCAGAATTCTTGGTTTATTGAAAAGTTCTGGATTACCCCAGAAGTGGGATGATTACAAAAAGGTCTTAAGATCAATATATCTATCTATATGAGTGGATATATGTATGTAGATGGAATCAATGATAAGTGAGATGGTATAAATGTTTTATTGGCATGATTTTGGGATGGTTCCATCAGTCATGAGTGTTGAAGCCACATGTAACTTGTGCTGATGAAAGCTATATACCACACCATTTTCTATACGTTTATGCTGCCGATGTTTTTTTTAAAGGTATGTTAGGAATATTTGAGAGTTTTTAAAATGAATTTTTGGGATTATTTTTAACATATTGCTTTGACAAACCAGGTTCCTTAGTTACCATATGTCTAAATGTCTGTGGTCCAGAGGGAGAAATAAAAACCTTAAAAATTACCCACAATAGCTTTTCTGTGTATAAAAATGTCAGTTTAAAAGTCTGATATCTCGAGTCCTTCTAGGACTCACAGTGGGTTCTGGATGCTGTTGGGAAACTCCCTTTCCTGATGGCATAATGATCCTGTTTCTGTCCCAGAGCAGAACATTTCAGGAACTCTGGGCCTTCCCATTACAGTTGCAATTGTGAGGGATGTAAAAGAAATTATTAGGTGAAATTCTCCGGCTGGTGTTGTGCAGCAGGTCATTCTAGATGTTCCCTCCTGACCTTAAAATCTAGTAGTTTGTGGGAAGACCCAGACGCACAAATATCCAAAGTGTATATGTAACTAGGAACTCCATGGAGGAGAGAATGGTGCATAACAGCCTAGAAAAGAGAACCTGTGTGATGAGCTCCCATCTAAGCAAAGAGGAGGTTGGATTTGCTTACCTGAACAGCAGGTGGCACCTGAGTGCCTATTTTAAATCGATTGTCTTATGACTGGCTCACATAGCAATGGCACATGAAACTCTCTTCACAAATGTCAGACTCAGCTTAAATATGTGCCCACTATGGTATTTCTAACTCTCACAATTTTATTGAAAGTCTTGCAATATTTTAAGTTTTACTTAAAGCCCCAGCTATTGGAGTCATGTGAATCTCAGCTTTCATTAAAAAAAAATAGAAGTAAAGTTTCTAGCTTTTGTGGTTTCAGAGAAAAGCTTGAAAACATGACCTGAGTGAACCCTGAAGATTAAAAAAACAGAGGGCAAATAAGAAGAACCCCACATTTAACAACTACAACTCATGATTTTAAAAATAATCTTATGAAATGTCAGGGCCTGACACATGATTTTTGGATGTTTGGGGTTGCTAATACTTCTCTCCCTCTTTTCTCCCAAGCCCTTTCCCTCTCCATTTACTTCCTATTAGTTGCCAATAAAGTACTTGAAAGAGACAAAAATAAATGAGCTGTCAAGATACCCAAAATAATCAGTGTACCTGCCTGGAAGTTTCAATTACTGGGCAGCATTTGCCATGTATGGTAAGAGTTAGTAAGGCAGGTGGAGAAAATGAAAAATTAAGATACCTTTGTCAGTGTCTCATGAATTCAGTGCTGTGGTCATGTGTAAAGACTGTGGATAAATAATAGGATTCCTGACTAGAGATTATTTGCAGGCAGCCACAAATATGATTTACCACAGAATGCTTTGGATCCACAAGCTACCATGTTCTGTCCTGTCATTTTACGAAGCATTGCCACTAAAATACAAAGTGATCTAATAATTTGAAATGCTGAGAGCACTGACACATGTTCTTAGAAGATGTAATATGTTTGTAAAGTGGTTAAAAGTCATATAGTTTGAGGAGAAGACAATCTGGCTGAAATTTGGACTGTATGCCTGACTCGTAAAAGTAGTGTGCCTCAGCAATGAGTTATAAGAGACACTTTGATTTTCCCATCTTATATCCTCGATTGCGTATACATACTTTTCCAATAATTAAACCAGGATACAGTATCCTGTGTCCCTGTCAGTTCATTCCTCTCCCAACAGGGAAATAACCCACTCTTGGACTACAGATTTTCATATATGCTTGGGAGCTGCAACAACGGAACATTTGAAAACGATTTCAAAATTATTTGTGCACATTTTAACTGAGAACATCATTTTACACTGCTAAATGTAAAGTGTGTTATGGAAGTACTAGGTCATATGTTAGTTTTTTCTGACTGTTGGAGGGAATTTGGTACTGGAACATCTGAAATACTAATTTGTTCTTGTACGTATATATGAAGGGCTAGATTTACAAGGGCAGGTTAGGCATTTCAACTGGTGTAACTGAATTGAAATTAATGGAGCAACACAGTATAGAATCAATCCATCAGTTTTTACTCTCTGGAACATAAGTATAACATCATAAACTCCAGTCATAATTTTCAAACCTGAGTTCCAGAAGTTTAGCACCTAAATCAGTGGCCTGATTTTTCAGAAATCAATGAAGGGTCTATGAAGTGACCTGAAGTCAATAGAAGCCGGCATTTCAGCACCTTTGAATTACAAGCCAATTATTTAGGTACCTAAATGGGTATGTCTACACTACAGTTAGACACTTGTGGCTGGTCTGCGCCAGCTGCCTCGGGCTCACAGGGTCTTGGGCTAAGGGGCTGTTTAATTGCAGTGTAGACGTTGGAGCTTGGGCTGGAGCCTGGGCTCTAGGACCTTACAGGGTGTAATTAAACATCCCCTTAACCCAAGCCTCACAAACCCAAGTCAGCTGGCATGGACTATCCATGGGTTTTTAATTGCAATGTAGACAAACCCAATATGGATTCAAGTGCCAACCATAAGCTTGAAAATGTTTGTGATCACATCATACCTTTAATGTGCATAATAAATAAAACAGTGAACTTGATCTGAAGACATCAGTAGTTTTTGTGCATGTAAAATAGGTATGGTTCCTCTAAACCTGAGTTTAAAGTATAAAGTATAAAGGAGACTGTATATTTGCCTAGGTCCTGCCAAGCATGCTCACTATGGGGCTAATACTGCATCCCTCCGCTAAACAGTATACTCCAATAGACCAGTTAAGCTCAATGTACCACAAATCAGGAATATAAATACCAAAGGAAAGAGACTGATATTAGCTGAGCATATCTTTTGTTATATTTAACTGACTGTTAATGACAATTCTGAGATCATGTACAAGCAAAACTTCTTTGTGGAATTCCCAAACAGTCATGTTGTAAAAAGGCAATAATTATTCAGTAAAGGAGACAATTCCATTGTTGTGTGAATGTAATATTCACTGCTGGCCTTTGGACAGAGTCTGCCTAAACAGTCAGTTGATGCTGCCCTAGGCAGGGAGCCAGCTGGATGTGGAGGCTGAGTCCAGAAGAGGCTAAAATTGATGATGAAAGCAAGTTGGAGGAATTACTTAGTTGGGGAATTACAGTGTGCTCATGCCTACATTACAGCACAATAGCAAAGTTGTAGTGGCAAGAAGATGTAGCAAGGCTGTGATACTAACATCCCAGCTCATTACATAAAATAAAGGGAAAGACAAGGGTAAGGAAAAAGAGAGACATTAATTTTAACTAGTAGGAATTTCCCATATAGGGGGAAGACTGAGAATGTGAGGGACAATCTGAGCCTGAGGCCTTCTCTGGAATAAAACTGGAAAATACATGACACATTTAAAACTAAAAGAAACATGACTGGGGAATCCCATTCTTTTTTGTAAAAAGAAAAGGAGTACTTGTGGCACCTTAGAGACTAACCAATTTATTTGAGCATAAGCTTTCGTGAGCTGCAGCTCACTTCATCGGATGCATACTGTGGAAAGTGTAGAAGATCTTTTTATACACACAAAGCATGAAAAAATACCTCCCCCCACCCCACTCTCCTTATGGTAATAGCTTATCTAAAGTGATCAATCTCCTTACAATGTGTATGATAATCAAGGTGGGCCATTTCCAGCACAAATCCAGGGTTTAACAAGAGCATCTAAGGGGGGGGGGGGGGTAGGAAAAAACAAGGGGAAATAGGTTACCTTGCATAATGACTTTGTTGTACCAATAAAATAAAAACCAGCAGGATCTTATTAAAGGGAAAAAGGCAAAATACCACATTTATTGTGAATACAGAAAGAATCCTAGTAAGCAGTCAGTTATAGTTATGACATTCCATTCAATCTCATATTTATTCACACATTCATTCATTCATACACACACACACACACAGGTTCTGCAAGGTTGTTATCATAGTTACCAGCCTTAGAGTTGCTCATGCCAAGCCACTGGCCAGGTGGCCTGGACATGAGGAGGGAGCAGGGCCTTGTCAGATGCTCATCTGATGCTCCTGGAAGTTGGTTTGCAGAATCAGACCCCCAAAGTTCTCACTTTTTAGAGTCTATTTTTATAGGAATTTCTTCCTATGCCAGTCTATGGGAATTGCTTCATCATGCTGTTGCTGAATCAATCAGCAGATAGCACATTCCTGACGGCTCCAAGATGTTATCTTGTTCTTTGGTTCTCCCATTCTTGAGGCTGTTGGGTGGATTCCAGTCTGCCCTCCGGGGGTCCTCTGGTTATTTCCACTTGACGCCTTCTTCAGCCGATGGACACTGGATTCTTAGGCTGGCACCTCCCTGATCATTCAGTTATTATCCACACCAAGCATCCATCCACATACATCCTCTATCTCTATTTTAATCACAATTGTTAATACAACAAAAGGGTGGGGAGTCTCTGGGTGCTGTTTCTGTTGTTAGAGTATTGCTTTGAGTCTCTCTGTGAATTGCTTTGAGAATAGACTCTGTCTTAGAATGTACTAACACAATTAGCAGCTTGCAAGTTTCACACATACAGGGAGAGAAACAGTACCAAAAACCAAGAGACCTCTTAATTAGTAATACTCTGGAATTTAAACTCTGGGGAATCAATTTTAATACAGAACTTCTTTAATATGATCCAACAACTTAGCCACTCCCAGTCTCTATTCAAGCCTAAGTTAATTGTATCCAATTTGCAAATGAATTCCAATTCAACAGTTTCTCGCTGGAGTCTGGATTTGAAGTTTTTTTGTTGTAATATCGCAACTTTCATGTGCCACAAGTACTCCTTTTCTTTTTGTGAATACAGACTAACACGGCTATTACTCTGAAACCATTCTTTTTTGTTTGTTTAAACTTTTTAGCAGTTCCCAGTTCTCCCACAACTTCCCATTGTGTGAAATGGCTTTCTGGGAAGCATAACTTTCTATCTGTAACTGATCAAAAATGCTATTTCTGGTAGAATGGTTTTGTCTTAATTTCTTCTCTTTACTTTTATGTCTCCCATTCTCCTCTGTTTTTCTTCTAATCCATTTTGTTGCCTTCCTCTAATTAGCCTGGTCATCTGTCTTTGCTCACTTCCTTCCTACTTGTTCCCCTCCTTTTCCTCTCAGTCCACCATGCTGGAGCTGTGTTTGTGTTGAGGTAAAAAAAGTAGGATTTTTGAACTCGCTCATTGACTTCAGTGGGAGCAGACTTAGGCCAACACAGAGTGTCTTTGGCACTCTTACCAAAACGGTGTGCACCAGACGTGGTACCACCAGTAGAAGGGGAAGTTCTGAGTGTAATTCTAGTGCTTCCTGCTATCTTGGGACCTGGTCCAAAATCCAATGAGAGTCTTTTTACTGACTCCAAAGGGTCTTGGATCAGGCCTTTGCAGGTTGTGGTGTCAAACTAGTTCATTGCTATGAGGTGCATCAGAGGTAGATTCCATGTCTTCAGCCACATGAACAGTTACTCAGACTGCCGTCTCCTAATGCTAGCCCTAACAGTATGCATTACATTCCTATACCCAAACCCACTTCATTTTTTTAATGAATGTTTTGATTGCTTTCTAATAATTGCTTCTGGCACATTCCGTAAAATAGTAGGGAACAGAAAAGCTCAGAACGTTGGGAATGAGGATTTGGGTCTCAGTCTCCTCCAGTTTTACATTAGTGTAACTCCAGTGACTTCAACTGAGTTACTCTTGATTTACAGTAATGTAAATCAGTGAGATGAGAAGCCTATTTACCTGAAGGTTAAACTATCCATTCCTCAAAGTGGATCCTCCATATAATTTTGAAGCACTGTGGAGAAGCTTGTACTGCTGTTCACTCTATTTAATCAATACATAATTCCAATACAACAGCAACCAGAGCCATGGCAACAAATTGACATATGATAATAAGCTGAGGTCATTAATAGACCTAATCTATGGGATAAGGGCACCCCAACATTAGTAGGGTGAGGAAATACAAATAAGGGAAGGGGAGGAAACCCCTACTAAATATACATTAGGCACAGTGGTGCCAGCATAATGTATTATAAAAGTTGTATCCCAGCCTGTGTGCTTGGGGAGAGTGGAGCCCTTGGGGGTGCAGTGCCAGGAAGACAGGCACTGGTGATGAGGAAGACAGTGACTAACATTTCAACAGCCAGATACTCTCTCCAGCCCTTGCAGAACAACCTGAAATGTTAGTCAAATGACACCCCCAAGGGCTCCATCTCTCTCTCCCCAAGCACACAGGCTGGGATACAACTTTTATAATACGTTATGCTGGCACCACTGTGCCTAATGTATATTTAGTAGGGGTTTCCTCCCCTTCCCTTATTTGTATTTCCTCACCCTACTAATACCTCCCTGTTGTCCAGAACTCTACCTTCCAAAATGGAGGTTGACCTTTGGTCTCTGCAACCACTCATTACATCCTTACATAACAGCTGCATATGCTGTACCTATTACCTGGATAGAAACCTCAGTTTCTAGTGATCCAAACTTCAATCACTCTCAGCGCTCTTTCTGTTTAATATTTTTAGAAATACTCAACACTACTAAAGAGAATTGATTATTCCTTCCTTTCTTTTTAATTCAGATGACCCTGAATTGACTCCAGCAATGTTTTTACAATAAGGGAGACCCATTGTAACTCTGAAATGCATTGCAGAGAAAACAATGTTATTTTAAATAAAGGATTATATTCATTTCAACCTTTATAGATGCATAAGCCCAGTCCCCTTTGAATGCATCAAGAGAAAATGGTAGGGTGATGCATAAGATCAACACAAACTGGTGTTAATTTCTTTCTAATGTGTGGTCATATTCTGTGTGGGTGGGCCAGGATAAAGCCCCTGTCTGTGTTGCTACACTGGCGATCAATTCATTCTTAGATTTATAAGCACGTGCTTTTGCAGGTATGGGCTTAAGTAACGTCTTGCTCTCTGTCAGCCACCAACGACTATCAGTAACAGCAGAATGTGTAGTGTGACCTTGGAAGAAATTAGAGGGAAATGGGGCTGGGTTTTTTGTTTGTTTGTTTACAAGCAGCTGAAGAAAGACCTTCAAATACTGGCACAAAACAGTTGGAAAAAATGCCATCAGATAATGGTATACATTGAAATGGTGCCTTTCATTCCACAGCCTTCCACAAAGCACGGGCCACAGTGCCAACCCATGCGCTTTGGTAATGACATGAGTGGTCCTGTTGATATCAATGGGTGCTTATGTGAGTAAGAGCATGAGTTGGAGCTCTACAATGTAGTCACTTTACATACCTCTATTTCTATCTATATGCTTAAATGCTCATGTGAGCACTACAGAGGATTTGAAGAGCAGTGTAATCAAGTCCAGCAGCAGGAGCCATTTACATAGGCAATTACTTTGGTTGTCTGTAAATTCTCCAAAAATTCATTCTGCACTTAAAGAGTGAGTGCTGTAATTTTAGGGAATATACTCTGTATTTTTCATGCAAAAGAGGGAAAATCCCTGCCTTTACATCAAAATTCAACCTTAAATATTGAGTTGTTATGGTGCCTCCATAATAATAATGCTTAGCTACTTTTAATGCATATAGGAATAGCTTAAATATCAAGCCCTATCTCTGTATATTGTTGCCCCTTCTTATAACTGCACTGTCATGTTCTGACACCACTATCAACCTTCTGCTGATTAGTAATAGATGTCTGGTTCTTTGTAGGTCAGCTTCTAAGTGGAGGAGAAAACAGTGATGCAGATACTCCAAGTGTGACTTTCTATGATTATTTATTATTTATATTATGAATAATGTGGGGTCCCTAAGGTATCTGTTCTGGGTCTGGTTCTGTTCAATACCTTCATCAATTATTTAGATTATCGCATAGAGAGTACGCTCATAAAGTTTGTGGATGATACCAAGCTGGGAGGCATTGCAAGTGCTTTGGAGGAGAGGATTAAAATTCAAAATGATCTGGGCAAACTGGAGAAATGGTCTGAAGTAAATAGAATGAAATTCAATAAGGACAAATACAAAATACTCCACCTAGGAAGGAACAATCAGTTGTACACATACAAAATGGGAAATGACTGCCTAGAAAGGAGTATTGCGGAAAGGGATCTGGGAGTCATAGTGGATCACCAGTTAAATATGAGCCAACAGTGTAACACTGTTGCAAAAAAAGCAAACATCATTCTGGGAGGTATTAGCAGGAGTGTTATAAGCAAGACACTGATTAGGCCTCAACTGGAGTATTGTGTCCAGTTCTGGGTGCCACATACCAGGAAAGATGTGGACAAATTGGAGAAGGTCCAGAGAAGAGCAATAAAAATGATTAAAGGTTTAGAAAACATGACCTATGTGAGACGATTGAAAAAATTAGGTTTGTTTAATTTGGAGAAGAGAAGACCGAGAGGGGACATGATAACAATTTTCAAATAAAAAATGGTTATTACAAGCAGGAGAGAAAAAAAAAATTCTTAACCTCTGAGGACAGGACAAGGAGCAATGGGCTTAAATTGTAGCAAGGACAGTTTAGGTTGGATATTAGGAAAAAACTTCCTAACTGTGAGTGTGGTTAAGCACTGGAATAAATAGGCTAGGGAGGTTGTGGAAACTCTGGAGATTTTTAAGAGCAGGTTAGACAAACACCTGTCAGGGATGGTCTAGATAATACGTAGTCCTGCCTTCAATGCAAGGGACTGGACTAGATGATCTCTCAAGGTCTCATCTAGTCCTATGATTCTATGATTATCATAACACATAAAAGTCTCAGTCATGAACTAGGACCCCATTATGGTAGGTACTGTACAAACGCAGAACAAAAAAGTCCCTGTCCCAAAGAGCTTGCAATCTAAAACAAGACACAACAAATGGATACAGACTGCCTGGGGAGTAGAAGCAATCAGACAATATTGATCAACACTGGCAGCCTGTGGTCTCAGCACACCACCAGCCTAGGTGTTATCAATATTTTTGTAGGCCTCATAGTAAATGAGAGTTTTGAAGGTGGATAATGAGATAGCTTTGTGGATAGTTAAACTTTTCCCACACAGGAGGGGAACTATGGGAGAAAGCACAAAGGTTCTAGTTTGAAAATGTATTTACACATAAAACCCAGTCGTAAAGCAAGATGGTCAAACAGCATTCATGGCAATCCCTTCTTTCAGGACTCTAAGCCCAACACTAAGGCTCCATTCATAGGAATCAACTCTACCTTAAGAATTGAGATCAAGGCGCTCAGCAAATTCTTCTGCTGCTCACACAGCTCCCTATGCCCAGAAAACAATAAAAACAACACAAGCATTCCTTCCAAGACTAAAAACTTGCTCAGATTCTAAGAAAAGAAAAAACAAACTAGAGGACAATATGTAATAGCACCACATAGTGACACCTGGTATAGTATCATTATTATTAATATTTGATCATTTGTACTGTGGTGGCTTCAACCAGGATCAAGGTCCCTACTCTGCTAGGTGCTTAACACCTAGTGAGAGACTAGCCTTGTATTATTTCAGAAATGAACACATAACCTGTTGGCCTAAAAATGACACAACAGTTTTTCTAAGAACTTTCTTAATGAAATGAACCATTAAAACCAGTGTCTGAAATCCATGCTGTCCTTTATATGTGCTCTAGCATATTATCTACCACTGCATGAGAAATGTGAGCATATTCGGGCAACTGTGAACAAAAATTGCAGGTTGTGGAAGATAAATTCTTTGTCCTAAACAACTTTCAAGCAATAATTCACTGTTATGGAAAGGTCTTTCCTAAGGTCATTCTACCTCTATTTCATAATCCCAGAACGCAGCAAGGAAGTGAATCTGGACATGACCTCTTTCAACTCCTGTTCATTACAGCAGATGATACAAACAACACAGGCCTTTCATTGGAAGGCATGGGAACAAGCTGAAAGCATAGCAAAATCTATCTGACAAGAGAAAGCTATTGAAATGGAAACACTTACACCCCTACAGTGAACAATCAGGTTTATTATCTTGTGCTTTCTTCTTAGTCATCTTTAATTTGGAATTGGTAGCTGCACCTTTTTGAAACAAGAACCTGGATTCAGGTAAAGGACATTGTAATTAATGTGTTTCGCCTCTCTTAATAAATTATAACAAACTTGACAAGGGCCATGTGACACCCTTACTCCACTTCAGTAGCAGCTTACTTCCTATGTAGTCCCATTGACTTCAATGGAGTAATATACTCTTACTCACTGAATTGCAAAAGAATCTGGCCCTTAGGCTGTGTAAAAGCCAAATGATCTCTTTAAGTTTACATACATTCAGGAAGGTATAGCGGCTGCCCAGAAAGTTTGCAATCTAAAGAAGGCAAATAGCAAATAAAGGTGGAGGAAAGGGATACAGCACACAATTAAAATGATCTCAGTTATGGCAAGTGCTGTGGTGATGACAGCTGTTAATTCTGTGTCTCTTTGGTAGGCCATTGTATTTCATGCAAACCAGGGCCTTAGAGTTCAGAATCTTTGAACAATGTCAGCTTAATGCACTAGTTTGACTGTTTGGACTAAGATCAATGAGAGTCCATCTTTCACCATAAATCACTGAGCTAACAGGGTGAATGTGGCAGAAGAACAGAATGAAGACAGGAAGCAGATAGCATTATTATTTGCTGCGTTCCTATATGGAATGGTGAAACAAATGTAAAAGTACTTTTAGTTAAATGTAGTCATTTTTGGCTCTCTATAGGTCATAAGAGCACATTTCATATATCAAATCAATTGACTATAAGTTACAACTCCACATATGGTACAAGACTCACCCTGATCTTTAGTTGCTTCTGTCAGCATAAAACCTGACACAAGTTCCTAGAACCTGAAAGCCTGAAAGGGCAGAACTTGTATTGACACAAGGCAGCCATCACTTACGGGTGTCATGGAAAGGTGGTGGGCACATGTCAAGATATAGGCATGTGTGCTGGAGGTGTGCTGATTCATCACCTCCTATGGACTCCTCAGAGGAACATAAAGCTGCTCCCATATCCTGAGGGAAAGCCCTGAGGAGTGCAGTGATGGAAAGTTTGTGTGTACTCCTTTGGGGGAGTACTTCCTGGGGGCAGAAGTCCTTGCTGGCAAAAGAAGATTTATTTTACACCTCTTGCACCAGTTGCAGAGATTATGGCTCATAAAATTCAGCGCTTTCTGAAACATGCCCTCAAGGAAAGGTTCCTCTTTTTGTTTTCATATTAAGAAAAAGAACAGTGGACCCCAAGCCTAACAAAACATATAACACATAGTTATCTTTCTATTTATTATAATAGCAGCAAATGTGAACTTGTACTTTAATGATCATTAGACTGTATTCATCCTTCTTTAATGTTGTGACAGAAGGTCTTCCACTGCAGACAAAGCATCGGGCACTTCGCTGGCTACAGAGCACTTGATGAGGAAGAGAACCTGGACATGACCTCTTTCAACTCCTGTTCATTAGAACAGATGATACGAATAGCACAGGCCTTTCACTGGAAGACACGGGAATAAGCTGAAAGGATGGCAAAACCTAGGGAGGAGGTCCCTTGTCCTTTGGAACAACAACTTACTGTTTTTCTTGGACCTGGTAAGTAAAATTTGGTGGCAGCAGCATAGAGGAGACTTCCAAAAGCACAAAGGCCAGGTAGTTGAAAGTCAGTGGGAGTTAGCTGCCTAACTTCCACTTGTGCCTTTCACCTTCTGTGTTGTCCTGACCATGAGGCCTACACAACAGAGGAGTGGATCTGTAATGTCCTCTTCCAAAGACATTTCTTCACTTTTCTCCCAGGCTTTCTTTGCTAATTTTGGGGACAGTAGACTGCTCAGAGGGAACACACACATTTCCTTTTCTCCCTGATCTGTTCTTTCTTTACCTGGCTCCTTTTCTTTTGTTTAAAATGTGGCTGCTTTTCTACAATAGGGCATGTGGTTGATTCGAGAAGAAAATCCAGAATGGGAGAGACCTCTGTAGAAGAAGCCTATCCTAAATTTTGCTAACTACAGGATGGCGCTATAGTACCTATGTATCTCTCATCTGTCCTAGAGGGTGATTAGTCAGCATTAGCTCTGGAGTATTGAGGAGCAGGAGATACTCAGGCCATTTTCTTTAGCCCGAGCAAACAATTTTTCCATTCTGTACATATTTCATGTATCTATACTTTAGATGATATATTATAATCTAATTGTTCTATTTGTTTTTTGTTGTTGACTTTCACTTGAATTCTCTAATCACATTCTATAAGTAAAAAAATGACATAAGCCTTGTTTCTTGCACACTTAGAGTCTGGATATTGTAGTATTATTAACCAACTCCACTGCCCATCATACCAGGTGGTATGAAAAATATCCTGCAGGTTTATTGCATTATTCATATTTAACTACAAATTGTACTGTTAAAGGCACATCTGGAGGTGAATTTTAGGGGTTTATGTTTCTTAAAAACAAATGTTGTTTTAGTATTTAAAGAGTGTGTCTTTCTAACCCTTTTTCAGTAATCGTTCTAATGGCTAAAATATTTGTTCTACTTCTCATTAAACATTTTTTTAATTTTTTACATCTGTGCAAACACATATTCACACCAAAAGCAGAGATTTATTTACAGAATGGGATCAAATATGTAAAATATTTTGCCAAGAAATTAAATCTCTTTTGGGTCAGCCACTTTTAAAAACAATTGTCACAAACTGCTGAATTACTAAAAAAGATTCACTGTATTTCAAATATAAGAATTATGCAAACTAGGAAAGAATTACCCATATAGTTTGAATGGAGCAGCATTTTTTCCTAATTGTTGCAATTATGTTGCATTTTCTGACAGAGACAAAGATGATATTGAAGGAGGCATTGCAAAAGCCAGGTCAGACAACAGAGAAATAATATACATTGAAAAACATCGGAACCAATGACATGGAACTACACAGATTATAGCAGATTTCAGGAATCTTGGAAAAGAGGTGGAGAAAATGAATGTCCAATTGATCTTCTCAGAGATCATTCCTATGAGCCGGAGAAGGCAGAAAATACCAGAAGTGAACTGTTGGTTGTGTGACTGATGTGGTTTTATGGAAAACTGGGCAACATTCCAGTGAGAGAGGGGATATATGGAAGGGATCGCTTGAATCTAACTGGTAGGAGGGCTAATTTTCTCATCTGGACATTCACTATGATTTCCAGGAGGCATTAAATTAGCAATACAAGGAGAGGGTGCTAAGAAGGCAAATGTGGTACACAGTGTGTTGTAAACAAATTGAACAAATGTGGCAAAGAATGTGAAGAGGAGACATTTTTTTGGTTACTTATATAGGAATCTGGAGTGGGATTTACAGTGATAGTTAGGTGCCTAACATTCAAATCAATGGGAGTTAGGTGCCTACGTTCTTTTGTGAATCCAACCCCTGGGCAACGAGTAATAGGAATTGGAAATTCTCATTGATGAGAAGAAATTTCATATAATTGGCATTACTGAAGCCTGGTGGGACAATTCACATGACTGGAATGTGAAGAATTACTGGTTATAACCAGTTCAGGAAGCATAGAGTTGGTAAAGTGTCTCTGTGTGTGTGTGTGCGGGGGGACTCTACATTAAAGACGCCATTACCTCTTTTCAAGTTATTGGTAACTGAGAACTGTAAGATCTTCAATGCATATGAATTGATGTGCTTACTAACAAGCTCCAGGAGGAGGGTACTGATCAAAGTCAGTTACAGCCCACCAAATTAAATGAGAGAACAGGATGAGTTACTCCTTAAACACCTGTTTGCAATGTGTAAAAAAAAAAATGTGTTGTTATGAGGGAATTCAATTTGGAAGATGTATGCTGGAGGGCTCATGTGGCCAGAAGTAAAAGATACTTTAGGGTATTTTAAAATGGGAGGTGATGAGTTTCTACCACAAAAGGTATTGCACCCAACCTGAGGTAACTCTGTTTTGGACCTAATTATGAGGCATAAAGATGAATTAATCACCGGACTAGATGGTACCAGTGATCCTGACCTGATTACTTTCAATATGGGCAAACAAGGAAAATCCCAGCCAGTAATTTTATATCTATTTCCTTAATATAAAGAAAATTATAAATGGAATTTACAAGGAGGAAAAATTTAGGCAGACAAAAACGAATGAAAATTGAGAGTTCTAGAAGAACATGTTAAGAAATATGGAAACAAAAGTCACTTTGTAGGAATTACTTATAAGTGGTGTAATGCTTTGCGTTTCCCTCTCAGTCTTAAAGAAAAATGGGAAAAATATCTTAGCTTTACAATCACAACAGAAACCTGGGAAGATATCTGACTTAATGGGAAAGATACTTCAGGAATGTTATCCTTGTGATTCTTCCAGAACAAGATGTTAAACAGGTACTACTGGACTCCGCAATGTTTGCCTAAGGCTGAATTAACAATCCACAATGAATGTGGGGGCTGCAAACAGCCACATACCAAACTTTTGCCCATCCTCTCTACCTGTCAAAAATACATGTGTTCTGGAAGTCCAGATTTAGTGCTCTCTCTCAAAAACTTTAAGTGTCACTATCTTTCCTTCTCCAAGGTTGTGTATTTTAGGGGTGCTGGATGAATTGGTATCACTAGTTAACATTAAGAAATGGATTGCAGTGACTATTTTAGTGGCCAAAAGAAAATTTTGAGAAAAATGGAAATCTGCAATTCCTCCCTCATATATAGACTGGCTTGGTGAGCTCTCCACTATTGCATTAATGGAAAAAATAACTCTAACAGAAACACTTGGAAAAAATATGAAGATATCATGAAACTATTGTATACTTTTGCAGTTTAGTATATATTAGGCCCTTATACTCATAGGTTATGTTCTCAATTATTTATCTGTTTAGTCACTTTTATAATTGATGCCCTGCATGACCTCCATGGGATCAGGATTGTTTTTGTTGCTGTTGTTGGGTTTGTTTGTTTGTTTTTTTCCAGGTTTTTCAAATAATAAATACTGAATTTTGTTATTTATATGCTTTGTGCATGCATTTATATATGTTTTGTTACAATATGAGCTTATCTTTTATATAAATGTAACCCTTCTGCCCATCAGAGTTGGCAGCAACAAGGGCCGGGTTCAATATCTAGGGGATCCATTCCAATAACACAATGCAAACCGGCTCGAGCCCCCACCCAGTGACCTGGGACAAATATATACCACCCCCGCTGGGCGCCTCCAAGAGGCAATACTTCCCCTCTCGCAAGCACATAGTCTGATTGTAGCAAAAAGCCTTTTAATAACAGAGAGAAACAATGTGGCATTATGTTGGGGAAACACCACCAACAGGATTCATAACACAACCCATGAGCAAAGAAACCCACCCCAAGCAAATTGGGGCATGCCCCTTTCCCTTTGGTTCTTGAGTCCAGCAACCCCAAATCACCCAAAAGTCCAATGACCCAAAAGTCTCTGTCCCTGGTCAGGGCAGCCCCAGAGTTTGAAAGTTTATCTGCAGAGCTTTACCTCCCAACCTGGGTGGAGATGGGACGGGGGTAAGAGGCACCTTATACATGATCTGAAGCTGACTGCCCCACAGCTCCATAGGCCTTCGCTTTGCTCCGCTCCACTCCACCAGCCGCCCCACGAACTCCTTCGCTCAGCTCCACTCCGCGGCCCACAAGCAGCTCCCGCCATCCCACGAACTGCTCCACCAGCCGGTCCACAAACTGCTCCACGTCCCACAAGCAGCTCCCACCGTCCTACGAACTGCTCCACCGGCCTGTCCACAAGGCACTCCAGCTGTCCCACAAACTGCTCCACAATATATCTTCAGGCTCCCCCACTACTTAACACAACACTCAGGGATTTCAGCTCTTAGTCAGTTCAGTTCTTTGGTGAATTCAACTTGCAGTAGGGGAGCCTCAGTGCTGGTACACCATTAGCCCAAAGTGAGTTCAGCAGCCTGTAACTAGACTCCTAATAGAATCAAAATTAGCTCTGATATTCCACAGAAAAAGAGGGAAATGGAGAAAAGAGGAAGTGCAATTAGCATGTAAGGCCCTCACCAAGGGACCCATGCCACCAAGTATTAATACTTGTCCCCAGCCTCTCTCCAGTTACAGAGTTTTAAAACCCATGACCCTTGCCTAGCGAGTGCTACTTAGTTGATGGTGAGTCCCTCCATCATAACAAAAGGCCAAGTACAGTTCCAAGCACAGTTCCCATAATCAGGGTAATAACAATTTATTCTTCCTGCCCCAATAACAGAGACACTGGGGATCCCACAGCAGCCAAAGTGACCATTTGGGCAGCTATGGTCTCATTCTAGGCAGGGTGGGTGTGCCTATGCAAATGAGATCGGCCCCTGAAGTTCTTTTCCACAACTTGCCACACCTCACCACCAGATGTCAGAGTGGAGCTCATCCTGACACTGCTTACATAAAAACAATAAAAATGAAGTTTTTAAAATTTGAGAGTTCCTTAAGCGTTTATTACATGGCCAAAAAGCCAAAATTTCACAATGAAGAAAGAGATTAACTTTAGCTAAAAGCCCATACTGGTTCAGTGGCAAAGTGAAGGCATTCTCTTCTGGTCTTAAACTTTATGAATCTATGGAAGTTAGTGTGACTCTAAGAACTCCTCCATTCTGACTGGAAAAGGGTTCACTGTTCCATAACAGTAATTTCCAACAGGACTGACAAACTCATGATACCCAGCACAGAGAGTGTTGTGAAGTATCTATTAAAATACTATGTCATACTGATCATCACATTGCAAGATGTACATCCAGATGATATTTAAGGAGTTGTGTATATATACTAGAAAATATGTTTTTAAATCAGAGTCAGGGCTGACAAGCAGGTTTTGACCAGAAAAGCACCACCATGGTTCACATGTAAAATAAGCATTGGAAGTCAACACTGTGGAAGTCTTTTTGCATACAATGTTAACATGAGGATGTGAAGGCAACATGGAGCCAGCATGCTAGGGAATAAACCATATGGGTCATCCTGTCTCTGAGGACAAAACAATGAACTTTGGGGGTTTAAGAAGAAGGCAAAAGGACACATCTTTGTCCTTCACTGAGGAAGCAAAAAGAACAGCACTTTTTGCATTCATGAAAGTGGGATCCCAGCCACACTGGGGGATTACTTTAGGGGAGATAAACTATTTGAATTAAGGGTCTAGCCTGTTGAAATTAAGTTTAGACTCTAGGAGGCATGTTATTCTTTCTGTTTTATATATAATCATTTCTATTATTATCCTTACTCAGTAGCTTTTAAACCTTAATCTTTGATAATAAACTTACGATTATTTTTCTATAAACATATCTCAGTGCTGTGATGTTATAGAGGAGCTGGTGGGTGCGCTGTTTCTTTGGGGACAGCAAACCTGGTAATTTCTGTGAATGTTCAATGGTTAAGGACTGGACACTGTAGGGGAATGCTTCAAGGGGGCTCAGGGTGCACCTATTATTACATTGCACAGGAAAGCATGGCAGAGCGCTGAGGGGATTGTTTGGGTAACTGACAGATTGTTGGTGTCAGAGAGCTGAAACTCAATAAAACACAAGCAAGTCTCTCGCTCTCTCTCTCACTGAGGCAGAGGGATAATAAGTGTCACAGTTGGGTTTCATCATTTTGGCACCACTGATCTCACGTTTACTCACTGAACTCTCAACTGCTTCTGACAGACAATGAACAAGAGATCTGACAATACTGAATCTGGTGGTAACCCATGTGAAAGAACCCTTCGGGCGGAAAGGCCATTGCCCAAAATTGCCCTCTGACATCTCTCAATGTAAGGAGCAGAACCAGTCAAGAGAGACTCCCTCCACCCCAGCGAGTGATCACAACACCTTATGGTCAAAAGTATCAAAGGCGGGTCACAGGTTCATCCACTGCAGGAAATCACTGACCACCACTATCAAATAAATTTTAGTGTGAAAACCAATTGATTAGGTTAAAAGCAATGTGAAGACTCCATATGTATATATTCCATGTTTAAAAACCCAAACCAAGCAAAAAACAAACAATAAATCTACTACTAATATAGTAACACTACACTGAGAAAACAAACTCCCAAAGGTCAGGGGATGCTGAATTCAGATTGAAAATTCAACCTTAATTCTTTCTATTTGTGCTTCTGCCTTAAAATAAAGTCTTTGTCCATGTGACTCAAAGTGAATGGAAAGACTCTTCAATGAGCTTTGGATCAGGACCTAAATCATTATAAACATTTGCCAGTGAATATATTATTATTATGGCTGTTGATTAATTGCAGTTAACTCACACGATTAAAAAAAATTAATTGCGATTAATCCCACTGTTAAACAATAGAATACCAACTGAGATGTATTAAATATTTTTGGATGCTTTTCTACATTTTCAAATATATTGATTTTAATTACAACACAGAATACAAAGTGTACAGTGCTCACTTTATATTATTTTTTATTACAAATGTTTGCACTGTAAAAATGATAAACAAAGAAATAGTGTTTTTCAATTCACCTCATACATGTACTATAATGCAATATATTTATCATGAAAGTGCAGCTTACAAATGTAGATTTTTTTTTTGGTTACATAACTGCACTAAAAAAAAGAAAAAAACAATGTAAAACTTTAGCGTTTACAAGTCCACTCAGTCCTACTTCTTGTTCAGCCAATCGCTAAAACAAACAAGCTTGTTTACATTTAGGGGACATAATGCTGCCTGCTTCTTATGTACAATGTCACCTGAAAGTGAGAACAGGCGTTTACATGGCACTTTTGTAGCCGTCATTGCAAGGAATTTAAGTGCCAGATAAGCTAAACATTTGTATGCCCCTTCATGCTTCGGCCACTATTCCAGAGGACATGCTTCCATGCTGATGACGCTCGTTTAAAAATCTCTTGAGAGCCCTAATTATTATATATTATATTAAAATATAATGTGGGTTTTCTTAAACAAACTTACATAGAAGTTACAGTATAGTAGACGCAACCTTATAAACCGCCTATTTTTCTAATCCTGGTCCAGATGCATCTAAATATTTCACAAGAATTGCTGTTCTTATGATACCTGTGTCTTATCTGGCCACAACCTCTCAAGACCATCTTATAAATGTTCAGCTCCATCTAATTTAAACCCTAAATCTAATTGAAACTTGAAGTATAGTGTAAATTTAAAATTGGGCTGGATGCTAGCACTATCTCCTCCACCCATCTCTACTCTGTTCTGACGTACCTATACACGTTATACATATAAATGATATCCAGTGATATAGAAACTAGTAGAGCTGAAGATCAGTATGACTCAGGGGCTGGAATCTGCCCTCATTTACTTAATTGTAAGTCTGGATCAACTTTACTGAAGTTACTAGAATTACACCATTGTAAATGGCAGTGGGAGAGTAGAGCCAAGCCCAGAAATAGGTATTTATTCTTTGTTTGCAGTGTTGCCTTAGCCCTGTTGGTCTCAGAATATCAGAGAGACAATGTTGGTGAGGTAATATCTTTTATTAGACCAATTTCTATTGGTGAAAGAAGCAAGCTTGCAAGCTTACTCAGAGCTCTTCTTCATGTCTGGGAAAGGTACTCAGAATGTCACAGCTCAATGTAAGGTGGAACAGATTGTTTAGCATACAGAGATAACATGTTGTAAGAGACCATTGAAGGTCAAATGGCAGTTTACACCTCAGTAGTCATAGGACAAAGGAGGGTTATTGGGTTAGAGATTGCTATTATGCACCATAAATCCAGTGTCTTTACTGTGTCCATGTTTTTCCATGTCTAACATAGATATGCATTTAAGCTCCCAGGCTCGTCTTTTGAAGGTGTTCTTCAGGTTTCCTTTGAGGATGAGAACTGAGAGGTCAGATATGGAGTGATTATTTTGTGAGAAGTGTTTACCCATGAGTAATATGGTGTTTTTGGACTTTATCATTTTTCTGTTTGAATTCATTGAGAACATAGTGATTGTCTCATTTCACCCACACAGTTGTTATCGGGGGTGTTTCATGCACTGGATGAGGTATACCACTTGTTATCATAGGCATGTGCAGGACCTCTTAATCTTGAAAGATATGTTGTGGGAGGCATTGATCAACATAGCAGTGGAAATATGGTTGCAGGTTTTGCATGTTATTATGGCAGAGTCTGGTGCTTCTTTGAATGAGTGGGTCCTTATCTGTGAGAAGTTTGTTTCTGCTGATGAGATTGGTGAGGTTGGAAGGGTTGTTTGAAGGCCAAAAGAAGGGATTCAGGAAAGATTTCTTCCAGGATATTTTAGGGGGCTTATTCCTTCACTTTCCTGGTCCTTCTTGCATGAACAGAGAGCAACAATACCCGAAGTCCAAAGGTGCAAACAATGCAATGTTTATTGGGGTGAACTTCCAGCAAGCTTAAATCCAAGTTCCTTTTTGCCTTATTTTTGAATCCCAAATTACTTCCTGTTTGTCCCTAATTTATATAGTAATATTCTTAGCTATACCTGAACCAATCATTTTACTGAAATTTAACTAACCAATCCTAACATATTGTAACATGATTATTTAACAAATTATATCCCACCACCTTAATTAGTTTACACCCAGCAAAATTTATTATACAGCAGACAAAAACAATCACAGAACCAGACAGAGATTATACAGATAAACAATAGGGAAATGAGGATTTCACATCTCAACTATTGATAAGTGAGTTCTTGCCAGACAGGATGCTTATCAAACTAAGTTTCCTTTTACATCTTCTAGGCACTTCCCTTTCTGTGGAGGTGATAGGCATTATCAGGACAGGATTGTATTCCTAAGAGCCCAATAGCACCCTCTTTCAATGTGACTAGTTTGGAATGTGAGGATGTGACCGGTCGCTTCCCAGCTTATGGCTGCCTCTGCTGCTTAGCCAGAGGCCTTAGCCTAAGAACAGGCCTCACACTGTCACAGTGAGAAAAGGCCTTATACAGTCAGATAGTGATTTTGATTCTTTCTTTTATACCTCTATAACTAGCTAAATGATAAACATATACCTAAATTCTTAAAGTACAGGCCTTTGCAGACAGGCCTGAATATCTATATCCTAACAGGATTTGATCCTCATCAAGTATGGGTTATAATTGTTTAATGATACCTGTATGGGTTCCAATGGTGTGTGGTCAAAGGGCTTTTTTTCCTTATTGAAGCAAGTTCTCCTGGGGTATCTGGGAGACATGATGTAATCTACTTCTCTAGTGGAGTGTTCCTGTCTGGTGAAGGAAGTTTTAAATGTGTTAAGGTGTATATCCCAGACTTTCGCGTTGGAGCATATTCTGTGGTATCTGTGTCTCACCATAGATAACAGACTTCTTGGTGTGTTTGGGGGGGTTATTGGATCTGTGAAGGTATATGAGAAGATCCATGTGTAGCCCTTTTCTTTATTTAAAGTTAATTTAGTGATGTTGTATTACACCACCATGTATTTGGCTCTGATTGTTACAGTTTTAGTGTGAAATTGCCGCTGGTGCTTTTGGAGGCTCCAGGAACACATCAAGTGCAAGGATAATGACCACAGGCAGAATCACAAATACAAAGTTTTATCTGTACTACAAGTTTTATAAAAGCAATAAATAAAGTTACAATTACCCTTGAATATAGAAATCCTACAAAAACCTATGCAATAAATATAACTGTAGTCATACTCACATCCGCAAAGATATTCTAGAGTCCAGTGGACCTCTCAATAGACAATCATCACTTAAGAGATTGTTCCTGCTAGGATTTCCTGTGGGGTCATCTCTTGGGTCTTGCCACTTTTACCCAACCAGGAACTCTCTTTTACATTGTAATTCTGACTACACCTAACACCTTATGCATATGTATGAAGATGTCAACCCTTTTTTCATATCTGTACTTCTACACCCCATTAATATTGGAGTGCCCCATTTTACATAAGTTGTTCGTAGTTCCTTTTATTCTCATTAGCATCTAGGCATGACATGTACCCTGCAATCAAGACAGATATTTAAAGATGTTACAATCAGTTGTCTCGTCATCTTGGATAATACATTGTTGTCTGTTGCAATCCATTTTTCTGCAACATCACCCATTGGCACATATTATGCAATAACCTTGTGACCTTACAGGCACAGGGTTATTCCTAGGTCACTTACTCATGTCAAGCATTCTTAAGTATAGACCTACTATGGCTAAGCTAAAATCTTACAGGTCTCAGCTTCTAGGCCTTATGTTTCAGCCATGCTTTACTTCTATACCTTCTACACACTTACCACCCCAAACTAATTAAAAATCCTAAAACTTAAATCTATTTAACATACATTGATTATATATGAAATGCCATCTGAATTGACCATAACACCACGTAACACAATGATAAATGGATGATAGAATGAACTAATTCGCTACACATGGGTTTCTTATATATAATTGTCTGTAGGGTTCCACTGCTGAAGCTGATTGTCGTGTTATGGAAGTTGATGCTGTTGTGGGAGTGCTGTACAGAAAGTTTGATGGATGGGTAATGGTTGTTGAAGTCGTGGTGAAAATCTAAGAGGGAGTTTAGGTCGTCTGTCCAGAGGATAAACATATCATTAATGTATCTCAGATATATCATTAGTTTTGTGGTGTATTTCTCCAGAAGTTCTTACTTGAGGTGGCCATTGAAGAGGTTGGCATATTAGGGAGCCATCCTAGTACCCATGGCTGTGGGTGTTTGCTGCTGAATGTATAGTTGTTATTGGTGAGGATGAAATGGATGAATTTGGGCTGGATAGCTGAGTGTTATACATTTTCCTGTAGATATCTGAGGCAGGCAGTGAGGTATGTTGGTGTACAGGGTGGTGACATCCGTGGTGGCAAGGATGGTGTTCTGAGGGATATTGTTAATGTTGCAAAGTTAATGTTGGAGGAAATCAGTTTTTTCCTGGAGGAAAATGGCCCTTTGTATGGTAAGTGGTTTGAGGATGGTTTCAGTGAGTCCTGATATTCCTTCAGTAAGACTGCCATGGCCAGATATGATAGATTGACCTGGATTCCTTTGTTTGTGGATCTTGGGAAGCAAGTAGAAGGTCCCTAGGATGGGTTGTGGGGGATAAAGTTGTAGAGTTTCTCTTGGAGTTGTCTGGGGAAGTGTGTCAATGTATGCATACTCCATCTGCCCATAGTGGGGTATGCACACCCATCACAGCAAAGATATCTTTAAATTCCTGGATGAACTCTGGTGTGGCATTCTTTTTTTAGTTCATTATAGCAGGTGGTGTCGGAGAGTTGTCAGCTGGCCTTGGTGACATGGTCATCATGGTTGAAGACCATGATAGAGCCCCTTTTGTCTACTGGTTTGATCACTATCTGGTGGCTGGATTTCAGCAACTGTATAGCTGTCCTCTCAGCGGTGGATCGATTGTGATAGATGTGTTGTTTGTTAAGGATTTTACAGTTAATCTTTTTCCTTTGTTTGACACTATAAATATTTTTCCCTTTTGTTAGCTACTAGAACTCATGGACTCAATAAAGAAACTGGATTTATGGCTCATTACAACTATGGCTCATTACAAGTATCTATAATCCACTAAACCCTCACCCCCTTTGTCCTATGACTATAGAGGTGTTAATTGCCCACTTCACCTTGAATGGTCTTTGTAACACTTTAACTCCTTATACTAAACAATCTGTTTCACCTTTTATTTCTCTGTGACATTCCGAGTACCTTGCCCAGATCTGAAGAAGAGCTCTCTGTGTGCTCAAAAGTTTCTCTCCTTCACCAACAGACATTGGCCCAATAAAAGAATATTATGTCATCCACCTTGTACTTAGTCTTTGTTAATTAATAAAAATCTAGGTATGCACTTTCAGTAGTGAGACTCAGGGATGCATTTGTCATAGACATTTAGGGGAATTTGAATTTTTGAAAGGCAATAGTATTCCTATTTTTCAAAATTTCTGTGATGATCTCCCTCCAAAATACTATCCAGGTGGAATATGTGAAGAACAGAAATCACTAGAATCATGGAAGATTAGGGTTGGAAGAGACCTCATGAGGTCACCTAGTCCAACCCCCTGCTCAAGGCAGGACCAACACCAACTAAATCATACCACCCAGGACTTTGTCAAGCCGGGCCATAAAAACCTCAAAGGATGGAGATTCCATCACCTCCCTAGGTAACCCATTCCAGTGCTTCACCACCCTCCTAGTGAAATAGTGTTTCCTAATATACAACCTAGACCTCCCCCACTGCAACTTGAGACCATGGCTCCTGGTTCTGTCAGCAACTTGAGACCATTGCTCCTTGTTCTGTCTGTCACTACACTTATTCCTAAAAATATTTAATATGTATCTGTGACCAGGGTCCCAGGGGAGCCAACTGAGGACACTCAATTAGGGTGAACTGCAAAGAACGGGGCAGACAATCCCCAAAGCCAGTGTATATTCCAATACTTAGATTTACCAAGCCAGCACAAAACAGCTTCTATAATACCTCAATGGTTACCCAGAAGCTAACACAGTATCAAATTGAAAAAGGAAAAATATTCACATTATTTCCTTGATTTCACCATTCCTAACTGTCAACATGGAAAATTTGCTAGCTTAGCTGCTTGGTAACTTTAATTTATTTCTATCCTCAATGCACTGAAGTCTGAAACTGACTGTGAACTATTCATAGAAACATTGCTCAGCCCTAATGAAAAGGCATGACTCCCTGTTCTACCTCTTGTTTCGAGGGACATCGCTCATTTTAGTCCTAACATTACCTGTGTTGCACACATTTGCCGACCCTCACTTTTACTGTTCAAAATTATGTACATGAGCAGTAGAGAACCATGACGCTTAAAGTATATAAAAATTTATTTGTACCAAATGGAATGAATCGCACAATAATTTAAGTTTCCTGTGTGTAAATAAGTTTTGTGTATTCCCTCATTTTAGATCCATGTCACACATTGCATCTCATCTTCAGGCCTTGATTGCTTGAAAGAGATGCCTGTATTGAAACAGTGGTTTCTTCTTATAAGCTAGGAGAGATATATTTCACACTATATATCCTGAAAAAGGAACCAAAAGTAGATATCCTATTGTTTTCCTGCAGGCTATTCTTTATTCTTGTTTTTTGTCAGGTAATCTATTTTCTGCACATGGTGAAATATAGGATCAAGACAATGTCTGTTCTTCATTTTATAGCTGAAAATTTTCACAGGTTTTTGAAGATTCTTTTTTATTATCTCTTTGAAACCAGTATCTTGACAACAATTCTTTACAAGATGCTGTAACATTAGTAGCATTAGCTATAGTCTACACAGTAGCTGACCTTTCAGAAGCTGAGAGGAGGCCTTTCTTAATCACCAGCCTTCCTAATTACCCTTCTTTTCACAAGGTTTGCTGCAGTTAGGAAGCATTCCAACCTACTAACCTCTTAGCTTCAATAAACTCAAGGCCTTTTTTTCTATAAACTAGAAAAAGATAATCATATTGACAGGTCACATTATGCAGTGGTCAAATATACAACCTTTTGTGCCTCAGCGTGGAATACAACTAACTCTTACAGTGAGAAGGTAGGATTTTTTGTAACAGATAGAAGCATAATTTATAGATAATCATAAAAAATGTGAGACCGCAATAATTTCTAGTTACTTTTGTTTATTGGAAAATTATATGTTATAACAAAGGAGCTATAGCTTTTATACACAATGACACTTGATTATTAAATTTACTCTGCAAAATGAAATTTGAAATTACAAGATCAGTGACCCATTTTATGGTGAATGACATGACCTTATCACTTTATTAAACAGTCCAATCTCTTCTGTATCTTTTCATATAGTTTTATATGCCAGCGAGAACTGAAAGATTCGTTTCTCTTTTGGGTGGCTAAGTTGTGGCACAGGGATGAGCTATGTAATGGTAACCCATCTAGTAGGAGAAACTGGACAAGAGAAGGCCAAAATAAATGTAGGAAGGTGAACAAAATGTTGTATATAACCCTCTCCTCTGGCTATTATGTAAATATATCCTTCCCCTCACCAGTTCTCCTGCCTGCCCCCAAACTACTCATTACAGTTTTGCTTCAGTCTTTTAGAGACAAAGCCTCATGCTAGTGCCCTGCCTAAGTAACTGGGATGGATGGGTGTTGGGCATAGGAAGGTGAGAGGAATCCCCTCTGATGCCACAGAATGGAAATATAATTCTGTGGCCTTTATTTCCCTCCCTGACACCAGCAGATGACAGAAGGGCGGCACAGTGGTAACGGCACCAGCCCCAACCTAGTCTTCTCCTAGCCTATCCTGACCCCACCTTCCTCTAACACAGTTCCATAAATCCCACCTCCTCCTTGCATTGTGGAATTACAGTGGTTCCATTGCTAGGTGATTATCCACAGCTGAGGAGGTAGGGATAGGATCTAGCTATTTATCACATTATTAGGGGAAGAGCACTACTACTAATTAGGTTAAAAAAAAGACACCATGTTTAATTAATTTTATATATTTTAATTCAGCCTTACAAAATTCTTTTCACCCGGGCGAGTAAGTTTTTCTTTTGACAGGCCAGTAACATATCATTAATTTTTCATCTCATCCATCACGATGGTAAAGGCCTTCTGAGAAGGTTTTGTGTCTGGGCTGGTAATTTGTCATGACAATTTTGCCAGGCTGTTTTAATGCCTTTCTCTTAGCTGATTGAAAATGTCTTATTTACTTCAATTAGTTTTGCCAGGGAGACACTGCAGTTTTATACAAAATGAATTGTTAATTGCTCCCCAAAGCCTAGGTAGACACCTGTTTTTTCTATTAAAATCCAGATCAAACTGCGTATATGGTGCTGACTCAAATTAACTCAATTATAAAGGCAATGCAAAAGCTTTTGGTCTTCTAATTTGTAACACATTCAATGCTATTTGCACTATAAAATCACTTCTGAGTATCAATTAAATATTATTTATACAGTGTATCAAAAAATAAGACCATTAAAAGCTAGCTAGGTAGTAGATATTCCCCGCTTGATAAATATTATTGTACTAAATGTGTCCTTATGTATATATCTGCATTGCTGTAAGTGCTAGGTGCTTCATAAATCCTTTGTAAAGCTGATGAATTAAACCACCTTTCAATGACAATCTTTTAAGCTTAACGACTCAGCTCTTTATAACCTATTTAATAATGACAGATGATAGAAAAAGCAGTAAAGAAGATTTAAATGTCTATATTAAACATCTTCACAGCTCCATGTCCAGCTTCTAGTCATGCAGCAGTATTTGTTTTTCGTGTATATGAGATGCATGTCTAATAATGACATTAATATAGCTGCACAGTGAGGTCATACAGTCATAGTAAGGAACCACATTCTCCACAGCTGATTTCACTGGGTCACCAACACCTTCTGCAGCTGGTATGAGGCCATAATTAGTCAAATTAATTAGCTTTATGAAACTAAGCCATGTGACCTATACTTTAATAGACTGGTTGCTATGGTAGCCCAAATAGGAGCAGCTCTCAAGCTGTCAGGGCACCTCATTTTCTTTCATAATGAACAGCTACAGGGAGTAGAACTGTAGATAAAGTAAATCCAACCTGGAGGGTTATTTTGTTGGACATGGTAAACTGTAACACATAGTAAATGAAATGAAACTGGTAGCTCAAGGCACCCATTTGATAGCAACCTAAACATAGTTTTTATGCTTTTCAGAGGTAAGGCTTTACTATTTTGAAACCTGAAACATTATCAGAATTTTATGGTGGTGGTCAGAAAACAGAGACACAAAAGTGTATTTCTGGGTGATTTTCCCCCTTAATTCACTATCTCTGTCCAGCGTCTAAATCTCCCATTAGAAGCATTGCAATGGATTTGAAACTATGAGAAGCCCTAATGATGAGGTCTTTTAGTTTTGTTTCACTCAGGTATTCTGTAATTTGGTTGTTTGGTTTTCTCACACGAAGAACATATTCTCTGATAGGGTAAATCCATTCAGGTGAATGGTGTCATGCCAACAAAATGTGGCTCCAAATGTTTCAGGACTAAATAATTGTTTTAATAAGGTGGCTTTGCAAAATATATCCAGGTATATGTACTAAAGCAGATTTACCTGTTAAGAGGTAGGGAACACAAGGCTGGATGCAGCTTATTTGATTTAGGAAGTCTTCCGTTTAGAAGAACCTCCCGGAATAGCTCTGCATCTCCTAGAAGCGGGCTCATTGTTTGGGTCATCTGCACACAGAATTCTCTTTTACTTTGTATTATAAATTAAACTCACCTCTGGGATGAATGTGGCACCTGATTTCCAGACTCAAAGAGGAATACTGTATGCAGAGAAAATCATTGCAGGTAGTGCTGGAGAGGGCAATACAATAAAATAAAATACAATACTTTTAGAAATTCTTAAACTGCTTCACGCAGAGTTTTGAAAAACTAGAAGCAGAGTGCACTTCTGTGAGCTTCTTTATTTGTATCTTTGAGAGAGTATGCTTTGGTAATAATAGAACTAAATATTATAAACATTTGGAGAAACCAAAGCTAACAAGATCTTCATGCTCTTTCCTATGCAAATGTAACCAGCATTACATTTCCTATGTGAAGATCCCAAAGTCAAGCACCACTGATAACCCAGGTGGGAATTGTTATATATATATAACATATCATATATATGTGATAGCTCATCAGTGTGGGGCTTGAATCCATTAGGCCTTAGCACTTGGGATGAGCCTCCTCAGGAAAGGTAAGTATGTAAACTATATTAGAGAAATGTGGATCTTTGTTCCTTGTAGTGACTACTTGATTCAAGAAGTTAAGAATCTCCTACAGCTGCCAGCTAAAAAAGTCACACCTAAAACTCAAGGGGTAGAGGTTCTGCTTTGGCATTGGCAGGCCTAGGTTAAAACACAGCTGATAGCCCAAGTGTTATAATTATATTTAATATGCATAATTATGTTTATTTTATATTAATTTTTTAAAAAATACTTTCTCTGCCCCCAAGGGAAAGTCCTTCTGCATCTTGTACCCATTACGTTTTATATAAAGCATCGTCTTAACACCATAAGAAATCAAACATGCATAATAATATGGGCCTGATACTGATCTCACTTACACTGGTGTAAATCAGGAGTAACTCCATCTCATGTTACTGGTGTAAATGAGAGCAGAATCTGGTCTCAGGTGTTTTACAGGGTAATTTTTTCAGTAACATACTAACTTGTAAACATTGCCAGCACATAAGCATAGTGTTTCATCCAAGTAATGGTAGGAATCAAGTATAGGGGCATCAATCCTGGCCCCTTTAGAACATAAGAATGGCCATACTGGGTCAGACCATGGTCCATGTAGTCCAGTATCCTGTCTTCCGACAGTGACCAATACAAGATTTTTCAGAGGGAATAAACAGAACAGAATGAGGGCAATTTATTGAGTGATCCATCCCTTGTCATACAGTTCCAGCATCTGGCAGTCTGACACTGAGAGCATTGGTTTGCATCCCAGACTCTTGCCTATAGCCATTAATGGAACTATCCTCCATAAACTTATCTTTGAAGTCAATGACAAAACTCCCATTGACTCAATGTGGCCAGGATTTCATGCACAGAATTTGTTACCATATTGCTAAAAAACAAAACAAAAAGAACCCCAAACACCGTCACTACCAACAGAAAACACTTAGGAAGGACATGTATGTTGACAAAAGGTAAAAGGACAAAGCATTGAAGCTTGATCATCTTATTTACTTAAGCAACCTCATTGACTTCAGTGTGCCAAGAAGCACCACCATGAGTTCAAAGTGAATTAGGATTCTGGAGCAGGCATTTCTGAAAGGCTTCAGGAAAGAAATGTGTTTTGAGAAGGTATATGATGGTGAGAAGCACTTAGAGGAGAGGAAAGTGATCAGGAACAGGATTCCCGAAGGGTAAGTCATGCCTGACTAATCTAATTGCCTTCTCTGATGAGATAACCAGCTCTGTGGATGAGGTGAAAGCAGTGGACCTGTTATTCCTTGACTTTAGCAAAGCTTTTGACAGTCTCCCACAGTATTCTTGCCAGCAAGTTAAAGGAGTATGGGCTGGATGAATGGACTATAAGGTGGATAGAAAGCTAGCTAGATCGTCGGGCTCAACGGGTAGTGATCAATGGCTCCATGTCAAGTTGGCAGCCGGTATCAAGCGGAGTGTCCCAAGGGTCAGTCCTGGGGCCAGTTTTGTTTAATATCTTCATTAATGATCTGGAGGATGGTGTGGATTGCACCCTCAGCAAATTTGCCTATGACACTAAACTGGGAGGAGTGGTAGATACGCTGGAGGGTAGGGATAGGATACAGAGGGACCTAGACAAATTAGTGGATTGGGCCAAAAGAAATCTGATGAGGTTCAACAAGGACAAGTGCAGAGTCCTGCACTTAGGACGGAAGAATCCCATGCACCGCTACAGACTAGGGACCGAATGGCTAGGCAGCAGTTCTGCAGAAAAGTACCTAGGTGTTACAGTGTATGAGAAGCTGGATATGAGTCAACAGTGTGCCCTTCTTGCAAGAAGGCCAATGGCATTTTGGGCTGTATACGTAGGGGCATTGCCTGCAGATCAAGGGACGTGATCGTTCCCCTCTATTCGACATTGGTGAGGTCTCATCTGGAGTATTGTGTCCAGTTTTGGGCCTTACGCTACAAGAAGGATGTGGAAAAATTGGAAAGCGTCCAGCGGAGGGCAACAAAAATGACTAGGGGACTGGAACACATGACTTATGAGGAGAGGCTGAGGGAACTGGGATTGTTTAGTCTGCAGAAGAGAAGAATGAGGCGGGATTTGATAGCTGCTTTCAACTACCTGAAAGGGAGTTCCAAAGAGGATGGATCTAGACTGTTCTCAGTGGTAGCAGATGACAGAACAAGGAGTAATGGTCTCAAGTTGCAGTGGGAGAGGTTTAGGTTGTATATTAGGAAAAACTTTTTCACTAGGAGGGTGGTGAAACACTGGAATGCGTTACCTAAGGAGATGGTGGAATCTCCGTCCTTTGAGGCTTTTCAGGCTTGACAAAGCCCTGGCTGGGATTATTTAGTCGGGGATTGGTCCTGCTTTGAACAGGGGGTTGGACTAGATGACCTCCTGAGGTCCCTTCCATCCCTGATATTCTATGATTCTATGAGAAAGGTCATGTGACACACTAGAAATTGGAGTGCTACAATGGTGAAAGGAGACTGAACAATGAGAAATGGAGGCTGCATGAAGTGAGACTTCAGAGGAGAAAACATGAGAGAGAGAGAGAAAAATGAGAGCAGAAATATAAGTAGGTGCAGAGTTATGCAAGTGAGAGCATGAAGCTTGAATCTGATACAGAAGACTTCCAATGATATTTAGTAGAACTAGTTTTCTATGGAAAAATAAAAAAAACCCAGCTTTTTTATCCAATGAGGCTTTTTCAATCCCTGTCCAAATTTCCCACTGTCGATCTGAATGCTGCACACAGATGAAGGGCACCTTACAGCTCTTAAAATTAAGGGTCAGTGTACTATCTAGGAATTGGGTAGTTACACCTTTAACTAATTTGTGAGCCCTCTAGTGGCCCTCACTGTCTCTATGTTTCAGAATTCTTGAACCCTGTTAGAGCGGCAGTTTATCCATGCAGCGAGGTCTTGCATGTAGTATATAGTGATTAAACACTAGTATTTGTACCCCACTGTGCCCATAGGGTTCCTTCATGTTAAGTTTGTAGTTTAAAGAGCAAAAGACACAGCAGCCAGAATTGCAAAAGTGCATATATAGAGGAGTGTGTGACGTTTGTGTGTACCCAACCTGCAATCACCCATATATGCACACAGACTTGCATTTGTGCATGCATAGGTATGTGCCCAAATCAGGGTTTGCATGTGTGGAGCTGTGTTTGTCGGCACACAGATCAGACACCTGTGCATCAAAGTTGAGAAGCATTTGACTTAAACCACAATTTAAATATTGAATGCAAAGAAACCCAACAAATGTGTGTCCTGAAAAGAAAATAATACAGTGAAAATCTTGATTCATGACATTCATAATACTGTATTTTTCACAAGACTGACAGTGTAATACTGAAAGGTATATTGTCATAGTAATTGGAAATTCAAAGTACTATCTGTTAGTAGACGCAAATAAATAAATAACTCAAAAAGCCTGTGCATTCCACAAAATACCGCAAAATTAGATACTGGCATTTTTAAAGGTAATAATTAAAATAGCCTGTATTTTGTACAAAGAAACCAGAGAAGAGGGTTATGGATTCATTTGCCTGCATTTCTAATACATCTGAAAGGGAAAAGCGGGGCAACAAAAAAGAAAAGACCATTAGCAATGCAAAATGGGGCACAGACCTTGAAGCAACCACTAAATAATCCTGTAAAGGCTAAATATTTGAGTGTTCTTACCATTCCGACACAACCTATTTGCCAAGTCAACACTGAAGTTGTTTCTACAAAGCATTTTTGTACTTTCAATTTTTTTTTAACACAAAAAGATAAATGGAGACCCTCAGAACTATGGGATAAAGATGCAAATTTCACAGAGGTATAAAGCAAATTGAGTAGACAGTTGGAAATACAACACATATACGTACTTTTTGTAATAGACCCTTTGTACAACCTGTTAACACAATAATTCTGGAAATTAACATGGGCCCAGCCGTGCAACATGCAGAGCATCTCTTGTGAGTCACTGGGTGGCTTCAATTGCCGCTGTAATCATGGAGGATGAGAGTGTTCAGCAGGTTTCAGGATTACCACTGAAATTTGCTAATGCCAAATTTGTAAAATAACAGTCTCTGTGACCTTGAACTAGCCTATTTTGCCTCAGTTTCTCCTTGTGTAAAATGGAGATAACATTCACCTCACATTGAATGTGATAATAATTCTTAACATGAATATAGTTCTTTTCATGTCTGAAGTTCTTTCCAAACATTGTCTAATCAGTCGGCCCTGCAGTAACCCTGTGAGATGAGTAAGTATTGCACGTATTATCCCTCGGCAGAAAGGTGAAGTGACTTACATGAGGCTCTTCAGTATCAGCACCAGGATTTTAACTCAGGATAGAATTTAACAGCATACTGCAGCTGTCCCATTCAGCTGTGGTAGATAGCAGTATTACACACAAAAAATGTTTTCAGTACATATCTTTATTTTTACAACAGAGATTTTTCTGTATTACATTATGCAGAGTTGTATTTAATTGCATAAAACAAGATATTCAGATGTTAAATCTAGTTAGAAAAGACATTGACCTGAGTGAGGGACATATGAGAATCATATATAACCACTACTCCCTTACTCACAATTTTCCGGTAGGCACCATCAGCATCTCTAACATCTTCTAATATGTTAAATTGGTCTGTTGGGCCCCACCTTTATTATCCCTCAGTAGACTCCCCATTATGTCTCTCATGACTCTGTAATGGTCTAGATCAGGGATCAGCAACCTTTGGCATGCTGCCCTTCAGGAAAATCCACTGGCGGGCCGGGATGGTTTGTTTACCTGCAGCGTCCACAAGTTCGGCCAATCGCAGCTCCCACTGGACGCGGTTTGCTGCTTCAGGCCAATGTGGGCTACGGAAACTTGCGTGGGCCGAGGGATTTGCTGGCTGCCACTTCGGACAGCCCCCATTGGCCTGGGATGGTGAACTGTGGCCAGTGGGAACTGCGATGGGCCAAACTTGCAGATGCTGCAGGTAAACAAACCATCCCGGCCCACCAGCGGATTTCCCTGATGGTCAGCATGCCAAAGGTTGCCGATTCCTGGTCTAGATCCTATGTCCCTTTAGTAGCCCCTCCATCTCTCTCTCACAACTTTCCACAATTGTTATTATTATTTATTATTTACTTGTATTGTAGTAGCACCTAGGAACCCCAGTCATGGACTAGGACCCCATTGTGTTAGACACTGTACAAGCAGAACTGCAAGAAGGTCCCTGACCCAACCACCTTACAATCTCATTCTCTTCTGCTGTATTTTTATTGGTCCAACCCCAATGACTTCAGTGGGAGTTAGGGCCTAAGTACCTTTGAGGATCTGTGCCAAAGTCCTTAAAGAGACCAGTTCCCCATGTACTTATCTGTAATTTCGATAAGAAAACAAACAAGAATGGAGTTACAGAAAGCCAGAGCCATGCAAAAGACTCTCAGACCAGACCTACAGAGGCCGATGGTGATTTGGCTGAGGGAAAGCTAATTTAGCCCCTGTGGCACAGGGGGTGTCATGGGAACAGCTAGGGGTGGGAGCATTCCAGGGCAGAGAGAGGTGGCTATAGGAGGTGAGGCCAGAATGTAATGTTCTCTGTGAATCCCCACTAGCAAGACAGTCTCTAAAGGAGAAGTCACTGCAGCTGCAGTGAGTTTGAGAAATCCTGTGTTTGCCCTAATCTGAACCAGGCCTCAGTTCACCCTTCCAGATGGCTCAAGATGAGGGAAGACTTAAAGAATGCTTAGAGCTACCTTTGCCTCCCCCAGCTACCTTTGCCTCCCCCACAATTGAGCTGCACCACGAGTGAGCTGGATGGAGCTAAGGACTGTATGTAAATGAGTAAATGTAGATAAGTCATGACCAAAGTATGAAATTAACACAGGCTAGGGAGGTTCATGTACATACCATAAACTGAGAATTTTCCTTCCTTGAGCGGGATGTGAGCAAATCAGCTTCACAGGAGTAACTGCTCTGGCCCCAGATAGGTTGGTATGGAAGAAGAGAGATGGGGGGCGGAGGGGGGAACTGCCACTGAATCCATATTTACAAAGATCTTGTGGCCCCAAAACCCCACATCAGAGGCCTGGGGAGGTAAAGTCAGATTCAGAAGTGATGTTTAAAATAGTGTCATTTGAACCCTGTTACACTTATTTATACTTCCTTAAACACCATTAGAGTAGGTCTAAGGCAGTCTAAGGGCCTGATCCAGCTCCCTGAGAAGTCGAGGGGAAGACTCCCATTGGCTTCAATGAGAGCTGACTCGAGACCTATGTGAGTATTAGAGCTGGATGAAAAATATCAAATTTTGGAATTTTCAACAACATATGGGGACAAATATTTTGTGAACATTTTGTGAAAAATGTCCCCATTTCCTGACCAGCTCCAGTGTAAATAAAATGTCTCTAACATATGGATTTGACCTGCAGCCACTCCTATTCCAGCATATATGATGGAATTGTGGCTCTAGGAAGACTGTGTTGCCTACATGCCTATTGACAGGGGAGTGAACTTCATTCCTCCTACAGAAAACTGAAATACCTGGGCTTTTTGTAAGAGCTGAAGGGCTGAATTTCTCTGAAACAGTTTGCTTTGTTTTAAAATGTATTAAGCCAATGCAGATGGAATGCTGCCCTGGGTTTAGTTTATCTGCTATCCGTTATACAAATTAGCACATGTTCATCATCATTCAGAACCAAAATAGAAACTGGAATGAAATATAATTGTAAATATTGTCCATAAGAAATACAAGATTTTTTTTTAAAGTTCATTGTGACATTCATTAAATATAGCCATATAAAGGGATTGATAACAATGATGCCTTTGTTGGGGCATGGGGGCATGACTCACGAGGCTGCACAGAAATGATACTCTCTTACTGGAATGTAGCTTTGGATGGTGCTTGGAATTGCTTACTCATGCTGAGTTGCCCATGGGAGTCATATGAGACTTTTGTTGTGATCACATGCTTGCCATCACCATGGTGCAGTACCTTTAGCAAAGTAATTGGGAGAATAAAAGCACTGTGCTTTTAATGCAGAGCTTGTGATATTAACACAGTTGTTTTATTTTCTACACTCTAATGAACTTGCACAAACTGTTACCAAGACTGGTTTGAATGGGGTCAGCACCTCCCTAAATCTGTCTATATAAATGTACAAAAAGTCCAGTTAAAATATGCCAATTATGACTGACCACAAAACACTATAACAATCAAACACAGCAGAGAGTTTCTTACCTGCTTGCTTACAATTGTCATTTTATCTGCGATTTAATACAAAGACATATGAAACAGTAGCTGAAGTGAGTGTAACTTGAATTATGTGAGTTCCTCAAATTTTTTTACCCCAAGGAAATAATATCCATCTTGAAATGTAGATGAATTGTTTTGTAGTCTTATGGAATGTTATATAGTGTGCACAGAGAAAATGGGCAAGATATGTAACGACATCCGCGTAGAGGTTGGTGAAAGTTCAGAATCTTGGCATACACTCCCAGTGATCATATTGTTTATTTTGAAATTCCTGTAACTGTAAAGGCAAATTACTCTTGTTGGTTAGAAAACATGGTTTCCATAGGTGATTTATATTTTTTATCATATGTCAGGGTAGGGAAAAATCTGAACCAAAATCCAGACATCCTTGAACTGTGGAGAACCAAAATCTGGATCCTAATATTACATGAACATAGACTGCTGAACTCCCTGCTGGCACAACTTCACTGAGTTAACCCACCAGAGGATTTGACCTACTAATGCTTCTTCCTGCTTAAAAGTTGTGAAAATACTCTGGCTGGGACCAGCAAGCCCTTTCTCACGTGACTAGCTCTTATTAACCCAAGTAGTTGCTCGGATTCACTATCATGTTTTTAACTACAGGCTGCTATCAGAATGTTAGTGGCAAAACAGCAGTATGAGAAAAAGGAGCTCTCCACTCCCCATCCCCCCACCAATACAGAAACTGATCCTGTAAAACTTCACTCATGTGGGTAGTCCTCAGTTTCAATACCAGTATGGACAAGGCACATAGCTAAGAGTCTGAGAGACTGGGCCCATGATAATACTTCTACAATTTTAAAGAAGGAACAAGCAATTATGAGTCCTTGTGATAATAATAAAATGGGCTCAATAGTGTATAACTAACTTAAATTGAGTCCTGTTCTACTGGAGGTCAGACTAGATGATCATAATCGTGTTCCCTTCTGGCCTTAAAATCCCCAAATCTATTTATCTCAGATATCTTTACAGTCCCTTAGCTTTACTAACATGAAAGGGATTCAAAACAAGTGGAATTTAAGTCTCCAGCAGTCAGCAGAAGGTGTAGGAAGGCAGAAGTTAAAGTAGCCCATGTCCCACTTTCACTTACATCTGCTAGCCCCCGGCATATAGTTTTTACTAATTCAAACTCTCTTACAGATCAATAGATTAGTTGTAAATAAATCTAAAAGACAAACCCTTCATTTCACTATAAGCATCACTTCTGAATGTGGCTTGGCACATCCACCCACTTTATAATAAGGAATAGTTTTACTTCATTCCATTTTTAACATACATTGACAAATTGTAAAGATTGTTATTAGGGAGGCAAAAAATCTGTATATTTATGATGAATAAGATAAAACCATCTCTTTATTATTGATTGGAGGCTGCCTTTCCTTGATTAGAGTAATAGAATAAATTAATGCTGCAACACTATAAAAGCGAAAGGCAAGAGGGTGTGCTACCAACACCATCCCTGATAGCCATGTCTGCCTGAAGGCTATCAGATAAATATGTAATTAGCTAAATATGAGTTCCTGATCATCTGAATTATTTTTTTTGGAGGATAAAAATATGGAATAAGTATAGCTCTTTGGTCTGAGGGAAATATTTCTGCTTGAAGTAGAATTTGTTTTATGGACTGATTGTGAGCAATTGCTTTAAACTGTATCTGAATTTCATTCCCACCTAAATCAATGTGCAACTGGATTAAGAGTTCCCTGGTGCAGGAAATGCAATTAAAATGATAAAAAAGTATTAATCAGACATAGTGATTGATTGGTGAAGGTGTCACACCGCAGCTTTTTCCTAGCACAAGATCAGGTATCACATTCAGAATGTTCATCACGGATGTTGGATGCCAACATTTTTCATTTGGCCAAGCAAAATGTTATTTCCTAATGCCCTCCACCAGCAGCTGGCTGATACTCATTACACAGTTACAAACTGCTGGGGTTGTGAACTCGGCAATGTCATCCCCTTTTCCTTTCTCCTTTTGACCTTTTTCTTCTTCCTCTCTGTTCCTCACCCTTCTATCTTCTTTTTATCGCCACCCTCCTCCTCCCATTTTTCCTCTTCCTTTTCTTTCCCCTTTACCTTCCTATCGCTAATTTTCATCTGTTTCTAAGTCTTTTCCTCCTTTATTCCATTTTTCCTTTCCTTTCTCCCTCCTCTTCCTCTCTCTCTCCCCCTCCTCCTCTTTTTGCTTCTTTCTTTTCCTCATTAACTCTCCATTTTTTCTCCCTTTTCTTTTTAATTCCTTTCTCTGCTCTTCGTCATCTCTCCAAGTTCCTCTGCTTCCCATTTGCCCTCTGTCATCTTCCGTCTTCAATTCAATTCAGTGCAAAACATCTACAAGTCTCTGACAGAGATGCGTTCAGTATATCCAGCTTTAGGATAGATTTTCACAATGTGTTTGGGGGTTTAAACCCCAACACATCACACTTTTTTGTCTTTGGGATTTTATCCTTTGTGTTCAGTTGTCATTGTTCTTCACTCCTGATACATGGCAGGTTGCTAAAGAGCGTGATATTATCTCTGCTGTTTCTTTCCTTTTCCCTAAGGTTATGCAAAATTTTTCACGTTTCCTTTTTAAAGGTAGGTTTTCTATTGTTTCTTCAGTCATCATGTCATTGATAAGTATTTTATCATTTCATATAAAGTTAACTAGAAAGCTAATTTAGATGCACAAATAACCTGTCCTATGTGCAATCTGGGATCATGTATTTACTTAAGGACCTAACAGTTGCAAATAATATAAATGGGAGCAAATTTTGCTATAAAGTTACACGTAATCTGTTTTATGCTGGTATAAGAATGGTTTGGTGCAGAAGTTCTCAAACTGTGGACCGCGGAACACCAGTGATCTGCGAGTTCCATTCAGGTGGTCCACGGATAATTCCCTCTAAGATGCGCGCCTGGGTGACTGCACATGAGAGAATGAAGGGCCACCCACCTAATTAGTGGAGCCACGCAGGCATAGCTTCACTAATTAGGTGCCTGGACCCTGGAGAAGATGCACATGTAAGGTGATGTGGTGGCCTTGGGGGGAATAGTGGGTAGGTGGGAGGGGGCAGTGGGGTGGGAAGAGTGGGTGGGGGGAATTTGGGACGTGCAGGGCTGTGGTGGCCAGAGAAAGAGGTGATTTTCCCCAGCTCCAGGGCTGCGGCTGCTGGGAAGAGACCCCCCCTCCTTCCTAGCTCCAGCTCTGGGGCTGCCATGGCGGGGGATAGAGGGCACTTCCATCACATTAGAAAGGTAAAACTACTGATATTAAAATATGAGTTGTGTGCTTTTATTTGTAGAACAAAAAAAATGATTATTGGCTTTTTTATATACTGCTTTTACCCAAAGCACTTTATAATAGTTAGCTAATGGTACAAACAACATTTGGAAAGATCATTAAGTGGTCCACTGAGACCCTTAGCAATTTTCAAGTGGTCCATGAAAAAAAAGTTTGACAATCACTGATTTACACCAACTGAGGGTTTGCCCCATTATATCATAATAAATAAGGAAGAGGCAGAGTTATAGCTGTGTGTGTAGCCTTCACTGTATCAATTCCTGATTGATCAAGACATGCAGGCCAATGAAAGATGTGCACAGAGATGGATTTAAGCTGCAGGCCGCATCTTTATTAATGTAACAATGAAGTGTCATGTGCCCACCACCGCTCACATGCCAGGCATTTAGATGAGTCCAGTGTGGGGTTATAGGGTTCCCACCACATAACCAATAACTAACCAAGACCCTCTTCAACCTACCCTTAGAACTCAGCTTACTTTTGAATCCTTTCACCCCCTCGCCCCACAAGAAGCGCAGAGGATACCCAGGAAGACCTTGATGTGCAAAGACTTCAAATCTTTCCTTCCTTTTTACAGGTAAATGATTTTCCAGCCAAGTCCTGGACTTCATTTACCTCTGGGAGCTGGTCATTTCACTCTTTAGCTGCAGTTGACACCTGACACAAGAGGTATCAACAATTTGCTTAGTCACACCCCCATCCCCAATGCCCAGTATCTATTTCCTGCCTAATCTAATCCCTTTCCCCTGCTAACCCAACACATTCCAACTTGTGTTAGCCATTTTACATTCACCATCACCACCAAAATTGCACACCTCCACAGGTGATAGTGAAGGGGTCTGTTATGTATTGGTATTCTGTGTGGCTTTGCACAAAGGGTAAAATTCAGCATAAGGACTGTGCAACACTTAAATCCCACTTCAACCCTAATTTGAGCTGTTAGTTTGTGAATAACCCTTTTGCTGGACCTCTGCACAGGAATGAATTTTGCCTAGAATGAATGCTTCACCATACCAGTTTACCTTAAACTTAAGAGAGGGCAGTAGCCATCTTAAGTCTGTCTCTGCTTAGTCGCTGACTTTTGGTTGGTATGTTCTTGTATGTATCTGTGAGAGGGTTTTGTTCCAGATTTAAAAATGGTGACAATAATGATAACCCCAACATAACAATGCCATTGGGAAAAGAACCACATGGACACTGGGTTGTGCCTGTCCTGGCATCGCGGACTGTGCTGCGCCTGAAGCGCCCAGCAGCAGGTCCAGCTCCTAGGCAGAGGTGCGCAAGCTGCTCCGTGTGGCTCTCACCCGCAGGCACCACGCCCCCACCCCCCGCCCACAGCTCCCACTGGCCAGTAACCAGCCAATGGGAGTGAAGAGCCGGTGCTCGGGACAGGGGGCAGTGCGTGGAGTCCCATGGCCCCCCTGCCTAAAAGCCGGACCCGTTGCTGGCTGCTTCCAGAGCACAGCGTGGTGTCGGAACAGGTAGGAACTAGCCTGCCATAGCTGGGCAGCACCGCCAACAGGACTTTTATTGTCCCGGTCGGCGGTGCTGACCAGAGCGACCCAGTGCCTGACATTCCGCGACCCAAACTTTGAAAAACGCTGTAGTAGAGCATATATATTTCACATTCTCACTGTACCATATATGATTGTTGTCTGCATTTAATGACTGAAGGAATATGTTAATAATGTTTATGTACTGAATAAAATTTTAGCCCATAATGTAAGATGCAATAATTCAGTAGATATTTCAGAAAATGAGCAGGACAGAAGTATTATAAAAACTATTAAGCAAATTAACTGAAAAGAAAATTAAAGGATCTGAATATTTGCAGAAAATAATGCACTATTTGTTCATAAGTAGTTTACTAGAAAATGGTAGTGCTCTTACTTTATCCTAAGCTTCAAAAGGTTAGAACATTCCTGATGTACTTAGTAAAAAGAAAACATCTTACATTTCAGCAGTGTTTTTGAAGCAGGCTTGTAAATCTGTTCCTGTAGAGAGAAAATGCCCATAGCTAATATTTTTCAACTGATTTATTAGATACACCATTGAGTGAATGGATGACACAGGGAAATAGTGGTGGAGACTTTTGCTACAGATTCACTTTTGATCAGAGGTTCAAATCAGGTCAAGGATAAAAGTCACTAATGGCTATAAAGTGCTTAATATGTAATGAGTTGGTGATCTCAGTCCAGTTCATAGTGGACCACACTGCAAAACGCAATTATCTGTATCATACTGTATTTGGCATTCTCAAATATTATTCAATACAAACAAAATTCCTGGATTTGAAGTATGTATTTTACTGCAGATATAGTGTATGCAAAATTATTTGATGTTATTCTTGTTGTCTGTTTCTCTTTTTTCTTGCTTAAAGAAAAATTACATATTGAACTTTCAACCATATCCATTTAAACAGACACTTTCTCTCCACATACCAAAGTCACTGTCTTTGTAGATTACTCTTTTCTGCAATACTTTATCATAATGATTTTCTAAAGCCAAAGTAAATTATTGACACCTTCTCTTTCTCAATATTTTTCATAGCTCCTCATGAAATGCATACATGTATTAAGAATTATTTCACATTTGTGAAGCCTGCTGATAATTCTTAATGAAATCCTAATTTATTAGGTGCTCCCATGCTATGTCATTGATGAGTGTTTCTAATATACAGTAATAATTTCCCAAAAAGCTGAAGTACAATAAGAGTTCCACTTTTCATTATCATCTGAAGGCTTATTAACAGCCTTTGTCAAATGAATTGATGGTTTAAATCCAATTCCTAGTAGACAAGCATCACAAAACACTACCGCATTTGACACTAATTGACACCCTTTCTCACAATTTCAGCAAGGAGGTCAAGGACAGCTTGAAGGCTGATTTTACCCTTTCACTGCTAAAAACGGTTTCCTATAGGTCAGGGTTGAAGCACAATAGTAGGGAAATAGGGGTAGTTAGCACTGCCTGGTCTGAGGATAAATGGAAGATTTCAGGCCCCAAGGTTATCTGTCTTCCACAAACATTACCTTCCCTTAAAAATAAAATAAAATATAATAGCCAAGTATCCCACTTCTCTAAATCTGTTGTGGTTCTGGAGCAGCACTACAGAGTGATGGGACTACACTGTCATTCAGTCCTGGGATGATCAGCAATGGCTCCAGAACTTCCACACCCTGACTCGGAAATGTTCTATGGCTTCCATCAGGCCAGTGGTATCCCTTCAGTCTCCCTAGATGTGTCCAATATATTTGCTAGAGTTTGCCTTCTCAGTTTTACCATTCGTGAATTGTGGAATGCAGCCAGCATAGCACCAATGTTTTGTTACTCAGCAGATGTTCTACCTTTTCATCATTTGCTCCAGCAAGATCTTGGTTATTTTCTGTATTTTTCTTCATCCCTTGAGAAATGTACATCTGTTTCTAGTAACTGCCCCCAAACATACCCTATGAACACTAAGGCAAGAAGTTATTTGTAAAGAGTAAGCTAATTGTTTGCCTCTTTTGTCGACAAATTAACCTTTCCATCTCTTGCATCTTTTCTGCTACTTTTATTGGCCTATTGGATATTTAAAGACAAACAAATTTTTCAACTTTTTTCTTTTCATTCTAAACCTTTGCTTATCCTATCGATTTTTATGCTTATACTCATTACACTTTATTAACTTTATTGAGAAATAGATGGCATGCAAAAGAAGTGCCAGTAGGACAGCTTCTCTATATATCATAAAACAGACAGAGGTGTACAGAAAGACATTTATAATATATCAGATGCATTTTCATACTTTAATGTGCCAGGCACTGCTAAGCATGGAAAGCTTATTGGGGTTATAGAGATGAAATTGCTGGATATGATGGGAATCTGTACAAAGGATATTTCTGGTCAAAATACTACATGGCATGAGATCATAACTGCTGAGTAACTCTCTCACTGGGTGCAAGGCTGGGCACCTGGATTCGTACTCCAGGTGTGACTATCCAGGCTGATAAATGATGCTTGAGTCATAGTTGAGTAGCTGAGCCCACACTTGTGCTGCAGTGACCCAGATTAGGCACTAGGATTTCTGGGGCATATCCCATGGTTCTTAGTGCGGTACTAAGACGTGCCGCTCTATTAATTGTTTTGCTGTGTATTGTGGGAGAACTTGTCTGACTTTCTTGAGCCCCTGTGTGGAAATGCTCTTACACCACTGTGATGCTATGGGGTCACAGACTAATAAGGGGTTGTTTCACTGCCTGCCCTGAACCCTGGGTGCTTCTGGGTGGTGCAGATTTATCTCAGAAACCTGCCACCACTAGCCTACCCACAGCACAATGGACTCACTCTGACGCCACCAACCGAGGTACTCATTACAGGGTGACATCAACAGCTCTTCCAGTCCCAAGTCTCCTGAAGCTATCTCCCTTGCAGTGTCCAGTCCCTCTTAGTGCATCCGCACATAAGTTATCTGCTTCCCCCAGAGAGACAGAACACACACCAGCCTGTTAGTTTGGCTGAGGATTTTATCCTTAAGTTTGATTCATGGCACTGGAGTGTTTTTGTAGTAAAAACTAGAGTAAGTTTATTAAGAAAGAGCAGATATTTAAGTGATAACAAGTAAGAATAGAAGACTCAGTTACGGTTATGGGTAAAACAAAACAAAACATACTTTCTAGTGATGCACTTAATTTTAGCAAGTTACAATCTTGGTCTAAGCAGGTTTCACACCTACAATCAGTTTCCAGGAACCCCTTTGTTGAAAGGATCCACTTTTCTCACAGTTTAAATGGTCTGGCCCTTTGTATCCATTGAACAATGAAAAACAAAATGACTTTTTGTCTCTGCTTATATCTTCCATAGTTCATTGACCCTGATTCAAGAGTCGAGAAGGCGTCCTGGGGGTGCAGTCAGTCTCCATCCCCCATTGAGGTTAAGTAGCCAGTTTCCCCCACTTGCTTGCCTGATGGCTTTGTTTACCTTACACATAAGTGCCCTTTTCATGGTCTCTGGTCTCACCTTGCTTAATTTACATTGGAGATATAGTCAAGCCAGCTAACCACCATTCCTTTGTCCAGGACAGGCTGGGTTTAAGCACTGCCTGCCAAACACATTTTAGGACCATATTTCCAGGACATGACTATAACTCTTAATACACCACCTCTGCATAAATGATACAATAATATTAATAACTAGAGTGTTACCAGTTTTCATATGACACCTTACACAACACCTTTTAGTCACAGATGATGACAACAGTGAGTTGGGAGTAATGAGTGAACCAGGCCTGATGAGAGTTATGGTATGGTATGGTGTGCTCTCTGCCAGTTGGCATTTGTGGGTCTCCCTGGGTCACACCTCGTCTCTTATAATACTGCAGGTGGGTCAGCCACTGGTTGAACTGTAGGCAGCAGGTGAAAACCCTCTTTTCTGTCTGCAAGGAAACCTGTTTCTCCCTGTTTGGTCACAGACTTTAAAGCATAATATCAGTAAGCATCCATAATTCCTCTTATAGTATTAATATATACATTTCACAATGATGTTAATCACTAGTGTGTCACCGACTTTCATAAAAGGCCTTACTCAATACACTTTTATATTCAATCAGTTGATTCTTTGGAGTTCAGATCCCCTGTACTCCCTGCTGGGATGTCTGGGCCCTGATTGTCATAACCACTAATACAGTTAACTAAAGCACTTCCAACTCTGCACTCTCTTCACTTCTGTCCTTGGCCTCTATTCCAGCATGGATCCAACGGAGGACCATGACCTGTTCCAGATGTTGTTGTTAATGCAATACCCATTTCTGGAACTGGAGGCAGATAAAGGCATGAGGCTTGTCAGCCTCAGAAGGTAGCAGTGGCCACTGGTGAGGAGATCATGAAGGCTAGATGCACTCATGGAGCATTGGAGCCATCTGATGCAAGTTTTGACAGCTGTAGACTCCCCCTTCACTGACCAGCAATTCTGGAGCAAGACCATAATTACACAGTGGTGGTAGGACATCATCATGATGACCTGGTTGACCAGCAATGGCTTTAGAGCTTATGCAGAGGAAGGCCAACTTCACGGTATTGTGTGAGGAGCTCACCCCTATCCTTCAGCAACAGGACTCGCGGGTGAAAGAGGCCATACACATCAACAGTGGGTTGCTATTGCCATCTAGAAGTTGACTACTCCAAACTGCTACAGGTCAGTGGCTAACCAGTTTGGTGCTGGCAAATGAACTACTGGTGCTGTGGTGATGGGAATTTTGTGAGGCAGTTATTGCTGTGCTTCACCATGGGCAGTGAAAATTGCTAAAATTCCTGCAATTATTGCTGCCTTTGAGAGAATAGGGTTGCCAAAATACACTGGGGCCATCAATGGCTTATATGCCCATTGTCTGCCCCCTGCAGGGGACACCTGAGTATATCAACTGGAAAGGATCTTTCTCATTGGGTAGGTTCTGGATGACCATATAGGGAGGTTCATGAACACCAATGTGGGATGCATCAGCAGGGTGCATAATGCCAGGATGCTCTGGAGAGCTGGTATTTAAAGATTGGAACAAAAGAGATTTTATTTCTTCCCAGTAATATGGATACTGAGAGTGTGTCTGTGCCCACTGCTGTTTTAGGGTATCCAGACTATCCTTTAATGCTCTGAGTCATGATGTGAGAGCATCTTGTAGAAGAAAATTTAATTACACGCTGAGTAGTCACAAGATTGTGGTGAGATGTACATTTGGCTAACTGAAGACAAGATGGCACAGCCTACGAACCCATTTGGATGTCAGTGTGCCCACCCTATTTAAGTAACTTGAATGTGCTGCACACTGCACAACATAGGCAAGGATAAAGGGCAGAGAATAAGGGGGAGAGCTTTTGAACATAGTGCTGGTTTACAGACCTGGTTCAGATAACCAGAAAGTATACTTGTGCTCACTGGGGCTGGACTCAGAGAGCCAGGGAAGTCAGAGGTATCATGTGTGCCCACATCATTGCTTTGCATAGGGAAAAGTGATGATGTGAAGGAACGTGATGTGCCTGTGCCATAATCATCCATTTATCTTTTGTTGTTATGAGACTTTATTAAACATCTTGCCTCTTTGTGTTTCCCAAGCACTCACACACCGATGGGTTGTTCAACCAAATACTTTATTGAAAACAAACATGGGCAGTGCAGCTACCAGCTATATAGTGCAAATGTCAAAAGAAGTGAAACATACAAAGTGCAAACAAAACCAGCAGGACCAGTGATATTGGATTGACTGCCCCTATTGGACTTGCATGACAGGGTACCTTTTCTCTCCCCTCCCTCCTTAGCACAGGGGGAAAGTTAACAGGGTGCATTTGCCCATGCACGTGTCTGTTCCAGGAGTGCACTGATTGATATTGTGGTGCTGCTGGTCCACTGTGAAGGAGGGGCAGGTGGTGTTGAAAAGACACATCTATTGTAATCAAGCAGGAGAGGAGGGGGGCTGGGGAAATGCAAAGGCTGCCCCACAGCAAGAAATAGCCTTCAAAACAATAATTACATTAGTCATAAACTGGCAAAACCTTCCTACTTAGGTTGTAATTTCCCCTCAAACAATAACAAAAGTGTCAGCAGCCTCTTACCCAGCTGTGGTGGTGATGCTGCTTCCTCTCTGGCCAATTCATAGATTTTAAGGTCAGGAGGGACCATTGTGATCTAATCTGATCTCTAATATAACACAGACCAGGGAACTGCTCCAAAATAGCTGTCTGGGACCTTCTCTGAACAGGTCCATGGACTCCAGGATGAGGACATCCTCCAATCCCCTTTGCCTGATGGCTCTGTGCTAGCTCTAGGTCAGTTCCAGCTTCTCTGGTCCTTTTGCTGTCAGGGTTGCCTCTGGCTCTGCTGGTCCCTCTGGCTCCTTCCCCCCAAAATAATCCCATTCTGTCTCCAAAGCACAACACCGGACTCCTTGCAGGGGGCAGCACCGAGCACCAGGTCAGACTCTTTGTAGTAGGGGCTGGTTGGTGGTGAGTGTCCACGCTGGTTGCTGGAGTCATTTTCCCATGTGGCAGGTGACCTTCAGGGTTTTTTTTATTTTCTCCCTGCACTAAATTGCTGCCTATTTAATCCTCTCCTCTACCAGCCTCTGGGATATGTTCCTATAGAGGTGATTTATGTTCAACTCCCCAAATTGTGGACCTTACTGACCTCACACCAGAACCTTGGTGGAAGTCTTTGGCCTGCAGCACTGTGGGATGAGGCTCTTCCAGACATTACCTCAGTTCAAGTTCTGATCGAGTGCTGTGTAGAAATGGAGCAGGCATTGTGGTATGTAGGGTATAAACTCTGACCCATGTTTCAGCCGGCTACCTGCAGGAGGCAGGAAGGGATTCCCCTGCCCAAATGTATTCTGTTTTGTTTTTGCTTTAATTTCCTTTACCACAACCAGAGATGGGACATTGGACAGGATGGGCAGGGCTTGGATCTGGCACCAAGCATTCTCCGTCTCTGGTGCATGGCTGGCTGGTTTTTGCCAACATACTCAGGGTCTAACTGATCGTCATATGTGGGGTTGGGAAGGAATTTTCCCCCAGGTCAGATTGGCAGAGACTTTGGGATTGTTTCCCTTCCTCTGAAGTATGTGGGTTCAAGTATAGAGGGGAGGGATAGCTCAGTGGTTTAAGCATTGGCCTGCTTAAACCCACGGTTGTGCATTCAATCCTTGAGGGGGCCATTTAGGGATCTGGGGCAAAAACTGGGGATTGGTACTGCTTTGAGCAGGGGTTGGAGTAGATGACCTCCTGAGGTCCCTTCTAACCCTGATATTCTATGATAAGTCACTTAGCAAGTTATCTGGGTATAGTTCTCTTAATCATTTCCTTGCTATTGCAGGGCACTGGTTCCCACCTCAGTTCTTCCTATATGCTGCTGGCATATAATAGGCTAGTCTCCTGTGGGCTATACTATTTTGAGCTAATTTCAGTTGTTATGTGAGTGCAGGGTGGTGATATACAGGATGTCAGAGTAGATGATCTAGAGGTCCCTTCTGGCCCATAAACTCTATGACTCTGAAAAAACTGGTAGATGACTGCTGGTGCAGAAGGGAGGAGGTAGAAAGTCAAAAAGTCAAAAAAATATGGATATTGAAGGATTGTGGGAAGGCATTGACAGACTATCAGCACCTGAGTTCTGGAACCTGAGTAATAGCCTGTGTCCACATCGCAAAGTAGGCATGGGAGAGCCCAGGTTAAAGTGAAACTCAGGCTTTAATCTATATCCCAGCTAGGTAAGTAAGCCCAGGTTCAAATCACATATAAACCCAGGTTCTAGGTTTTTCTGTGTGGACAGTAGCGGGGTTTGGTCTAAAACCCAGGTAAGAGTCCAGGTTAACTCATACCCTCACTTGTTACATTTTCACTTTGTAATATGTGTCCTGCCTGAGGCTCAGTCCAGCAAGATACTTAAACATGTGTGTAACTTTAAGCACAAGAATAGTCAGATAACTTCAGTGGTACTACTCACACACTTTAAGAACTACACTTGCTTACATATCTTGCTGAATCAGGGCCTAATTGCCATAGCTAGCCCCTCTTTGGTTGCTTTTGGAGCAGGTCAATTGATAAAAAAAATGTATAATGAATTGTATATTCAACAAAATGTGCCCACATACATCAGCTCTATTATGCAGAATAGATCGTATGACCAGCTCTAGGTGTTTTTGAATTAATACTTATTTCCACCTAACTAATTGTTGATGCTGGCTGGCCTGGGACCTTTCCACTAAGATTCTCTGGGGGATAATATTGTTTTTTTATCTGGGCTGCAAAGGCCATTCCATCTAATCAGTTTGTAAAGGCTTGCTGCATATCTTTAAAAATAATGACTCCGATACATGCAAGTGTCTGGAGAGGAGCAAAAATGTACGGAGATGGGGTGGGGAGAATAGAGGATGGGAAAGCAACACAGAACCCCTCTGCAAATAGGTGAGTATTTGGGGCCAGAGAGAAGCCACCCTGTGCAACACACTCACATAGAAACCCCATGGATGTCTGTGCCACTAGCCGTCACCTTCAGCTCCCAATTAAAACCTCTCCAACCCATCATCAAGGATCTACAACCTATCCTGGAGGACGACCCATCACTCTCACAGATCTTGGGAGACAGGCCAGCCCTTGCTTACAGACAACCCCCCAACCTGAAGCAAATACTCACCAACAACCACATACCACACAACAGAACCACTAACCCAGGAACCTATCCTTGCAACAAAGCCCATTGCCAACTGTGTCCACATATCTATTCAGGGGACACCATCATAGGGCCTAATCACATCAGCCACGTTATCAGAGGCTCGTTCACCTGCACATCTACCAGTGTGATATATGCCATCATGTGCCAGCAATGCCTCTCTGCCATGTACATTGGTCAAACTGGACAGTCTCTACATAAAAGAATAAATGGACACAAAGCAGACGTCAAGAATTATAACATTCAAAAACCAGTCGGAGAACACTTCAGTCTCTTTGGTCACTCGATTGCAGACCTAAAAGTGGCAATTCTTCAACAAAAAAACTTCAAAAACAGACTCCAACAAGAGACTGCTGAATTGGAATTAATTTGCAAGCTGGATACAATTAACTTAGGCTTGAATAGAGACTGGGAGTGGATGGGTCATTGCACAAAGTAAAACTATTTCCCCATGTTTATTCCCCTCCCAGCCCCCACTGTTCCTCAGACGTTCTTGTCAACTGCTGGAAATGGCCCACCTTGATTATCACTACAAAAGGCTTTTTCCCCCCACTCTCCTGCTGGTAATATCTCACCTTTAAGTGATCACTCTCGTTACAATGTGTATGGTAACACCCATTGTTTCATGTTCGCTATGTATATAAATCTCCCCACTGTATTTTCCGCTGAATGCATCCAATGAAGTGAGCTGTAGCTCATGAAAGCTTATGCTCAAATAAATTTGTTAGTCTCTAAGGTGCCACAAGTACTCCTTTTCTTTGTGCAAGAATTAACGCTGCTTTCTGCAGCTTTTAAGCCAGATCTGCACCTGCACCACCACCTGGGGGATTGGGTATTTCACAGGCAGATGAGCAAATGGCATCAAGGTTACAAAGGATGCCAAATGGTCAGGGAGCAGCCTGCAGTGGCAACCTCTTCCTTTGTTCTTTTTCCAGAATGCAAGATTTTGTGAGGGTACAGAGGCAACACCTTGCTCTTCGCATGCAAATTCTTCCCCAAGCCCCTCCTTATGGGGGAACTTTGCAGAGTTTTCTGTCACTGTGCCTGGGTTTCGCCCTTACAGGGGCGCATGATATGACCCAATATGTCATCTTAGATCTCCTCTGAGCCTACAGGGTTTCCGCCTTAATTCAGAGGAAATAATGAGACCGGATATGCCTTATCCACTGTAACAATTGTAAAGCAGTGCCTCACAGATCTTTTACAAATGTCTTCTTCTATATACAATGGTATCTCTACTCCAGACCTCACACATCTTGAAAAGCCATGGCAACTGTGAGACCATTCCAGGACAAAAGAATAAATAAAGGAGGTCATGCTGTCCACATACAAAACAGCTTTTCCCATCTGGTGGAACACAGTTACACAAGTCTCTTCGTATGAACCATTTACTGCTACAAGCCTGGCATAAAAGGTCAATACTTTTTTTTTTTTTAATGTCCCATTTACCTTTGACCGGCAATTTGACAGTTTGGATTTATCAGAGGCACTCAACGAAGAACAGCTCTGTGTCACCGTGTCTTAGAACTTTCAAAGAAAATGGGTGTAATACAGTAGTACATAGTCTGCAGGGCATTGTGACCCTATTCTAGGCTGGCAACATGCCACAGAAATATTAGATAGAGATCCTTTATTATGAATTCAGTGTAATAGCATGTACTATCCTTCTTGAGTAATTAGGAATACTAGTTTACTGTGCCAGTGTTGTTTAAATAGTCTAAAATCAGAAAGAGCTAAGATTTAATTGTCCCAACAAACCTTTTCCTCTCCTACCTGTGTGTTAATTACTGATTGTTGATTACCTCCCGTAGTAAACACAGTTCACCCACTTGCAGGTGGTTTCCCTTCAATCTCTGAGAAAGCTGCTAGTCTTTCTGCAATCCTGCATGTGCTGTCAACTCCTCCTTCCTTGACCAGGACACAGATTGCTCTCTCGTGGTAAGTGTGTCTTCAGCGTGACCAGCTACACATGACTAATCTACAGTGAATCAGTTTGTTACCCTTTAGACTGCATAAGCTGTGAAGCACCCTCAGAGTACAGCAGGCTACATGTACATGATTATACAGGATGGATGGCTCATAGCATGTAGGGGGAGCACTTATGCTTAAAATGCTAATTTTTGTGAAATGTTAGCTACTGACTCAGAGGCTAACAGCACCTACATAGTCTCTTTTTTTACAGTTTAACAACCCGGTCTCTGGCACACACATATATATATATTTTTTTTTAAAGAGCAAAATTATTTTTTCAGCAAGTGGATTGCTCACAATAATATGCTCACGCTTCAGTAGCGGTGCTTAAGAGAGTCATTATTTTTTATTAAACTGTTAATCAAAATATTAATACATGGAGAATTTATGCAGTTCAGCTGCTCTGAAGGATGCTGCGATGGATTATGAAATAATACATGTGGGGGTGGAAATAGCGATGAGTGACAAATGCTGCATTTAACTTTGCTGTTTCAAACATGTAGAGGGATTTAGTATACTGCAAAATAATGTACTGTGCATCAAGTATCATGTGCTTTGAGTGCTATTTTGTGGCTTCAGACTACATAGTGGGCCAGATTCTGACCCCCCTGTGAGTATATGGGCAGGGAGGCTGGAAGCTATAGCTCCATCATTGCAGCATACCAGACAGTGGAAGTTAACCAGCATAACGGGGTGGTAACCTGCATCCAGAAAAGGGCTGCAGTAATTTACTTCCCACTTGAGCTGTGGGAGGGGAGCAGCAGAAAAGCAACTGTGATGGAGACTCAAGCTATGTCTACAGGAATGGCAGCATGAAGAGTACAGGCACTACATGTGTGGCTAGACAGTGCAGTGAAAGGGAGGCAACATCCACAAGTTTCACTCATTCACTCATGACGGGGGAAGGCAGTGTAGACATGGGTGGCACTACTTGGGCATGTAGAGAGCTGTGCAGACCATATACCCTAGGATTCAGGAGTATAGGCACTCTCCTCTAGTTACCTAAGCTGTGTGTCACCATCTACACTGCTCTTTACCCCCATGATAGTTGAGCAGGCAAAGCCTGTACTCTACATTCTGCTGTAAGTGTAGACATACCTTCAGAGTTAAACCAGAGCAAAACAGAAGCTACAGAATTTCACCTAGTAATTCCTGCATCAAGCTCAATAACTTGGTGTTGAATTATAGTATGTCTTTAAGAAAAATGTCTAATCTAGATGTTTAGACTTCAAATGATAGAGAATCAACCACGCACATCCCTTGGTAATCTGTTACAAAGGTTAATTACCCTCACTGTTAAAAATGAGTGTTATTTCCAGTTTGAATATTTTTAGTTTCAATATCCAGACATTGGAGCTCATTATGCTTTTAGTAGATAGAGTACAGTGGCCTCTAGTATTTGATACCTTCTCCTTGTGTAGGTACTTTCAAACCTCTTAAACATCTCTTTGAGAAGCTAAATAGCCTGAGATCTATTAGTCTTTCATTGTAAGGGTGTTTTCCATCCTTAATCCTTCTTGTTGATCTTCTGTGAACCCTCCCCATCTTTTTAACATCTTTTTTTAAATAGGTGAACAACAGGGCTGAACCAAGTATTCTAGTAGTGGCCTCACCAGCACTATATACAGAAATAATATTATGTCCCTATTCCTATGCCTCTTTACTCCCGTGTTTATAAATCCAGAGATCATGTTAGCCCTTGTTGTCCTGGCACCGCTCTGGGAACTGATGGTTTTTTTGGTTGAGGATGATGGAGAAGATATCAGATAGGCAGCTGGAAATAGAAGTCTGAATAGACTGAGGAAAGTCAGCACGGGGAAGTTAGTGGAAGATTATGCAGAATGCCTTTGATTTATTCTTTTAAGTAGACAGATTTTGAATAGAGAGGGAAGGGAAAAGAGGGGAGAGGGTTTGAGGAGAGAGTCAAAAGGTAGATAAAAGCCTTGTGTCTGATTTTTGCTTGGCATTTTATTCTTCTTTTCCCCTTACATCCTCCTCATGACAATGTTGGTGCACTGGGCAGAAACCAGCCTCTTCCAGTCCTCGGTGTCATTTGCTGCTGCTTCCATCTGTTCTGTGGTGTTGAGATGGACTGTTCTGCCCTCCCTGCTAAGAGTTCTTTTTCAGGTTTCTCTTGGGTACCCTCATTTCCTCACACCAAGTGATTTCCACTTCACAGCTTCAGGGGGAGTCTGTGTGTTGGCATATGAAGTATATGCCCAAATATGTCCTGCATTTTTTTCTGTTTGTGGTGGAAACAAGCTGCTGGTTGGTGATTTCATGGATCTCTGTACTGGTAATGAAGACTTACCCACCAATGCCCAGAATCTTTACAGGCACTTAGTTTTGAAAGTGCCTAGTCTCCTATCTACCGCTTTTGGTAGATCTCCATCTCTCACAGTCATATGTTAGCACTGATATTATGCCTGAATTGAAATATTTCAGTTTTGTTCAGATGTTATATATCTGTGATTTCCATACGTCAGTAGGTTTAGTAAATGCTGTGGATGCCTTTCCTATCCTCAGTGTCACTTCCTTCTCATGGTCTTCGTTGGCCAATATGGTGCTGCCCGGATAGACAAACTGTTCTACTTTTTTTATTTTTTGCCTGCCAATGTGTTACTGTTTGATGTCTCGATTTCAAGGATGTTTGCTTTAGCATAACTAATTTTGAGCCCTCCTTGTCCTGCTGTTTTTGCTAGGTTGTCCGTCTTTGTAAATTTTCAGGGCTGTCACTCAGTAAAGCAATATCATCAGCAGAATCTAGGTCTTCAAGGCAATTGCCATCTACTCATGCTATACTACGTTTTTCTGCACGATCACGAATCATGTATGCTTGCAAGCCATGAGTTCCAGAGATTTAAAAATAACTAGAACATGTCTAGCCTGGGATATCTAGTCAATTTATTAAAAGAATCATCTGGGTTTTCAAGCCTCTCATGGGGAATGTAGAGGTGGTGGACACATTGCATCACCATAGTTGATCTAATTTATTCACTGTTGCAACTCCTGATGAACAAAGAGAAAAAAGTTTACTTGATGGTGAAACATGAGAGCTTTTTGAGGCTCTTTACAATGAAGGTTTTTCTAGTAGACTTCCTTGTCTCTTCATAACATAAATGGTGTAACATTCACGCAAAGTATGCAAAGGATTATAGTACTGGGTTGGGCTGAATGACTTTGTCTTGCGGGTGAATGGCTAGCAGTTCTGGAGCTATGTCCCTGCATATACTGATGTCTGGAGTTCTTTCTTAGGCACTAGAGTTCTTTTCAATAGACTCACTGATTTTAATGCCAGAAGATCCTTTAAGATTGTCTAATCTGACCTCCTGCATAACACAGGCCATAGAATTTGACCTAGTAATTCCTGCATAAAGCCTGTGCCTCCTAAATGATCTAGAGAACTACTGGTGTTCAGCTTTCATGACATGCCATAAAAGTTTGTGAATATTATAGAACCTTCTTGACAACCCAGGAGTTTTTAGAAAATAAGTGATCGTGTTATAAAGGTACTTTACTATCTTTTGTTTAAAAAAGTAAAGGAAGAGCAAATAATGGAATGGACAGTTTTTGACTCTGATACACAGCAAAATAACTGCTCCTCAGGATTACATTGTGAAGAAGTTGGAAGGAATGAATTTCAGTGGGTGATATTAAGTCCACTATCTAAAATAATCTAAATAAAATATCTAAACAAAATTTATGAATAATAATTCCTAGAAAGGCATTTCAGTATTATTGTTAATAATATATTAATATCAAAATAGCGCCACATTTCAATCTCAAAGGGAACACATCAGAAAGGAGAGCAATTTTAAGGACCTGGAAATCCAAGAGATTTCCCAGAGCCACTTTCAGCTGAATGAGACATCCAACCTTTTTGTTGACTAAGTAGAAATATTTTGTCAGATAGAGTCCATCAACCAGTAATGACTAGGTTTATACCTGAAAGGGAACATATAAAAACATTATCTCTCAGTGAACTTCTGAATTTTTCTTAGCAAGTGAGTGACTTCTCAGCATGGAGGTATTCATTTTCAATAATGGACACTCTCAATAATATACAGCTGCTCTACCATGCAGCTATTATTAAAACACTGGCCCCCATAACAGAGGTTTTTGCAGCTGTTCATGAAGCTTCTTCTCATTCAGTACTTATCATTTGTTAGGATGTGTTTGGCTTACTTACAGTAATATGTGATGAGGATAAGAAGACTAAATAAGAAGCATAAAAGATGGTGAACAACCTAGTAACATAAAAGTTATTCAAGAAAAGTAGAGGGGGCTAATAGGGAAAGTTTGTGGGCCTTTCTTAGAACTCATGAGTTTCTCAGTTATTGTAGTTATGAATTTTCTGCTAAATACAGCGCCCATGAGAGCTACTACTAGATTGACATCCTTTCTATACTGTAGGCCTATGTTTACTATTCAAAAAGCACAGGGTTGCCACTGTGCAGAACTGACCTGGAGTGGCCAACTGTAGAGATGAGGGAAGGCAGTTCAGTCAACCAGCTCATTCAGTCCTTGCCTTTCTCCTCAGACTGTCAACAAGGTTTCAAATTAAGACTAATTTGGTGATGGTATTAAGATAACACTTGCCTACCACCACCAAAGACCACTACCAATTCACTTCCCATATACAAGAGAATAGTCATCTGATGGTAACAGTTTTCAGTCATTTACTTACCTGGTCTGAATTTTAACTTATCCCAAAAGCTTCATATGAGCAGGCCCATGGTACCTTAATATCAATCTCTGCTCCTTTTCAATGGCTGATGTGTAGGATCCAAAAGTTTAGCACATATTTTTCCCCATGAGTCAGAGATTGGGTGAACTGGAAGGGTCATCCATTTTTAGAACTCAAAAAGAGGGCAAGATTTGTCATGCAAGGGTGGGGCAGATGTGCTGAAGGAGAAGGGATTAATTTTATTCAGGGACTCTGCTGATGGTTCGACTGAACCATATTTTTCAACACTAAACAACAACAGTGGAAAATCTAATGGCTCTCACAGTCAAGATGTTTCTATTGGGCATTTTTAACATGTGAATTGGGTACTGAGTTCATTGTTGAAATCATCTTTTGGACTTTTCAGGTGACATTTTTGGAGTGAGTTTATGGTTTTAGTTTAAAACTTTTCTTTTTTTATGGGCCTCTTGATACACACAGCACATAGAAATATGTGCTCCTGGTGGAGGAAATGTTTGGGAATATCTGTTTTGTTTTTAAATATATCACTTGTTTTATAGTATTGGTAGGGGAGGGTAGATTATTGTAATTTAGGTTTCTTAATAACATTTTTGAGAGTTCTCTATAATTATCTCATTTTTGTGGGCACACCAATAAGAGTTTCCAGCTAATGGTGGGTCTTTATCTCATGTGCTGCTCACCTTCTCTGTCATTTTCTGCAACTTGCAATGTATAATTACTTACTATTTGCTTAATTTGATTTCTGTATTTAATTCATGTTGGCTATTATTCATAATGTTAAAATTATCCAACCTGTTCTCATACTATCCATGGATTAACCAATTTTAATTTATATAATAATATGTTTAGTAAGAATGAATGAACTCCTTGACCCATTGAAGTCAATGGGAGTTTTGCCATTTATTTAAATAAAACTAAGATTTCACTCAAATATTTTTCACAGTGAACACATTCAATATAAATATTTTCTACTGACAAGGTGATTATAGCTGGTGACTTAAATGACCAAACTGAAAGGGTATTTACACAACATAGGTAATCAAGGGCCAGATTCTGCCTCCCTTACTTGTGCCAAGCAGTACCTTATTTGTGAGTGTTTCCATTGGCATAGATGGTACGATTCATGGACTAAGGCGAATAAAGGTGACATATTCCGGTGCTACCAGATAAGTTTAGTGCTCTTAATTATAGCTTAACAATACCTTAACTACCTGATCTCACAGGTTCAGCTGTCATTGAGATTGACTCAACCCTTCATAATTTTGTTAGATAAATTGAGTACTATCCGCTTTGCTAAATATGGGTTGTACATATCAGACCTTAAAAATGAGGTTGTGTTTGGACATTAAATACCCCATGGCATATTTAATAAGACTAGGGGTTTACCACAGAGCCCTTGAAGAATATTTCTTCAAATCCTACTTTTGAGAAGAATATTTTGAATTAGTCATCTACCTAGCTGCCCATCTTCACCCTGGAGGTAGCTGTATTTCATTTGTGCTGTATGCACATGGTTTCTGAAATTCTATGGGATCTTTAATGGTGAAAGAGAAAGAAATATATTGATTTTGATGGGACTTTGGCAGGCACCTACATACATCTAAGGATCTGAGCGTAAGTAAATATAAAATATGATGGCATTATCAAATAAAATCTACTATGGAGATAATATGGAGATTGTACACTGAAATGTTGCTCCTTACCTCTTTAACTATGGTATTCTGGAACACGCATCAACATAATGTCTGTGTGCTAGATACCTGTGTGAATGGGAGTTTTTCATAGCAGAGTTCAGTATGGATTCTACTCTTCACACATTTCAGGTTCTAGACATTTATGCTTCTTTTCTTCCCCTTCTCTCCCTTTCCCCCCTCCCACACCTCCACTTTGTTATGATTCTCTTGTCACTTTTTACTTTTCTAAGGAGGTGCTCCTTCACTTGGACTATTTCAGATCCAGACTACACTACAGACCTATATCAGTATAACCACGTCACTCAGGGATGTGAAAAATCTACTTGGAGAGATGGATTAACTATGCTGACGGGAGAGTGTTCTCCCATTGGCATAGAGTGTCTTCATTAAAGTGCTACAGTGACGCAGCTGCATCAGTGCAGCTGTGCTGATGCAGCGTTTTAAGTGTAGACTTGACCTCAGATATGGACAGTATAAATCTCAGCTGGGTTTGTTCATCAGATTTGGTTTAACTGTAGGATCTCCTTAGGTTGCATTTGATCTGTGTTGTGATTGCTGATTACAGCATTCTGTTCTATGTATGACTGGATCCATGTAAGGATACTATAAATTTTAATAAAATATAAGTTCAAAAAGCAATCAAACTTTAAACCATTATTGCTTTCTGATAGACTCTGCACTAGAGTTCAAGGGTCTAGTGAGTACACTCAGCTTTTCTGACTGTAATGCCTATGGCTTTGATGTTCATCAACCACTGGAAGCCATTTATTGCCTTGTAAACTTGGAGGCAATTACCTTTCTGCTATTATATCAATTGTCACATAAAAAGATTCTTTTATTCTCTTTCTCTGTGCCTTTTGCTTAGGGTTCTATTCAGATTGAAGGAGTGTATCTTGTTCGTGTGATGCCTGTATTTCCTGTGTCCCTATTTGGAATATAACATTTTAAAAAGAGAACAAATTTCATAAATTGAATCCCCAGAAAAAAATGGTATTTAGTCTTTTATTAATAGAATAATGACAACAATTTAGCTTTAAAAGTCATTTAGTTAGCCCAGTAGCATAAAAAGCATTTTGACATGCATTCTTAATAATGGATCAGTCAGGTTGTAACATAGCAAGTATATTATTTTGAGTTGCACCAAATATTATTGTAAAAAAAAGAGACAAAAGTAATCTGGCAGATAATATATTAAAATAGAATGACACGGATCTTTGGTCTAAATGGGTGTAGCTCTATTGAAGCCAATGGAAATATGCCAGTCCACATCAGCATCTGGTCCAGTGGATTAGTTTGGGTTGCACAAGTATAAATGAAGGTAGAATCTGGTCCACTAAAGAAAATCATCCTTCCTAAATCTATAACCAGTGAAATTTTTTTTCACATTACTCCTTTGGAGTGCACTCATGGGTTTATAAAAGAACAAAGTAGTGACAAATGTGCTCTCCTGTCACTTGCTTGGCAAATTGAGTTCTGTTCAGTGTTGTGCAGATAGAACAGAAAGAACACAGTGTGAACAGGAACATCAAGACCTGAAAATCTTTCTTTGATCTCTTTCTTAAGAACTAACCAAGAGCACTGTGACATTCTGTAAGGAGGCTAGATGTTTTAAAAGCTGCAGTTCTGTATGATGATGCCTTTTACAAACAATGGAAAAAATAATCTCATTTGAAGCTCACAGTGTGTTTGGGGGGTGTTTTTCCTCCAAAAATGGACCAGTGTGTATCCATTATACTTGGCAAACAAGCACCTGAGCCTCATAAAAACAGAACTCTATAAAATAGCCTTTTATTTTTCTATTCCCTAAACTTTATAACTATTTGGACCAAGCTCCCTGTATACTTCTGGTACCCTGCAAGTCATATGTCAGACCCTCATCGAGCCCTGAAATTTTGTAGCCACTTTCTGCTCCTTTCATGCTGAGCCTGCACTATCTAATGGCTGACCGCTGTTGTAGTCTTCAGGAGAGAGACTCTCAAAGCTACAAAAGAACTATGGAAGCCTAGTTTTGTAGGAGCAGTGGGTAACTGTCATTTATACATACATATATATTTTCCATCAAACCTCTGCCAGCTCTCAAGAATGAAGCAGGCAGGCAGAGGAAGAAAAATGGTGTGTGACAAAGTTTCTCCTGTACCTTGGTGGGTCTTGGGCTTATTGGTGGATTTGCTTACATTGGAGCATCACAGCAGCCCTTAGTTTGGCCGTTTTTGTGAACCCACAGTCCAGGTCAACTCCTCCTGTGTCTGACCAGGAGTTGGGAGGTTTTGGGGGAACCCGGGCCCGCCCTCTACTCCAGGTTCCAGCCCAGGGCCCTGTGGAATGCAGCTGTCTAGAGTGACTCCTGGAACAGGTGTGCAACAGCTACAACTCCCTGAGCTACTTCCCCATGGCCTCCACCCAACACCTTCTTTATCCTCATCATAGGACTTTCCTCCTGGTGTCTGACAATGCTTGTACTCCTCAGTCCTCCAACAGTCCACATTCTCACTCTCAGCTCCTAGTGCCCCTTGCTCCCAGCTCCTTACACGTGTACCACAAACTGAAGTGAGCTCCTTTTTAAACCCAGGTGCCCTGATTAGCCTGCCTTAATTGATTCTAGCAGCTTCTTTATTGGCTGCTGGTGTTCTAATCAGCCTGTCTGTCTTAATTGTCTCCAGAAGGTTCCTGATTGTCCTGGAACCTTCCCTGTTACCTTACCCAGGGAAAAGGGACCTACTTAACCTGGGGCTAATATATCTGCCTTCTATTACTCTCCTGTAGCCATCTGGCCCGACCCTGTCACATGTAAATGAATGTGCCTGCCTGTAAAGAGAAACAAAGCTAATAAGCCTAAAATTAGACCTGCCAGGCTAGATGCTGTAGTGTCTTTTTAGCAGACCAAAGTCCAAAAAAAAAAAAAAAAGAGAAAATGTGAAATGGAATCTTATTAAAGATGAGTTATAATTTATTCAGGTTATTTGAGGCCTGGAAAATTCAGGCTATTTGAAGCCTACTTAAAAACCTATTCCTACAATAATTTTCTCTCTTATCTCTTTTAAATGTCCTTTTGAATTTTGAATTGTCCTCCATATAAAAGGATTTTATACTTTATATGGTTTGCATACACTGTTCCCACAGCAATCTATGGCAAATTATGTTCCTAAAAGAATTTGCACTTACATGGAAGATGGCTATATGGTTGGAGACATTACCTCAAACCAAGGAAGCTAGCCTGATCTTAGATAAAAATCTGTCATTATGAGCTAGATTTAATTTGAATTATTGAAGTAAGATTATTAGATAATAGAAAGGACTCCAAATAAACTGAAAGAGAAGTGCTTAATCAGACTTGGATGGGAGTTAACAGATGTTAACATTTTTTCATGTGACATAGAAGCCAATTTCCAATCATTATCATGAGTTTACATTCATCCACACTGAAAAAAATTCAATTTTGGATTAGTTTGAACTGTATTATAACTTTTACCATGCACATTTTCCCATTGTCTGCCACAATGAGGCATGGATTAGCACTAGATGGCTCAGATACATTCAGATAACCCTCATGGAAAATTCCCATGGAATTTAATAGAAAATGGCAACCTTTGTATGAGTTTTTGAAACACGATAGCCCTCCTGTAGAATTCTTATACAAAATTTATACAAAAAGGTACCATTTTTCTCTTAAATTGTACAAGTAAGATCCTCACCCTGTGCTTGGGCCCCTATATGCTACAATGGCACAGTGGGACATTGTAAACCCTGGTTCCGGCCAGGGTAGGCTTCCCCTAGTGAAAGAACTATAGAAGACCATGACATGTTCCCTTCTGAGTATCCCCTTGCAAGTCCTGGCCTAGGAGACTTGGTGGGCAAGGGGTGGGCTGGGAGACTGGAGAGGAATGCCGGGGGTAGGGATGCAGAACACAGCCCTATGGTGATTCAGAGCAGTTTACCCAGGGTACCTGGAGGTGGCTGCCGTAACTTAGACAAGCCTTCAGGATTGTCTAATTTATGCTGGGGGCTGATTTGGCCCCTGCCCAACCCAAAACTGGGAGGTACAAATGTGGCTTAAAACTGACTAAAGCTCCCTTCTCCTGGACTTTGAGTTTTGTACGCTGTGTTAGGGGGCTTATTCCTTCACCCACTTACTTCCCTGGTCCTTCTCGTATGAACAGAGAGCAACAATACCCGAAGTCCAAAGGTGCAAACAATTCGATGTTTATTGGGGTGAACTTCCAGCAAACATGATTCCAGTCTCCTTCCTTAGTATCCTCCTTCCCAGCTCTGACACCACAGAGCCTTACACCTGTGTCCCTGTTCCCATTCCTGCCCTTAGCAAAACATGATTCCAATTTCCTTACCCCACTCCCTGTTCCCATTTCCCCCACCTGCATGCCCACCCCTACCCCCTTACTTCCTGATTGACTGCAGACTATATAGTAAAACTTGAGTTCTGCTTTGCTATACCTTAACCAATCATTTTCCTGAAATTTAACTAACCAATCCTAACATATTGTAACATGATTATGTAACCAATTATATCCTACCACCTTAATTAGTTTACACCCAGCAAAATTATTTATACAGCAGACAGGAACAATCACAGAACCAGATAGAGATTATACAGACAAACAATAGAAGTGAGCTGTAGCTCACGAAAGCTCATGCTCAAATAAATTGGTTAGTCTCTAAGGTGCCACAAGTACTCCATTTCTTTTTGCGAATACAGACTAACACGGCTGTTACTCTGAAAAGTGGGAACTATAATCACAAAACAATACAGAAGTGAGGATTTCACATCCCAGCTATTGATAAGTGAGTTCTTGCCAGATAGGATGCTATCAAACTAAGTTTCCTTTTATATTTTCTAGGCAATTCCCTTTCTCTGGAGGTGATAGGCACTATCAGGACAGGATTGTATTCCTAAGATCCCAATAGCACCTTCTTTCAATGTGACTAGTTTGGAATGTGAGGATGTGACCGGTCGCTTCCCAGCTTATGGCTGCCTCTGTTGCTTAGCCAAAGGCCTTAGCCTAAGAACTGGGCCTCAGACTGTCACAGTAAGAGAAGGACCTTACACTGGCAGACAGTGATTTTGATTCTTTCTTTTATACCTCTATAACTAGCCAAGTGATAAGAATACACCTAAATTCTTAGAGTAGAGGCCTTTACAGACAGACCTGAATATCTATATCCTAACACTCTGCCTTTTAGGCTACATCTGTACTAGCCACTGTAGACATGCCCATGCATGTGATTTTGCCATATTTCCCCCCCAACCCATAGTCCATGTAAACACCATTAGCACATGTCTGAAGGCAAGTAGAGACTGAGTAAGCTAGCACATCTGAGGGATGGAGGTAAGTACATGCCTTCAGCTGTGGCATAGCCCCACACCCATCCCAATGCACAGTGTAGATGGAGGTAAGGAGTGTCTACCATGTCTCGATTTTCAGTAGTCCTCCCCTCCCCAGTCCCACAATGCACTGAATCCTCTTCTTCCTGACCCTTACCCGAAAAGGTTCCCATCCCCCATAGTACCATGCTGTGCTAATCACACCTTACCTGTTTTCCATGGCACTTTTTTGATCAGTACAAGTTAACAGGAATCCTGCTTCTAGAGCAGCCACCTGGCCCACTGACCATACCTAGGAGCTGATCAATGTGAGGTCGGACTACACCATCCTCTATGACTTCACCCAAAGCATCAGGAACATTCATGTGTACTGGGAAATTTCACAGAGTCTGTAGTAGGTGGACATTAAATGGACTTCGGCCCAGATCTTCATTCTGGAAGGAGAAGGGAGCACTTTGGTTATCAGAGGAAAGTTATTCAAAACAGTCTATTTCTTGGGCAATTACAAAACGTTTACTGTCCCTGTTCTTGGTTTCTGGCCTCTCTCTGCACTAATCACTGATGCACAAGTGGAAAAAATAGGGATGAGAGAAGGATCTGGTCTGACTGTTGGATAAACACAGTGTGGTGTCCTTTTGTGTGGAGACGAGAGGAACTTGTGGTGCTGATCTGAGACTGTGGTGTATCTCTTTCTTTCCCTGTCCCTGTCATCTTTGTTAGGCGGGCACAAGGGCAGAATATTTTGGTGATGCCAGGGGTAGAGTGGGGCAAGTGGTTTGCTTTTCCCTTTGCACAGAAGTTCTATAAGCTAGCTGAGAATTTAGTCAATATCCAGTCAGATTGCTTCCAAGTCCTGTAACCATATTTTAGCAAATTTCTGGTGTAGGAGAAAGTCCATATGGGTCTTCAGGTTCAGCAGCAGTGCAGAACTGCTTAGTCCACCTTCACAGCTGACCAAACCCCTCCATTCATCAATACGTTAGCAGAAACATCTTTCTGGCATTGCTGGATCTCTTCCACTGGACTGGAAAGCCACCTCTTTTCTATTCTGGAACCTTGAGAATGACTGTGTTTTCCAAATGTAGACCAGCCTTTAAAGAAGAAACTGCAAACTGGTAACATATCCCCTGGAAGGATCTGCCATCCCCCACCTCCCGCCTTGAGACACTGAAAATTTAATTTTTAAAAAAATATCAGTACATGTATCTTACCATTAGTAGCCTCTGCTCCTTTCCCATGGGCTGCAAAAGTTATCTGAGAAGCGAGGATAGTCTAACAGCTGTATTCCTGGAATGATGAAAAGTACCAAATTTTGTCCTTCTAAAGCAAAGTTATGTTATTGGGAGGGAAGGCATGGAAGGGGTTTCTCTTTGTCTTCCAAAGGATCTATCTATCTATCTATCTATCTATCTATCTATCTATCTATCTATCTATCTATCTATCTATCTATCTATCTATCTATCTATCCCCTTGTCTTTGAACTGGCAGGACATTTGGCTTCCAGGAGAGAAACCAGAAGGACCCTGGGAGAGTTGCTCATCAGGATGGGCAGGAGGAATCAGAAGCAGTTTGAGTTCATCAGGGCAGGGGAGTATTGGGCTCTTTAGCAGGAAGAGACATTGATGAACTGGTTTATGGAGCAGGAGGTGTGGCACATGGAACAGGATCATTCCCTAATGGAGAAGCTGATAGAACTTTTGGCCAAACAAGTGTGAAAAAATTGTATCCTTGAGTTCCCTCACCCACTGGAAACTAGGGCCACTTGGTTTGGATCCAGCTGCTTGTACAGAGTTTGAAACCAGACCTGTCCTGAGCCCCATCAGGATGGAAGCATTCCCCATCATGCTCACAGATGTTATGGAATGCGCAGCAGGTGATGATTTTGTGAACAGTGTTTGCCACACTGGCATCCAGATGGTTGTGTAGACAGCACCAACAAGATTTCAGCCTTTCAAATGCACTCTCCACAACTGTTTTGAAGCTAGGGAGTTTGTAACCAAATTCCTTTTTTCCAGTGTCATTGATGTCAAGGTATAGTTTCATGAGCTAAGGTAGGAGTGGATATGCCCCAAAACAACAGTTGACACAGACATACTGTAAAGAACCATATCATTTCTGGGGAATAAACTCCCTTCTTCTCCCTTCAAGTACAATCTCAATCTTCTCAGCACTGTGATGCCATGAACCTTTCCATGTTTGTATTTATGAATCTGCCTTGCAGCCTTTTTGGTTCACATATTCGCTTGCCCCTTTTGGTGGCCAAAGTATTGGGATACAGATGTCTTTGATGAGTCCCTGCACTGTTTGGAAACCCCATCCTCTCAAACCTAGCTATTACTTCAGGAACTTTTCTTATGACAACCACTTGTGGGTAGATCTCAGTGTTAACTGCCTCATAAACCTGCACAACTACAATCCCGACAGTGGAATTTCCAACCCCACAGTAGTTTGCAATGGACCGATAGCTATCTGATGTTGTCAGCTCCCATAGGGCAATAGCCACCCGCTTCTGCACAAGTATGGCTTCTCTGAATAGTGTGTTCTGGTGCTGGAGATTTGGGGCAAGTTCCTCACACAGCTATATGAAGGTATATTTCTTCATTTGCAAGTTCTGAAGCCACTGCTGCTCATCTCAGGTTTTCAAAACAATGTGATCCTACACCACCCCCACCCCCTGCTTGTTGTCCTGCAGCAGAAGCAATGGTTCACTCATGGGCACATGGTGGCAATACCAGCATTTATCATATCTGTATTATCGGAGCTGAATAAATTGTCATTGACCCTCAAGGTCAGCTGCCTTCCCAAATTCCATCCAGCATCTTGCTGACAGCCTACTCCACAAACATTTGTTCTGCAATAAAGAGCAGGAGCAGAACTACATCATCATTCCATTGTTCCACGTCTTCCATTCAGTTTGATGGGGGGGAGACGTGATCAGGAACTGCCATTGGCAAATGTGTGAATTCAGTGGACAGTATCAACAACACACAGCAAACCAGTTCCTCAAACGTTTCCCTGTGACTCACAGAACCCTAGGATACCTCCCCTGAAATGCAGCACTAACGTCATATAACAATAGTGGCAGTGTGGACATGGGTATACACTGTGACAGGGTTGGGCCAGATGGCTACAGGAGAGTAATAGAAGGCAGATATATTAGCCCCAGGTTAAGTAGGTCCCTTTTCCCTGGGTAAGGTAACAGGGAAGGTTCCAGGACAATCAGGAACCTTCTGGAGACAATTAAGACAGACAGGCTGATTAGAACACCAGCATCCAATAAAGAAGCTGCTAGAATCAATTAAGGCAGGCTAATCAGGGCACCTGGGTTTAAAAAGGAGCTCACTTCAGTTTGTGGTACACGTGTAAGGAGCTGGGAGCAAGGGGCACTAGGAGCTGAGAGTGAGAATGCGGACTGTTGGAGGACTGAGCATTATCAGACACCAGGAGGAAGGTCCTATGATGAGGATAAAGAAGGTGTTGGGTGGAGGCCATGGGGAAGTAGCTCAGGGAGTTGTAGCTGTCGCACACCTGTTCCAGGAGTCACTCTAGACAGCTGCATTCCACAGGGCCCTGGGCTGGAACCTGGAGTAGAGGGCGGGCCCGGGTTCCCCCCAAACCTCCCAATTCCTGGTCAGACACAGGAGGAGTTGACCTGGACTGTGGGTTCACAAAAACAATCACACTTAGGGGTGCCGTGAAGCTCCAAGGTGAGCAAATCCACCAATAAGCCCAAGACACACCAAGGTAGAGGAGGAACTTTGTCACAAAATGTATACAGAGCATTATACCTGTGTCCAGAACAGCATAGGTGGACATGTGGCGCAGGTATAGGGAACATGCACACAATTAAGTAACCGAGTTTGTGTGTCACCTTGGAGCAGGTGCATATTTTGCAAAAGATCACATAGGCCTGCACTGTGTCCCACACGCAAGGCCACCAGGAGACACAAGAGACTAGGCGCTGAGTTTTACAGCAGTCAAAATGTCCTGTCAGGGGGATTCATGATATACTTGGTTGTAGTCCTCAGCAGCTCAGGGGGAACATATTTATGCCCTTTTATGGAGGTTTCCCCATCGCGGACATAGTGGGTTCCTTACTTATGGCTTTCTCCTTATCAGAAAAGATTCTGTGGGCCAAGGCTGATCATTTGAAAGCCCCAGAAATTATGAGGCTTGAGTATGCAGGAGGTTTTAGGGTTTGAGTACTTTTGGTCAAGGTAATAATCGCTCTTCTGGGACAAAGCATTGGCCTTGCTGTTTTTGGTTCCTGGAGGATAGAAGATTACAAAATCAAAGTGTGAAAAGAATAAGGTCCACCGAAGTTGGTGGTGGAGGGCCTTGGCCCTCTACAGATATTCAAGGTTCTTATGATTGGTGTTCACCTGGACAGGGTATCATGCCCCTTCTAGATAGTGGCACCACTCTTTGAAAGTGGTGTTAATTGCCAAGAGTTCTTTATCCCAAATTTCATAATTTTGTTTTGTGGGTGTGAGTTTTCTGGAATAAAAAGCACATGGATGTAGCAATTGTTGAGAACTATCCCTTTGAGATAGCACTTCTCTGATCACCAAGTTGGAAACGTTGGCTTTGACGATGAAGGCTTGCAAAGTGTCAGTGTGAACCAATATGGGAGTGGTGGTAAACGTGAGTTTTAATTGCTCAAAGGCCTGCTGGGCCTTGGGAGACCAGAGAAACCTGGTGTTTTTGTGGAGCAGGGTAGTGAGAGTGGCAATCCACTCTGAAAACTTTTTGATGAACCACTGCAAGAAGTTCACAAACCTCAGGTAATATAGTTCAAATATTCTGTGGTTCTGCTCACTCAAGCACTGCCCTTACCTTTCAGGGGGCCATTTTGACAACAGCAGGAGATAGGATGAACACAAGGAATTCTACAGAGGACTGACCAAAGGCACATCTTTTTAGCTTAGCATAGAGGTCATGTTGGCGTAGCCTCTTCAGGATGGAATGGACATGCACAACGTGTTGTTCAGCATAGTCTGAAAAAATAAGTATGTCATTTAGATATGCTACCATGTATTGGTCCAGAATGTCTAAGAGTACATCACAAATAAGTGTTGGAATGTCGCAAGTGCATTTGTCAAACCATAGGGCATCATGAGATGTTCCAAGTGACCATAATGCATTTGAAAGGTGGTCTTCCATTTGTCTCCAACTCTAAGATGTACTAGGTTGTATTACCCCCCAGAGGTCTATAATCAGGTGGCACTTACACTGTCCATTAGCTTGGGTATTAGTGGTAGTGGGGTATTGGTTTCTCATTGTGACCTGATTCAGGGCCCAATAGTCAGACGCTTCTGTCCATTTTTTTTTAAACAAGGAGGACTGATGCCCTGGCAGGCAAAGTAGATTTACGAATAAAGCCCTTGGCTAAATTCTCCCAAAGGCTTATACACAGCATGCCTAGTTCAGGGTCAGACATGGCATATATATGCCAGAACAGAATGTTTGCCCATGGTTGTAGCTCGATTGGACAGAGGCAAACTGGGGTCTTTTTTTCCCCAAAGACATCTTTATAGTCACTATATTTGGATGTAAGTTGAGGACCAGAATCAAGGGGTGGCTCTGCTGGGCCAGCTACCCCACTGTGAGACTGCTGGGGAACTACAGCATGCTGACCATTTTCTGAGGTCAAGTTGTGCTGCTGGCAAAATACAGTTGCACAGATGCATCAGAAACTAAACTCTTCCTGAAATTTATATGTAACATCTTATCCCAAAAGTGACACTGATTTACAGCCCTTGAGGACCAGGCGCAATCTTCAGTTGAGAAGGAGAGACTACAAAGAAACTACATATGGGATCAACCTTAATGAAAAACCCGCTGCTTATATTAGTAATCGTTTAAGCACTTTGAGTAACTGCAGTTAGAGCTAATTGACAAAATCAAATTAGCATATCTAGGGAATTTGCACATCATGATTATAAATTAAAAATATTAGCATTTACTGGTTTCTGACTGAATTGCTCCTTTCAAATTTCAGTGATTTTTTTCAGTAGAGAGAAACTGGCACTCGTTTACTTTTACCACTTTACTTACTTTTGGCCACAAGAATCCCCACATTCCTCCATGCACTCCAAGCTAATTTGGACTGCCATGATTTAGTATAGTTCAACATATCACATCTAGAATTGATTAGAAATATCATAATCTCAGTTAATTAGCCATCCAACTCTGAGAGAGTGGGAGGGGCTGACTTCAATGGAGCGATATTGAATTTTTCCAGCTAAGGATCTGGCCTTGGTCCCAGAAGTATAGTTTTGGAGAACCAAACAACAATATAGCAATACTGGCCAAATCCAGTAGTGGTACAGGATCCATATACTTAATATGTCAGTAGGCATTCTCCAGTTTTCAGATACATACATTATTATTATTAGAATAGTAGTCAAAGTTTATAGACAATGGCAGCATTCAAAGGCCCTAATTAAGGTTTGGGGCACCATTATGCTGGAAGGTGTAAAAACCATAGACAAGAGATAATCCCTGCCCCAGAGGTCTTATGTTATAACAAACAGATAGCTCCCAACTCATTTTTTAACACTGAGACATGTCACAAACTATTTGCAAATGATCTCTAGGACCATCCATATTATTTGCAATATGAAGTAATTACACTGATTACTGCAACTGATTACTTATACTTTTATTTAAACTGCTCTATTGACAGCTGCACTAGAAATACATTGTTTCAGAGTAACAGCCGTGTTAATCTGTATTCGCAAAAAGAAAAGGAGTACTTGTGGCACCCACAAGTACTCCTTTTCTTTTTTTAGAAATACATTAAACAGGGTAGATAATCAGATCTCCACACACTTGGTTTTGTTTTTATCAGTGGATCAATAGTCTCAACTTATATGGAACTACCCTCCCTCTCTCTTAAGACGGTCCATTCAAGTCAGGGTCAAGGCACATAGATGTAAGCGGACGCCTGGACTACCAATCTCCAGAGCTGTCACTGGGGCCCTTTTCAAAGTTAATAACTTCATAATGTTTCTCTAAACAAAAAAATAAGCTCACTGTTGTAATGATTATTGTTTTATTTCTGAAGTTTACATGGCAGTGATTTGTAAACACATGATAGCATCCTACATACATAATTTTTTATTAAAAAATAAGTTAAGCAAATAAACAGGCACAGCTCCATGCCTGCAGAAAGTCTTACAGCCCTCTGAAATCCTAGCTCCTAATATCAAAACTGGTGCTGGCATTCAAAAACAAAACAAAAAACCTCCAAAGACTTTAGACTTAGCTCCTGCCATTTCTCCCTCTTTCCCCATTATTTTTCAGAAGGACCTGTAATACTCGCACGAAGGATCACAGAGATTTCTTGGGGACACTGCAAGTACCAAGTCCAGTACACACATGTAGGACTGAAATTCCTGCTTAACTCCCTCAGGTCAAATCAATCACATACAAGACAACAACTTAATACAAAGATAAGAATATAGCACATCTACTAGCGGAGGTGTTGTCAACACAAAACATTACAGAACCAAAGCTAGATTCCAGTATCTTGAACTTGATCTCTGCACAACTTCAAGCACAATCATCTAATGCAGTGTTTCCCAAACTTGAGACGCCACTTGTTCAGGGAAAGCCCCTGGCGGGCCGGGCCAGTTTGTTTACCTGTTGCGTCTGCAGCTTGAGCCGATCGCGGCTCCCATTGGCCGTGGTTCACTGTGCCCGGCCAATGGGGGCTGCAGAAAGCGGCGCGGGCCGAGGGACGTACTGGCCACTTCCCACAGCCCCCATTGGCCAGGCAAAGCGAACCGCGGCCAGTGAGACCCGCGATCGGCTGAACCTGTGGACACGACAGGTAAACAACCCAGCCCGGCCCGGTCCAGCCAGGCCTGGCCCGGCTTTCGCTGAACAAGCAGCATCCCAAGTTTGGGAAACACTGATCTAATGGAATCAGGTCTGCTGCTGATTTTCTTATTCCGAGGCAGAAAGGAAGAGGATGCTGGCAATATTTTTTCTCAGGCTTCTAACTCCATCTTATATGTAGATGCTTTTCTTCTTTTTTGTCCCTCTCAGTTCCATCCCTTTTTAACTTCACGAGTACTGACCATGGATATCATTGTCACTTGGTAAAAATAAAATGCATTTCAGTAAGAATATCCCTTCCTATACAAAACCCAAAACAGTTACATTTCGGGCTTGTCTACATGGTGGAGTAATGTGCTCTATAGGGGTGTGATTTCTAAAGCAACCTAACGTGTCGCACATTAATTGGCCCATTCAAACCCTGCTGGTGCACTTTCATATAGTGCTGTTTGAAACTACATTAATGCACACTAGGGAACCTTTAGTGCACTCAACCTGCGTCTACACAGACCAAGTAATGAGCAATACCTTAGTACACTTTAGAAACCACACCTCCATCTCCATACAGCAAATTACCCCATCATGTAGGGAAGCCCTTAGCACACTAGTGCCCTTAAGCACCCTTTAAAATGGTGAGAGGAGGCAGGGCCACCAGCCAACAGAGCAAGCTATCCATGAAGGACAGCGTGCACTGTACATCTTCAAGATGGAGCTACTGTAAGGTGAGTGCATAACTGGTTGGAAAACCATTCCCAGAGAGTAATCATCAGTGGCTCACAGTCAAGGTGGAAGTGCATATTAAGTGGGGTCCCACAGGGATCAGTTCTAGGTCTGGTTTTGTTCAATATCTTCATCCATGATTTAGATAAGGGCATAAAGAGTACACTTATAAAGTTTGCGGATGATACCAAGCTGGGAGGGGTTGCAATTGTTTTGGAGGATAGGATTAAAATTGAAAATGATCTCGAGAAACTGGAGAAATGGTCTGAAGTAAATTAGATGAAATTCAATAAGGACAAATGCAAAGTACTCCATTTAGGAAGGAACAATCAGTTGCCCACATACAAAATGGGAAATTATTGCTTATGAAGGAGTACTTCAGAAAGCGATCTGGGAGCCATAGTGGATCACAAGCTACATATTAATCAACAGTGTAACACTTGCAAAAAATGCAAACATCATTTTGGGATGTATTAGCAGTAGTGTTGTAAGCAAGTTAAAAGAAGTAATTTTTCTGCTCTGCTCTGCTCTGCTCTACTCTGCGATGATTAGGCCTCAACTGGAGTATTGTGTCTAGGAAAGATTTGGAGAAATTGGAGAAAGTCCAGAGAAGAGCAACAAAAATAATTAACGGTCTAGAAATCATGACTTATTAGAGAAGATTGAAAAAATTGGTTTGTTTAATCTAGAGAAGACTGAGAGGGGACACTATAACAGTTTTCAAGTACATAAAAGGTTGTTACAAAGAGAAGGAAGAAACATTGTTCTTCTTAACATCTGAGGTTAGGACAAGAAGCAATGGGCTTAAATTTCAGCAAGAGCAATTTAGGTTGGACATTAGGAAAAACTTCCTAACTGTCAGGGTGATTAAGCACTGGAATAAATTACTTAGGGATGTTGTGGAATCTCCATTATTAGAGATTTTTAAGAACATGTTAGACAAACACCTGTCAGGGATGGCCTAGATAATACTTAGTCCTGTCCTGAGTGCAGGGGACTGAACTAGAACACCTGTCGAGGTCCCTTCCAGTCCTACGATTTTGTGATTCTGTGATATGCAACAGTGGATGCCCTACCACTATGAATCATAGAATCATAGAATCATAGAATATCAGAGTTGGAAGGGACTTCTGGAGGTCATCTAGTCCAACCCCCTGCCCAGAGCAGGACCAATCCCCAACTAAATCAACCCGAGCCAGGGCTTTGTCAAGCCTGATCTTAAAAACTTCTAAGGAAGGGGATTCCACCACCTCCCTAGGTAACGCATTCCAGTGTTTCACCACCCTCCTAGTGAAAAAGTTTTCCTAATATCCAACCTAAATCTCCCCCACTGCAACTTGAGACCATTACTCTTTGTCTGTCATCTGCTATCACTGAGAATAGTCTAGATCCATCCTCTCTGGAACCACCTCTCAGGTAGTTGAAAGCAGCTATCAAATCCCCCCTCATTCTTCTCTTCTGCACACTAAACAATCCCAGTTCCCTCAGCCTCTCCTCATAAGTCATGTGTTCCAGACCCCTAATAATTTTTGTTGCCCTTCACTGGACTCTCTCCAATTTTTCCACATCCTTCTTGTAGTGTGGGGCCCAAAACTGGACACAGTACTCCAGATGAGGCCTCACCAATGTCGAATAGAGGGGAACGATCACGTCCCTTGATCTGCTGGCAATGCCCCTACTTATACACCCCAAAATGCCATTGGCCTTCTTGTCAACAAGGGCACACTGTTGACTCATATCCAGCTTCTTGTCCATTGTCACCCCTAGGTCCTTCTCTGCAGAACTGCTGCCTAGCCATTCGGTCCCTAGTCTGTAGCGGTGCATTGGATTCTTCCGTGCTAAGTGCAGGACTCTGCACTTGTCCTTGTTGAACCTCATCAGATTTCTTTTGGCCCAATCCTCCAATTTGTCTAGGTCCCTCTTTATCCTATCCTTACCCTCCAGCATATCTACCACACCTCCCAGTTTAGTGTCATCCGCAAACTTGCTGAGGGTGCAATCCACACCATCCTCCAGATCATTAATGAAGATATTGAACAAAACCGGCCCCAGGACCGACCCTTGGGGCACTCTGCTAGATACCGGCTGCCAACTAGACATGGAGCCATTGATCACTACCCGTTGAGCCCGACAATCTAGCCAACTTTCTACCCACCTTGTAGTGCATCCATCCAGCCCATACTTCTTTAACTTGCTGACAAGAATAGTCAAAAGCTTTGCTGAAGTCAAGGAACAACATGTCCACCGCTTTCCCTTCATCCACAGAACCAGTTATCTCATCATAGAAGACAATTAGATTAGTCAGGCATGACTTTCCCTTGGTGAATCCATGTTGACCGTTCCTGATCACTTTTCTCTCGTCTAAGTGTTTCAGAATTGATTCCTTGAGGACCTGCTCCATGATTTTTCCGGGGACTGAGGTGAGGCTGATTGGCCTGTAGTTTCCAGGATCCTCCTTCTTCCCTTTTTTAAAAATGGGCACTACATTAGCCTTTTTCCAGTCTTCTGGGACTTCCCCCGATCGCCATGAGTTTTCATAGATAATGGCCAATGGCTCTGCAATCACATCCGCCAATTCCTTTAGCACTCTCGGATGCAACGCATCCGGCCCCATGCACTTGTGCACATCCAGCTTTTCTAAATAGTCCCGAACCACTTCTTTCTTCACAGAGGGCTGGCCACCTCCTCCCCATTCTCTGCTGCCCAGTGAAGTAGTCTGGGAGCTGACCTTGTTCGTGAAGACAGAGGCAAAAAAAGCATTGAGTACATTAGCTTTTTCCATATCCTCTGTCACTAGGTTACCTCCCTCATTCAGTAAGGGGCCCACACTTTCCTTGGCTTTCTTCGTGTTGCCAACATACCTGAAGAAACCCTTGTTTTTACTCTTAACATCTCTCACTAGCTGCAACTCCAGGTGTGATTTAGCCTTCCTGATTTCACTCCTACATGCCCGAGCAATCTTTTTATATTCATCCCTGGTCATTTGACAATCTTCCACTTCTTGTAAGACTCTTTTTTGTGTTTAAGATCAGCAAGGATTTCACTGTTAAGCCAAGCTGGTCGCCTGCCATATTTACTATTCTTTCTACACATCAGGATGGTTTGTCCCTGTAACCACAATAAGGATTCTTTAAAATACAGCCAGCTCTCCTGGACTCCTTTCCCCCTCATGTTATTCTCCCAGGGGATCCTGCCCATCAGTTCCCGGAGGGAGTCAAAGTCTGCTTTTCTGAAGTCCAGGGTCCGTATTCTGCTGCTTTCCTTTCTTCCTTGTGTCAGGATCCTGAACTCAACCATCTCATGGTCACTGCCTTCCAGGTTCCCATCCACTTTTGCTACCCCTACTAATTCTTCCTGGTTTGTGAGCAGCAGGTCAAGAAGAGCTCCGCCCCTAGTTGGTTCCTCCAGCACTTGCACCAGGAAATTGTCCCCTACATTTTCCAAAAACTTCCTGGATTGTCTGTGCACTGCTGTATTGCTCTCCCAGCAGTTATCAGGATGATTGAAGTCACCCATGAGAACCAGGGCAAGCGATCTAGTAGCTTCTGTGAGTTGCCGGAAGAAAGCCTCATCCACCTCATCCCCCTGGTCTGGTGGTCTATAGCAGACTCCCACCATGACATCACCCTTGTTGCTTACGCTTCTAAACTTAACCCAGAGACTCTCAGGTTTTTCTGCAGTTTCATACTTGAGCTCTGAGCAGTCATACTGCTCCCTTATATACAGCGCAACTCCCCCACTTTTTCTGGCCTCCCTGTCCTTCCTGAACAGTTTATACCCATCCATGACAGTACTCCAGTCATGCGAGTTATCCCACCAAGTCTCTGTTATTCCAATCACATCATAATACCTTGACTTTGCCAGGACTTCCAGTTCTCCCTGCTTGTTTCCCAGGCTTTGTGCATTTGTATATAGGCGCTTGAGATAACCCGCTGATCGCCCCTCATTCTCAGTATGAGGCAGGAGCCCTCCCCTCTCACACACTCCTGCTCGTGCTTCCTCCCAGAACTCTGAACACCACTGTGTCTTGCTGAGGAGTAGCATAATAGAAGCCACTTATGGTTAGTGAAAACTCATTATAGGGTGCATCCTACTAAATGATGAGCACCTTCAAGTCCCTTTGATGCCTTGAAAGATCAGGCTCTTTAATAAAAGTGGAGTGTGATATGGACAAGAGGCTGTTAGCAGGATGAGGCCCTCTTAGTGAAGTCCACTAAGCAGCACTCCTTCTACTTTATCATAATTATTACTAAACATCTATATAGAGCAATAAATTGATATTCCACCTTACAAACATACAAAAAGGCAAGTGGTTTCATTATAATTTAGTTCAGTATCAGTGATTCATTAGAAAAATATGGAAAAGCTTGGAACATAAAACAAATAGCTAGTCTTACACCCTGAATACTGTGATGTGGGGAAAAGACACTCTAGTTATATTTTTTCAGTCAACCACACACTGAACTCCTTTTTTCCAAATTGAAACTGTTAGAAACAGAGACCTGAAGGCTACATTATTGCTTAAACTGTTATGATTTATGATGGAATTATTTTGTCATGATCAGACTCCATAACTAAAACACCCACTCACATAAGAAATGTTACACTATCTTCCCAAAATTTTGTCTTTCAGGTTTTCAGTGCATTTCTTGGAACACACATCATGGGGATTGTTCATTAATACTAGATGGGTTTTCAATGGCATCATGTATAGTTTCTTGAGAAAGCTGCAAAATCACACACAAGTATTCTACGAACCTCTACTGAACAAGTGTTTCAACAGCACCTTCTCCTGTGCCTATTGCACACACCCCTCTGTTCTCATGATTAGTTTTTTGCTATTCTGCCAATCTTTCCAGCATGTAAAACATCATGTTCCAGTGAGCTGGACCCTCTTATTTTAATTTCTCCAAAAGTAATTTGTTTTTCTTCTGCAGTTCCCAGGAATTTTATGGTTCTCCTTAAAGAGTGACTCAAATGGGTGAGATTTTGTAAATTGATGCCAGAAGACATTAAACACAGTTGTCATTCTTAAGAAAATCATCAGCAGCAGATTCAGACAGTGGACAAAACATGGCACATGCATGAATTGGCCCCCATGTATTTCCCTTACAACACTGGTATAACGTTTGGTTGTAATAAAACCAGAAGACAGAGCCTGGGAGGTAAGCCATACAGTAATCTGTTGTTAAAGTTTTTATTCTTGCAGCATGTTGGCTGTGGTACATTGGTTGTGAAATCCAAAGGGCATCTTGTTTTTGAAAGTGTCTGCCAACAGTTGACAGATGCTTCTTGGAATGATATCGAGAGAGAGCTGTAATCGTCATGTAGTATGGCCCATTGGTCCACAGTCAATCTGGTAAATGTGCCTACAATCAGCCCCTTTCATGACTTGTTCCATTAAGGTTTAAATGGTGTTGTGCATCTATGACATTGGGCTAAGTGTGAACTTAGAGATCTTAAACCATACCACTTTGTTAGCTGTGAATTGTTTGTACACTAGGTGTATACCAACAATGATGGAGTTAATCACAATTCATAGGTTGGAAATGAAATGATAATATTATCTATCTATCTATCTATCTATCTATCTATCTATCTATCTATCTATCTCTATGCCATAGGAACATCTCAGTCAATAATTAAAACAAAACAATCAACAATTATATCAAACCACGATAACAATTCATTCCCACACTATAACTGCATAGATTATATCTCTCAAATGCTCAAATACTAGAACTGCCGAAATTTTTCATGTGGAAGTTTTTCCTGCTGAAAAATATAGTTGAGCTGAAACTAAAATTATCCACGGAAAAATGTCAATTTTAAGGGGGCAGGGGAATACAATTTTGCCCATAGGAAATGCCAAAACAAACTACTTTCATTTTGAATCTGTTAAAAACTTCCCATGGAAAACTGAAATTCATAAACCAAAAATTTTCAAGCAAAGTGTTTTTGTTCAAAATTACTCAATGGAAATATTCTCTTTTTTTCCAGCTGGATCTATGAAACACCATGTCATAACTTTCTCCCAACCCTTCCCCAAAACTCTAAACAAAATTATGAACTTTGTAGAGCATCTTTGAACATTAGGATATAAGAACGGCCATACTGGGTCAGACCAATGGTCTATCTAGCCCAGTATCCTGTCTTCTGACAGTGGCCAGTGCCAGATGCTTCAGAGAAAATTAACAGCACAGGGCAATTACTGAGCGATCCACCCCTGTCGTCCATTCCCAGCTTCTGGCAGTCATAAATGTAAAGGTTAATACATCTAAGAGGTGCAGGAATCGAATCCACTGGTGCAGGACATAAAGAAAAGCCATAGAGAATGCCCTGTTGATAGCTCCCTCCTCAATACTGAGGGAGCTACAGTTTGAGCAGCTCTGTTGATATAAAGTGTGACAGTATAGAATGAGACAGGCAGCCTTTAGAGAACTCAGATCCAAACTTTTAGTGCTTTAGGGTACTTCTACACAGGGATTAAAAAAAACATGGCTGGTCTAGGTCAGCTGACTCGGGGTCATGGGGATCAGGCTCCAGGGCTGAAAAATTGCTGTGTAGACCTTTCTCATTTAGTTTAGTTTTCAGGGTTTTTTGTGATCTGAAATAATTTTTTTCACTTTTTAATTTAGTTTCATTTTGGAGAGTTTTAGACTGTTTTTTATTTCAAATAAGTAAATATAGCTAAATTTAAAAACAAAACTGTTTCGAAATGAGAAGTCAAAACATTTCATTTCAAAATGATCAAAATGAACCATTTTAAATTTTTGGGGAAAAGTTCATTTTTTTTTCAGTGGAAGCTATTAACCAAATTCACCCTGAATTTGCTAATGGCTTTGATGACCCAAAAATGCTTTTTTCAGCAAGTTTATTATTCACTGACAAATTTCCCCCCTTCTCAAATGTCCTGCCTCCCTGTTCCCTCAGCTTTACTTTGAAAAACAAGGCTCTACCTCCTATTTGCAAGGTTCACAGTTAGGCTATGCCATACAATATGGCCATTGTTAAACTCTTTTCAGTTCATGAAATCAGAATAGTTCTTTATTTGCAGTTTCTGCATAGCCCAGTGTCATGGTTTACCATGGGCGGAGTGTGAATCCCCAACTTTGGGGAGGCTAGTCCCTGGCCCCATCCCTTCTGCCTGAGACCCTGCCATACACACCCCTTCCGGCCCCACCAACCCCGATCCCGCTAGAGTCCTAAATCCACCGACGCCCCACCCCCTCAGGTCGGAGGAGCCCCAGCCAAACTTCCCTGAGCCCCGGCCAAGCCGCCCCAGCTGCCTCAAGCCGCTAGCCAACCTGCCGTAGCCACACTGGCTGGCCCAAGTCCTGGGCCACCAGCCAGACTGAGCACTGGCCCGACTCCTGGGCCCCTGGCCAGCCTGAGCCACCCTGGGCAGCCAGATGGCCTGAGTTGCCCTGGCCACTGGCTGGCTGAGCCCCGAGCTCTAGGCTGCAAGCCCAAGCTGAGCCCCGACCTGGCTTCGGTGGGGAGAGTGGGATTGAGGGCAGGGCCTCAGGGGTGGGGCCTCAGCCTGGATTAGGGGAGGTTTAGCCTCCCTTGGGCTAGTTTACCATTGCATTGTGCACTGCTATCCATTGTACTACACCATGCCTGCAGCCTTTGGCGTGTGACAGCTCAGTGTGCAGCACATCAAGGACTATTTTTTTCTATTATCCCCCTATACAGATCCCTGAGCTATTACAACTCAAGAACGTTTCCTATTTAATTTTTACATCTGGGGGAGAGTAGTTATTTATTAAATTAACTTAGTACCAGTGACAGGTACTAGTTGGACATCGCTGGTCCATGAAGTCTGGAATTTGTACACAGAATAGATATAGCATGAGTAGTAGAAGTTAAAATTTCCTCCCTTACCATTCAGTATGCCTCATTGCTAACCTGGGGGGACCACCACTGGGCTGGAGAAGGTAATTTAGTTTCCATACCGATTAATTCCTTGAGGAAGTCCACTAGATGAGGACTCAGAAAATCTGGGTTCAATTCCTGGCTCTGTTAGACTTCCTGTAAGAATTTGGCCAAGTCACTTCAAACCAGATGTTTCTATCTGCAACTTCAGGTAACCTGGCCCTTATGCTCTCTGCGTGTTACATACTTAAATTAGATCCTCGATTCAGGATCCATAAAATGAGAATAATAATACATTGTGATGTGCTCCGAAAATACGGCAATAGAGCCCACATAAATACCTAGATAGATTTTCTTTTAAGATTGCAAAAAGAAAAAAAAAAGGGAGATGATGGTAGAATGTCTGATATGCTATTTGTCCATGCAAAAACTGAACTGAGAACAGCAACCAACCTCACCTACCTTGCCCAGCAGCCATCAGCTGGTAAAGATCTTTGGCCTAAACTGGCAAATGATGCAAAACCAATTTAAAATAATCACTTCCACCATGCTCCAGAAACCCTAGTGGGTTTGTTTTCAGTGAACATTCATACAATCAAATTTTACTGAATGTCCATGGAAAACAAAATTCAAAGTCATATATTTGTGTTTTCAGAGAAACAAAATTTAAATTTACCTGTGCGCACTTATCCAGTCAAACAGAAATAAAACCGTGTGATGTAACTAACCAGTCATAGCTAACCAATTCAGTTTGAATAGCAAATTCTCGAGAGAACTGATTATGATAAATCCACAGAGTTAATAAAAATTTCAAAATAATCTCAACACTCAATTTTTAAAATAAAGTAATGTAGAAGAAATTGCAATCTTCTTTCAGTTATTCTGAGAACAGAAAAACACAGGTGAGATTGGGTGAATAGATTTATCCCTGGTAATTATTCACTTATCTAAAACCAAGCCTAATTTTTGAAATTTATATCATTTCAGTTAATTCCTTTGTTTTCATTCTTTCATTCCTCAGACACTCTGAACTTTCTAATTACATTTGGTAACATAAAACCTGTTCTTAAAAGATTTCCAACCTCATTTTCTAGTCCAGATTTTCCAGCTTGAATCTAAGCTTTTGTCCAAAGCTGTCCAAAAATAGTGTGTTTTCATTAAGTAATTTCTACTGATGAAATATGGAAATATTGAAAAACATTTGAAAACAGATATAAAAAGCCAGAACATTGATAAATAAATGCAGTGTCATTTTGTAAAGTTATTTTAAATCAGTAAATTGTATTGCATGTATTTTCCATTTAAATAACAGAATGTAGCTGAAATCTGTGTGAAGGCTTCATTAAAGGCATATATTATAAATACAATTCCAGAATTTTCATTTCCATAGTAACACAGTGATAGCAATCCAATTATTCAAAAACAAGTTTCAGAACCTATACATTTCAAGTGAAGAATCATGCATTTGACATTTGAATCCTAACAGATATACTTTATGCAAATAAAAAAATATATATTTTCCCCCAACAGTCCTTAGGAAAAGAGAGGACAATGAATATACTAAATATTTAATCTGTTTCTTCATGTATAGGTGGGATGTCATAATAAACAAGAGTGGCTGACCTGTGCTCTTTTCTTGTCACCAATGAAAGAGGAAGAAAAAAGGAAGGAAGAAATATATTATTCTAACACTGGAATGAACCATGGTTGTTTAAAAACAAATGCACTTATTGCACATATTGCTATTTACAATCAATTTATCAGATCACTAAGAATCATGTGATTTCATCATTGCATGAACATTTGAGATTCATCTGACTGGAGAAATGTGACATTTGATGGACAACTAATAAAAACCTGATCCTACGATCCTTATTTAAGCTATAACCAGTGTAGGCTCTAATGAGGTCAGTGGGAGTTTTGCCTGACTAAGAACTGCAGGGTTGGGTTCTAGCTGTGGCATTTAGAGCTGGAAAGTTGAAATGCAATAAAACTTTGGGTGTGTCACTGAACAATCTAAACCAAAATGACATGAATGCTGCATGCTCTTTTAAAATGGCCCACAGGTGGAATTCAGAGAACATAAACATCACATAATTCAATTATTGACAGCCTGTCAGGGACTATGGGTCATGAAGGCTAGTCCACAAGGCTCTTAGGAGATAGTAAGTTCCAACCTGCCATCCAGTTACCTGCTAACTGTTGCCAGAATAAAAGTTGAATTCTGAAAGACCACTTCCGTTCTAGAATCTGATTGGAGGAATGTTGGGGGTCCTGATGGGCTCCCAACTTCTATTTAAATCAAGCACAGGAACAGCAAGTTGTCCAGGCAACTGGTTTCCCCTTGCTTAGGACTGCTTCCCTTGTACTACCTTCTCTTACTGGCTGACTTTGATCTCCTGGTAACCTGACCCTACCTGCTTCCTGACACCTGATTCCTGGTTTGCCCTCTGGCCTGTCTCAGACTCTGATCTGCTGGTGTCTGATCTAGCCTGGCTCCCGACTCCCGCTTCAACTGCTAGGTCAGACTGCCCACATCCCAGATCCTACATCCACCTTTAGCTGAACTGTTGCTATTAATTGTCGCATCTTTCTTTGAGCTAAGTACAGACCCCTGATACTCTGTATGAAGGCACATGCCTTTTGATAGGTAATGGATCTAGAGTAAATCTCAGCTGTGACTTTTCCAAACTCTCCATCCTTGCCATAGGGAATCTCCCGCAGTGACAAGTCCATTTGCTGGGGCTAGGCATTAAGACCAAGATATGATCCTTTGACTGTGAGCAAATCTGAGCAGAGAATACAATTTACTCAATGGACACTGACCCCACACTTTACAGGCAGGCAAGCCTCCCACTGAATACAGTGGGCATTTGACCTGATCATAGCGACAAATGGCAAAATGCAAGATAAAAATTCCACAAAAAGGTCTTTAAAAATAAAACTAAATTGCATAACGCATTCGAAAGACACAGCACAGAAACATAACACTCAGTCTATCTCAGAACACAGAGTTGTTTTTGTTTGTACATTAGAATTTTTCTGCCCTGGAAGACTCCAAGGAAGAATACAGAGGTAGCAAGTTTCTGACATCATATGCACCAAGGAAGAGAAAGTTGATTAACTGAGAGCTGAAGTGACTGAATTGTGTTTGTGTTTTGTTAAATTGGATAACTAAATACTTAGGAACTCTCTTTTCTAAGGATTCAATACTCCCACCTCCTTTAGTTAAGTGTTAAGAAATCTGAAAATATCCCTTTCCAAGTCCTCCAAAGAATCTACCATCAAAAAATCAGGGAAGATGAGACTTGAAATCCCTGATATTTCTCAAGTAAAAAATACCCAGAAAAAATAGAGGAAAACCCCATCATCTTGTCAAACCATTTTTACATCACATAGTGAGAAAGAAAAGCAGAAATACATGTTTATCCCCTTTACATATCATCTTTTAAAAATACCTTAAATCAGTACTGGCATTTTGGTCATAACTGAAAAATTATGGAGGTCAGGTCCAACTCTTTAAGCAGCTATTCACAAAATAGCTTTTAAAGCACTGTATAATTGAAAGTAACACTGCAGTTAAATAGTAAAGTTAATATTATTATTTGCAAGTACAGCAAACCTGCAAAATTTATGGTGCTGCCCAGTCTTTGTTTCCACCTACTCAGAGGACAGTAAACTGGTAAGTGTCCTCTGTACAAAGATGCCAATGACTGATTACTGCCTCTGAAGCCCTTCAAATGCATCTTCAGTGGAAAACCATTCTGTACAACAAGAATATTTCTCCTAGATGCTGAAAGGTATCTGTAAGAATGGGCCATTTTTCCAAACTTGAGAGAAGGATATCTTTAGGCAGAATTGTACAGGATATATATAAATTTGATACATACAATGTATTATGCAAAATAAAATAAAGTATTTGGCCCTTTTGCAAAGCCTGCAGTGCAACAATGGTTAAGAAGTGTACTTCACTAATTGCTGAACAAAAAGCAAATAGAGTGGTTCACATTGAGGCCTGACAGAAGGATACTTATATGTGCAATCCAGATTGTTTTTGGTCTAACATGTATAACATAAATGTTTCTGTTTATGTTAACTGCTCTGCCCCCTTGATTCCTCAATAGTAGAAAAAACTGGTTCTCCTAAAAATGATCTCAGGTGGCAGAAACCTGGTGAGTCAGGAAGTAGGTGCAATGGAACTGCCTGAAAAGTGGAAGTGTTTGGTTTCCCATAGAAAGGCAATTTAGTTATGAATGAAATTTGACCTATGTCCTACTTCAAAGTTGTTTACTGTTGTATCTTGTTGCCGATGTTTTCAGCTTGTCATATAGGAGCCTTCAACAGCCTGCAAGGAGGCATTGTGTTGGGAAGAAACAGTGCTATGATGACACACTACAAGCCCCAGTACAGGGGTTGTGCCAGGGACAGGTCCAGTAGCAGGAGGGAGTATAGCCATAGCACATGGAGTTACAGCCATTGTGGCTTGTGTCACATGCCGTACACAGCACGGGACACATTGCCATAGCTTAGAGCAGCTTCCCAGGATTCTAAATTACATCAGGACTGTTTTGACCCCTTCAGCAGCCCAGAGTCAGGAGGGCACAAAGATGGTTTAAAGCCTTGTTTGCCTCTGTTCCTGGGCCGAGCCTGTGTGGTGCACCTGCTGAATGGATGCCACAGAATTTGGCCTCTGTTTTAAAATACATTGAAAGACTAGGAACTAACAGACCTCCCTACTCCTGAAAATCTAAGGTCTGATACTTTACTGTGTGGAAATTCAACTGGCTCCTCGGAAATTGTACATGCCAGTGTAGGACTTTAGTTGTCAAGTGGTCAGCCTCCACAAACTGATCAAGATTCCCCAGATACGTTTTACCATCAAACACGCATGGCTATACACTGATAAATGAAAACTCTTAGTCTCTAAAAACAGGCACTTAGCCTATCTCTGCCTGGCAAGGCAAATTCTTGCAGGTCAGACTGGAACACAGTTGAGCGTTATCTGCCCCACCTCTCAACAATGTGTTAGCCATACTCTTACCATCCCAGCAGGTCCTTATTTGCCACACTGATGCTTCCCTGCCCTCCCATTAGAAGAAGTTCCAGATAGTAGCAGTTTTTCAAATAGTTCTTACTGATTTCAGTTGGCCAACTGGATTGTGGAACCAAGAAATGGGTCTATTGATCAATCATTTCTTGGCACTATTGGTCTTCCAGCTGAAACCAAGAAAGACCAGTGGATGCCAACCCAGACCTGTAGAAACCACTAGAGATCAGGTGGGGGGGTTCTAATGGAGACTACTGGGATTTCCACAAGATCCACCCAGTGTAAAATCATCTCTCCTGCAGACCCAGCCTCTGCCCCTACCAAACACATAAGACGTTTTCTCCTCATCAGGCCTGGTTGGGAAGAAGAACAAGGTGCTCTGAGACTCTGGCAATGGGCACCATCCAAATACAGAGAAACAGAGAAAAAGGTGTGGATGAGAGTGTGTGGATGAGAGAGAAAGAAAGTGAGTGAGCATGGATGAAGTCAGCAGAGATTGTAGTTTAAATATCAGCAAAGATGTTTTCAGCCTGGGTGAGGTTGGGCACCAGCTGTGATGTGAGTAGAAAGCAATGTGCCTGGGAAAGTTGGAATTTGGCAGAGTATTGGAACAGGGAGAATAGGGGAGAAGTACAAGAGAAACACAGCCTACCCCAATTTGCTCTCTGTCTTGATAGATGGCAGTTGTGAGGCTATCCAAAATAACCACAAGAATAAAAAGTTGGAACTTTCATAGAGTTAACCAATATTTATTAAAGTTAATACATATTCTTTTAAAATACACAGTGGCCTACACATGAATATTTTGTTAAAGGAAAAATGTGGTGTTCACTTTAAAAATAATATATTTTGAGGAAGAACAATTGGACTTTGCCATCTATATTTCTTGTCATCAACAAAAATAAGCCTATTAGACTACTCCATGTTTATTAAAAAAACAAGCAGAATTCATTTCAGTGGTTTAACCAGCAGAATCAGATAGATTACAAGGTAGTTTATATTTTCAATAAATGCTTTCAGTCCAGCACTATTAAAGCGAAGGTGCTGTACAGCAGCAAATAGATCTACTGTCAAATACCAGAATCTCATCATGTTAATTAAGATAATGCAGATTGTGGGTGAGCTTGTAAACATATTTTAAGAAATCAGAAATATTATCATTAGATAACACAAAAAGTATCTAGAGTTTATCCAAAACTCTTGCAAAGTTTACATGGTGTGACTGCGTGGCTGTTATCAATAGCGGTACTACAATTAAGCCATTCAGACTATGGGGCTATATGAGAAGCTTGCCCAGGTACTTGAGCAGAAGAGCACCCAGATGAGAGACCCAACAAAAGTTCAGAAGTATATTACTTTTGCCCGGTGGAAACTGGCGACCCCAGACAGCTACAGATCTGTTGGCAATCAGTTTGGAGTTGGAAAATCTACAGCTTGCTCAGTGGTTATGGAGGTTTGCAAGGTAATCAACACTGTGCTGTTCCCCAGGCTTGTCAACATTGGAAATATTCCTGAAATAATTGCAGGGTTTGAATGGATGAGCTTCCTGAACGGTGCAGGTGTGTTGAATGGGATATATATTCCTATCCTATGCCTGCCATATCAAGCAAGCAAATATCAACATGAGAGGACACTGCTCCTTTATTATGAAGTTCTTCATGGACCACCATGGCATTTTCATGGACACCTCCACTGGATGCATTCGCAGGGAACAGGATGCCAGGGTGTTCCAGAAGTCTGGTCTGTTTCAACATAAACAAGCTAGTTCATTGTTCCCCACTAACACCACACTCATCAATGAGATGTCTGTGCCAACTGTGATTATTGGCAATCCAGTGTGACCTCTGCTACTCTGATTGGTAAAGCCTTATCCTAGTGTGCACCGAGACAAGAAACATTTTTTTCTCTGCCAGTCCGCCATCTTGAACAGCATGATCAGGAGTGTTTGTGTGCAGGACTGTCCTTAGGATTTATCGGGCCCTATGCAGTATTATTAATTGGTGCCCCTATGCCCGATGGCAGCCCCGGCTCGCATGTGTATCTTAGATAAGGATGGTCTTTTGAAGGATTAATTTTAAAAAGTATATGTCTGAAGAGCCAAGCATTTAAGGCTAAAGATGAATACTCAGATTGTGCATCTAAAAAGCTATGCAAGGATATTTTAGAGATGTGATTTTATCATCTTCAGCAACACACTAATGAAATAAGAAAAGGAGTACTAGTGGCACCTTAGAGACTAACCAATTTATTTGAGCACAATCTTTCGTGAGCTACTCCAATCCGATGAAGTGAGCTGTAGCTCATGAAAGCTTGTGCTCAAATAAATTGGTTAGTCACTAAGGTGCCACTAGTACTCCTTTCCTTTTTGCAAATACAGACTAACACGGCTGCTACTCTGAAACCTGAGACTAATGAAATATGTTTAAAGAAAATTTTAAACTAAGATCCTGTAGACTAACGTTCTGAGTAAATATTACTGTAATCCACAACTGTTTTTGTCAGTAAATTCAGAAACTGACAGTATATACCCGGGGGTTGGCAAATGACTGTTAAAAGGCTTCATTACCACTTGAATGGCTCTTTAACAGTTTCAGTGTTGTGCTAATAGGTCTGGCAGGGTGGAAGGCTTTTTCACTTTTAAGTACTAGATCCCCTCCAGAGGAAGACTCACCAGGCTGCAGCAGCCAGCTGTGGTGGGAGCCTGCAGGAAGGGTCAGATTAGAACAGTGATAGGAAGAAGTGGAAGGATGGACACTAAGACCCAGGGGTGCCCCACATTTTCAGGGGCCCTACACAGCTGCGTATGCCTAAGGACAGCCCTGTTTGTGTGCATATGTAACACTGGAGATGGATGAAGGTGGAGCGATGCAAACAGGGTGGGGCCAAGGTACTCAGCAGAGGAATATGAAGGTAGTCCATTTCTGGTCAGAGCACAGATTGCCCAGGCTGATGACAAGGTAATACAAAGAACTGGATGCTCAGTGGGCTTATGGGAAGTGACTGGAGGACCATGATATCTCTTTGCTCTGAAAACCCTACGGTTGCACATTTTCCCTGCATTAATCTTGTGGTAGCAAGACACATTAAAAGCTACCTAGCGGTTTGTCTTATAGCTTAGAGCATGGTGGCTGCCTCGCCGTGTGGCACTGGTAGAGGCATGTAGATGCATGAATGTGTCCTGTGTTAAGGGTTTAGCATGTGGTTAGCATGCAGTGAAGACAAAGCCTAGATGATCATAATGGCCTCTTTTTGGGCTTAAAATCTATGAAGCCTCTGTATGCCTTAGTTTAACCACCACTGTAAATGAGAATAATACAGCATGATCTTAATGATCTAAAGTTAGAGATAATTAATTAATGTTTGTAAGTGCTTTATGATCTTGAAAGATTGCATACAACTGAAGAATATCATTCTTAAAATATACAGGGCATTTGATTCTCATCTACTCCAGGTCCAATAGCTATTCAGTAGCTTTTGTGAAAGTAGATGGTGGTTGCATTTCAGATCTTGGTGGACTAGTGTTCACATTACAGATATCTACATCGATAACTTAATTTGGCAGGCACTGGCAGAGTGCACATGCTGCCATGTGGCATTAAGAGCCCTGAGAGCAGTGTGAACTCCATTGAGACTCCTTGCTGATGTCCAGAAATCTGATCCAGTCTTAGACCACTTACCCAAGTGTAGGGGGCTTGATTCCCAGTGAGGTCTATGAAAATCAAATCCTACCCCTCTCTAATGATTCCAATGACATTTTGTATGTAGATTCAAAATAAGAGAGTATGAATTCGGCCCAAGGAGTTGAATTGACAAGAACTAGTTTTGAGAAATTGGCAGCTGGAGAAGTACACGTCTGCATTTCCTTGTAAAATACATTTGTGACTGCATTTGAATGTTTGTGCTGTATAACAATGCAGCAGTGGCAGCAAACACAGTATTCCAACAGAGTTTAATAAAATTGTATGTGCAAGGTTTCCCTCCATTATTATATACACAATCTTTGTACAATCAATCACAGAATAATGATTGTCTTTTTCAAAGGGAAAGAAATCCAAATGCTGGCAAATCTGTAGGAATTATATTAAAAACAAACGTGCATTTAAATGCAAATAGTTAACATTTTTCTTACAACCCTGTCTTTGAAAAGAAATTGCTTATAAAAAAACTAAAGCTGAAATCCTTTCTTCATTACTAAGTAGATCATTTATTTTCTTTTGTGGTATGTTTCATTATGTGCTTTTACTTCACATATTAAATAGATTAGTACAACATTAGTCAATTGAGTCTCTTTTCAGATAAGCCCAAGATTTTCAAGTCAGGCCCAGATCTGGATTTCGAATCACACAAAGCTTTGCATTGCTCATTTTTGTACCTGGAAGGTTAGAGGGCACATTTGAAATGCCGCATCTAAATATACTAGGTCTGCTTAAAAGCTAGCATGAGGCTGAATGTCTTGTTACTAATGTTGTTGGGATCAATCCAAGAGCTGGGATTAATGCAAGAGAGTAATGCCTGACCTTATTTAAACATCTGAACACTCTACTGTCAGTGGCTTCTAATTTTGGAATGGGTGGAACTTGTTGGCAGAGCTAGGGAGAGCACCACTCCTTTCACCACCACCAACCCCAACTCAAGCACTGATGGATCTGTGATGTTAGCCTGTTAGCCACTAGAGCTGACTGGAGAAGGCATTAGATTTTAGGCCTTGTCTATGCTAGCAGTGCTGTGTAGGGTACATGTAGCTATATGCCTCCATGAAAAGCAGACTTCATCTACACTGCAGTGTGTAGCTACATGTGGCAGTGAAAGATAGTAATGCTAAAACCAACAGTGTAGATGGGGGGGGGGGGAGTGTAGAGAACTATGTAGGGTGTACACCGTAAGGTTCTGATGTGTCATTATTTACTCTCCTAAGTAGTGCCTCACCATCTACATTTCTATTTATACCCAAGTTGAGGGGCATATATGCTCCACACACCACCATAAATGAGTGTGTGGTGTAGACATAACCTTAGATAACTTTGTGCCCCAGTGCCGGGCAGCCAGCCCCGATATGCCAGGAAGCCAGCCCCGGAGTGATGGGTGGCCAGCCCCAGAGCACCAGGCGCCAGCAGCACCCCAACCCCCAGTGCGCCGGGTGGCCAGGCAGAATGGCAGCAGAGTCCCCAGCCCCGGAGTGCCGGGCGGCATGGTCCGAGCGCCAGCGGGCAGCGCGGCCTCAGCACCTGCCATCCCGAGTCCCTGTGGGAGGCAGGCCAGCCAGCCCCAGCCCGAACCCCAGTCATCCTGGGCCAGGGCACAGTGCCGGGAACTGGAGGAGGAGGTCTGGGGGTGGAGTGTGGGAGGGGCCACACCAGGCTGTTTGTGGAGGCACAAGCCTCCCGCAGCCTACGATACCCACTGCCCATGCCATTAATACCTCTGCAGTCAGAGGACAAAAAGAAGGCGTTTGTGGGTTACAGATTGTTGTAATAAGCCATAAATCCAGGGAAAATGTCTTTCAGAAGACGAGCCTGGGAGCTTTAATTCATTACTCTGCTAGACGCTAAAAATCATGGATTGAACACAGACACTGGCATGCCAAGAACACATCATTCTCAGAAAATTCAAGAAGAGAAAACTGTTAATAAAATATTAAATTTAAAAAAAATAAATGTATGGGGAGTAACACTTGCCATTACTTCTCACTAAGGGGGTGTTAATGTGCTTGCATTTAGATAATCATCAACATCAGTTTAGTGAGGAAAACCTTTGGAAGACAATAAGTAATTGTCAGCCAAAATGGTGAAAAATCTAGCGGATTCCTTAGAGACAGTTCACTAGAGAACTTCAAAAGTCCGGCAAAATAATAAAGATTAAATACTAGTGCCTAAGTTCCTCCCTGTTAGTTACAACAGCTGCCTCCTGAAAACACAGAGAGCTTTTATACAAAGAAATACTATCTGCAGCTACTGTATTAGAGAAATTTCAGAGTAGCAGCCGTGTCAGTCTGTATCCGCAAAAAGAAAAGGAGTACTTGTGGCACCTTAGAGACTAACAAATTTATTTGAGCCTAAGCTTTCATGAGCTACGAAGTGAGCTGTAGCTCAGGAAAGCTTATGCTCAAATAAATGTATTAGAGAAGAAAGCTTCAGTGTGTACAGGAGAAATGATAAGGATTATGCACATTTTGGGGGACTTCTAGTATTTTCTGTGTTGCTCATCTCTCCATTTGCTCATACATCTACAATTTTGTATAAGAGGCACTTGACAGATATGCTAGTTTAGAATTTTCTAAAAATACATCTGAAGCTCTAAAGGGGAGTCTGACAGCTTATGGACTAAATAAAAACAACTAAAATTGGAAACTACTGATGTACTTCTATTATGTAAGCAGCCTAACAACAGTAGATTTCCACTTCAGAGAACCACTCATTAACTCCACTCTTGAACTTTGTGAAGAGAGATAAAAAGGTCTGGCTTTCACAAACTTCCTCTCTTGTGATCAGTGCACCCACTACGGTTACACTGAGAATGCATATATTTATAGCTGTGCAGTAACGTTATCTCCAATAGCTGAATAAGACTTTGTGCTCCTGAAGATGTGCAATTTGTTACCTTCCTTAAGATCAGTCCAAGTAAAATGGCAAATACATTCTGGGAGCCGTGGCTTGAGACTAAAAGCAAAGATAACGAATATGGGCATGAGGCCAAAGATGAACAATGTACTTCTTAAAGCCCACTCTGAAGGAGTAGGCTTATTATTGAGCAAGGAAGCTGCTAAAGCACTGAAGGAACGGGAACCAGCAAACTCACTTTGTGATGAACCACGCAGAAGTCATGGTCGTTCAGTGTTATGCACCAACAAACAATAAATAGGAACAGGTCAAAGACTGTTTCTATGAAAGATTGCAGAAAGTCCTTGGCAAGATCAATAAGTACGACATTTTTATCCTTATGGGAGATCTAACTGCACAGACTAAAGATGATAATTCTGGATATGAACCCGTTATGGGCAGACATGACATCCCAGGATACATTGACAATGGAGTCAACCATCTTGCTCTGGATAGACAGTAGTGGGAAAAATGGGTTGCCTCATGGGCCACTAGGCACAGGAATTAGGGTGCCGCTAGGCACAGGGGTCTCAGTATGTCTTTTTGTTGAGATCGCCAGTAAGAATGCTTTTGTTCATTGGTTTGTTTCAATGTTTACTTGTGACTGCTAGGAACTGGACTGACACCTGCTCATTTCACACAGGCCTCTATACTGGCATCATAGAACTATTACCTTTGGTTATTGTTAACCTGGGTGGGATGCAAACCATGACCTAGAGGTGAAAAGCGCTTGATCTCATTAAAAAATTCCTTGAGCCATCTACTATATCATATAGTGGTGATTTAAGATGAAAGCGTCTAATGATGGAATAAGAAAAGGAGTACTTGTGGCATCTTAGAGACTAATCAATTTATTTGAGCATAAGCTTTCGTGAGCTACAGCTCACTTCATCGGATGCATCGGATGCATGTAGCTCACGAAAGCTTATGCTCAAATAAATTGATTAGTCTCTAAGGTGCCACAAGTACTCCTTTTCTTTTTGCAAATACAGACTAACACGGCTGTTACTCTGAAACCTAATGATGGAATGCATCCGATGAAGTGGGCTGTAGCTCACGAAAGTTTATGCTCAAATAAATTGGTTAGTCTCTAAGGTGCCACAAGTCCTCCTTTTCTTTTTGCGAATACAGACTAACACGGCTGCTACTCTGAAACCTGTTTACTGATATAAGAAATCTTCAAAGACAAAGCAATTTTAAATATATGGTGGGGAAATACAGCTCTCAGATAGGCTTGTATAACCCCTTTACAGACAAAACAACTGCAGCAGTATGTATTCATCACATTGTGTTAAAAAGATAAGTCCTGAATGTTTCTCAGCTCCTTTTTTCATTTTTCTACATTGTTGATGATGGCCAAAACACAGGAAAGTAGAAGTTTACTTGTCAGCATCACTGGTTTACTTTTAGTAGATTGGTGATAGTCTTTAATAATTGGAAAATAAGATTGGAGGTGTAGATCTGTGTTGCTTTTTTTCTTCAGCACTATCTGCTTCAATAATGATTCAAAAATCAAACCTACAGGCCCCAACCAACCAGCTCTGTATGTTTCCATGTCAGCTGGCATAAAGGAAAAAGTGCATTGCCACCTTTACTATTGATAAAGAAGTAGTTAATTGTCTTCCTGGAGTTTTCTTTCCACTGTCTGTTTTTTGCTAAGGTAAATGTTTCAGTTAAAAATAGAACAGCAGAGATGTTGTCTGTATTTAATTATCTTATACAGTAAATTGTTACCTCAGACTATAAGCTAAACGTTTATATTGATTGATCTATAGCAACAGTGCAACCTACTGTGAAAAATATTGCTCTTTCCATGAGAGCAAATAATATATTTTACCTTATCAAACATTCAAACTTGTACATGAATTTTAAGTTACAGGTCAATTTAGATATTAAGATATCTGCTCGTATTCCATCATTTTTATTGCAGTAATCGTAGGAAATGTTTATGTTGGTATCATACACAGTTTTTTTTTTCTCCAAGGAACCTACTCTTACTCCTTCTCCTACCATGGTAAGTTCCCAATAACTTCAGTGGAAGCAGGATTTGACCCAACACAAATAACACAAGGCAAAGCTTCAAGGGAGATTATTCATAATCATATGGTAGGAAGGACTGTTAGAAGAGCATGACTCAAATAGGTATTTGAAGGAGAGAAGAGAGGGCACCAGGTGGATGAAGACAAAAATTGGTGGTAGAGGTACGAAGCCAATAGTAGGGAAAGACAACTAAGGGAACAATAAAACAAAATGATTGTGAAGAGAGACAAGAGTGGGACAAGCACTGGGAGGCGAGGGGAGCAGATATAGAGGCAGGAGGAAGAGCCCTTATAGGTGAGATTGAGATGCCTAAATCTGATGCAGTAAGGAAGAGGAAGCTGATACAAAGATTGATAGAGGGATAATTGATCAGAACAGCAAGAGAAGAAATTAAGACTGACTGGAGGGTCAAAACAAGAAAATAAAACTGATAAAAAATCTCAGTGTTCATCTTCACTGTAAGAGACATTGAACTCCATTGTACATTATCACACCCTCTGCCTCCCCGATCCAAAAATACCAAGCCATATCAATGTTTGGAAATGATTTTCACATACAAAACCCACTAATTTAATGAAAAATTAGTCAGTCTAGTTCCTCACCCATATTTTTAAAAACAACCCTTGCTCTGTGTATTTGTCCTGAGATAATCTGAATGTGCTCCCCTTCTTTCACGGTAGACTGTCCCCCCATTGTGAATTTGAATAATGGAAACATGCAGCAAAAGCAGAAGTTACTCTGTTTCTTTTAGCTCTGGTTCCTGCTCTATTACCCAGGGTGTTTTCTTGTCTAATAATAAGTAACAATCAGAATTCTTTACACTTACATAGTGCTTGCCATTTGAAGATCTCTAAGCTCTTCACAAAGGTGGATAAGTATTTTTATTCCAGTTTCACATCTATACTTAATGAGAATATGCAGGAGCCACCAGACTTATCCAAGGTGACACAGTGACATCAGTGACAGATTTAGATATAAAACCCAGGTCTCCTGACTCCCAGCCCTCTAATCTAACTCCTAGACTTTTAAGTGCGGAAGCACCATACCCAAAGAAGCCCAAACTGCATATAAAAATATGGTTTTGGTGACTTGTTTATGTAACCTGTAAAAAGACAAAAAGATTTACGTCACACAGCTTTGCCACTGAGTCCTTATATACCAGTGTGTTCTACGTGAGAGGTGGAATGGGCCTTACTTTTAAAGTGTAATGGTTCTTGTAAGAAATTATCCCAGAAATAGAAAGGTCCGATGTTTTCTAATAATCATCATAATAAAAAAAGGTCTAATCTTTTGTATGGAAAGAGAGGTGGCTAGCAACACTCAAGGAACTAAATCCAGATTAGTGAACCAGTGAGTAGCTTCACTGGTGTAAGTTTGAGATGCAAACTATAGAAACGTGCACTGATTTATATTTTAAAAAGTCTAATAATAAAACAATCAAAGCTTAAAAACCACAGCAGTACAACAATAAAACCTCAGCATGTGCTGGTAAATTCAGTTATGATCAACTATCTTTAGATAAGTTTTAAATCCTGATTGGTTGAAGGCTAAGACTAGTTGCACTTTACAGTACATTTAAACCACTAGAGGATACTGACTTGAAATATTTTGATGGCTTCACTTACTTTTACACTCAGGTTTCTTTAGGCTAAATATGTTTTGCTAGATTATAACTAGTAGGCCAAATCCTGCAGTTCTTACTCAGTAGGGACTAAATTCTAATGCTCTTAACCCAAAATTACATGGAAGAGTGTGGAGGGTTGAGGGAGGGGCGGAATGCAAGAGCAATAGGGTTACGCTAACAGTGACATCAGATAAAGCACATTTAGCTTCTTATCCTTAGACTAGATAATGACTGAGCCACTACTACTACGGTGTGGTAACTATCTGGTAAATCTTGACCTTTTAATAAAGATCACTATATTTTAGCACGGGATAGAAGATCAACATACAGCTCCGACTCCTCTTCCTTTCGTCATTGTGCATAGGGGGTGATTCCCTAGCACATTTGGGATTATCTTTGTACTACTCTAGCAATACAGATGCTTTACAAACACATCTTCATTGTCCAGTTTAGTTAGGTTTATGCCTGCTTCATGTCACCTGAGTGGCACAATGCACCTGGAGTGAACCAGTGAGTTATTGTACATATATTATACATACCTTATAGTGTTGACTAAGAGAAGAGCTGAAGTTAAGCCCACAGTCCTGGATTTCAATGGGGCTCCATATACTGAGGTTTATGGATCATATTAAGTTTCTTCTAAGCCTCAAACTCCTCCACTCCCTCTGGGGGCTAGACTGTGGCCTAGCTTCTGTGTCTACACATGGGAGTAGGTGGATATATGGGCCCACAGCTCCATATTATAGCTATATGACTGCTATGTTCTCTCCCAATGCAAATGGACAGGAATTGCCAGAAAGTGGTCAGAGATGCATCTCTGCATCCCCTCCTCAACCCCACCCCAATCCCGCAATGTGCCAACTAGCACAGTTATGCCAGCAAGTCAAGGGACGTATATTGCATCAGGTATAGACGTGGCACAGGGCACTTTCCTCTTGGAGAAACAGGGAATTCAGGTCTACGCTGAAAGTGAAGGTGTGACTGTAGTACGCATAGGCATACCCAGGCTAGATTTAATCTGTCTGGCACGGGTAACAATAGTAATGAAGATGTGGCAGCATGGACTTCAGCACAGGCTGGCAACTTCAGTATATACCCAGGCTCTCTGGTGCGCTTGTACTAGGATGGCTAGCGTGGGCTGAAGCTCATGGCACCATATCTACACTACTGTTGTTACCCTTGCTAGCTAGGCTGAAGTTATGTGGACCCTTGGAGTTGGGGGTGGGATTCCCAGCTGGCACAGACATACTGTGAGCTGAGCCAGCACACTTAAAATAGTAGTGTAGCCACAATAGCACAGGCAGCAGTGAACAGTGGCATTAGCAAACCACCTCAAGCACATACCCCTGGTATCTGGGCAAGTTTATATCTGGAAGGGCTTGCCCATGCTGCTTTTCCCCACTGCCTATTCAACCATGGCTACACTACTATTTTTAGCATGCTAGCTTGCTAGAGCAAGCGTAACTATGTCTACTCAAGCTGGGAATCACATGAACAGCTTCAAGTGTAGGTATAGCCTACAGCTAGCATGAGTATGCCTACATGTACTACAATCACACCTTGACTTGCAGCAGAGCACAATTTACCCCTCAAATTTCTATTTATTGATCATTAAAGCTGATCGTTTGACAAAAAGCCTTTTTGTTTGTTTGTTTGTTTCACGATATTTGTTTCATCATGCCCTGTCATTTATGAAAAAAGAAAAGGAGGACTTGTGGCACCTTAGGGACTAACAAATTTATCTGAGCATAAGCTCTCGTGAGCTACAGCTCACTTCATCAGATGCATTCAGGTTATGTTAGTTGGTATTCACAAATATTTGGACAACTACTGGTATCCATGAAAATATTCACGAATCCCAAAAGTTGTGTGAATTTAAAAACCAGTCACTATGTGCCCAAAAGCTTGCAGAAGAGATGTGTTATTTGGTATTCATTATTCCTAGCTGTTACTGATTATTCTCCTATTCCAAGTGTTGCAGTCATACAGCCAGAGAACAGAAACAATAGCATGTGACTTAGCTGACCAATCCACATATCATGAATAATGAATAGCTAATAGGAAATAGCAAAAAAGAATAGTTGGCAGACAAAGAATAGTATGCATATTTTGTCCGGACAACTCAACAAATGCTTATCAATAAAGAATATGACAGAAGTATTTGAAAATCTGATTTAGCTGAAATTTTTCATTAAATATTGTAAAACCTCTGTATCAGAAGCAATATGCTCTACTTAGTCTATATTATGTAGTGAAAAAATATCTCAAGCAATAAATTACAAAAAATGTAGTTTGATCTTCAAACTGCCTGATCTCTCTCTTTCTTTTTTCTAAATCTCTGTGTCACTTATTTGATTGCCATTGAGTTAAAATCTGCCAAACTCTCATCACTGCATATGAAATATAACCAACCCATTTTAAAGTGGGGGTAGGGTTGCTCTGTTGAATGAGCTACTGTACCTGTTAATTTTGACGTGTCACTCTCATTTTCTCTTTTGGAAAATAAATGAATGGCTCTCCACCTAATTTTTAGAGCCTTGCTATATATGGCAAGGTATAATTCACAAGTGGTTGGAAAATAGAAAATCGCCTGTTATAACTTCATCACCACTAGACTGCAGAGAATTAAGGCTTCATAGTCAATAACAGAGTCTTTTAATTAAAAGCATAAAGCACTATCATGACAGTATATGGGGGAACCTTTTTAAAGAACTCTCACACTCTCTGGTGTGATCCTGATATGGCTAATTGCATTGTAACTTGCCTTTATGTGGTTATGTAAATAGCACGGGCTTCTGAAGTAAGGCATTCAGACTGCCTTTGTCAATAGGAGAGTCATTTTCCCAAGAGCTTTTTCATTGTGAAACACCAGCTGGTGGGGAGTTTTCCATTGTTGCCCCTTATCGCCAGTAGCAAAGGGGGAAAAGACTGAATCAGAAAAAAAAGTATAGGATTTTATCCTTTTATTTTAACAGAGCCCTGCTCCTAGAGGCCTCCCATAGAACTGAAGCCTCCAGGGCCTACAGCAGACTCAATTTATCTCTGATTAGTATACATTAAGATAAGGTTCTAGCTCAGAAGCTTTATTCAATATGTCACACTCTCTTGGCTGGCACTTTGTAAATGTGTTTCATTTACAATTTTACATTCAAACAATTGCTTTTTACACTTTTACCACTTCTTTAAACCCTGATATTGAATCTGTGAGCCTTCTGTTTTCCATTAGCTACAATGGAATAGAAAAAAATAGCGAAAGAGACAGCATTGAAGAAAAAAAAAACAGGCAAGTTCCTTAAAGCACCTTAGAAGCATGTGACCTAATAGAGTGTGAAATGTATACTTATGAAAAGTTAAATTATTGTTCATAAGCTAGACAAGAAAGTGTAATTACTTACTGATAACACCTGGAGTTACTGTGTAATTAAAAAACACCCAAGTAGATACTAAGCTATTAGAGCATTGAAAGTTACACTTGATTAGTTGGACATGTGTAGAAAGAATGACCAATAGAAAAGGAATTAAACTTACATTTCTTTTCTCCACTACTTGTGAAGCACCGTTCATTCATTGTATGCAAGCACTACTTCCACCATACTGTGTTTTTAAGACAGTTAAACTGTAAAGTGACAAAACCACAGTATACCGATGTCAGTGTGAATTTCCTCTTTTACTAGACTTTTTATAATGGTGCACCAAGGCCTGGGACTTTGCCATTTAAGCTATATTGTGTAGGGCTATAAGACCTCGGGAAATCTAGCCTCCGCAAACAAGGTTATGGTGTTTTTAAAAGCTCATGAGCTTCAGGCCAGTTTAATTAAAGCCAATGGAGAAATTAAAATTGGGGGCATGGGGTTGCAGGGCAAAAAATGAAGGTGGTAAGAATAAAATAAATACACCTAAGAAGAAATAGAACAGGAGAACTTGTGGCACTTTAAGAAGAAATAGAACAGGAGAACTTGTGGCACCTTAGAGACTAACAAATTTATTTGAGCATAAGTCTTTGAGCATAAGTTTGTTAGTCTCTAAGGTGCCACAAGTACGTCTGTTCTTTTTGCGGATACAGACTAACACGGCTGCTACTCTGAAACCTAAGAAGAAATTGCGCATCTAAAAACACAGCTACAGAAAGAAAGAAGATAAAAGAAGAAAAGCAAAAAGTTTGTTAATTTTGTTATAGAATTTTTTTTAATGATTTTTCTCACCCCTCTGCCATCCTAAGCAAGTCACCTCCCTTGTCTGCATTCTTCATGAGGATGCCCATTATCAAATTCTGTAGAACTGTTTATTTTAGCAGAGAAGACTCTGCCCATTCATGTCACATAATTTTCATACCTTTGGCCAGCCTCTGCAACCCTACTTCTACAAATAATTTCTACAAGGTAATTTTTTATGACTTTTCAAATCAGAAAATATAGCAAAAATCAATTTACAGAGGGTGTAGGCAGCTCCAACGACTTCAACAGAGTCATGCTGAGTTACACCCACTGGGGATCTGGCCTAGCATCACCAGTTCTACAGTATACAGCTGTGTATAAATCTACCATATAAATGATTGCACTTGCCACTAAACTTTTCAGTAACAGAGATTTTGCAGTGAACATGGTGTTATTTGTCAGGCAGGAGGGAAAAAATGAATAGGTCAGTTTTGTTGATAGTCTGAAATGTGTAGTCTTTGAAAAAGTAATAATATATAGCAGTGGCCAGCAACTTACCCTTTTGTGGTTTTGCTTTTTCCATTATATTTGAGGTTCAGCTTTGCTTTGTTTTAGTTTACACCGGGGATTTGCAACCCTTTTGAGACTAAGAACTACAATTTCAATTGCTGTCATATGTCTGAGCACAGACAGGCAACAAGAGGATTAGATGTGACATTCACATCATACTCAGACCTAAATAATTTGTCTTTACAATTCAGCTCGATTCCCCTCCCCCCACCTCTCTCACACACATATTTAAAGTGCTCAAGCTTAAAAATTAAAATAAAAGCGGAGCGTTTTAAAAGTTTAAATGTTAATACAGATTTTGAGTAAGCTTTTCCCCGGGAACATCACAAATAAAAAAACAAACACCAATTCAAAAAGAAGCACCCTCAATCAAACAAAGAAACTCTAAAATTCAGATACCCCTGTTCCCAAAGGAACAGAAAAATAATACCATTTTTGTTTTGTACTTATACTTCTTAATTGTGTATGGCACTCTGGCCCTAGTCTTACACTGTGATCTGTATAGGTGCACTAGATACCTAGATACCAGAATGATATGTGTCAGTTAAAAAAAAAATAAACAAAGATAAATAGAGGTAGATAAAATTAGTTTAGAAGGGGGGGGGGGAATCGCTGCCCAGCGCATAAAGAATAAAGTCATTACTTTGATGTGCCATTATATTTTATAGACACACACTATTTAGCTACCACAACTTCCAGAAATCTTTCAAAATCAACCAGAAACCTCTAGCAAACCTCTCAAAAGTGTTCTCATAACTCTCCCTCCCTCTTTCACTCTTTTCTTAACAGTCTGCTAACTGATGCCAGTGAAGAGAAACCTCTTCATCAAATAACCATGTGTGCCCCCCATGTTTTTTGAGAAAAGAATATTCAGTGTTTAAAATTCAACATTTCACTTGGGTTTGATGGGGTTTTTTTCCCTCTCCTAAAGCTATAACTTCTTTTTTGCAACCATTTCTTATTTGCCCTCTGATTTTTTGAACCTTCAGGGGTTCATATTCTCAAGCTTTTCTCCACAACCATGAGATCTAGAAACTCACTTTAAAAAAAAATGCTGAGATTCTTATATAATCACATGACTCCAGGAGCAACTGAGTTAAGAAAAGTACAGAGTATTGCAAGACTTGCAATGAAAATGCAAGACTTGGCAACACTGCTTTCTTTCATTAGCAAAGTCAAATAAAGAGACAGCCAGGAGACCACAGAAAAAGAAAGAGGAGGATGCACATATATTTAAGTAGAAATGTTTGTGTTTAGTTTTACATTGACTTTTGCTTGTCTTGATTTTTTAAATTATTAATACTTCAATAACTAAATCCAATGTAATGGCTAAGGGTTGGCAGATAGCTTATTGAACTTCTAATATAGTAATATCATAGCTATAGTGTAGCCATAGCTAAGTAGGCCATCTGATTCTTCGTGCTCTAATTGGTCCACACTTGATAAGTCCAAGTTTATGACCCTTAAGTGAAATGTAAAAGAATGAACACAACTAATAAGATTAATCTGTGAAGGGAATTTTCTTGGGGATTTTTTGGAGAGGGTTAGTGGGAGTGGGCATGAAGGGAGAAATAGAGGCATGTGTTATACAAGTTATGTGCGGAGACAAAAAATGAAAAACTTTTAAGTGGCAAAAGCTGATAAAATTATATTGGTCATTAAAATAATAAGTTGAAGGTGCTTCCCTTTTATGAGGTTCAAAGGCCAAGGTATTTATAGCAAATCAACTCCTTGGCCAAAGGTCTAAAAGTTTATTAGCCTAGGGTATGGTTATTACTGAATTAACAGGAAGCACCCTCCGTTATCATATTTAAACTGACTTTTTAAAATAAATAGTCACATTTAATTAAATATGAGGGAAAACAAACAAAAAAACTAAAATGTGTATGCAGTGTAGTTGTAGCTGTGTCAGTCCCAAGATATTAGAGAAACAAGATGGGTGAGGTACTATCTTTTGTTGGACCAACTTCTGTTGGTGAGAGAGACAAGCTTTTTTTCCACACAAACCTGAAGCAGCGCTCTGTGTGAGCTAGAAAGCTTGTCTCTCTCACCAACAGAAGTTGGCCCAATAAAAGATATCACCTCCCACACCTTGTCTCTCCAAAAATCAAAATGTGCTGTCAAACACCTGGAAAGTACATTTTTAAAATATATATTTAAAATATATCAACTCTTGGCCTTTCCCTCCCCACAACTTCCTCACACCACTTTCCCCTCCCTATAGATGATCAGACTCTAGAACAACTGACTACTATTTTTATATTGTATTTCAGAACCGAAGTGGGAAAGAAGGGCTGGGATTTCCCCAATGTGAGCAAACAATGCTCAGTCACAAATACACAGTTGTGAAGAAAAGCCTTACTGTAGGGAAGGAAAGAAACTCCTGACTGACTGATGTCCTGACTGATCATGGCTGTCAACCAGAATATATGCAGTGAAATAGTAGCCGTGTCAGTCCCAGGATATTAAAGAGACAAGGTGGTGAGGTAATATCTTTTATTGGACCAACTTGTATTGGTGAGAGAAACAAGCTTTCGAGCCACACAGAGCCCTTCTTCAGAACCAGAGCAAAGGAATTTGTGTGCTGCAGGTACTGAGAAATAAATGTACAGAGCCCATTTTTCAAACCTGAGTGCCTAAAATTAAGTACCTTAATCTATATGTAGATGCCTTTAGAAAGTAGCCTGAACACAACACCTCTGATAATCATGTCATGTATTGAGGTGCCTCAATATGGATTTAGATTTAGGCATCCACATCTGAAAACACTCTCAGCCAGAGTACAGAGAATTGCATAATAGAAAATAAACAGTATAGTTATACATCACTAATGATATAGCATCCTTGCAACTCTAATTTGTTGAGGTAATTCCACTGTGGTATAACTCAATTGTCTGACATATAGCCATGTAAGTACAAATGTGTAACATAACCTAATAGCTATTAATCTCTCAACACAAAAATTGGCATCTCCCCACAAAGGAAGGCTACTTTGGCAGAGTATATGTATAATCTGACCATATTCTGGAGACTAGCAGCCCACACATAATCCTCTTGCACTGAGTGCTCCTGCCAGCAGCACAGAACATTTGCACATTGGCTATTGCATGGTCAGGGGAGTACAATGAGCCCATTGCCTTATCTGGACTTGGAACGCTCCTCCATATCTCTCATCAGAGAAGATCTCTGGATAATCCTCTCTATAGTTTTTGAGGTGAGTCAGCATTAAAGAACAAATAACTTCTTTCCCAGAATCCTCCCACTGATCATCTGCTTTCTGGCAAATTCCACACTTGGATCCTAGTTTCATCAAGTACCTGGCATATGCATCTGAGGTTTTAGTTCAACCCATGTTGACTTTAAATAAACTCATTGTTATACTAAATATCTAAGGTACTTATATGGCCCCATTGCTCTAGTATCTGAGTGCCACAAAAACTTTAATGTACTTATCCTCACAACAGCTCTGTGAGAAGGGCTGTAGGTTATTCCCATTTAACAGATGAGGAACTCAGGCTCAGAGCAACTAGGACCCAGATCCTCAAAGATATTTAGGTACCTAACTCCCATTGATTTCAAATACTTTTAGGGAACTGGGTCTAAGTGACTTGCCCAAAGTCACACAGGACATCTGTGGTAGCAAGGAAGTGAATGTGGGTCTCACAGACTTGTGCCCACTGGACCATGCTTCCTTTGAAGTAGCTGCTAAACACATTGTTAAATCTATGACTGGGTCACTCAGAGATGTACTGAAATGAATCCTGACTTTATGTCCATGGGCTTTCTCTACAATGGGATGAACTACAGCTCTGGATGTGGACACCCACTGAATTTTGAGTGTGTTTACACTCTGGGCCCAAATCTGTATATTCTGTCCTGGGTTCACCTCCAGTAAGTTAAACTTAAAGCCAAAAACACCCCCTGATAAAAACAAAACAACAAACCAATGAACTGCATGAGTAAAAATATAATGCGGGCAGAAGTCCAGCAACAGAGTGGGGGCTATCCAGTTTATTGCACTCAATGCAGCATGTATGATTACCTACCTTATGGACAGGTGGCATATGTATGTGTACATTTGGTGCAAGGAGCTCCTGGCCCTCAGAGACTGTGTATGGGCTTTGGAGACCAGAGCGACTGAACTGGAGGAGCTAAGGGAGGCAGAGATGTACATAGACAAGACTTTCCAGGACACAGTAGTGTTAGGGGGCTTATTCCTTCACCCACTCACTTCCCTGGTCCTTCTCGCATGAACAGAGAGCAACAATACCCGAAGTCCAAAGGTGCAAACAATTCGATGTTTATTGGGGTGAACTTCCAGCAAGCATGATTCCAGTTTCCTTCCTTAGTGTCCTCCTTCCCAGCTCTGACACCACAGAGCCTTACACCTGTGTCCTTGTTCCCATTCCTGCCCTTAGCCAAACATGATTCCAATTTCCTTACCCCCATTCTCTGTTCCCATTTCCCCCTTTAGCAAAACATGATTCCAATTTCCCTACCCCCATTCCCTGTTCCCATCTTCCCCACACCCACCCACTCACTTCCTGATTGACTGCAGGCTATATAGTAAAACTTGAGTTCTGCTTTGCTATACCTTAACCAATCATTTTCCTGAAATTTAACTAACCAATCCTAACATATTATAACATGATTATGTAACCAATTATATCCCACCACCTTAATTAGTTTACACCCAGCAAAATTATTTATACAGCAGACAGGAACAATCACAGAACCAGATAGAGATTATACAGACAAACAATAGCAAAGTGGGAACTATAATGACAAGACAATACAGAAGTGAGGATTTCACATCCCAACTATTGATAAGTGAGTTCTTGCCAGACAGGATGCTATCAAACTAAGTTTCCTTTTACATTTTCTAGGCACTTCCCTTTCTCTGGAGGTGATAGGCACTATCAGGACAGGATTGTATTCCTAAAAGCCCAATAGCACCTTCTTTCAATGTGACTAGTTTGGAATGTGAGGATGTGACCGGTCGCTTCCTAGCTTATGGCTGCCTCTGCTGCTTAGCCAAAGGCCTTAGCCTAAGAACAGACTGTCGCAGTAAGAGAAGGCCCTTACACCAGCAGACAGTGATTTTGATTCTTTCTTTTATACCTCTATAGCTAGCCAAGTGATAAGAATAGACCTAAATTCTTAAAGTACAGGCCTTTGCAGACAGAACTGAATATCTATATCCTAAAAAGTAGAACGGTCCCACCGCTGGTCTGATAGCCTGACAGACGAGGATGAAAGTCTCAGGGAAGGAGAACATCCAACTGAAGCAGAGAGAAATGATCCCATAGTTGGGACCCTTCTTCCAGGGGAGGGAACTCCAGTTATTAGGAAGAGACAAGTAATAGCTATGATCATTAGAAACATAGATATCTGGGTTTGCGATGACCAGGAGAACTGCTTAGTGACTTGCCTGCCTGGTGCAAAGGTTGCGGATCTCTCTCCATTTTTAAACTACTTATATACCAATGCTAGAGGTCTAAATAATAATATGGGTGAACTAGAGTGCCTCGTATTAAATGAGGATATGCTATAATAGGCATAACAGAAACTTGGTGGAATGAGGATAATCAATGGGACACAGTAATACCAGGGCACAAAATATATCACAAGGACAGAACAGGTCATGCAGGTGGGGGATTGGTACTATATGTGAAAGAAAGCACAGAATCAAATGAAGTACAAATTTTACATGAACCAAACTGTACAACAGTGTCTCTATGGATAGCAATTCCATAGCAGCTCTAATAATAGGAATATAGCAGTAGGGATATATTACCAACCACCTGACCGGGATGGTTATCATGACTGTGAAATGCTCAGGCAGATTAGAGAGGCTATAAAAAAATTAAATAATAATGGGGAATTTCAACTATCCCCATATTGACTTGGTACATGTCACCTCAGGATGGGATGCAGAGGTAAAGTTTATTGACACCTTAAATGACTGCTTCTTGGAGCAGCTAATCCTGGAACACACAAGAGGAGAGACAGTTCTTGATTTAGTCCTAAGTGGAGCACATGATCTGGTCCAAGAGGTGAACATAGCTGGGCCACTTGGTAATAGTGACCATAATATAATTAAATTTAACATCCCTGTGGCGGGGAAAACACCACAGCAGCCCCAAACTGTAGCATTTAATTTCAGAAAGGGGAACTACACAAAAATGAGGAGGTTAGTTAAACAGAAATTAAAAGGTACAGCACCAAAAGTGAAATCCCTACAAGCTGCATGGAAACTTTTTTAAAGACATCATAATAGAGGCTCAATTTAAATGTATACCCCAAATTTAAAAACATAGTAAGAGAACCAAAAAAGTGACACTGTAGCTAAACAACAAAATAAAAGAAGCAGTGAAAGGCAAAAAGGCATCCTTTAAAAAGTGGAAGTTAATTCCTAGTGAGGAAAACGGAAAGGAGCATAAACTCTGGCAAATGAAGTATAAAAAAGTAATTAGGAAGGCCAAAAAAGAATTTGAAGAACAGCTAGCCAAAGACTCAAAACGTAATAACAAACATTTTTTTTAAGTATATCAGAAGCTGGTAGCCTGCTAAACAGTCAGTGGGGCCACGGGACAATTGAGATGCTAAAAAAGCTCTCAAGGACAATAAGGCCATTGCGGAGAAACTAAATGAATTCTTTGCATCGGTCTTCATAGCTGAGGATGTGAGGGAGATTCCCAAACCTGAGCAATTCTTTTTAGGTGACAAATCTGAGGAACTGTCCCAGATTGAGGTGTCATTAGAGGAGGTTTTGGAACAAATTGATAAACGAAACGGTAATAAGTCACCAGGACCAGATGGCATTCACCCACAAGTTCTGAAGGAACTCAAATGTGAAATTGAAGAACTACTAACTGCAGTCTGTAACCTATCATTTAAATCAGCTTCTGTACCAAATGACTGGAGGATAGCTAATGTGATGCCAAGTTTTAAAAAGGGCTCCAGAGGTGATTTTTAAAAAGGGCTCCAGAGGCAATTACAGGCTGGTAAGCCTGACTTCATTACCTGGCAAACTGGTTAAAACTATAGTCAAGAACAAAACTGTCAGACATATAGATGAACATAATTTGTTGGGGAAGAGTCAACATGGTTTTTGTAAAGGAAAATCATGCCTCACCAATTTGCTAGAATTCTTTGAGGGGGTCAACAAGCATGTGGACAAGGGGGATCCTCTGAATATAGTGTACTTAGATTTTCAGAAAACCTTTGACAAGGTCCCTCACCAAAGGCTCTTAAGCAAAGTAAGATGTCATGGAATAAGAGGGAAAGTACTCTCGTGGACTGGTAACTAGTTAAAAGACAGAAAACAAAGGGTAAGAATAAACGGTCAGTTTTCAGAATGGAGAGAGGTAAATAGTGGTGTGCCCCAGGAGTCTGTACTGGGATCAGTCCTATTCAACATATTCATAAATGATCTTGGAAAAGAGGTAAACAGTGAGGTGGCAAAATTTGCAGATAATACAAAACTACTCAAGGTAGTAAAGTCCCAGGCAGACTGCGAAGAGCTGCAAAAGGGTCTCACAACTCTGGGTTCCTGGGCAACAAAATGGCAGATGAAATTCAATGTTGATAAATGCAAAATCATGCACATTGGAAAACATAATCCCAACTATACATGTAAAATGATGGGATCTAAATTAGCTGTTACCACTCAAGAAAGAGATCATGGAGTTGTTGTGGATAGTTCTCTGAAAACATCCACTCAATGTGCAGCGGCAGTCAAAAAAGTGAACAGAATGCTGGGAATCATTAAGAAAGGGATAGATAATAAGAAAAAAAATATCATATTGCCTCTCTATAAATTCATGGTACACCCACATCTTGAATACTGCATGCAGATGTAGTTGCCCCCCCTCAAAAAGATATATTGGAATTGGAAAAGGTTCAGAAAAGGACAACAAAAATTATTAGAGGTATGGAACTGCTTTCAAACGAGGAGAGATTAATAGGACTGGGAGTTTTCAGCTTGGAAAAGAGATGACGAAGGGGAGATATGATAGAGGTCTGTAAAATTATGACTGGTGTGGAGAAAGTAAATAAGGAAATGTTATTTACTCCTTCTCATAACACAAGAACTAGGGATCACCAAATGAATTTAATAGGCATTGGATTTAAAAGAAACAAAAGGAAATATTTTTTCACAGAACGCACAGTCAACCTGTGGAATGCCTTGCCAGAGGATGTTTTGAAGGCCAAGACTATAACAGGGTTCAAAAGAGAACTAGATAAAGTCATGGAGAATAGGTCCATCAATGGCTATTAGCCAGGATAGGCAGGGATGGTGTCCCTAGCCTCTGTTTGCCAGAAGCTGGGAATGAGTGACAGGCAATGGATCACTTGATGATTACCTGTTCTGTTAATTCCTTGGGCACCTGGCATTGGCCACTGTCAGAAGACAGGATACTGGGCTAGATGGACCTTTGGTCTGACCTAGTATGGCCATTCTTATGTTCTTATGTAAGTTAAACACCAAAGAGAACAACGTGAACAAAGATTTAAAAAAGTGAGAAACAACTCAGTGCTTATGGAAAGGAGTGTGGTCCTGTTCTCAGCTCTGACTCTTGTCTGTACACTGGGATGTTGTAAGGTATAATTAAGTTTGAAATAAAGATTCTCAATGGTAGGGGATTATATCAGTTCAAGATATAAATTTGGTAATTGGTATTTAATGTCATCTTAAAACAGAAATTTGTACCTTTTCTTCCCATGCCAAGTTTGTTATATTCTATTGAAGACTTTTAAGTTCACAAATTCAACATTATCTTGACCCTTGCCATTTGAAGTAAAAAGTCCATAAGGAGTTATGGAAGTCAGAAGGTATAGTTTCTGCAAGTAAAACAGCATCTTCTGACCCCTCAAGCATACTAGGGGAGTTGTACCAGTAATATATAGCTGTCAAGGAAAAAAAGCTCTTGAGTGGTGTGAAATTTTAGCTGTTTAGTTAACCCACGATTTTAGGTTCAGAGACTCTTGGCAGGAAGCCCAGACTCTTCGGACTGCTGCTGGCAGGTCCCTCAAATGCTTGCCTGCCTTCTCTTCTTTGTTTTACATAGAGCTTTGCTGCAGAAGAAGAATGGCCTTATTTTTGAGGGTTGTGCTATACAGATTCACCATTTTCATTTTTACTTAATCTTCAAAAAAATATTTTTTCCTCTTCAGTGGGCACTGGAGAAATAAAAAGAACACTCATTCATCTTGGGGAGATATGGACAGCTAAAGTATTGAATGACAAAATTTCATGCAACTGGAATGATGCATTCCCAGCTATTTGAACTGCAGTTCTGCTTCCTGGTATAGTTACTTAATGGCGATAGAAAGCTAACTTTTCTGATTGAACATCACCATTGCCCACACTTCCCAGCAAAGGGAAGGTCTATTGGGGGCAGGCCGGAGGTTAGAGAGTGTGTGATGGGGACAGGAAAGGGTAAGCTCTGCGGGAGATCTTTACGAACCTAATGGCCCTGAAAGATCACTGCACTGTGATAAACTATAGCAACCCTAACCTACCTTTGCCTTTCTCCACTGAGGTCTGCTTCAGCACAGCAGAGGACTGAGGGCTGCTGTGTACACAGATCAACGTTTCTTTATTTAATTTAGGCTGCAAATAAGTCAGACAGATATCAGCAACCCCCAAGCAACTAAGCCACTTATTACCAGTTAAAGAACAAAGAATGCCTCTGAGATGTAAGAATTGCTATTCAGTCCCTTCTTCATTTTTTAATATTTATTGACAAACTGGTTATTTTCATAAGCACGACATCTTAATTACACATTGGAAGAGCAGCAGCATCAGTCTTCAATGCACTTTCATCATTCATATTCTGGAAATATGCCCCTGCTTTCACACACACACCTTCAATAGTAATATTAAAGAAAATACTTAGTATTTATGCAGATCTGCTGTTTGTAGAAAGCACTAATTATAATGATTGCAATACCAGCCCAAATAACATTCAGAACTGGATCACCTTAATTTTTTAAATAATTATAGGGCTTCTTTTCAAAGGCCTTTTTGGAGATCCAGTCTCACAATTTTTTAATGGATTCTTGTCAGACTATACATTTCAGTCCCCAAAATACTCTCCCACAAGAAGTGCATTAGTCTACTGAACTGGAACTGATTTATGGCATGCTGTGAAGCCATTACTGTAAGTGAGGAGCAAACATTTGTTCCTATAACTCATTGACATTTACAGAATCACCAGCTTTCAGTAACAAAAAAACCACTTATCCTTTCACACTATGGTTCTAAAAGAAACATGAAGCTAGTGCAGCCTCCTCTTAGCCTAACTGAGTGAAGACTGGGCACTACAGCTCTTTGCAAGGCGTACTCTTCTGGGGAGGATGAAGAGCAAGAACCGTATTCTGTTGAAATTACTCTAGTCATTTTTTTGTATTAAGCCAATCTCTATGGTTTCCAAGTACCTCTTCTGATGAAAACCCTTCTGATGTTACCTCACTCACCTTGTCTCCCTAATGTCTTCAGAGCAATATGACTACAATTACACTGCAGATATTTATAGGGGAAGTGCATGCAACCCTTATATTAGCATTGGACAGTGCTTTCCATTTTTAAAACTCCTGCAACCATTTTTGGAAGGGTTCCACTATTGCCAAGATTTGCAACAAGACTTGGAAGTTTGGCAGAGGGTGGTTAGGGTGGTGCCTTTTGTTGGCCTCATGAAAATCCATTCAGAATGGCAGATTTGTTAGCTATCAAAAGTAGTCATTTCCAGGCAGTAGTTTGCCTGTTGCAGCTTGGTTTTGGATTGCTCCCCAAATCCCTTAACAGTCTATGGCACTGTGCAGGTATCGTCCTGGTGTCTCACCTCAGCACTTTACACTGAGTCAAGATGGGATAAAAATGAAATGATTCCTGCTCCATTCAATATTATTTCACCTAAGGGAAGATATGCTGCGCATTGAGAACCAGGGGTGAAATCTTGGCCCCACTGATGTCAATAGCAAAACTCCCATTGACTTCAACAGGGCCAGGATTTCACCCCAGGACAGAATGAATTCTAGACTTATTTCTTCTGATTATTAATAATTATGTATGCTGCACAAGCTTTATTATTAAGAAGTCTCTTACCCCACTGAGAAGCTACACAAGCTGGGAACGGAACTCAAGCCTCTAATACTGCAGACCCATCCATTAGCTACACTATCTTTCAGAAAGAACCTGCATATCTTTGTCTTTGGCTTTGATGGATACAATGGAGCAACTCAGGCCCAGGTCTTCCTCTACTTGGTTCACAGATGATAACAACCTTCTTCTGCTGCCAGCCAGTGTAGTTAGTCTTGTGGTAAAAGTGCCTCTCCCTTTTCCTTCTAACTTTTCATATGATCCTAATAATTTATCCCCTTCCACGATTTTCCCTCCCCCAACCCCTGCCCCACCATGTTTTTTAAAACATTGTTTAAAATAAATAAACATAAAAAACTCCACTAATACCATGCATGCAAGTAAACTCATGAGTTGCATCTGTTTCTGCCCCCTTTCCTACCTCCTCCTGATTTGGGCTCAGGTGACTTGGCTCCACCCTGTTTGTGTCTATTTTAATTCTCTCTGAAGTGCCTAGAACCATTTTGGGCACTATAAAATAACCAAGGAAGAAAAACTTTCCTTTATCTCCCCATTCACTTTTAAATGCCATTTGTCTATGACTTGTGTCACAGCTGTCAGTTTGTAGGCAACAGCATATGAATGATATTTGGTGGAAACTTTCCCAGAAAAAAAAAGTCAGAAATTTTAAGAAACTGATACCAACATCTTGCGTGTATAAAATTTTCCTACTTTTAATGGTGAATACGACCAAAGCTATAAAGAATATTTGCTCTATTTTCTTCTTAAGAAAGTAAGAAAAAAAAGAAGAAGAAGCTGGCATGCAGGCACCACTGTCAAACACTGTATCTATGTCAATCTGCTGATGCTTGCCAATTTAAGAAAAACAGTGATATTGTTGAACATCAAGGGCCCATTGTCCCATTACTTTCCTTTTCCCTCTCCCATTACTCTAACAATTGAGCTGTTCAAAGACCACAGGGCTACTGTAGAACTAACACAAATTAGCTGAAAGTGGCATAACCTGTGCCCATCTAATTCTAATTCAAACAATTTACTACCCATTTGTGGGATTCGGATAGTGACTCTGAGTCGGGAGATGGAAAGCGAAGCTTGTGTCTTGGACTTCAGCCCTGAGCAAACTAATGAAAGAGATTATAATGAGAGATGGGGATACTGGTTCAGGTAAAACAGGAACTCTACCTTCTTTCTCTGCCCCACAACTGTCATCCAGGTTTATAATCAAATTCAAACAGAACCTTTTTAGAGGTTCTAATGTGGTTGGTAACTTTTCCCCTTCTTCATTTTTGGGGTTCTGGCCAAGAGGGAAGCCAGCACTATCAGAATTATCCCATAAAAGGTTGTTTTCACAGCATTTCTGGCTGGGACCAGAAATGGAATCACTGAAAATATCATGATGAAACCCCTTACAAAATTTTCAGACCAGTTTCACTGAAGCAAGAAGCACAGATAGTTTGGATAAGCTTTGAATAGGTTTAGAGTTTGGTTTAGGTGCTTAGCCAAAGCATAGCCAAACACCTCAGTTATGCAAAATTAGACCCAGGTATTTATTATATTTTGTTCCAATTGATAACTCTTGGAACTTCCTGTCATGCGATTATTGGGGTTCCCAGCCAAAATTCAGATTTCATACCATAAATAATTTCACTTTTGCCACCTGTATGACACACACCATTTGACATTTTAACTGCTGGAATATGAACTACTGCACGAGAATTCCTTACGGGGGGAAAAAAGGGTACCTTCGTGGTTCAGTGGGGACAGCGTACTAGGCCTTTCTGATTTAAAAACAAAAAAATTAGGGTACACAATCAGACCTGGGGATTGATTTCATGAGCTAAAAGGTCTTTCCATCTCTAACTTCTATAATCTGTTTATACCACAAAGCAAGTGAACAGCGTGGGCTAGGGAGCGTGTTGTCTCTACCCTCTTGTGTCTGATCCACAGAGTATGAGTCTGTTACAGGCCCCACTTTCACAGCCCAGCTCTTTAACTCAGGTGGTACAGATTCATGTTTTACTCAGGAACTCCCCAGTTCAATCCTTGGTGTTAGCCAAGATGATGGCCACCAACCAAGATTAGCTAATTTGCTTTAGTTCAGCACAGGTAACACAATCTGCTCAGGGAGTGTTAGGGATCATGACTACAATGCAACAATGAGTTGAGTGGTGCAAATATCACAATGCATGCCAATACTACCAATCCCTTACCTTCATGAACTCCAAATTCACTCACTCTATTTTTGAAACTAAGAAACTTGCTGAACATTTAGGGAACATTTTGGAGGGCTAATTAGCATTACAGTTCGTATGTCTACACCTAGTCCAAAAATCCATACAGTGCAATACAATGACAAAAATGTAATTGAGGTGGAAGAGAGAATAAGACACTGTTCCTGCTTAATATAGCTAAGGGCTTATCTACACAGAGACTCTCAGGAACATTAATGCAAATTAACTAAAGGAGTGATTTTAAAATGGATTAGTTAACTGCATTAAACCCCTGTGTGATCACTTTGATTCAAAATTAAAGTGGCCTTAATTCGGTTTATCTTAATTAACTTTGCAAGTGAACTAAACTCAGCCAAATTAAGGACACTTTAATTATACATTACAGCGTCCATACATGTCAATGCAGTTTAACTAATTCACTTTAAATTCACATTGTTAGAAAATTTGGATTAATTTTCCTGAGTGCCCCCATGTAGACAAACCCTGAATCTAGCTTATGTGATGCAAGGAATTGTATTTACAGATACACGGGCCATAGTCAAATCTAGCTCTAAAATAAGAACCATTTCAGGGGCAAAATGGAACATATGGCACAAGGCTAGATAATATTTACCTCTCAATAGCCCTTTGAAAATTTATGCTATGTTCTATCTCACTTAAGAGTGTAAGATTCAGAATGCAAGACCTATTGGCCTGTTTTTTTAAGAGGCTGATGTATGTTGCGGAAACTCAAAATGTTTTTAATCTGACTATACAGTAAATACACATTTACGTTGCTAGGCAAAAATGCTAATTAATCACAATAATTGACTAACGAGCTCTCAGCCATGCCGTCATCATCTCTTACATTATCCCTTTCTTCACCTACAACATTAAACCCAAATACCTTTTATGAAATAATCAGCAAATCCAACTACTGCCTCCCAGAAACACTTTAGTACTGCTGGATAGCCAGTTACAATAGAACCAGTTATGTGTGCACCAGATAGACAAAAGACTGCATGTGTTATTGACAGTTGTTCTCTTGAATACATCACATTTTCTTTCCTTTACTGAGGGAGGAAGATGTCATTCCAGTAGAGGTTGATATTCTGATTTCTCATAGCTTATCACCCTGGATAGTCATTTACATCCATGCAAAGTAATTGGGGAGTTGGTATAAAATGCTACCATTTTAATTTAGTAAAATTTTATACCCACTTTGAATTTGCTTTGCAATGGTGTAAAAGAATAGACAGGAAACATAGTGACAGACAGTCATGCCATAAAAGGTAACTTTTCCCCCCTACGACTCTTGTTTTCATTTCCCACACAAACTCCATTGAACTTCTACACATATTCTAAATATGGGAAGATTAACCTTTCTGCTGTGCCGGCAATGCTGAAAGATGATGAAACACTCTGATTCCAATCCTATGGAGCGATTCACGTGATAATTTTGTCAGGTATGAAACACTTGATCAAGGTGCCAGACAGCTCTTCTAAGGTATTATTAATAATTATTGTGGAATTCAGTAGACATGACTAGCTAGGCATCTTGGCCTCTGCAGTTAACTTAGTTAGGTTAGAATCTGTTATATATGGTGATTATCAACTGCTGCCGTTCTTGTAAATGGCAGTTGGTTAGTGTTTTGATAATAATTAAGGCTTTCATTATGGGGGAAAAAATTGAGGTCAGCTTGACTCCTCTCTTTTGAAACAGGAGGTAGCATAAGAATTTGCAGGACTCTGAAGAAATTATTGCCAGAAAGAAACTATATTTTTTTTTAATCTTCTATAGTCTGAAATGGCATTTCTTTTCTAAGGCCTCCTATATATTTTGCAGCACTAAAACTAATCTCTCTAATGCCTTCTTTTAAGGAGTTCATTAGAAAGCTGTTAGTGAAGTTTTTCATCTCTCTATTACTGCTGCATTCCAAACTCAGACAGACAATACATACAAGAGTCTGAAATATGGGGGAAAAAATCAGATATGCAAAGCGTGTAAACTTTGTATACTTTCCTGTCTTTTTTATTGCATTGCATGAGTAAAGCCCCTTGATGTTTGAACATATACACTATTTTATTTTTTTAATAATGCAACCTAAATGTCACAGATGTCTTACAAAGCTTGTAGTTATAAAATTTATTAGGTAGAGATATGCTAAATTACTCCCAGAAGAGATGGATATTGCTGAACATCAGAAAACCAATGAAACACGGGTAGAGTTTGTGGAAATCCTGCTATTTACCCACCAAACCAATTCAGACTGAAGACATGCCATCCTTAGATACTACAGAGAAGGACTGAAAAGGCTTGGTGCTGTGCTGTGTAAAATATACTGTAAGTGAAAGATTTTTTTTTATGGTAAAGCTGTTATCAAACTGTCGGGCTTTGATTCAGATAGTTGTAGCTAGTGCCAACAGTGTAAAGGTTTTTCTATCATACTGTTCAGAAATATTAGAGCCCTCCATCAAATAGTTCAGAGAGGCATCATATTAATGTGGCTTAATGAGAGTGGGTAAAATGAAAATGTTTCAGATGGCCACCACCAGGTCATACAGCATCTTCTCACCCTTTCTTCTGTCTGTGAAGTAAGATTTGTATGGTTTGAGGGCTAAAAGATGGTGTAATTTGGAAATGATTGAATCTTTTAAGAACACAGCACGGCTTGAACTACATAGCCCATGGGCAAAAGGCAAAGTAAGCATGCTCCCCATTGCATACCCACCTTGAGTGGCCTCCTGGGACCTTTCCTGGCATGGAGGAGGGGACAGTAGATGTTAGGTGCCCACAATCCCAGAGCAAGGGAGCAGAGCCTTGATTGCGCCCCATCTCCTCCAATGTACAATGCACTGACACTGTGCAGGAGGGGGAAGGGCGCTTTACCAGTAGCAAATTACTTATTCCTGGGAACATAATTCCTTTACTGAAATCTGAGTCACGATTACTTCTCCAAACTGCTGCAGGCTGAACTGTGCACCACCCAAAAGCACAGTCTGGTCCAAAATCAATAAGCGGGAGAACCACAGTTAAAGTACTGTCTATGTGCCTTTCACATGGAAATCCAGCTACACAACAAATCCAAGAGACAGTCCTAGTCCCCAGTCCTGCGAAGACTTGAACCCATTGGAAACAGCTCCACTGAAGTCAAAGAAAATTCATGAAGTATGAGTTAAACTAAGCATGTGCATGAGTCTTTGCAGCATCAGGGCTTTAGTGATAATTTTACAATTTCCAAAGAGCTTAGGAAAAAAGATACTTGTTCTTTAAAAGTTGAGAAGTCAGAAACTTAAATAACACAGACAAAAACTGTGAACACTCGTTATATCTAAATTCTAAAACTTTGAAAAATGTCTTCAGATTCTAATATCAAATTCCTCCCTCTCAAAGACCCCCCCCAAAAAAACCCAAAAATCAATTTCAAAACCTATAGAACATTTTGTAAGCAGAAGGCCTTTAAATTAATTTAGAATTTGGGGCTGAGGGAATTAAGCAGGTAGATTTTTTTTATTTGAAAACATAGTGTGTAGGTAAAATAGGATCATAGGGAGCAACACCACAAACCTTGAGACCCAAAATACAATTTAAAGATCTGAATGGATATGAAGGAATCTGCTCACATAGGTCAGGATTTTCAATATTTCTTTACCATTTATTGGGTTGCTAACATGTTTTCTTATTTCCAGGAATGCTACATCACTTCTAGATGAGGACATTGCCCAGCATGGCATGCCACTACCAGAAAATGCTGAATTACTGGCAATAGTGCCTCAGAGTCTGAGAATGAACACATCAAATAGTCTGGTATGGAAAATGGAAGTATATGGGCATTAATGATGCACTTGAGTTTAGATGTAGTTGCCAGGAAACTGTACTCCCCCATTTCTAGTTCTGGACTACCTTTCACTTTAATGGGAGTGAGCATCATTACAAAAAAAGGAACTCATATTAGTATATAGGATATATAGCCTTAGTAAAATAAATTCAAGCTGAGAAACAAAATTATACATGGAAGTATATTAAGAGTTAATATTGTCATGGTGAGGGTGTCCTTAACTCACTCCTTGTGAGATCTTTTACCAGTGTTTAATTGAGCCATTAATCAGCCAGCATTCAATTGCAGTCTACCAGTCATTCATAGTGAGACAGATTGAGAACTCAGTAATTTGGTTATTAAAAAATCTTACAAACCCTGTTAACACGTTGTAGGCCAGTGTAAGTACATGTGGAAAATTATGAAGATCTGTGAATGGATCCACTTTTCTGGTACTCCATAATTCTCTGTTCTACTACATTTCACTTCAATTCCTATGTTAATCTTTTCCAGCCTAGTTAAACTTTTTCAAAGCAACAGTTTGAAAAGAAAAGATGGCTCAAAACTACAAACCATTCCCCACCCTCTTGTGTTTGTTAGTCTCCTGGATTCACAGTAAGACTGGAAACCCCCTTGGTCACCCAAATGGACATTAACTAGTTCAAAACTTCTGTACAAGTGGAAGAGGTGAAGGTAGAGGGATGATGAGGAGGAAATGAGGGATACAGTTTGCCATGCCTCTAATTTCAGCATTCCTCATTTACCATATCCATTCTTCTTCATCCCTGCTACTAATTTACAAGCCATTAAACAGCCGAGGGTGGCAGTTCTGCTTTCTGTTTAAGAGTACCCTTCAACATCCATTTTCTTTCTGCAAAGTTATACAAAAATTTAGCAAACTCTCTGGCATAGATTTAGCCTCCTTTTGTTCTTTCATTGTAAAACACACCACAGTCACCTTGGGGTTCTCTCCAGGAGGTGGGACTAGCTCTTTCTTCTCTTTTGCCTAGACATGGACTTCAATCACAAGAGCTCAGTTCTGCAAATTATTTTTTCCATGGCTCAGGGGGGTTCAGATCCCAGGCTCTGGTTTAGCCCCGATGAGCACAGAGGCCTGGTGGAATGTGATCTAGAGCTGACCCTCCCCAACATTGTAAGGTGCTCATACCTGGTTTTTTGGTCACCTTTATTTTTTTTCTCTTATCTCTTTCCCCGTCTCCTCAACCTTTCTGTGTTGTTTTATCACTACTCCCCTTCCATTCTGTATCTTACCTCCATCCTATCCATTTTTCTCCTTTAGCCCATTTTTATACCCCTCTTTTATACCACTCTTCAGGGCTTCCCCTGGAAGCTTTCTATTATTAGTACATATAAACCAAAGTGGAAACTCTGGGAAAAGACCATGGGTTTGCTTTCCCTTTTCTCTATTTCATGCTGCAGCCTTCTACATCTTGACTGAAATTCTGTGCTCTGTCCCCTAGGAAGTCCAGCACAGAATGCACACCCCCTGGGGAGAGTGACAAAATCATATTTAATCTACCTTTGATTCTTGGTTGTACATGAACTGCTTCACAGGCTTAACCAGCCCAAGTATCTGGTGGTACAAAACACTACAGTTCCACTGTAGCACATGACCTGAGCTGGGGTTTGCAATGGGGGCCAACATGGGGTGCACATGGTGGACCAAAACAGTGAGTTCACCAGAGGAATTCTCTACTAGTCCCTTGTGGTATAGCAGTAGAGTACTAGAATCAGTCTGGAGGGTCAGGCAGAATCCACCCCTTATATCCAAAGAAATATCTCCGTATCCCAAAGCTGACTGATCTTTGTTGTGGCCTACAGACATATGTTTTCCATTTTGATTGTCCTAGATCGAGGTATCATCTGGAGGCCAGCTCCCTGTCGGCCTTGCATCTGAGTTTAAAGAGAAAGGGATCATATATTCTTATACTCAACATTAATCAGTCAATAGCTCATATCTGATATAAAGTAGAACTCATGTCAGTCTGCCTCACTCCCCCATAATCAACAGGATTGCATTACCACCCTAAGCGTTAAAAAAAAGATGAGTCAGACCCTAAATCGTTATGAGACAGAGCATAAAAATCATGAGATATTTAAAAATAATACATGTAGAGTTCTTTTTATTTGCTTTCTGGCCTCTGAACCTTAGGGGTCATATGTTCAAGCTTATTTCTGCAACCACAGGGGCTAGAAACTTACTCATTTATATAGTGACAGCTGAGATTCTGTTCTATCCACATGACTGCAGAGCCTAGCACTTTTAGCAAAACACCAGATATAATAAGATTTGGTAACATTGCCATATGTTCCCTGTAGCAGGCTGCAGCCCTTAGAATCATAGAATCATAGAATATCAGGGTTGGAAGGGACCTCAGGAGGTCATCTAGTCCAACCCCCTGCTCAAAGCAGGACCAATCCGCAACTAAATCATCCCAGCCAGGGCTTTGTCAAGCCTGACCTTAAAAACCTCAAAGGAAGGAGATTCCACCTCCTCCCTAGGTAACGCATTCCAGTGCTTCACCACCCTCCTAGTGAAAAAGCTTTTCCTAATATCCAAACTAAACCTCCCCCACTGCAACTTGAGACCATTACTCCTTGTTCTGTCATCTACTACCACTGAGAACAGTCTAGATCCATCCTCTCTGGAACCCCCTTTCAGGTAGTTGAAAGCAGCTATCAAATCCCCCCTCATTCTTCTCTTCCGCAGACTAAACAATCCCAGTTCCCTCAGCCTCTCCTCATAAGTCATGTGTTCCAGTCCCCTAAACATTTTTGTTGCCTTCTGCTGGACGCTTTCCAATTTTTTCACATCCTTCTTGTAGTGTGGGGCCGAAAACTGGACACAGTACTCCAGATGAGGCCTCACCAATGTCGAATAGAGGGGAACGATCATGTCCCTTGATCTGCTGGCAATGCCCCTACGTCTGCATCCCAAAATGCCATTGGCCTTCTTGGCAACAAGGGCACACTGTTGACTCATATCCAGCTTCTCGTCCACTGTAACCCATAGGTCCTTTTCTGCAGAACTGCTTCCGAGCCATTTGGTCCCTAGTCTGTAGCGGTGCATAGGATTCTTCCGTCCTAAGTGCAGGACTCTGCACTTGTCCTTGTTGAATCTCATCAGATTTCTTTTGGCCCAATCCTCTTATTTGTCTAAGGCCCTCTGTATCCTATCCCTACTCTCCAGCATATCTACCTCTCCTCCCAGTTTAGTGTCATCTGCAAACTTGCTGAGGGTGCAATCCACACCATCCTCCAGATCATATATGAAGATATTGAACAAAACTGGCCCGAGGACCGACCCTTGGGACACTCCACTTGATACCGGCTGCCAACTAGACATGGAGTCATTGATCACTACCCGTTAAGCCCGACGATCTAGCCAGCTTTCTATCCACCTTATAGTCCATTCATCCAGCCCATACTTCTTTAACTTGCTGGCAAGAATACTGTGGGAGACCGTATCAAAAGCTTTGCTAAAGTCAAGGAACAACACGTCCACTGCTTTCTCCTCATCCACAGAGCCAGTTATCTCATCATAGAAGGCAATTAGATTAGTCAGGCATGATTTGCCCTTGGTGAATTCATGCTGACTGTTCCTGATCACTTTCCTCTCCTCTAAGTGCTTCAAAATTGATTCCTTGAGGACCTGCTTCATGATTTTTCCAAGACTGAGGTGAGGCTGACTGGCCTGTAGTTCCCAGGATCCTCCATCTTCCCTTTTTTACAGATGGGCACTACATTAGCCTTTTTCCAGTCGTCCAGGACCTCCCCCGATCGCCATGAATTTTCAAAGATAATGGCCAATGGCTCTGCACTCACATCTGCCAAGTCCTTTAGCACTCTCAGATGCAGTGCATCCGGCCCCATGGACTTGTGCTCATCCAGCTTTTCTAAATAGTCCCAAACCACTTCTTTCTCCACAGAAGGTAGGTCACCTTCTCCCCATTCTCTGCTGCCCAGTGAAGTAGTCTGGGAGCTGACCTTGTTCGTGAAGACAGAGGCAAAAAAAGCATTGAGTACATTAGCTTTTTCCACATCCTCTGTCACTAGGTTGCCTCCCTCATTCAGTAAGCAGCCCACACTTTCCTTGACTTTCTTCTTGTTGCCAACATACCTGAAGAAACCCTTCTTGTTACTCTTAAAATCTCTTGCTAGCTGCAACTCCAATAGTGATTTGGTCTTCCTGATTTCACTCCTGCATGCCTGAGCAATATTTTTATACTCCTCCCTGGTCATTTGTCCAATCTTCCACTTCTTGTAAGCTTCTTTTTTGTGTTTAAGATCAGCAAGGATTTCACTGTTAAGCCAAGCTGGTCGTCTGCCATATTTACTATTCTTTCTACACATCGGGATGTTTTGTCCCTGTAACCTCAACAAGGATTCTTTAAAATACAGCCAGCTCTCCTGGACTCCTTTCCCCCTCATGTTATTCTCCCAGGGGATCCTGCCCATCAGTTCCCTGAGGCAATCAAAGTCTGCTTTTCTGAAGTCCAGGGTCCGTATTCTGCTGCTCTCCTTTCTTTCTTGTGTCAGGATCCTGAACTCGACCATCTCATGGTCACTGCCTCCCAGGTTCTCATCCACTTTTGCTTCCCTTACTAATTCTTCCCGGTTTGTGAGCAGCAGGTCAAGAAGAGTTCTGCCCCTACTTGGTTCCTCCAGCACTTGCACCAGGAAATTGTCCCTTACACTTTCCAAAAACTTCCTGGATTGTCTGTGCACCATTGTACTGCTCTCCCAGCAGATATCAGGGTGATTGAAGTCTCCCATGAGAACCAGGCCCTGCGATCTAGTAACTTCCGTGAGTTGCCGGAAGAAAGCCTCATCCACCTGATCCCCCTGTTCCGGTGGTCTATAGCTGACTCCCACCACGACATCACCCTTGTTGCTCACACTTCTAAACTTAATCCAGAGACCCTCAGGTTTTTCTGCAGTTTCATACCGGAGCTCTGAGCAGTCATACTGCTCCCTTACATACCATGCTACTCCCCCACCTTTTCTGCCCTGCCTGTTCTTCCTGAACAGTTTATATCCATCCATGATATAAACCAGCTTAAACCAGCTTCTCCCAATTGGCTGCTTTAAATGACCTCGCTCAGTTCTACCCCGACTGGCAATAAAGTGTTTCAAATAAACAGAACTCAAAACAATACCTTCATAACAAAGTCGTTCCCTCCCAGGCATCTCTGCAGGGGCACAATCCTCCAAACATCTTCTGTCACCTGGAGGCCAAGTGAAAGCACTTCAGCTCCTCTCCCCTAGGCTGGGAGAGGTCAGTAGGCAAGAAGATTTTTCCTTTAGGTCTTTCCACCAGGAGAGAAGAGGCAGATTATATGCTGCTTTCCTTCCCAGAGCTTGTTCTGGTTGGCTGAGAGAAACAGAGCTTTGCCCCACCTTACATTACACCTCTCTTGGTCCTGGGCCCTAAATAAACAGTAGTATGGATACTTCCCCAAACACTTACTATTCCCCAGAGACCACTTCCTGTCTCCCAGAATCTACTTCTGCCATTCCCTAGATCATGGTCTGCCCTCAAACTCCTGGAATGGGATAATCGGTCTCCCTCTGGCCTTAAAGGAATGGTATACCCCGTACAGTCTTGTCCCTCTATGTTACTTGTCGGTGTAGGAGGCCAAGTAGGAAGATTTTAAATCTCCAGCAGCTGCCTCACACTATATCCCTCAGCTTCCACTTTGCTCCTTTGTGATCTTGGCCCACTTCCCCAAATCTTAAGACTGGAATCTCCCCATTCACTTGCCTCTCACCTTATCCCGAAGTCAGACCCACCAGAATGGAGGCATAAAGGGCAGGAAGGAAAAGAATAGTAACCTTTGCTGACTGCCCAACCTAGTAGCTGAAAAACTCTTCTGCATCTGTTGCTTTGTTTGGACCTCTCTTCCACACAGTGACTTCCTGTGGAACTGTTAGCCTATCAGTGGTAATATTTATAAGCTGATTTACTCATGTACTTGCAGCATTTACACTCTTCCATCTTCCCAACTAGGTTATGCCTCGGCAGGATATACCAGGTAGAAACATTTGGCTGTCTTTATATTCTTTTTGCTAGCTCTTATTGCAAGACCTATGTTGCCCTGTTACTAACAACTATTATCGTAATGGTTTTAAAGCTTTTAACCTCAGATGACAAGAAGAGGTTAAGAGGATTCAGCTAACAAACCCTGGAAAATGATTCTTCTCTGTTTTCAATCAAACACAGACCCTGGCCGTGTTCTCCTAGGTTTCTAGGACCTTTATTGTGTATTAAAGAGGGGGAAAAGGTAAATAAAACAACACTCTGACATTCACCTCTCAGCCAAAATAGAAAAGGAAGGTCCTTTTGTTCCTTGGCAAATTGAACATTGATGTGTGGTCACTGGGTCACAGTGAGCTCTTGAGAAAAATCAATACAATTGACTTCCCAGGATTTTCTAGGCCTTAGTCTCCAATGGCATCCAAAAATCAAGTCTGTGTTGGCTCTTCACTATGAGGAACACCCAGATATAAAAGAATATGTTGACACTTCTTCTATTTAACCTGACAAATCATCATTCAAAGTGTGTAGTCAAACAATGAAAATAGGAGAACTAGCAGTGAAAGCTTTAGACAGTGCGTGATCTCACCAATACAATTAAAAGGAAAATGTGTGGTTTCTTTTTTTCTCTGAAGCAAACATCCTAGAAGTATTCTAAGAAATTGGTTTATAGCTGTTTCACTTGTACTCTGAGATTTTTTAAAGCTTTAGATTGTCTTTGAAGCCTTTCAAAATAAAAGCTGGTGGGAAAATTTTAAGAACTGAAACATAGGAAAAAAGGTGAGAAAATCCAGAATACAGTAAAATTAATATAAGTGAAAGTTAATGGACATGATTATCAAATATTTTGAAGAATCCATTTACTCAATAAATTTTCCCTACTGTAATTTACCCATGAAACACACTGTAGATCCAAAAAGTATCAAAATAACTTTAAAGATATTTTAGGCTAGATTATGACATTGGCTATATGCCCACGCAGAGGAGTTTTCTGCGTGGGCTACGTGGACCTTGAGACTGGGCACAATGGAGTAAGGATTGCATTATGCATGCTGATAGCCTTCATCCCAGAGGACACAGAATGGGAAGGACAGGGAATGGGGAGAACCAACGCTCTGCTCCCAGAATGCATCGACCAGCAGTGCTGAGCCCGCACACTGGGAGTAGTAATTTACTGCTCATATAAGCCAGCTGTAACAAGGGGGAGAGAGGGAGTTGTGGCTTCTGTACGACATTCCCTTCCCTATGCAGCTCCTAGGCTGGCACACCTATGCACCACAACCTCATAATGGGCTACACCTTTGGGCATAATCAAACCCTCTACATTTTGCATGTTCTTTATTTACTAATATTACATTATTATAATCATTATATTATTACACTATTGTTATTCAAATCTAGCTACCTTAAATCACGAGTGTAAAGTGGAGCAGAATAAAATGTCTGGCAATTAGCTTACAACTAGAGAACATGGTGGAAGAGAGTTCTTTGCAGATTTCTTTAGCATTTGCAAAGTTTCAGTTTTATATAATTTTCACTGAGCGGGTTAGAAGTTAGAACCCATTACCGGCTGCTGTGATGTCACAGAACATAGCCTATATTATCCACAGCAGGTGGTCTCTGTGCACTTTTATGAAAATAGGACACTTATCGAACATCCTGTGTGCTCCAGCATGACACAAAGGGAACTCAAACCTATTGTATATTCCTTTTATAACAAAGGGTATTTATCAGAAAATGTAAAAAGACAGAGTACTTATTAGACGTTTACTAACTGGTTACATTAGGTCTTCATACAGATTACAAAATTGTCTAACAAAAATCAGCCTATGAGTTGATGTTAAGAATTGGATTTTTTTAAAATTCTGTCAATGTTCTATTAAAAATATTTTGGATGCATTTCTTTATATATAATTCTTGCGACTGCTTTATTCATAGAGTGGAAACGAAGCAACTTGCCTAGATTGCACTCATGTTCACCATAAGGTATTCTGATTGGTATGTTATAGGATTATAATGAAATTAAATAATAACAATAACAATAACACTACCTCTGCATTTACAACTACAGAGACCCTCTATGTTTATAAGATATGTCAGTTTTTTCTAGCTGAACCAGGAGGTGACTCATGCAAACACACTCGCATCTGCTATAGTGACACCCAGACAGACACTGCCCCTAATGTTTTGGTTTCATTCTAGCTGCCATAGCAATAAGAGTCCAACTTTTTGGAAAGTAGCCTATGGAGGATGAAATACATTACCAGAGACTTTAGAAACCAATCAAAATCCAGAGAATTTCCCCCTCAGGGAGGTTGGAGGCAAAAAGCTGATAGCATTGAGTTTAGGGAACTAGCTCCCTAAAGCCTATACATTAATTCTGCACACACACCCCTCCAGGCCATATCTGCCCTTGACCCCCAGCACACCTTTTCAAAGCTCCAGTTCTGCTACGACTGCTCTTTTGCCTGCTACCTTTCTGGGTCTGCTCCTTACTTCCCTTGTGCAAAAAGAGGGCTCAAGCTGCTCTCCACATGGTACTGGGAAGAATGGCAGTTCCAGATATCTCCTCTTCTTGTTTGTCCTAAGCCTGGGGATAGGGAGTTACAGATCAGGTAGGGGAGCAATAAACCCTCTAGCCCTGGTGTTGCCCCAGTGTTGCCAACTCTTGTGATCTGATTGCATGTCTCGTGATATTTGGTTTTGATGTTAAAGCCTAGCTTTTGAAGTCAGGTGATTACATGAGAATCTTATCTTTCATCAAAACGATAGCCCTGTGGTTTTGGAGAAAAGCTTGAAAATGTGACCTGAGTGCGCCTCCAGGCACAACAAAACCATAAGACCAATAAAAATACCTCAAAATTATTATTTTTGAAAATGATCATATTTTTCAAGCAGGATCGTATTTGTTTCAGGTGGAAGGGGGACAGCTAAGTCCTGATTTTTGAATGCTTGGTGTTGGCAATATTGCAGGTCTGAGATGAAAGTGTTTCAGTAGCACTCATGGTCCTTTAGGATTGGGCCAGGGGAAGGGAACCCTGCTCTATGCGCTGAGGGAGGAAGCTGGCCCTCAGCAAAAGCAGCAGTTCTTATTGGCTGCTCTTCTCTAGAAAGTGGGCTAATGGGGAGGGCAGTCAATCAGAGTTTGCACACAGACATGTGAGTTTTCCCCAGAGAGCTGTATCTGGGTTTGAAAATCCACAGTCTAAGGGAAAAACCCTAGAATTGGCAAATCCAGAGTGGCTGCTCTTACAGTTTCCCTTTAAAAAAAAATTAAACAAAAAATAACACCAACTATAAATAATCCCCACAAAGTAATAGCCAAATAAAGATGCCAAGGATGGGAGTAAGATTAGACAGCCTGATCCCTCTGACACATGAGGATTATTCTGTCTCTTATTGAACATTTATCAATAATTGTTGTAACTGCTTCTTAATGACTTTCTGGTCACATGGCTACATCTTGTTCCCAGAATCGATGCTTGAGTCACCAGTGGCCTGTTCAGCTGCTGATGTGCTACTCAGAGCCAGTGTTTTTGGCTCATTGTATTTATGTTACATCGTCTCCACATTAGCAGTTTCACTTGTATTTTCCATGTCCTCAAGAAAAAAAGAGCACCAGAATCCTCCTTGGGCTTGGTTAGAGGTCTTCGGTTCCTCAGGGATGGTTATGTCAGATGATCTTGGTGTAGCTGTTACCTTGGCAGGCCTGCAGTCACTTTCTGTCGTAAATCTAGCATTCTCTCCACTTGCAGTGGTGGTAACTGCTTGGCCATTTTTGTCCTTGTTTAGTATTTCTGCTAATTTTCCTGGCATATAGCTGTTTCGTAACTAATTCAGGGTTACTTCTCTTTCCTCAAGAATCTTATTAGATATTGGTACTTATGCTTGTATCCTTCTGTCCACACCGCTCTCTCCTGTGGATCCTGGTAAAGCATTGTGAGTTATGTTGTGGCATACCGTTAAGCGTGGCTCCCTTGAATCCACCAGTGCTTTTCATTTAACTGAGCTCCCTTCCCACCTTCCCTTAGAAGCCACAATGATTCTCCATCTGCTGGGAGTATGAAGTCCCTCTGGCTCTCTTGGAGTCATGACTCTCCTCAGAATGTAGTCACACTAGTACTGAGCCAGCTCACATGGCTTCAGAGGGCTGACATTCCACTCAATCATATGTAAGCATGCCTCGAATTTGGCCCATAATTCCTCTGTCAACTTGAGCATATAAAAACATTTAATAAGCTGTCATAGCCAACCTGTGCCTTGATGTCTGAACTGGTACCTCTCCAACGTCTCTAAAATAGGAGAGAATTGAACAAACAATAAACCAACGTAAAGCTTCAAATATCACACTGCATTAGAAAAAAAGAAAAACTAATTTAGTTCATTAAAGATTTGGGATTGAGCCATGCTAAGTCTGTTTCTTAAATAGTTTTCTGAATGCAGCAGGTATTTGTAACCCTTTAATTTCTGATTTTTTTCATTTTATTTGGTTTTATCTGGCTGGTGGGTCTTGCCCACGTGCTCAGGGTCTAACTGATTGCCATAATTGGGGTCGGGAAGGAATTTTCCTCTGGGTAAAACTAGCAGAGACCCTGCTCGTTTTTCACCTTCTTCTGCAGCATGGAGCTTGCATCACTAGCAGGTTTAAACTAGTGTAAATGGTGGATTCTCTGTAACTTGAAGTCTTTAAATCATGATTTGAAGACTTCAGTTATTCAGACAGAGGTTAGGGTTCTATTACAGGAGTGAGTTGGTAAGGTTGTGTGGCCTGCAACGTGTAGTAGGTCAGACTTGATGATCATGATGGTCCTTTCTGGCCTTAAAGTCTATGAGTCTATGCAATTTCATGAATGGTGGATATAGCGGGCTGTGGCTCAGAGCCAGCCACACCCAGTGGGCTCATTAAATCAATTCCACCCTGCTCATTCCAGCCTAGCGGCAAAGTCTAAAGGATAAAACACCTTGCAATAAAAGTGTATAAACCAAAATATCCTTTTCCTGGTGTGGCATTATGCCCCACATTCTTCATAATAATATGATTATGGCATAACTATGATGTATTTTATGCAAGATAGGTCATGTAAGATATGAAATAGTTATGATTCACTGAATATGATTATCAGTATTTGTATGCATGTATCATTTTGGTATCTAAAGTTAGGAATATTATCTATGCATTTATTACAAATGTGTTTACAACTGGGGAATGCCCACTAGGCAGAATGCAATCAGTCTAGATGGCTGGCTGGGAAGGGCCATTAGGGAGAACAATAGGTCTTAGAAAATGCTAATCTCACACTGGGGAGCCTTCTTGAGGATGCTACAAACAGCCTCCAAGTCATAGCTGCTGTGTCCCTACAGGGGCATGTGACCAAGTCACCTGGTACTGAACTCCATCATAGAATACCAGTGTTTTTCCACTGAAAGGTGTGGGAACAAGTTTGGAGATAAAGGGTCCCCGCTATATGCAAAAGCTATTTAAGGCAGGGCAGTGACATCATTGTGGTTCTTCACTGACTCCCCACCCAAGAAGATTGCTAGAAAGACCTGAGGAACATGGACTGAACTGGGGGAGAAGGACTGAACCTAGGATAGAGGGATTTCTAGCCTGTGAAAGGAATACCTGGGGTTTTAAGCTACAAGCAAGTGCAGCTTGACCTCAAGAATCTCGGCAAACTGCCTAAATCAACCATTAGGGTGAGAATCATAGAATCAAAGAATATTACGGTTGGAAGAGATCTCAGGAGGTCATCTAGTCCAATCCCCTGCTGAAAGCATGACCAACACCCACTAAATCATCGGAATCTGTTACTCATATCCAGTCCCTTTAGTATATTAGGATTAGATTGTGTTTTTGTTTATTTGCTAGGTAATCTGCTTTGATCTGTTTGCTATCCCTTATAATCACTTAAAATCTATCTTTTGTAGTTAATAAACTTGTTTTTATTTTGTCTAAAACCAGTGTGTGGAAATCATAACTTGGGGAAGAAAGCTGTGTTTATTCTACTCCACACTGAGGGTGAGGGAGAATTTCATGAGCTTACACTGTATAGTTTTCTGTGCAGCGCAAGATGGTATAATTTTGGGTTTACCCTCCAAAGGGGGGGTGTGCTCTTGAGTAACTGGGCAGTCCTTAGCTGAGCCTTCCCAGGCAGAGCTGATCTCAGCATTTGTGTATAGCTGCAGCTGGGTGTGTCCCTACCTGTATGTGTGCTTGAGCGGGCTTGAGGGCATGTCACAGAAGTACAGTGTAAAGGGAGCCCAGGCTGGTGGGTGACGTGGGCTCAGTGGTATCCCAGTTCCAGGTGGCACCCTAGGGGGAACCCATCACACCTGGGAACCCAGGATCTCCAGGTATCCCTGCTGGGGTGGGTTTGGTTTTAACTCTCCTCTATGGTCTGGAAGTATTGTCTAAATAGTTGGGTCTCCTTCTCATTTTCATCCCCTTCTTAGGTGAGGCTGAAAGCCAGTCCTGATCCTACCAACAAGTCCCCCTGTATCTCTCCCCCAGCCTACACTACAATAAGATGCAATGTTCCCAAGTCCTAAACAAAACCACAGGATGAAAAGTTTTCCAGACATCATCTCTTTTGCAGAGACCCCTTCCTCTCCCTCAGCAGATGTGCCTGCAATTCCCTAGGTCTACTTGTACAGTAGAACTCCTGGAATGAGATAGCAAGGCCCCTGAGACGTTTCCTTTTTGGCCAGTATTCTCCACTGACTGGGAATGGGATTCAGTGAGAACTGGGAATGGGAATTGTTGCTGGAAGAGATATGGGGATTGTTGTAATGTGGATGTGCATGGAGAGTGCTGATCCTGTACAGGTGTGGAAGGAGGAGTGGTATGTTGAAAGCTGAAAAAGCTGGGAATCAGAGAGCATGAGGAAAGATGGCTACAGGGGTGAATAGCAGGAGTAGGTCAGAGAGAGCAGCAAAGCAGCCTGGGAAGAGTTCTTGGGGTAGACACACAAACAGAAAAAGAAGAGGCAGGAAGATGTGGTGGGGAAAGGAACATAGGTGAGGAACCTAAATTTTACTGGGTGTTTTACGTGACCAGTGATAAGATGAAGGATTAATTCAGGGAGGCACATAACTTTGTTTCGTATGTACTTAACTTTTTTTCAGATTACATAGAGTGTTAGTGTTATCCAGGTGGACTGATATTTCCATGAACTAAAGATGTTATTTCAGGAATACTTTGAAAGAAGCATGTTGCCCCGCATTGTAGAAGACATTTAGCTATCAGGTGGAACAACTTTTTCTTGTAAGGGTCATGTAAAAAATATAGTGAACATTTACTAATGCTAAATTACAGCCTTGGAACATAAAGGGAAATACATATGGCAGGATATTTATTATGCTCATTATCAACACTACAACTTCATAGACAGATAAATGTCTTGATTTGGGACCACGGTTGTAGCAAATGTACATATAAATATATGTAGCCCTCAATCCTATTTCATTTTAAAAATCTGGTCCTAAGTTGGCAGAAGAAAGTGAATCTCAGATCATGGTGCTTAAATGAGAGCTGAAATCACTTGTGGAGGGACAGCGTTTTCGCCCCACCTGCTAAAAGCTGAAAATCACTAAGACCTGACCATCGCTAAGAGACTGACCTGCAGAGGTCACAGCAGAGAGACAGGTGGCAGCAGAAGGTAACTGACAGTTGGCTGCTTGGAGCGGTGAACTGTCGGTCAGCAGGAATGGAATGAGTGGCTGGCGGGGCAGCCAGCAGAGAGGAACCATGGCTGGCAGAGCGGCCAGCCACAGCAAGTGCTCAGATGGCGGAGCAAGCAAGGTACCTTCTTCTCCGGGTGGGAGGTGAACTCACACAGATGCACCTCTGAACCCTGGGTCCTCGCTGACCAAGAACAACCACTCTGAATGGGGTATGGCGAGGGAGCAGAGAATGGCACAGAAAGAGAACTTTTGGTTGTAGAACTCAAGAACATGAGGCAGAAGGCACTGCCCCATGCATTCCGGGTGGGTGTCCTCCTGCTCACAATTTTATGATTATGAATTCTGCTTGTGGCATTTTCCCTAATCCAGTGGTTCCCAAACTTGTTCCGCCACTTGTGCAGTGAAAGCCCCTGGTGGGCTGTCCGGTTTGTTTCCCTGCCGCTTCTGCAGGTTCGGCCTATCGCGGCTCCCACTTGCCGCGGTTCGCAGCTCCAGGCCAATGGGGGCTGCTGGAAGCGGTGGCCAGTACGTCCCTCAGCCCGCGCTGCTTCCAGCAGCTCCCATTGGCCTGGAGCAGTGAACCACGGCCACTGGGTGCCGCGATCAGCTGAACCTGGGGACACGGCAGGTAACAAACCGGTGTGGCCCGCCAGGGGCTTTCCCTGCACAAGCAGCAGAACAAGTTTGGGAACCACTGCCCTAATTAATGGTGGGTGGCTTCCCTCCTTTCATTAAAGGTTTCTTTTCTACACTCAGACTCTGTGCTTGGAAGTGGGGAAGTATTGCCTCTCAGAGGCGCCCCGGGGTGATGTGTAATTTACAAGATTACTGGGTGGGGGCTCGAGCCGGTTCTGTATTGATGGAAAGGAACCCCTAGATATTGAACCCAACCCTGGTTGCTGCCAGCTCCACCTGCAAAAGGGTTACATTTTTTTTCTCCTCTTTGTCATGATTCATCCCAGTAAGGCAGCTCTTTCACTTCCTCACCATGCTCTGAGGTAGGTTCTTAGGGAAAATGCTTTTGTGGGGTGACTTTGGGTTATGAAATCAATTGCACTGTGGTGGATTATTAACATTCTGCACTTCGGGGATGGGATCTGATTTCTACACAGTTCTTCTAGCCAGATTGATGACCCCAGCTCCAACATTTTCTACAACAAACCCTGGCACACTGCTTCCTTCCTCATCCATCTGCCACTATTCAAACAGGACTCTTGCACCCCACCACCCAGATACTTCGTCTATTGTATAGCCTGTGCAGCACTGGATTGCAAAGCACAAGAGCCCACCTATTCAAAGAAACAGTCACCTCATTTTTCTGAATGGATTTGAATCTAGAATTCTGGTACATTTAATTATAGCAAGGATTGAGATTTTATTCTAGTCCTGCCAATTCACCCATCCCCAGAATGTTCGCTTTCTGTCACTTCCTATCCCCGAACTCCTGGGGAGTTCAGGTTTCATTTTTTATCCTTGGTAACCACAATATTGACCCCCTGGCAAAATTTGTGTTTCAATCACTGAAGAAACAAATACAACCAAAATTTAGAAAAAAAATGATAGATTTTTCTGCCTTTCTGGAAAAAAAGCAGTGAAACAGCAAACTCTGATATTTTCTTTATGTGCAAAAGCTTTCACAGGGATTAATGGCATGTGAATCACCTTCTTTTTAATGATAATCTTACAGGGATATTTCTATAGTCCTATTTTTAATTAAAGAATGCTGTTGGTGGGGGATATGTGCGGGGAGAGGAAGAGATGTGGTGTGGGTTGTATAAAGCATTCCAAACTGCATCCTATTCAATACATACAGGATATAAAAAATTAAAATATATCCTAATAATCTTCCTATAGTATGTGGTTTTACAAAACATTTGCAGTACTTATTACAGTAAACCTATCTTAAATTCTTACCCATTATAGTTTTTAGCAATAAAAAAGGAAATTTGATGGCCAGCTTGGGCTAGTGGGATATTGAATATTGCTCCTATATTCTATTGTTTTTTCCCCTCCCTAATAGCCAGTTCCTTCTAAAATGATGGGAACATTCTTAGAATAATCAACATTACTCCAGAGATTGTGAGGCCATTGATTCTAAGCATCTCCCTACAGCAATGAAAATCTTTCAACTTAATTAGTTATCCTATGGATATTTCTCTATAACCTCTCCTCTGTTAAATCCCTCCTGACATCTACAAATGAAACCTCACTGCCTTGGAATGAACCAAAACTGATTCCCTGTGACTGATCTCACCAATAAGCTTTTTTTTAACAAAGGCCCTTAGATATGACAGTGGGTTTGTGCCATGGGGCCTGAAAATAAGTGCAGTTCCCAGGTCAGGGCCCTCTGCAGTATGCAGATGCTTCATCTAGCAATGTCTGTTTAATTAATTTCAGTCTGCTTCACCTATTTATGCCTTTCACTTGCCTGCTGCTTGCTCTACCAATAATTTTAAGCACCAGATTATGGAAAATGGAAATTTTATATACAGCAGATATTAATAATTGATGCTAAAAGTTATTAATATATTGTTGTCATTACTCATAAAGATTTGACTCTGCAGCTTACTAAACACCTTATTTTTTAAACTCATATATAATGAGTTTAGAACTCTGTCTCTGTCTCCATTCAGTTTATCAGAGCCCTACACTCATTTTTAATCTATTATTCTTCCTTCATTAATTACTAAACTCTCTTGTTGAACCAATTTGTCCAGGAAGACATGGTTCCTGTCTCAAGGAGTTTATATACAGACAATGTGGTTCCAACACATAAAATGATGGTCCATCCCAGTGTTCCCTCTAATTTTTTATGTCCATGTGCGGAATGAATTTTGTTATGTGAACCGATATGGAGATGATGTGTGGTGGGGGTGGGGCTGATGGGTGCAGAGTGTGGAAGGGGGCTCAGGGCAGGGGGAAGAGGGTTGGGGTGTGGGCAGGTGAGGGCTCTGGGTTGGGGCTCGGGATGAGGGGATTGAGATGTGGAAGGGGGCTCAGGGCTAGGACAGAGGGTTGGGTGCAGTGGAGGAGGGATCTGGCTGGGGGGAAAGGTTTTGGTTTGGGGCTCGGGCTGGAGGGATTGAGGTGCAGGAGGGGGCTCAGGGTTAGGGCAGAGGGTTAGGGTGTGGGGGAATGAGAGGTCTGGCTGGGGGTGTAGGCTCTGGGGTGGGGTTGGAGATGAGGGGTTCAGGGTGCATGAGGGGGCTCAGGGCTGGGGAAGAGGGTTGAGTGTAGGGGGTTGTCATAACCATACAGCTAAGGGTAGCCTAGAATTCCAGTGCACCAGCAGAGAGTGGTTCACAGTCAATGGAAACAGCCCCATCCCCTACATTGCTTCCAGAGGGATCAAGCCCAAGTCCACAATCCAATGAGGAACTGATGTCTCCAGCATCAAGGGAACAGTTCCAGGCCAAGCAGAAAGCAGATGAAAGCCTCCAGGGAGCTTGGACGGTGGCATGGAACAACCCACTGCCTCTCAGCTCTTCTAATCAATCCCGGTTTGTTATAGAAAGAGGACTTTTATACAAGGAAACTCTTTCTGGTGGGCACCAGGAGGACTGGCATCCTCAAAGACAGTTGGTAGTTCCAACTAAGTACCAGGCAAAGCTCTTGAGTTTAGCCCACGGTCATCCTAGTGGTCATGCTGGGGTGAACAGTACCAAAGACCGTTTGGGGAAGCCATTCCATTGGGAGGGAACGGGTAAAGATGTTTCTACTTATGTCCGGTCTTGTGAGGTGTGCCAAAGAGTGGGAAAACCCCAAGACCAGGTCACAGCCCCTCTCCAGCCACTCCCCATCATTAAGGTTCCCTTTTAGCGAGTAGCTGTGGATATTCTGGGTCCTTTTCCAAAAAAGACACCCAGAAGAAAGCAGTACATCCTGAAATTCATGGATTTTGCCACTTGATGGCTGGAAGCAGTAGCTCTAAGCAACACCAGGGCTAAAAGTGTGTGCCAGGCCTTAACAGACATTTTTGCCAGGATAGATTGGCCCTCCGACATTCTTACGGATTTGGGAACTAATTTCCTGGCAGGGACCATGAAAAGCCTGTGGAAGCTCATGGGGTAAACCACTTGGTTGCCACCCCTTACCACCATCAATCAAATGGCCTGGTGGAGAAGTTTAATGGAACTTTGGGGGCCATTGTACGTAAATTCGTAAATGAGCACTCCAATGATTGGGACCTAGTGTTGCAGCAGTTGCTCTTTGTCTATCGAGCTGTACCACATCCCAGTTTAGGGTTTTCACCATTTGAACTTATGTATGGCCATGAGGTTAAGGGGCCAAATTACAATTGGTGAAACAGCAATTGGAGGGGTTTACGCCTTCTCCAGGAACTAACATTCTGGACTTTGTAAACAACCTACAAAACACCCTCCGAACCTCTTTAGCCCTTGCTAGAGAAAACCTAAAAGATGCTCAGGAAGAGCAAAAAGCCTGGCATGATAAATGTGCCAGAGAGTGTTCCTTCAAAGTAGAGGACCAGGTCATGGTCTTGAAGGCACTCCAGGCCCATAAGATGGAAGCGTCATGGGAAGGGCCATTCATGGTCCAAGAGCGCCTGGGAATTGTTAACTATCTCATAGCATACCTCAAACCTAAAGCCTAAAGTGTACCATGTTAATTCTCTAAAGCCCTTTTATTCCAGAGAATTAAAGGTTTGTCAGTTTACAGCCCAGGGAGGAGATGACGCTGAGTGGCCTGAAGGTGTCTACTACGAAGGAAAAAGTGACGGTGGTGTGGAAGAGGTGAACCTCTCAATGACCCTTGGACGTATGCAGCAACAGCAGATCGAGGAGCTGTGCACTAGATTCACGCCGATGTTCTCAGCCACCCCAGGACAGACCGAACAGGCATACCACTCCATTGAGACAGGTAATGCTTGCCCAATTAGAGCCCAACCGTACCGGGTGTCTCCTCAAGCCAAAACTGCTATAGAAAGGGAGATCCAGGACATGCTACAGATGGGAGTAATCTGCCCCTCTAATAGTGCATGGGCATCTTCAGTGGTTCTAGTTCCCAAACCAGATGGGGACATACGCTTTTGCGTGGACTACCATAAGCTAAATGCTGTAACTCACTCAGACAACTATCCAATGCCATGCACAGATGAACTATTGGAGAAACTGGGATGTGCCCAGATCATCTCTACCTTGGACTTAACCAAGGGGTACTGGCAAGTACCGCTGGATGAATCTGCCAAGGAAAGGTCAGCCTTCATCACCCATGTAGGGCTATATGAATTTCATGTGCTCCCTTCAGGCTGCGCAATGCACCTGCCACCTTCCAGAAACTTGTAGATAGTCTCCTAGTGGGACTAGGAGAAACTGCAGTTGCCTATCTTGATGATGTGGCCATATTTTCTGACTCATAGGCAGAACACCTGGAGCACCTCCGGAAGCTCTTTGAGTGCATACGAGAGGCAGGACTAACTGTTAAGGCTAAAAAGTGTCAAAAAGTCCTAAACAGAGTGACTTACCTCGGACACCAGGTGGGTCAAGGAACTATCAATCCCCTACAGGCCAAAATGAATGCTATCCAAAAGTGGCCTATCCCAAAGTCAAAGAAACAGGTCCAATTCTTCTTAGGTTTGGCTGGATATCACAGGTGATTTGTACTGCACTACAGGCAATTCGCTGCCCCACTGACCGACCTAAACAGAAAGAACCAGCCAATTGCAGTTCAGTGGACTGATGAGTGTCAGAAGGCCTTTAATCAGATTAAAGCAACACTCATGTCTGACCCTATGCTCAGGGCCCCAGACTTTGACAAACCGCTCCTAGTGACCACATATGCATCCGAGCGTGGTGTGGAAGCAGTTTTAATGCAGGAAGGACCGAATCAAGAATTGCATCCTGTTGTGTTTCTGAGCAAAAAACTATCTGAGAGGGAAAGTCACTGGTCAATCCCCAAAAAGGAATGTTACACCATTGTGTACGCTCTGGAAAAGCTATGCCCATACGTTTGGGGACGGGGTTTCCACCTGCAAACCAACCATGCTGCACTGAAGTGGCTTCATACCGTTAAGGAAAATAACAAAAAACTTCTTCGGTGGAGTTTAGCGCTCCAAGATTTTGATTTTGAAATACAACACATTTCAGGAGCTTCTAAAAAGGTGGCTGATGCACTCTCCCGTGAAAGTTTCCCAGAGTCAACTTGTTAAAATCGTCCTAGAAATGTGGGACATATTGTTAGTTTTTATATAATCAGTAGTATATCTAGAGGTGCATGTGTCTTATTAATTCTGTTTTCTCCTAGAGCTCCAGGAAGAAATCACAGACAGTATGAAACAGGCTATCCAGCACTGTCTGTGATTTGGGGGGGCGTGTCATAACCATACAACTAAGGGTAGCCTAGAATTCCTCGTTACCTGTAAGGGGTTAAGAAGCTCAAATAACCTGGTTGGCACCTGACCAAAAGAACCAATGGGGAAAGAAGATACTTTCAAATCTGGGGTGGGAGGGAGGCTTTGTTTGTGTGTTCTCTTGGAAAGCAGAGAAGCATCAGGTCAGAAAAATCCTTCTCCTATAAACCATTTTAAAATGAGTCTCAATATTGCAAAATGAGTAAGTAAATAAGGCAAGGTGTGTTAGATTATATTTTGTTTTAGCTTGTGAATTTTCCCTGTGCTAAGAGGGAGATTTATCCCTGTTTTTTGTAACTTTAAAGTTTTGCCTAGAGGAGAATCCTCTGTGTTTTGAATCTGATTACTCTGTAAAGTTACCTTCCATCCTGATTTTATAGAGGTGCTTCTTGTTAGGATATAGATATTCAGGCCTGTCTGTAAAGGCCTATACTCTAAGAATTTAGGTATATTCTTATCACTTGGCTAGTTCCAGAGGTATAAAAGAAAGAATCAAAATCACTGTCTGCTGGTGTAAGGGCCTTCTCTTACTGTGACAGTCTGAGGCCCTGTTCTTAGGCTAAGGCCTTTGGCTAAGCAGCAGAGGCAGCCATAAGCTGGGAAGCGACCGGTCACCTCCTCACATTCCAAACTAGTCACACTGAAATAAGGTGCTATTCAGCTGTTAGGAATACAATCCTGTCCTGATAGTTCCTATCACCTCCAGAGAAAGGGAAGTGCCTAGAAAATGTAAAAGGAAACTTAGTTTGATAGCATCCTGTCTGGCAAGAACTCACTTATCAATAGCTGGGATGTGAAATCCTCACTTCTGTGTTGTCTTGTCATTGTAGTTCCCACTTTGCTATTGTTTGTCTGTATAATCTCTGTCTGGTTCTGTGATTGTTCCTGTCTGCTGTATAATTAATTTTGCTGGGTGTAAACTAATTAAGGTGGTGGGATATAATTGGTTACATAATCATGTTACAATATGTGAGGATTGGTTAGTTAAATTTCAGGAAAATGATTGGTTAAGGTATAGCTAAGCAGAACTCAAGTTTTACTACATAATCTGTAGTCAATGAGGAAGTGACTGGGTGTGGGTGGGGGTGGGCATGGGCATGTGGGTGAGGGAGATGGGAACAGGGAATGGGGGTAAGAAAATTGGAATCATGTTTTGCTAAAGGGGGAAATGGGAACAGGGAATGGGAGTAAGGAAGTTGGAATCATGTTTAGCTAAGGGTAGGAATGGGAACAGGGACACAGGTGTAAGGCTCTGTGGTGTCAGAGCTGGGAAGGAGGATACTAAGGAAGGAAACTGGAATCATGCTTGCTGGAAGTTCACCCCAATAAACATCGAATTGTTTGCACCTTTGGACTTCGGGTATTGTTGCTCTCTGTTCATGCGAGAAGGACCAGGGAAGTAAGGGGGTGAAGGAATAAGCCCTCTAACACTTCTTTTACTTTTTTTTTCTTTATAATAAAATTCTGTTTTTTAAGAATCTGGTTACCTATTATTCTCAAGCCCTCCCAGGAAGATGGTGTAGGGCTTGGGGGGATATTTTGGGGGAATAGGAATTCCAAGTGGTCCATTCGCTGATTCTTTGTCTAAATCACTTGGTGGTGGCAGCATACCATCCAAGGACAAAGGATTTGTGCCTTGGGGAAGTTTTTAACCTAAGCTGGTAGAAATAAGCGTAGGGGGCTTTCATTTGGGCCCCCACAGCTGTACCCTAGAGTTCAGAGTGGGGAGGGAACCCTGACAGGGATGAAGGCATTTTACTCTACTTTGTAAAGACCACAGAAACATCACAATTATCCAAACGTTTGAAAGAATATTCAATCGAATATTTTGCTATTTGCATATTTTAAATAAACCTTTTTAGCCTTAACAGTTAGTCCTGCCTCTCCAGCCTTATTTCTGTGGAAGATCCCTTCAAAGTAATAGAACATCACAGCATGACAGGTACATTCAGCTACAAAGGATGAGTGCATTGGCAGGATGTTTCTGATAGTACAGTCAACAGTGAAATGGTTAACAACGTTGGCATTTAAATTACCATAATTGGGCTTCAAAGTTAACTCCCCATTAATATGAATGGAAGCCGTTTACAATTATTTAAGTCTTATTGTTCCAATCTTTCTGTCTGGATTAATAAAGTCAACAGTTGTATGCACTTATATTGCTAAGGCTATCTTCACAACCAAATGTAATTAACATACATAAAAACCTAGGATCTGGGAAAAAGATGTACCAGGAGAATTAAAAGTTCATAGGTTTTTTCCGATTACAGATTTCTGTTGTCCAGTGTCATCACCTGTGCCATATAACATTTGCATTTGTTCACTACTTAAAAGTGGTCTTTAAAGGTTGAAAAGCAAACCTGCATCGTTACAAAACTGTAGGTAAGAAAAATAGCTATGTATAACAGATGCCCAGGTCTGTTTTTGTCAGCTAGATTTGATTTCTGTAAAGCATACTACATGGGACTAGATTTTCATTCTATCCAGAAATTGAAGCTAGTGCACAATTTGACAGCTTGTTTGTTACAGGGTACATATTTCTGGGAGCAAATGACATTAGTGGTTTTGAGACTGCAATGGCTACCTATTCTGCACCAGGTAGAATTTAAGATGTTGGTCTGACCTTTAAAGTGGAGAATGGACACAGCCTTGGTTCCATTCCCACTCCAATAGTTCCAGTCACTGTCCAGGGCAGCTGAGTCAATGTGGAGGGAAGAAAAGTAACTTAGTGCTGGTATAGGCCAAAATACATTTGGTACTTCTCTCCTCCTAGAGCAAGGAGGAAGCAGGGAAGGAATTGTGGCTCAGAGGTGCTTGTCTGAATCACAGTGCTCTCAGGGATGTGTCTAAAGTCACACGCTAGCCCTTATATATTGGTGGCAGGGGCCATCTCCAAAAATGATTTTGCTCTTTTCCCTTTGTTTCACTTCAGTTCTTAGTGTAGGGGGATATTTTTATTTTAGTCTTCCTTTGTCTGTTCTTCATTTCAGAAATGGTTCTCTAGCTCTGCTGGTGCTGGAATGCGTGTTTTATGTTGGCTGTGCTCATTATTCCATTATTGTCATTAAGGAGAAAATGTCTTATCACCCCCATTAACAATTTTCTTGTTTTCTGTTCTTTTTGTTTCCTTCATTAACCCCAGAGCTGGCTGACACTATTTTATTGTGTGTTTTTTATAACTTTTTTTCTCAGTCATATGCAGTCAGAGTATATACATTTCTATTTTATTACCATGTATTTGCCTTTCTTCCACCTGCTACTCCATGTTGGTAGAATCCTCACACCTTGCTTTTGAGGATACAGCTCCCCATTCTGTAAGTATGGCCTCCATTCCTTGTTCCCAGATGTATAACTTTGCATTGACTATACCAAAACACATTGTGTTTGAATAGGCCTATTTACCAAGTAATCCAGATCACTCTGTATAACTGCCCTCTCTGACTTGTCATTATTTGCCACTTGGCTAATCTTTGCGTCACCCACAAATTTTATCAGCAGTGCATTTACATTTACTTTCAAATCATGGATGAAAATGTTGAATAGCACTGGGACTAGTACTGATCCCTGCGGAGCCCCATTAGAAACACCCCCATTCAATGATGATTCCCTATTGATGGCTAGTTTTTTGAGATTTATTTGTATTACAATAGAACCCAGAGGGCTCAACTAAGATCAGGGCCATTTTGCTAGGATTTGTACCTAAACATGAGAGATAGTCCCTGCCTTGAAGAACTGTCAACCTAAATAAACAAGAGAGACAAAGGGTATCCCTATTTGACAGATAAAAAACTGAGGCACTTGGAAAGTAAGTGACAGTCATACAGGAATTAATGTTCATATAAAAAAGGAAGAACCCAGAAACCTACAACTGAAATGACCATATATATATATATATATATGTATATTATCTTCAGATAGTGAAACACCAGAAACAATTATCCACAGCACCCAAAACTTTGGAGGATTCAGATAAAAGAATTGCAGGAAATACCCCTGACTGGTCCCCAGTTCTATTATTCAGAGATAATATGATAGCAACATTCTGCTGAACCATTAGTTAAACCTTCTATTTGTCAGACTTTGGCAAATACATTCTAGCACAAGATGGCATTGAAAGTTACTTAGCTTGTCCCTTTTAAGCCATCTGTTCTGCTTCAGTATACTTACAAAAAGAGTGGAATTTTAAAAATAATCCTAACTCCGTGGAATTTAATAGGAATGAAACCAATAGGCTGTTGTAGAAATTAAACAGGGGTCTATAGAAATTATTCTTAATACATGGAAAATTGGAAAGAGTCCAGCGGAGGGCAACAAAAATGATTAAGGGGCTGGAGCACATGATTTTTGAGGAGAGGCTGAGGGAACTGGGATTATTTAGTCTGCAGAAAAGAAGAATGAGGGGGGATTTGATAGCTGCTTTCAACTACCTGAAAGGGGGTTCCAAAGAGGGTGGATCTAGACTGTTCTCAGTGGTAGCAGATGGCAGAACAAGGAATAATGGTCTCAAGTTGCAGTGGGGGAGGTTTAGGTTGGATATTAGGACAAACTTTTTCACTAGGAGGGTGGTGAAGCACTGGAATGCGTTACCCAGGGAGGTGGTGGAATCTCCTTCCTTAGAAGTTTTTAAGGTCAGGCTTGACAAAGCCTGGCTGGGATGATTTAGTTGGGGATTGGTCCTGCTTTGAGCAGGGGATTGGACTAGATGACCTCCTGAGGTCCCTTCCAACCCTGATATTCTATGATTCTATCATTCTATGGAAAGTTATAAAAAATGACATCCCTGCTATAGATTTCTATCGGGTTATTTAAAAATTCTTCCGAAAGCTTATAATTCTCTACAAAATTCTCTGTCACTTTTCCATGAAGGAGTGAGGAGGGAAGAAGAGATGTGTGTGTAAGAAGTATATCAAAATTAGGTGGTCTAACTGGCACTACAGATTGCAACTGCATTTAGGATAGATTGTAATGTCTTTGGGGCAGGGACTATGTCCTAATGAATGTTTGTCCAGTGTTTAGTACAATGGGGCCCTGATCCTGACTCAGGATTCAGGAAGTTTCCATTAAATACATAGTAAATGATGATAGTAAAAATAATGGTATATGAAAATGGAAGCAATGGAAACAAAAATAATGGAGCAATGATAGATGTGGATTGCATGTCTGTTGGATTTAAGGAGGTCATGCTGGCAGAAGCACAGGTCCTTGAAAGCTAACATTAATCTCTAAAATTAGGGACGTAGGCCTGACCAATAGGCCAGTGGAATCTTCCCTCATTTACCCAATTGCCAAATATTTTTGTACAGAAAGTGAGAACGACATATAAACTTTAATTATGATTATAGATGCATTGACATTCCCATTCACCAGGAAAGTCAGCTAGGATGAGGTTATTAAAACCTGGGTGAGAATGGTTTTAATGGGGGAGAGATAGAGAGGAAGACAGATTGAAGGGTATTAAGGGACATGGTGATAGAAATCACCCTTTAAGCCATGGTCCCTATCCTGCCACCAGATTCAGGCAGGCAGACACCTGTGGCTATCGAGATGCTAATTTTAGTCAATGTGACTGGAGGGGTTTCCCTGCTGAGACCTAGTGCCTGGACTGGGCTTTAAATATAGAGTCACGCCAACAATTAGAGGATATCATTGTTTGAATAATCAATACCTAATTCTAGTATTATTATTATTTATCCTTGTGAGTCTCTGTTGTGTCTTATGATTTCGTCTTTTGTAATCCTTTTGCAGTCAGGAGACCTCCAGCTGCTAATTTAACACTTCTAAATTCTCAGATTATACATATCACCCAAAGACAGTATAGCTTTCTATAATGGATAAATGTTTGTCTCCTATTGCAAATCTAGCGAGTTAAAATCCTGTGGAGGTCATGTCTTCATTAGGCATTTTTCATATTTTTTATTCTCACTGTCAAACAGATCACTACATTTTCTCACTTATTTATCTGTGATGTCTAAAAATACTCTGCATTTAATTGAACAGTTTAAATAATTATTTGTTCAAAAAGGAAATCATACAGTAATATTTCCAACCCTTATTAAAAGGTGCATATACATAAATCTCATTACAAGCTAGGGAGCAAACTTTAGTACAAATATGGGGGGGGGAGCTTTTCAAAGGCACAAGTGGGCATTAGCACACAACTCTCAATAACTTTCAATGGGAATTGAATGCTTAAGTCCCATCTGTGCCTCTGAAAGCCTCCCCCATATATTGTAAATTTTATTGTATTCAAATATATGTGGCTTTTATTGGGAAATATATGATGCAAAACTTTTCACATGTTAAAAATGTCAAGTTTACAAAAAAAGAATAGCTCTGCTACAAAAAGGTGTGAAATCTATCACCAGAGCCAAATTAGTAAAAAAAATAAGTAAATTACATGTTCAAAGTAAACAAACAAAAATACACGCTAAAACTTAAAACTCCATCTTGGACCATACAATGTCCTCAATCCACAGTAGAAGAGCAACTGAGATGTAGATAGAACTTTCTGGTGGAGCACAAGGGCAGTTTTATATGGTCTTAACTTTTGATCCACTGGCATTTTGCCATCCTTAAAAAAATCATGGGACAGATTTTCAGCTGGTGTAGATTAGCATAGTATGATGGAAATCAATGGCGCAACACCAATTTATAACAGCTGAGGATCTGACCCCATGACTCTCCAGATGCTCAGTTTTTCCACCTTTTTTTAATACTGAATCCCCCAAAAGAAGTGTGTTTTAACCAACAGTGGAGAGATTTTGAAAAATATTTGGACCCCATCTATACTGTAAGTAAAACCATCTGTACATAATTACAGCATTGCCATTTCCAAATGTTCAAACCTCACAAATCCCCCAAAATGATGAGATTGGCTTAAAAACCATGAGATTTTTAAAAAATAATAAATGTTAATTTCTTTTATTTGTCTCTCTTTTTTTTTTTTGAGCCTTTCAAGTGCAGTTGGGTCATTTTGTTTAAGCTTTTCTCCATGATCATGAAGGCTAGAAACTTACATAAAAAAAAATAAAAAAAAAAGTGGAATTCTCCCATATTCACAAGGCCCCAGGAGATAGGACCTTACAAAAAAAAAATCAAACAATATGAGATTTGTGAGAGCTGGCAGCACATTAACTAGTCTGTGACACTCATCTGTCCTGCTGACAACAAAATTATCCAAATAACTGGTTTTTAACATAGCAATATGTCAATTGTTCCCCAGGAACTGCAGAATTCTGTGGGCTCTGGAGTCTTTTTCCTACACACTAGCTCAAGGTCTCCCTTTCACCCCAATCTAGCTTACTAGCTGCATAGCTTCAATGAAGCCACGCTGTCAGGGTCTATGCTACCTGCCATTGTCCCTCAGATATCTCTGAAAGGAGGGTTCTCTTTCGTTAGCAAGAAGTCACTGGCAGGCAAGCACACTTGTAGGAAGGCTGTACTGAGCATGCATAGAAACCATTGGTACATGTTGAAAGGTCTAAGGTCCTGTCTACTCTGATGAGTTTCTGTGCAGTAAAGCAGTGGTCTCAGAGCATTTTTCCAGGTGACCATGCCTGCTCCACACACTAGGCAATCCCCTGCTTGGAGCAATGCCAAGCTGCTGGACCTCATCGGCATTTGGGGAGAAGAGGCTGTCCAGTCCCAGCTGTGCTCCAGCCGTAAGCATTATTATATCTATGGACAGATTTCACGATGCATAGAAAGGGGTTATGACTGGGATACATTGCAATGTAGGGTAAAAGTGAAGGAGCTGCAGAATGCCTATCAAAGGCGTGGGAGGCAAAACACCACTCCGGTGCTGTGCCCATGAGCTGCTGGTTCTACAAAGAGCAGAATGCGATACTCAGTGGCAACCCCACCTCCACTGCGAAGGCCCCTGTGGAAACTTCGTTGGCTCACGTGCCAGTCAAGAGTGGGCCAAGCCAGGAGCGGGAAATCTTGGACGAGGATGTGGAGCAGGAGGGCGATCCAGAGACAGAGGATGACTCAAAGGCCAGAGATTCATGCAGCCACCAGGAGCTCTTTTCTACCCCAGAGGAGGGTAGCCAGTCACAGCTGTCGGATCTTGGAGAAGCTCAAACAGGAGAGGAGGCCCATGGTAAGTGGAACTGATTTGAGGAATTCCTGAAGTGAGTTGTTGGGACCAGGGGGGTTGCAGAAAGCAGGCTTGTCTCCCACCACATGCCTAGTCTGAGCAGTGGAACAGGCTGTTGATTGACTCTCTCACTTCACAGGAATCTCGAGGACTCACAGAGATCTTGAGGAAACTCTCATGTAGATACTGGGCAATCTGCTGCTGCAGATTCCTTGGAAGGGCTGCTTTGTTTCTTGCCCCATTAATGGTAACTTTCCCGTGCCACTGTGCTGTCATGGGGGAGGGGAGGGAACCATTGCTGCACACAGGCGAGCTGCATAAGGGCCAGGGCAGAAGCCACAGTCTTGGAGAAGACCCTCCCTTGGTTCCCTGTTCACCCCAGCAGTGAGATATCTTCCATTATGATCACATCCTGTGGAAAGTGTGGGGACAGGAATGATTACAGTGCTGGCTCTCCCCAAGAGCCACCTGCCCAGTGTAAGCAGGGTCCGGGAAGAGTGATTTACCCTGCCCCTGTGGCTATTCACCATTTTGGGGGGTCTTGTGGCTCACGTGTGCTTGCCTAGAGTCAGCCAGTTAGTGACAGGTGTGTGAGTACTGGCTGTGTTTTAAATCACTGAATCAGTGTTGTCCGTGTTGCATTTAAACTTCACAGAGATGACCTTGGGATCCCAGCCTCCCCCTTTGTTATCAGCAGCAGAATAGCTGCACAGAATTAGAAGGCGGCCAAGAAGAACTAAGGAGGATTTTCTGTGTGAGGTTATGATGCACTCCGTCACCGAGAAACAGGAATTGAAGGAGTGGCAGGACAGCGAGAAGAGATACCAAAAGGAGAACGTGGCACAAGAGTAAGAAGCCACGGAACAGCTCTTAAACATTACAGAGCACCAAGTGGACATGCTCCAGGTGATACTAGCTCTTCAAACTGAGCAGCTCCGTGCCCGCCCTCCCCTGCAGCCGCTGTTGCAAAACTCTTTCCCATGACCCCCCCCCCTCCCCCCGGCCAATACACTCTTGTCAACCTCCTGGCTCCACTCTCTACCTGCAACATTCCACTCCTCCCTCCTCACAGTCCAGCAGTATGGACTCCCACTACCCAATGCATTCAACACCCATCCCTCTGCAGTTTGGCCCTGCTGAAGTACAGCACCCGCTGCACTGTACTCCAAAGGAGAAGGTTGGATATGATCCCTGCACATACACAAATCTTTAACCATCCCGGGACCGCTCCTCCTCTTGATATCTTCCCTTTCCCCATCCCCCTCCCTGATGATGTATTTTTCCATTTGATTCTCTTCTCTGGTTGTTGTCTTTTAATAAAATAATTGTATTGATTTGAAAGCAATCTTTATTCTATTAAGTGAAAGCAAAAAGAGCACTGCAAAGCAATATACAATTATGTTAAGCCCCCTTATTGCATCATCTGCACCAATCACCTCCTAGCATTACAAGTAGTACACTCCTGAGCATAGCAACAAATATTAGTAGCTTTCAGCTTCAAATTGCTGCCTCAAGGCATCCCTGATCCTTATGGCCCCACGCTGTGCCCCTCTAATAGCCGTGGTTTCTGGCTTTTCAAACTCAGCCTCCTGCTGCTGAGCCTTTGCGGTCCAGCCCTGAGAGAACCCTTCCCTTCACAAATATTATGGAGCGTACAGCACACGGCTATAAGCATAGGAATATTGTCATCGGCCAGGTTCAGCTTCTCATAGAGGCAGCGCCAGCGGGCTTTTAAATGGCCAAATGCACACTCAACAGTCATTCTGCACTTGCTCATCTGGTGGTTGAACCTCTCCCTTCTGCTATCAAGTTACCCTATGTATGGCTTCATAAGCCATGGCATTAAGGGGTAGGCGGGGTCTCCCAGGATCACAATGGGCATTTTGACTTCCCCTACGGTGATGTTCTGGTCCAGGAAGAAAGTCCCTACTTGCAGCTTCTTGAACAGGCCAGTGTTCCGAAAGATGCGTGCATCATGCACCTTTCCAGACCAGCCTGCATTAATGTCTGTGAAATGGCCACAGTGATCCACAAGCACCTGGACAACCATTGAGAAATACCCCTTGCAATTAATGTACTCGGTGGTACTAGGTACTAGTACTAATGTATTAGGTGGTCTGGTGCCAGAATTGGAATGTGCATGCCATCTATCGCCCCTCCACAGTTAGGGAGCTCATTTGTGCAAAGCCGTCCACAATGTTATGCATGTTGCCCAGAGTCACTGTCTTTCGGAGCAGGATGCAATTAATGGCCCTGCACACTTCCATCAATATGAGTCCAACAGCTGACTTTCCCACTCCGAACTGGTTAGCCACTGATCAGTAGCGGTCTGGAGTAGCCAGCTTCCACAGTACAATTGCCATGAGGTTCCCCAACAGCAGGGCAGCTCTCATTCTTGTGTCTTTGTGCTGTAGGTCTGGGGTGAGCTCATCACACAGTCCCATGAATGTGGCTTTCCTCATCCAAAAGTTCTGCAGCCACTGCTCATTATCCCAGATGTGCATGACAATGTGATCTCACCACTCAGTGCTTGTTTCCCAAGCCCAGAAGTGGCGTACCACTATGGTCAGCACCTCCGTGAATGCCACAAGCAATCTCAAGTCATAGCTAGTACAAATGGCGAGATCAATGTTGCACCCCTCTTGCCTTTTTAGTTTAAGGAATAACTCCACTGCCACTCGTGGTGTGTTGCTCAGAGTGATTAGCATACTGGTCAGTAGTTCGCGATCCATTCCTGCAGCCCAAAAAAGGAAGGAATACACAAGGGGTGCAGTACACAAACCATTGAAAGATGGTGCCAAATGCAAACGGAAGCACAGGGATTGCTGGGATGCAAAGCAATGCATCATGGGGCATTGGGACAGGACCCATGATGCCCCGCAACCCCCTTTGACTTCCCACAAGTCTTAGCGGCAAAAAAGAAAGAGGTGCTCTGTGGGATAGTTGCCCAGGGTGCACCGTTCTGAATATAGCTGCAAGTGCTGCAAGTGTGAACACGCTATTGCACAGGCAACTGACAGTGTGAAGACACAACAGTGATTTCCCTTCAGCGCTTTCTGAGTGGCGGTGTAACTGCTGGCACTGTAACTTTGCCACTGTGGACGTGCCCTGTGTTTGGTTGCAGTCTGAGCACCATCTTGCATTCCTGGGACCCACCTAGCATTCCCTGCTAAAACCTGACCCTCTTTCTCCAGTTCCACTCATCATACTACAGGTTCCACTTGTATTACCTTTCCAGCAGATACCCCACTGCTTCCTGAGGAAGGCAAGAGAATGAGATAATGTGTGTTATTTACCTTTCCCTATAATCTCAGCCCACACTTGGATCCTGGAACTAACAGAGAGCTCATCAGGGAGGCCAGGGCCAGGGAGATATGGTACTATGGAGGTAGTTGAGTTTGAAATTTAAGATGGAAACATGTTTCTGCACATGCAAACTGCTTTTGGTTTCTGCTAGTCATTTACACAATTACTTTTATTAATAATGTGCATTACAGCAGCATTATAGGTAGGGCCCAGTTGAGATCCTGGTGCAGTTGTGCTAGGTGTTGTTCAGACACATAGGAAGAGACCATCCCTGCACCAGGGAGGTTATGATCTAAATAGATAAGACAGACAAAAGGATTAAACAGAGTTTCACCGGTATCCTGCAATTGGCAGGGATCTCCATAGTCACAGATGTACACTTATGGAAAGCTGACTGTAGAAATTTTTTTCTTCTAATCTTAAACCATTGAATAAAGCAGAAGGATGTAACTAATATCAGTAAAGAATTATTATAATGGCAAGTGGAAAGGAGGTCAAAGTAAGTGTGACAAAGCTCCATCCTTGTCTCAGTGGGTCCCACGCTTCCTGGTGGATTACACTAGCCTCAGAGGCTCACTGTGACCCTCCATGTAGCCCTTCTTTCTCTAGAGGCAAGGGTCACAGCCTACTGAGCCATTTTTCATCATAAGCCAGCAAAGGAGGTGAGGAGAAGCTATTCTCTCTCTCACAGTCTCTGTTATCTCCCAGTCTTAGTGATGAGTTGGGGAGGGGAGGGGAGAGCCCGGGCCCGCCCACTACTCCAGGCTCCAGCCCAGGGACCCTGATAATAGCAGCTCTTGGTAGCTGACTTTTTGGAAACAGGACGAGTATGATTCCCTGGGATACTTTCCCACAGCAGCCCCCACTTCCTCAATATCTATGTCATCCTTACCTCAGGGCCTCCTTTCTTGTGCCTGATAGGGTTTGTACTCCTCCGCCTCTCCAGCAGCATAACTTCCTCCTACAGCTCCTGATACACACACACACACACACACACACACACACACACACACACACACACACACACACTCACTCACCTGACTAACTGGGAGGCTTTTAATTAGATTCAGCCAGCCCCTGCTTGGCTTCAGGTGTCCCAATCAACCTAGCTGTCTCCATTGCTTTCTGGAAGGATCTTAATTGGCCCCAGGTGTCTTGATTAACCTGGAGCTACTGCCATTTGGTTTCCATGGTAACAGGGATTTGTTTAGCCTAGGGCTAACATGCCTGTTTCTCACTACTTTCCAATAGCCATCTGGCCTTGTCCCATAGCATAAGATAATATGAAATGTGGGTCTCACAATGGCCTGAAATGATTAAGGTACCAAAGAAAAGCCAGAAATGGGAAAAAGCCCCACCCCCACAACCTCAGAAGTGAGGAAGCTTTGTCTAGGCCAGCAGGGAAAAGAAAACCCTTGGCCTCTTTAAGGTTTATACCCCGCTCCTCTCCTTGTAGAGCCTCTGCCTTGTTGTGGCCTTGAGGAGAGGGCTCCTCCTTGAGGAAGATGATTGGTTGGACAGAAGAATGCCACATAAGCCTATTGGCTTCCATAGTCCCAAGGGGAGGACTTTTTATGCCCTTCCCCTTGCCTGGGGGTGTGCCATTCTACAAACTCAGAAGAAAAGTTGCTAGGAGGCAAGCAGTTGAGGCCATTGAGATGGCTCCCCTGTGTGGGAAGGGACATATACTGCGGTAAGTGCCATCACAGCCAACAGTCCCAATTTTTCAATGAGGCAGGCTTAAATAAGACTGGCTGCTCCAATCATGGCACAACTTCTCCAACAAAGCAAATAGAGATAATATTTAAAGGGCAATATACAGAAACAATCTTGTTATGGGAAAGGGAATTGATGATGGAAGTCAGGGCAGAAGGAGAGATAAGGGCAGAGAGACTAATGGAATAACTTGGACCTGTGAAAGCAGGCGTGCCACCCACCTGTCATGTGCAGGCAGATTGCTGAACAAATATTTGCCTTTTCCAAAATATAGCAAATCAGTCTGTCAGGCCCCAAACTACTTGTAGGGCTATGATATGAGCTCATTTGGAGGAACTTAGATTGCTGGCTGAAATGGGCATGGGAATGAAGCAACCCCAGGTTGATTGCACAGCAAGCTGGAGACCTTATCTTAGCAAGCAACTATGCTAGGCCTTCATTGAGGGCAAATGTTATGCAAATGGAAACACAGAGGTAAACAAAAATGGCACCCAAATAGTATACACTTGTCCCAGCCCCCGGGAAGATGACTTCATTAGAATGGGGCAAAGGTCTGGCAGGTTCCCCCATCTAGGTGCAGGACTGGTAGCAGCTGATCGCCATATTTGGGGTCAGGAAGGAATTTTCCTCCAGGGCAGATTGGAAGAGGCCCTGGAGGTTTTTTGCCTTCCTCTGTAGCATGGGGCACGGGTCACTTGCTGGAGGATTCCTTGAAGTCTTTAAACTACGATTTGAGGACTTCAATAGCACAGATATAGGTATGAGGTTTTTTGCAGGAGTGGTGGGTGAAATTCTGTGGCCTGCGTTGTGCAGGAGGTCAGACTAGATGATCATAATGGTCCCTTCTGACCTAAATATCTATGAATCTATGAATCTATGAGAATAGCTTCATTTGCAGTTGAGCTCAAGATGCTATGGGCACTTCTGTGGGATTGCCATGACAAGGGACAGCATGGTGTGGGAAAGGTGTTCAGTAGGACTTAATATACCAGATAAAGAGGTAGATTTGATAGACTGATTCCAAACTTCAGAGTTCTCAGAGAGTTTAGGCCACTTAGCCAGAGGTAAGATTTATTTGTTTTAAACAAGGTGCAGGTTCAGGATAGCAGCTCTGCGAGACTTTCTTTTCATGTAAGTGCCCAAAAAGGTACCTGTAGAACATCACTTAAGCCACTCACTTCATATGAAGAAGTTGTGAATGATGGAACAGACATAGAATAATGAGCTCTCTCCTTCTCTCTCTCTTATTCTTACTTCATCCTGCTGTAAACATGGTGACAGCTTGCAAATTAGCAGCCAGGTGCTTTCCAGCCAGGTGCTTCCCAGCGACTTGCAAGGGATGCTGATCATACTCAGCCTCTAAGGGTACATCTGCACAGAAAGCAGCAACCCACTTCAGCGAGTCTCAGAGCCTAGGTCTACAGACTTGGGCTTACGGGGTTAACATTACAGTACTAAAAATAGCTGTGCAGACATTCAAGCTCCGGCTGTGAAGGCTAGGGAGGAAGCTGGGCTTGAGGGCCTGAGTCCAAACATCTACAGAGCTATTTTTAGGACCATAGGGCAAGCCCTGTGAACCTGAGTCTGTAGACCCATACTTTGAGACATGCTGCCATGGGTTGCTGCTTGCCGTGTAAACATACTCTAAAGGCTCGGTACACTGTCAGAGAGAATAGCGGTACACAGACCAGGATTGTATTTTCAATTATATGGGCTACCTGGGTACAGTTTTATTTGCACCAGGGGTGGATTCAAAATAGGAAACAAGCCTCTTGGGCTCATTTCAGATTCTCCGGTAGGTTTCCCCAAAAGAAAAATAAAGAGTCCCCTTCCATTAGGCTGGCTTGTCTGGAGACTAAGTTAGATACAGAGGTGGGTACAGTTACTCACTGCTAAAAAACTATCAGGATTGTGGGAGTTGACTAAGAGGGCTGGAGTATCCAAGAAGATTTTGTATGTGCTACAAGTATGGCCATCTTCAAGTTCACACCTGGTGCCTTTGGATATTTTGTACCTGGTAGTCACCTGCCACCTCATTCATGGTCAGACTTCATTTATTATTGAGGACAAATGGAGGCTCTACTGCATGTCGGACAGTTCCTGAATCAGTGCCGTAGGGTCTCCTTTGTAGGGAGGTCTGGATGTCAGAGCCGGACCTGAAAGCTGGAGGATTGCCAGTTCCCCCTGAAAGTTCACAGCTGGACCTCAGTGTTGGACCTCTGAGTTAACATGAATGGAGGGGCAGCTGGGTGGTCAGCTGATGCCCCTCTTATGTTCATTGGCAATAGAAGGGTCATGTGAATGCATTCAGCTTCAGCTTAGGTCTATGATTGGGAGACTTAATAAAGGAGAGGAGTTAAAGAATATGACAAAGAGAGATTTGGGTGGAGCCAGGTCCTTTTCCTGAGGGTAAGTGTAATCTTGCTTCAGCAGAGGATGTGGCAGTGGAGCTGCCTGGCCTTTGCAGGTGGACAAGGCCAACAGACAGGTAAATAAGATGGTGGCTAAATGATGTGAGCGAAAAAGTCTGTGTATTTGCTAATGGCTATTGTACTTAGTGGAGACTGTGAATATAAGGATTTTAGCTCAAATCTTTTCTCCAGCCAGGATAACTAATGCTTTACCCATTTTTATTCATAGCTGTCTTCACTTATGAAACAGATAGAAAAGCCCCATGTGTGTATCAGCAAGCACTTGGTGAATTGAGTTTATGTGGCATTACCATTTGTACAAATGTGAACAAGAACAATAGTAGTGCCTAGAGTACTCATAATTAATATCCCCTTTCCTCTTAAAATTTCTGAAGAACACCTTCCAGTCAAACATATAGCCAGCAGATATTTAATGAAGCAAATAGGGCATGAAGGCCAAAAAAAGTGCGTGACCGGCATTAGAAAAGTCTTAATACACAATATTTTATGCTTTCTCAAAAGCCATTGTTTAAGATCACACTCACTAAAGACATATGTGTTGTAGCATGATATTTTCTAAACTCAGGCTGATACCTTTTACATTTACTTCAGGTAAATGACCATATGGAAAACATGAACACATGCAGATTAGTGTGTTCAGGTTATATTTTTCCAGGGGTATTAATGGAATTAACTAATGGCTCTACCAACTACTTTTTAAAAAGACCCACAAAGATTAGCCAATATTTAAAAAAATTACTAGTGATTTTGAGTGACTAATTTGAGATATCTTAAAGGAGCCTGATTTTCAGAAAGTGTGTGCTTATCACTTTCAGAAAATCCGGGCCCTTCAAAACATCTCAAGTTGGGCACTCAAAGCCACCAGTCACTTCTGAAAATGTAGACCAAAATATTTCAGCTTATCTTGTGCAGATGGAGCATTGATTAATATGTTTTCCCTGACTCAAGGTCTGTTACTGCCAAATCTGGGGATGAAAATAAATTTCAAGGCAGTTATGACTAGAATGCTCTTAAACTGTCTAAAGTTTTGTTAAAGTCTCAGTTGGATTAATATAAAAGAAACTGCTGCAAAACTGGAACAGCTGTTTGAGCAATCTGCTAAAATAACTCGTACACTTTTCAGAGTGTTTTCAGGCCAGCCCATGCCCCAGTGAGCCACTACCATGATAACAAAATGGATATTGGTATGGAAGAATGGTAACAAGTGAATAAAACAGAGTTAAAGACAGAATAAAAGAAACCAGCTCAACAGAAAATTAAACATTTAAATATAATAAATCATTAAACAGTAAAAGAGAAAGGGTAAAATTTTCAAAAGTGCTTAAATTATATTGACTTTCAGTAGGAATTATGTGCTATTGAAAACTTTACTCAAAATGTCTAGCAAACTAGTTGCATTTCTACTCTTGTAGGAAGACTATGAGTAAATCCATTTCAAACAGATGGAGTAAAAGCTGTATTCCATGTGCTCTTGCCAATCGTGATTAAAACCTTTTCAGGTCTATTTGCCACCCAAACTGTCTGGATAGCTCAGTCTGAATATGTTGTTTTCACAGTTTGTACTTTTCAAGATCCAAATGAATTTATCAGCTGCTTGGTCTCCTTAATAATTTCTAGAGTAATGACGAATCATGGCCATCATCAGTAAGATCCACTTATAAAGCCCTGCACTGAGAGTTAGGTGATTTGAATTCTACTGTCAGATCTATCAAAGACTGGCCGTGTGCCAAACCTAACCTCCTGATCTCTCATTTCTCCATCTGTGAAGTGGAGATAATCAATTTAGGTTCTTATATGGCCCCCCATCACCATAGTAGAACCTACCACACAGTGGTGTTATGAGGCTTCACTAATTAGATATCTGCAATAGAGATGGTCAGCAAATGTTGATGAAAAATCCAATTTTCTGACAAGGTCTACTGTATAGTGTTAGCCAATATACTCACACGGAAGTGCTTCAGAAGTGCAAACACTATGGTATTATTCCCTCCAGCACCAGCATTTTCCTTTTGACATCACACACCTACAGCCCTAACATTTGACCAATCACCTCCAGAAAAGAGTCAAATCTGACATAAATCATTTCTGAAACTTTTAAGACAGTCAAGGACGAGATGCTCTGATGACTCTGGTACATCTCGGAACAGAGAAATCCTTGGCTCAGAAAACTGACTTTTAGCCAAGGTACAGTACAGTAGGTTTACTTTTGGCATGTTACAAGCACTTCACAAAATGTATGAGGTGATCATACAATATAGATTAAGGAAAGACAAGGGGGAAAAATCAGCAAACAGCCTCCAACGAAAAAAATCTGTAGTTCTAGCCTGTTGTGAATGTTTTATCCTCAGATGAAGAGCTTAAATATATGCTAGGAAATCTGTTTCTCTTTCTACATTACAGATTGTGCTCAGTGGCACAGATCTCAGTTGTTTGCTTTACAACTGTATGAATGAATTTCAGTAGAAATATTTACATAATAGCTTCACGTGTCTTCCTCCTTTCAGATTTAGATGGTGCTGGTTTTCAGTGCTACCCTCTTCCATTACAATAATAGAGCTGACCCCACAAATCAGAGCACCTCACAAATCAGAGCACTGCCATGTGAGGTAGGGTAGTATTTGGCAGAAGAGGAACTGAGACACGGAGGAAGTCACACTTGAAATTCAAATTAAAATGAACGTGTTTCTTATTTTTTCCAGTGTAATTAAACCCAATTCCACAATGAAATGGGGACATTCCAAGTGAAAGTTGGTTTTGAAATTTGAAGTTAATGAGACTATTCATATGAGTCAAGTTAAGCAGGTGCCTGCTTGCAGAATTGTGGCCTAATCTACCTTTTTCTGGTTTAGGGTATGATACAAAGCCCATTTGAATCCAATGGGGGGAAAAAAATCTCCTTCTTCACATGTGTATTATGTCAGATACTAAAATGATGGGGTCATATAAAGTGGGACTTAAATTTCAGTTCATGTTATCATTTGTAACAATTGTTAATTAAACACAATTAGACTTTGATCTTACAGTATTTTATTCATAAATTCTAAGGCAAGAAGGGACCATTGTGATCATCTAATCTGATGTCCTGTATAACACAGGCCATAGAACTTCCCCAAAATAATTCCTAGATCATGTCTCTTAGAAAAAAAATTGAATCTTGATTTTTAAATGGTCAGTGATGGAGAATCAACCATGACCCTTGGTTAGCTGTTCCAGTGGGTAATTACCCTCCCTGTCAAAAATTTACACCTTATTTCCTGTCTGAATTGTCTAGCTTCAACTTCCAGCCATTGGATCATGTTATACCTTTTGCTGCTAGCTTGAAGAGCCCATTATTAAGTATTTGTTCCCTATGCAGTTACATAGAGACTAATCAAGTCACCCCTTAACCTTGTCTTTATTAAGCCAAGTAGATTGAGCTCTTTGAGTCTTTCACTATAAGGCATGTTTTCTAACCCTTTAATCATTTTCATGGCAACCCATACAAATGCATCTTTCTTGAACTGGACACACCATTCCAGCAGCAGTCACACCAGTGTCAAATATAGAGGTAAAATAACTCCTTCTCAAAATTCCTGTTTAGGCATCCCAAGATCGCATTAGGTCTTTTGGCTACAGCCGCACATTGGGAGCTCATGTTCAACTGATTATCTATCACGTCTTTTTCAGAGTCACTGCTTCCCAGGATAGAGTATTCCATCTTGTAAGCATAGCCAGGTCTACACTAAAAAGCTAGGTTGACCCAGCTACATCACTCAGGGGTCTGAAAAATCCCATGCCCTGTGTGAAGTAGTTTAACCAATCTAATCTCCAGCACAGAGAGTGCTAGGTCGATGGAAGAATTCTTCCATCAACCTAGCTACCACTTCTCGGGAGGTGAATTACAGCTCTTGGAGAACCACTACTGTAGGCCTACATTCTTTGTTCCTAGATGTATACATTTACATTTAGCCATATTAAGTGACATATTGTTTGTCTGAACCCAGTTTACAAACCGGTCCAGATTGCTCTGTATCAGTGACTTGTCCTCTTCATTATTTACCACTCCCCAATTTTTGTGTCATCTACAAATCTTATCAGTGATCATTTAAAGATGTTTTCCAAATCATTGATAAAAATGTTAAATAGCATAGGGCCAAGAACTGATCCCTGTGGGATGCACTGGAAACATACCTGCTTGATGACGATTTCACATTTACAATTACATTTTGAAAACTATCTGTTAGCCAGTTTTTATTCCGTTTAATGTGTGCCTTTTACATTTTATATTACTCGAGTTTTTTAATCAAAATGTTATGTGGTATCAAGTCAAATGCCTTACTGAAGTTGAAGTATACAACATCAACACTATTATGTTTATGAACCAAACTTGTAATCTCATTAAAAAAAAAGATATCAAGTTAGTTGGACAGGATCTGTTTTCGATAAATCCATGTTGAATTTGCATTAATTACATTACCCTCCTTTAATTCTTTATTAATCGAGTCCTATATCAGCTGCTCCATTATCTTGCCCTGTTTCAATGTCATTATAGGCCTGCCAGACTGACATTGAAACCGGGCAAGATAATGGAGCAGATTCTTGTGAGTGGCAATGTCTCCCATCTCCAAAACAAATAAGGAGAAAAGGGAACCATTATGACAAATCATGACACACTCCTTTAACTTCTTCATTTGTGCCATTGACTTCTATGGAACTATGCCAAATTCCCACAGATGAGGATGTGGCCCTTGTATTATGATCAGGAACGAAGTTCCCTTTTCCTGTGGGAGTTAGTAATACATTTTTTAAGAAGACTCAACATGAGTTAAAGCTACAGTGTCATATGTTTTTTCCAGTCATCTCTCCTTAATAATCCCTTCATTGTCCTCCAAATCAGGGTGTCTCAGACTTTCTTTCTGAGGCCCCCCACAACGTATAGAAAAACTCCAGGGACCAGTAGGGGGGAGGGTGACTTGGGGCTCCAGGCCAGGGGTGGGAACCCTTTGGGCATAGGAATATTTTACTTCTATTTTGGGGAGGGCAAGGGACGGAGAGCTCTGGCCTGCACTGCATAGTGGGATCCAGGGAGGGAGCACCACCTCCTCCTCCTGACTCACCTCAGTGGGCCACCCACCTGTCTGGGGCTGTGTGCTGGTGGCTACTCCCTGAGGGCTCTGCTGGGCCTGCAGCCACCCGGACAGCTCTGACTGGCTGCATGAGCACTCAAAGGACGGTGGAAGCTGAGCAGAAACCACAACTCCGAGCACCAGCAGCAGAGGGGGAAATACCACAGCTGCCCAATCCATGGCACCATCAGCCAGAGGAGGAGCTGCCTATGGATGTTTTTCTACATTTTTAATATATTGATTTCAATTACAACACAGAATACAAAGTGTACAGTGCCCCTTTTATATTATTTTTATTACAAATATTTGCACTGTAAAAAAGTTAAACAAAAGAAATAGTATTTTTCAATTCATCTCATACAAATACAGTAGCGCAATCTCTTTATCATGAAAGTGCAATTTGCAAATGTAGAATTTGTTTTTTTTTACATAACTGCACTCAAAATCAAAGCATGGTAAAACTTAGAGCCTACAAGTCTACTCAGTCCAACTTCTTGTTCAGCCAATTGCTAAGACAAACAAGGTAGTTTACATTTACGGGAAATTATACTACCCACTTCTTATTTATACTGTTACCCAAAAGTGAGAACAAGTGTTCACATGGCACTGTCGTAGCCAGCTTTGCAAGGTATTTCTGTGCCATATATGCTAAAAATTTGTATGCCCCTTCATACTTTGACTTCTAGATTGTTTTTTTACAGTGCAAATATTTGTAATAAAAAATAGTAATATAAAGTGAGCACTCTACACTTTGTATTCTGCATTGTAATTCAAATAAGTACATTTGAAAATGTAGAAAACATCCAAAAACATTTATAATACATTTAAACTGGCTTTCTATTATTGTTTAACAGCAAGACTCAGAACATATTCTGCCTTTTTAGAGCCAGAATGTCTCCCAATGCTCCTCCTGAGCAGAGGTCTGGGTATAAATCAAAAGGCCTGAGTTACATACTAACTGCCGTTAGTCATGTCCATTGATTTTGTTTGTACACCCAAACCTAGGACCCATGTCTATGGGACAGTTCATGAGAGTAAAGGGAACAAAACTGGTCCCAAAAATCTTAAATGGGCAGATACCTGTTTCCCAGTTTAAGCGCATATGCTTAAATACTGCCAAAATTTAGGGGGGAAATCCTCAAACATACTTTAAATATATAACGGATACTCAGTTGCAATTTAGGATGAATGTATCTTTCATACAGAACTGTCATTACTCTCCTCATAGCAAATTTTCATTTGTCCATATGGTCTAAACCTGTGGCTTATTAGCAATATACTCTGTTACAGTGTGGGATAGTCACACAAATTAATATTATAGGAAGAGTATTAATGAACAGGGAAGAAGGGTTACTAAATTATTTTATGCATGTCTGGACTCTTTGTGTGTCCGTTCATTGAAAGTTTTGTGTTTCCTGGGTTCTGGAGTCAGTCAGAATTACCTAAGAGGTTAGGTTACTCTTGTCTTTCCAGATATCCAATTCTATTTGGCCAAAGTCTAGGCTAACCTCCTCTCTCCAAGTAGCACAAAAAATCTCTTTGAGGGTTATTTATATCTTCCTTTATGCACAAATCTCTGACTGACATCCATGCTAAGCCTTAAACAAACCTACCAGAGAGGGAGAATTTAGCCCTGCACTTGTAAATACATGTAGTTTCTCTAAGCAGAAGCTAAAGGGGACTAAATTTACAGTTTTAATCAGTCATTTGACAACATGAAGCTCAGAAAAGCAATTAACAACATATGAAGCATAGAAAGAGCACACACAATTAGGAAGATAAACAATACAATAAAGACTGTCTCCTCTGGAGAAAAGTAAGCTGTAATTTCCCTGCCACCTGAATTTGGCTCATTACTGAAGAGTGTCTTAAAGATCTCCCTGATGATAGGAAATCATCAGACCGTAAGGAAAATATATAATACTACATCTGCTCCACTAAGAATGGCAGCTACAGTTCTTTTATATATAAATCCAATCAAACATCTAATTTTTCTCATTTTAAAAATAACCTTACTTCAGTTTTCCTGAGGAGTTTTATCAATATAAATCTCTCTCTCTCTCTCTCTCTCTCTCTCTCTCTCTCGCTCTCTCTCTCTCACTTTAACTCTCAAAAGTAGCAATGCATAATGACAAAGAATGACCAAAATTAAATTTAAAGAGGAAATTCAAAGGCATATTTATCAGTCCAGGACATGGGCCTGATCCAAAGCTTATTGAAGTTGACTCCCATTGATTTCAGTGAGCTGTTGATCAGTGACATAGAGATGTTATACCTCTCACTGTGGTGATGTGCATAGTATTCAGACACAACAGCAACTCCACACCAATCCCTCCTCTTAGGCCCAATCTGGCAAACCTTACTAGGCAAAATTCCTACTTACAGCAGTAATGAATGATGGCTGCAAGACTGGGCCCCTTCTCACTGCCCTACAAGACTGTTGGTGATCCTGTGACAGGCTGGATTGAGCCACTCTTACCCATGTTGCGTAATGCCTTAGCAGAAGCAGTCTCACAGAAAGGAAATTCCTGAATGTCCCTTCTATCAACATTCGAACATCAATTGTTTTTGCATACCTAGTATAACTTCATGATTTAGGGGCAGATTATGACAGCCCTTATTCACCTTCTATAGCAGCTTATACTATGAGTAATCTCATTAAATTCAGTGATGCTGCTTGTGGAATAAGGGAATCAGAATCTGGCCCTTGATAATAACGGGCTGATCCTGAAATTGCTTTCCCACCCAGGACTCAAGTCTGAATTAGGTGGAGGGGGGATGAATAAATCACAGTATTATGGTTCAGCTCACGTCAAATTCAGCCCAACATTAGAAATGTCTCAAACAAATTTACAATGGAAGCTTTAGTTTAAAACAACATAATTCTTGTGGTATAAATGTACTACAATACTTCCTCTTGTGCTTGTCTGAGAAATGTTGTCCGTATTGCTGAACTATTTAGAGTTAGAGCATAGTGTCTTCAAAAAATGAAGAAATCCACCTTTAAAACTTACCTGGAACAACAAGTTTTATCCTTTTGAAATTAATGGACATACAGCAATTGCCTTTGTAGTGCCAGTAACTCTTTGAATTGCCTTTGAATCAAGATCTGACACTTTAATAAGGAGAACTTCTTACAGTGCAGATCTTATAAAACTCTGTCTGAGCTATTTACTCTTAACACGTTGAAAAAACTTAGATCATTCAATCTTTGGAGCACCGAAAAAAGATGAATGTGTTTTTTGGCTGTCACTTCTCTTTATATACTCTGCTGCTGGGAACAAAGTACTTCTGGCATCAACATACTTGATTTACTCACAAATATATTGCTTCAGTAGGGCATCTAGGGGGTGTGTGTGTAGACACACACACACACACACACATATATATGTATCTACAGACACACACACAAGTTTTCATGCCCTATTAATAAACAAAAACAAAAAATGTTTGTTTATATTTTGCCAGAAAGGAAAATATGGTGTCTTTCCAATTAATTCAGTTCGCTTTAAATCAAATCCAAATGTTAGATGAGAAAAATTGCAAGTGTAATACTAAAGACAAATGTAATCTATTCTGCACCCATCTTTCAGTTGTGACATATGTAAAACCCTTAGCTCTTAGAAATGCTTATTTTTTCCTTAGCAGTGTACATGTTTTGGTGTGTGAAGATCTTTCATGCCCTGTGTATTTTTTCCTTGTGGTTCAATTTGTAGTAGGGCTGTTACTGTAATTGCAAGAAAGGCCACGTCAGAGAGAGAGAGAGAGAGAGAGAGAGAGAGAAATTAAAGATAGCAGCTTTCCCTCTACTAGAGGTTTCAATGACCTAGTTTCACAGGCAGCCAGACATAACACTGCAAACCATGTGACCCATCCTCTCCGTCAAAACAAACCATTAAAAGCAGCAGCTTGAGACTGATTTAGGATCCTCGGGTCTTTAAATGGTGTCTGACTTTTTTGATCTGCTAAGTGATCACAGGTGGATGAAAGGGGATCTCTCAGACAATTACTTATGAGAATTTGACAGGTTCACTGTTACAAAGAGTGGAGCTAATATTTCACCTATAAGAACATTACCAAAAAAAAACCCCCGCATTAGATGATTGCCATGGAGAAGGTATGAATAAAGAACTACAGCTGAAAATCACACACTACTGAATTTCCATGTAGGAGTGAAAACAATGCCAAGGGTGACATACCCTCCTGATTATATTCTCCTCTTTCACAACTTAGAAACACTGCGTAGGAACAGCACCACATACTCTATAATAAATCCAGGCAAGGCTAAGAATGGCAAGGAAAAAACACTGCATATAAAGATTCTGGCAGTGTCTGGAAAATTCAGCGGTTTCAGTAAAATAAAAAAACTAGTTACTTAAATGCTCATTACACCCAGCATCTTCAGAAAAGGAATTCCAAACAAAACAGCTTATACTTCAGGTTTTTCCCCCTGCCCTTCTGCATTCACTCCATCAGATATTATTATTATAGTTCTCTCCACCAGACATTATTATATTTAACACAGATACAACCCTCCACAGCATAGTACCCATGGCAACACTTTCAGGGGTGTCTGGATGAAATTTCTCTGACTGGCATTACAAAATTACCATTACTCACTACCCAGTGGTTGTGTAATTATTATTATTATTCATTTTGAATAGCATCAGGTTAAGGAGTTTCTGTCCACTAGCCAATCAGATGAGCAAATCCTCCTTACTCTGCATGGGGGAAGTAGGAAAGAATAATAAAATTAATTTTCTCTTATGGGACCAAGGGTTGTTTTATTTATTTATTTATTTATTTCACTGTTGCCAGGAATGGAAGGATGGAGCACAAAGTCACCAGGCAATAAACATCTATTCCTCCTGTATGCCAAATCCCTGAATTGATATGGCTCCTTAAAGCTCTTTTATATGAGGATCAATAGGTTGGGCTGTGGAGATGACTCCAGATACTTGTGGTGGGCAGTGATATATCAGCAAGTTGTAAAGAAGACAAGCTGTACGTTATGTTTATTTATTTATATCTAAAATGAACAGAAAATACCCATTTTCTGGCTCCAGGAACCCTGACAAAATATTAAAAATACAACCCAAAGCAATAAAACACCGTACATTAAAAACTACTGGAAAAACCACACCAGAGACTACAAAACCCAACCCCTGCCACAGAGAACACAATCAAAATCCTCATCTCTCAGATCTCATACACCTCAGCGCTCCTGGAATGCCTGTCCAAGAACATCATAGAATCATAGTAATGTAGGGCTGGAAGAGATCTCACTGTGGCAGGAATAAGTATACTTAGACTATCACTGACAGGTGTTTGCCTGAGCCCAGAAGGTCAGCAGACACAAGCTACTTTAGACCATGGCAGGGGGAGTGTATTTTAAAGTTGAGGGCCCCTGACAAAGGATGAGCTGCCTGCAAGAACCTCTTATGAACTGAGGGAGCTCCGTCTGAAGTGACACTGCTGATCATAATTGTGGCAGTATGGAAAGAGGAGAGAGGCAGTAGTTAGTCAACATATACCTTTACTGAAGCAGTATTAAAACTGTGAGGCCCTCGCTCCCTCTATTCCACCAACAGTGTCAGTTTTGACTTTTGATTGCCCTATTCATCCACAAAGATCTTGCCTCCCTCCTTCCTCTATTTATGGAGTGTCTTTCCTCAACTGATCTGTAAGGCTACCACCTTCTCTTCCTTCCACTGCCATCTCAAGACCTATGTCTGCCACAATGCCTACAACAAATAGCCAATATTTAATGGCTAGGCTGAGGGAGCAGTTAAGGAAAGTTAATGGCTTTAATTATTTATATAATTAATTAAAATAAAATACTAAATGTACATACACAAATGTATTTATGTAGCTACAAACTGCACATTTCATTGTCTTTTTCTCAAGAATCCTTCATATGCTGCTCATCTCCTCTGACTGTAAGCTCTTTGGCTCAGGGACCATTCTCCCTATATGATTGCACAGCACTTAGCACAATAGGACTTCAGATCCTGATTCAGGACAGCAATTAAGTGTGTGCCTCTGGGCACTACTGCGATATGACTATTAATAACAACTAATGATGTATGCACTTCCATTATCATTTGCTCTAGCATAATACAAAAAAGTTGTATTATTTTTGTGTTACACTTTTCAACTAATGGCCATATTTTCATACATCCTATTAATAGTATCGGCACAAAATAAAGGTATATATTGTATTTGTCAACATTAATTCTTTTGGCAAAATTATTTGTGATGATTGTACTCAGATAGAAAACTCTGATTTTCTGTCCACAGTCTCAAAAGAATAAAATGGGCATAGGTTGGCTGACTCTTGCCTTAATTTACTAGATGCTTAATGCTATTTATAGCAGGATGGGGGTGGTCATGCATTTAATGTTGTACAACTGTATATTTTCTCTCATTTCCCTATCTAAGGTTACAATTGTGTTGTAGTAAAGAATTCAGTAATAACAGAGACATATTAATCACATACAGCCTAGAATGTTTCACATTCTGTATTTATTTTGGGAAATGGAAACCTATTTATTTATTAACAGTTATTTGTCCAGTTGGTATGCTAAGTTGCAAATGTATTCCAAGAACATCCTCTTGGATATGGAGGTACAATAATACACTGCAAAAAGATAAAATTACATTTTAAGTAACAGTAATGGATATTCAGGCTTTACTCTTTCACGGTGGCTTCTTTAATTTTTTCTTTTCATATAAAAGCCCTTTGGCCTGCTCTATCTTTTCACCTCTGGGACAATTTTCAAGTCCACCTTGCAGTTCCAAAGTAAATAACCAAGGCAGTCAGCTTGGTTTCCATCATATTAGGCAAGTCTATGTTCTAAAAAAGTGCAGGCCTGAACCTGACTCACTCTACCCCTATCAGGACAGTACTTGGGGCCTATGCATACAACTTCACCCTGAGGTGTTTATTAATAAATATTTTTTTCCCAAGATTTCATGACATGTCCAAGCAAACAGTATCCAAGAAAAACATACATCCAGGAAGCTTACCTAAAGACTTATTGTGGTTTTGCCACAAGCACTAAATAAAGAGCTTTGAATAGTTTTACTTCCTCAGAAGCAAACCAGAGACCATATTGTGACTGTGCAAGATTTTTATTTATATTTTAAATAGTGAAAGAAAATGTGACCAGATGACCACAGTGTTCATATAGAAGGTGCAAATATGCACCTCCAATAAGAAATGCTCTTAGACACCTGGCTTGAAAGTTGCTACTGGTCACAGTCAAGATTAATTTTAATTTTCTTTTTGCCCTCTGACTAGGCAGACACAATCTTTGGACAACTTGAAGGAAACAGTGATTTAACATTCTAAATCTGTTTTGAATGAAGTCAGTAATTTATTGTAATTGCTGCTGAGTATGTGCTAACAAGTTTAGACTGTCTCACTTTGTGTGAGGCTATATTCCAGCATGGCAGATATATATATATATAGCACATGTAAGCCCACAAATATGTATGCTTTTATCTTTTATTGTCTTATTTCACAGAGAACTCATGGATTGGCTCATGTCTTGACTGCACCAGCCACTCAGTCCCTTGTCTGATTTTCCTTATGTTATTATAATGGAATGTCAACCCTGACTTCCTTGTTTTACTGCTTCTAAGCACCAGTCTCAGACACTAATATCTGCCTCTGTTGTTCTAGCCTTTAATTTAGTCTACTGTCCAGGAAGCGGCCTATTTAACACCCTCTCCCTTTTAGTTAACTAAACCTAGCCTGAAATTTCTAAAAGGAAACAGCTGCACTTGAGTAAAACACCAAAAACACTGGATACACTTTTTTTTCTTCCTGAGGCTGAGGGGGTGGATGAGTTGTTATAACAAAAACAAAGATCCTGTTTGAGAAGCAGGTGGCTATATTGCCCTTCCATACAAGGTATATTTATTCTGCTATATTCACCAGGCTGTAACCGTGTTTACATTAAAAAAATAGTAATGAAAATTGTTGCATTGGGAGGAACATAAAAACTTTAAACTTCCCCTTTGGGATATACATATTCTTCTTTAAAATGAGATTAGTGGTATATATAGTGGCACTAGAAAACTGGATGGGTACCATAAAGAATAAAAAGAGGACAAAATTAAAAAACAATTTTTGAAGAGTTTTATTCTCCCTCATGTGAGAACTAGATCAATGCATATATTTTGCGGTTTGTGAACTACTTGATAACAGGCAATCACAAAGCACTTAAAACTTCAGTTCAGGTTAGGCCAACAAAGGACATGGCTTAGTTTACAATATTGCTCACTGTGCTGGGAGAGGAGATGAGTAGAGCCTGATTTTCAGAGGATCATGTTCTGCACTTTCTGAAAATCAGTCTCCTTTAAGGTATCTCAAGTTGGGCATCCAAAATCACTGGTCACTTTTGAAAATTTAGGCTTAAAAGAGCATGATCAATAACAATTTTGTAAAAAGAAGGGCTCCAGCGACTGCACATTATTAAACTCTAGCTGAAACAAGTAACATTGGCTGAGTGCCTGTATGGGTAATCACTAGCAGTCATAGAGAGTTCCAAACACTTATCATTTCCTCCCTTACCAGATTTCCATACACAAGTCAGTTGGATCTGCAAGACCGAGGGCTGTGGAAAGGAGCCAGTTCTTTGCTGCTTTCCCTCCTGTCTCTACCCCCATCATGTGGAGCCTCTCAGGTGTAGTGGTCCAGTAGAGAAGCTTCTTGGAATAGCGCGGTAGAAGAAAAAGTATGCAGATGTGTGATACTCAGATGGACAGAGATCCATCCTTCTAATGCTCATTAATGGTTTCCATAGGGCCTAAGCCAAAGCCCACTGAAGTAAATGGAAGTACTCCCATATGGATATTAACATACGGAAGATGTCCCCTATATCCCTGTCAAGGTTCCTTCCCCACTCTGAACTCTAGGGTACAGACGTGGGGATCTGCATGAAAACCTCCTTAGCTTACTTTTACTAGCTTAGGTTAAAACTTCCCTAAGGTACAAACTATTTTACCTTTGCCCTTGGACTTTCGCTGCCACCACCAAACGTCTAACCGGTATTATTTTATTAGGAAAGAGCCCGCTTGGAAACGTCTTTCCCCCCACAATCCTCCCAAACCCTACACCCCCTTTCCTGGGGAAGGCTTGATAAAAAACCTCACCAATTTGCATAGGTGAACATAGACCCAAACCCTTGGATCTTAAGAACAATGAAAAAGCATTCAGTTTCTTAAAAGAAGAATTTTAATAGAAGTAAACGTGAAAGAACCACCTCTGTAAAATAAGGATGGTAAATACCTTACAGGGTAATTAGATTCAAAACATAGAGAATCCCTCTAGGCAAAACCTTAAGTTACAAAAAGACACAAAAACAGGAATATCCATTCCATTCAGCACAGCTTATTTTCTCAGCCATTTAAACAAACAGAATCTAACGCATATCTAGCTAGATTACCTACTAAGTTCTAAGACTCCATTCCTGTTCTGTCCCTGGCAAAAGCATCACACAGACAGAGAGAGCCTTTGTTTCTCGCCCCCTCCAGCTTTTGAAAGTACCTTGTCTCCTCATTGATCATTTTGGTCAGGTGCCAGCGAGGTTATCCTAGCTTCTTAACCCTTTACAGGTGAAAGGATTTTTCCTCTGGCCAGGAGGGATTTTAAAGGTGTTTACCCTTCCCTTTATATTTATGACAATCCCATTTTGTGCATTGTGTTTAAACAATATTTTGGATGTGTTTTATTCTGAGGGAATTTCATAAATAAAAATGCTTCTATGTGAATTCACTCCTAGTCTAGCTGTCAAAAACAATATTTTCCTCTTTCTAAATTACTGTGTTAGGAAGAATGAATATTTGTTCTGTTCAGCCTCATTTAATATCACAAAAATGCAGCTGGAAAAATGTATATAGCTGGTTAAACAATTAGCATGACAGCAATATTCCCTGATTTGAACATGGGTAGGTAACTTCTCCTGGTAATATCTTGTTATACCTTAACAATCTTTTTAGGCCATCTGTAGGAATAAAATATTGGGGGGAGGGTGTTACTTTGAAATTTGAAGTCTGAAGTTTTAAGAGGTCTCAGTAGTATTTTTTTAAATTTGTATTGTATTTAAAATCCAGGACATTTAGTACACATGACACTGGAAAATGCAGTCAACTTTTTGTGCAGAGAACAGATAGGCCATGGCCAACCATTGTGCAAGTTTCTCCTTGTTGCCTGGTGTACAGTACTTGAGTGGAAGCTGGGAGATACCCTTCTGAAAATTTGGCCTATAACGTACATATTACATATTTTTTTCTGAACACTCCAGCATTTGATCAACAAAGTAGTAGTCCCATTAGCAGAGACAACCAATGAAAGCATGTAGTGCATATGACAACTTGCTCTTGTATGTCCCACCTGTAGTGTCTCCCAATAGTCTGAAACTTGTCTCTACAGCAGAGTCCCAGTAGATCTACTACATCAATGCCCTCTGCACGTACAGAGCCAGGGGCATGATGTGGCCTGGTTTATGAATGGTTAATAAATGTGTTATCTAATTTCAATGCTAAAAGTAACAGTTTGTAGCACAAATTTATTCATTCACAGAGTGAAATCCTGGCCACACTGAAAGCAATGGCAAAACTCCCATGGATTCAGCGAGGATCAGGATTTCATTCATAGTCTATATTTACCAGAAATTCGTTATATAAATCTAGCTAAGTAAAGTAATAGGTTTTTTTAAATACTTTGTAAGGCAATCTAAAAACTGAGACATAGTAAAAATCCATTTGAACACAATACTTTTATGCCATTTTTTTAAAAAAAAGTTTAAATGGGAAATAGTCTTTAGTCAGTTGTAAAAAGCTAACATTGGGTCTAGTGTTCTCAAGGCTGGGCTAGTAATATATCATTGCTAACACAATAGCTGAAATACAATTGTCTGTCTTCAGGGTGGGCAGAAAGCTGTGCACAGCAGCTGGAGCTTTAGAGGAGCTGACAAGTTACATTTTTATGACCTGCTTGAAACGCTCTGTTTTAACATTCAGGAATTACCTCCGCTTCTGGGGAAAGCCAAGCAGGCAGTCTGAGCCCAACAGCCAGGATGCTGAGTTGAAGTTTAATTAAGCCACCTACAGAGGAAGCTTCCATAGGGGAGGCTCTTCTCTGAGCATAGGATTTTCAGGCCAGTGGAGGGCATCTGGGGAGAAGGTAGTTTCAAAACCCAGTGTATTTGCCTTAGTTCCTATGAATTGTGCGCCTTGGTTCTTATGAATTATGCATACTGAAAGTTCAGTTAGGAACAGTGTTTGTAAATTCATTGGCTACAGTGCTCACATATTCAGTGAAGCACAACAAAACAAAATACAAAATAGAATAAAGATGGGGTTTATAAAGAAAAAACTTATTATTTAGACTTTTTCACTAGAGTTGCATACTTGGAGTCTGATTACTTTACAGATTTCCATTAGAGGTTTACATCACTTTTTCAGACTCTCTTGATTTAATTTTAAATTATCAGTATCACAGTTAAGTGTCTCATATATTTAAAATGTTTCTTACAGCCCATGAATATTATGTCTAATATTCTTTACTATGGTGAATGCCCTAGTCAATGCGCAACAAGGAAGAATCCTGCACTAGAGGAGGTGAAACTAGATGCTCACAATGGTCCTTTCTGGCCTTACAATCTCAGAAACAATCAAGGAGCTGGACTAGGAGTTTTTCCATCTGTAGATTGCATGATAGAAGAATAAAAAACAAAGTGCCACATCAGAGAACAAAGATCATTCCATATTCACAATGAAAATAATTGAATATAGGAGATGTCTGTCTATACTAAATGGCAAAAGGTGGTAATGAAAGTAAGTTGATAAAATATTAAGGCCTGCATTTTCAAAAATTGGATTTTCAAATGTGCCTGGAAAAAAGTTTATCTTTTTCCTGCTGAATCAACACACAAATGAGAAGGTTACAGGTGTTCTGATTCCATTATTGTTCATTACATTTATATCAGTGGGCTAATGCAGTGGTGAACTTGAGCCGGTTCACGCCGGTTCGCTAGAACCGGTTGTTAAATTTAGAAGCCCTTTTAGAACTGGTTGTTTTGGGAGGGACAACCGGTTCTAATAGGGCTTCTAAATTTAACCGGCCAAAAGTGGTGCCTTAGGCGCCGACTCCACGGGTGCTCCAGCCCTGGAGCACCCAAGGGGAAAACTTGGTGGGTGCAGAGCACCCACCAGCAGCTCCCTGCCCCACCCCCGGCCCCAGTTCACCTCACCTCCGCCTCCACCTCCTCCCCTGAACGCGCCGCCCCGCTCTGCTTCTCCGCCCCGCCCCCGGCTTCCCGCGAATTAGCTGTTTGCGCGGGAAGCTGGGGCAAGCTGAGAAGCAAGTGGCGGTTTCCTGCTCGGGCCCAGGGAGGCAGAGCGGAGGTGAGCTCAGGCGGGGGGTGGGCGCGAGGAGGGCCACCTGCGCCGCAGCAGGTAACCCGGGGGAAGGGAGCGCGCAGGGGAACCGCTCCCCGCCCCAGCTCACCTCCGCCACCCTCGGCCTGAGCAGGAAGCCGCGGCCTGCTTCTCAGTCCTCCCCAGCTTCCCGCCGAATAGCTGATTCGCGGGAAGCTGGGGTGGGGGTGGGGGGTGCGGAGAAGCACAGCGGGGTGGTGCATTCAGGGGAGGAGGCGGAGCGGAGGTGAGGTGAGCTGGGGCCGGGCGCGGGGCGGGGAGCTGCCGGTGGGTGCTCTGCACCCACCAAATTTTCCCCATGGGTGCTCCAGCCCTGGAGTACCCAGGGAGTCGGCGCCTAAGGCGCCACTTTTGATGTGATCAGTGGGGGGAGCGGCCGCTCCGCCTGCTCCCCCCCAGCTAGGCTACCCCGTCCCTAGGAGCCAGAGGGACCTGCTGGATGCTTCCTGGGAGCTGCCCCAGGTAAGCACCGCCGGGACTCCCCACCTCGCCCCGCAGCAGGTGCCTCTGGCTCTTAGGGGTGGAGTGGGCACCCACTACGGTGGCCCATGAGACCCTCCTGCCTGGTTCTGGGGGCAGTCAGGGGACGGGGGGGGTGGATGGGGCAGGGGTCTGAGGGGGGCCGTCAAGGAACATGGGGGGTTGGATGGGGCAGGAGTCCCGGGGGGCGGGGGTGGGCAACAACCCCCTTGTGGGGTGAGAAGGGAACCTGTTGTTAAGATTTTGGCAGCTCATCACTGGGCTAATGCATTTGAGTAAAGGCTTGTAGGATTGGGCCGACATACACAAAAGAGTATGGAAGCATTCTTAATATTAGATTCAACTTTATTCTTGTAGGGTCTTGGTAGAAATTAGTTTTTAGATAACTGGAGTCATTGAAACGTTTCTTGTGTTCCTGCGCTATGTACATTTAGAATCAGCTTTAAGGATCAGTTCAACCTGGTCCATCCTTCTGGTTAAAGCATATCCCTTCTTTTCCTTCTATTCTGTTCCCTTCCCCAGTTAATGGATTTTTTCATAACTAACCCCCATCTGGCATGAGGGACCTGAAGGCCTCTCATTTGATCTGCATACCAACAATTCCTTTCTTTCCAAGCACTTTTCTACATTGCACTGTGCATTGATCGTCTTTGTTATTAAAATTGCCCAGCATCCTGATTCACATGGCGGGTGCTTTATTAAATAAAATAGTCAATTTAATAAATAATTAGCAATTCTGGAGCAATTGGTTCTTTTTCTAAAGCTTGTTTTTCGCTCCCGTTTTTCTGGCATACCATATATCTGACACTGACCTTTATATTACGAATGGTTCTTTATTTTGTTAGAATAGTTTATTCAGGGAAGCATGCTGACTTGGAAATGCTTGGATTAAATTCCAACAGTGGCATTTAAATTCTGTTTTTTACTGATCAAGTCATATTGAAAGCAACAAACAAAAAATGTATACTGAGCTCAGATCTAATCCCATCCTGAGAAAGGGCCTTGAGCAAAGAGAGACACCCTTTCATACAATCTAAATAAACAGACACCGTTGTCCAAAAACATATACAGCTCAGAGCTGTAATTTGTCGACCTGAGAAGCAAAAATATTTGAAAGCAGTGATGTTGTACATGTTGTAAGGCATATCTGGTCTTTAAGGCAAAGTGCGTTCTTCAGGGAAGAAGAAAAGGAGTATTTGTGGCACCTTAGAGACTAACAAATTTATTTGAGCATAAGCTTTCGTGAGCTACAGCTCACTTTTAGTCTCTAAGGTGCCACAAGTACTCCTTTTCTTTTTGCGAATACAGACTAACATGGTTGCTACTCTGAAACTCTTCAGGGAAGGTGTCTGCTGCCTGCCAGTCAAGGAGGAGTGTAAGTGTTGACTATGATGATTGGAAAGTACTGGCAAAATGCATGAAGGCAGGGCAGTTTTCTGGAAATACCATTTTTTTAGAATGGAAAGGAAAGCAAAGATGAGCTGTGAACTATTTTCTGTGAGTGCTTGAGTGCTCTGAAGATTGCAATTACATTATCTCTGATGTTCACTTTTAAGACCAGAGCCAAAGCCCAATGAAGTCAAAGGGTAACCTTTTGGTTGACTTTAGTGGACTTTTGAATAGCCTTTCCCTCTTTTTCCACTGTGTTGTTTTACCGTTTTTTCTTATTCTTTAGAATAATTGAAGGAGTCTTTGCTCAGCCATTGGATCCTTCCCTCAAAATGCCACACACCACATTAAAAAGAGAGGGAATTTACTGAACACAGTAGGAGTATTTAAAAACTTGCAAATTAATTTAGATTCATAAATAAGATTTGAAAATTATTTAATCTTAGTATTCACAATTTTACAGGTATTTCTTATAGAAAGTGTTAGAAATACAATGGATACTATGCTGTAAAACATAACTAATGCTACCTATGAATCTTATGAAGACTATGCAAGGTTTTAAGTACAGCCAATGTAACTCAGCTATTACTGGAGTTAAAATATTTGGGGACTCCAGTAAGATTATATTGAAATGTGATTCCAAGTGTTTACATGTAAATTACAATACTTTGTATATGCATTACACATATTGAATCTATTTCCTTAAGTTAAGTATCCTCACACCTTCTTGTCAACTGTCTAAATGGGCCATCTTGATTATCACTACAAAACTTTTTTTCCTCCTGCTGATAATAGCTCATCTTAAGATAAGGTGGAAGTTTTATATATATATATATATATATATATATATATATATTTTACTATATGTTCCATTCTATGCATCCAATGAAGTGAGCTGTAGTTCACAAAAGCTTATGCTCTAATAAATTTGTTAGTCTCTAAGGTGCCACAAGTACTCCTGTTCTTTTTATGGATACAGACTAACATGGCTGCTACTCTGAAACCTGCATATGCATTGAAAGCTTTCCTGGACTCACAGGTCTCAGGGGCATGGTCAAAACCTGTTATTTTATATACCTTCATGAACTGAAACTGATAAGATTAAGAGGTGCTGAACAGTGGGGCTAAGAACTAAAAGATTCCCTGATTACTTTGGTCAGACAAAAAGAGCATCTTAAAAAGAAGCTGCCTGTAAGCCTAAAACCCTGAGAGTCTGGTAGCCACACCAGCATAGGAAAAACATAATAAGATATGAGACTGGTAGAATCTGAGTCACACTTAAATGCCCTAGGAAATGGATCTTTGACAAGCTGACTTTAGTATCTGTGGGTTTTATCAAATGTGCCAGACCAGGCAGGCTGCTGGGATCGGACTGTGGCTAAGGGAGCAGGATACACATTCAAAGAGCCATACATGTTCTTGTTGGTCATGCAGCACGCGGCCACGAGAAATGAAGCAATAATATAAGATGAGAATGACAATGTAACTGTACTATCAAAACCCAAGCCCAGTTTCCCTGGTGTGTCAGTCACTGCAGAATCCCAGGTGCCAGGATACAGCAGCTTAGTGTGTGCAGTGTGACAGTATATGTAGTAGGTTTGGTCAAGATAAAAACAGGTGGAATCAGCATCAGCATGCATCCATTACAAAGCAGTGCTATTTTTGCTGCTTACTTAGCATCTTGACCAGAATAGCAATAATTAGTGACAGTAACCATATACAAATAGCGGGATTCCTTAAAGAAAAGAACAATGGGTTAGTGACCAACTTTCTGTTTGTGTTTTGAGATTTAGTTCACGGATACATCTTTACAGGGGCTCTACAATGCTCCAGCAGCCCAATTATATGACTATATGGCGTCTACAGACACTGATTGGATTGATGACTTAATGCCTTCTTACGTGTGACCATGGTGAGGTCTGAGGAATGCATTCTATCCATTTCTCTGTTTTACTACAAACAGCATCAATAACTCAGAGTACTATCCTTAAATAACCCGACACTCATGCTGAAGGCTGGATGCATGTTATTTATTATTTATACTACAATATTGAAAACATAATGCCTACACATTCGCTGTATAGGTTGTGAACCCTGTGCTTTTTTCCAAACACAGAATCAGGACAGGCTTTCAGATAAATTGGATTATTGTTCTTATGTAGTTTCTAAATAGGGCTCTATAAATAACATTAAAACTCAGTTCAGTTGTTATTTTTATACATTTTAGAATTAGAAGAATAGGACAAGAGTGAGAGTGCAAGGTGAGCATGGGTGTATGTCAAGGAGGGTTGCATAAGAAATGAATATTAGAACAATTAAGCTTTATTGCATAAAATTTGTTTCATTTTAATGTTATTTCAGATGCCAGAGTGATGGGCATGGTTTAGGAATATGAAAGAATAGAATATTCTGTGATTTTTCCTCAAGTGGAGTAGTAACTTACTGCAGGAGTAATCCCATTGTATATGAGTAATGGCATCAGTATCTAGACATTAGCCAGTACTCAAATATATAAACAAACATTTTTTTCATTAGCTTTAGATATTTTCTATCTGGGTTCAGACATTGCAAATATTTCAGTAAAGAGATATAAATAACTCCAAACCAGAGAAAAGAGGAAGTAGGACGATTGACAGATCTGTAAGGTTTTTGACTGCTCATTTGTCATGCCCAATCTACAGGATCATGGAAGGGGGATGGCCAAAGAGTACTTATGCAGCAGTGGGACAGTTTTGGGAAGGCATGGAAGGGACACTTGTTTAGTTGTTTTTTTAGTGAATCCTGACCTTCATAATGCTGCAGCCAGTTCAAAGAAATGGAAATATCAATGATTAAGCCTCTCTTCATGAAGATTAGTAATATCAAGAATTAAATGTTATTGTTGTTTGCATGAGTGGAGGGGAGGGGAGGGGAGAAGTGCTGCTGCTTTGGATGATTTATATTTTGTGACTTTTATGGCTTTGTGGTTTTAGGTGTACATTAGCATTCATTGCCCAATACCCAAGAGCATTGGATAAAGTGCCCTTTGGTGTGGAGTGTCATTTAGACTAAAATAGAATATACAAAACCCTCTCTTTAAAGGGTTAAAGGATCTGTCACGAAGCAATTGCCTTATGGGTCATGATGACCTGACCATGGGTGTGGGGGGGAAGGGGTTGGGGGAGGAGAAAAAATAGAGCCTGAGAACATGTAGTAATAGTTAGAAAAAGTGCATCAGAATTTATTTTATCATCATCGTAAATACCCAAAAGTCTCTAGCCCCATTTCTCCATAGTTCCCTTACCTTGATGTCAAGTCCACAGTTTCCTGGGGAGGCAGGTTCCAGCCTGTTACCCACTCTCCCCAAACTCAGTATTTTTTCCATATCGGGTGCTTGTCTCTTCTCCTGCCCCTTTATGATGCTCTTTTTGTTCCCCTAGGTACTGCTTCTAGAGTGCTGCCTTATCCTACTCCTTCCCCTTGGAATGAAATGGGCCTGGCTTATATAGACCGGGATCCCTCCCACTCCCAGCAGCCTCTGAGAACACTGCTTAATTGGAATCAGATGCTTGTTTCTTTCCTCTCCCCCATGGGACCATTCAGTCTTTCACAGGATCATAGGCACAGGGAAGTTGTACATAGGGCTTTCTTGCCAATGGAACTTGGAACTGCTTCATTACATAAGAAGGTGGTGGAACGGTGAAGAGGAGAGTTAGAGTCAAGAAAAGAGGGAGATGGAGCAGCAGGGTTGAAGAAGAGCAACTGAAAAAAGTGGTTTCAGAGTGGTTTTGAAGTTTTTACAGAACCACTAACCCAGGAACCTATCCTTGCAATAAAGCCCATTGCCAACTGTGTCCACATATCTATTCAGGGGACACCATCATAGGGCCTAATCACATCAGCCACACTATCAGAGGCTCGTTCACCTGCACATCTACCAATGTGATATATGCCATCATGTGCCAGCAAAGCCACTCTGCCATGTACATTGGCCAAACCGGAAGTAAAAGAATAAATGGACACAAATCAGACGTCAAGAATTATAACATTCAAAATCCAGTTGGAGAACACTTCAATCTCTTTGGTCACTCGATTACAGACCTAAAAGTGGCAATTCTTCAACAAAAAGACTTCAAAAACAGACTCCAACGAGAAACTGCTGAATTGGAATTAATTTGCAAACTGGATACAATTAATTTAAGCTTGAATAAAGACGGGGAGTGGATGGGTCATTACACAAAGTAAAACTATTTCCCCATGTTTATTCCTCCCCCCGCTGTTCCTCAGATGTTCTTGTCAACTGCTCGAATTTACTACTTTGCCAATCTATGTCTCACCTGTAAATTTTATCAGCAATAATTTTTATTTACTTCATTACCATGCATGAAAATGTTGAATAGCAGTGGGACTATTATCAATCCCTGCAGAACCCCACTAAAAACACTCCCATTTGACAATGATTTTCAAGTGACAACTACTTTGTGAGATCTGTCACTTGGCCAGCTCTTAATCCATTTAATTTGTGCTCAATTGATATATTATGGGGCCAATTTTTTAATCAGAATATCATGTGGTAGTAATTCATATGCTTTAAAAAAGTCTAATATTATATCCACACAGTTACCTTTATCAACCAAACTTATAATTTCATCAAAGCATGAAATCAGTTTTGTTTGACAAGACCTATTTTCCATAAACCCATGTAGACTGGCTTTGCTTATATTCCTGTCCTTTAATTCTTTATTAGTTGAATCCTGTATCCATTTTTGTTTTGTTTTGTTTTTTGGCCTAGGATTTATGTTATTCTAAATGGCTTATAGTTACTAAGTCATACTGCTGCTCTTTTTAAATATTGGCACAATATTAGCACTCTTCAAATCTTCTGGTATTCCAAAATTTATTAAAAAATAACATCAGTGGACCAGAGATCTCCTCAGCCAGCTCTTTTTTGAACTAATGGGTATAAGTTATCAGCGCCTGCTAAGTTTTTGAAATGTTTATCCCTAACAGATGCTGTTTAACATCTGCCTGAGTTACTAATGGGATGGAAAGTACTTCATCATCCTCATGTGAGTCAAGTACATCATCATCCTGCTTCTTTCCAAATACAGAATAGAAATAGTTATTGAAGATTTATTTAGATATTTATTCAGCCTATTCTCCATCATTAACAATGTTATCCTCTCCATCTAGTATAGGCCTATACTATTGCTAGGATTTCTTTTGTTCCTAATATACTTTAAAAAACTCTGTCAGAATTCAAAGTATTCAGCTGTCAAGGTTGTAATGATAGAAATGGCAAAAGAATGAACATGGTGCAAGAGAGCAAATTGCAGAGCACTTTAATGCTTTGGCAAACTGCATTCCTTTTTGTAAGCTAGAGGGGTGTGGAAGTGTGAGAAAGAAAATAGAAAAAAAAAAAGACCAGGTTTGTTTAAAATTTTCCATTAAAACGGTTGGGTTTTGACATAAAATTATTTCGATAACAATATGAAATTTTGCCATTAAAAGTATTTTTGACTGTTAGTTGATAAACTAAATTCCCAAAAACTTTTCAGTTGTTTGGGTTTTAGCTCAAAAGCCCCCAAAATTCAATTTGGAAATACCACTGCAGTTCATGGAGTTTTAATTTCGGTATCTTGTGGCCTGTTCTCCTCTGTGAGCTAGGTTCCTCAAGCAAACTAAATCCCTCATAATACGCCATGGCAAAGAACTCCCATGATTCACGGTGGTGCAAGAGGTGGAACCATTGTGCATGGCTGATGGAGTCTTGCCAGGGAGTTTAACCTTTAGAGGCGAGCTGGGGGCATGAGGCACCCGAACTACAACTCCCATAAGGCACTGCACAAGGCACTTGAACAACAACTCCCATGGGCCATTGCTGAAGTACTTCTGAATAAAATTTTCTGACAAATATTTTTCTTTCAGATGAACATTATGGTTTATCATTTTTCACTAACGTGTATTTTTTCCATGGAAAATTTTAACAATTTTTTTGAACATTTCATCAACATTTTCCATGAATAAAAAAAAAAAAAAGCAATCAGTTCTCCTGGAGTGACAGTACAGTCACGCTCAAACCTTTTAGTGGCTATTTTTATTTGTAAGGTAGATAGAATTCACACACTATCTCTTAACTGAAGGAATGTGACAGGAGAAAATCCTTTATATTAGAAGCTGATAGTAACTGGGAAAACGACGGGGAGAGAGAGAGTGAAGAAATGTGTGAACTGAGCAAATCAAATACTGTACCTGCAAAGTTACATAGATCTGTCTTCATAACATTAGAGCAAAGGATGGATGTGTTTTATTCCCAGCTCTGTCATACTGATTGGCTGTGTAGCCTTGAGGAAATCACTGACTCTCTCTGCCTCAATGTTCCTATCTATAAAAGGAGGATAATACTTACCCACATACCAGGGAGGTTGTGAGGATTAATTAATTAATGTCTGTGCAATGTGTTGAAAATGGAAAATGCTATATAAATGCTAAATATTATTGTAAAATCTTCCAAATTAATGAAAAGCTAAATATTCAGAAGATCTTACAATCCTGTGCCACCTGTACGTGGCTGCCTAAGGGTCAAAATGCTTTGCACAGACTCCAGACAGTGAAGAGCCTAAAGAGAGGACTCTACATCCTGCGTGCTGTGGAGGCAAGCTCTGGAGCAGAAATCTGTCCAGGAGTGTGACAAATAGGATTTTGGCTGAGGCATTGTCAATGGTCCATAAACAGTGTGAATCCATTAACCCAGAACCAACGGCAGAAGGAAAGTAGCACATAGCCTTTAGTCATCCCCACACCATATATAAGTGGAGGCAACCAGGATGGCTACAGGGTGAAAGTGCAGATTCCCTTCTTCATCCTACTGTGCATTGGTCTGGCACCCATTCTGAGGATTCAGGCTCAGCAAATGAAATCTGCATGACAGAGGGATGTTAGAAATTATATACTAATAACTTTAGGAACAAGGATAGATAGATAGATAGATAGATAGATAGATAGATAGATAGATAGATAGATAGATATGGGGGGTACTACAATTAAATCAGTCAAAGTATTAGGAAAAGATTTAGCTGAAAGCCAATTTTGCTGTTTGCTAAAATGTTGTTTGTCTCTGTTGTCCTCTAATTTTAGAAACTGCAATTGGCCACATGAGTTGATTTTCAAATTATAGTATACATTTCCCAGAACTGGTATAGCTCTGCTAATTTTCTAATGTGTAGAAGATCACTCACATATCAATAAATCTGCCTAAGTGAAATATATTAGGTTTCTCTGCGTCCTGCTCCTTGCCTATTACAAAGTTCGCTTCACATCCTGCTCTGGGTACTTATGTTTGTTGACAGTGTAATGTTGTTGTTATTGTTTTAGTAACTGATGGTCAGCTTAAATCCCACATTGCAAATGATTTAATAAATCTACAAGGTCTAAATAAATAGGTCACAAACTCAGTGTCAATATTTATTAGTTTGTACATTCCTGAATCAAACTGTCACTGCATAATGAGCTCACAGGCAATAGCTTGAAGGGGCGAGGGGGGGTGGGGGGTGGGGAGGGTGGTAATTTCTGTTAACTGTCTGTGGCTTAGTGAGTTAGCAAACAGGATTGAGTAAAAATAGGACAGTTAATCATCTGCACTGCAGACAGCAAAGCTGTTTGTGGCTGGGAGCAAGTTACTCACTATGCCATCATTTCTGAGTTACTATTTGTTGTGTCTGTGTTAGAGCACTATTGCTCCACTGGTAAACTCAGACAAACATTCCACACCAGTCTCACCAGCGTTTTGAATTCTGAACCCTCTTGACCTTCCAGTACCAGCCAAGTTATAAAGTGTCTGGTTCTTTCTCCTCACAGTCAGTAGTACAAATGCAGAACTGAGTTGCCTATATTCTAAAATGCATACAGTGTGTGTGATCCATATTGCAGGAAAAACCCCTAAGCACACAAATAGAATTTTATGCACTAAAAAAAAAAAAAATGCTGCAGACTAGCAATGAATTAATAGCTTTGAGTATTTTATGTTCATAAACAAGTAAAATTGTAGATTAGCTGCTTAGTGCAGCAATGATGACCAGCCTTTGGAGGCTGAAGGTTGGCTTTCTGAGGTGGTTAATTTCCTGCTGTTCTCTTAGGGTCTCATTCTGCCAACCTTGCCTTATGCTGCCCTGCATTTTGGGAGTGTGTGGTATAAGTGAAGGTACAGGATCAGTTCCTCACTGAATTCCCTTTGAGTTTGTGTCCTGTAGATATAGCCCTACTTTGGGGGCAGTATGGAACTGCACTGTCCTTAGGACACAACAGGAGGCTTTCTGGTTCAAGGTGACAGAATACTCCCTGGAGCTGTCAAGTATGTGCCCGCTACCACCCCCCTATTTGGGGTTCAGCTAGCTAGCTGTACCGACTCGTGCATATAGGGGAAGGAGCCCTAGCTCCATCTCCTCCTAACTTATTCTGGGGCACCATGCATTCCCAGGTGAAATACGAATGGGCACTCCCCAGAGTACATGGGCTGAAATTCTGCCTGACCCTTATGTGATGCAAGGGCTGGAGCCTTCTTGCCTCATCCCACCCACTGCACTGTAAGGGTAATTTGCCTCTTTAAGTGGCATGCATTCTCTAAACTCACCTGAATCAAACACAGAAACAATATCATCCTTTTGTCGTCCTGCCAAGTGCTCTAATAGTGATAGTTCCTCTATTATCCCATAGGACACACCTAATTCTTGACATATTCCACACTTACAACACTAATCAGGACCTTCTGTTTTCCCCCAGACAGTTTACTTGGAATCATTTTGGTCAAAAGGCACTTCTAGTAGTTCATCAGCCTCCATCCTCATGCTCCATCAAGGTCTTTTCCAGTATATCCACTATTTTCCCTCTCCCCAGCATGGAGACCTTCCTGTGGCTGAATGGAACAATCTGCAGACCAAATTGCTGCTGCTTCTAGACCAGTCAGTGGAGTCACTGTTTGCCTTCCAGAGGCTTAGCTTGCTGATTCCACACATTGCTTCTTTAAGTGGCCCATGCAACAAGAGAATGAAACCCAGGTCACTCACGTGAAAAATTAATGGAAGACCTCGAGCTAAGTTTTTTTTAAATTAATAATCTTAACAAAAATCACCTGACTTTAAATCTCTCCATTGGCTCTTGAACACATTCAATGTGACATGCTTTATCAAAATCAGGCTAGCTTGGGGGTACTCTTCCCTTCTCCTAGCTCAAGTTGACTGTATGTGTTGCAGATTTCACTGTTTACTTCTTGGCAAAAGCTTAAACTCCCATCGTTTAGAAACACAGAACAATAACCTCAAGTCTCTGAAAGCAACAGTAAAACTGCAGTAAGTTGTACTATACCAAAAATTAAACAAGTTTCCTTTTTCACTGACAGCGAGACCTCACATGGATATTTACTATGGTTGTTGGTACAGTCCATCTTTCCCATGAGATAATCCCTTTGATGCTCTTAAAAGGGATATCAACCACTTGACTGGTGGGGCTCCACTGCAGCATATTCACTACTGTGTTCTGTTGCTGTTTCATTGAAAACCGTGATGGGATTTTCCGACATAGCTGATGACATCCACTACTTCAGTGGATTTATCATTTCCCTCCCTGTCATTTTACCCAGATAAGAAGATACCGTTGTTGTTTTTTTTTTCAATTTTCTGTGAATTCTGTAAGCAAATGTCTTATATACTAAGTGAGGAAGAAAGACACCTACAACAGGAATGAGTCAACTGGTTTTGAAAGGATAAGAGGACTCCTACCCCTTCTTCCCCCCACACTCCCAAAATCCCTGGCTAAACTTTACCCAAAACTCAAATTGAATTAGTTTTGAGATTCAAGAAAATCTTGGTTGGACTCAGAAGAGGAAATGAAGGAAAACTGTAGGAAAGGCTATTTCTTGCTATATTTTTTGCCAGAACAGAACTGGAAGTTCTAGAAATCTCATGAGAGACCTACTTTTACAAACGGTCCTACCCCAAATTTGCAGACTGGTGAAGTTCAGATAGTTCAGAAAAACTTTGATAAACATCCAAACCTTTGGGTATTTATCCCCGTAGGAACAAATCTCATAACCAACTATCATTATGGGACACATTCTGATACAATTACTCTGAATAGCAGCTTCCTCCATATGCAGGAATGATGTTCCTTGCAGAGTTCCTGCTACCAAGTGGGAGTAAGCATATCAGAATTTGGACCTATACAAGTAGAGATGGGCCTGATCTATCAAATTCTGATCCACTGTCTAGATTCCAAACATCTAAAGTTCAAGGATTTGCATTGGGTGGTTTTGAGAGTTCTGTCCCCTATACACATAGGGCCATACATGAAATTTAGATCTGGTTTCAAACTATGAATCTTCCCCAACCAAAATTCTGGATTAAATTTAAAAAATGGCTGATTCTGATCTATGTCACATCATTTTGCATCATTACTGACCTACTTTTTAAGTGGTTTCATGATCTGAAGCTGAAGAAAAGGTTGTCAGTCTAGAAATTATCTCTAGTGAGCATGACCAACAGAATAACTATCTTGGAATTATTGGTTTTAATTCATGCATGAAAATGGCCTGATGACTCATAAAAAATAAAACCATGATTGGGCTAATTTTCCTCACAAATTGATTAAAAATAGGACCTCATAAATGCACACTTAATAAGTCCTTGTTAAAATTATTAACATGATTAATTTCTCAAACGACATAGCTAATTCAGAACATGAATTTGCAGATATTCTGCTTGATAAAATTCAGAGCATAATTTATAAAAACATTTGTTTATTAATGTAGCTAGTACTCACACTTTGCCTTCCAAGAGATTATAATGCAACAATGAGTCCTCAACAGGTTGAACGCAATGGAGTTCCATGCAGGTGCAAGGTCTGTCCTGGAATATCCAATTACAGGATCAGTGCTTAGGAGAGCGATTGTGTGTTTCAGCATCATTCTGATCTCTGAATTCACACCCTAGTCAGTTTATAGGCTGTATTTCTCTTTATGGTGCCTGCCACCATGATATCTAGGGAGCTCACAAACATTAATGGGTTTATACTCCCAACCTCTCTAAGGTAGGAAAATATTATCCCATCTTACAGATAGAGAATGGAGACACATGGCTAAGCAGCACTTCTGCAGAAAAGGACCTGGGGATTACAGTGGATGAGAAGCTGGATATGAGTCAGCAGTGTACCATTGCTGCCAAGAAGGCTAATGTCATATTGGGCTGCATTAGTAGGAGCATTGCCAGCAGATCAAGGGAAGTGATTATTCCCCTTTATTCGGCACTGGTGAGGCCACATCTGGAGTATTGCGTCCAGTTTTGGGGCCTCCACTACAGAAAGGATGTGGACAAATTGGAGAGAATCCAGCGGAGGGCAACAAAATGATCAGGGGACTGGGGCACATGATTTACGAGGAGAGGCTGAGGGAACTGGGCTTGTTTAGTCTGCAGAAGAGAAGAGTGAGGGGGGATTTGATAGCAGCCTTCAACTATATGAAGGGGGGTTCCAAAGAGAATGGAGATCGGCTATTCTCAGTGGTAGCAGATGACAGAACAAGGAGCAATGGTCTCAAATTGCAGTGGGGGAAATCTAGGTTGGATATTAGGAAACACTATTTCACTAGGAGGGTGGTGAAGCACTGGAACGGGTTACCTAGGGAGGTGGTGGAATCTCCATCCTTAGAGGTTTTTAAGGCCCAGCTTGATAAAGCCCTGGCTGGGATGATTTAATTTGTGTTGGTCCTGCTTTGAGCAGGGAATTGGACTAGATGATGTCCTGAGGTCTCTTCCAACCCTAATCTTCTACGATTCTATGATTTTAGAGATGCAGTAATTTGTTCAAGGTCACACAGAGACTGTGAAAGAGTGAGAACTAGAACCCACATCTTCTGAGTTCTAGTCAAGTGCAATAACCACATAACCATTCTTCCTTTTTAGAATTAATGGTGTCTTTCCAATGAAGTCAGTGCAGTTATCCAGTGGATCAGGCTCCTACCCTGGGTAAGCCATGCCTGCTCGATGTGGTGCTCTGTCCCCTATTTAGTGGTGACTAGGCTAACTAGCTGTTGCTGAGCGTTTTACAGCCTCAGGTAAAAGAAGTAGTCCTTTTAGCTTAGGTAGTAGAGGCTCATGCATTAAGATCCAGAGGGTCCCAAGTTCAGTTCCTGCTGCTTATATCCCAGCCTCAAGCATCAGTATTACATCTGTATTCCTGAATCTGACACTGATGTGCTTTGTGGCCATGGGTAAGTCACTTAAGATGCGGATAAATTGGAGAGAGTTCAGAAGAGAGCAACAAAAATAATAAAAAGTTTAGAAAACCTGACCAACGAGAACAGCTTAAACTACTGGGTATGTTTTGTCTTGAGAAAAGAATACTGAGTGGGGACCTAATAATAGTCTTTATGTATGTTAAATTGTTCTCCTTGTCCATTCAGGTAGGCCAAGTAGTAATGGGCTTTTAAGTTAGATATTAGGAAAAAATTCTAACTGTAAAGTTAGCTAAATACTAGAATAAGTTACCAAAGGATGTTGTGGAATCCCCAATGTTGGTGGTTTTTAAGAAGAGGTTGGACAAACACCTGTCAGGGATGGTCTAGGTTTACTTGGTCTTGTGTCAGCACACAGGGCTGGACTTGAGGACTTCTCAATGTACCTTCCAGCCCTATATTTCTATGACTCTATTATCCCTGCAGTTCAGTTTCTCTGTAAATTGGTCATAATAATATTCTACCCTACAAAAAATTTCATAAGACTCAACTGATTAATATTCATAAACTGTTTGAATGAAAGATTCTACAGTGCATAATTTTATGAAAATGTATTGAGTAATGCCTTCTAACGGGATGAGTCAGGGAGGATGCATCTCTGTGTTCTTCTTTTCCTAGGATGAGACACAAAGCTCTCTGAAGGAGATTTAGGCACTGCATGTTCGCTTCAGAGTTCTCTTCCTCTATCTTTTCTTTTCTTTCTTTCTTTTTTTGCTATTATGTTGTGAAAGGAAATAAATAAATAAACATACCATTACTATTGAGAAAAACACAATAATTTATAATAGGCCTCATTGCAATTGCCTTACTCATGTTGACCGTATATTACATATTGAGGAGTCCCACTAATTTCAATACAATTACCTGAGGAGTAAGTTACCAGACAACATAAAAGTATCACAATCTAGCCCTATGTATTGTTGTACAATGTACATTCCTCTAGCTGCATCAAAGATATGTATTAAGAAGACATGAGCTTGTTGAAATAATAAAATAGAGCCTGAAGTTATGTGAAAATCAAAGAAGAGAGAGGGGGAAATGACCACTATTTATTGGACCTGATTCTCCTCTCACTTCCACCAGCTTTAGAATCATAGAATCATAGAATCATAGAATATCAGGGTTGGAAGGGACCCCTGAAGGTCATCTAGTCCAACCCCCTGCTCGAAGCAGGACCAATTCCCAGTTAAATCATCCCAGCCAGGGCTTTGTCAAGCCTGACCTTAAAAACTTCCAAGGAAGGAGATTCCACCACCTCCCTAGGCAACGCATTCCAGTGTTTCACCACCCTCTTAGTGAAAAAGTTTTTCCTAATATCCAATCTAAACCTCCCCCACTGCAACTTGAGGCCATTACTCCTCGTTCTGTCATCTGCTACCATTGAGAACAGTCTAGAGCTATCCTCTTTGGAACCCCCTTTCAGGTAGTTGAAAGCAGCTATCAAATCCCCCCTCATTCTTCTCTTCTGCAGGCTAAACAATCCCCGCTCCCTCAGCCTCTCCTCATAAGTCATGTGTTCTAGACCCCTAATCATTTTTGTTGCCCTTCGCTGGACTCTCTCCAATTTATCCACATCCTTCTTGTAGTGTGGGGCCCAAAACTGGACACAGTACTCCAGATGAGGCCTCACCAATGTCGAATAGAGGGGGACGATCACGTCCCTCGATCTGCTCGCTATGCCCCTACGTATACATCCCAAAATGCCATTGGCCTTCTTGGCAACAAGGGCACACTGCTGACTCATATCCAGCTTCTCGTCCACTGTCACCCCTAGGTCCTTTTCCGCAGAACTGCTGCCTAGCCATTCGGTCCCTAGTCTGTAGCGGTGCATTGGATTCTTCCGTCCTAAGTGCAGGACCCTGCACTTATCCTTATTGAACCTCATCAGATTTCTTTTGGCCCAATCCTCCAATTTGTCTAGGTCCTTCTGTATCCTATCCCTCCCCTCCAGCGTATCTACCACTCCTCCCAGTTTAGTATCGTCCGCAAATTTGCTGAGAGTGCAATCCACACCATCCTCCAGATCATTTATGAAGATATTGAACAAAACCGGCCCCAGGACCGACCCCTGGGGCACTCCACTTGACACCGGCTGCCAAGTAGACATGGAGCCATTGATCACTACCCGTTGAGCCCGACAATCTAGCCAGCTTTCTACCCACCCTATAGTGCATTCATCCAGCCCATACTTCCTTAACTTGCTGACAAGAATACTGTGGGAGACCGTGTCAAAAGCTTTGCTAAAGTCAAGAAACAATACATCCACTGCTTTCCCTTCATCCACAGAACCAGTAATCTCATGATAAAAGGCGATTAGATTAGTCAGGCATGACCTTCCCTTGGTGAATCCATGCTGGCTGTTCCTGATCACTTTCCTCTCATGCAAGTACTTCAAGATTGATTCTTTGAGGACCTGCTCCATGATTTTTCCAGGGACTGAGGTGAGGCTGACTGGCCTGTAGTTCCCAGGATCCTCCTTCTTCCCTTTTTTAAAGATTGGCACTACATTAGCCTTTTTCCAGTCATCCGGGACTTCCCCGGTTCGCCACGAGTTTTCAAAGATAATGGCCAATGGCTCTGCAATCACAGCCGCCAATTCCTTCAGCACTCTCGGATGCAACTCGTCCGGCCCCATGGACTTGTGCACGTCCAGCTTTTCTAAATAGTCCCTAACCACCTCTATCTCCACAGAGGGCTGGCCATCTCTTCCCCATTTTGTGATGCCCAGCGTAGCAGTCTGGGAGCTGACCTTGTTAGTGAAAACAGAGGCAAAAAAAGCATTGAGTACATTAGCTTTTTCCACATCCTCTGTCACTAGGTTGCCTCCCTCATTCAGTAAGGGTCCCACACTTTCCTTGGCTTTCTTCTTGTTGCCAACATACCTGAAGAAACCCTTCTTGTTACTCTTGACATCTCTCGCTAGCTGCAGCTCCAGGTGCGATTTGGCCCTCCTGATTTCATTCCTCCATGCCCGAGCAATATTTTTATACTCTTCCCTGGTCATATGTCCAACCTTCCACTTCTTGTAAGCTTCTTTTTTATGTTTAAGATCCGCTAGGATTTCACCGTTAAGCCAAGCCGGTCGCCTGCCATATTTACTATTCTTTCGACTCATCGGGATGGTTTGTCCCTGTAACCTCAACAGGGATTCCTTGAAATACAGCCAGCTCTCCTGGACTCCTTTCCCCTTCAAGTTAGTCCCCCAGGGGATCCTGGCCATCCGTTCCCTGAGGGAGTCGAAGTCTGCTTTCCTGAAGTCCAGGGTCCGTATCCTGCTGCTTTACACCAGTGTAACTCCATTATAATCAATGGAGAAAGTAATAATTTATACTGATCAGCCCCATTAGTTGAACGTTTAGCAACTGTTTTCTCAGTGTTGAAACAAAGTATCTACTACTTTCCTCATATTTTTCTTTCAATACCATTATTCAGATGAATCATCATGAAATCAATGCCAAAATCATATGAGAAACAAAGAGAATATCAACCAGGGCTCTACCTAAAGCAGGCATAGCAGTAGTTTGTGTGAATTATTCTAACCACTGATGGCGTGCCACAGTGTCTGTTGCTACTGAAGTGGAAACAAAATCAATTGTGTACAATATGTACAGTAGTCTGTACAGTGCGAAGAGGAAGCAGATGGTAGGGAAGCATAAAACTTTAATGTCCTCCAATCTGTTTACTTATTTTAATCACCTATCATAATCATCACCCACTGTGTGCTTTGTTTACAGGGGGAAGTGCTGGTGTGATCAAGCAGAAGAAAATCTCGAGAAAGATTGCAGTTCCAAAAGCCTGGTTAATTAGAATTAGAAAGCTACTGTACAGCTTGAAGTATTAGGACAGACTAGGAGAGAACATGAAGAAATTACCTTCCATTTATGATGACATTCAGGCAATCTAAAGTGGGGTAACACTGATGCAAAACTCATGTAAGAAAGAAAGTGCCTCTTAAACACCTGAACAGTATATTATATTTGCAGTTTGATGTACAGAGAATTATTCGAGCAACTCCCATTTAAAATAAGACTATTATGTTGTATAGTATTAGGGGGAAAGAGCCATATTGGATATGAAAGCTACTTGAAGAGTTAAAACACAAGTCATCTAGCATTTTAAGACTCCATAGTTTGGATTTCAGGAATGGATCTAATGAGTATGTTAACATAGAGATACTTGTGTGCTGAATAGGGTAGAGGAAACCTACAAATGGATTACAGCCTATAGTTGGTGTGCATCCCTTTATGGATGGCACATGGTAGTTTACAAGCTTCCTATTTGGATTTTCATTAGCAATTCTTATTGTGTCTTGAGAAAATTTCAGGGCTGAGAATTGCTATGGAGACCATTTGCCCAGAAAGAGAAAATACACTGGGAGACGGGGTTAAAAACAATACAAATTGTTTTCTTCAGCTGTTGTTGTGTGTCTGATTTTAAAAGAGAGAGAGAGAGAGAGAGAGAGAGAGAGATTAGCTACCAATATTTAAGAAATGTTACATAAAAAATGCCTCCACTCACCAATTACACTGTTACAACCCACTGACCAAATAGTACATGATTATATTAGTCTGCGACAGAGGAGGAAGTGTTTTGGGGGAAAGAATTGGTACTATATGCGCATTAATTATCTTAATCAGGGACCGAAGATCTCACTTCCTACAGCAAGGTCAGTGGAAGTGCCTTCTTTCCCTTCAGTAAATGCAAGGAAATGTAACTGCTATATACTTTGGACCAGATGTTGGGACATCCTCACCTCTAATAAAATATAACGTATATGAAAATGTAAGAAAGAACAATCCAACTGCAAGAAGAGTTAATCTGCAGGGATGTGGCTGCTGCTCTGGATTCTACTCTACCTTACATTGGAACAGCATAGTCATAGACATTATCTGATAGGAAAAGAAGCCCAGGGTGAGATTCACTGGAAGGATCTAAGCGCCTAACTGCCATATTAGGTGACTAAATCCAATATTTACGCACCACTGGTATTCACGAAACCCCGGCCCAGTGGCCACCTAACCCTGTAGGTGCCTAAAGTCCCTAGGTGCCTAAGTCTCCCACTGTTAAAATCCAGAAGGTGCTTAATTTTTGTCAGCTGGGCATACATACAGCTGCCTCAGTCCTGACACTGCCCAACACCTTGGGTACCTAACTCACGCGTAAGCCTCTATGGGATTCACAAATTACGTGTTCCCCTGCCTATCCTGCCTTCAGAGCCTGATCAGTAGGTGTGCTCAGATCATGCCAAAACCTACACAAAGCAGCCAGAGGAGGAGGGGGTTGTGGGGTCCCCCTTATAAGCTTTAGTTCAGTGCATGGGTGGGCAATACTTTTTGCAGGGGGGCCACTCCACGAATTTTGGTAAGTTGTCATAGTTAGGATATAGATATTCAGTCCTGTCTGTGAAGGCCTCTACTCTAAGAATTTAGGTGTATTCTTATCACTTAGCTAATTATAGAGGTATAAAAGAAAGAATCAAAATCACTGTCTGCCAGTGTAAGAGCCTTCTCTTACTGTGACAGTCTGAGGCCCTGTTCTTAGGCTGAGGCCTTTGGCTAAGCAGCAGAGGCAGCCATAAGCTGGGAAGCAACCGGTCACATCCTCACATTCCAAACTAGTCACATTGAAAGAAGGTGCTATTGGGCTGTTAGGAATACAATCCTGTCCTGATAATGCCTATCACCTCCAGAGAAAGGGAAGTGCCTAGAAGATGTAAAAGGAAACTTAGTTTGATAGCATCCTGTCTGGCAAGAACTCACTTATCAATAGCTGGGATGTGGATCCTCACTTCTGTATTGTTTGTGATTATAGTTCCCACTTTGCTATTGTTTATTTGCATAGTCTCTGTCTGGTTCTGTGATTGTTTCTGTCTGCTTTATAATTAATTTTGCTGGGTGTAAACTAATTAAGGTGGTGGGATATAACTGGTTAAATAATATGGTAGGATTGGTTAGTTAAATTTCAGTAAAATGATTGGTTAAGGTATAGCTAAGCAGAACTCAAGTTTTACTATATAGTCTGCAGTCAATGCAGATGGAGATGGGGAATTGGAATCATGTTTTGCTAAGGGGGGGTGGAATGGGAACAGGGACATAGTTAAGGCTCTGTGGTGTCAGAGCTTGGAAGGGGGACAATAAGGAAGGAAACTGGAATCATGCTTGCTGGAAGTTCACCCCAATAAACATCAAATTGTTTGCACCTTTGGACTTCGGGTATTGATGCTCTCTGTTCATGCAAAAAGGACGAGGGAAGTAAGTGGATGAAGGAATAATCCCCCTAGCAGTCATGGGAAGCACATTTATACTATATTAATGGTGTGGGGTGCGGGATCTAGGAGGGAGTTTGGGAGCAGGAGGGAGCTCTGGGCTGGTGCACAGTGTTGGGGTGCAGGAGAGGGTGAGGGGTGTGGGCTCTGGGAGGAATTTGGTGCAGAAGGGGCCTCCAGGCTGGGGCAGGGGATTGGGGTGCAGGAGGGGGCGCAGGGTCTGGGAGGGAGTTTGGGTGCAGGAAGGGGTTCTGACCTGGGGCAGGGGGTTGGGGTGTGGGAAGGGATGTGAGGTGCAGGCTCTGGCTGGGAGGCGCTTACCACAGGCAGCTCCCGGCCAGCGATGCAGCAGGGCTCAGGCAGGCTGCCTGCATGCCATAGCCTCATGCCACTCCCAAAAGCAGTGCTGCTGTCATGTCTCTGCATGCCCCGTGGGGGGAGGGGACAGTGGGTCTCTGTGCACTGCCCACACCCACAAGCACCACCCCTGCAGCTCCCATTGGCCGGTTTCCAGCCAATGGGAGCTGTGAGGATGGTGCTGGGGGTGGGGGCAGCACTGCCTCCCCCCCACCACCAGGGGCATGCAGAGACATACCAGCAGCAGCCAGCCACTTCCAGGAGTGGCATGGGGCCACGCAGGCAGGCAGGCAGCCTGCCTGACCGCCCCGCTGTACCGCGGGACTTTTAGTGGCCCGAACTCAGAGATCGCTAGGAGGCAGAGGAGGCCGGCCAGAAATGATAGTCATGGTAGGCTGGACAGAAATGTTAGATGAGCCAGATCTAACGGGCCATATTTTGCCCACCCCGGTCCAGGGATGCCGCCCTTCACCTATGTGCCTCGTGAAATGAAACCGTCTATTTTAGTGGATGAACTATCACATTTTACATCACTAGGGAGGGGGGCTGGGAAAGGAGAAATATCTGGAATGTCTAAAATGCAAAAAGTATTCCCCTTCCCTAATGACTGCGGATGGAGAAACAGATGGAAGGTTGCTCTCAGAAAATCCAGTAAGTCTGCTGATATCAATAGAACTATAGCAAACTGAACTATCACACCATGTCAATGAAGCTCCTGTCAGTGATGTACGTATCCTTTCAGTAGTTACCAGGTGACTGTACTTTTTTTTTTTTTCAATTCCAAATGTTACTGGCAACAATAACACTGTCCTCTTTGTTTATGGTAAATCTCTCCACTGGGATGCTTTGTTATTTGCCACCATACTATAATCCAGATTCTACCACCCTTACCTAAAATGAATATCAGTTAGGCTCCTTGCCAATGAAGGAGCTCTTCACGATGAGTATATGTGATGGTCACCATTTTGGCTGACATACTAGAGACTGAACCAGGAACCTCCAGAGCTAAATGTACAAGCTGCTATAGTGTGAGCTAAAGCTCTCTAGATAGGAGTGTAAAAAACTAATATTCTCTGTATACTGGGCACAGAGAAGGACCATATCCTCACCAGTGGGTTATCTAAAGATGTCAAAAACTGGCTCAATTAACCTTGCAGGAATGATGGAATAGTATGATGCACAATACCTGATGAGTCTAGTGTTTGATGATAATGGAATAATGGCCTACCAGGCAAAGTTTATGTTATCTATGTACCAGGCAAGGATGAGCCCGTGCAAGTCCCATATACAAATTTTAAAAAATCTTAATTTGGGGGACATGCTGACTGACCTATGCTGACCCTCACCAAACCAAGGCAATCCTGGGAAGTGAATGAAAAATATTCATTTGTTTAAAGGGGAACCTCATTCATTATCTAAAGCTGATCCTGTCCTGATTTACGTGGGTATCAGGCCAGGTCTTTTCAAATTCTTTTAAGTTTATACACTGAGAAGTTGAAACACAATACAGCTAAATCTTATACACACAAATAAAAACCTGTAATACTGACCTGGCATGACATGTTGCCATAGCGTAAAGGCAGCTCACATCAGGACAGGTTTTTGGTTTTTTATATCAACTTTATATACATTCACAGTGCCTGTAGGAGTGACTAGAACTGACCGGAGACCAAATTAGGGGGATCATGCCTGGTGAAGCTGGCTTTGTTTGTTTTTTAATGAAAACAAATGTATTTAACCATTTACATACAAACCTGTTGAAGCTGATGTTCTTCTATTAATCTCAGTTGAGTATCAGGTTTAAATTAAAACAAAAAAATCTTTTGTGTCTTTGTTTTCCTCCCCCTGAGTGTGAACTGGAGCCCTGCACAGTTGTGCCATGGTATTACAGCCATGTGACCAAAATTAAGATATTTACAATTCAGCAGTACTGTACCCTGGCACAACAAGGCATCACATAAGTTCAGAAATTTCCATGTTAGAAGTTTGAGTTGATTATGCTATTCTCTACAGCAGCAGCACATGATGCATAATTTAAGATGGAAAAAAATATGTGCCTACAGAAATAAATCTTTTGTTGCATTTAGGAGGATTATGATGGATTTACCTGAAGTGGTGGCAGACACCCTTTGCTTCATTTCCACAATGACGTCAATTTTATGGCACAGATGGAAAATAGATCACAAATACACTTATCCCTAAATCCCACCCTTCATCTTCTATTTTCCACTGAAGAAGAGTTCATTTTAAAAAAGGTACAGAAGGAGAATAGAAGAAGTGATCATAGTCTTTGTAGAAACATAATTTAGCTGAAAAATGCTGCACTGAAACCTGACAAGGAGGGTATTTATGCTTGTTTAACAACCTACGCTTCTATCAACAGTTGTTTTACATATACACATATTATACACACACAAATAACTTTAAGGTTGCAAAATTAAGTGCTCCAAAGTTAGGAAATACCAGTTTGCAGAATGAATCATGTCTGGAGATGAATCAGAGGTGTGCTGTGTTTTGAAGGAGGCTGTTGTCTCTAGGACCCCTGTTTCGTTTGTTGCAGAAGTTGTAAGTTGTTCACTTATTGCCAGTACTGGGACAATCGGGCTTAGTCCCGCCTACAACTAAAGGCCCAGGGGAAGAAACCACAGGACCCAGACTGCAAATGAATTTGGGGGAATAAAAAATAAGAAAACAGGGAATTAAATTAAGCCATATCTTTTGCAAATGTGAAAGGGAAATGCATGTCCCAATTTCCAATGCACTGCAATTCTGCCCCATCCTTGAAAGGTCTCATATAGGCCATACAGGATGTTGTTTCATGAATTGTGCATGAAGTGCACATCACAACTCATGCCTACATTTTCTGCAAAATCATCATCAGCATAACTCCATGATTTTCATGCTGCAGTAAGAACAAAAAGTGGAATTTAATCAAGAAAATAAAATACTATGACTATGTCACTAGGCAAGATTGAAACCATCTGCACTCTCTCATATTCAAGATACACCTTAAGAACCTTAAATTCCTACAGTGTTCTCTACAGCATTTTGTGATTCTGAGACCTCTGTACAAAAAACACAGTTTAAATATTAACACATAAAAACAGTTAAGCATTTCTGTAAATATTTAACTTCAAAATAGGCAACGTATATAGAAATTAGACTGAAAATACTTAACTCACTGTATTAGACCAAGCTATTGTAGTTCATATTATATAGAGAGGAAGACTTTACCCAGAAGGCTCTTCATAAGCTGTGATGTCTACACTATGTGCTTTCTTCTCTTCTTAAAAAACAACTAAATTTAAACCACTTAACGCATGGCAACTACAAGAGTCTAGCTGCCATTTCATTATTTATTTCATTTCTCTGATGAGTGGACTGCTCATTAGTGTGAGAAGTATTGAAATGCTTCCGAAGCTCCTCTTACCATCCACTGCTTTCCATTGCCCCTTGCTGAGCTCAGTGAATTCAGTGCATTGATCTTCACTGTTTAGAATGCTGCTGGCAAAAATACCAGCATGGATCTCCCTTTTACACTTCTGAATCTGCATCCTCTGTTGTTTGATTTCATATTTTGTTTGCATCTAAATAGTCTTTTTACTAAAGCCAAATTCCATGTTTTAGTATTTGTGTATCCTTTCCTCCATTCTCAGTTCTCTTCATCTCATCAGCCACCTGATTTCTCTCTCTTCATTAAATCTCACCTTTTAAAGCCTTGGCCATTATTTTGTGGACAAAGTAGTAGTATTTACAGGAATTCAATACTCTTCTTTTCCTTTGCTTTCCTCACCCACTGTTTTCACCTTTCCTTCCTCTTCTTCTCTCTCTAGCAATGATTAGTCTGCTAGTATTGTTTCTAATTATTATTATTACTATTTATTATTTCAATTGTTGTTATTTCTAGGAGTCCCAATTCTGGCCCAGGATTCCACTGTGTTAGGCGCTGTACAAACACACAACAAAAACATTGTCCCCGCCCCAAAGAATTAACACTCTAAATAGATCATAAACATTGGACCTTTTGTCTTCAAGCCCCATGTCTTCGAGATTCTCTTTCCCTCTCTCATTTTTTGACTCCTTGTCATTTTATATTCCATTCCAACCTATCTCTTTGTTTCTTCTCAATAATATTCTCCTCTTATTCATCTTCCTATATACCCAATATTTTGTTCTTATGCAAGACTGCCAGCCATTCACTTATATTATTATTATTTTTCTTATTCCTGTGCACTTCTATGATTCTTCTCCAGCGCTTTGGAGAAAAGGTGCTATCTCATGGAAATTAAAAATTAAACATAAAAATAGCAACGACTTCACCAAGAGACATGGAGAATAATATATTCAAAAGTTGCCATTTTTCTTGCCACAGGCTAGTGCAAGATGCAGAGCTATTGGACATGGACTCTTGACAAATACCTTAAGGTGATCCAACCATGAATGTCCACCCTCTTGGCCCATAAAATATAACTCGTTAAAGAAAGAAACCAGGAAATAGGCACTAGGGCCAGAGTCTGTGTTGTGTTGTAGGTGATGGTGTAATCTGGCTTTAAAACTTTTAACGGTTTCAGGGGCAGATCACAAGTTAACATACGTACTCCTATCCACTCCCCCTTCCTGTTGGCAGAATCAGTTTAAAGCCAGAAGATCATCTACTTTGACCTCCTATATACCACTGGCTACAGCACCACCCAGCAGCCACACACTAAATGCAATAAATGGAATTAGACCAAACTACTTAGGACACTAAACTATTTCCTAGTAGGAGAAGGGGTCATGGCCAGAATACCACCATGGTATGTCATTACTCGAATGCATTTTTGGTCTTCTGGGGCCATTGCTAGTCAGAGTAGCCTTATGCTCTGTTGACTAACATGGACCCTGCTCAGGGAAGAACAAGGATCAGTTAAGTGCTCAGGAGAGTGTTTTAAGCTGCCTTCTGCGTGCACACACACACACTCCCCAACATGGGCTATGTGCACTTCAGCTATAGCCCAGGAACTGGCCTTATGGTACATTCCAGTGTTGCGGGCAAACTAAATCAAATTAAGTATGGTAATTCTACAGTGATGCATAAAGTCAATTGGCATAGAAACCTGAAAATCTTATCTCTGTTCTTCAGTAGATTAATTTCACTGTTAAAGAAGGGTCATATGAGGAAAGTACCAGTGAAAACTAGGTCTACTGTGCTAGTATTGACTGCTGAGATGTAACTAATGTAGTTCAGCTGAGGTAACAGGCAGCAGGATTGATCTCGAGACTCTCTTAAATATTTCAACACTTCTATAAAAGAAAAAAGGGGAGGAAAGCCGATGTGAATTTAACAATATTAAAGATTTTATTTAGGCAGAATATTGTGTTTAAAACATATCCAGTCTTTACAGATACAGAAATTTACATGCAATGAAGGTTTTCACTTTCAAATCTTTTAGAAATATATGCATTAGATGCTATTAAAGTCAAAGTTTGCAAGCTATTAATATGCTGTGACACATGGCCAGAAAGGGTTAAATATCCTGCAAAATAAATAACCCTCAAAAGACGTGTGGGGAGATAATGTTTGTGGTTTATGTATTTGCATATATATAAGTAGAGTCAAGGATGTAATCAACAATCCCTGTCTATGCTGTATTCTGATAGTTCAGAGATCAAAAGAACATCCTAGCATGTACATGAATTGTAAACACGGGATATCTCAGTATTCATCTCTCTTTGAAATGTACTGTGAATGATGGAGGAACAAGCAAATTGTCTTATGTTAATTAATATAGCTAAGTACCAGTGATGGACCTCCTTCAAAGTCATCCTAAATTGCCTTTTGTTACCCAAGGAACTCCAACTTGCCAAAAGACATGAAACTGTATAAAAGATCCTTGGGTCCTGATTCTGTCATCTTAGATCTGCTTGAGGCTTCATACAGGGAAAACTTAGGCCATAAGGACTGAGATCCCAGTCCTAAGCTGGAACACCCTGCAATGACATTGGACAATAACCTATGAACTATTTCTGAAAGAACTCTTTGCAACTACAAAGTTCACCCTCTCTGCTATGAATCTGAACCTCAATGGATTGAAGTCATGTCTGTATGTATAATGATCTTTTAACCATACTCTCTCTCTCTTTTGTTTTTTAATAAATTTTAGTTTAATTAATAAGAATTGGCTGTATGAGTGTATCTGGGTAAGATCTGGAATATTCAATAACCTGGGAGGTAATGTGTCTGATCCTTTGGGATTGGTAGAACCTTTTCATTATATCATGAAATATGATTTTCAGAAATCTTCATCATATTTTACTTGGGTACCTGGATGGAGCCCTGAGGCTGAATATTTTAAGGGAACTGTGTTGTTTGGACTTCTGAATAACACTGAGATAATTAAGAAGCTGTTTTATGCTGGCTTGGTAAATTTAAGTATTGGAATATTCACTAGCTTTTTGGGGATTGTCTGCCCCATTCTTCGCATTCTTCACCCTAATTGAGTGACCACAGCTGGCCCCTACTGGGACTCTGGTCATACATGCACTCACCATGTATATCTTGAATTTTAACTACAGTGTTGTGGTAATATCGAATACCACTGTGTAGTAAAGGATGTCAAATGATGACTTCTTAATGGTGACAACTGGATGCAAAATACTGTCCAGCTGGAAAAAAGTAAAAAATTGTGAAAAGTGGGCTTTTATCACTTTATCATATATTTTGTACATCTGCCCCCTCCTTTTTATTTCCCCACTGGGGAAAGGTTAAAAGGGAGAAAAAATAAAAGGGGGAAAAGCCCACTCCCAAATCCTAAAATTGAATAGGTAGACCAACATTTTCAGTTTCCAAAAATCAAAACAAAACACCAAATAAGGAAATGAAATTAGAAACTTTCCTATAGCAAAAAGAAAGAAAGAAAGAAAGAAAGAAAGAAAGAAAGAAAGAAAGAAAGAAAGAAATTGACACGTTCCCATGGAAAATTCTGGTTCTGCATTTTTCATTCAAAATTTTTGACCAGCTTCCTTAGAATGTTTAAAAAGAAAAGTCACTATACTAGTTTCCTTCCCCACCAAATTTGAAACAAACTTTGGAAACATTTGGCATGTCCTGAATCATTACAAATTTACAATGATTGTTTTTATGGTATAGATACAATAATTCCTCTCAGCCAAGAGACCATATTATCTCTTCATCTAGCTTTTCTTTCTCTTCCTTTTCCTTAAGAGAGAGAAGGCCTTACCCATCCTATGTTCTCCATTGCCTTTTTTAATCTCATTGTTTCCAACCCAGCTGATGCTGCCCCTGAACCATGGGCTCAGTGAGATGCCCTCTGTATTCTGTGATGCTTCTTTGACGTTTATAATGCTGATATTTTGGTAAAGGGATCAGAAAAAGGCATTATTGGTAGTAGGCAGCAGTGCCCACAGTCATAGAACATTATACACACTTGGTACCACTGGCGGCAATGAGGAGGATCAGCACTGGCCCACCCTACTGCTCACTGAAGTTTGACCCTGCCAGCCCTCCATTGTGAAGAGAGGGTGGCAGGGCCAAAATTGGGTGAGTGGCATTGCAGTGTACTGCATGGGGGTCGCAATGCTGCTCCAGGAGGAGTTATGGGGCAAAACCTTGCACCAGGTCATAATGCCACTCACTGAATTTTCACCCTGCGCCCCCTCTGTCATGATAGAGGGGCACCAGGACCAAACTTGATTGGGCAGTGGGGCAGCCAGAGCTGTTCCACCTCGCTGCTGCTGTGGGGCAGCTCCTACATCAGGGGTCCTGCCAGCTGCCTGCCTGGCCTTGACCTGCTTCCAGCAGCCCGTATCCCCTCTTGGGGATGGGGAGTGACAGGCTGGAAGGTCGGGGCTGACCCTGGTGCAGACTCAGCGGGCAAGGTCACTGACTTGCTGCGTAACTTTGGATATGTCACTTAGGCCCAGATCTTCAAAGGTATTTAGGCATCTAACTCCCATTGGGATCCTTCTGGTCTTAGGCTCTGATGCAAAGCCCACTGATGTCAATAAAAGATTTCCATTGACTTCAAAGAGCTTTGGGTGAGGACCTTAATTCTTCTGTGTCTCTGTTTCCTACTTTTACACACAAGGGCCTGCAGGCTCAATCACTTCTGTTAAGAGAGGGTTTTGAAAATGTGAAGTTCTCTATAACTGTTAAGACTGATAATTCACTCATTTATTCAATACAACTTCAAGTAACATATTCACATAATATGTGTGTGACAGGTTTCAATCGCTCCACCGAGCCTCTAGGGGGCGATGGAGAGCTACTGTCCCACTGGCAGACCTTAGTCACACCTTTCGGGCACTGGGGAATTAGCGGAGAAGGTGTGGTGCCCCCCTCAATGGGGTGGGGTGCCGGCCCGGGCCTTGCAGCGCACCCCTCAGGAGGGTGGGGGGAGGGCGCCGGCCCGGGCCTTGCGGCGTTCGGGATTCTGCTACCCACGGCGGGTTGGCCGGGGTAGGGGCACGCAGGCCCACCCAACTCCACTGCGTTCCAGCCCAGGGCCCTGACAGTGGTGGGGGGAGAGGGTCCCGCCGCTGGGTCAGCGGAGCACCATCCGCGCCCCGCTGACCAAATATATCCACCACACTGTGCAGTTCTGCCCCTGGGCTACTTCCTACCCGGTCTCTCAAGCGGGCCTCTCCAGTCCCTACAGCTCGTCCGGGTATTCAGCTGCTGGCAGCTCCAGCTCCCCCTCTGTGTCGGGCTCACACTGGCCCGGGTTACAGCCTGGCCCCTCCAGGTCCTCAGCGGCTGGCAGTCTTGGTCGCCTCAGACCTTCCTCCAGGTCAGGTTCCTCCTGGCCCAGGGCCTCCCCTGGGTCGGCAGCAGCATCTGGAGGGAACAGCCTGTGTCTATCTCCTTCCCTGGTGCTGCCCTCACTGGGCAAAGGGCCCCACCCTTTGTACTTCCTGTTCCACCCCTCCGCTTCCGGGGATTGGAGTAAACTTGGCCTGGCCCCGCCCACTCAGGCTGAGAGGGTGGCTCTCTACCCTCTGGTTCGGATGGAAGCCACCCTGGCTCCCTACAATGTGCCAAACGACTGCTTCGCCAAGAAGCAAAACAACAAAATATTCTTCTCCTGCTCTAAAATACAGTATGTTTTGTGTTTGACTTCCATTGATTAAAATTAATATGTTTATTCTTGTCTTTTTTATTAAAGTGAAATACATTAACGTCAGAAATGGTGCCAGTTGGATTCAGAATATCTTCAGGTTTGCATCTAGCTACTGCAGATGCAGTGAGTCCTTTTTCATCCATGAACTTGGTGATAGTTAAAGATAGCAGGTGGAACTTAGTAACAGTAAGTCTCAGTGAGCTGCAGTGAAACCAGCTGAAAGAAACTAAGTCTTAGCATGGAGCCTCTTTCTTGCTCTATTTTCTAGGTCAGGAATAGGCCAATATCTCACTGTTTCATGTTATGTCTCAGTTTCACAGCCAGTTATTTCACTGTATACAAGTTAAATCCAATCTGACAATTCTGGCAGTTGTCAAAGTTGGAAGCAAAGATAAAGCCAGCAGCAGCAGGCTAAAGGATTTTCTGAAAGCATTATACAGACCTATGAAACAGAGAGAAAGGGCAGGGAGGACAGCATTGTGTACATGCAGTATAATATAAATCCAACATTGCTGGCATTCTAATATTCTAACATTAGAATGAAATGTAGCTTAAAGTGACTGTTTAACTCTAAACAAGAAAAATAAATCCCTTCTGAAACATTCTAGGTGTTTCCTCAAGCCCTGAAGCCTTTCAGTGGGCTCACACTTAGCTGAAAAGAAAATAAACTTTCTAGGAAATGGAAGCATCAGTAAAGTGTTAATCTATTTTAAGCCTCAGGCTATTTGAAAAAAATCGCAGTTTTGCCAGGTGCCTACACAGCTAAGGATGTAACTAAAGCTGAGCAGAAACCCCAAATTTACTCACTGCTGCAAAAGCAGCAGAAAAACTCAGCTGTGCAGGTTTGCTGTGAAGCACGACAAGCTGTATTGTATGTTGAGTCTTAGCCTTATTTCAGTAAGTCTGATAGCACTGTAATTGAATATGGGAGAGCAATAGCCTAGAATTTGGGAGCCACTGGTTCAATTCCCTGCTCCACCACAGATCATTACTTTGGTCAATTCACCTAGCCTCTCTGTGGCTCAGATTCCCATCTTTAAAATGAGGATAATATCACGGGAGTATTATGAGGATATATACATTAAAGACTGTGAAGTGCTTTGAGATCTACTGATGAAAAGCACTACATAAGAGGTATTTTATTTCTATTGTTATTAAAACTAAAGGGAGTATTTACAAAAACAGTCATTTTTTCAAAGTTTCATAGTAATGTGTTAAATGTTCCATGCTATTATTTGATGTCAGGTTATATGGATTTGTAAAGTGCATTGAGTTCTTCGGGTGAAAGGTGTTATCTAAGCTTAAACTACTTCCTTTATATAAGTGTAACAGAATCACTATAAAGGCCGTAACATTGACACTGTTGTTAAACAGAAATACAACCACGGCGACCTGTATAAACTAGTTTATATTCCACCTCTTGCATATCCCATATAGGCCCTTCTATCTTCATAAGAGGATATGTAAAAAGAAAAATCTCACACTATTCTCTTCTGTTTCAAATTTTGTCTTCTGGCACCTCACTGGAAAATCCTTTCCACCAAACATCAGCCAATTCAGTAGGGGTGACTACCTCATCAAAACTACACATATACTTAGGATCATTTTTATGTCACTTTTTATCTAGAGAAGCATCAGCTCCTTCTATTTACTATAACATGACTTTAATCTGGGAGACTAACTGCTTCTTCTGCATTTCCCATTAGCAAAAAGTACACTGTTGTTTGCAGGTCATAATCATATGTAGTGCTGTAATGGAAAAATCATTCCCAAATCTTAGCACCTTCTTTAAAATGAAGAATCCAGGCAGCCAATTTGAGTCTGTCTTTTGGTTAAATAGCTATCTTCTTCTTCTTCTTTTTTTTTTTTATGATGAGTGGCAAATTAATTGGCTGGGGGATATCACCTGACGGCTTGCTACTCTTGATTTTTATTATTGTCCCTGAAAGTCCTCCAACTAGATTGTGGGCAGTATATAATAGAATAATAACAATCATCTAATGCATTTACTCAGCAGTGATCATTCCAAAGGATCACAAAGCACTTTGCAAATTAACCAAAGGCCCCAATCCTACACACACTTATGCATGTTGTTGACTTTAGGCTCACATACAAAACGAAGGACATGTTTGCAAGACCAGGGCCTAGTATATAAACAGTATTATATAAAGATCACTTCATTCAGAGCAACCAGCTGTTAGGCGAAATGTGTCTAACAGAGCTAAGTTCAATGTCAACACAGAAAAAACAAGACTTTGTTTTTTTGGTGGGGGGGGGTCTGATGTGAAAGATCTCACTTACAGTATCTTATAAGGAAAAGGGGCTAGCCTGAGTCCAGGATCTGAACCCTAGTTGGAGCGATTCTTGGTGTTTCAAACCTGAGGCACACACTATTAAATCATAACCCAGAATTTGGCAGAAGAGGTTATGCTTATGCAGTTCAATGTTGCCAGGTGCTGAGCACTTTGAGGTTGACAGGACTTCTCACATGCTTAAAGTTAAGCACAGGCTTAGTTTGCTGGATCTGAGCCAGACTGTCAGGCACATAACTTGCAAGATCAAGTTCCTAGACAGCTTTTCTTGTCACACACAAAAGGATTTTATGAGTGGAGAAGGCTGTGGGGAGAGTTATTAAACAGGTGTGTTTCAGGGGTAAAAGTGGATATTCTTGAAGAGGTCCCTGAAGACTTGTACTCTACTACATAGAGTTCCCAACACCTCCTTAGTTGCAAAAGTGCAAGTCTTGTGTACTTCAAGGCATCTAGAAAGTATGTTTAACACCACAGAAGAGATCCTTACTGCATCCTCCTAGAAGTTGCACCCATGACAAGGCTAAAAACAATAAAATGTTTGTGAAAGAAACCACACAGTTGGAAATGAATTAAATTTTACATTTGCAGTTCAATTTTGTGAGCCTAATTTAACACTGTTAAATGCTTGATTTTACTCCACTGATATTAATTAAGCTCATTGTGTGCTCGCAGAGTTGACAAATTAAGGGTTTTTTTTAAAGATCTCACCCAGCTTTAATTACAGCTTACTGTACATTACACAGAAAATGCTATGTTCCAAACTATTCCTTTCAAACCTCATCCGATATATTCAAATTAATTACTGGCTCTAATTTAAAATTAATGAAGAAACAGAGAAAAATATGGTTAAATAGGATAACTTAAATGACTGCATGTCCAGCTACTGAGCATGAAATAATTATTGTCTCACAAAACTCAAGGGAGAGATTAAAAAAAATTGACAAAATTCATGTGGCATAAGCTAATTTTGTATTTACACACTATCTCAAATGATCCTCTTTGTAAGTCTGACAAAGCCTAATGAGCTATATCTTGGCCCTGATTTAGGAAAGCATCCCTTTTCACAAAGGGCACTTAAGCTCCTGCTTAAGTCCCACAGAACAGAGCAATTTTCCCCCTTTGGTTTGTACGCCTGGTTCTTTAAGGCCTTGACTCAAGAAAATGCTTAAGTATGTAATTAAGTTAATCTATTTCAAAAAAGCACATAAGCATGTGCTATAGTCCTATTGACTTCAGTGCTTAAAGTTAAGCATACACTTAAGTGCTTTTTTTAAAAAAAAGTTTGCTTTCCTGAATCAAAGCCTAAATGACATTTGGTGAGGTCTCATTCAAATCTTGTACAAAACTAGGAGCTAGAAGTGCAGTCTAGGATTCTATTACCTTCCTAGGTGGTTTTTAACCAGACAATAAAGAAGACTAGAATGTCTGAATATATACAACAAGCTTCAGTGTTTCTACAGGGGAGCAAAATTAGCTTAGAATAAATGCAGACTTATCTTCATAAACGACTCAAATCTTTATTTATAGAACAAAGCAAGAACACGCTTTCCCACTGCACTGTGCCTATGAGCATATAACATTTAAGGGGGGAAAATCAGAGTTGTTAGTAATGGGGGAGCCTGACTATAACACTTAAATGTCTCAAACACAAAAATCCAATTTAAAAGCAACTAGTAGTAGAGAGACTAATCCTCAGAGGAGACATCTGGATCGTTAGCGGAAAATGAAGGGAGCTTTGTTCTTGTTTCGCTTCTGACCTGGACCTTTGGTGAAGGGAGATCTGTTCTTGCAAAAGAGAAAAAGAAAAAGGTTGATGTTTACTAATCTAAGCAGGGAAGGGAATTAGAAGTGTACGTGTGCAGAGAGTGGAAGGGATGAGAAATATGTATATACATTACAGCAGAATGTCAGTTCTGCTATAATTAAGGCTGAGAGCTGCTTACTATTTAAACAATGACTATTCTAAGTGTTCTAAAATCCTCATGCTGACTTGGATTATCTTGAAATTTGCTGTGGTTCAAAAGGTTTCAGGGTAGGTTAGTGGTCCAAATATGGGGTCATTTGAACAAGGAGTTCCCAAGATACAGATCCCCATAAAATCATGTTTGGAAAATCATCTGGTACTTATATTATTTTGCGGATCAGACTGTCTCTCTGATCCTCCCCAAATTGATATCACCTCTCAGGGTTTATCTCAGCGAGTGTATGACATCCGCTGTCCCTTTGGAGAAGCAATAGTGAAAACCTTTTTAAGGGTACAATTTAGAACTCCAGGTTGGGAGAAGCTTGGCTAGCTCACCAGAGAGATTGAAGTGTGCAAGTGCAGCAAGACGAGGGTGCTGTTCAGTGCCTGGCACAGGCCCTCAGGTACTGAAACCCCAAGAGGATGGGATGAGAGCTATTTGATTTCACACACTCTGCCTGAAACAACAGCTCTGTGTTCATCTCCGTGGGGTTTCAGAGTAACAGCCGTGTTAGTCTGTATTCACAAAAAGAAAAGGAGTACTTGTGGCACCTTAGAGACTAAGCAATTTATTTGAGCATAAGTTTTCGTGAGCTACAGCTCACTTCATCGGATGCATACTGTGGAAACTGCAGAAGACATTATATACACAGAGACCATGAAACAATACCTCCTCCCACCCCACTCTCCTGCTGGTAATAGCTTATCTAAAGTGATCACTCTCCTTACAATGTGTATGATAATCAAGGTGGGCCATTTCCAGCACAAATCCAGGTTTTCTCACACACACACCCTTTTTTTTCCAAAAACCACACACACAAACTCACTCTCCTGCTGGTAATAGCTTATCCAAAGTGACCACTCTCCTTACAATGTGTATGAAAATCAAGGTGGGCCATTTCCAGCACAAATCCAGGTTTTCTCACCCCCCCCCACCCCCCCCCAAACACACACACACAAACTCACTCTCCTGCTGGTAATAGCTTATAAGCTATTACCAGCAGGAGAGTGAGTTTGTGTGTGTGTGTTTGGGGGGGGGTGCTATTACTTGGGAGAGTGGGGTGTGAGGAGGTATTGTTTCATGGTCTCTGTGTATATAATGTCTTCTGCAGTTTCCACAGTATGCATCCGATGAAGTGAGCTGTAGCTCACGAAAACTTATGCTCAAATAAATTGCTTAGTCTCTAAGGTGCCACAAGTACTCCTTTTCTATCTCCGTGAGGTGTTCTCATTCAGCTGACAACAGCTCTTTGAGATGAATGGGCTACTTCACACCTCTCTGAGCCTCTTGTGCTGCTGATAGATGTGGAGACTAGGCCCAGATCTGAGATAGGGACTATACATCTCCATTCTCCTGCCCCTTCTTATCTCCCCCGGTACAGGAAAATGTCAATGCTCCACCACCTTCCCATAGCGGCACAACCCCTCCAGGCTTACCAGGGACATGGAGTGCCAAGGAAGAGGGTGGATCGTGTCTGGGAGGGGAGGGTCAAAGCAGTAAGGAATGTGGGGGCCTTGGAGCAATACGGGCATGGGGTGGTCATAGCTAGAGGGAAGGTTGGAGGAGATGGAACAGTGTCTAGGTAGTGGCGCAATTGGCTAAGATAATTGTTGCCATGGACACAAAGGCAATGGAGGTGGAAAACTGAGCTGTGATATATGGGGATGCTGAGAAATTATTTTTTTAAAAAACAAGGAAATTAAATGCCCAAGAACATCATTAATTCAAAGTTAAGGTTACCCAGTGGTGCTTTGGGCCCTTCCAGATTGTTTAGCTCAGCTACACCGAAACCTCTGAAAACTAGGAAATGAAAACCAAAAGTACATGCCACCTTAACTCTGCCCTCCAACACATCAATAACACACATACCCATCTTAGGTACTTATATGTCCTAAATTACCACAGTATCTGAGTGCCTCACAATATTTCCTGCATTTATTCTTACAACACACTTGTGAAGTAGGGAAGTGCTATTATCCCCATTTTACAAATGGGGAATTGGAGCAGAGAAGCTAAGGCTATGTCTACACTTAAAAGGCTACAGGGGCATGGCTGCAGTGCTACAGCTGTGCCACTGTAGCACTTCAGTGTAGACACTCGCTACAGCAAAGGGAGGGATTCTCCTGTCGCTGTAGTCAATCTTTGGGAGGCACTAGCTAGGCTGACAGAATAATTTTGTCAACCTAGTGCTCTCTATAGCAAGGGTCAGGATGTTGCATACCGGTGAGACATAGCTCTGCTGATACACGTTTTCAGTATAGACCCGCCCTAAGTGACTTGCCCTATGTTACATAAGTAGTTGTGGTGGAAGAGGGTCTTGAACCCAGGTCTCCCAAGTCCTAACCAAGTGCTTTGGCCATTGGATCTTCCTTCTGAGCATCCTAAACTGAGGCATGATCTTCACCAGGTATCAGCAACCTTTGGCACACAGCCCATCAGGGAAATCCACTGGCAGGCTGAGACAGTTTGTTTACCTGCAGTATCTGCAGGTTTGGCTGATTGCAGCTCCCACTGGCCGCGGTTCACTGTTCCAGGCCAATGGGGGCTGGAGGAAGCGGCGGCCAGCACATCCCTCAGCCTGCGCCACTTCCGACAGCCCCCATTGGCCTGGAACGGTGAACCATGGCCAGTGGGAGCAGTGATCTGCCGAACCTGCAGATGCTGCAGGTTAACAAACCGTCCTTGCCCGCCAGCATATTTCCCTGATGGGCCGTGTCATAAATATAAAGGGAAGGGTAAACCCCTTTGAAATCCCTCCTGGCCAGGGGAAAGCTCCTCTCACCTGTAAAGGGTTAAGAAGCTAAAGGTAACCTCGCTGGCACCTGACCAAAATGACCAATGAGGAGACAAGATACTTTCAAAAGCTGGGAGGAGGGAGAGAAACAAAGGGTCTGGGTCTGTCTGTAGTCGTCTTGGCCGGGGATAGACCAGGAATGGAGTCTTAGAACTTTTAGTAAGTAATCTAGCTAGGGATGTGTTAGATTATGATTTCTTTAAATGGCTGAGAAAAGAATTGTGCTGAATAGAATAACTATTTCTGTCTGTGTATCTTTTTTGTAACTTAAGGTTTTGCCTAGAGGGGTTCTCTATGTTTTTGAATCTAATTACCCTGTAAGATATCTACCATCCTGATTTTACAGGGGGGATTTCTTTATTTCTATTTACTTCTATTTTTTATTAAAAGTCTTCTTGTAAAAAACTGAATGCTTTTTCATTGTTCTCAGATCCAAGGGTTTGGGTTTGTGGTCACCTATGCAAATTGGTGAGGCTTTTTATCCAACATTTCCCAGGAAAGGGGGGGTGCAACTGTTGGGAGGATTGTGCATTGTTCTTAAGATCCAAGGGTCTGGGTCTGTAGTCACCTAGGCAAATTGGTGAGGCTTTTTACCAAACCTTGTCCAGGAAGTGGGGTGCAGGGTTTTGGGAAGTATTTTGGGGGGAAAGACGCGTCCAAACAGCTCTTCCCCAGTAACCAGTATTAGTTTGGTGGTGGTAGCAGCCAGTCCAAGAACAACAACGGGTGGAATATTTTGTACCTTGGGGAAGTTTTGACCTAAGCTGGTAAAGATAAGCTTAGGAGGTTTTTCATGCAGGTCCACACATCTGTACCCTAGAGTTCAGAGTGGGGGAGGAACCTTGACAGGCCGCATGCCAAAGTTTGCCAATCCCTGGTCTACACTAGAAAGTTAGGTCGACGCAGTTACATCACTCAAAGGTGTGAAAAATCTACACCCCTCAGTGACATAGTTAAGCCAACCTAATCTCCAGTGTAGGCAGTGATAGGTCAATGGAAGAATTCTTATATCAAAGAGGCTACCGCCTCTCAGGAAGGTGGATTATGTATACCAACATGAGAACAGCCCGCCTCCCGCCCCCATTGGCGTAGGTAGTGTCTACACTGATGCGTTACAGCTTTGCTGCGGTAGCGTTTTAAGTGTAGACAAGTCCTTAGAGACACTACAGAACATTCTGAGGACAGAGCAGTGTAAGACAAAATCTAATTCCTTCTATTTGCTAAGACAAAACTTATGTTTAGGTCAGGTGTAGCACGCCTGCCATATACTCAAATAACGAGCCTACTCTACACAAACCACCCCAGTCTTGTAAATGTTATGATATCATCACCCTTGTCCTGAGGATTTCTTCTGAGATATTGCCTCCATTTACCCCTTACTAAGCCCTGGAGACCACTGTCACATATATTCTACACATGATTATCAATGCATGATGTGCCCCATCCAATGCAATAAATGCTCCAATAACAAAAGAATCATTATGATCTAGAAGGAACTCACACCGAAAAATTATAAATGACAAAAACACCTTATCACCTGTGGGTGAACACTTTTCACAAAGCAGTCACTCCATATCTGACTTCTCAGTCCTCATCCTCAAAGGAAACCTGCATCAGACCTTCAAAAGACAAGCCTGAAAGCTTAAATTCATAACTTTGCTAGACACTAAAAATCATGGACTTAATAAAGACACTGGATTTGTGGCTTATTATAACAATCTGTAACCCGCTAACCTGCTAACCTACCCTTGCCCCTGACTTTTTTGATCCTATGACTACAGAGGTATTAACTGGCCACTTCACCTTGAATGATCTCTTACAATATGTGTTAACTACTTATGCCAAACAATCTGATCCATCTTGGATTTAGCTGTGACACTCTGAGGATCTTTCCTGGACCTGAAGAAGAGCTCTGTGTAAACTCAAAAGATTGTCTCTCTCACCAACAAAAGTTGGTCCAATGAGAGATATCAGTTCACCCACCTTGTCTCTCTAATCCCCACAGCAGGAAGGTATCTTTGTTCACCGCTACTGATACAGCCACAGAGTTCAGCACTGAAATGAGGCATATTTAATCCTTCAAAGTATACATGAACATCTTCATATCATAATCCAAGTTCTGCCAAGCTACTACATCTCATCCCTCCACCATTCAATACATTTATACCTAGTACAGTGAATACAATTGGAGGTCATGCAGATAAATGCTGGTATTCAAATCTGTGAAACACAACATAAAGCACATTCTTAGTCCTTGTTCATGTCTACTTATTATGGCACCAGCCTTTCTGACCCCTTCTCAGTGGTTATTGCCAACTATGGGTGAATATTAATACCATCTTTAATATCATCTACAGGACAGTCAAACAGGGGTTTCCTCTCTATAAGACAACATAGCTAAAGAGAAAGGGAATAAGGAGTATTGTTAAACTGAAAGATTTAATATGTCACATTTGAAATGTTTTAACCATTTTTCCTTCTTTTTGGTATCTTTAATAAAAAGTTTGAGAGACTTTTAAATAGCGGTTGTTAGAATGGGAGATATCCAGGGACCATCAGGAAGCCAGACTAAGAAGGCTGACTGAAGCCTGACTTCTGAAAAGATAGCAAAGAAATCTACTTCCACTGATCCCTTAAATCTGTTAAAGATTCCAAGAAAGCAAAGCACAACATTGCAGAGAATGGACCCTCCCAAAAAGTCTGATGGTTTTTTTAAACACCTCATTAAGAAGAGTATTAAGCTTTCAGCATGGGAGATCTCTCTGACTGCAAGTTTAAAAATGGCAGCTAAAACAAGCAAGAATGACCGGGCCTAAGAAAATCAGTTGGCCACCAGGGAGTTGATCTCGGAGCTTAAGGCCCTGGGGAATGATCTGATGTCCAAGATTCTAACAGTAAAGAAGGAAGCTACTGACTTGGAAGATCAAATCACTCTGCTAGAAACTGGCCAGGGGAAACAAGTGTGAGAGAGGAGAGACTCAGCTTGACTAATTCAAGAGATGGAGAATTTACCTTTCCCTTGGTAGTTTGTAAACCTTTGCACCACTCTCACTGAACCATTTCCAGTGGCTATTGGCAGCTCCGAGGGGCAGAATTAAGGTTTTGGTGTGGGAGTAGTGCACTTTAACTGTATTTCGTGGTTTTCAGTTTATCCACTCTCTACATTCTGGAAGGGAACAAGGAATTATAGGACAGTTTATCACTGTTTTAACAAAGTTTTGAGGCACTTTGTGTGCATGTGTGTATACACAAACATACACGGCTAGCTGCATGTAGTTGTCTACTTTCCAAATACTTTCTTGTCTTCATTCACAAATGTTACAGTGCTCATCTAATTTTGTGTGCGCATAACCACAGCTATATAGCTGTCATGAGCTTACTGACAATTCAGTGCCTGGTACACTGGTACATCATCTAGGCACATAACAACAAGCAAGGGAGATTATGTCATTCTGAGATTAAATATTGATCTCCCAACCCACCTCAATCAAGGAACAATGCTTTTTTTTTCTTTTTTTTTGCAAACCAGTATGTCACTATTTATAAAACTGCTGTTTTGCTTCCAAAGCAAGTGAGGAAAAAGAACGTGAAATAGAGAGATATTATTAACAGGCCTGATTCTCCTCTCACTTTCTCCTCTCATGTACAACAATATGAGAGGAGAATCAGGCCTATGGTACATTGTTTTGTTTTTGAGTGCAGTTATGTAACAAAACAAATCTACATTTGTAAGTTGCACTTTCACGATAAAGAGATTGCACTACAGTATCTGTAGGAGTGGAATTGAAAAATACTATTTCTCTTATAATTTTTACGATGCAAATATTTGTATTAAAAATAATATAAAGTGAGCACTGTACATTTTGTATTCTGCATTGTAATTGAAATCAATATATTTGAAAATGTAGAAAAACATGCACAAATATTTAATACATATCAATTGGTATTCTATCATTTAAAGTGAGATTAATCGTGATTCATTTTTTAAATCGCGATTAATTTTTTTGAGTTAATCTGGTGAGCTACCTGTGATTAATCGACTGCCCTATGTGTAAGTAAAAATTTGGAGGTTGAGGGTTTCAGAAGCTTTAGGCAGTCTTACAACTAGAAAAAAAAAGTGTTACTCTTCAGAATAAAATGTTACCAGGCCATTAGTTCATACCATGGATTTCTGCCTTTTGGGTATTTTGAGAAAAAGAAGTGTGTTATTTCATTAGCAATAGGAGAAAATGCTACTGTCTATGCTCTACAACCTCTTCTCATCAAAATATCATAATGGATTTTAGTAAAGAGTTAATGTGTGCATATATAGCAGCTGTCCAAACATAATGGACCATATTGGGTTCAAGAAACATTGAGCTATGGACTAAAAAGTCTTGGATTAGCTCTTGGCATAATGACCTTAATAGCTTCTGTTGGGTCAACTATCTGTGTGCAGTAGCGGTGAGTACTCAAGTAGGCCTTCATTCTGAGAGAGTTAGAAAGGCATTTGTCATTATTCAGATCAACCATTCAGTTTTCATAGAATCATAGAAATATTTCTAGACAACTTTATAATGTCTGTACATTTTATAATATTATAATTTCTGCAGTAGCATACATATTTTGACAAGTAAAAGAGCCACTGTGGTCCACTGAAACAACTCTCCTGCACTTCCATGAGGGATTTTTCTTTTTCTTCTCATACAAATAATAAATAAATATATTTTAATTCTATATCACTTATCAAAGCATAAACAAAACCTACCATTAAAATAAATAAAAGAAACAAATAGACAGGGCCTGATTCTGTGGACTGCAAAGTTCACTTTTCACTTAAGCAAAGTGAATGAAAGTGGACACAAATTGCCCCTGAAGAATTCCCCCTGAGTCAGAAGCTACCCTCCCAACCCAAGGGGAAACAGGGGAGAGAATGTCAGGTGTGGGAAGAGGTGTGGCCTATTGTTATCAACTCATTCTGTCATGCAGGGCTTAGGTCATTTATTGTTATTGCATGCTACCTGTACTACAATATCAACAGATTCAGTTGCAGTAATTTAACTTTTTATTAACTGCTGCTGATTCCTCATAGATCTCCTAAGAAGGGGAGTTGTTAAGGATTCACAAAAGCTGACCCCTTATCCTGAACATTTGGCAAATATTTATGTGTAGTAGACTGAGTTAATATCCAAACATGATTTTCTAATTTGCTGCATGATGTAACTACACATAGACTCTTTGCTGAATGGAATAGGTACAGAATACACCTGTTTAGCACTATTATGCCATTTAAAGAACTGGAAAAACCAAAGAAGGTTGATTTAGGGGAGTCTGAAGGAGCAGATATAGTATGTTAACTGTCACAGCATGCTAAAAATGTTTTAAACAAAGCTTCACCAAAAAATCAGAAATTTGGTGTAGTTTTTTTTGCAAGTTTCACATTTTCTTTCTACAGCTTTATAGACCCAGTGTGATAGGTTACAAAGTGTCTGTTCATGAAAATAGGATCTTAGCAGTTACCTGTTCAACCATGTCTGGTCCCAGCCTTGAAAAACTTGGGCAATGCCACTTTAAAATGCAATAGGGAAACTTCAGTGAAAGCAACATATAGCATTTGCCATAAAAGTCACCATTTACCGAAAGATACCATACAGTTATTTCATATGCTAAGCACAGGGAAAACTACGCTATCTGATGATTTTTGCTTCTGGCCCTTAAGTCAGTGGAAAGAGTCTCAATGATTTTGATAGGTTTCAGAATAACAGCCGTGTTAGTCTGTATTCGTGGGTCTTGGATCAGGATATTAGATATTATTATGTGGTAACTATGAAATGCTGACTTATTTAGGTAAACAATTGTGCATGCAGTAAAGCTGACTTCCATGTTGTGGATTCTGTAGATGAAGGTCCATGTAGCTAACATTTACAGTGATGGCTCCTTGATTTTGGTTCACTCGTTGACTACCATCCCCTCAATGATCAGATGGATGTAGACAGCCCAGGCTGCCTTTGAATGATGGGTTTTTTATAAATCCCTCTTCAGAATGCTAGCCTTACATTTTTGTCTTAACAGTGCTAGATTAGTACAGGGAAAAAAACAAATAGATCATTTTCAATTTACTTATGAACTGGATTCTTCCTGGAAGTCCTCTGTTCAAGACCAAAAATTCCCACAATGATGAGATAATAGTTTCCTGTTCTGCCTCTGACAAATGTTGTTTATGGGATTTTTTTAAAACAGTGGGTTTTTTTTTTTTTTTACTGTTTAAGATATTTCTTAAGTGAAGAACTAGCTCATAGTTAAATCTGATTTTGCTACAGATGGTTGGGAAAAAAACAAACAATTTCTATGGGAATGTTTGGAAAAGTTTTACTAGCTTTTCAAAATGTTAACAAATTTTATAAATGGTCTAAAAATGTCAACCAGCTTTATAGCTGGTCAAAAAAGCCCAAACAATTTTATAAAATACTGTATTGATTTTTTTGATGAGGGTTAAAAATAGAATTTTTGATTAAAAGTTTCCTTGAAAAAATACACAACATTTTGACCAAATTTTGACCTAGATTTAGGCTTGAAGTTGAAAATTGGATACTCACTTATTGATTGGAGGAAGTGGGACAGGTAAACTCCAGAGTCCCACTTTGGTAACAAGAAACTCACAGGTCCCTATTTTAGAAGTTAAAAAATTAATTTCTGCTAATATCTATCTATCCTTTCACTTTTGCCTAGCATTGTCATCACCAGCGTTAGAAGGCTGCCCCTGTAATTTAACTTTGAGAAATAAACAAATATGTATTTTCAGACTTTACATGCAAAATTCCTGCTTTGCTGATTTTCCTATTACTCCAGATATGCCAGAAAAGATGTGACTCCAGCTTTAAAAGCATTAATTTTACTTTGGCGTTTACACTTTATTTTTATTTATTTATTTTAAAGAAACATATAGTTTGAGTAAATGGAACTACGCACTTAGCCCCTTGGGAAGGAGAAAAGTGTTCTTTGCCTCTACTGTTTATGACTTGCGTAGGGAGGTAATTTTACCAAAGTATTTGCCTTTATCGTCATTTCAGATTAACAACATGGGAACTGTGCAACTATGCTAACAAATCTGTGATTTTTTTTGTTTTTGTTTTTTGATAAATTGTAGACTCCAAAGTTTCTTTGGGGGGAGATAGATTGAAGACTAAGAAACTAAACACTTGAACAATATTTATTAATTTAAAAACTATTTTTTATCTTTGAAACAAACAATAAAAGGAACAGGGGGAGGGAGGAAGAGGTATGGCAGGAGTTTTAGAGTTTTAGGGGAAATTTAAAGCAGTGTTTTTGTTATGTTTCTTCTGATGAACATATATTGTCACAGAAGAGGTATGTCAAATAGCAACAGTCTTATACCCTGGGTAAAATCAGATTCACATAAGTAAAGCTAAACCTCTGTTGTTACTCAGGATGTAATAGCTCAATGCATATATCTCAACTTAAACTCCTAGATGACTTTGATAAGGTATCCAAAAGCCTAAAAACAACAAACCCTGATGTGGAAGATTTTACACCACATCTGGTTTGAGATACTACCTTGCTGTACTCAATTCTATGGTATTCCAACTGGCCAGTGGCAGCCAGAGAGGAGGTTGACAATTCTCAGCTGATGATAAGACACTGAAACTTTCCCTCATGTCTCCCTTAGAATTATGTCATTCACACTTGTGGGGAGCCAAGCTCATTAGACAGAAACACAGGACTGCACACAAAACAACAGGAACATGAGCAAATGTTGACAGAAAATTAATTGTACCCCATAGAGCTATCTTTAGCATTTATTTTATTCAGCAGTAGTGCAAGGAATCTACCAGCCTGTATCCTATAAGACATTGGCTTTGGTAGTTAGAATAAGGCTTGAGAACTATGAACTTTGGCACAGATAAATGGACTAACTGTTGTCCCTAAGTTTTGGGTAATTGGAAATAGAGTGAGTAAGGGAGATTTTTGTCAGTAACGACACCAGCCAACCACAGGAACATGAACTAACACTGGCTTTTTGATAGAACATTCTCAGATATCTGACCACAAGAGTATCATGGCAACAAATTGGCATATATGATAATAGGTTGAGATCATTAATATTTATATTAACCTATAGGAGAAGGGCACCTTAACATTAGTAGGGTGAGGAAATACAAATAAGGAAGAGGGGAGAAACCCCTACTAAATATGCATTAGACATAGTGGTGTCACCGTAACAGATTGTAAAAGTTGTATCCCAGCCTGTGGGCAGGAGGAGAGAGAGAGAGATGTAGCCCTTGGGAAGTGCCAGGATATGACCACTAGTAATGATGAGGAAGGTGATGGTGATGAGGAAGATGATGGCTAACATTTCAGATTGCAAGGGTGGTGTGAGTATATGGATGTGCATATGTACATTCTGTAGTATCTCTATCTACCGTACTGGGTTTGAATATTTGTGACTTTGCTAAATGCATGAATAAACTATTGTAAATACAGAAGGGTTCTAAACTATGTAGTAATTTTAATAATTCTGGGCCTGACCGTGGGACAAGAATATCTTAAACCGCAGCGTGATTACTGGGAATTCTTAAGTAATCATTATAATTCATACATAATTCATAGCTCAGGCTTCATAAAAATGGTTCTTTCTAGATGTGGGGCTAAAAGGCCTCAAAGGAACTTCAAGGCAAGGCTTATAGAAATTGGGACATATAGGATTGCAGAGTCAGTCATACAACTGAGGTCTGAGGCAGGTGAGTTGTTGGAAAGCAGTGTATTTACATTTTAAACAAGCTGTCTGAGCAATTTTATCACATTTTTGTTACAAATTAATGAAATTCCATCACTGGGCAGTGACAGACAATCGCTTCTTTGTGACCATTTTGACTCCCACTTCAAAGATATTGATGGGGGATGAGATCCAGTTGCCTATTTAGTCAAGCTACAGTTCACTTGTTAGTCTCTAAGGTGCCACAAGTACTCCTTTTCTTTTTGTGGCTACAGACTAACACGGCTGCTACTCTGAAACCTATTTAGTCAATGTCTCAATCCAACTGAGATCCAGTTGTTCAATCAATATTTAGGCACCTAAATAGAAGTGGCCTCTTTTCAGGAGGTACTCAGCAATCACATTTTGCATTGATATCAATTGGAGCTGCAAATGCTCAGTACCACTGAATATCAGACCAGTGTCATATATGCACCAAAACATTTTTCAGTGACTAATGCTAGGCACACCAGTTTTAAATTTTGACCAAAATTGGCATACTCACGGCTACACAGTGAGCATCAGGGCTGGGATTAGAACTGAGGAGTTCCTGGCTCCCACACTGCTTAGATCACATTGCCTCCATTGCTTTCATTAACCGTTAAGAAGACAACAAGAAGGCTATACGTCTGTACTACAGTTTGCTATTTACAACTCACAGCTGGTGAGCATGATCCAGGCGATCCATCCTCAGCCATTTCCCAGTGTAGCTGAATGACAGTCATGTGAAAGAGAGTGCTGATGGAGCAAAACAAACCATAATTTTGAATTGTTTGAGTGTTTTGTTTTATTAGCAAAACTGATACTTACCAGTAACTTAAATCTGCTTTTAGCCAGTCTTGAATTGCCAAATGTTGGTTTAAACTAAAACCAATGGCACCAGTTATTGTTAACCAGAATTATACTCCATAGAGTACATTAACAAATTCAAGAGTTTAAGGGAAAGAGCTATTAGATACAGGACGTTAAAAATATGTTAAAAATCAAGAAAATGAAACATATTAAACAATACAGCCATCTGTATTACCAGCCAGCATACCGTAATTCTACTTTATTTTCCTTGAGGTTTCAAACTTGAAATAGTATATTTTATGTGGTCCAAATAAAGGGTTCCAGTATTTAACTATTACAATGATTCTTTCATTTTCTAGAACTAAACTAAATTACTTTCCTGAAATTCATTCATTGAGGTGTGGCTTTGTAGATTCCCTAACTTCAAATCTAAAAAGTGGCAGAATTAGAACAGAATTATATGTATGTCTCTTTTTTGACATATTAAGATTTTACCCAAAACTCAGTGAAAGGAAAACCTTATGTGAGACACACAAACAATAATGAAGTATACAATGGAAAGCGTACAGAGTATTGACAGGTACATCTGGGCCAAATTCTGGTAGGACATTGCACATAAGGTATAGGGACCAACATATTTTCTCATGTACTCCTTTGAACTGGCATTTGCCCCTAAACACAACCTTTTTCCAATTATTCTTATTCCTAGCAGGAATAATCTGTTTGGGTGATGTGCCTGGGATCATCCTGACCTGAATATTGCTGTAATTCTGCTCTCACTGAATGGCAAAACTCCCTTTGATTTAAATAGTGCCTATATGTGCCCATTAGTGCTACTTTTACAATAGACATGTGTATCTGTTCAGTGAGTATTTACAATATGGGCCCAGAGTTTAGTGTAGTGTTATCCTCGGGTGATCTGAGGTCCGCACTGAGGGCTGATTGCATAAGACTAAAGAAAGGAACCTTGGGTGGCATTCTGGAACAGCACAGAATGCACAACATAGAGAGAGGAGACTAAGGTGGCTTTAAGCCCCCTGTGTTCACTCCCAATTCTGAGCTACTCAGGAGGCCAGAACAGCCCTTTTCATAATTTAGACAGCCTCTTCACTATCCCCTGACAACCCTCCCAGCCCCACAACCCTGGCATGCCTTCTATGCTGGCATTTGCAAAGATTGCCCTCAGTTCCTGCACTGGGAAATTCTTCCCTGGCTGAATCTGGGGCTTTTAGAGCCCTTTATCTCACTCTGGACTTTTTAGAGCCCTTTATCTCACTTTGGACTTTTTACCCAGCCTACAGGGACTGGCCCAGGGGTGAAAAATCTCATTCCTGGATTGTAAATGTAAACCACAGGATGGGTAATAAATACAGAACATTCCAAACTGTTACATGAATACCTATGAGTAAGAAAACAAAAATTGCCATATTGCATAAGGTGTTGCACCTGCCATGTTCAACATGACAAACCAGTTGTGGCATCTTTATGCTTGAACTGAACTATGGAATGCAGCATATTTCCCAGAGAAGTCAGTGTGGAGTGACACATGCTGTAATTCCATATCTACGCCCTTGAACACACCTTAAGCCTTCTGCTGCTGCTTGGAAGCACATTTGTTTTCTGTACTTTACACAGAAATATTAATTTGTGGTAACTGCCAATGCATGATAGTATTTAATATTCTGTTAGATTTTGTAGTGCTTTAAAGCAAGATTAAACAACCTGAATGCATAACATTAATTGAAACATTATGTTAATTATGTATTGACAAAGTACTGTACGCTATTAATAATTTATTGTTGTTATAAAATAAATAGGCTTTAACACCCTTCTTTAAAAAGCTCTCATAAAGCAAAAAATTAGGTTTTATAGGCTGGTTAGCAGTACTGAATTGCTGATTTGGGGCCTAATCCTCTAGTCCTTGCAGAGGCAAAACTCCCATTGTCTTCATTGGAAATTTCAGCTGCAAGATTCCATTGTCTGTGAAGAACTTTCAATGTATTACCTGATAGCTAAGAGACATCTGCCTTGTGCACAGTTTAATATTCAAACATTCTTGCTTGCTACAAAATATGCACAGATTTTTGTAACCCTGAAGTATGTTACAGGGTGATACCATACCAACTGATCCTATTTAGGAACTGGAAGGTTTTCCTACAAATAAAGTATTCTAATAAAATGGAGTCAATACATTAACTATACAGGGCCAAGAGTTACATGCATGGAACTTATATCAGGATCAGGCCCTTCATATGTAATCTTAAGCAAGTGCTAATGTTATTAAACATCAGATTGATTAAATGAATGCAGTAAAAACTGTAGTCAAAAGTCACTGTGTTATCAAGGTATAATTCTAAGATGCTTGTATAAAGTTAACTCAAGTCATTAATTGAAGAGAAGCTATATGCTTTCAGAGAAAAGTTTCAATAAACAAGAGTGAGCCTGTTAAATGAGTCATTTATGTACGGAAGGGACAGCATGCCTATACTTAACAAAAATGAGACAGGAATGGAAGCCACACCAACCATTATGTAGGTTGGTATTAATCACAAATTAAGGGCTAAAGAGGATTTTACATGACATGTACTGGTTTGCCTAATATCAAGACAAAGTACAATTCTTAGAATCACTTAGAATCGCGATTGTTAGAATCACTACTTATACAAAGTTAGAGATAAGAAGGTTATTTACTTGTAACCAGAGTTCTGAGAGGGGACTCTGTAGATTCACACTTATGTGTGATGCACCAAATGGTGCAGCCCAATTGTAAACCCTTCCACAAACAGCGCCTGTTAGAGTGCACATGCGCCTCATCCTACCTTTCATCTTATTATCCACCAATGTTTTGAGGGTGAGGCTATATAAAGGAGTGTTGTGCCCTCTACCGCCTTATTTCCTGACAGCTGCTTGCACCAGATGGAAATGAACTACTCTGGTCTGTCAGAGCTGCATCTTATGGAATATTAGAAATTTTTCATTTCATTGGGGTCAGATAAGACATGAGAGTGTTTTGAGAGTGGGCTCTAATGCTTGTCTTCATTTATATTCCCCGGGTAGGATCAAGGAAACTTTGCTAGTTTGCATTTGCCGAATTTCTTCATCATTGTCCTATTGCAGATAAATTTTGCACCTTCCCTCGCAATTGACAGGGGTGAGGTCTCCTGAACCTTTTATCTTGTTAGGCCTGGTTTTCCAGAGCTCTGATTCTATACATTGGTTCTGTACCATCATTCCCTGCAAACCCTGATCCACAGCAGGACTGCCTCAAGTGCTGTGCTTTGAGAGGATTTCCTCATGGATCCTCAAGTCCTACACAGATGGGTTCCAAACTCAGAGGGGAAAGCTATGCAAGTCAATACTGACACCTTTAACACACTAGAAGGGGTTAGCTAAGAACAAAAACTAAATGCACTATATGAAATTGGGTCTTCAGTAGGAGCAACTTGGTCTGCTATCTATGGGCCTGATACAACGTCCACTGAATGCTGAGGTGGTTGAATCAGGCTCTCTGCACTATATATTAAAATAATCACTTGATTTAATTAAAGGAACACACAAAATGCATTAACCATGTATTTAGAGGCATTAGATGATTTTGCTATGGAGAGTTAAATTTATTACTGTCAAAACAAAAGTAGTGTAAGAAAAATAAAATACTATCGGTCATCAAGCAGATGTTGGACAACATGTGTGGAAGAAAAATTATAGATGGCTACAGTTCTGCACTATATTTACAGTAAAATATTCCAACTTGGCCTGATAATAGGAAAACTGAATGGGTTTGGCACATGCACAGTTTCTAAGCAGACAAGAAATTGTGACTTCTTGGGAAAAGCCCCATTGAGAGAAATACAGAAAGGTTATTCCCGTTCATAGAAAGTTTAGTTTTATGCTGTTGTGTAGGTTAAGGTGAATTGTGGTAGCAGATTAAGGTGGCTGCTCTGCATCTGCCATGCAAAGTGATATTAATTTAGTTAAACTGACAATGGAGTGTGGTACATTTGTATTAAGTTAGCATCTGTGCGGCAAAAGAGTCAACGTTCCATTCAGCCCTATGGACTCAGAGCAGTTACTAAGGGCATGTCTACACTTACCTCTGGAGTGATCAATCCACCGGGGGTCGATTTATCATGTCTAGTGAAGACGTGATAAATCTACTGCCGAGCGCTATCCCTTCAACTCCGGCACTCCACCGGAGTGCGAAGCATAGGCGGAGTCGACGGAGGAGTGGCAGCAGTTGACCTACAACAGTGAAGACACCGAGGTAAGTAGCTCTAAATACGTTGACTTCAGCTATTTTCGTAGCTGAAGTTGCGTAACTTAGACCAACTTAGCTTGCCCGCGTGCCCCCATCAAGTGTAGACTAGGCCTTAGAAGCATCATCTTTCTTCTCAAGAACCAATATCTTAGTTCTTTAACTTGTGCAGTGTAGATATTTGCCTGGGTACACAATCATGGATCATGACACTACTGAATGGTCATAAGGAGAAGGAGAAATCTCCCTCTCCCCCCCCGCCCCGCCTTTACAATATTCCGCTTCAAAGCAGTAACTCAGAAAAAGATTTGGGGGTCAGGGTGGATAATCAGAATAACACAAGCTACTGGTCCAATGCTGTGGACAAAAGGGCCAATGCAATCCTTAGATGTATAAACAGGGGAATCTTGCATAGGAGGAGGTTATATCACCTCTGTACTTGGTACTGGTGCAACTGCTACTGGAATACCATGTCAAGTTCTTCCACAGTTCAAGAAGAATGTTGACAAACTGAAGAGGGTCCAGAGAAGAGACACAAGAATGATTCAAGTATGGAAAACAAGCCTGTAAAATGGTGCAGCTGCCCAGTAGCACTCCCTGCTGGCCAGGGGTGCCCTGCTTCAATTTTCCCTTCTGCTTGGGATCGATTAAAAAGTACACACGCTCCAGATATTCAAAACATTCCCCTTCTTAGGTTCAATTTATTAAATCTTGCACAGAGTCTTTCAAAAGAGAACTCAAACCTACAAAGTCTTCTCCCCATTTCCCATTGGGCCTAGCTCCTCCTTGCTGTGCATCTGTCCTCCCTTTAGAGGTCCTTTCTTTTGTCCCTGTCCCAAGCTGGGCACAGCCTCTCTTCCTCTCTTCCATTCAAGCATTCTTCTGCTCCTCTTCTAAGGGGTTTGTTTTCCTGCTCTTCTTGCCTGGAATTTGGTGTTCTCCACATACCTTCTCTGCTGGTGACTTCCTGCTGCTGACTCAGGGCCCAGCAGAGCCTTCTCACTCCTTGCAGCATCTACGTCTGTCAGCACCCACCTGCAGTCCCGTCTCTCTCTCTAGGCTTCTTCCTCATCTACTATAGGGTTTATTGGATCACCGGACCTGCTGGTCACATGACCTTCATTCTTCCCTCCTGGGGAGGAGAGTTACACTTATCACAGGTAGACTGAAGCCCATCTCCCCTTAAGAGGCCAGTCAGCCACCCTGTGACAATGCCTTATAAAGAGGAGCTCAGTCTGTTTAGTTTAACCATATTTTTAACCAGGAGGACAATTAACCATTGAAACAACTAACTCAGTGTTGTGATCGATTCTCCTGTACCGGCAAAAATCAAGACTGGATGTTTTTCTAAAAGGCATACTCTAATTCACACTGGAATTAATTCAGGACGGTCCTATTATCTGTGTTATACAGGAGGCCAGATTAGAGCACAATGATTCCCTTCTAATCTATGAATAATCTATGAAAAAACCTGTGCTTGCTCGTGACTGCATTTACCAGCAAGCATCTTCGCATGAGCATTCTAATTTCTCCACACACGCAGAATTATTTGTTCAATATAGTTATACATTTAGATGTGTAGTTTATACAGTAAATGCTGAACATGTGGCAACTCTAAGATATGAGATATAGTCTCGGAATATGAAATTATTTTATGAAGGGGGAAAGATGTACCCCAATGCCTGCATATATTGAAGATAGGCCACAAAGATGTGTCACTAAGGGAAATAATGCAAATTCACTGGAAAAAAGCTCTGAAAGGCTGAGTGGCAGCAATGTTTCTGTCATTTGTCTATGAAGGAAAATACAGTGGATTTCCGTATAGCTGCTCTTTATGGGGCATTAGCATATTTACTATACTTTGTAATGTATCTGAATTATGCAAATGTGTATGTGAAGTATGTTCAAATTATGCTAAGTCTCCTGAAGATATGCAATTTTTTCAGAAGGGCCTAGTATTTGCGAATAGCCATTTCCAAATTCTGGTTACTGATTGCCACAACCCCTGTCAATCCACTTCAATCTTAGCAAAGCAATCTGGTTTACGTTCATTTCCATTTTTCCCAATCAAGAAAGAGGTGGAAATAAGGAACTCAGGCAGGTTTAACTGGTACAGCATTTCAGTTTTCTTTTTATATTGGGCAAATGGAAAACACCAGGAAAGGGAAGAGAGGCAGGTTGTGTGTCATCAGCCACATACTAATATGATGACATCACATCTCATTCTAATTAACCTGTTTAGTTTTTAGCAGCGCACTAGTCCATTGTTTGCCACCACGACTTTCCCTTTGTACCTGTCATAAATATAAAGGGAAGAGTAAACCCCTTTGAAATCCCTCCTGGCCAGGGGAAAGCTCCTCTCACCTGTAAAGGGTTAAGAAGCTAAAGGTAACCTCGCTGGCACCTGACCAAAATGACCAATGAGGAGACAAGATACTTTCAAAAGCTGGGAGGAGGGAGAGAAACAAAGGGTCTGGGTCTGTCTGTAGTCGTCTTGGCCGGGGATAGACCAGGAATGGAGTCTTAGAACTTTTAGTAAGTAATCTAGCTAGGTATGTGTTAGATTATGATTTCTTTAAATGGCTGAGAAAAGAATTGTGCTGAATAGAATAACTATTTCTGTCTGTGTATCTTTTTTGTAACTTAAGGTTTTGCCTAGAGGGGTTCTCTATGTTTTTGAATCTAATTACCCTGTAAGATATCTACCATCCTGATTTTACAGGGGGGATTTCTTTATTTCTATTTACTTCTATTTTTTATTAAAAGTCTTCTTGTAAAAAACTGAATGCTTTTTCATTGTTCTCAGATCCAAGGGTTTGGGTCTGTGGTCACCTATGCAAATTGGTGAGGCTTTTTATCCAACATTTCCCAGGAAAGGGGGGGTGCAAGTGTTGGGAGGATTGTGCATTGTTCTTAAGATCCAAGGGTCTGGGTCTGTAGTCACCTAGGCAAATTGGTGAGGCTTTTTATCCAACATTTCCCAGGAAAGGGGGGGTGCAAGTGTCGGGAGGATTGTTCATTGTTCTTAAGATCCAAGGGTCTGGGTCTGTAGTCACCTAGGCAAATTGGTGAGGCTTTTTACCAACCCTTGTCCAGGAAGTGGGGTACAGGGTTTTGGGAAGTATTTTGGGGGGAAAGACGCGTCCAAACAGCTCTTCCCCAGTAACCAGTATTAGTTTGGTGGTGGTAGCGGCCAGTCCAAGGACAACGGGTGGAATATTTTGTACCTTGGGGAAGTTTTGACCTAAGCTGGTAAAGATAAGCTTAGGAGGTTTTTCATGCAGGTCCCAACATCTGTACCCTAGAGTTCAGAGTGGGGGAGGAACCTTGACAGTACCAAATCCCTCTGATGAACAGTTATAATAAATAATAATATACAATGCATTCGTATTGAATGTTTTTCCTATTGGCATAATCACTTACAGAACATAACTAAAAGCAGGAGCCAAATTCTTTTTTATTATTACTAATCTGTATTTCAGCACCAGCCACAATGTCACAGGTGCTGCCTCACACACCAGGAAAACTAAATTCCTGTTTTAAAGAGCCTAGATTTCAACAGGACAAGTAGCAATCAAAGGTGGTGGGGGAGGGGAGTGAATGGAAATTTTTGTCAGAACAGGGAATGAGTAAAAAACTAAGGGTCTGACTGCAGCCGACCCATCCAGAGGCACATAGAGAGAGGTGTGTGTAAGAAGACTCTCTTCCCCACAGAACTCTTTTCAGAGGTCAGCCTCAATATGGCTGGTGAGCACAGAACATGCTTCCTCTTAGTACCCTAACTGACACTAGCTCCCTGAAAGTCATGTCTCTTCCACAACTCTGTCTCATCCAGACAGCTGATTGGGTGCCATCACACTGGGGTGCCCTGCCCTAGCAGCATTCAGCTTGAGTCAGCTTCAGTGTGTCCCCTCCCAGTATGCTACTTGCATGCCTAGGGCATCAGGGCACAACCTACCCTAAGTAAGATCTTGAAGAGTGGGTCTCAAAGAACAGAAACAAAATTACATATGGTGCCCAATAATAAAAATTAAGCACATTTTATTAGCTAGGCTGAGTGTTCCTGTGCACCACATGTAGTTTCTCTTTCAGGAAATCAGTGTTTCCTAGGAGGCACTGGACTGAGACTCAGGAGATGTGGGTTCTATCCCCAGCTCTACTACTGGCCTTCTGGGATACCTTAATGACACTGACCTCTGTTGTAAAGTGCTTTGAGATCGATGTGTGAGAAGTGCTATATAAGAGTTAAGTATTATTATTTCCTTATTTTAAGATGTTCCTCCTGTGTTTTGTTTTTTCCACTTGTTTCAGATATATATTCCAGATGGTTTATAATTTTCCTGATTTGTTTTCCAGGTTACATACTGTAAAACTTTTTCATATGTGAATATTTGTCATACATGTAATTCGCACTCTGTTGGCCCTTAACTTTCTTTCCAACGTCTCTAATATTAATGAGTTTAGCTATAAGTAGGTTGAATTAGGTCCATTTGGTATTTTATGTGACTTTATATTCTTACAGCTGGTGTTATTCTGCTATTATGTATAACATAATACACTTCCCAGGCATGTAGGGCCAGATTGTGACAGATCTTTTTACAGGTGCTAAAGCTAGGGAAGAAGAGGAAGGAGGATGGAAAGAAACTTTCCTCTCCCCCTCAACATGTATGGTCCACAGAAAGGCCTGTCACAATTGTGTAACTGTGAAAGCAAAGGCACCATAAAGATACCATATCCAAGGATAGGTGATGCCTATTTCTAGAATGTGTCCAAAGACAGTAGTTGCAATTAACATGCAAGCCTCTCTGAAGATTTGTCCAATTGCTATTGTTAAATTTAGAATTGATTCATAGGCAGAGTTTATGGTGATTTAAAAAAAAAAAAAAACTTAAGGGGATGAGTCCTAGCCTTAAATTAGAGTAGTCCAAATAAACTGCCTAGGTCAAGTCAAAGTTTGTACTAGCTATGAAGTCAGGAATATATTTGACACTTTCACTGTTCAAAATATGAACTCCTAGATTGAACCACAACCACTGAGATGGGCTATATAAAACACACAGAAGTTGGGACAGCATTTAGCAACAGTGGCCGGCTTAAAGGAGAACTAGTATGGATAACATGGAAAGAGGGAGCCATATCCTATGCACCCTGAGGTTGCCAAACCTGATTCTGCCCAAAGTGAAGGAAGATCTGAACATTATGAGGAAGAAGGCTGTGAATCCTTATATTGAATCTAGCCCTAATAAGACATGAGAAAATCTCCCCTAATCCATAGTCATCAAATAAAATGTGACCTAGATGAGATAACTTACTTGCTTGCTTTTTCAATTCTAAGAAAAAACATTATCCACAGAATTTTAAGATTAGGCAGGCCAAATTTGAAACCATATGATATTTTCAGAATTATAGATTTTTAAGGACACTCACTGACTATGTGACACTTGTCTTTTTGTAGCTCCATAAACTTATTGCTGTTGATACTCAAATAATTTGCTCGTTAGTGTATTCCATATAAATCTTGTTCTTTTTTTTCCCTGTTGAAAATAGTTACTTGTCTTTTCATCCAATACGGGAGATTCCACTATTTAAACTTTTTAAATTACAGTTGTAATGGGGAAAAACTGCAGATGCATACAGATGTGGCACAACTGTAACTTAAACAGAAATTACATTTATATTCTGTAACATATTTTCTGCTTGGCAGTTTATCAGAAACTCTCTCTAAAAAAAGAATCTGTCTGTTAGTGATCCTGGAATAATCTTGTATTTAAAACCAAAAGGTTTGACCCAGCTGTTGGCATTATTCATATGAAATATTTTACCAGCATAATCAAAAGAGACTTTAACATCTTGTTTCAAGTAGTGTCAAATGCAAACACTGCAGCCCAATCTCTTTCATTTGATGTAAACGAGCAGTTGCAAGAACAATAAAAACAGTTGAGGCATTTATGCTAAGACATGAAAAGCGGGATGCCAAGGCGGGTTTCTAAACCACATTCCAAGCATTTTAAGTGCCTTTTGATCGTTACCACAAATCTACTGGTTGTTGTGAGAAGGGTATGTGTCATCAAGCCACAGGAGAGGCCCTGAATGCAGCTGGCTCAAGCAACATGCTATTGGTGTTTAAACACGGCATAGCCACAGTTATGCAGCAGTCAATCCCGACCTCACCATCACCATCCCTCTATAGTAGTAAGACTGTTGGTCTTGTAACTGTATAAGTTAATTTAGAAATAGTATGACCGAAATCGGGATGTATTCATGTCCTATATATAAAATGGAGTTCTCTTACATGTGAATACATATATTTAAGTCACTCTGCCCTGTGATGTTTCCATTCTCCCATCACCCAGCACAGTCTATCTGTGCCATGTTTCATTGCTCTTAGGCTGTAAGCTGCTCTAGGACAGGGCCATTTCCTCCTCCAGGACAGCACAGAGCATACTGTGTGGCTGTGTTTTCATAAGTCATCATTGTAGATTAAATGCAAGTACAAAAGCAGGCTCACAAGTAGTTTAACCAAATAAGACTCCACTACCTACCGCTGCAACTATCAGTGCTCCTCAACAACAGCAACAAAAGATGAAGATAATACGTATGATTGATGATGTTCTCATAGGAACATGCCTCCTTTGCCAATCACAAAACTGAACTGCGAGAGGACCGGAGGAAGGGAGCAGATGCTTCAGTAACAAGAATTATATACTATACAAATAACCATAAAAATGGGTCCCGCTTTCAAATAAGGGTACGTAAGGTTTGGCATCTAAATCAGGGTTGAGGACGCTAAACACCTGTTGTGCGTGAGGAGAACAATGCCTCTGTGATGTGTGTATTATTTTCTCCTATCATATGGGTATTATCTCCATTTTACAGAGGGACACTGACTTGCCCAAGGTTACATAGCAAGTCTGTGGCAAAGACAGGAATAGATCTCAGCCACCCTGTCTCCCACTCCTGTACTTTGAGCTATCACTCCCCTCAAAGTAGTAATGGGTGAATTTCAAATGATCAAGTGTGGATAATCAGCAGAGCCGGAATGCTTACCTATTCCTCTTTGGTCTAGATGATTTTCCTGCGAGCTACCTAGTGCTTCTTCCTGGGTCTGGATGGGTAGAAAATACTGTGACTACTCTCTCTCAAAGTATTGATACTGGCATACTAAAAAACTGAAAAGAAGTTATTGGGATGTTTTTGAACTTCACAAAAGTTCAAGGTTTGGGCTATTTTAACTTTGGGTCAAATCTTTCCTGCTTTTGCTTGACTCCGCCACTCTTAATGAACAATATGAATTTAATGGACTGGAAATGAGATATGAGTCTGGTTGTGACACATTGGAAGGTAGGTAGGCAGGACGGTAAGGGAGAAGATTCCATTTCAGCTTCTATGCTGTACTTTTCTGTGATTAAACAGAGGCTTTCAATCCACATGACCATTAATTGGCCTTGACTGGAGCTGTTGGGTGCTCAGCCGTGATTGAGTGAATAAGGGATCAGGGGGTGGCAACTGCACCCCAGTGGCATTTAGGTGTATGTGTGCCACTTCTTTTAATTGCTTTGCATACAGACGTCTTCACATGCTTGCACCAGGTCCCAGTCAGTCCTATGTCAGCACTATACTTCCTTCACAGGCGCTGGAGACCCAGGAGGGGAGGGGAGTGGTGGGAGAAGGTGCAGCAAAGGGTCAGTCAGTTTCCAGGACCAGCTTTGCATCATGCCACATGCCAGCAGCTGGGCCTTCACCTGCTGAAACTGCAGTGGTGTCTCTTCTTCATGCCAGGGACCAGTCATGTCTGGGAAGCAAGACAGACCATCACCTGAGGGCCTTGGATTCACCAGCAGGGAGGGAAAGGACAGTGGTGGATTAACAAATAGGCCCATGGGGCCTGTGTCCAGGGGCACCAGACAATTTGGGGCCCCCCAGCAGGAACGCCGGAACCTCGGTAGAAGTGGGAAGACCACAAGGCTCCTCCCCTTTCTATGGCACCACCCCTGCTCCTCCTCTTCCCCACGAGGCCCTGCCCAGGCTCAAAGCCAGATCTAGGCAGTGATAAGAGCTGCCTGGGGAGCCCCGGACCCATCATCTTGCTCTGGGAGAGGGGCTGAAATTCCTGAAAGCAGTTTCCAGCCTATATCCCTGCCCACCGGGGTGTGCCACCCAGGGCAAACAGAGGGTCCAGGGCTCCCCACACTGGCCCAGGCTCCCTGAGTGGCTCTCACACAGTATTGCAAACTGCACATAGTAGAAAGTTGCCAGAGAGACCCTGAAAAGCATAGGTGTCAACTCCTTGGGTGCTCCAGGGCTGGAGCACCCACAGGGAAAAAAATGGTGGATGCTGAGCACCCACCGGCAGCCCCCTTGACAACCCACTACCCCTCCCGCAGTGCCTCTCCCAAGATCAGCACTTCCTCTCCCTCCCCATGTCTCCTGCCTGCCACGATCAGCTGTTTCATCGCATGCAGGAGGCTGGGGAGGGAGGGGGTGGGAGGAGCAAGGATGCTGCACGCTCCAGGGAGGGGACAGAACAGGGCGGGAAGAGGCAGGGAGGAGGCAGGGTGGGGACTTGCGGGAAGGGGAGGAAGGGGGGACAGGGCCTGGAGTCGAGCACCTCCTGGCACATTGGAAAGTCAGAGCCTGTGCACGAAAAGTCATTCGACGTTACTATTTAAACATACAAAAGGCATCAAAATATCACTAAACAAAATTTCCACAGAATTCAGCAGAGAATTATATATTGTGACAGACTCAGACCAGAAGGATATAAGAGAGTAGTAGAAGCTTCAGTCTGTTGAGATCCTGGAGATGGGCAGGTGGAGCCCGCCCACTACTAAAGGACCTCCCCCAACCTAAGGGGACGATCCACAAGGTCCGGGATCTCAATTAAGTATGGGGGACAACTGAAAATAGAACAGGGATGGGAGTAAGGTCACAGGGCTAAACGAAGGGAACCAGACCGGGACACCGAACAGAGAACCCCAGACAGCACCCACTACTCCTCAAAGGCGTCAAGGGAGCCAGCGGACGCTGCCCAGAGGAATTCTTCCCAGATGTGTGAGACCAGGGAGGAGCGGAAGTAGGCCCCTCAGTCACAGAGCACTCCCTCGTCTACCATCCCCTTCCTGGTGGTGAAAATGGCTACTTTGGCTAGTGCCAGGAGGAGGTTGATGAGGAGGTCTCACGGCTTAGTGGGGTCATGGATAGGGTGTGCAAAGATGAACAAGTGTGTGGAGAAGTGCAGCCAGAACCTCAGCAGGAGCTTCTGGAGGAGCCAGAAGAGGGACTGCAACCTGGCGCACTCCAGGTACATGTGTGCCAGGGTCTCCCTCACGCTGCAGAAGGGGAAGGTGTCCAGGGTGGGGGTGAACTGCACCAAGACCACACTCATGCTCATGGCCCCATGAAGGAGCTGCCAACTGATATCCCCATTGGACCTCGTGACCAGGGTGGAGTATAGGCTGGCCCACTGGGGTGCCTCACCCTCCAGAGGCGGTAGGAGGTCCCACCACCTCGTGTCGGGATGGGACGCAAGGGTGAGGATGTGAAGGGTGTGGAACATGAGTGTGTACAGATGTTTCCTTGGCGCGGTCCAGAAACGAGCCAGCTCTCAAATTGCTGGTAGTGCCTCACTCCACTCAACTGTCGGTGTTTTATAGGACAGGGATCTGTAAAAGCTATGTAGAGGTTGAGTAGAATCTAGAAGTCGCTGTTGTAGATATTTTTGAATCAAGTCTGTGTACTTTTTCAGTTGTCTTAACAAACACTTCTTGTCCTCTTCACTTAAGGATTCAATATAAATGCCTTCATTAGTCAACTTCTGGACTGAAGTCTTTGCTTCTTCGAGTACTTTTTCAATGGATAGCTCTTTGATTGATCCAAATGTAGCTTCTATTGCTGGACAAAGATCTACTACTGTTGTAGCAGATGCCTGAACGGCATTGTTTAATGACCCAAGTGGTGTCAACAGTAGACTTACAAGAGAGCAAATGGCAATAGTCTTCTCTGAATGTAGTGGCAAAAGTAATCCACCAGCCTCACTACTTAGATCCATCCCATCTTGGTAGATACTTTCCAAAGCCAGTAATAATGGCTGGAGTAATTTTAAGACAACAGCCAAGAATCACTCATGAGAAAGCCAGAGGGTTTTCCCAGGTTGGACTAATTTGAACTTCAGTCCCAGTGTAACTTCTTTATTTTCCAAGATATTCAGTCTTTTTGGACTCTTGCTGAAAAAAACAATATAATGAAGACATTAAATTTATAGCTTTTTAATGTCTTTTGAAGAGTCTGCAGCTCGTACTAGTGCTAGTTGGAGTAGATGGCCTCTGCAGTGTGTATAGGAGAGATTAGTGTTACACTTTTTTCTCCGAGCAAAGCTTGTACTCCACCATGTCTTCCAGAAAAGTTTGCAGCTCCATCAAATGCACAAGCAGCCATCTGTTTGGGGTCCAATTGACAAGCATTTAACTCTTCTAAGATGTGGGTTGCAACAGATGCAGCCAATGTGTCTTCTGTAACGTGAACATCTAGAAATGCATCTACTGGCCTATCACTGACATCAAGGTAACATACACAATGATTTGATGTCCATTTGCATTGGTGCATTCATCAGCCATCTATACAAATTTTTTGAATGTGGTGAGAGAGTTCTTCACTTTTTCAACTGTTGAGTCTTCCACTGTTGCACCACATGTTTCTACCCAGTCGAGTTTCTTGCAGAAAAATAGTGAGCATTTGCTGGTCTTGTTCAGAACCAGTGTTCAACTTCAGGATGAACAAGTGACAATGCACTTAACATTAGCCTCCAGTTTGTAGTGTGTGGTATCTCTTGCTTAAATAGAAAGTATGATGCCACAGCCATGTTTGTTTGCATGAACTGTGTTGTGTCTCCAGCATTCTTAACAGCCTCATTAGCACTCACGGGTTTTCTCCTTGGTCAGTGAAGAATCAGAGTTCAGAGGTGCTTTCACATGAGTTCACCTCCCACATGGGGGGCAAGAAGGCACCTTGCTCATTTCTCCAGCCACTCACTGTTCGCTCTGGCCACTGTTCATTGTGCCACCGTTCACTCAATCGCTCTGTTGCCAATGGTCCTGCACCATCACCTGCTGCTGCCTCCTGCCACTGTGACCTCTGCAAGTTGGTCTCTTGAGGTTTCACCCAGTTCACAGTGATTTCAGCTGAGCTCTCAATGGGGGAACCTCACTGCTAGTGCAAACTGGGTCATCTCTTCCACAGAAACGCTGTCCCACAGCAGGTCTAAGCACTTAGACTTGATTTCAGCTGTAGCAGTCACTTAACAAAACAAGACTCTCTATGGAGCCTAATCAGCTCTATCTTTAAACAGTGGAGAGGGGCAGGTCAAATCATACTTGTGACTCAGGCAGACCATCAAGCAAAACACCTGTTTCCACCCTCTCCACCCTCTCTTGATGCCCTCAATCAGCACAGGCTAAGTACAGTTCTACTGCCCTTTACTCATACAATAAGAATAGGAGTACTTGTGGCACCTTAGAGACTAACCAATTTATTTGAGCATGAGCTTTCGTGAGCTACAGCTCACTTCATCAGATGTATACCGTGGAAACTGCAGCAGACTTTATATATACACAGAGAATATGAAACAATACCTCCTCCCACCCCACTGTCCTGCTGGTAATAGCTTATCTAAAGTAATCGTCAGGTTAGGCCATTTCCAGCACAAATCCAGGTTTTCTCACCCTCCACCCCCCCACACAAATTCACTCTCCTGCTGGTGATAGCCCATCCAAAGTGACAACTCTTTACACAATGTGCATGATAATGAAGTTAGGCCATTTCCTGCACAAATCCAGGTTCTCTCACTCCCTCACCCCCCTCCAAAAACCACCCCCATACACACACAGACTCACTCTCCTGCTGGTAATAGCTCGTCCAAACTGACCACTCTCCAAGTTTAAATCCAAGTTAAACCAGAACATCTGGGGGGAGGGGGGGGTAGGAAAAAACAAGAGGAAATAAGCTACCTTGCATAATGACTTAGCCACTCCCAGTCTCTATTTAAGCCTAAATTAATAGTATCCAATTTGCAAATGAATTCCAATTCAGCAGTTTCTCGCTGGAGTCTGGATTTGAAGTTTTTTTGTTGTAAGATAGCGACCTTCATGTCTGTGATTGCGTGATCAGAGAGATTGAAGTGTTCTCCGACTGGTTTATGAATGTTATAATTCTTGACATCTGATTTGTGTCCATTTATTCTTTTACGTAGAGACTGTCCAGTTTGACCAATGTACATGGCAGAGGGGCATTGCTGGCACATGATGGCATAAATCACATTGGTGGATGTGCAGGTGAACGAGCCTCTGATAGTGTGGCTGATGTTATTAGGCCCTGTGATGGTGTCCCCTGAATAGATATGTGGGCACAATTGGCAACGGGCTTTGTTGCAAGGATAAGTTCCTGGGTTAGTGGTTCTGTTGTGTGGTATGTGGTTGTTGGTGAGTATTTGCTTCAGGTTGCGGGGCTGTCTGTAGGCAAGGACTGGCCTGTCTCCCAAGATTTGTGAGAGTGTTGGGTCATCCTTTAGGATAGGTTGTAGATCCTTAATAATGCGTTGGAGGGGTTTTAGTTGGGGGCTGAAGGTGACGGCTAGTGGCGTTCTGTTATTTTCTTTGTTAGGCCTGTCCTGTAGTAGGTAACTTCTGGGAACTCTTCTGGCCCTATCAATCTGTTTCTTTACTTCCGCAGGTGGGTATTGTAGTTGTAAGAAAGCTTGACAGAGATCTTGTAGGTGTTTGTCTCTGTCTGAGGGGTTGGAGCAAATGCGGTTGTATCGCAGAGCTTGGCTGTAGACGATGGATCGTGTGGTGTGGTCAGGGTGAAAGCTGGAGGCATGCAGGTAGGAATAGCGGTCAGTAGGTTTCCGGTATAGGGTGGTGTTTATGTGCCCATTGTTTATTAGCACTGTAGTGTCCAGGAAGTGGATCTCTTGTGTGGACTGGACCAGGCTGAGGTTGATGGTGGGATGGAAATTGTTGAAATCATGGTGGAATTCCTCAAGGGCTTCTTTTCCATGGGTCCAGATGATGAAGATGTCATCAATATAGCGCAAGTAGAGTAGGGGCTTTAGGGGACGAGAGCTGAGGAAGCGTTGTTCTAAATCAGCCATAAAAATGTTGGCATATTGTGGGGCCATGCGGGTACCCATAGCAGTGCCGCTGATCTGAAGGTATACATTGTCCCCAAATGTGAAATAGTTATGGGTAAGGACAAAGTCACAAAGTTCAGCCACCAGGTTAGCCGTGACATTATCGGGGATAGTGTTCCTGACGGCTTGTAGTCCATCTTTGTGTGGAATGTTGGTGTAGAGGGCTTCTACATCCATAGTGGCCAGGATGGTGTTATCAGGAAGATCACCGATGGATTGAAGGTTCCTCAGGAAGTCAGTGGTGTCTCGAAGGTAGCTGGGAGTGCTGGTAGCGTAGGGCCTGAGGAGGGAGTCTACATAGCCAGACAATCCTGCTGTCAGGGTGCCAATGCCTGAAATGATGGGGCGCCCAGGAGTTCCAGGTTTATGGATCTTGGGTAGTAGATAGAATATCCCAGGTCGGGGTTCCAGGGGTGTGTCTGTGTGGATTTGATCTTGTGCTTTTTCAGGAAGTTTCTTGAGCAAATGCTGTAGTTGCTTTTGGTAACTCTCAGTGGGATCATAGGGTAATGGCTTGTAGAAACTCATGTTGGAGAGCTGCCGAACAGCCTCTTGTTCATATTCCGACCTATTCATGATGACAACAGCACCTCCTTTGTCAGCCTTTTTGATTATGATGTCAGAGTTGTTTCTGAGGCTGTGGATGGCATTGCGTTCCGCATGGCTGAGGTTATGGGGCAAGTGATGCTGCTTTTCCACAATTTCAGCCCGTGCACGTCGGCGGAAGCACTCTATGTAGAAGTCCAGTCTGCTGTTTCGACCTTCAGGAGGAGTCCACCTAGAATCCTTCTTTCTGTAGTGTTGGTAGGGAGACCTCTGTGGATTAGTATGTTGTTCAGAGGTATTTTGGAAATATTCCTTGAGTCGGAGACGTCGAAAATAGGATTCTAGGTCACCACAGAACTGTATCATGTTCATGGGGGTGGAGGGGCAGAAGGAGAGGCCCCGAGATAGAACAGCTGCTTCTGCTGGGCTGAGAGTATAGTTGGATAGGTTAACAATATTGCTAGGTGGGTTGAGGGAACCATTGCTGTGGTCCCTTGTAGCATGTAGTAGTTTAGAAAGTTTAGTGTCCTTTTTCTTTTGTAGAGAAGCAAAGTGTGCGTTGTAAATGGCTTGTCTAGTTTTAGTAAAATCCAGCCACGAGGAAGTTTGTGTGGAAGGTTGGTTTTTTATGAGAGTATCCATTTTTGAGAGCTCATTCTTAATCTTTCCCTGTTTGCTGTAGAGGATGTTGATCAGGTGGTTCCGCAGTTTCTTTGAGAGCGTGTGGCACAAGCTGTCAGCATAGTCTGTGCGGTATGTAGATTGTAATGGATTTTTTACCTTCAGTCCTTTTGGTACGATGTTCATCTGTTTGCATTTGGAAAGGAAGATGATGTCTGTCTGTATCTGTGCAAGTTTTTTCATGCAGTTGATAGATTTCCACTCCATACGGCTAAATGCAGTGCCTTGCATAATGACAGGTTTCAGAGTAACAGCCGTGTTAGTCTGTATTCGTTCTGGTTTAACTTGGATTTAAACTTGGAGAGTGGTCAGTTTGGATGAGCTATTACCAGCAGGAGAGTGAGTCTGTGTGTGTATGGGGGTGGTTTTTGGAGGGGGGTGAGGGAGTGAGAGAACCTGGATTTGTGCAGGAAATGGCCTAACTTCATTATCATGCACATTGTGTAAAGAGTTGTCACTTTGGATGGGCTATCACCAGCAGGAGAGTGAATTTGTGTGGGGGGGGTGGAGGGTGAGAAAACCTGGATTTGTGCTGGAAATGGCCTAACCTGACGATTACTTTAGATAAGCTATTACCAGCAGGACAGTGGGGTGGGAGGAGGTATTGTTTCATATTCTCTGTGTATATATAAAGTCTGCTGCAGTTTCCACGGTATACATCTGATGAAGTGAGCTGTAGCTCACGAAAGCTCATGCTCAAATAAATTGGTTAGTCTCTAAGGTGCCACAAGTACTCCTTTTCTTTTTGCGAATACAGACTAACACGGCTGTTACTCTGAAACCTGTCATTATGCAAGGCACTGCATTTAGCCGTATGGAGTGGAAATCTATCAACTGCATGAAAAAACTTGCACAGATACAGACAGACATCATCTTCCTTTCCAAATGCAAACAGATGAACATCGTACCAAAAGGACTGAAGGTAAAAAATCCATTACAATCTACATACCGCACAGACTATGCTGACAGCTTGTGCCACACGCTCTCAAAGAAACTGCGGAACCACCTGATCAACATCCTCTACAGCAAACAGGGAAAGATTAAGAATGAGCTCTCAAAAATGGATACTCTCATAAAAAACCAACCTTCCACACAAACTTCCTCGTGGCTGGATTTTACTAAAACTAGACAAGCCATTTACAACGCACACTTTGCTTCTCTACAAAAGAAAAAGGACACTAAACTTTCTAAACTACTACATGCTACAAGGGACCACAGCAATGGTTCCCTCAACCCACCTAGCAATATTGTTAACCTATCCAACTATACTCTCAGCCCAGCAGAAGCAGCTGTTCTATCTCGGGGCCTCTCCTTCTGCCCCTCCACCCCCATGAACATGATACAGTTCTGTGGTGACCTAGAATCCTATTTTCGACGTCTCCGACTCAAGGAATATTTCCAAAATACCTCTGAACAACATACTAATCCACAGAGGTCTCCCTACCAACACTACAGAAAGAAGGATTCTAGGTGGACTCCTCCTGAAGGTCGAAACAGCAGACTGGACTTCTACATAGAGTGCTTCCGCCGACGTGCACGGGCTGAAATTGTGGAAAAGCAGCATCACTTGCCCCATAACCTCAGCCATGCGGAACGCAATGCCATCCACAGCCTCAGAAACAACTCTGACATCATAATCAAAAAGGCTGACAAAGGAGGTGCTGTTGTCATCATGAATAGGTCGGAATATGAACAAGAGGCTGCTCGGCAGCTCTCCAACACGAGTTTCTACAAGCCATTACCCTATGATCCCACTGAGAGTTACCAAAAGCAACTACAGCATTTGCTCAAGAAACTTCCTGAAAAAGCACAAGATCAAATCCACACAGACACACCCCTGGAACCCCGACCTGGGATATTCTATCTACTACCCAAGATCCATAAACCTGGAACTCCTGGGCGCCCCATCATTTCAGGCATTGGCACCCTGACAGCAGGATTGTCTGGCTATGTAGACTCCCTCCTCAGGCCCTACGCTACCAGCACTCCCAGCTACCTTCGAGACACCACTGACTTCCTGAGGAACCTTCAATCCATCGGTGATCTTCCTGATAACACCATCCTGGCCACTATGGATGTAGAAGCCCTCTACACCAACATTCCACACAAAGATGGACTACAAGCCGTCAGGAACACTATCCCCGATAATGTCACGGCTAACCTGGTGGCTGAACTTTGTGACTTTGTCCTTACCCATAACTATTTCACATTTGGGGACAATGTATACCTTCAGATCAGCGGCACTGCTATGGGTACCCGCATGGCCCCACAATATGCCAACATTTTTATGGCTGATTTAGAACAACGCTTCCTCAGCTCTCGTCCCCTAAAGCCCCTACTCTACTTGCGCTATATTGATGACATCTTCATCATCTGGACCCATGGAAAAGAAGCCCTTGAGGAATTCCACCATGATTTCAACAATTTCCATCCCACCATCAACCTCAGCCTGGTCCAGTCCACACAAGAGATCCACTTCCTGGACACTACAGTGCTAATAAACAATGGGCACATAAACACCACCCTATACCGGAAACCTACTGACCGCTATTCCTACCTGCATGCCTCCAGCTTTCACCCTGACCACACCACACGATCCATCGTCTACAGCCAAGCTCTGCGATACAACCGCATTTGCTCCAACCCCTCAGACAGAGACAAACACCTACAAGATCTCTGTCAAGCTTTCTTACAACTACAATACCCACCTGCGGAAGTAAAGAAACAGATTGATAGGGCCAGAAGAGTTCCCAGAAGTTACCTACTACAGGACAGGCCTAACAAAGAAAATAACAGAACGCCACTAGCCGTCACCTTCAGCCCCCAACTAAAACCCCTCCAACGCATTATTAAGGATCTACAACCTATCCTAAAGGATGACCCAACACTCTCACAAATCTTGGGAGACAGGCCAGTCCTTGCCTACAGACAGCCCCGCAACCTGAAGCAAATACTCACCAACAACCACATACCACACAACAGAACCACTAACCCAGGAACTTATCCTTGCAACAAAGCCCGTTGCCAATTGTGCCCACATATCTATTCAGGGGACACCATCACAGGGCCTAATAACATCAGCCACACTATCAGAGGCTCGTTCACCTGCACATCCACCTATGTGATTTATGCCATCATGTGCCAGCAATGCCCCTCTGCCATGTACATTGGTCAAACTGGACAGTCTCTACGTAAAAGAATAAATGGACACAAATCAGATGTCAAGAATTATAACATTCATAAACCAGTCGGAGAACACTTCAATCTCTCTGATCACGCAATCACAGACATGAAGGTCGCTATCTTACAACAAAAAAACTTCAAATCCAGACTCCAGCGAGAAACTGCTGAATTGGAATTCATTTGCAAATTGGATACTATTAATTTAGGCTTAAATAGAGACTGGGAGTGGCTAAGTCATTATGCAAGGTAGCTTATTTCCTCTTGTTTTTTCCTACCCCCCCTCCCCCCAGATGTTCTGGTTTAACTTGGATTTAAACTTGGAGAGTGGTCAGTTTGGACGAGCTATTACCAGCAGGAGAGTGAGTCTGTGTGTGTATGGGGGTGGTTTTTGGAGGGGGGTGAGGGAGTGAGAGAACCTGGATTTGTGCAGGAAATGGCCTAACTTCATTATCATGCACATTGTGTAAAGAGTTGTCACTTTGGATGGGCTATCACCAGCAGGAGAGTGAATTTGTGTGGGGGGGTGGAGGGTGAGAAAACCTGGATTTGTGCTGGAAATGGCCTAACCTGACGATTACTTTAGATAAGCTATTACCAGCAGGACAGTGGGGTGGGAGGAGGTATTGTTTCATATTCTCTGTGTATATATAAAGTCTGCTGCAGTTTCCACGGTATACATCTGATGAAGTGAGCTGTAGCTCACGAAAGCTCATGCTCAAATAAATTGGTTAGTCTCTAAGGTGCCACAAGTACTCCTTTTCTTTTTGCGAATACAGACTAACACGGCTGTTACTCTGAAACCTGACAATAAGAATAACATTTCATTACCCCAGCAGTCAAGTGATTTGTAACCCAACCCCAACAAAAATCACTTGGGCAATACAGCTCTGTTTGCTGCATACCTAGGTAGATTAGGTGTGAATGTAAATACTATCTGGTCCTGAAGCCTTTTCCCCCAGCCTCCAGCTCATCACTAGCTGACAGGGAGAGCTCATTTAGACTTTGCTTACAAATAATAGTTTGAAATTATTAGGTTGGCCAATATCACCAAAATGAATGTACTGACATTGTCATAAACAGCTATATAAGGAAGTTCATACTATGAACTTATATGTTCATACTCTTCGAATCTATTATACTTTTTCAGATACATGCATACACTGTATATGCTTTTAAAGTGTGTATTAATGTTTCAATTTCAATTCAAATTTCCAAACAATTACTAAATTGGCAACACTGCATGTAACTAGTTCACAAAACTGGAGGGGGCGGGGTGCTGGGGAAATTCACGGGGGGGTGGGGAGGGAGTGTAGGGAAATCTCTGGTCTGCACCTATGGCACAGGAGGCCAAATTAAGATTGCACAGGCAACCTTAATTCAGGCATTTCCTAACTTTTGATATTTGTCTCTGTAACTTTAATGTTCTATTATTGTAATCCTTCTGTGGGTGATTTTATATAGTGGTCAAAGAAATATATATATAGCATGACAACTTTTAAATGTAAATTTCTGTCCTTGTCAAACAGATTTTTCTATTCTCTGCTTTACAACTAGCATTAGCACAAATAGTTGCGTTAAAATGACTTCCCGATATGCTTTCCTGCTTGTTCACACTAAGATTATAATAATCTTCTATTTGTGACATCCAAATCACTCACATTGCATAAGACTGCAAAGTCCTTAGAGGATTACGGCTTCTTAGTATGAATGAGCAGCAGAAGAAAAGTGGAGGAGGAAGAGCAAGATGAGTTATCAGCCAGACAGCTCCTATTCCACAGAACAAGTATCAGCAATTTGCCATTTAAGGATCCCTTAAGCAGAGAAAAGGTTGCATGCAATGCTTCCACACCTGGCTAAATGATTCATTAAGGACTTGATGGGGCCTCAGGAAACAAGAGCAGTGGATCTCTCTTAAAGAAAAGATCAAGGATTTTAGGGCTTCTTTTTATAGAACCTTTCCCCTGTGCCCTCCGTTATTCTGGGGCCAAATCAGATTCTTGGCAGTTCACAGACTCACAAGTTTAAAAAGTAAACACAGCCCAAAGCCTGCATAATTATTTTCAGAGGCTTCCCAATGCCAACAGCCAGGTATCTAACAACTCTGCCTGGGAAAGGGACCCATAGAAGTTCACTGAATGAGCATTCTTTAAATTAGCAATGTAAAATGGGTTCCCTGCATACAAATATGAAACAGTGGTGAACACCAGAAATGCAGTCACCACTTCAACATCATTAATACACTTTAACAGCTGGAATGTGGAGTGGATTTAAACATTTCTGAAAAATGTCAGCATCATAATAAGTACTGGGTCAGGCACATGTAAGCCACCTATCCCTCAGCCACATCATATAATCCTCATAAGCACTTCAGAAAATATCTACAAGATTACTAGGATGGAAGATCAATAGATGGGATTCCTACTGGTGATGCAAACACAGCAAGCAAGCTGCTGCATTTATTTTTGAATAGGTCTAACCCCTTTGGGGTTTAGAGAGCATGGCCCTTTAAATCTTTTGTCCTGAGGGAAGGAAGTGCTGATTATTCCAGGAAGAGGAAGGGCTATTTTGGTGAGGAGCATGGGAGAGCAAGAAGGTGTGTGTGTGTCTGGAACTCTAGGAGAGTGAAGCAGCCAAGAACCAGCCTGAAGCCTGGGAGGGAGAGAGCAGCCAACTGAGGCCACCCCAGGACAGGAGCCAGGAGGAGCACTGGGCCAGGGAGGAATCACCCGAGAAGGACAAACCGGAGCTGGATCCAGTATCCCTGCTGCCCAGAGCTGTATGGGGCTGAGAGTACTGGGGCCTATGACTTTGCATTGGGAATAAGGAAGGAGGTTGTAGCCAGTTCAGTGAGGAAGTTGTGTCTCTGTGTGGGTTTGCAAAGAGTGGTAGAAGAGGGCACTGGAGGGGTTTGGGGAAAGTTTACTGGCACTGAAGACAACCAGGAGCCCCAAGACTCACTGCTGGACTGGAACTCTGGCCAGAACTTCTGAACTCTGTGTGCAGACTCACTCCTGGGTGTCTGACCTTTCAGAGTTTGGTACCACTGGGACTGTGGACCCTTGTGTTGAATGTAACCCTTTTTCCCTGCTCCACCTATCTTTCCCCCTCTTTTCTCCATTCATCCCTCTGAATAAATATTTCTCTTTCCTATATTCTCTGTACTATTCCCGTGTGTGTGTGTGTGTGTGTGTGTGTTTTCACTCTGGGGGGTTTGGAACAGTTGCCCCTAGAGTGCAAGGGGCACGTGCCTTTTATTGTCCAGAGCTGCCTGTACAGCAGACTTCATCTTGACCGTGAGGGCACTAAAGTTACACTTGGTGGCTTAAATGGTATGTGGGACACAAGTGTCTGCAGATGGTATAATTATGGACCCGGAGAAGGTGAAGGCAGTAACGACCTTTCCAAGGCCAACAACCCTTAAGAAATTACAATCATTTCTGGGATTCTGTGGCTACTACCGCAGGTTCTGAAAGAATTTTCCCCACATTGTGCATGTACTCATTGCTCATCAAGGGATGTGTGCTCTACACACACAAATAAGAAGGGGAATCAATACTTTAGTGTGGGAACACCTTTCAGAAAGCAGTGGATTGCTGAGTGTGAAGAAGCTTTCCATAAAATCATTCAACAGCTCACTCAAGCACCTGTTTTGGTGAAAATCAATCCCACCCAGCCATATGAGCTCCATGCCAATATAAACGATACCGGGTTAGGAGGCATCGTTTATCAAGAGCATGAGGACAAACTCTGACCAGTAGTTGTGCAAGTCAAGGCCTCGTGCCCCCTGAGAAAAATTACCCTGCTCATCAATTGGAGTTCCTGTCATTAAAGTAGGCCATGACAAAGAGGTTCTATGACTATTTCTGTGGGGCCAAGTTCATTGTAAATACTGACATATTTTGATGTACGTCAAGACAACAGCAAAATTAGCCATAGTGGGACACTGGGGTTTAGCAGCACTCTATGCCTAGGGTTTCACCCTGCAGTACCAACCCAGCCGAACAAACATGGATGCGAATTTCTTGTCTCATTGGTCTCATACTAAGGACTTGATCTGATGAATGTGCGGACCCCTGAATTGAGAGCTTTCCACCAACCGGTACCCATGGTGGCAGAAAAATCCACAGCCAATGGAGAGTGAGCCAGGGGCGGCACCAGATGCCATACTCATAGTCTACTCAAGTTTTACTAGAATACAGGACCATCAGCTGCCCAGACTGAAGGACTGAGAGGTGGATCGTGCCCAGCAAGCCGATCCACAGATGAAAGATGTCCTTTACACATTGGAAAGGAGAAAGGACCCCAAGGCTATCCGGCTGAGTCACCCAGGGGAGGCCCTTTTGCTAAAGGAATGGAACTGCCTATAAGTTCTAGAAGGATGACTTTATCATGGGCAGAAGCATCCCCAGAGGCCTCACCCAAAGCAGTTGGTGCTATTGCAGAAGTCCAGTGAAGCATGTTGGAGGCCTGCCATGACTGAATAGGGCATCTAGGGTTTCCAACCGCTCTATTCCCAGTTAAGGTGAGATTCTATTGGCCCTGGATGTGGAGTGACATCACCCACCATGTTCACACTTGCACCAGGTGGATCTGATAGACTCTGACTGAGCAGACAGCTCCTCTTGTCAGCATTACAGTTTGGCACCCATGGAGCTTGTCTTTATGGACTTTCTGTCATTAGAGCTTGACCTCTGGGGCACTGTAAATATCTTGGTGGTGACTGATTTTACTTGTTATGCCCAGGCTTATCCCACCAGAGACCAGAAAGCTTCCACAGTTGCTAACATCCTGTGGGAAGAAGTTCTTCATTCACTACAGACTGCCTGCAAGACTACACTCAGATCAGAGATGGGATTTTGAGAGTCGATTAATAAAAGAACTTTGCAACATGGGGATTAAAAAAAAATTTACACACTACCCCTTATCATCCACCAGGGGATCCACTGCCAGAACGATTCAACTACACGCTAATCAACATGCTAGAAACCTTGGAGCCTCAGCAAAAGAAATACTGGAGCCGGTATGTGGAGCACCTGGTACGTACCTATAACTGCAATCTACATGATGCAACTGGGTACATACTATACATGCTAATGTTCAGTCAAGAAGCCTGGTTGTCAAGTCTGTTTTGGAGTGTCTTCAGATGGGGCATTCCCAGAAACACATCTGGGGTATATGACTCACCTAAGGGACAACTGAATGAGATATATCAGACAGCGACGCAAGCTTCAGGTCACCAGAGTCAAAAGAACAAAACCCGATATGATTGGCAAGTGAGGCAACAAGAGCTTCAGACTGGCAATCAAGTTTTGGCTCAATCTCAGATTACAGGGAAAAAACAAAATTGCAGATTGTTGGGAGTCACACCCGTACTTTATAGAGGAGAAACTGGGGGATCTACCAGGATATCAGATATGTCCAGAGGGCAGTCACGGTCCCACCAAAACTCTCAATCAGCATCATCTTACCTGTGGGACAAGTATTCTCCCATGAGGATGTTTGCACTGATTCTGAGCCTTCCAGCTCCGTGAGTCAGACATGGTCCCAACAACAGAGATATACCGGGTCTGTGCAAACAGCCAACTCCTCTGAGAGTGAAGATGAGATGGGGTATGGCAAACATCCTGTTGGGGAGCCTCCCTCCCGTGGCCCCCCCTTCCCCATAATGCATCCTCTTGTCATTACACAAAGAAATGGTGAAAAGGAAGAACCCGAAGTCCCACTGGCCGAAGCTGTGGAGAACTCCCAAGAGTCAGATGAGGAAGGTAGAGTACGGGAACAGAATCATGTACTCCAAATAGCCACTTTAAACCCAGGCACCTTTGATTTCATGCCTCAAGGACCCATCCTCTTGCCACCATGTTCAGTGGTGTCACCTCAGCCAATGCCTGACAGCTAGCCTAGAGATTCCTCCAGGGAACAGAAGCCCAGGTGTGTGCTTGCATATGATCATTTGGGGGAACCTAGTGACTTGCAGATCTCTGAGGTACCACGGGTGGGGGTGAGTTGACTCATGGGAAACCTGTTCCACTTCCTGGGGTCCAATGAATTGGATGATGGGGATACTCCTGACCAATGGAGGCCCTGGATCTCCCCCTGGGGATCCATGACCTAGACTTCTCTACCTTGCTGGGGAGATCAAGGATTATTTCTTTTGCAGGGGGAGAATGTAACCCCCTTGGGGTTTAGAGAGCATGGGCAATCTTTTTCCTGTGGGAAGGAAGAGCTAATTGTTCCTGGAAGAGGAAGTGCTGGGTTTTTTGAGGGGTGGGGGGGAGCATGGAGACGGGGAGTGAGAGGGTATGTGTGTCTAGAGCTCCAGCCCAAAGGGCTGCAGTAAACAGGCCCTGACACAGTGACGGAGCTAAGACCCTGCCCAAAGCCTGGGAGGGACAGAGCAGTCGACTGGGGCTGCCCCAGGTCAGGAGACAGGAGGAGCACTGGGCCAGGGTGGAATCACCCGAGAAGGACAAACAGGAGGTGGACCTAGTATCACTGCTGCCCAGAGCTGTCTGGGGATGTGAGTACTAGGGCTTGTGACTTTGCATTGGAAATAAGGAGGGTGGCTGTAGCTAGTTAAGTGGGGAGGTTGGCGTCTGTGTGTGTTTGCAGAGAGAGGCAGAAGAGGGCACTGGAGGGCTTTGTTGTTGAAAGTTCACTGGTGCAGAAGATGACCAGGAGCACCCAAGACTCACCAGTGGACTGGAACATTGCCCAGGACTCCAGAGGTTCCTGCAGAACAGACTCCATCTTGGCCACAAGGGCGCTAAAGTTACACAGCAATGAATTTTCCTGCTGAATTGTCATTTGTGCTCCACAGGCTCAATTCTGTAAACCCTTACACCAATCACTGAGATACAGATAGAATGTGAATAAAACTCAAGAGCTGCTTACTATTACATACATATGTAGCTGGATCAGGTGCCAGTTTTACACATTTGTGATTCTAAAGACCAGGGTATTGTACACACTGCACTATATTTACCTCCGCCATTTACAGCACGTGGGTCCTGTAACAATTTTACAGTTCTAACTGAGAAGGAAATGCTTCCAGCAGAAAACACTTTTTTATGCCAAGCCCTGGCACAAAATAAGCACCAGTTTGGAGAGTACAGTTAATAATTCTAAACCTGTGGTCTCTTCTCAAATTGTGGCTATACTGCCCAGGAGAGCCTGACACTGAAAGGACACACCTTGCTTCTGCAGTATATATTCCAAATCGGTCCAATACTGGGAAAACTCATGCTGGATTGTGCTTTATGTACCTGCTTATTGGTATCCGTTTATTTTTCTGAGAGTAGAGTTGTAGCAGGGGAAACTGTATTCTAAATTAGACTGTAAACTCTTTGGGATAGGATCAGTGCCTATCTGTATATTTGTAGGGTGCCTAGCATAGCAAAGCAGTAAACCTGATTGGGAATTATAGGCACTAATAATGATATAATAGTTCCCCTCATGCATCATCTATATTTTCTGCTAATTTTTAGTTCCAAAATCTTTCCTGATAATGTCCAAAGCAAAAAACCAAAACCATAGAAATCTAGATTTTCTGGTACTATACCTGGCTGAGCTTACAGCATTTATAATAATTGAAAATGAGGAACGTATATGAAAGTTCATGAGGTAGAATAACCATCGAATGGCAGGGATCACTTGTTTGGATAATTTAAAGAGAAATCACTAAGTTTTGTCCAACTATATTTTATTTTAATATAGACTTTCAAAAAAATTCCATGGAGATTATTATAGTATCCACTAAACTAACAAAAGCTTCAATGCTATTTAAAAGATATCAGCGAATGGCACGGAAAATCCAGTACTTATGAACAATATTCTAATACTGCTGAAGAACCCTGAGGTCATTCAGGGACAAAAGTTTCAAATTCGAGCTCCAGAGAATCATTTCAAACACGCTAGTTACAAAAGATATGTTGACAGTACCATGTAAATACTCCATAATTCCAGTCATCCAATCATCATGCAAATTTTGTTTTTGTAACAGGATTCTTCAGAAATATTGCAACAATACAATTACTTACACCCTAATATTTTGGTTATTAGTCAACCTCCTCTATCTTCTGTGTGTGTGTGTGTCTGTGTGTGTCTGTGTATGTATGTAGATATTATAACAATTATACATATCAGTGATGTTCTTTAAGGGAAGGATTGAATTATTTCTGTCTCTCTGCTGGACCTCACACTATTCCTGGATACTGCTAACCTACCCACACACACACACAAAAACTCCTACAGAGTTTAGTTTTTGCCTTCAGAAAGCATCAAACTGCGCCATGTAGAAGAGTGTTGTTGTAGCCAGGTTGGCCCCAGGATATTACACATACAAGGTGATGAGGCAATATCTCTTAGCGGACCAACTTCTATTGGTGTGAGAACCTGAAGAAGAGCTCCATGTGAGCTCAAAAGCTTGTCTCTCTCATGAACAGAAGTTGGTCCAACCAAAGATATTACCTCACCCACATTGTCTCTCCCATGTATAAGATATTTTTAAACAATTCATTAGGAAGGGGAAATACACCCACAATTCTACAAGGCCTTCATACATCCTTCTCCTGACTCCATTCCCAATGACATATGTTGGAAATAATTCTATGTTATTTCTATATAAAGGGATGGGATCCATCTGCGGAGACCTTAAGGCTGTGCAGAGTTTCACAGAAGTCATAGAATCATAGAACTGGAAGGGATCTCGAGAGGTCATCTAGTACAGACCCCTGCACTCAAGGCAGGACTAAGTATTATCTAGACCAGTGGTTCTTAACCTGGGGTGCACATATCCCCTGGGGGTGCGAGATGCCCTTTCTGGGGGTGCAAGACATGCCAGATTTTTTTAGAAGGTAAATCATCGAAAACACAAATTAAGCACAGGCACGTAAGTACAACTACTTTGTTTCATCAAACCTATGTATTTATTAACATTATACTTTTTTAACGATTACTGTAATAAACAAACAAAAATATATCTAGGTTTAAACAACTGACCTACTTCAACGAAATTTGATAAGGGGCGCGAGAACATATTTTGAGAGCTAAAGGAGTGCAGGCTGCAGTAAAGGTTAAGAACCACTGATCTAGACCATCCCTGACAGGTGTTTGTCCAACCGGCTCTTAACTCACGTACATTGGTGAAAACCGAAACAAAGAAGTCATTAAGCACAGCTGTGAGGCTCTGAATAGATGAATCTCTTCACTGGAACATGTCATTCTCAATGTACTTTCCAGGAACAAAAGTAATAAAGATTTCCAGAGATGAGACTTAACAGAAGTATATTTGCTGAGAGATGTTGCCTCCCTGTTTAGGTTATGGTTATGAGGAAGTGTTTTTGTTTAAATGTGAAAACAAATGAATTTTATAAACCAGACCCTCACCCTTCTGCCAACACAAGAAAAATCTTCACTGACATAAAAGGAGTTATCAGAAGCTAAAAGAGCAGCTGATGTTTGTAGGAGGCCCTCACTGAGGAAAAAAAGTTGTGTCTAGGGCTGAGTGAACAATGTGGAGAAAATTTCACTAATATTCACTCAAACTTGAAAGTGAAATTTGATCTGACCATGTTCACCCCATTTTGTTTTAGCTTTCCAGAAGCATTAGCACATGCTCAATATTTACTAACAGAGAAACTCAAAAACAGTATAACCTCAAATGATTAGATATTAACTGAAAACAAATGCTGAACTGTATATTTAATTGTAAACTTTAAAATTTGCAACTCACTCTGTTTTGATTAGTCACATAAATTACCCAGTCAGGGAACAGAAACAATAGAATATGACTTATGTAACTAAACAATATAGTATATGTAGCAACTTTTGAATATTCACAAATTAACTATTCACAAATGAGCAGCAGCCTGGTAATTATTTCCTGAAAACATCTGCAAATAATGAATACATTTGAGAATTTCACAGTCTGTTTGCAAATCATTGGTTTATTCATCAAATTATTTGTTGCTAACAATTTGCTTTGTTCTACTTATAGCCAAACCCATTTTCCAGTAGAAGCCATTGATTTTATGTTTATCCTATATCTATTACCTATATCCATACTTTTCTTACATAAGTATGTATACACAAAGTGTATTGATGAATACTTTCTAGGCTATTTTTATGTAATGATTATTAACAACTAATGTTTTAGAGGTTTATGTGGTATTTTTAAGGCAGTACCAAATAACAGTATTGCATAATAATGTTTATATAATAAACAGAGTATTAAACTACATTGGCCAGTGCTTATAATCCATTCTTATGTATGTCCAGTTAGTCTTATCTAATGAGGCCTCCAATAATGAGCAAATAGAACTCTCACCAACCCGGTTCTGAGTAATTCCACAGAGAACAACATTTGCATGCTGAAAGGCATTGTGGTGAAGCACTGGGGAAAGTAAAAATTGCAAATTCGTTCAGCAGAAGTAATTTGCATACATCTGTCTTGTGAAAGCATGGGGATTTTTTGGAAGGTAGGAGATGTTCCTTGTAAAAACAAACAGGAAGTGTTAGCAAAAGGAAACACCTCCACATTTGTGGAAAAATTTACCACCTTGTCCCAACTTGATATGAATAAATAAAAGTGAAGTGGTAATTGAATTCAAAATATTTTTATTTTAGAATTACTTTTTAAGACCAATAAATATTAGCAATTATAGTGGATAAGCAGCCAACCAATATGCAACTTGTCATGTTACAATAAATTAATTTTAATATTTGATATAATATGACCACAGAAACCTGTACTTTTTCCTGAACCATCGTATAAACTCTCTAAGTTAAAATATTCTCTGCTTTCAGCTTTTCTGAGAACTTGGGAGTATACAAAATTTCTCTTGCTTCTCTAGTTGTTACTTAGTCTGACAGGGATGCAGCAGCTGTCCCCAGCAACCACATCAAACTCCCCTCCCTCCATCATTTTCACCTGAGGTGGAATTCACCCATGAAATAAAGCCCCCGACTCAGTGGTTCTACTACACGGAAGAGGCTAGCTGACCAGAGGATACACAAAGCTCTACTCTTTTGCATGCAGTGGAGCTGCCTGTTCGGGCACTGAAGGAGGTGAAGGGCTGCATAACTGCTGTTGAGTCCAAAATTATTCAATGCCAGTGTCCACAGAACCCAATAAAGTATGTGTGCAAGAATCACTGTCCATATCTAATCACATAAGAGGCAGCAGAGGTTTCATAGATTCAAAGGCCAAGACTTTCTGCATAACATAGGCCATAGAACTTCCCCAAAAATAATTTCTCGAGCATATCTTTTAGAAAAACATCCAATCTTGATTTAAACATTGTCAGTGAAATGCTCTGCATCCTACCCATGGCTCAGTTTGTGGTTTTCATGAGCGAGTAGCAGGGCTAATTTCACTCCAATGCATCTAGCAGAACCATTTTCCTGTACATTTCAAGGCCAGACAGGAAGTGTTGCCAACTCGTGCAATAATATTATGACTCTAGCAGTTTTGGGGTATTTTTTCAACCTGTCTCATGATGAAAGCATCAATTCACAAATTTTCCCTTCTTCAAAATGGCCACAATCTCCTATTACTGTCAGTGGGTCTGAAGCCAACCAGATGGCTGTCATTTCCCTACAATCTATCTGTATGTGGAGTGAGGCTGTCCTTAATAAAGTTGACTGCCACCTCATACTGTTTTCAATGAGATTGAAGTGAGGCCCACAAGCAAAATTGCTGCCACTGTATGGTCCAGGGGGCTAGTTGGGACATAGGGACTATTAGGAGCAGACGAGACACTGTGAAAAGTGGATGTGGAGAGTAAGGGGAAGCAAGAGGCAGATTTAGGGGTTGCAGAGGAATGGGGAGCAAGGAGAGGTGTGGGGCAGGAGGGAGGCTGAGGAGGATGAAGAGGACAGTGATGGGGGTGGGAGATGGAAGGGTAGAATGGCAGCTCTCCCAACCTGAGGGTTCCCTCCCAGCAACCAGGGGAAGGCAGTACTGCCCAGGCAGTGTTGCCAGCTCACGTGAACTGATCACAAGTCACAGTTCCAGCAGGAGGGGCTGTTGTGATGACGTGAGCAGCTGCTCCAATCGCATGATTTTCCTGGTGGGCAGAGCTGTGCAAGATCCTCTGTGGACACAGACTCCCCTAACACTGAGCGCTGCCTTGATTGTATGGTCCTCTAGCAGTGAGAGGATCATGGGGCAGAGGGAAGCAAAGGAATGGGAGTCACGGGAAAGCACCTGCTGGGTCTGGGAAAGGGAAGAAGCCACTGGGTCAGTGAGGCAGAGGAGATAGTCAAGGGAGTATTAGGAAATGGATGACAGTTCCCCTATCTGAAGGATGAGGAGAGGGTAAGCGGGGTCTCCAGCCGAGTCAGGGAGAGGCATACATTTTATGTACATTTAAAGGGTGACTTTTCAAACTGAAATGATCACACACATAGCCAGAAGAGTAGAGAGGAGTAAAAAGACAGACTAAAAAACATGGTTTGAATCTCATGATTTAAATGTCATGATTTGTGGGGCCAATCTTACAATTTGGGGGGATTTGACTTATGATTTTTGATATCTTGAGAGGGTCCAACTCATGATTTCTTATCTGGAGTATGGCGATATTTGCATACTATACTACAGGACACTCTGACAGGACCCTAACTTTATCTGTAAGCTATGTCATTTATTAATTAAAGGAAAGGATTATATATGGTGTCACTGAAATAATATTTCTTACAGGAAAATTTTCAAACCTACTTCAGCACCTAGATATCTTTATACCAGGAGCCTAGAAAATGTCAAATTGCTGAAATGGACACATCTATATGTGTGTGTATTTTACTGTAAAATTCATATTGATGTAGGCTGGGTCATCCCATGCCATGCTCCAATCCTCCTTTCAATGTCCACTCCAAAATCTTCAGGTGCAGTGACACAATGGAAGGACTTCTATGAAGTCACAGGCCTGATCTTCACCGAAAACTTAGTAGCTCAGGACTGTGAAAAATCATGCACCCTGAGCACCATAGTTTGGTCAAACTAACCCCCAGTGCGGACGCAGTTAAGAATCCTTCTGTCAACCTACCTACTGCCTCTCAGAGAGAGGCATTACTACACTGACAGAAAAAACCCTTTCATCAACGTAAAAAGCATCTACACTATGGCTGCAGTGCTTCAGCTGTGCCACTGTAGACATGCCCTCAGGAAAGTGGGAAGGAGACAATGTCATGCAAGCTGTATTTTCCCTTTTATCCCTCTACCCACTAGACTAGCATGCATCACCCAGATGCACCAAGTCGACCCCTATGACAATTTACACTACCTGAGGAACTGCTCATCTCTTCAGTCTGATGGTGTTGACTTGGACTTTGTTACTCTGACTACAATGGATATTTTGCAAATTCCTCAGTGTATATTTTGAAGCTAATTGACTTTCTGGGTTTTTTAAAACACCAAACAACAAACTGAAAAAACGACAGTGTGCAGAGCAAGAAACAATATAGTGCAGTGTGTGGAATGGGAAAGCCAGCAGAGGAAACCTGGATTTATGAAACCTTTTTGATTGTTCAACCTTATAAAAAGATGTTTTTACAATGTGAAAATATATTCCTGCAGACTACTTTTTACCCTTCAGAGAATTACATGAGAAAAGAGAGGGTGGGAGATATTTCAAATGGACTGAATTTTTCAGGAAGAGACAAGCCCAAACTAGAATACTGGATACAAATACTTCTTGGCTTTGGCCCCATCTTTTCCTCTTATTTTTTTCTTCGGGGTAACTTTCCGTTCTTCTGTCTTTTGGCAATACACGCACAAACACTGAAATATTACTCTCTCTCTCTCACTCACACACACACACTTGACTGTTTTCAGAATAGCAGCCATGTTAGTCTGTATCCGCAAAAAGAAAAGGAGGACTTGTGGCACCTTAGAGACTAACAAATTTCTTCCCTTGGATGTCACTTGTTTTGTTAGGCCTCAATCATGCAGTTGATAAATGTGGGCAAGTTGCTGTGCCCCTCAAAGCCCCAATGACTTCCATGGGGCTCCATGTGTGTGAAGCTGTCTGCCCATGTACTATCAATTGCAGGGTTGAGGCCTGATATTGTGAACTCTGTGGGGCAGGAATGGATGCAATTATTTGTACATAACAAAACAAATATGAACATAACCTAAACCTTGATTTGGGTCCATGTGTTCAGATGTGTTTGAACAGTGCCTATCACAATGGGGCCAGGATCTGACTGGAGTAAGAGCACTAATGTAATTTATTTCTCTTTTTTTCTGGGTACTTTATGCTGCTATAGATATAGCATTTAACACAAGACTAGTTACTAATAATTTAAAATTACTTAGAGGCTTGATGCAGGAATTGCTGGGTGTAATTCTATGCAGGAGTTCAGACTTGATAAGAATGGTCCCTTCTGGGGTTCAAATCTATGGATGAGATCCTCATCTCTGCTCTGGCTCCTTTATGCCAGGTAAAAGGCTAGAAGCTATAGAAAGTAGCCCTAAAAACCTTGGAAACAATGTGGGAAGGATGCCCCAGCACAGGAGTCATAAGGCTACCTTCCAAAGACCCCTTTTCAAGTCCTGGCCACAGGGGCACAGTGCATAGTGCTGTGGAGATTGCCGGCAGTGTTGTAGGCCATAGGTATGCTGGAGAAGCTGCCTTACCTTATGCACAGGGCCGGCTCCAGGCACCAGCTTTCCTAGCAAGTGCTTGGGGCGGCATTCAGAATGGGGCGGCCGTCCCTGTCCCGCGGTGGCAATTCAGTGGCAGCTCTGCCACTGTTCTGGAGGTGGCGGCAATTTGGTGGCAGCTCCACCGCCGTTTTGGCGGCGGCAATTCGGCGGCGACAATTCGGCGGCGACCGCTTGGGGCAGCAAAATTGGTAGAGCCGCCCCTGTGTATGCAGGCCCTCAGGACTGCCTAAGGCCTGGTCTACAGTTGACATTAGTTGTACTGGAAACCTGGGAGGTTCTAAAGGCCCCTCCTCCAGCAGGGGGGACCACTGGACCTAGGGACCAAGTGAATGCGGGGGACAACTAATGAAAAACAGGGGTCAGAGTGAAGATCATAGGTTCAAAACGAGGATACCAGATGAGTAACATTGGTAGTGACAGGTTTCAGAGTAGCAGCCGTGTTAGTCTGTATCCGTGAAAAGAAAAGGAGGACTTGTGGCACCTTAGAGACTAACCAATTTATTTGAGCACAAGCTTTCGTGAGCTACAGCTCACTTCTGCATCCGATGAAGTGAGCTGTAGCTCACGAAAGCTTATGCTCAAATAAATTTGTTAGTCTCTAAGGCGCCATAAGTCCTCCTTTTCTTTTTATTAGTAGTGATGCTGACCTAACCCTCGGTGTAGATGCAACTGTGTTGAAGAATGCTTCAGTTGACCTAGCTATAATTACTCAGGGAAATGGTGTTCCTACAATGATGGAAAAATCTCTTCCATCGATGTAGGCTGTGTATTGGGTCTGGCAGAGTCATGGTGCTATAGCTTTGCCACTATAGCCCCCATAGCATAGAGTAGACCTAAGGCTATGCCACACCCTTGACCAACATAGCTATGCTGCCATAGCCGCGAGCGTAGACTCATCCATTTTGATGGAAGAGTGCTTCTGACAATATAGCTATTGTTCTGGGAGGTGGTGTTTCTGCAGGGACAGAAGAATTCCTTCTGCTGGTGTGTGCTGTGTCTACACTAGGGGCTATGCTGGCATAGGCTCTGTAATATAGACATAGCCTAAGGGGCAAGTCTACATTACAGCAGCTACAGTAGCACAGATATGGTGCTGTAGCTATGCCATTATAACGCTGTAGTGTAGACACTTCCTACACTGATAGAAGTGATTTTTCCGCTGATGTAAGTAACCCACCTCTTTGAGAGCAGGGAGCTAAGTTGATGGAAGAATTATTCTGTCAACCTAGCTCTGTCTACAGTGGAGGGTTTAAGTCAACCTAATTATGTTGCACTGGATGTGAAATTTATCATAGCCCTGAAAACAATAAAATGTAAATTAATTAAGGTAACAGATAATGTATAGTCAACGGAAAAAAGAAGACAGAGCAATTTTCACACATACATAACAAAACAAAGATAGCATAACTAAGTAAACATGATGAAATTCAATAAGGACAAATGCAACATACTCCACTGTGGAAGGAACAATTAGCTGCACACATACAAAATGGGAAATGACTGCATAGGAAGGAGTACGACAGAAAGGGATCTGGGCGTCATAGGGGATCACAAGCTAAATATGAGTCAATAGTGTAACACTGTTGCAAAAAAAAAAAAAAGCAAACATCATTCTGGGATGTATTAGCAGGAGTATTGTAAGCAAGACACAAGAAGTAATTCTTCCGCTGTCCTCTGCGCTGAGTAGGCCTCAGCTAGAGTATTGTGTCCAGTTCTGGGCACCACATTTCAGGAAAGATGTGGACAAATTGGAGAAAGTCCAGAGATGAGCAACAAAAATGATTAAAGGTCTAGAAAACATGACCTATGAGGGTAGATTGAAAAAACTGGATTTGTTTAGTCTGTAGATGAGAAGACTGGGAGGGGACATGATAATAGTTTTCAAGTACATAAAAGGTATTGTTACAAAGAGGAGGGAGAAAAATTGTTCTTCTTAACCTCTGAGGATAGGACAAGAAGCAATGGGCTTAAATTGCAGCAAGGGAAGTTTAGGTTGGATATTAGGAAAAACTTCCTGTCACGGCGGTTAAGCACTGGAATAAATTGCCCAGGAAAGTTGTGGAATCTCCATCATTGGAGATTTTTAAGAACAGATTGGACAAACACCTGTCAGGGATGGTCTAGATAATACTTACTCCTGCCACGAGTGCAGGGGATTGGAGTAAATGACCTCTCAAGGTCCCTTCCAGTCCTACAATTCTATGATAATATCCTGTTCAGGGAACAGGATACACATGCTGTACACAAATACTTTGCAAGAAAGGGGAGTACACATTAGCACACAGAGAACTGCTTCTTGAAACTGTGAATGAATAATTATACTTCAAAAGTTGCAGTATTCAAAGTTATATATATATATATATATATATATATATATATATATATATATATATATATAAAGTAATTCATCTAAAAAGAAATGATACCTGGTTCTCATACAGCACTGTTTTCAGTAACTCTAAAGTGCTTTACAAGGGATGCAAGTATCATTATCCCTGTTTTACAAAGGGGGAAAACTGAGGCCCAAGAAGGGGAAATGACTTGCCCAAGGTCATCCAGCAGCAGAGTTAGGAATAGAACCATCATCCTAAGGCCTAGACCAGAGCTTTATCCACAAGACCATTTAGCCTCCTGCAACAGCATTTTTTAGCAATAGATCGAAACACTTCAGTAAATCCATTGTAAACTGTGGGATTCGAAATTGTTACTGTAAAATATCTGCAATGGCTTTAGAAAGGATTTTCCACAGGAAATGATGGATATTATAGAATATCAGTATAATAGTCTTAAGCCAGAAAAGGCATCTTATTGCTATACTCCTGGTTCACATACATGACTCTCAGCTGGGGTCAAAGCGGCATCAAAATATACAATCTAAGGCAAGGGTGATCTTGGAAACATTTAAGCATGTGCTAATTTCATGTATGTGAGTAGACCCGTTGAACTTAATGAGACTATTCAATGGCCTGATAGAAATCCCATTGAAATCAATGGAATGGATTCCATTGATGTCAATGCATTTTAGATCAGACCTCATTCATCTCTGTGTTTTCAGGGGTCAAGACCTAAATTTACATACATACCAATTATGAATCCTTTTTGTGAGAAAATGGGCACTTGTGAATGTAAATGTAGCAATTAGACATCTCACGTCCCAATTAGTATGTGCAAACCCTGCACACACACATTTAACATGCATGGAATTTTTAAAAAATCTAAATTTTGAATATGAGTGAATAAAATCCCTCCTTGTATTTTAACTATTTTAATCATTTTCACTTATGTGTTGTGTTGATAAATATTTTGAATTGTTGAATACCCAGGTTATAAATTATATCATATGGGTTTCCGGGAGTACATTTTGAATTACAAAATGGTTTAAAATAAGCAAGTGATCTGGCTGGTTACTATACATTAATTCTTGGGTGATCTGAAGAATCTTTTTGAGAGGGGCTTCTTTTATATGTCCTTATTGCTACATTCAAAATGCATGCAGAACTTGGCATGGGTGAATATTTTAATAACAAATAGAAAATCATCAAAATTATTGCCGCATTGTTTCTTTGTGCTCCCCCATTTGTCTGTATCTACCTGTTGTCTTTTGACTTACACCTGATTGTAAACATTTTGGGACAGGAACAGTCTGTTTGTACAGTGCCTAGTACAATGAGGGTCTGGATCCATGCCTAGAGATCCTAGGTGCTACTCCATTTCAAATAAATAAATAATAGTCAAAATAAATAAATACATACATACTAATGCACTGATAGACCCTTCTATATTATTAGTTGAAGCGCTCTCTCTCCTCTCAACATACTAATGAAAGGGGGAAGGAGGGAATAAGCAGATGAAAATAAGGAAGTTTTCTCTCTTCACGTTTTCATTTTCACGCTTAAAAGGCTCATTATTAAGAACTCCAAAGCAAACAATCAGGTTTATTTTCTTGCACCTGCACTGATCCTAAAGTGGAGCCACTTCTCTTTTCTTTTTGGCCCAGCTCCACCATCCTCCTAGCCACAGGCAGGCTATTTAAAATTCCATTTTTTACTACAAAGATCTATGACAAATCAAGAGTGCTCCTTATTCCAAATACAGGGGCTAGACTGAGGCTATGTTGTCATTCCTAAAGGTGCATTTTACATCAAGACACCTATCTTGTTGTAAAATCCTAGTGGAGACAAGGCCCCGAATATTTTTAACCTCAGTGAGTATACTCATCCATACAGCAGCTGGGAGTGTGCTTCTCAGCATGGGCAGGCAGACATGAGCTAGCTCTGCTTGAGCTAGTATGTGTTTGTCTACCTGCCCTGGGAAGCACACTCCCAGCTGTTGTATAGACATACGCAATGTAGCTAGTTACGATCAACCCTAGACCCGCGCAGGGGGTGGTTATGGCGTTGACCTGCACCAGCGACAATGAGATAAAAACTTTTTGGGCCTTGTCTCCACTAGGACACTGAGATCTATGGCTCTTTGATGTAAAACCCCACCATTCCCACCTTTTTGCAGAGAAGACAAAGCCTGTGACTTAATCTGTGCTGAGTCAGGGGCAGTGTGTAGCTGTGCTGCCACCTGAAAATCCCAGGGAATGAACTGCTTCCTCTGAGGGTCATATTTCCTTTCTTGGATCCCTTGCTTTGGACGAGCGGAGAATGTTTGCACCGATAGCAGATTATTTCCCCTTCCATACAGACTCAGCTTCTAATGGGTGCAGCATTGTGGAGAAGTGAAGGGTCACGGCTCTGACCACTCCCCACCTACTTGCACAGGATGGCAACTGGCAGCCCTCTGAGCCTTTGGCTGCACAGCCCATGCAGGGGAGTGAAGGAATGCCTTGCACGTCTCTATACATTGTGTGGGCATGTAAAGCTTGTGGTGGCCTTAATAAAAGGAAGGCTGTATGCTATCATGATACAGACTTAAACTAGTGATGTGCTATTGTATCAGAGCTATTCTGACATTAGATAGAGAAAGTTGATCATCTTTCCTTCTTTCTTCACTTCTTGCCTTACTTCTTTGTCATCTACCCTGTCTCCTCTTGCTTCACTATTACCGCCCTTTTCCTTCATTAATTTTCCTATTAATACAATCTTATTAATTGCATTCCCACAAGATTCTTAAAATCTCATTTTTATTACAGTCTAAAGCTTTGGTCTGGAGCATTGGGTGATGTGCATCTTCAGAGAAATATATTTCAAATGACACCTGTCTTGTTCAGACTGAATCAGAACGGTAAAGCCCACACTGTACAGCGAGACTATGAAATATTATCACAGCATATAGAATTTATTTGTTATGTACAATAGCACCAAATAATGATGATGTACATATTTTCTGGAAATACTGATCTCCAACAAAAAAAAATGCTCTAAACTGTATAAATGTTAACTTGCTACAGATTAATTTGCAATGAAGATGAATGTGAAAATGAATCTGTATTGTAAGTCCATCATGCTGTTGGCTCATATACTGAAAGGAAGGATGTTCAATCTATTGGACTGAGATTTGGGAAATATGGTTTTGACCCTGATTGGCAAGGAGTTCCTGTGTGACTTTGGACAAAATGCCACAGTAAGATGGGATGACGTCTATTTCCTCCATACAGGTTGTAAGGATTAACACCCTGAGACCCTGCATTGTGCCAGGTGCACTAATGTGCTATGCAGAGCCCCACTGACTTCTGTATAGATCAGACATTCAATCTAGGAATTCCATGGGGCTCTGTGAGTGTAGCAACCTGCCCTCATGCTACACAATACATGATCAGGTCCTAATTCATTAACATCTGTGAGATCAGACAGCACAATGATGAGTGTCTCAGAAAAATCCTATAAAGTAAACTGCTGGTGTGACTCCTTTGACTGCAATGGATTTACACTGGCAAAAATATTTGACCCTCTCTTTTCAAACCACATAGGATTGAGAATTCTGTATCAACTGGCCACAGAAGGTTTATGCTGCCTAGTTTGTATCACAAGGAAGGAAATCCTGAAACTGTGCTTCCAGTAATTCCTCCAAAAATGCTTTGACAAGAGCACTGTTTCCCCATGATATGGCTCACTTTACCAACTGCTTCCGGTGTGAGAGTTGTTTTGCCCGTTATTAAGAAGAGTCAACTCAAAAGGGTCAAATAGCTGAAAGCAGACCACTCTTTATCAAAATTGCTGGTGTTAACTGATTCACGATGGGACTTGTTTAATGGTCAGAGCTTTTAAACAGTCATTTTATCCACCTTATTGATTCCCCACCCTCACTTAGAATAAATTATAAAAGCCCATAGTTTGCTTCCAATGCTGTGAAATTTTGCTAGTGCAACACTTGCTTTCATCTAAATACGTTAAGGAGCTGCAAGAATACATGTCAAGATTTTTTTTCTAAATGAGCAGAAGCTTGCAGCACTTAGCCTTGAAATAATTTTCTTCATTCCTTGTATAAACTGCTCATAAATAAATTGCATTGAGTTGGGGCCACTTGTTTTAATTAACAGATGAGTAAAGGTGAACATTTCCAAGCAGCGCCCTGGAGAGAGCTAATTTTTTCCCCTCTCTTTCTGTATATAGGAATATGTGCCACATCATCATTGGATGGAAGTCAAACAGGTATTTGATGCTGTGGCTGCTTGATTCATTGTTCCAGTGTGCCCTCATTGGCTGTTTGTACTTCGTTGGATGCAGGAGCTCTCTCAGACACTGTATTTGCATTTCTCAGCAGTTTCTAAGACACTTCATAGGAGACAGTAAATATTAATTAATTGTCTTGGAATCTGTCCAACAAATTGCCAGCGAGGTATCTTCGTATAGCTCGGAGCATTCCCATAACATTTAGAGAATAGACTATGTAACATTTTGAATTCACGATCATGCTTTCTAGGAAAGAAAGGAAAGATTTATTTTTCAAAACCCAAGGCACTTTTCAGCACATTAAACAGGAGCTAGCGGGTTGTTACTTTCTATTTCTTTCAAACGTTAATCCTTTTTTATATAAAATGTGTAAACAATTTTTATTTGCATTTTATGGATGTTTGTATTTCACATATTTTCTTCAAGAACTACAGTTTACAGACAACTTTTAATTAAACCATATTACCAAAAGACGATGTCACCCATAAAGAAATATCACATTATGGTTGCCTCTTAAAACCTGACTCAATAAAGGCCAGAGGCCTCAGGTGGGAATATAGTGCAATATGAAAAACTGACAAGTCACAATGCCACATGGCTTGCCCTGAGAGATCAAGGCAGAGGGCACACCAGAGCTCTCTGTTTCTCTGATATTCCAGAGTAGTTGTTCTGTTCTCACAGACAGTCCATCCTGCTCGATACGTGCCCGCAGTTTGTTTTAAAGGTACTGATGCCCTGTGCTGCAGCCACCATCCTTCTTGCTTAGGAGGACTGGACAGGTTTCACTTCAGAGTCTCTGATTTCAGTAATTAACAGTTAAACCTCTCCTACTTATAAGTATAGCATAGTATCTTTTCTAGCTTAGAATGATTTTGCATTGCCTCGTCTCAACAATTTACCATATTTATAGGGTATTGACATCATTAGATGATGGAATGTGATTGAAATACTGTACTTCAGTAGCTCTGATGTCTGTGTCTATATTTATCTTGGGTAAAAACCCACTTCTTCAGATGCATTCTTTGAGCCATGAAAGCTTATGCCCAAATAAATCAGTTAGTCTGTAAGGTGCTACTGGACTCCTTGTTGTTCTTGTGAATACAGACCAACATGGCTACCCCTCTGACATATTTATCTTGACCCTCTTTTTTCCGGATCTCTTGAATGACATATAGATTAGCATCATGATCTTCCATGATAGCTGCAGACATCAAACAGGTGAAATCCTGATCCCACTGAAGTCAATGGGAGTAGTGTCTTTTATTTCACACATTAATACAGACTTCTTTAAATTTGCAAAGCAGAGTACTTCACCTCTTAACTGAGACTGAACAGGACTTCATAGCTGTATCCCATATGTGTGGCCCAATGGTTTGGTAGAACTGGTTTCTGCGCTGGAGAGCTGGTAAAAAATGGCAATTATTTTTCATGGACTTTTTAAAAAATAATTTTAAAAAACAAAACACTACTAAAAATCCAGGAAATGTTTTCAGTTTTCCATTGACTAACCAAACCAGAAACCAAGAGTTTTCACTTTTAGAAGATCACTTCTTCATAGAAAAAGAATGAAAATGAAAACTTTGAGCCAGCTCTATCGCTATGTAACTGTACATTTCAACAACCAGGAGAATCAGCTAAGAAAAACACTGGAAACACAATAAGCTATAACTTCATGTTCCTGGGGCTGATGATTTGGAAAGGAAGTTGTTAATCTTAAGGATAGAAAAACACACACACACATAGGAGCTGAAGGGTGGAATGTGATCAAGTTAAAAAGAGTTGAATAAAGGAGAAAAGTACCTGAAATCACTAAGGGTATGTCTTCACTGCACAGTGGAGGTGTGATTGCAGTATGAGTACACATATGATGGGTCCCAGGATACCCAGGCTCCTGGGCAGGCTTGTACTCAGGTTGCTGGCCTATGCTGAAACCTGTGTCACCACAACTTCACTACTATGGTCACCCATGCTAGCTAGATTAAAGTTAGCCTGGGTATGCCTATCTGTGCTGCAATCACATCTGCACTTTACAATGAACCCACATCCTAAGGAGCATGAAAACAAACCTTGCTTTAAACTGTATGTTTCCCTTAGAATATGTTTAAGGTTTACATGCTGGTAGCATATCATACTGTTATCATATGGGGACTGTAGACGGTCCTGATTAAATGGTGAGGCAATAGATCTATGCTTAGCAGAGAACTTCAAGTTTTGGTATAAAAATAAAGATAAATCTTGGGGAAAATCTCAGAATATGTCAGATCAAAGTCTCAAAGTTTTAAAATATTCCTTAGATTTTTCTCAGGATTGACAGACGTTGTCAAACAAGTCAGAAAAGTGGTCAGACACCATGCCGTAAAATACCAGCAATGGGCTGAAAAAACAGCAACCACTCAGTCCCTGTCCTCTGATTTTTCTAAGCATGGTTCACTGGTTCACTAGTTGTTTTCAGAACGATCTGTTTATATGTTACCTACTTATAAAATAAAGACATAAGTCCACAGCTTTTAATTCTAAATTGCAATTAACTCAGACTCCTCAAATGCGGTAAGCAAAGTGATCTTCCATAATCAGATTTGGAAAGCAAAAATTGTAAGACTTAATAGAGACAGTGTGGTCTGGTGATTGGATCTAATGATCTGGAATCTGGAGTCCTATTCTAAGATCTGGCACGGACTCTCTGTGTGACCTAGGGTATGTTACTAAGGTCAACATTTGTGAAAGTGGATGTTTTTTTCCCAGAACCCTAGGTTCTGGGGGCCTATCTGCAACACCTGGGGCCTGATTTCAGAATGCTGAGCATCTGCCTTTTCTATAAATTTCACACCACGGAGATGGATAATTTTATTAATATTCTGTAAACCATTCTATTCTCCTTCCTAAATATATTTGGCCAGACACAGGACACATATTTATTTTCTTTCTTTCACCTGACAGGTTTAATTGCTATTAGGGCCAAAAATAACAGCAATGAAGTTAATGGGAGTTGTAGGTATTCTGTACCTTTGAAAATCTGGCCCTCTGGGGAATCAAAATTGAGGGACACTGGAAAATGTTTGCCTCTCCACGCCTCAGTTTAAACCACCATAAAATAAGCATTGGATCAAACCCCCAGATGCTGCAAAACAGCATAGCTTTATTAACCTCAATATATACTGAGAATCTGTCCATTACATTTACTTTCCTCATATCACTATTGTGAGGCTGAATTCAGTACAGTAACTGAATCTGTAAAGCACTTTGAAATATTCCGGTGGAAGGTATCTTATTAATGAGGTTATGATAAATCTAATGTATCTTTTCATGAGGATTTATCATAGATGAATAAAGAATAAATGAAACAATCATATTTTGCAATTCAAAATGTTGATCTCCCCACATCCCAAAGAAAGGAAGAAATATATGTGCATTTATATATATATATATTATATAAATACACACATACACAAACATTTATTAAGTAGCATCTCCTTTTCTTATTAACACTTATGTGTTTTGGCAACCACTACAAAACAAACAGGTGGTCTGTGCTGAACTGATAGTCTTGTCAAAGTCTAAAAAGCTGAGAGAAAAATGTCATGGCTTGCATTCAGCCAAACTCAGCATAATTGTTATTGGCACTTATTGCAATGAAACCTGTCAGGGAGGGAGAAAAAGATGTATCACTGTGTCTGGCCAAACAAGGAAGGGAGAGAATAGAACTTTGTGTAATTCACTTGTATTTAAAGGTTTTGTTTTTCTTTCCCCTTCTCCCCCAGAAGAAAAGCCCATTTAGTTGTCTTCCCCTACTGGTTTTGCAGGAATTCCCACTTTATGGATTTTAATATAAAGTAGCTAGATATGGCTCAGTAATACGCCAACTTCTGGACTGAAAAGTTATTTGCTAATCATAATATATAACTGGCTGGAATAGACCAGTGGTCCAGCTAGTTCTGTATCCTGTTTCTTCTAGTGCTGAAGGCCAGATGCTTCAAGAAGGATATAAATCTCCCATAGATTCATCTAACAGTACTGTACCATAACCACATGGAAGAAATTCCTTTCTGACCCTAGTTGCAGCTCTGATTATACCCTGAAGCATGCGGTTAATAGTCTTTATGCTTTATAGTACTGCAACTGCAGATTCTATTCTTATAACTGTCAGCATGATACATTTAAATGCTTTTTGGTGAAGAATTTAAGTCATTCTGGGGAAGTAAGTATGCTATTTGACTCCATAATATCGTGCCACAGTGAGCTTCATATGTTAATTGAATGTTGAGTAAAATATTGCTTCCCTTTAAAGGGTGTTACCTTTTCATTTCAGCAATCACGCATAAATTAGTCAGTTATAAGAGTCTTCTCCGTAAGATGTTATATTTTATTCCTCTTTGGGCCAAACTGTGGCCCAGATAGTGGAGCAAATCCCTTATACTGCTGTGCCAGCTACTCACACCAAAGGCAGCAGTGCCTGAAGGACCCAGGCTCCTCAGATCCACTCTGTCCCCTGCTCATGCAGATGGGTGAGAGGGGACAGAATGGAGTGGGTATTGGATGGCACCTTTGTGCCGACCCCTCAACATGGCAAGCAGTGTAGTTACATGAACACACTGGGGAACACCAGGTATAGACTGGGTGACATTCACTCCCTTTCCGGCACAACAATGTGCTTCCCTTTACAGGAGGCAGATTGTATAGTCACGGTGTAGCCCTTTATTTGCTGTCCCTAGAAAGGACCATCAATGCAACATGCTCTTTTCAGTGATATACATAGAATGCATGGCCCATTAAAGAGGCTTCTATCTATATCCCTTTCGGACTCAACCTAGCACTGGATGTTCTGAGATTGGTACATTCTTTGTCCCTCTCTGAAGACCAAGATTTGTTCTCTCTGATATTTGTTCACACTTTGGGGAAGAGAGAGTTTCAAGATCACTCTGGAAGCTGGACTTTCCTCATCATACTGAACAAAGATATACCAGGAAATTAAGGGCTGGACTCCAAATTGCAATTTTCAAACATATGCCTATGTTCAACATTGCTGGTCATACTCACCATCAGCATCCAAACCTGCATGAGTGCAAACTATCTGCAGACTTCTTCTATGAGCGTTTGCAACTCATATACATATTTAAGTGGAAAAACTCTCCCCTTCCCCTAGCTGCTTCTGTGTCTCTCTCATTAGAGTAGCTGAGAGTTAGGAGAGGTGCTGATTAGATGGCAGAAGGGGAAAAGAAGTGGGAATCTCAGCCACCAGTCCTGTCCAATCTGGCACGCACCATCGAGCCACTGCCAGCACCTCAGTAATATAAAAAACCCTTACATTTACAAGTAACATTTCCCACACAATTTCTAACTCAAACAAAATATTAAACTATTGAGCACATCTAACACTGTACATTGGATTAAGCTTCCATTGGGTCAGACTTTTCAAGTGATTTTCAAACAGATGTTTTCTCATACCTAGAATAATAAATTCAATTTAAATAAATACAGTTAATTCAATTATTTTACCCTGAAATTAATACAAACCATTTTAATATAGTACTGGCCCATTACAATACTCTAAGTTTGAAAAATCACAAATTTATTTTTCCTCAAAAGATTATAAACATATGGTAATTGCATCACCAAACATTTCCCTGTTAACCCTGGGGCTTTTGTGGTTGGTGGTGGTTGTTTGTTTTTTACACCAAACAAAGAACCAGTTACACTGACATATACAAAAACTGCATTATAAACACCAGATAGTGCCACTACTATAGGAAAAAACTATCAGAATAAAAAAAGTTAAAATGCGGGAGCTCGCATGTAGATCGGAAAGTTCAGACTGAGCCTGCCTACATTGGTGCTGCAAAATGCCTAAAACTGCATACAATTTGCACATATAAAATTTACATTTGGGGGAATTTTAAAGACATAACTCTGGTGACACTATTTTTTTGGTACAGAAAAGCCCCCATCTACACCAGATCTGCCTAACCAATAGTTTTTGACCAGACGCACCAATATTCTGCTTCCACCTCCTGCTCCTTGCCGGTTTCTCTGGCTGGTAGCTGAGACTCACACCACTTTTCCCCTTCTGCCATCTAATCAGCATCCCTCTCAGCTCCTCTAATGAGAGAGGCACAGAAGAAGGGAAGAAGGGGGAAGGGCAGAAGCCTTGCATCCAGCTGGGTGTGATAAAGAGGCCAAGTTGTGGGGATCTTGGCCGGGGATCTCATTCACCTGCACCATGGACCAGATTGTAATTTGCACAGTAGTTTTGACCTTTAGGAGTGAAAGCACTAATACCGCTATAATTAAAGTCACTATGAGTTTTGCCACTGGCTGTCGTGGCAGCAGAACTGGGCTCTGAGTTAGGAAAGGACTAAACAATCTAGTACAGGCTTTCTTTCAGCAGTTCTGCTCTGCTTCCACATATATCCTGAAAGACAGAACCCCCACTGTCCTCCTGAGCTACACTGGAGACAGAAATGTCAGTGTTCACACATACAGTAGCCGGTTTATGAAATGTTCCTTGTAGAACAGTAAACGTAAAAACTTGTTTTAACATAAGGAATATAAACAATGCACCAGTCCTGAACGCAGGATTAGGAGATGAAATGTGAAGAATGATTAAACATACAATATGTCCAGGCAAAAATCATATACATGTAATTCAAAAGGCCAGATTAATGAGTTCACTCGAGGAACAGTAAGTTCTGTTTTTTATTAATGGAGGGTTAAAATGTACTCCCTATACTCACAGAGCCATAGGCATGCTCTTTGTTAAACAGATACCAATTGTTCAGGGGCACTCAGTGGAAAAGGAATTTGTGTCAGATTGAGAAGAAACTGGTAAATCTGCTGCAGAATTAAAGATGGGCACAATTTACAACAAAGCCACTGGACTATTATTATGAATTTAACTAATCATGTATAAAACAAATTGTTTTTCTATATCCATTTACAGAAAGGGGTCCAGAAAGGAAAGAAAAATGCAAACCTCATGGACAATCATTTTTCTTCTTAAGTAATTATTTACTAGACTCATGTCTTATCCATTAGACGCTGGTGCCCCACACAAATTGGTTTCTCTTTCTAGACCATGCTCAGCTCTGGTATATAATTCAATTGACTTCAATGGCACTACATCAAAGAAAAAAATGAAGATTATTATTAATCATGTAGGGCCCAATTCTGCCATCCTTACTTCTATTAAGTTGTACCTTTCTTTGCAACTATTCCCACTGAAATCCTAGTTGAAATCAATGGGAACTTTTATAGAATAAGGTGCTATTTATGAATAAAAGTAGCAGAATTTGGCCTTTAATTTTTAAGTGAAACTCTAAGGCAAAACAATGGGATTTGCCTGCTTACGAGCAAAATTTTATCTTAAATGTACTAGGAGTACTCAAGTCCAGATGAACTCTGAGATTCCTCACTGATGCTGAGCTACCACATTGCAATGGCTGAGAGTAATGCTTTCTGCCATCTCAGGTTGCCTAAGAGATTCCATCCCATCCTGGTTGATAAAGACCTGGCCCCAGTTAGTCATGCCTTTGTTACCCCTCAGCTGGACTACTGCAAAGTGATACACCTGGGCACAAAGCCTTCAGCCCTTAGGAAACTCAGACTACTACAAATGCTGCAGTACATCTCATCAGCAACACAGGTTACTGTGAGCACATCACACCTGCCTTCCACTCAGTTTGCTGGCTTCCCGTAGAATTTCTAATCAAGGTCTTGGGCCTTATCTTCACAGCACTCAATGGTCTCGGCTCAAGATGCCTAGAAGACTGTCTAGAGCTCTGGGATGAAGGCCATGGTTGACAACTTTGCTCTTCTGGCACAGTGGAATAAGCAACAAAAAAATACAGCTCATCTGTGTGGGACTCAGAACTTTATGTGGGGGCCTGTATGAGACTGTGAAATGAGCTCCCCAAGAAACCAAGGATCGTCACAAACCTGCAAACTTTCTGCTCCGCCTGCAAGGTGCATTTCTTTGACCTTGCCTTCTCTAGTATGAACACATAGCAAACCCTGTCGAAACAATACACTCCACTGCACATGCTTCTGCATCTGGGGAGAGAATGAGAGAACAAACACATGACTGATGTATAGTCACTTTGCTTAATGCACTACTGCAAGACATGGTGGTAAGCGTGGCATAAGAGCCTATATAGAATAAAATAAACACCTATTGAAGCAGCTGCTGTATATCTTTATCCATTAAATAATTATTACATGGGTTCTATTTTCATCTAATCTGCTTGTTTGCTAGGTGACCTTAGACAATTGCACTTCACGCCTATGTGCCTCAGTTTCCCCTATTGTTTGATTTATCTTCTTTAGATGAGCTCCCACTCGGGGTTTTTACACCGTCTTCAACAAAAGGGCCTTGGCCTCTGGTGGAGTATCTAGGCACTACTGTAATAATAATAACGAGGTCTGAATTTAATGTTTGGCCCTGCCATGGATTTCTTCTGTGACCTTGGACAAATCACTTAATCTCTCTGTACTTCAATCCCAAAATTATAAAATGGGGATAATAGTACTTACCTCCCTCACTGGAATGTTATGAGGATAAATCCATAAATATATGGGAGGCCCTCATACAATATGGTAATAGAGGCCATATAAGTATTTATAACTTGTTTTTATTATTTGATGTTCTCTCCCCTCATGTAGAATGTGGAAGTGCAGCAGGTATTTGATTGAGGTGAGTTTGTGGGCATCCCATGAAAAGTGAAAAGATGGTGGAATGGGAGTGCCCTGGAAGTGGGATTTCGGCAGCATGTAGAAAGACAAGAAACTGAGTGAGTGAAGATCTTCTTCACCTTTCTCTCTATTTTCCCCTCTATGAAATGGGGATAAAGATACGTAGCCTCTTACATTCCAGGGGTATTCTGAAGAGTAGTTAATATGCACAGGCTTTGAGTATATAAAAATATTACAAAATATTAAGAAGAAAAGAAGAAAAGGGGCTGCAAAGATAATGCACCTAGCAAGTTTTTAAAAAATAAGGGCTTGTCTACATTTGAGAGTTATTCTGGATTAAGGCCAGATATGAATTTAAAGAGGAATAGCTATTCTGGAATAACTGCCTGGGTAGACAAACCCTTAATTTTGTTTTGTCAAGGAAGTAAGTAGATATGATTCTGAATTCACATAAGGAGCCAATATGACGGCTGCCAAGGTGCCCATTACATACTCCTGCTTTTCTATAAGGCTACATCTACACTATGCACCTTTTAGTGACACAGCTGTGCTGCTCCAGCCGTATTACTAAAAGGTGCGCAGTGTAGCCGCTCTTTGTCAGCAGGAGAGTGCTCTCCCGCCAACAAAATAAATCCACCCCCAATGAGAGGCGGTAGCTTTGTGGGCAGGAGAACTCTCCCACTCACAAAGCGCTGTCCACACCAGTGCTTTTCGTCTGTAAAACTTTTGTTGTTCGGGGGGAGGGGTTTCACACCCCTGAATGACAAAAGTTTTACTGACAAAAGTGCCGTGTAGACAAAGCCTAACTAAAACACACTTAAAACAATTCACGTTCGATAACCTATACTGAATGACCTGACAAATGCTGCAAAAAGTCATGTGGCACCTTATAGACTAACAGACATATTGGAGCATGAGCTTTCGTGGGTGAATACCCACTTCGTCGGATGCATCTGACAACGTGGGTATTCACCCACGAAAGCTCATTGGATGCATCCGACAAAGTGGGTATTCACCCACAAAAGCTCATGCTCCAATACGTCTGTTAGTCTATAAGGTGCCACAGGACTCTTTGCTGCTTTTACAGATCCAGACTAACTCGGCTACCCCTCTGAAGCCTGACAAATGCTGCTTATTCTAGGAGAGTCAGGAAGAGGAAATTCACGTAGCCTGCTATCCTGTACACTGAGGTCCTTAATTTAAGATGTAAAATATGGTAAAACACAACCACCTACTGTCCAATGACAAATTTAGAAAGGCTTTTTTAGTTGTCACTGCTCTAAGGTCAATCTTTAAGACTTGCTAGTAAAGGAAAAACATGACAATTGTAGAAAGTATTAATTCCAAAAGGAACAGTCAGAAAGTAAAAAAATGAAACTGTGTATGGAAAGACTTTGAGCTCTTCTAAATTACACTTAAACCTGAGCCTAGTCACATTTTGGAAGTGTTGTAAAACAAATATTTTTGTCCAGGCTTTTCACCAATCTGCAGCTTCTCATTCAACCTATTCCACGCTACATTTTCTAAATCTCTTCTCCATATTTTAAACTCATGGCACAATGTAGGGGAATCCTGGTTACATTTTCTCTTTATACTTAGAAAACGTTACTGTTCTGTGGCAGCATGACCTTGCACCTTTGAAAATCAAGGGGTACTTTGCCATTGACTTGCGCAACAGCAGCGTTAAGCCCTATCTAAATACTCCAGCCTGATCTCAGAGGCTACAGAAAGGGACACTGAAAATGTTTGCAAAGAAACATTAAAGGGTTAATGGAAGACTGATTACTGAGATATATCTAGAGTAAAATGACTGACAGGCCCTGTTTGTACAACTCTTTTTTTCCCCTCTGTCCCAACAGTCCAAAGGTTCAAAACCCATGAGTCAGGCCCCAAAAATAATGAGATTTAAAATGTATATTAGCTATTTGTATTTGGGTCATGTTTCTAAGTTTTTCTTCACAATCATTATGGCTAGAAACTTTTCTAAACAAACAAAAAAAAACTTGAGATTCTCATGTAATTTACATGATTCCAGGAACTGAGACTTTAAGAAAAACACCAAATTTTGTGAGACCTATGATAAAATCACAAGAGTTGGCAACCCTGCATTCTGTACATGTGAAAGACCAATTAAATCACAGGCAAAGATTAAAAGAGTGCCTAAAGTTAGACTGCTAAATCAGGGCTGGTAAAGTACACACATGACAGGTGTCTAGGACCCCAAATCCTGGAGTCTCTTGTTGATATTAGAATCTCAGCATTTATTTATTTTTTTAATCTATTGTTTCTAGCACTCATAGATGCAAAGAAAAATTTGGAAATATGAACAGAGATGAATATGAATCTTTTTTGAATATGCAGAGAGCCTGAAACAATAGCTCCAAGAAATATGAACGGTGCTGTTCATTTTCATTCTGAAACTTGCAGCTACCCACAAAAGGGGAGAGCCATGTGGGCTGTCCCTAACACCCTGGATTGCCTTCATTCAGTTTTGTCCTAAATCTGTATTTAGGGAAACCAAATAAGCGGACTGGTTTTTAAAAATGCTGAGCACCTAGGAGGTTCCCCCTTTGACTTTAAATGGGGTTGGTCCTTCTGAAAATTGGGCTACTTTTTAGGTGCATATATGTGTATATATGGCTTTGGAGGCTTTACTTTAGGCATTCAAGTTTGAAAATCTTGGCCATAATGCATTGCTGACCTAAGCTATTTGTTGTTTTGTCACAGTGCAGTATGCTTTGTAGAAGATGAAATGTGATCCAGTTCAAGAGTCAAAAAGTCAAAAGACCAACATGAGCTTATGCTTTTTGCTGCTTATCTACTATGTAATAGCTTAAGAGTTCCACTGAAATGTATAAAACAGTCAACTTTTGTTTGAATTCAAGCCCATTGCCACACAGACTCCCCTCAAAAGATTTGACTGCATTTAGCAGTGGAAAAGAGGAATTGTTACCCTGGCAAAAGTGACCATGGAAATCCAGATTAATCCACAAACTAGCACTGATTCCCTATGTGACTCTCTGGAAGAGCTCTAGCAGATTGTGTTCTACTGGGCAGGGACTAGGATAGCTTTCCATTAATGCATTTCTCAGTATTCATGTGTCCCTTTCTCTACCGACAGGCTTCTGAGCATTAACCACTTTGATACAGATTCTCCTCCTGTGGTGTGGAGTAGCCCTAAAGCCAGCATAGCCCAATCACAGGATGATCACCCCAGTGTGTGGCAATCAATCCTCTACTGGCCCAGAGATGACACAGCAGTTCCTAACCCCCGACCCCCTTCCATACAGCCAGTGCAGGGGGAAATTGGAGGCCAGATTTCAATCTCAATCTGGAAAACCAGAGTTCACTGGCCCAATGTACATTTACAGTGACCGTGCTTATTTGCCTTACTACACTGTGAACACAGTTGTCAGAAATCAATAATACAGAGGCTTAAAGGCAAGTCCCAAATCAAATTATTACTGTATCTTCTACCCTAGGCTGACTGCTGCTCTGGGCTGTTTCGGTCTTTTTAAAAAATGCTGTACACTCAAGGCTGTATAAATCCTGATGTTCCATTTTTTTTTAACGGGGACACACAACAGCAATGTCAGTCCTCCAGAAACCCAAACAAAAAACAAGCAGCAAAGTCTGGAGTGCCTTCCACCAAGCTATAAATTTACATTGTTGCAAAGAGCCAAACCACAGTCGCTGCTGATTTTAAAGGAACTCTTGTACTTAGTGATCATCTGCAAGAAGCAGAATGCATGGAAAACAAACATTAAGGTTTATAAACAGAAAGTAAATAAGTGGTGCCTAAGGTTGGTCTCCACCACTTCATTTATAGACTACACCATTCAAACTGTCTGCCCTTTTTTTAAAAAACATGCACTGAAGTCCTTTGAAACTAACTTTTATATTACAGAGTATGAAAATATCCCAACTGAACTGTAATTCAGTTCCACTGTTTTCATTTTTTGTGTTTTATTGCTGACATGCATTATTACAGAGCTTAGCTGTACTGATTTCTGCAGACTTTGGTTTGCCCCTTAACACTGGGTATCTGGAAGCCTACAATAGATGGAGCAGTTTGTTGCATGCACGCTGTTATTGAGGAGTGAAATTGAGGGCCAGCGCAAGACCTGTGATATGCTGGAATCTCATTTAAGCCCTCAAAATAGAGCTTAAATTGGGTAATGCATAAGCCTTGTGCCAGGCCTCTGCATAGGAACAAATTTCATTCTAACCGCTCTGGATATTTTGTATTTTTTAAATGATTCCCTGAAGAATTGGATATAAAATACTAAATATGATATACCATACCATGATATCATATAAATATGATATACCATACCATGATTTACCATATCCAACTTCATTGCTCAGAGTGATGATGGCTCTGGTAAGAGCAGGAGTATTGGGGGTACCATTTGGTAACAGCTTTAGCAGCTCATCTACCACTAATTTTGTGGTTTGTTCTTATGTATGTGTAAGTGCATAATTCTACAGTGAAAGGTTTACAACTTTCACTCAGCCTGAATATCTATCATAGTATATTGGTTCAATATTTTTACTGTTGTTTCATCTAACAATAAAAAAGGATTACTGTACAAAGATTATATCAGCAAATAAATACGCTGAATCTCTGACTCTGCTCCAATATACTGTAAGATGCCTGCACTGACAAATGAGATCAAAAGACTCCATCGATTTCTGTGGGATTTGGGTTAGGCTCAAATTCCTAACAGAGCTGTTTGAATTCTAAATTCATTACAGATTAATTATCTGACACATTTTGCCATGGTTCATAACATTTATTTTGGGGTTTTCCCCCCATTTTCAAATAATATTCAGCAAATGATTCATGCAACCAATTTCCTCCTCACCAATTGAAATGTACTTGTAATTATTTTCCCCTCCATTATTTCACCAGTTCAAATGTTAATATAAGATCTTAGACCCTTTCCTCTTTCCTTGTTTTATGTTTACATGGAAAGCAAGGGGTGTATGGACAGCTATAAAGCAAAAATATAATTGCATGCTAAGAATAAAGGGACATGTAGGTACATCTCACCCATTTCAAAGGCATATGCATTTGAATGGGGAGCCCACCTGTTCTCTCTCATTCACTGAAATCCATGGCACTTCAGTGGGAGCAGAATTTGATTGTTATTTATGACATGCAGATTCCTTGTTATTTTGGTTAATAACTCAAGAATACAACAGGGCAATTCAAAAGTTCTGTGGGCAACCCTGAGATGAGTCTGCCCCTCCTAGATGAAAATTCATGGGATAGGGAACTATAAGAGATTCTCTTTGTGGACTTTCTGCCACATTGTCCCATCAGGTGGGGGATGGGGGAGAAATGAGATTTTTCCCCCCACCCCCAACGGTGTATCCCCTAAACTCCATAGATTCCCTACTGTCAACTGGGCTTCTGGGGGAGCTGGAGCTGTACACAAAGAGGCTCTGTGCCTCCATGGCTCTCCCTCCACATCTTCTCTTCAATGCACGGTTACATCCTGGGACTAAAGGAGGGAGGGGCACCACAGAGAGTTGCTTAGGGAAGGGAATGCAACCTAGGGAGGTTCACAGAAACACAGAATATCAGGATTGGAAGGGACCTCAGGAGGTCATCTAGTCCAACCCCCTGCTCAAAGCAGGATCAATCCACAATTTTTTTGCCCCAGATCCCTAAATGGCCCCCTCAAGGATTGGACTGACAACCCTGGGTGTAGCAGACCAATGCTCAAACCACTGAGTTATCCCTCCCCCATTAGCCAGCATTCACATCTATGAGAGCAGGAACAAGCATACCAACAGCAGTGAGATCAATATTATCATCCTCAATTAATGTCCATCAGCTGGGAAAACAACAGACTGATAACTGCAGCAGAAAGTTTTGCTTGACTGCAGATTAAGATCTGCATTGACTCTTTTCTATGATCCCATCTCAGTCTGATGTTCTTTACGGTATCTGTATAAGGAACAGAATCCCTCATTCAGCTGCACATTCATTCAATCTGGGACTAGAAACATACTACATAATTTGACCAATATCTCTCCAAATTCAAATAGTAAATATTCCCAACAAACTGCTCAGTCCCAATCTACAGACTAAGAATTATTCTCTATTCTCTAAATATTTATTTAGCAAATAATTTAGTATGATGAATTATGGATGAATCAGTCTCACAGACAACTTGTGGACAATTGCAAAGGAGAAAAGAGGATACATTTGTTTTAATAAATTATTTGTTGCAAATTATTTGCCAAGTTTTAGTTACCATATTATGACTTTAGAAAAGGAAGACCTTTTAATTGCTTCAATCTTCACCTTAAATAGCTTTGGTTTACATCATGACTAAATTAGGGTGCAGAAAAAGTTTTTAAAAATCCATTGTAGACCTTAAACTAAAGATTACATATTTCTAATAATTAAAAATACAAAACGCAGAAACATTTCTGAGAATGATTATCTTATTAAATGTACCCACAGAAAATGTGCTGTATGTCTGGTAAACAGCATTGCAAAACTTCAACAGGTTAAAAATGTCATGCAAGGAGCTAAGTGCACAGAAATGCTGCTCTATAATATTCCCCACTGAGCAGCTCTGGGTAACTAAATAACAACATACAGAGAAAACATCTATTTCTGTTTTCAGCTGAACATTCCAAAGACAGTGTGGACTCAGCTCTGACGTACTGAATGTTTTCTCCCATAGAAAGATGTGGCATTGCAGAAAGAATACCAGAAATGCCAGGGGGAAAATCAGACAGACTGTTATGAAAACACAATTTTACATTTTGAAAATAGAATTCCAATGCAGGAGGTCACCAGCTTGTAAAAAAAATCTCAAGAATTCACTGCAAGAGGAAAAACATGTTTTATTTAATTAATTTAAAAAGCAGCTCATTCTCTTCACTTCTACAAACAGTGGGGGCTCACAAAACACATCAAAATCTGTGGAAAGACTTCCATTGACTTCACTGGGCTTTGGATCAGGGGCTTAGTTCTGATGGATCAGGATGGATGTGACCCATTGACCCCTGAACATCAACAGGCAGAGTCATAGGGGTGCATAGGGTTTTACAGTGATCCTCTGGGTTATCTGCATAATAGTTCACCGAATGGTAGCATGTGAGGTCTATACAGAGAGAGAGTAGTCCACGGGTTAACATAAACATTGTGAAATGTATGTACATGTAACCCTTCTGCCAGGCGGCACCAGCAGCAACAAGGGCTAGGTTCAGTATCTAGGGGCAGGGCTGCCCAGAGGATTCAGGGAACCTGGGGTCTTCGGCGGCGTGGGTCCTTCCACTCGGCGAAGGATCCCCGCCACCGAATTGCCGCCAAAGACCCGGAGCAGAAGAAGCGGCGGCGGGTCTTCAGCGGTGGGTCCTTCACTCTGGGTGTGTTCAGCGGTACTGAAGAACCCGTCGCCAAAGTGCTGACGAAAATTCTCCTGGGGACCCCTGAAAACTCTCCTGGGGGCTCCTGAAAACTTTCCTGCGGGCCCCTGTGGGGCCCGGGGCCTGGAGCAAATTTCCCCACTTGCCCGCCCCTCTGGGTGGCCCTGTCTAGGGGTTCCTTTTCAACAATACAACACAAAACTGGCTTGAGCCCCCACCCAGTGACCTGGGACAATTACACACAACCCCCTGGGCACCTCCAAGAGGTAATACATCCCGTCTCGCAAGTGTAGCAAAAACTTTTAATAAAATGGACGGAAGTAACTCAGCATTAATTTGGGAAAACACCACAACTAGGGTCCATAAATATAAGTCATGAGCAAAAGACCCACCCCCAAGTAAGTTGGGCAGTATCCTTTTCCCCTCAGGTTCTTAAGTCCAGCCACTCAAAAGTTCCTTTAACGTGCCCTTCCCTTCTCTGTACCCCACTCACAGTTGCTGTCCTTGGCCAGTGCATCTGCAGAGTTCATCTCCCACCCTGTGTGGAGGTGGGGGATAAGGAAGCACCTTACACACTCCACTGCTCGGGCACTCACTCATCACCCCAATTGCCGATTGCCACACATTTCTGCAGGGCTCTTCTCTGGCCCTCTTTGCCAGCCATCCTGCTGGTCATGCCTCTCCACCAGCCTCCCTGCTGGTCACACACCTCTCCACCAGCCACCCCACTAGCTGCTTGCCATGCCTCTCTGCCAGCCACCCGAATGGCCCCCATGTCTTCAGGGCCCCCTACTTCACATAGCTCTCAGTGATTTCAGCTCTGCAGCATGTAACAAGACTCTCAATTGAATTTAAATAAGCTCTTTTATTATACCATGGAGAGAGAAAGGGTCAAATGGTGTCTAGGACTCTTAAACAAAACCCACACCTACAAATACCTATCCACATCCTCTCTCAACTCAATGGGCTTTGGAACCCATGTCCCCTGCCTAGCGAGTGCTGTTCAGTTGAGGGTGAGTCCCTACATCAGGGTATGCCAGGTACAGTTCTGCTGTCCTCGGTTCACACAACAAGGATAACAATGCTTTATTACTCCTGCCCCAATAACAAGGAGAATGGGGATCCAACACCAGCCACAAATCATAATTTGGGCAAGCAATCCCATCATGCTGGGCACCTAGGCAGGGTGGGTGTGTCCATGCAAACGAGATGAGCTCCTGAAGTATTTTTCCACAGCTCTTGACTAGATATTGGGGGAGAGGTCATTCAGACTCTGCTTACATACAGATAACATGTAAGAAGTTATGTATCTATACTGAAAGTTATTTTCTTAAGGTCTTGGAGTTAAGACAGGTCACCAGGATGTGATAAACCTCAGAAATGTTGTTTTCAGGCAAGAGGTAACTAACACCTATCTCCAGGTCTAGCCATTTGTGTATTATATGCTTCACGATGTATGTCTATTTGCATACTGAGCCAGTTGCAAACTGAGAGATTGTGAAACCTACCCAAGAGGAAATCTAAAGGATGAAACTAATAGCAGTGGCATGATGTTTATGAATACAGACAGAGGATTGGTCTGGTATATCTGGGTCCAAAGAGACATACTGGATCCTTCACCTACAAGGCAAGTTAAAGAGTGCATGTCTCATGAAAGAAGGGTCACAGCCAGTCTGGCTGTAAAGGGTTGTAGGGATTTTAGGTGAGACTTAGACTTTAGATATGAGACTATCTTGTGAATTAAGGCTAGGCTCTAGAATGCATGTTATGATTTTATTTCATATGTAGACATTTTTTTCACATACTTTTACTTGCTACTGTTGAATCTCTATGCTTTGTTAAATAAACTTTTACTTAATTTCCCTATAAACAAATCTAAGTGCTGTGAGTTAAACGGAGCAGGGCTCTGGTAAGCTGGGGTGTACTGCTTCTTTGGAAGCAGTGGATCAGTGAATACTGTGAATACCCAGTCGCCCAGGGGCTGGATATTCCATGGAGATGCTCGGAGGGCTCAAGGATTGTAGTGTGCCTATTGCTACTCGGTAAAGTGACAGCAGGGCCTGCAAGGCTTAGAGAGAAGTGCTTGTGTCACTCATAGCTGGTGGAGTTGGGGATATGACCCCCCAGCAGGCACAGACAAGGCCTCCTTATTCTAAGGGCAGGTGGTAGCAAGTGGGGCACAGTGGGGAAGGGTCACAAGAAAGAGTGCTGACTTCACAGATACTCCCATGAGCTCCGTAGGTTGACAGCAGATATGGGGTAGGGATGACAGCTTCTGTCTGCTGAGTTGTTCCTTCTCAATCCCATGGTGAATCAGCAAGTAAGATAATGCTGACTCCAACTCTGTAAACACAGGACCACTCTCTCACCTTCTTTGTGGTGGGAAAAAGCCCATCAATAATTTAGATAATGGCACAGAGAGTACACTTATAAAGTTTGCAGACGATACCAAGCTGGGAAGGGTTGCAAGTGCTTTGGAGGAGAGGATTAAAATTCAAAATGAGCTGGACAAAATGGAGAAATGGTCTGAAGTAAATTGGATGAAATCCAATAAGGACAAATGCAAAGTACTCAAACCAACTTGATTATCATGCACATTGTGTAGAGAGTTGTCACTTTGGATGGGCTATCACCAGCAGGAGAGTGAATTTTTGTGGGGGGGTGGAGGGTGAGAAAACCTGGATTTGTGCTGGAAATGGCCCAACTTGATGATCACTTTAGATAAGCTATTACCAGCAGGACAGTGGGGTGGGAGGAGGTATTGTTTCATATTCTCTGTGTGTATATAAAGTCTGCTGCAGTTTCCATGGTATGCATCCGATGAAGTGAGCTGTAGCTCACAAAAGCTCATGCTCAAATAAATTGGTTAGTCTCTAAGGTGCCACAAGTACTCCTTTTCTTTTTGTAAATATGAGTCAACAGTGTAACGCTGTTGCAAAAAAAGCAAACATCATTCTCAGATGTACTAGCAGCAGTATTGTAAGCAAGACATTAGAAGTAATTCTTCCGCTCTATTCTGTGCTGATTAGGCCTCAACTGGAGTATTGTGTCCAGTTCTGGGTGCCACATTTCAGGAAAGATATGGACAAATTGGAGAAAGTCCAGAGAAGAGCAACAAAAATTATTAAAGGTCTAGAAAACATGACCTATGAGGGAAGATTGAAAAAACTGGGTTTGTTTAGTCTGAAGAAGAGAAGATTGAGGGGGGACACGATAACAGTTTTCAAGTACATAAAAGGTTGTTACAAGGAGCAGGGAGAAAAATTGTTCTTCTTAACCTCTGAGGATAGGACAAGAAGCAATGGGCTTAAACTGCATGAAGGGAAGTTTAGGTTGGACATTAGGAAAAACTTCCTATCAGAGTGATTAAGCACTTGAATAAATTGCCTAGGGAGGATGTGGAATCTCCATCATTAGGGATTTTTCAGAGCAGGTTGGACAAACACCTGTCAGGGATGGTCTAGATAATACTTAGTCCTGCCTTGAGTGAAGGGGACTGGACTAGATAACCTCTCGAGGTTCCTTCCAGTTCAATGATTCTAATGGCCTTACCCTAGGGTTGCCAACTTTCTAATAGCAGAAAACCAAACACCCTTGTCCCACCCCCTGCCCTGCCCTTCCCCGAGGCTCCATCCCTACCCCGCCCCTTCTCTGAGGCCCCATCCCCCTCTCACTGCATCCCCCATCCCTCTGTTGCTCGCTCTCCCCCCACCCTCACTCATTCACTCACTTTCACCGGGCTGGGACACAGGGTTGGAGTGCTGGAAAGAGTGAGGGTTCCGGCTGGAGGCGCAGGTTTTGGGGTGGGGCCAAGGATGAGTGGTTTGGGGTGCAAGAGGGGGTTGGAGAATGGGGCCATGGGAAGTATGAGGAGCGGGCTCCAGGCTGTATTGAAGTATGGGAGGGGGCTCCAGGCTGAGGCATGGGGTTGGTGTGTGGGGAGGGGTACAGGCTCTGGGCTGGGGGTGCAGGCTCTGGGGTGGGGCCAGAAATGTGGGGATCAGGGTGCGGGGGGGGCTCCAGTGGGTTTGGATGTGGGAAGGGCTGAGGGGTGTGGACTCTGAGTGGCACTTATTTCAAGTGGCTCCCAGGAAACAGTGACATGTCCCTCTGGCTCTTAGGTGCATGGGTGGCCAGGGAGCTCTGCGCACTGCCCCTGCCTGCTCACACCACCCCGCAGCTCCCATTGGCCGCTGTTCCTGGCCAATGGGAGCTGCAGAGCCAGCACTCAGGGCACGGGCAGTGTGTGGAGCCCCCATTGCCACCCTTCCACCAAGACCCGGAGGGCCATGCTGGCTGCTTCCCAGGAGGCACGTGGAGCAGGGCAGGGAGCCTCCCTCCCCCGCTTCACCACCAACCGGACTTTTAACAGGTTTAGAGTACTGACGTCCCTGTTCATTTGATGAGACAAGGCAAATGTTGCCCCCCTGGTTACTCAGCGCAATGAAAACTTGCACTCTCTTCTCTCAGCAACTTTTTCCTACTTATGGGAGCCAATCTGGCCCCTGACTTCAACTCAATGAACTGCAAACTAGAGAAACTTGGCCACGGACACTCCCATAAATAGATTGAGAATGTATACAAAGTAGTTATCCATCATTGTAAAAGGCAGATCAAGAAACACTAGTGCTGCTACAGTAGCTCTGTAAGTTTTTGTATTTTTCTAGCAGTAATCTAACCCTAGTCAGACCTATATTTAGACTGTAAACTCTTCAGGACAGGGACCATTTTTACTCTGTGTTTGTACAGGGCTTGAGGAACTTAATGGGGTCCTAACTGGGACCACCACTAGTGACTATAGTATAGACCCCAACACATAATAATAATGAAACCTGACATCTGCAAACCACAATCCTACTCACACACTCTTAGGTTTGAGGGTCTGTGTTTGAAAACCTCAGTCTACGTTTCTGAAAAGTTCAAAAGTGGGTTGAGGTTGTTTGTACAGATAGACCCAATTAACCTTTCCTGCACCAGCCACCTCTCCCCATCCCACAAACCCAGCTGCCCCCATCCTGTGGAATGTGAACATGGGCCATTTGAGTTCATTGAACTTGAACTGCAAAGCAAAGTTGCAGGGATTCCACCTGTAAAGTTAACCACATCCGGTTTGCACATTTACATACTGCTGTTCTGTCTAGTGCCACCGGGGCAATGCCCATCCAAGGGGCACCTTGCCGAGAAGAAGATATTGCTGTGTTAGAGATGGGTCAAATCTGAACTGAACAGTAGCTTTGCCCAAAACTCAAACCGAACCAGGCCCAAGCCTATTTGTTTTAAAGCTAGGTGAAAATGCACCGTGAACTTTCGTTACATAGCCCATCTTGCAGCAGGAGGACTCTTTTATTGCTTTAGCCTAGCACATGTTGGAACACTGCCAGAAGCTGTCAGTTACTCACTGGGGGCAGGTGTGGTGCATTAGACTTCACCCTGACTATAAAAGAGGTGGCAATAATAGTATTAAAGAGGAAGCCTGGGACAGACTCTATGAGTGGAATCAGTCACGCCTAGGGAGTAGAGGCTATGTAACCAGGAGGGTGTGACTTACTGCATCATAGTAATGTATATAGTTTGAGGGGTGGAGACTGCCGCAACTGCACACTGCTCTTGTGGAAGTGGAAGACTATTTCTGCAGTATTTCCAATGCAGAGAGAGCCAGAAAATGCTGGACCTTTCACAAGAAAGCCAGTTTGCATGAAGTCTCCAGCATGATTTCCATAACTTTGGCTGAGTTTATTTGGAGGCTTCTCCAAATCAAGTCTGCAAGCCTTTTGGGAAATGCCAATCAAATGATAAATCTGATCTGAATGCAACATCCAACCCTTTAATATTCATTGCTAGTGTGCAGCAATTGTGTGTGAATCAAAGGAAATCATTAGACATAGGACAAAGGAGTGGGTAGCTGGATCCAGATCCAGATATTACCAGAGTCATAATTTGAGGTTTCAATTTTTGTCTAAAATCTGACAGCAATTCAAAGTCTGTTCTGACAAAAGAATTCTCTAAACATTTCTACCTCTGCCTGATGTCCTTTCTCCCAGTCCACCCAGACCCTGCCTCACCCCACCGAGATCTCTCACCACTAAAAGTTTCAAAGGAAAGTGGGTTTTCAGATCTCTGCAATCTCCCCTTCCACTTGGGATGCTGAAGGTAATGGCCCTGGGGCCAGGGGACACAAGAGGGCACTGGAACAACAATATTAGGGATTACAAATCAGTCACTGTTACTGCTCTCGTAGCCTGGAGTAGGTATTGAGTCACTGATGGAATAATTAATTTTCTCAGTGAGTGAGATGTTTCTATAGAGGAGTTGCGTGCACAGAATGTGGCCCAAAATTATTGTTTCTGAATAGCTACCAGGACAGTGAACCGAATCAGAAGCAGTTCCACTACGCTGTCCTGAAGACTGTGATATGATCATCCCAAATCACCCTTACCTTAGACTTGGCATGAGACTCCTGCTTGCCAAGAAGCTGGCTGAAAGCTTGGACAGCAGAAGGGAGGAAAGTTCAGCTCCCCAGTACATCCATTGGACCACTAAGGAATGATTGGAAGCCCATAGTAATCAATAGGAAATTTTCAATATATTTCGATGGACTTTGGATAATTTTCAGAATATAACTCAGAAGTCACTACATTATTTCTGTACAAACAATTGACATTAGTCAGAAATGCTCTAGCATTGAACCCATTGGGGTTATTTTACTAGAATGCATATAGCAACAGGCACAAATATTTACAAATTAGATCCGACTCCCATATCCGTGTCAGCACATTGCCAGTTTCCTGGAGGAAAGCAAAATGACATCGAATTTTCTTCACTGCGAGGACTATCAGTTTGTTTGCAAACAAAACATTTACATATGATCCGCTGCTTGTGATTTGCCTACAATATGTTGTCATCACAACCATGTTTGTTAACATGAGACTGAACAAATAGCAGGGATCAAAAATGTCAAAAGTTCAATGGCAGATTGAAAGAATGGGTGTGTCTACGGCACTCACTATTGCTTACCCACCAAGTAAGCTATAATAGCATGACATCTTTTGTGACTATGTGGCAAATGAAGATGGAGAGTAAATGATAATTACACTGCTTCTGCATGGTGAGATTGTTAAGAGTCTGGGGCATGTCTCTGCTCTCTCCTCCTCACCAATCAGAGATGCCTTGGAAATTATTTTTCAGTTTTATTTGAATGCTTGTGTTCTCTGTACTTTAGCTTTGTATTGTTAGTTCTTGCTCAGGATTACAGATTTTCCTCCCTTTCATCCTATGAACAACTGGGAGCATCACACTGCTTGAAGGGTTTTATGGATAAAAGCATTAGTCTGCTAAGCCACTTTACCTGCTTCCTTCTTTCATTTAATTCTCGATGCCTCACTCGCCATGCTCTCTGCCATTCCACACTGGCGTGAACTCTCTTACTGCATGTTTGAGAGGATTTTATCCTAAAAATAAAAAAACAATGAAGGAGCACATTGTCAGGTTAAAAAGCATGGCTCAGATTTTCCCAGCTGTAGCCAGCCACAGGAAACTAAACTCTGAGTGAATGGAGCCACTTCTGTGGCATAGAGCCAGCGTTACATCTCCTCCTACAGACTAGTTCCTGCAGCTGGCGTGGAGGAATTACTGAGGGCAAAGGGAGTATGGCTGAGTCAAGCCAGGCTGCTATAGAACAGCCACTGGGGTGATTGGCAAGCACTGTAAATTAGGCTTCTTTGATTTACAGTGGGTTCACTGGCTCAGAAAATGGCTGGGGCTGGATTAGGAGGGTTTGTGATACCTGGTCATTCCTCCCAGGGACCACAAGGGATTCATGTCTCTTGTACTAAGGGCCTAATCTAAAGCCTGTTGAAATTAATGGCAGTCTTGACTACAACAGGCTTGGACCAGGCCGAATAGTAGTGCTCAGCAGGAGTCCCCACACTGGGATAGGAATTTTACAAACAGGGAATTGAGGAAAGTTAAAATTCTGCAAAAAAGAAAAATTGTGCATACAAAAATGAGTTTTAAATATTGATTAATGCAGCAGTAGCTGTTGCTGCAGCTTTATTAAATGAACTTAGTAGTGCAGAGATGCACTGTGATTTCAGAAGCACCCTACAGCTGATTGTTCCTGAATTTAGGCCAAAAGCAGCAGTGATAAACAAAAGCAGCAGCTACACCCAGGGCCATCTATATTCTGCAGCCTCAGAATTTGCTGTTGGAATCCGACCCGTTGCCTGTCCTTTGTGGTAGAATTGTGCTGCAGAATCTAAACTTCAATTTAAAAAAAAATTAAAAAGCCATTACAACAATGAATAACAATCACCAAGTGTAAACTAAGACAGGGCTCTTAGTAAAGCCTGATTCTGCAATGCTGTCTGCATTGACATAGGAATCTGCTGAACAGAGCTCATTGCAGGAATGGGGCCTGAGTCTGCTAACAGTCTGAAACAATAACTGGGAGAGGTGTGAAATGCTCTGTTCATCTCAGTCACTTCTTGTTACTATTATTAATATGTAATATTAATATTAATAATACACTAATAGCTGGAGGGGACTAACTGAAACTGGGCTTCATTGTGTTTGGTGCTGTACCTACACAGAGCGAGAGTCTGTTCCTGCCCCCAGGCACTTACTAACTTGGACATCTGTAGCAACCATGCCATTTTAAATGTCAACTATTTCGCTACTGGTGATTTTAGCAGAAAACATACAGCTAAATGTACTTGCTCCACACTGTAAGGGACCAGGTCATAGGCAGGCTTGCCAAGCAGTCATAGCTGGATTGACGTCTGCCCCATCAGAGACTGAAGTCACTGGGCTCGAGTTGGAGAAATTACAAGGCCAAGTCCCATAAACAAGAGTCAGGGTCAGAGACAGTACCAGCTTAGAATCGAGAGACAGGAATCAGGCTCAAAGTTAGGCTGGAGACAGAGCTCAGGAGACAAAGCAAAGGTTGGCATTGCAGCGTGCCAAGGTCTACATCAGTGGTTCCCAAACTTGTTCCGCCGCTTGTGCAGGGAAAGCCCCTGGCGGGCCAGGCCGGTTTGTTTACCTCAGCCTGCACCGCTTCCAGCAGCTCCCATTGGCCTGGAGCAGTGAACCGCGGCCAGTGGGAGCCGCGATCGGCCAAACCTGCGGACGCAGCAGATTAAACAAACCAGCCCGGCCCACCAGGGGCTTTCCCTGCACAAGTGGCAGAACAAGTTTGGGAACCACCGGCCTACGTAATTGCCCAAACAACTTCCTGGGGCTAAATAGGGGCACTTGGCCAATCAGAGGGCCACAGAGTACTGTCACTCTGGGTCTCATGGGCGGTACGTCCTGTCACACCTACTCTCCACAGTGCTCCCTGCCTACATTTCTACATGACCTCCCAGTGGCACTGTGGGAATAACAGCTACCCTATGCTCTGTAGACCTGGGTTCTAGTCCTCTGGTCTATGCCTATAAGCATAAAGTACCTTGTATTCCTAGCAAAAAAGCCTCTAGTTCTTCCCCTGCCCGCTGTGATAGCTTTTCTAGTGTTGTGACATATTGCCTATAAAAGTCTGTAGCATTTTGGAAAAAAAAAACCTAAAAGATGTGGGGACAGCATAAAACTAATTGCCTTTAATATCCAAACAAACAGGGTTATTGGGTTGACTATGTTATTTATTTGAATATTTAATTCAATCAAATTCTAAACATTTTTATCGTTTAAATGCTGCTGCTATAGATTCTCCATTCTACCACAAAATTGCCTGAGAATTCGGGGATCTGACCATAGATTTGGGTCCATCTTGCTCAGAAGGCCTTGAACTATGTACCTAGGGACAACTGAATCAATGGGTGAGTGAGTGGGGGAATGTCCTGATGTGTGGAGAATAAGAGGGCTATTGCAGAATGGGACAAGGGGTCTTGAGGAAAAGAAAGGTCTGTGGGGTGGGAGAATGCCAGTCCTCTATGGGAGCTGAATTTAACAAAAATATCTCAACAATATCTTAGTTTTATGCCTCACTGTCCATTCTGAAGGTCAAAGATTTCTTCATAAACTATATCCATAAAATGGAGACATCTCTTGGGTGGAGGCAGCAATCAGGTAGACAACAGGCACATGGTATAATGCACAATGATGGGAGAGGGGACATTTTGGCTAAAGACTTTAGTGCAAAACTGTGCTTGTAATTATTAGAAGTGGAAGCACTGGCTTTTGGGAGTCTGAAAGGACAGGAAACAGGAAGGAGGGGGGGAAGTTGAGGAGGCGGAGTGAGAGCTACCGAGGGTGCAGCAACAGCTTGGTAAAGAGGTTTCCACTTTAAAAAAATGAAGTCCTGTTGAAGTTTGTTAGTACCTTGCCTGGTTGCTAAAACATTTTGGCGACAAGGATGGATCTTCTGCCTCTGAACCCACCTGCACCCTTTCTGCAAAGCCCAGGTGAGCCTCCAATTGCTTTTACTGCCCGGATCCATATGTTTGAGACTTATCTGCTTGCAATCAGTGCTACAGAGATTTCTGAAGTAAGAAAGCGTGCTCTGCTAATCCACTGCCTCGGAGCAGAAGGGCAGCATATATTTTATACTTTTCCCCTTGCAGATGATAAATATGAGACTGGATTCACTACATTAAAGAACTTTTTTGTGCCAAAAGTGAATGTAGTAGCTAATTGCTACAGATTTCGCCAGCGTGAGCAGAAAACAGGGGAGACTATAATGCAGTATATTGCTTCCCTGAGGAGTCTGATTGTAACTTGTGACTTTGGGAATATGGCAGATGAGATGATTAGAGACCAGCTCATTGAGAAAACAACCATGCTTCATGTAAGAGAACGCTTACTTCTAGAACCACAACTTACACTGGAAAAAACAATAACCATTGCTACTCAGATTGAGCCAGCTATCGCTGAAGCCAAAATAATGAGCATGGATACAGGAGGCACAGTCCAGGCTGTGACTTCTTTGCAGAAAAGTTCACTATCGTTTCAGACAAATGATTACAAGAGGAAAACTAATGGAAAACCACCGAATCAGCAAATTCAAAATACAGTAAATGCATGCTTTCGCTGTGGATCCCCACAACACCTTGCAAGCTACACAGGATGTCCGGCAAAAGTAGCTCAGTGTAATCATTGCAAAAAGACTGGGGATTTTGCTAAAGTATGTCGCAGCAGCCAGTTCAATCAACAGGTGCATGCAGTTACAATACCAGATGTTACTGTGTTGAGCGTGGACAAAATCACTACTGCACATATCCAGAACAAATAAATTGCACTGTAAACGTTTCCGCCATACCCTCAGACATATCACACTCTATTCAGCTAATGTTGGACACTGGCTCAGCAGTATCTATACTACCTGATTCCATCTATTTGCATTACTTTAAAGATGTACCTCTTACTGAACCCAAACTTCAGTTGATGTGCTATTTGAAAAACCATATATCAGTATATGGCTGCCCGCCAGCAATAGTTACTTCTGGTGATTGCTGTGTAATTGCAGAGTTCTACATTGCCCACAAAGACACTCCTATCCTTGGCAGAGATTTATTGGCTGCTTTAAATCTCAGAGTAGTTAATGCACGAATTGATCTTCCTCAACAAAGCACTCTTGCAGTACACACACCAGTTTAAGCTGGGACCCAACACCAGGTTGAGGAGAAACTCGGCTGTGCTTATGGGTTTCTGCATAAAGTTAAAATGCAGAATAATGTGATGCCTATACGACAGAAGTTACGGTGCTTACCATTTTCAGTCAGGGAATCTGTTTCAGAGGAACTTAGAAAACTTGTTCAAAAGGACAGGAAACAGGAAGGATGGGGGGGAAGTTGAGGAGACAGAGTGAGAGCTACCAAGGAGAGCAGCAGCTTGGGAAAGAGGTTTCCACTTTAAAAAAGAAAGTCCTGTTGAAGTTTGTTAGTACCTTGCCTGGTTGCTACAACAAAAATATATAAAAAAAATCACAGATTCTTTAATGTCCATGAAAAATAGGCAGAACTCAAGGGTGAGTATTATAAGACCTCATCCAAAGGAACCCCACCACACACAAACACTGTAATCCACATGGAACTCAATTTACTTAACACAGAAGGATGTGAAAATGAGTCAGGTGGGCTGAGATTTAATCTGTAGCTCCATAAATCACGCTGTTGGAGGCCTGATGCTTAGATCACTAAGCTATTCCACAGTCTCAGTCATATGTCTGCCACAAAACCAGAGTATGGTTTCACCTAGTTCCACTACTTTAGGAAGGCAGAATGTTACTCAGTCTCACAATCTGTCTCCTGGTTCCTGCCCCCACCCTTAAATGCCCACCTCTGCATCCGGGGAAGTGTACATCCATGCTTGGGATGGCTTTGGCTGGCTTGGCTTTGCTGACTGGTGCATTGGGGTAGAGTGGATACCAGACTCTCCTCATTTCTCTCTCATTTCTGCCCTGAGGAATGGTGGAGATGTATTGGCCATCTAGCGTACTCTCTTCCCCTCCATTGAACTACCCATTGTAAGGGTAGCTGGCTCAGGGGAGTAAGGGATCCTACCACATGCATGCAGGATAGGCCACAATGTGATCTCTAATGGATTTCAGTCAGACACCTTCCAGTTTGAGTTTGGACCAATTAATTTTTTTCTCAAAATCAGTACAAATGTCCCTAAGTAGCAGAGCTACTGGAAGTAAATCTCACCTAAGTAGTAATTCCCTACTTATTTTTCACATAGCCAGTTCCTTGAACTTAGGCCTTCTGGCTTCTGCTGTACTGGTTGCAACTAGTCTGCATTGTATTACATTATTCCTCTTTCTTTTTATCTGTCTTTCCCCCCACCCCCTCCTCATTATTAAATTCTTCACTGACTAGCTGATCCTTAGGTCTGGAAAACCTAAGAGTTCTATATGGAAGAGAAGTGTCATTGCTTGCCAGACATAGTCCATGTCTAATTTTATTAGCCAGTGAAAATATAGACACACACATGTGGAAAAGCTCTAGATACATTTTTATCCTATTAGCCAAGGTGTCAATATATAAGGATCAGTCATATTAACAACTTGTTTCAGAGTAGCAGCCGTGTTAGTCTGTATTCGCAAAAAAGAAAAGGAGTACTTGTGGCACCTTAGAGACTAACAAATATATTTGAGCATAAGCTTTCGTGAGCTACAGCTCACTTCTTCGGATGACGAAAGCTTATGCTCAAATATATTTGTTAGTCTCTAAGGTGCCACAAGTACTCCTTTTCTATTAACAACTTGGTAAGTTGTTATTACTGGGCTACTGTGGTTGTCATCTACTGCCATTACATTTCAATCCAAATATTATGACAGGCTCCTCCTTTTACCTAGGATGGATATTCTAAAATATCTGCAGTTGTTTTAAAATGAATGCACCTTTCTTTCTTATAAAGCTATTAATCTCAACAGTTCCAGAATGCAAAATATATCTATTTTAAGATCTCTCTTTGAACTTGTTCTCCCACTTAGTGGATGCTTTTCATTCAGTCAAAAGCAGGAGTAAGAATGGGATTAAAAACCTCCTCCAAATATATTTTTGTTTGAATGTAATATGCCATACAACTGAACTTTGTTGCCTTCACTGCTACAACAATGGGGAAGGGGGCGGGGAACAACCAGAATTGGTGGTCAACAGAAATCAGTGCATAGTTTTGACTTCATGTCTTATATTTCCACAAACATGAGTCATTCATCATTAAAATTATAGCATCTGCTCTCCAGATGTAGTACATAAAAGCAAGAGGCACCTGGTAGCATATGGAAAGCTTTCGTTTGAAACAAAAAATCACATACAAAAACAGGTGTGCCACTTAAGCATATCTTAAGTAGCTTGTGAACATGGGGTACCAAATAGGCTCAGAAACTAGCAGATGGCCTGCAGAGAACTGGCCAGAGATGGTTCTCTTCCTTGTTTCCAGATGAGAGAGGAAAGTAAAATAAAGAGCAAAAGTAGATAGTGACATATATTTTTAAAGACATTTAGGCTTAGCTCAGCATTGCAACACTTAACTAATTTAGGAGCCTAAATCTCATTTTCAAAAGTGATTTAGGCATTTAAGCCCTAAAGGTAGGTCTATGCTACAGTGGCCCAGCTACAGAACTGCAGTTGTGCTCCTGTAGTGCTGAAGTGTAGATGTTTCCTACATCAATGTAGTTAATCCACCTCTCAGAGGAGGTAGCTAGGCTGATGGACGTAGTCTTACATCAGTCTAGCTGCGTCAACAGTGACCGTTAGGTCAACCTAACTATATCACAGAGGGCATGAAATGTTTCACAACCCTGAGCAAAACAGCCTAAATCCCATCAACTGTCAATGGGGTTTTGGCTCTGAAGAGCCTAAATCCCTTTTGAAAATGAGATGTAGGCTCCTAAATTAGTTAGGCGTTGCAACGCTGAGTGCAGCAATGCCTAAACACCTTTAAAAATCTAGGCCAGAGTGACTCAGGGTGTCTACACTGGCAGAGTTACAGTGCCGGCAATTACAGCACCGCTCAGAGATCGCTGAAGGGAAACTGCTGTTGTGTGTTCACACTGTCAGCTGCTTTGCATTGGTATTCGGAGCAGTGCACTCTGGGCAGCTATCCCACAGAGCATCTCTTCCTTTTCTTCTTCTGCTGCGAAGAGTTGTGGGAAAGCAGAGGGGGTCATGGGGCATCCTGGGTCCTGTCCCAATACCCCATGATCCATTGCTTTGCATCCCAGCAATCCCTGTGCATTTGGCACCATCTTTCAATGTTTTGTGTACTGCACGCTCTGCCTCTTCAGTCTTCAGGAATGGATCCCGCACTGTTGACCAGTATGCTGCTGGCTCTCACTAACACGTCAGGAGTGGCAGTGGAGTTATTCTTTAAACTACAAAGTCAAGAGGAGTTTGACAGTGGAACACCACTTTGGGCTCAGGAAACAAGCACTGAGTGGTGGGAATCACTTTGTGATGCACATCTGGGATGACGAGCAGTGGCTGCAGAACTTTTGGATGAGGAAAGCCACATTCATTTGACCCTGTACTGCAGTGTATCCCGGTCATGGCCCCTTTCTGTCATGCATCGTAAAACTGTCCGTAGATATCCATAATTTCTATGGCTGGAGCACAGCTGGGACTGAACAGCCTCCTCTCCCCAAATGCTGATGAGGTCCAGGAGCTCGGCATTGCTCCAAGCCTGGTGTGTGGAGCAGGCATGGTCACCTGGAGAGATGTGCTGAGACCACTGCACACATCACTGAGTAAACAGGAAGGGGACTTTCAAAATTCCCAAGAAATTTAAGGGATGGGGCTCACAGTTGGTCACCTAAGGGCAGGGCAGTCGAATTCAAACTGATGACCAGAGAGGCGAGAACAGGCATTGTGGGACACCTCCCAGAGGCCAATTGCAGTGCTGTAATTGACCAGGGTGTCTAAACTGGAACTGCAGCACTGTAGCCCCGGCACAGAAAGCTCAACGCCTCTCGTCAGGGTGGGTTTTTTACAGCATTGCAACTGCGCAGTTTCTGTGCACTAAGTGGCTTGGCAGCATGTACACCTCAGGAGTTACACCGCAGAACGCTGCTTTACTGTGCAGAAACTTGCCAGTGTAGACAAGGCCTCAGACTCTGATTCAAGGAAAGCAATCCTATTCAGGATAGTATTTACACACATGCTTAAAGTTAGCGATTAGCTTGATTAGGATTTAATTAAATATGTGTTTAAATGTGGCCCTAAGCAGGATGAAAAGGGAAAATGCTTACCATACTAAAGACATAACTAAAAATACATGAATACTTATGGAATATTTCTGTGTAAGCAAATGTAATAATTGCTACAGGGAAACTGAGTGACTGGGTGTGGTGGGGCGGCTGCCACACCTCTACAAGAGAGAGGGCTAGAGTAGGCCAGAGCAGCTGTGCAGAAAGGCATCCAATCAGGAGAAGGCCAACTGCGAGCCAATCAGGGCCAGTATTACAGCCAGCCAATCAGGGCTTGGCTAGGCCCTATATAAAGGCTGCCCAGGGAGGGAGCAGGTAGGCTGTCCCAGACTTTCATGGGGCAAAGGTCTGTCTACTGAGCAGGAGACAGGCACCTCGAAAAGAGCAGTGCTGGGCAGGCTCGCAGGAGCATAGAAGGGCTCCGGCCCAATACCTGCCAGACTGCGGGCCTTGATGGAAAGGGCCTAGAGGGTGCAAAGGGCCACTCATTATCTTTGAAAACTCATGGCGATCGGGGGAGGTCCCAGATGACTGGAAAAAGGCTAATGTAGTGCCCATCTTTGAAAAAGGGAAGAAGGAGGATCCTGGGAACTACAGGCCAGTCAGCCTCATCTCAGTCCCTGGAAAAATCATGGAGCAGGTCCTCAAGGAATCAATTCTGAAGCACTTAGAGGAGAGGAAAGTGATCAGGAACAGTCAGCATGGATTCACCAAGGGCAAGTCATGCCTGACTAATCTAATTGCCCTCTATGATGAGATAACTGGCTCTGTGGATGAAGGGAAAGCAGTGGACATGTTGTTCCTTGACTTTAGCAAAGCTTTTGACACGGTCTCCCACAGTATTCTTGCCAGCAAGTTAAAGAAGTATGGGCTGGATGAATGGACTATAAGGTGAATAGAAAGCTGGCTAGATTGTCGGGCTCAACGGATAGTGATCAATGGCTCCATGTCTAGTTGGCAGCCGATATCAAGTGGAGTGCCCCAGGGGTCTGTCCTGGGGCCAGTTTTGATCGATATCTTCATAAATGATCTGGAGGATGGTGTAGATTGCACCCTCAGCAAGTTTCCAGATGACACTAAACTGGGAGGAGTGGTAGATACGTTGGAGGGTAGGGATAGGATACAGAGGGACCTAGACAAATTGGAGGACTGGGCCAAAAGAAATCTGATGAGGTTCAACAAGGACAAGTGCAGAGTCCTGCACTTAGGACGGAAGAATCCAATGCACCGCTACAGACTAGGGACCAAATGGCTCGACAGCAGTTCTGCAGAAAAGGACCTAGGGGTTACAGTGGACGAGAAGTTAGATATGAGTCAACAGTGTGCCCTTGTTGCCAAGAAGGCCAATGGCATTTTGGGATTTATACATACGGGCATTGCCAGCAGATCGAGGGACTTGATCGTTCCCCTCTATTGACATTGGTGAGGCCTCATCTAGAGTACTGTGTCCAGTTTTGGGCCCCACACTACAAGAAGGATGTGGAAAAATTGGAAAGAGTCCAGCAGAGGGCAACAAAAATGATTAGGGGACTGGAACACATGACTTGTGAGGAGAGGCTGAGGGAACTGGGAGTGTTTAGTCTGCAGAAGAGAAGAATGAGGGGGGATTTGATAGCTGCTTTCAACTACCTGAAAGGGGGTTCCAAAGAGGATGGATCTAGACTGTTCTCAGTGGTAGCAGATGACAGAACAAGGAGTAATGGTCTCAAGTTGCAGTGGGGGAGATTTAGGTTGGATTTTAGGAAAACATTTTCTCTAGGAGGGTGGTGAAACACTGGAATGGGTTACCTAGGGAGGTGGTGGAATCTCCTTCCCTAGAAGTTTATAAGGTCAGACTTGACAAAGCCCTGGCTGGGATGATTTAGTCGGGGATCGGTCCTGCTTTGAGCAGGGGGTTGGACTAGATGACATCCTGAGGTCCCTTCCAACCCTGATATTCTAGGGGAAGTGGCCCAGGGACAGTTAGACAAGGGGAGAGAAGGAGGGCAGGGAGGCTGCACTAGAAGGTCCCTGGGTCGGGACCCAGAGTAGTGGGCATGCCTGGGTCCCCACCCCTTCCTCATTGTACAGAACCTGGCCATGGAAGGGTGGCCGTGACTGACTGAAACCGGCCCTGAAACCGGGTCTAGAGAGGCTAGACTCGAGGGGTTGTGGATGGCCACTGCAGCAGGAGCCAACTGGAAAGACTGCTGGTAACATGCCCTGCCCCGCCTCCCCGGTAAGGGGGCAAGTGGGATTTGGGCGCTCTGCCAGAGGGCAGTGTCCTGAAGAGGACGCCGCGAGCTGGGAGCAATGCGGGTCAAGATGCCAACCGAGGGCAAGAGACGGACGGGACACTACCGGCAGAAGGCATTCTGCATGAACTGAACTAATTCCCGGACCGAACAGCAGGAGGTGCTGTGGTGGTGAGTCCCAACCCCGTCACACTGGGGATAGAAAAAGAGATGGCCCACAGACAAACTTTACATTAATACATGGTTCGTGATTTTGAAAAGTTCTGGAACAAATGGGTGTCACAAGCCTGGAAGTATGGCTGAGCAAAGAGCCTCAAAAAGGGTCTGACCCACAAAAAGTAAATGCCTGACTTATTAGCAAATAGCAGGATTACCTTTTATTCTTTAAAATGACTCTAATTCAGTAACTAACTACATCTATTCCTTCATTTCCTGGCTAGCACTATACATCATCTTGCTACTCACCACATTTGGTTTTGTTACAGCCTCTGCAAAATATCCCACTGGGCCCAAGCAAAACACTGGGCACACCAAAGGCACATTGGCTATGATAGGCAATGAGAATGTCCATTAGAAATGCATAGCTGTAGTGTTTTTGTTTTTCACATACACTTCAGTTGTTCTACTAATACTTGTATGATTACTGCTACTGACTGGCTATGGATCGCGCACTCTATTCTATTCTGTTGTTGCCCTTTTGTCAACTCACACAGTTTCAAAGTTCAGAGCCCTGCGGTTGTGGCAGGTTGGGGTAGAAACTGATGATGGTACTTAGTATTTGGATGCAATCTTGTTTATTTACAAGGAACATATCAGGTCCTGCTCCGCCAAATGCACAAAGAACCAGAAACAAAATAATAGTTTCTTAGCTGAAAGCCCCAAGCCTCTTTAGCCAATACCAGACACAAAATCTCTCTTACGTTTCCCAGGTTTTACACCATGCTCACTGGCTGCTGTTTGGCATTTTGCCTCTGTCTCTCTCAGGGCAGGCCTACATTACAAACTTGTATCAGCGTAGCTGCACCAATGCAACTGTGCCCTGTAACGCTTCCGGTGAAGATGCTCTAAGCCGACCAGAGAGAGCTCTCCCATTGGCTTAATATCTCCACTTCTGCGAGAGGTGGTTGCTATGTTGGTGAAAGAAGCTTTCCTGCTGACATAGTGCTGTCTACACGGGGGGTTAAAGTCGGTTTAACTACGTTGCTCAGGGATGTGGATTTTGCACACCTCTGAGCGATCTAGTTATACCAAAGTAAGTGTGTAATGTAGACCTGGCCTCAGTTTCTGCTCTCCCTTCCCTCACACACAAACACTTTACCCAAAACACTATACAGCAAAAGCTCCTCCACCTGCTTAGTCTAAAACCTCTGGACAGGTGCACATAACCTTTTTCTCTTAGGTGTTTCATGATTAACTTATCTTAACAGCTTTTCATTAGCAGGACTGCATTCACTCCTATCAACCTCACTGGGATTTTTAGCACAGCCCATAAGAGGATTTCTCCCAGCTCATAACACTATGAAGGTTCTTATACTGCCTTCATCATCATAGTATTTGAGCAACTTCCAGTAGCGCATTTGACTAACATCTGTCACATGCGGTTTGTTTCTCTCATCCTCTCCCCTAAGGGAGAATTGTGTGTGCAGTGGAGTGTTGCAGATTGGCAAGAGGGTTTGTTATAAATATGGATATATGCTTGTCATGGTCACAGGGCAAGCTGCACTTTAGCCCTCCTTTAGTCCCCTGAGTGCACTCTTCAGATGGCAGGCTTGGCTTCCTTCGCTCTCTCAAGGGTGGAATCCTGTGGTCCAACCACTCTTGGACTGGAGCTCTGGTCTGCAGCCCCCTTGTTTCCTCATCATGTAAACATGGCAGGCCTAACTGTACTTGGCACCTGCAAGAAAGTCTCTTCGGGAATCTGTGACCAGCAGCTGATTAAAGGACTCAGAACGATTTGTTTATTAGCCCAAAGCAAGCAGAAAATAGGTATAAAACAATAAAATGTCTATGCACCTGGGTTCTTACCTACACTTTCTTCTTTCCTTGCCAGACTTGGGTAAGTTCCTCTCAGCCCAAACATATCTCCTACTGGGATGGGAGTGACTAACAGCCCCTGTGGTATCCCCTGCATCTCTGTCAGAGACTCATCTCCAGTAGCTGTCTCAGCCCCTCTTTCTCCCTGGGCTGGGGACTTTAATGATTTAGTATTCCCCTTGATCTCAGGTTTGGGCCAGACAAGATAAACCTTGCTAGTTTTGTTGGAGCCAGGCAAGGATATTTCCCAATAAATAGCTTCCCCGTTGTTTCCTCAAAGGCCCTTGGTATTTCCTGCCACTGTACCTTGACTTTTTCATTGTTTCCTTTCCTCTTTGTTTCCCTTGTTCCCTCTACCATACTCTGGTCCCATCCTCCCCATCTTAGAAAAGCCCCCAGCCAGCTTTGGTTTAACTCCTTCTATTCAGGCAGGATAACAGCAAACAAACAAACTGAAGTTGCCTGATCTTCGTAAAAAAATAGTACAGATAACTACCTCATTCTCCACAAAGCTGTTATGTGTTTATATTAGAGGAAGCAAGGCTGAAGAAGAGTGCTTTGCACTGGGAGTGGAAGATGGTGAGGTTTGTATTGGTTCTTCACTCCTGGAGGAGTTCATTGCACAGTCTTGGACTGTCAGCTGCACATGTGAGCTTTATCCTAGAAATTTCCATAGTGTTATGGAGCAGAATTGTCTACCACAGTCCTCATCCAAGAGCTTTAGGTGACCTTTTTGTTACCCTGGGCACAGCCACTCAACACCTTGAAGATAAGGATGAAGACTTGACTTGATATGTACGAGAAGCCACTGTAGGGAGTGAAGGACAGGCATGATGTGCTTGTGATAGCCCAGGGTGCTGAGGAGACGACTACAGTATTCTGTAGTCAGTTCGAGTATGCAAAAACATCCTATTATTTATGTTTCTATGTCCTCCCTCCACCTTCTTTATCTACTTATTTGTTTAATCCATTTGTTATTTCTTCTTTGGAGCAGGGACTGTCATGTGTACAGTGCCTAGGACAGTGGGCCCCTCACCTTGTTGATGGCTAATAAGAGCTACTGTAATAAATACAAAAAATATAAATAAATACTAGGAAAAGAGAATTACATAAAGTCTAAAACTGCAGAGGAGCAGTACAGACTATTGTCGCTATTTAACATTTTCCTGAAAGTTCTCAAACAGCTGGCTAATACAGACTGAAAACTAGTGTTAGAATGGAGACACTCTCAGAAGCTACATTCCTTGTGCTGAATGTCGGCTGAGATTTCAAAAGGCCCTAGGGGAGTTAGATTCAATGGGAATCGGGAACCTAATTTCCTTAGGATCCTTTGAAAATCCCAGTGATAATGTATGTGTGGGTCAGTTGCCTTCCCAAACCTACACATCCATTATGGACATCACACTACCAGCCAACTCCTGCAGTCAGTTTTCCATTTGGATTTCCTACACGCAATCCCACTGTTCATGTTTTTGCATTCTACGCTATCAATTGGAGTCAATTCTGTCACACTGCAGCTCTGCAGTCGCACCACAGCTATTTTTCTGCACTTTCTGTGCCTTCTCATAGGTTTTACAAATTAGCATTCGAATCCCTCCTTTGACTGTGTACTCTGATAAAGGACAGTGCTATTCTCAGCACCCACATAATGCCCAGCACCTGAAACTTACACACGACAAAATATTTAGTGGACTCCCAGAGTAACTCTGTCTTTCAGTTCTCAAGAACTGAGATTCCCCAAATGATAGTGTGTCACACCAGTATTTAAACAAGGGGCTTCACATTGCTGGTATTAGCACAGGTGTCCTTCTGCCTGGAAAGTTTTCATTACCTCTCTAATTAAAATCCATGATACCCAAACAACTTTCTTTCAACACAATCCACATGGGATCTTTTAATTTTGTTCCCCTTTATTTCTGTTTCATTGGAACTAGTTGTTGAATAATACCATATTACATGTGAAGGAGCGTGGAAGGATTAGGCACTACATGAATGAGATATTCCTAAAGCCATATGCTGCTGCCATTTGTCAGATTGATTGCTGTGTTACTCTGCAAAGCACCCCAGTGGAATCAGTGGAACTACCCCTGAGGAAATCTATGACTCAACATGAGTAAGAGTGGTAGAACTGGGCCCTTCCATGATTTTAGTGGAAGATAGGAGCCTAAATACCTTTGAGAATCTGGGCCCAAGTGTCTGTAGGTCATGTACATTACATCTGTATGGCCTTTATCTTGTTGGGGGGAGAATTCAAGGGGCAAGATTGTGTTATTGTGTATCGCAGGAGTAAAACAAATGGCATGGTCCAGTTAAATTACGTAAGTGTAGATATTTTTATATGCCAAGTATCTTCTCTGGAAAAAAAACTATGTATTTAGGAAGTTTTAACAGGTTTACAAATCCTGTCTTCTCTTTTAACTCCCAAATTGGCAATGTTAACTCAGAAGGCTGTCAGACAGCTACAGTATAAGGGAAACATTACATCTTATGTAAGTCATTAAGAAGTTTGATATCTCATGTTTATTCTTTGAATATCACAGTTGAACTCCGATGGCACTCCACTTATGGTGGCATTCTGCTACAAAAGCCCTTTTCTGAGCCAATCTCTCAGCTCGGGAAGCTGGAGGAAGAGAGAAAAACAGCTTGCTGCATTTAAGAAGTTTTGCGGAGAGAGAGCAGCTTTCTCAAAGCTGGCAGCAAGCCAAGCTAATGAAAAGTGAAATTAAAAATGAATTACTGCTGACGTACAAACCTTCGTATTATCAAAACATGTTAAGCAAGTTTAAACAGAAAAGCATTCCTCTTTTTTTTTTTTAACTTCAGGTGACTACGTACATGCACTGCTCAGAGCAGCAACTGTGTAATTGTACATGCACTTAGAACTTCCTGGGCACACCCCCCAACTCTTTTTTCCATTCTTATTTAACAGGGTACATGTCAGCATAGAAGACAGCTCTCATTTACTATCATCAGCTTTGCTATATGTCACATTTGGGAACTGAACTGCCACACGCCCCTTAGAGCATTCTAACACCTGGCGTATTAGAGAGGGTAATGATGAGAGCAATTTCAGTGGCAGAGAGGGTTATTGCAAATGGGAGCAAGGTAAAGTAGAGAGGCTGTTCTAAGAGATCCTTGCCATGACGTGGAGTCTAATACATTTGGAGAATAGCAGCCCACATACTTTCCACGCTTTGCCCCAGTTTAATTATGCTGAAAATGAGAACAGAGGAAAGAATAGTATCATTTTGATACTCATTTGTGAGCAGTATTCATGAAAATCTATATTCTCCCTTCCAATTGAAGTTTCATTTCCTGCCAGATGATCCATGAAGTGGTAACAGCTTGGGGCAACATTTATAAGAGCTCTTCTGGAAACAAGGCTGAAAAAGAGAGAGAGGTATACAATGCGAATGGATATAATAAAGGACATATTTTGTTAGAAGATTAAAGATATATATTTAAAGGGATTTAGTATATTACACAAATAAAACTGATTGATTGCATTCCTACTGCAGTTAAGCCATTTCAAGAGTGCCAGATCAGTATTCTCATGCTATAATGGCCATGATAACTCATCATATTTGCTTTCCTACTTGTAATCATATTTTATTTTCTTTACCAGAATTCCACAAGTAATTGCTAGTGGCATATAGACTAAGTCACAGATGTTAGAACAAAAGATAAAACAAGTACACTGAATGTACATTTCGCATTTACACCCAACAAAGGTTGTCAGCTGTTCTTTCATTGCAGCTGCTTAAAGGTCCTGCTGTCCTCTCCCACTGGAACAACTATCTGTTGAGACACTGAAGTGCAACAATGCTCTTGTTAATTATTTCATTCTGTTTAATTGCAGTTACCATCAAGCATTCCAATCAGAAAATATGGGATATTAACCATATGGGGTATTTTTCACTAGTGCAGTTTTAACTAAGCTGACAAAATACTTAGAGATTCGGAGTCCTATGTCTGAAAGGCTAGCATAATGAGTGGTTGCAAGGGAGCAGCTTTAATTCATGCCAGAGGCAAACATAGTAGAGGTCTCCATTCCATGGCTCCTGAAAACTGGACAGAAGTCTGGCTTCCAAGACCCCTAGACACTGCAGGACCATTAGGGTATGTCCTACTCTGCAGCTGGGAGCTGAGATTATCAGCACAGGTGGACAGACTCGCTCTAGCTGTGATTGAGATAGCATGCTAAAAATAGCCATGTAGATCTTGTGGCATGGGTAGTGGCTCGGTAGTTAGCCACCCAAGTTAGGACCTAGAAGATCAGGATGGCTTGGACTTGCGTGGCTAACCTGAGCCACTACCCGTGCCACAAGGTCCACTCTGCTGTGTTTTAGCTCAAGCAGAGCTAGTGAGAGTCTGTCTACCCAACCTAGGAATCACATCTGCCAGCTGCAGTGCAGACATGCCTTTAGCTTAGGGTATGTCTACACAGCAAAAATGCATGGTTGGCCCATGCCAGCTGACTTGGGCTTGCGGGGCTCAGGCTATGGGCCTCTGGCTGTCTATAAAGCAATGAAACAGCCCTGGAGCCCAAGCCCTGCAAGACCAAGTCGGCTGGCATGGCCCAGCTGCAGGCTTTTCTTTGCTGTGTAGACAGTCCTTTAATGGCCCATGGCTACTACTGCATTCTGCTGTCCCTTGGGACCTGTTTTAAAAAGGTTCCACAGCATGGAGGGTGAGAGGAAAACAAGCATTAATGAGCCTCATGCTGCATTGACACATGGATAGATTCACAACTACTTGGTTGTGGTGGAAGGAGGGACTACTGGCCATGTGCTGCCAGCACAAATTCTGAGGACACAATCTACTTTGCCCCCACTGCAACCCTATCAAAATACTAGTGCAGCAAGAGGCTCATTAAAAAAATGATACTTATGCTGCAGTTCTCCTGATTAAGATAAAAAGGTTTCTAGTTAATACACATACTATATCAGAGTTGGGAATGTAAAGCAGTGGAGCTTTACATTCCCAACTCTGATATAGTATGTGTATTAACTAGAAACTCCATTTGCCCTTCATTAATCACCTGAAAGACTCCCACGGATATCAATAGACATTGGATCAGATCCTAAATCTGCTAAAAAAATAAGAGAAGAATGTGTATACAGCACCTAGGACAGTGGGGCCCTGGTTCATAAATGGGGCTCCTAGGTGATATAGTAATACAAATAATAATTCTTAATGCAATTGTATGCATTCAATTTCAAGTGACTAAATCCTGACATTGTAACTGAATCTAGTTCACCACTGCTCAACAAATTATTTCAGAGTGGATTTCCTCCAGGATTCATTTCATCTGCCACCAGTCACCAAAGCTTGCTCTTAAATCTTTAAATTAATATAGCTTCCTGAATGCCTCTGAAACAATGGGATGTACCTTCCTGCCACTTCCTACAGAAATTAGCCCTCCTGACAAGACTCCCACTGGCTTTAATGGGGCCAGGATTTTGTTTCTTGTATCTACTGAGGGCTTGGCTACACTTGCGAGTTAGAGCGCATTAAAGCAGCCCCGGATGCCCTAGCTCACTACCTGTCCACACTGGCAAGGCACGTAGAGCGCTCTGACTTCATGGCTAGAGCACTCCTGGTACTCCACCTTGGCGAAAAGATTAACGCTTGCTGTGCCTTGTCTGAAACGCCTGGGCGTCAGTGTGGACGAGGTGTTGCATTACTGCGCTCTGATCAGCCTCCAGAAACATCCCATAATCCCCTTAAGTCAAGTGGCCACTCTTCTCATTGTTTTGAACTCGCTATAGGAATGTGTATATGCCCTTTGAAAGCTCCGTTTCTGATAGCCGGCTGCTTATCTGCTCGGAGACAAAGCAACCATTACTGTGGAATGCTGTGTGTGAGAGAGAGAGGTGGGAGGGAGGGGGGAGGGATCTGCTGCTGTCTGAACTTACAAGACAGCATGCTGACATGATTTCAGCCCCCCCAAAAACCCATTCTCTGTCTCCCCCACATACACACAACACACTCCCTGTCACACTCCACCACCCCCATTTGAAAAGCACATTGCAGCAACTTGCATGCTGGGATAGCTACCACAATGCACTGCTCTCTGTGGCCATTGCAAGAGCAGCTAATGTGGCCACGCCAGTGCGCTTGTAGGTGTCAGTGTGGACGAATTGCCACGCTTTCCCTACTGCGCTCTCCGAAGGCTGGTTTAACTCAAAGCGCTCTACATCTGCAAGTGTAGCCATACCCTGAGAATTCCCTTCTCTGACTTAACTAGGAAGGTAAGGTACATTTCTATAAACCTCAGATCCTGCAGTGAAAGTTCGGTTACTTTGGATTCACCAGCTTGAGGATACCTGGGGCCAGTCCTTGTACAGGCAAATTCCCATTTAAATCAAGTCAATATGAATTTTAACTACAGGGAGTGCTCAGACTTACAATACCACTTGTTCCTCAGAATTGCGTTGTAAGTCGAAACATTGTAAATTGAAACTGCTTTTCCCATAAGAATTAATGGCATGAAGGTGGGATTGGTTCCTGAACCAAGGCTTGATACACTATTTTCACCACAATAACCCAGATTTTTGTACTAAATGAATTATAGATGACTAATGTTGCAACATCAATGTATTTACTGTACACTGTATTTTGTAAACAGCATTCAAATAACCATATAAATTCCCGTGTGCTGCTCAGAATGCTGGCAACACAGGCTCAGAAAGCCAGGGCGAACAGCACACATGCTGAGCCTCAGCCAATCACTGTTCAAGCTTTCTGACTGGCTGAGCCTGGAGCCATGAGCCAATCAAAAACAAGCGGCAACCCTACCTGGCAACAAGCTACCCTGCTGCCTCTAAGCCAATCAGAAGCTACCCCTTCCAGCTCCATCCCAGTATAACGCAACCAGGAAGTGATTTCAAGCAAACGTTATGCAAATCAATCGTTGTAAGGGCTAATCGGGCAGTCAATTGAAAAGCGTCGTAAGTGGCGTCCGACGTAAATTGGGAGTCATAAGTCAAGGACTCCTTGTACTACAAGGTTGGACCCTTAGTGTACATCACCAATTATTTACAAGCCACTCTTAGATGAGTACTTCAGACTCTCACATCAAAACGCCTCAGCTGAAGGATAGATCTTTAAAGGTAGACGTAGAGCAAACTCTCATAATAAAGCATTAGATGTCTAGGCAGCAATGAACACTGATCTACAGTTTAATGGCAGCAGCATGATCAGAATACCGACCTATCATAGAGCAGCCCCACCTGGAGCACTCTCCTGAGGCATGACCAGTGTGCTTGCCTCAGTATTCCCTTGGTCCAGCTATAGAAAAGAACACAGTGTCTCTTCGTGTCCATTCAAAATCTCCTCTTTCCACATGATCTATTCAGATATACTTACCACGATCCATAGAAACCTCAGGGTGAAAATGGTTCTCCCAATTCCCACAGTGAAGCATAGAAATGTACAGCAATTTTCTAAGCTACTCACCTGTGAGTACACCAGCAGCACTCAGTTCCCAGTTCCTTTCTGCTCTTGTTTCAGGGCCTCGCTCTCCAGCCCTTTTCTACCTTCTGGAACTGGCTCTCTAGCTCACGACAGTCAGCAGACTAGCCTGTCCTCTGGTCTTCTAGCCAATTCCTTCCCAGTCTTTTTCCCTCCCTCCAAACTCTCCCCCAGGCAGCTGTCACCTGCCCTATTTCTTGCTCCTCCAGTCTGTGCTGTCAGGGAGTCCTGACTCACCAGGTCTCCCTCTCACCGAGTCTAATGAGTCCCTCTCACCGAGTCCAATGAACTGATGAGGCAACAGTTGCACAGGCTCTTCTTCTTCCTCTGAAAGTGCCACTGTCACCCTCTGAAAGAACTTCACACAATAATCAATAACATAACCAAAGCACACAACTGAGACAGAAGAGAGCCCTCTCTGGACCATTTGAGATTCAGACCATCTACCATATTCATATTTTGATGGAGAGCCTGGAAATAAGTCTGGATGTTTCAAAATTGCAAAAATCAACATCTCCATCAGCTTCTATTGCTATCATTTTAAATGAATCATCATCAATTAGACGTGCCTCAAAATCATGCATCCTAAAAAAAAGAAGAAGAAGAAGAAGAAGAAGAACTAGAATAGGATGTAAAACTGGATAACTGATTTGCAAATATCTACAGAAAATACAAATTAAGTATCCTCATTTGCCGTCGTATGTAAGCACTAAAGCGATTTTCAAAGGCACAACAGTTTGTTAGGCCCCCAACTGACACTGAAAATCAAAGTCAATGGGAGTTGGGAGTCTAACTCTCCTTTGTACCTTTGCAAATTTCCCTTTAGGCCCTCTTTTACCACGGTATTACTCCAGTTTTACCACCCGTCGAATTTCATAACTGGAGTATGGTAGTGGTGAATTGGGACTCTCAAAATTTTAACTTTTTTGGGGCACATATGAGTATTGATTTGTATGTTGCTGTAAGCTTTTCTACATGCCTAATAAATATTTGTCTATATCTGTGGAAAATCAAATTGGTCATATTTTTAAAGCCTATAGAGCATTTTATCTGCATACATTTCACCCATTTTTCCACTGGTAAATTTTTCATGCCCAGACTCAAATACTTACATGTTTCTTTTTCAAAGCTATTCAAGCATGCTTCATATGAACCAACCTCAAAATGTAAATGTTTGTAAACTAGCTTCACCACCTGAATTTGTAACTGCTGTGAGTGTAACATATTAAATACATCTATCAATAATTCATTCTTGAGATACAGTAAAAATACTGACACAAGGCAACGTCACAAAAAATATATATAAATATTGTTGCTTTAAAGTCAAACTGAACTTGACTCATTCTAACCTCTAACCAGAATCAACCGGCATGCAAACCTAAGTCCAGTTGCCTTGACGCTTTAGATTGACTAAAACTACACGTGGAAATTGAAATTTTGGTTCTGAAAGAGGAGATTGACCTCCACAGGTGGGGGGGTGGGCAGGGGAGGGGGATGGAGAGAGGAAGGGATGCTAGACAATGTAGAAGAGAACCACCATTGTACAAAAAAAGAGATTATTACATTCCCCCGGACGATACACAGTATAACGCATTATATTGTAGAAATGCTGACGTAACCTACACCTGAATGCCTGATACAATAATAAATTCTGGCATACTTTTAACCTCAAAAAGGGATCAGGTTCACAGCCTATAATGGTCTGGGATACAAGCTGGGGAGGGAGGAGGGACTGAGTCACAGGAAATCAGAGACTGAATCTCTGAGATACTGCTTGGCTAAAAGGGTCAGATGGGAGAAAGGAGGACTTTTCTACAATTTTAAGTTTGCTCTTTCTATTCATTCTAACTAAGCCTACAGTGAACCCATCTACATAAGAGTGTTGAGCTGGATATGTTACACAGATCTTTTCTTTTGTTTTAATCTGAATTTAAGCTCTGTTCTTCCTAAATCTTGTTTTAAATTAGCCCACTGCAGTCTTGCACTGGTTGGTTCTTTTATACATGACATCTTGGAGAAGTAGTGAAAGAAGGTGTTTAGGACCAACTCCACTTGAGGTTCTTGATTAAAAGAACACAGACAAGGAATTGTGTCCCATAAATTGTGTTATTTACAGGTGTGATGATTGCATGGAATATGCTTAATACCCATGAGTGAGAATTGAGTTAGACCTTGCCTGAGACAGCACTGCTAGAGAAAAAAGAAGAAGCTACTGTAATAGTATTAGCCAGGGTCAAATTTATTTATTTTTCTTATCTGCATTAGTGCCAAATCTCTAGTCAAATCTTAAATGCTTTGCTGAACTGAGGCCCAGGTGAGTAGAATGCTGCTGAAGGACAAGTAATTCAACAAATTTAGGGACGGATTCAGTAGATCTCACCCAGGTAAAATGTCCATAGATTCCAGTAGGAGTTTTGCCTGTGTACAGATTGCTGGACTGCCCCTTTAATCTGAATGTTCACTTTCCCATCTACCAACTATGCCATAATTTGATTTATTTACTTATTTATTTGCTAGTTGAAAAGCAGGATGGGAGGGGGGTTGTTACTCTAAAAATTGTCAGTATTATCAGGAGAAAAATGCTCACTTTCTTGAAAACTGACAGAAACTTAAGATATTTAGTCTGTGTTTTGTCTCCTATCCGCAAATCCACATCTGAATAGGTAGCTCTGGCAACCACATTGCCTGCCACTTGCATAAAGAGACCGTAAGGAGATACAGTATTAATGACTATGAGTCAAGGAAACTAGGTCAGTGAAACTCCCATCAAAGACTAGCAACCATTTGTGTATTACTACAAGTGTTTGATCCCTCACACTCACTTTCCATTAGAGCAGGAAAGTTAATGATTTTTCACATATAGGCTAATTGGCCCTATCTAAAACTTAGTGATCATATTTGTTAGCAGGAGCAGTTTGAAGCAGATAGGATCAGTCTTTATTAGACAGAGAAGATGTCCCTGTTCTGTCATATTAAATCATCTTAACATCTGAAGAGGTGCTATGTCATATTTGGAGTTGCTTTGAGCTGTTCACCAGCACTGCCACTGCTGTGGCAAACAAACACTCATAGGATAATGTGAAACAAGTGGGCTTTATCACAAGAAGATAATATCATTGTAAAACATGATTGTCTCAGTGCTGTGGTAGAACTATATATACTAACTAAGATCTGTGATGGTTCTGATGTGCTACAGCTGGATAAAAATCAGTCAATCAAAGTAACATGATGGTATCACTAATGGTGATTTGCTGTATTATTGTAATTATAATTTGGAATGTATGATCAGTCGGATTGGAACTCCTAGACTATTAGAGTAAAAGTTTGTGCCCTATGTCATCTGAAAAGAAATTTCCCCTGAATTTGCTTGAAAATCTTGGATTGAGTTTATAACTCAAAATATATGTTGGGGAGGGATGGAGGAATTTCATAGAGCTGGAATGGGAGAACAAAATGAAAACATGTTTGGAGTCATCCCCTTAAAATACATCTCCAGAGGCTCTTAAAACACACCCCATAAAGCAAACTCAAAACTGGAGTGAACATAATTTAGTGTAAATGTGACTACAATTAGTTTTCTTCAGTGAATTTACTGTTCATGAAAGGTGCCAGACTGGAATCACTGCACTGAGGCAGATGCCTCTTCCCTGGGACATGACTGAGGATGGAGAAAACCTTCACCCTGGCCAGTGATTCTACACACAGTGAGGAAGGATAGCCCCTCCTCCCTCAAGCAATAACAGAGAGGTTTGGGGCCAAATCATTTTGAGTTTCATGTTCACTTGAAAGTAAAGCTAGGTAGGTGAAAATTTTGCTAGTTATAAACTGAATTTTGACTCACCACATTCCTAATCCTTTTATTTTTATTTGCTTTTCATAGATATTTGCATGGGCAAATGTGTCTTAAATGAATGCTTGTGGAAAGTTGATTTATAGCCCGTAGCCAAAATTATTTTGTGACTAAATGGAATGTGTTTGATATGAAGTATGCTTTGTGCTTTCTTCGGTACAGTAAATTTGTCCAGAAGATACTTTGTATTTGCAGCAGGTTACCATGATCTGCCACTAGCTGAAGTGTTAGCTTCTGATGATTAAGCTATGCTGGTGGTGCCCATTTTTGGATTGCCCCGAGGCTCAAGCATGTTTTTTTGACAAACCCATTCTCCTGTGCTGTACTCCTCTTGTCACCGTGTGTCTGATGACTAATAAAGACAGTCACAAATAGAGCACAATAGAAGAATAGACATACTGAAATGTTTCTCAAACCCTCCTACCTAGGGCTCTGTTCTGGGATCTAATGGCTCCCTTCCGAACTAAGATGAAACATGTATACAGGACTTGCATCGCAATTATGAATTCATTTGTGGCAATGGCTGTGGTGAACAGTGAGAGGTAACAGAAAATTGGAGTCTAAGGAGTTCCCTAATTTCATCTGGAAGCTATCTGAAACATTTCTGAACAGTGCTTAATAACAAGACAGCACATCCCTAAGTCCAACCCTGTTCAAAGCAGCACTTAGGTATGTGCTTAACTTTAGGCACATCCTTGAGTCTTATTGAATTCAATGGAACTGAAGCAAGTGCCTTAAGTTTAACACGTGGTTAAATACTTTGCTGAATAGGGATGGACAGCTGAGACAGGGCCCTGCTCAGCTGCACTCACTGTCTGAAGGGGAATGAAAATGAAAGAACTTTAGCTTTCAGTAATGATTTTGTTGGGGGAAAACAGTTTAATTAATTTTAGGTAGGTTGAGATGAACAACTATATGAGGTGAAAGACGTTTCAATCCCAGCATCTTTTGCCCTCTGCTTGCCATTGTGCTGCCCTCAGCTTTGTTGCCACTGACTAATTTACTTTAATTCTTTGTAAAAGACAAGAGGACAGATCGCGACTCTCGGAAAGTTCTGCAGAGTGTGGAAAATTGTGGCATTTTCACAAAAATAAAGTCAATTTTTGTGGGTGGGAAGAAGGGTGTTGGAGTCTACGTGACATTAACTCTAGTTGTTGTTTCAGAGTAGCAGCCATGTTAGTCTGTATCCGCAAAAAGAAAAGGAGTACTTGTGACACCTTAGAGACTAACAAATTTATTTGAGCATAAGCTTTTGTGAGCTACAGCTCACTTCATCAGATGCATATAGTGGAAAATAGAGTGGGGAGATTTTATATACACAGAGAACATGAAACAATGGGTGTTACCATACACACTGTAACAAGAGTGATCAGGTAAGGTGAGGTATTACCAGCAGGAGAGTGGAGCTGGGTGGGGGGAACCTTTTGTAGTGATAATCAAGGTGGGCCATTTCCAGCAGTTGACAAGAACATCTGAGGAACAGTAGGGAGGGAAATAAACATGGGGAAATAGTTTTACTTTGTGTAATGACACATCCTCTCCCCGTCTTTATTCAAGCCTAAGTTAATTGTATCCAGCTTGCAAATTAATTCCACTTCAGCAGGCTCTTGTTGGAGTCTGTTTTTGAAGCTTTTTTGTTGAAGAATTGCCACCTTTAGGTCGTAATCGAGTGACCAAAGAGATTGAAGTGTTCTCCAACTGGTTTTTGAATGTTATTCTTGACGTCTGATTTGTGTCCATTTATTCTTTTACGTAGAGACTGTCCGGTTTGGCCAATGTACATGGCAGAGGGATATTGCTGGCACATGATGGCATATATCACATTGGTAGATGTGCAGATGAACGAGCCTCTGATAGTGTGGCTGATGTGATTAGACCCTATGATGGTGTCCCCTGAATAGATATGTGGACACAGTTGGCAACGGGCTTTGTTGCAAGGATAGGTTCCTGGGTTAGTGGTTCTGTTGTGTGGTGTATGGTTGCTGGTGAGTATTTGCTTCAGGTTGGGGGGCTGTCTGTAAGCAAGGACTGGCCTGTCTCCCAAGATCTGTGAGAGTGATGGGTCATCCTTCAGGATAGGTTGTAGATCCTTGATGATGCTTTGGAAAGGTTTTAGTTGGGGGCTGAAGGTGATAGCTAGTGGCGTTCTGTTATTTTCTTTGTTGGGCCTGTCCTGTAGTAGGTGACTTCTGGGTACTCTTCTGGCTCTGTCAATCTGTTTCTTCACTTCAGCAGGTGGGTATTGTAGTTGTAAGAACGCTTGTTAGAGATCTTGTAGGTGTTTGTCTCTGTCTGATGGGTTGGAGCAAATGCGGTTGTATCGTAGAACTTGGCTGTAGACAATGGATTGTGTGGTGTGGTCTGGATGAAAGATGGAGGCATGTAGGTAAGCATAGGAGCCAGTAGGTTTCTGGTATAGGGTGGTGTTTATGTGACCATTGCTTATTAGCACCGTAGTGTCCAGGAAGTGGATCTCTTGTATGGACTGGTCCAGGCTGAGGTTGATGGTGGGATGGAAATTGTTGAAAACATGGTGGAATTCTTCAAGGGCTTCTTTTCAATGGGTCCAGATCATGAAGATGTCATCAATGTAGCGCAAGTAGAGTAGGGGCATTCGGGGACGAGAGCTGAGGAAGCGTTGTTCTAAGTCAGCCATAAAAATGTTGGCATACTGTGGGGCCATGTGGGTACCCATAGCAGTGCCGCTGATTTGAAGGTAGACATCCCACCCCCCACCCCCCGCTCTCCTGCTGGTAATAGCTCACCTTACCTGTTCGCTCTTGTTACAGTGTGTATGGTAACACCCACTGTTTCATGTTCTCTGTGTATATAAAATCTTCCCACTGTATTTTCCACTGCATGCATCCGATGAAGTGAGCCATAGCTCATGAAAGCTTATGCTCAAATAAATTTGTTAGTCTCTAAGGTGCCACAAGTACTCATTTTCTAGTTGTTGTGATATCCTGGAAGATTAGGAAGGTGGGGCCCAGCTGCTAATGTCCCATGGCAGTGCATGTCCCACCACAGCCAGCTGTCCCAAGAGAGGGGGCTTGGGGAGTAGTGAAGACGCAGTACATTTTGTGTTCGGGTCTATGGAATTTCCCCCAAATCTCCAGACCCCTGCTTACTCTGCACAGGGGTTAATTTTGCCACCCCCAATGGGATGGGTCCCAATGGGAGGGGAGATTTGTCCCAACATCAGCCTGTGCACACTCAAATGTGTTTTAAGCAACCAGCCAAAGGAACGGAACTTGGTTGCTTAGTACAAGTGGCCTTTAATGAAAAGTTTTACAAAGGCAGTTGGAAACCTTGCGGGTTACTTTGAAGAGCTCTCTTATAACAGAAGGCTGTCTATTAAAAGAGATTCTTAGAGCCAGTGGAGATTTATTTCAGGTATTTTGTTGACATTATAATGGTTATTCCAAGCTGTGGTGTGGTTTGAAACGTCTATCAGTTGTTAATATTTTGGTTCGTAATCCTTTCCCTTTGCTCCTCTCTTGACAAGGAAACACAACATTTAACACTGAATAACATTGCTTACTACCTGCACTCACTACATATCTTTCACCAAGCACCATTTTTCTTTCATGTCTTATAATATTTTGTTCTATTACATACTACCAAAGAGCCATATCCCATATCAAATTAATCCTGCACTGGTAGATTTGCTTGTTAGCATTCACTGAATTTCCTTAATATCATTCTGTCAGATGTGCAGGGAGCCCTCCCTCATTAGAATGGCCTACAACTTCCTAACCTCATGGATGTGTACCACCTCCAAACCTCAGCCCACAGCCTGCCTACCCTCCAGTCCTAAATTCTGCAAATTACTGGCAGAAACACTTCCTCTTGAGTGGTGGCACGGAGAATGATTCTAAAGACACAACGTGCCCCATTTCCATTCACCCCAACTCAGATCTGTGTGGTTTCCATTCTCATTGGTTGCAAATGTCTCTGTTTTCCCTTCCACATATGGGAAGATCTAATCCTGAATAAAGCTAGTTTGGTTTCCAATATTTTCTTAGATATAACACATCGTTAATCCAGATATAAATTTGATAGTTTCCTGGTGAACTATGGGAAATTTGGATCATGATTTCATTGCCTGTTAAAGTTGTAATACTTTCTTTATTCAACTAAGCTAACAAAAATATAACATATTCATATCCTATTTCTAAATGTGTAATATACTGTAACTTGTGCCGTTATAGATTAACTCCAGTTTAATTAGCAATTGTCTAATAAATACTTAAGAAGTAAAATATAGGCATGTTTAGAATTACTGAACCAAATCTGTGTTACAAGATCAAAATTTATTAACAATGGCACTAATCATAAAATAAAATAAATAAATAATAACAATAAAGAACATATCTGGAAATACGTACCATTATTTTAAATATCAACTGAGGGCTAACTTTAGTGACTTAATATTTCTGGAAACTTAATACATAGCATAGCTTGTTCCTTGATCAGACAATCTGTTGCTATGTTGTCAATCACTGACTTCCTAAGAACTATTGTTAAGCTCATTATCAGCAACCATTGCTAGCTTCTGCATCATGAAACATTGATTTCAGTTTCAGATTTACTCTGTGTTATGGCACAAAACCAGTTAATGTGCTTGAACAAGCAGTCTTTGAACAAAGGTGGTCACAAACAGCACACAAGTCCTCCCCGCCTCCAGAAAGCTCAGCCCAAACACCAATGGCTGGTTCCTAGGAAGCAACTCTGCTCTATGGATTGTTGTTAGTAAGAGATTAACCCAAAGGGCAAATTCTCTCGTTATTTACAACAGCTCCCCCAAAAGAATCCACATCACAAAACTAACAACAATGTAGCATTTCTTCAAAGATTGTACACTGCTCCCATGCTAAGAAAAAAAAAGTTGTAAGGTGATGTGTAACAATGCCACCTAAAAGAAAAGGAGTACTTGTGGCACCTTAGAGACTAACCAATTTATTTGAGCATGAGCTTTCGTGAGCTGTAGCTCACGAAAGCTCATGCTCAAATAAATTGGTTAGTCTCTAAGGTGCCACAAGTACTCCTTTTCTTTTTGCGAATACAGACTAACACGGCTGTTACTCTGAAACCTGTCAAAAATGCCACCTAGTGACTTTTCCTTTACTATATTATAGAGCAGGGGTGGCCAACCTGAGCCTGACAAGGAGCCAGAATTTACCAAAGTACATTGCCAAAGAGCCATAGTAATACATCAGCAGCCCCCCATCTGCTCCCCACCCTCCACTCCCAGCATCTCCCACACACTGACAGCCCCACCAATCAGTGCTTCCCCCTCCCTCCCCGCACCTCCCGATCACCTGTTTCGTGGAGTGCAGGAGGCTCTGGTGGGGGAGGGGGAAGAGCGAGGGCACGGCAGGCTGAGGGGATGGGGGCGGGAAGGGGTGGAGTGGGGACAGGCCTGCGGCAGAGCCAGGGGTTGAGCAGTGAGCACCCCCCGGCACATTGGAAAGTTGGCACCTGTAGCTCCAGCCCCGGAGTCGGTGCCTAGACAAGGAGCCGCGTATTAACTTCTGCAGAGCCGCACGTGGCTCCGGAGCCCCAGGTTGGCTACTGCTGTTATAGAGAGCAAGAGCCTGGTATGATTAAGAAAAGGATGATGAGGAAATTTATCTGAATAATAACATCTGCAGTTACATTAGCAAAGATAAAAGATATAAAAGAAATAAATGCTCATGCTTCAGGTCATAAACCAACCATCAAGGGATCAAGGATTAGGTAGAAACTTCCCCTGTGGGGAGCTTATTCCATAATTTTCTGTTACAGGGATTCTTTCCCCTTCTTCTAAAGGAGCTGCTATTGACCACAGGATACTGGAGCAGACGGTTCATGAGTCTGATCCAATAACAAAAGGAATCTTAATTTTGCAATATATAATTTAAATGTAGATCTATTTTTTTAGAGAAGACAAACTATCTGTGTTATTTAATAATAAAGCAAAAAAAACCCTAAACTTTAATAAATGCACTCTTGGGCTCCTTGCTGGTTCATGATATGGCTGAAATGACCTACCCCTTTCTGTAATGCATTTTTGGAACTTTTTTCTTAGACTCCGTTGATTTGGTTTGTCCTCAGATTTCCCCTTTAACAGCAATGAGTTGGCTGTTAGCAAACTTCCTTAGTTGTTGCATTTCCCTTCCCTTTTTGCTCCCACAACAAACTGGAAGAGAACATACCATAAGAACATAAGAAGGGCTATCAGGGTCAGACCAATGGTCCATCTCGCCTGGTATCCTGTCTTCCAGCTGTGGCCTGTGCCAGATGCTTCAGAGGGAATGAACAGAACAGACACTCATTGAGTGATCCATCCCCTGTTGTCCAGTCTCAGCTTCTGGCAGTCACAGATTTAGGGACACCCAGAGCATGGGATTGCATCTCTGACCATCTTGGCTAATAACCATTAATGGACGGGTTTCAGAGTAGCAGCTGTGTTAGTCTGTATCCGCAAAAACAAAAGGAGTACTTGTGGCACCTTAGAGACTAACAGATTTATTTGAGCATAAACTTTCATGAGCTACAGCTCACTTCATCGAGCTGAGGCTCAGGAAAGCTTATGCTCACATAAATTTGTTGGTCTCTAAGGTGCCACAAGTACTCCTTTTCTTTTAACCATTAATGGACTTATCCTCCATGAATTTATCTAACTCTTGTTTGAACCCAGCTACACTTTTGGCCTTCACAACACCCCCTGGCAATGAGTTCCACAGGCTGACTGTGTGACATGTGAAGAAGTACTTCCTTATGTTTGTTTTACTGTCTACTGATTTCATTGGGCAGCTCCGGGTACATGTGTCATGTGAAGGGGTAAATAACACTGCCTTATTCCCTTTCACCGCAGCATTCATGATTTTGTAGACCTCTATCACATCCCTCTCTTAGTTGTCTCTTTTCTAAGCTGAACAGTCCCAGTCTTTTTCATCTCTCCCCTTATGGAAGCAGTTTTTTGTTGTTGTTGATTTGGAGCTTAATTATCCAATCAGAATGAGCTGATTGAAATTTAGTAGTGTAAATTTATTGACGTTCTTTTCCAGTTCGTTTCCCTTTTTCATGCTCTGTGGACAGCGTAACTCAGTGTTGAATTATTTATTTGTAATCAAGAGTTGTTTGACATGGAAACAGTGTGCCACTCTATCTAAATGAACAAAGGATAGATTGATGGGGAAGTACATTTACGTAATGAACATTTAATCTATACCTTTGAGAAATACTTTATCTGAAAATCAAAAGTGAACACCACACTCTCACATTTTTTCCCATTGCTTTAAGGTGTAGGCTTAATTCTGCGTCACATTAAATTGAAAACAAAATATTGACTTTTCCCTTTTTGAAACTTCCATAAATGCTTTTCCCCTCTCTCCTTCTTGCTCAAGTTACATGCATATTAGATTGTAAGTTTGACACACTGTCCATAAACATTGAATTCCTCTACAGGATTACAAAGTGAACTTGATGGACTCAGAATTCTCTCTGTAGGACAACTGTTTTATGTTAGGTTGCTAGAGAGGTCATATTTTATTGACATGCCTTTTTCACTTACACTTGCAAAAATGGAAAATCATCCAAGGGGAAAGGGTTTTTTGTTCGTTTTGTTTTGAATATTTAGAAAACTTGAACCACAAACTTACCCCTTTGAAGATTACAAAGGGAACTATGCACACAATACCAGAGTTGAAGCTGCTAGAAAAGTTCTATTCAGAGCTAAATCTAATGACTCCTTATAGGGATACATTTTTATGCACTTCAGTGGAAGTTTTGCCTTCAAAACCAAAATAGGGTTATTCCTGGATCAGATAATCTATTGTTGTTTAACTAGTTCTGATTTTTTACTTTGGCTCTGACCCTGAGCTCTGGCATCTGTCCCTTAACTCCAGTTCTGACCCTTGGTTCTAATGTCTGAATCCTGCTCTAGCCGCTCTGCCTGACCCCCCTGCTCTAACCGCTAGGCACAATTGCCCACATCCTGGTCACTGACAACAATTCACTGTTAGATTTGTGTCACCATGCCTTGAGTCTACAGTGAAGTTGCTTCCAAACTGTTTGACAAAATAAAGTCATCACAGATTTCAGTGTTTAAGGGATAGAAGCAGCCATCTTAAGTCTGTATTCTGTAAAGACAAAGAACAATGAGAAAACTGGGCTAGATCCACAGCCTCCATGGTACAAAGGGGATATAAAGCTGCTCTAAAAGGGCAGCTGGGGATTCACCTTGTGCTCCTGTCATCCCCAGCTGCATAACAACCCCTGGGGTTGTTACCAGCCAGTGTAAATTAGAACAGCCCAGTGCTTGTTTTAACTTATGCTGGGGCACTCTGGTCCAGCATGGAATCAGTGAAGTTCCAAGGTGTCTGAAAGCAACCTTTGACATTCCCTCCTACTCTGCCTTGCAGGACCTGAGCACCCAGGCCAAGTTTCTTGCTCACCAGTAGCTGGTGTATTCATTTATTTATGTGGGGGTCTAAGTTCCTAACTCACTGTTTCTGTTCTGAAATACAAAGCCCTGCTTTTGTTTAATGCAACAACATTTAAATATTGGGACTTTATGCTGAATTGCCCAAGCTATTAACCATTTCTATGATTTTCTCCTAGCAGCTATCCTCACTGACCTTAGCTGTAGCTATAGGAAAAATAAAAGGATTGCTAAAGGAGTCTCTCTGGGTATGTCTACACTGCAATTAAAAGCCCATGGCTGGCTCGTGCCTACTGACTCAGTCTAGTGAGGCCCAGACTTAGGGGCTGTTTAATTGTGGTGTAGATGTTTGGGCTCAGATTGAGCGCAGATTCTAGGACCCTGCGAGGTGGGCGGGTCTTAGAGCTTGGACTGCAACCCAAGCCCAAACATCTACACCACAATTAAACAACCTCTTAGTCCAAGCCCCACAAGCTTAAGTCAGCTGGCACAGGACAGCCGTTAAGTGTTTAATTGCAGTGTAGACATACCCTCCGTGGCCAAATATGGGAGGAGTCCCACCACTGGAGTCCTCCCTGCAGACACAAGAAGAGCAGCTCTACCAAGACAAGGAGCTGCCTTAGTCCTCCTAGACCTGCATGGCACTGAAGAAGAATCCAGTGAGTTCCCCCACGTGCTGTGCAGCTTATAAGGATAGCACATGTACATTTTATCACACCATAGGCTATGCTAGTGGCTCTTGCAGCCACACTCCTCTTCACCCTCCACAGCTGTTGGGAGGACTTAGGCACAGGCATGGAGAACAGCCTTTACAGGGGAGTGAAGAGAAATTGTCCTTGATGCTCCCCATCTTTTCTTGATATAATGAAATGTTGCAGATTGTGAAGCCTTTGGACCAAATTCAATGACGTTTCACCAGGGATGAGCCTGGTCTTTTGTGTTCAAAACTATGACAATTATGATTGTGTTACACTCTGCCTTTGTGCACATGCAAACATATATACACAGACAGACACTAGAATCTGCTTAACATAACCCAATTTTTTTGCACACAAACTTTTCTGTAAAGAAATGTCCATCAAGGGCCACCTCCCCTGACTAAGAGAACACACACATCTATCTGGTCTAGCTATTTGTCTTTGCTTTGTTTAAGGGTATGCAATTGGAGTACAACTCACTATGTTACAGGTAAATTATATTTGTGTCACCATGCCTTGATTGTACAGAGCTAAGGATGTGTACTTTTGATGCCTATAGAAGGACACGTAAAAAGTTGTTTAAATTCAAAACATCCACTCCCAATTAATTTACACAAATTACTTACTGGTATTGTGCAGTGAACTAAGTCAGTGGCTCTCAACCAGGGGTCTGGGGCCCCCTGGAGAGCCACGATCAGTTTCAGGGGGTCCGCCAAGCAGGGCTGGCATTAGACTTAACAGGGCCCAGGGCAGAAAGCCGAAGCCCCACCACATGGGGCTGAAGTCCAGGGCCCAGAGCTCTGCCACCCGGGGCTCAAGAAGAAGCCTGAGCAACTCATCTTCATCTTCACGGGTTCTCCTGGGGTATGGGACCATGGGCAATTGCCCAGCTTATTACCCCCTAATGCCAGTCTTGACTTTTATATGCAGAAAACCAGTTGTGGCACAGGTGGGCCATGGAGTTTAAATAGAATGTTGGGGGAGGGCCTCAGATAGAAAAAGATTGAGAACCACTTCACTAAGAGACACTGTGAAACCATAATAATCCCCATAGTGATGTTGTTTTCTATGGACGTAGTAGTAATAAACAAAATAGTAATAAAATTAAACATAAATATATAATTGGCATGTACGTGGCAACTTTCAATTGGTATATGTCCCCTCATAATTTGGGTCTCACTTTATATTAAAGGTACATTTATAAATAGTTTATAAAAGTTTAATATATGATTAATAGATGTTTTATTAATATCTTTTACTGTTGTTTTTATAACCATCTATAACACATACTACTCAGGTCTGTAACATGCTTCTAACATCTATTAATAATTTACAAATCCTTTATAAACTATTTATAAATGTATCCTTAATATAAAGTATGACTCCCAAGATCTGCCATAACCTGTCTTAACTCTGTAAGAAATTTTCCACAGTTCATTCAAATTTCCTATTAAGAAAATGACTATTTTAATTGTAATTTCGATAGAACAATTGTAAAATATTATGATATCAACTAGGGTTCCTTCAGGACTGTTAGGTAACGATGATACTCTCATTTGCAGCCAGCTGCTTCGCATGGATTGCTGTGGTAGAAAATCCACTCCTTCATGCAGGTGAGCTATTAGACGCAAACCACACTGTGGGAACCGTACTGAGCTTAAATAGTTTTGAGCATCAGTTTGTCTGCAAATCAGAGCTGCATATTTTTATCACCCATCCTGTAACAAAATAGTGAAGCAGGTTACCATGATTAAAGATAAACTGTAAACATGCCTTAGGTTCCATGTCAAACCCCAATGTCAGAGGGGTGGGGGCTATGGTGCACACCCAGAAAGAAGCCATTTGAGTGCCCTATAAATATAATTTACATTCCCTTATTCACTGATTGGTTTTGACTAATGCCTATCTTGAGTCCTCCTCCCTCCCTACAGACACAGCCAATGTTGCTTCATCTCCCACTGGGTCCCATACACCTCACCAGTTTTACTCATCCAGGAAACAAAGAGTCTGTAGTAGCAGAGTACTACATGTTCAACCTGGATTCAGTGTCTTGCCAAGTTACCAGCAAAGAGCAGATATGCAACCTGCTTTATGGAGTATCCCTGTGCACCCAAATTACAAAGGTTTCTCACAGCCCTGTACCTATGAAGAATAATGGTATTCATTCAGAGTTACACAAAGGGTTTTTACCATGATGATGGAAAACAACTGTTCAATTCCTAAAGTGTCTGGGGACAAGAATGCTTATTTATTTAGAGGGTATCCTGATCACAGAAGAGTCAGAAATGCTGTTACAGATCATCAAATAAAGCAAAAATGATTGTTGAATAATTTATTTGACAAGTATGGGTAAAATCTGCCAATATGTTGTTCATCAAATACTGCTTGACTAGCTGTACAACTGAATTGAATAGAATAATCATCAACAATAATATGACAACATCTAGAAGACTTTGTTTTCTGTGTCAGAACAGAAAGGAGATGTAAAAATTTCCTTGAAGGAAATAAATTCCCAAACAATGACTATCAAGAATAGTAGATGCTAAATTCACAAGAATCATTAAGCATTATACCTTAGCTTCAGTTTTCTCAGGTGTGAAAAGGATGAGAGAATACAATACCATACTTAGGGCTGCTTCCTAAGCAAAATTGGTAAAACACATTGTGGTTGTCTATTCATCTTGTACCTGAAGAGATACAGCTGCAAAACTGGAGTGCTTGTTAGCCCTGTTTTGGGTGACTAGAGTGTGTGAGCTGGCTCTCCTGAAAACCAAAGTTTGGTATATGGTATTACAATTGTAACCTCTCACTTTAAATGCTCAGTGGCTTCCTGGTCCTGCTTGCAGGGTTGGGGGCTCTGTAGAGAAGCATGTGATCACAAAAAAAGAAGCTTGAACTCAAAAAAGAAGCTTACAAGAAGTGGAAGATTGGACAAATGACCAGGGAAGACTATAAAAATATTGCTCAGGCATGCAGGAGTGAAATCAGGAAGGCCAAATCACACCTGGAGTTGCAGCTAGCAAGAGATGTTAAGAGTAACAAGAAGGGTTTCTTCAGGTATGTTAGCAACAAGAAGAAAGGCCCCTTACTGAATGAGGGAGGCAACCTAGTGACAGAGGATGTGGAAAAAGCTAATGTACTCAATGCTTTTTTTGCCTCTGTCTTCACGAACAAGGTCAGCTCCCAGACTACTGCACTGGGCAGCAGAGAATGGGGAGGAGGTGACCAACCCTCTGTGGAGAAAGAAGTGGTTCGGGACTATTTGGAAAAGCTGGATGAGCACAAGTCCATGGGGACGGATGCGCTGCATCCGAGAGTGCTAAAGGAGTTGGCGGATGTGATTGCAGAGCCATTGGCCATTATCTTTGAAAACTCATGGCGATCCGGGGAAGTCCCGGACGACTGGAAAAAGGCTAATATAGTGCCCATCTTTAAAAAAGGGAAGAAGGAGGATCCTGAGAACTACAGGCCAGTCAGCCTCACCTCAGTCCCTGGAAAAATCATGGAGCAGGTCCTCAAAGAATCAATTCTGAAGCACTTAGAGGAGAGGAAAGTGATCAGGAACAGTCAGCATGGATTCACCAAGGGCAAGTCATGCCTGACTAACCTAATTGCCTTCTATGATGAGATAACTGGCTCTGTGGATGAAGGGAAAGCAGTGGACGTGTTGTTCCTTGACTTTAGCAAAGCTTTTGACATGGTCTCCCACAGTATTCTTGCCAGCAAGTTAAAGACGTATGGCTGGATGAATGGACTATAAGGTGGATAGAAAGTTGGCTAGATTGTCAGGCTCAACGGGTAGTGATCAATGGCTCCATGTCTAGTTGGCAGCCGGTATGAAGTGGAGTGCCCCAAGGCTCAGTCCTGGGGCCGGTTTTGTTCAATATCATCATAAATGGTCTGGAGGATGGTGTGGATTGCACCCTCAGCAAGTTTGCAGATGACACTAAACTGGGAGGAGAGATAGATACTCTGGAGGGCAGGGATAGGATACAGAGGGCCCTAGACAAATTAGAGGATTGGGCCAAAAGAAATCTGATGAGGTTCAACAAGGACAAGTGCAGAATCTCATGCACCGCTACAGACTGGGGACTGAATGGCTCGGCAGCAGTTCTGCAGAAAAGGACCTAGCAGTTACAGTGGACGAGAAGCTGGATATGAATCAACAGTGTGCCCTTGTTGCCAAAAAGGCCAATGGCATTTTGGGATGTATACGTAGGGGCATTGCCAGCAGATCAAGGGACATGATCATTCCCCTCTATTTGACATTGGTGAGGCCTCATCTGGAGTACTGTGTCCAGTTTTCGGCCCCACACTACAAGAAGGATGTGGAAAAATTGGAAAGCAGCGGAGGGCAATAAAAATGTTTAGGGGACTGGAACACATGACTTGTGAGGAGAGGCTGAGGGAACTGGGAGTGTTTAGTCTGCGGAAGAGAAGAATGAGGGGGGATTTGATAGCTGCTTTCAACTACCTGAAAGGGGGTTCCAAAGAGGATGGATCTAGACTGTTCTCAGTGGTAGCAGATGACAGAACAAGGAGTAATGGTCTCAAGTTGCAGTGGGGGAGGTTTAGGTTGGATATTAGGAAAAACTTTTTTACTAGGAGGGTGGTGAAACACTGGAATGGGTTACCGAGGGAGGTGGTGGAATCTCCTTCCTTAGATATTTTTAAGGTCAGGCTTGACAAAGCCCTGGTTGGGATGATTTAGTTGGGGATTGGTCCTGCTTTGAGCAGGGGGTTGGACAAGATGACCTCCTGAGGTCCCTTCCAACCCTAATATTCTATGATTCTATGATCACCATCTGAGCCAGTCTGCAGAAAGCCAGCCTTCAGTATGGGGAGGTTGATTTATCTCTCTGTTTTAGGGAGCTGGCTGATTTTTCTCTCTGTGTTTTGGGGTTCTTGTGTGTTATTGTTCTGAATTCTAAGAAATACAGTAGTATTACTTTGCAACTTTCCAGCAAAAGTATTTGTTTTTATATAATTTCTCTTTGTATATTCAAAGAATGTAACACAAAGAAGCTTTGAAGGAGGAATATACCAAAAAACTATGAGTCCCTTGGGTCCAAAACCCAGAGTAACTATAATTCTGTTTTTGCAGTACATGATTTTGGATGAGAAAGGGCTAGGAGTGATCGTTCACTCTGTGTTAAACACAGAGAGCACAATGAACATTTCAAGGACAGGAGGATTGGTTTGGACACTTCTTGTGGCACTTGCAGCTTCTCTGTAAAAGTTAGACAGAACACAATCAGGTCTTGGATTAAGTTTTACTTACAGCATGTATGAAAACTAGCATAGATATGGCCAAAATTGGAGCCCACACTGTCAGAAATGCAACAGTAGGCAGTAAAGTCAGGTATTACTGATTCCTGCTGTGTAACAGGGATTAATCCTTTTGTAATTATGGTGCATATCATATGACAAAGGCCGGGGAATGTAGATTAGTGTTTTATCAGAACTCCTATGTGTCACTCTGATTTCAAGACAAACATTGGCTTCTGTTGCACATAGCAGGAGGAAAGACATTGTTACAATCCTTCTTGAATGCCACTGGTCCAGAGAGACAGGACCCTCCTCAAAGGGTCTATCAAATGAGTATTATAAATTGTCAGAGGTGAGTTTCAGGATCCAGAAAGTGTGACTCCCTATATGTCAAAAAATAACGTGGCTATTTCCTGATTTATTTGCTGCTGGTATTAAGAACAAGTAATTCTGTTAACTTAAGGGGAACAATGATACAATGAGCCAAATTCAGTGAACTTCTCCCACTCCACATGGAGCGAAGGAATTTCCAGAGGGAGAATGGTAATTCTTTACCTCCATTCAGACATGCATAAAATCTTCAGGTGGGATAATATGCAGTGTTCTCAGACACAGCTGGTAGCAGATTTTCTTTTTAAAAGAGTATATCAGGGAGTGACAAATCACTTGCGGAATGTAACATGCTGCATAGGGTTTGGCTTCTCTCTGTTTGTGTTTAGTTGAGGATTCCAGGTGAAGAATAGTTACATCTGCAGTCGCTAGAGGCTGTAAGATTCAGTGACTAATGACTTATTACCCAGATAGATGACTCATATCAAATATACTGATGCATACTTGCATGCAACCCAAGTTTACACTCTGCGTAATAATTTGATAAAGGCATAATCAGTGTTGACTCTTAGGGAGGAGCTCAGCAGGTAGTTAATGTATCTACCACTCCAGTCCCAGATCCCAGGGACACCAAACCTCAGTGGGTACTTACAAAACTAGGCCCTACAAGTTCAAGCATCTGTTGGGTTCCCAATAACCACTCACTTGCATGCATAATAGAAAATGAAAGCTTAATCAAGAGTAGAGGAAAGAAAAGGGTCTGAATTCTGAGGTAGATCTGTGTGAAGCGTTTTTGTAGCCATGTCAGTCCCAGGATATTAGAGAGACAAGGTGGGTGATGTTATATCTTTTATTGGACCAACTTCTGTTGGTGAGAGAGACACACTGTGATGCTCTGTACCTCAGAAGAACACCCAGCACCCCCAGGTTCATCCTTGCAAAATGATTGTGTGGTATCCAATGCAAAGTTTGTCATGTTGGGTGTCTTCGGAAGGCTCATGATTCACTGAGCATTGTTGTTACAGTGATATTATAGTAAGTATTGTTAGTAGATAGTAGATACCAGTAATAAGGAGGGGTGAGACTGGACTCTATGCTTTTCACCAGAGACTGCTGATAGTTGTGGGAGTGCTTCTCAGTCCAATGTCAATAGTCCACCTGCCTCAAGCCTGGCAGCACAGCCCAATAGGATTTCTAGAAGCTGGTATCTGAACTTTTCTCTAGATGGTCACGGGAACTAGTGGTCTGAGCAAAGAGTCAGATGAAAAGCAGTGACCTGCATAGTTAAAGAAACCCCATATCATAAAAGTAGAAACACTGAATGTATCCAGCTTGACTGGTAAAGGCATGGAAATAACTCATCTGATGGTAAGGAGAGATACTCATGTTCTGTGCATACAGGAAAAGCAATGGATGGGGAAAGCAGTCCAGGAGTTGGGCTTAGATTGTAAATTCTCTTGTATATAGGTGAGAATAGGGGACATAATGGAGTCATGGTGGTAATAAGAGGAGAGTTGAGGAAGATGGGGATTGAAGTTTTTAGAGTAAGTGAGAGAGGTCAAGTTAAAGATCATGAACTGTTAGTCATATCGGCATATGCACCTCAACAAGGATGCGATAAAGAAGAGGAGAGTTTCTGCTAAGACTTGCAGAAACTAGCAGTGTTAGAGAAGCTGTTGTTGTGCATTCACATTATCCAGCACACAGGCAAAAAATGAAGGGGGTATGAAATGTGCTTAGGCAATTTCAACCTAGGTACTATGAATGAGGAAGCCATGTGTATTGCCAATCAATGGATGATGGCCAATACATGGTTCCAAAAAGACAGTGAGTCATTTGGTCACATGCATCGATGGTGGAAACAAAAGTCAGATTGATCTGATGATAGTGAGTAAATTGCAGTGGAGTCGAGTTATGGACTTCACAGTGATATCTAATGAGAAAGTAGCAGCGCAAGCCTCTTGTGGTAAAGACTGCAGTTGAGCATTGGGCAAGGAGGGAACTGAGGTCAAAATAAATTATTGAAATATGGGAAGTTAAGGGCAAGGGCAGAAGAGAAGTTTGTTCATGAAGGAAAAAGATTTGGTATCAGCTCAAGAGGAGTGGAACAAACTAAAAAGAATGTAGATTGTGTAGATGAAGAGGTTTAAAATGGATGAGCAGAGTGATTAAAGCCATATGGTGAGACAAGAAAATTCCCAAAGACGGGTGCCAGTCTATTTTGGTCTTAATACATTAGAAGGGAAGCATCCATGAATGCAAAAACTATCAAGGGATAAAGTTACTGTCACATGGGATGAAGATACTGGAACTCAGTTTGGATCCCAGGATTAGGAAAATGGTGGGCCCTTCCTCCAACAAGAAAACTTCAGCTGTAGAGGAACCACAGATGCCCTGTGTGTAATTCAGCAAGTGGCAGAGAAGCAGCTAGATTGCCAACAGGATCGCTTCTGGGCTTTTATAGACCTAGAAAAGGCATAAGACAAAATGGACAGAAGCATGCTCACAGCAATGCTAAGGAAATGAGAGTCTGAGGATTTAATAACTGACAAAAAATTACATAGATCACCAAAACAGTGATCTGAACATCTTTTGGAACTACAAGCCTCTTTGAAGCGTAAGTCGTAGTGCATCAAGGATCAGCCCAAGTCTGCAGCTGTTTATCATATTGATGGACTATGTCAGGAGGAAGAGCCCAATGAGAGAAGATAAGAGGCTGTTATATGAAGATAACATAGCAATAAGGGCATTCTTTTAAAAAGACTTAGGGTAATAATAAAAAACAGCAGGATGACCAAGTAAGCTGATGTGGGATGAAAATGAACATGACTAAGACTGAGGCCCTGGGGTCCATAGAGATGCCTCAGGGGAACTGGATATTAATGCAGTACTACTAAACCAGACTGACCAGTTCAAGGACCTGGGCGGGTGGGTTACAGAAGACGGTAAGCTTGAACATAAAATATGGTCCAAACTGGAAGAGGATGGAATAACATCTTAGGGGATATGTATTGTGGTGTTTTATATTCAAGTATTCCACTAGTCTTTATAATAATTCTTTGCTAGTAATTTGACCGTTTGTATTAGCTATATAGTTAACATATATATAGAGCACCTTAACTCAGGTACATCTACCAGTCTAATATACCAACCGCCTCCTCCAGCTGTCAGCATCCACACCCTGAAGAGTATATTCATTCTCTTAAAACCAAAGTAACACCATCTCTCCATCCTTTTAAATTTTTAGAACAAATTTATATCTATAATTATGTCAGAATTATCTTAAGAGCTTTCTATAAGTCTTTTAACAGGTCTCCTTTGACCCAATGACCATCTACCTTCTATGTTTGCTGTATTATTGAAGTGGTTATTACTTAGAGGAATGGTATCATTTTCATTTTCTTGATGCTCTTGTTGCTGTATTATCTCACTTCTTCTTTCAGCTGAGTCTGGCCTTGGAGGTAACAATCGCAAATGTCTCCAGCTTTGTCTATCTACTTCACAATTATTAGTCATGACATCATAAGATTGAGGTGCTACCTCTTTTGTTACAGTGGTTTACCAAGCCCAATTTCTACCACTATAGAGACATATGCTCACTGTTCCCTCTAATTTTTCCAACTCGCGTGCAGAACGAATTTTGTTATGTTCACCACTTTGGAGGTGGTGTCACACATCATCTCCACATTCGTGCACATAACAAAATTCATGTGGCAGAGGCGGAGCAGAGGGGTACGGAGTGTGGGAGGGGGTCAGGGCTGAGGCAGAGGGTTGTAGTGCAGTGGGGGGTGGGTGGGCAGGGCTTCAGCTAGAGGTGCGGGATCTGGGGTGGGGCCAGGAATGAGGAGTTTGCGGTGCAGGCTGCCCTGGGACTGTGGCGGTGGAGAGAGGACTCCCCCTAACTCTCTCTCCCTGCAGCAGAAACCAGACTGGTGGGGAGAGGCACCTCTCCCCGCTGCGGCAGCTCCAGAGCTGAGGCCACGGGATAGGTGCCACTCCCCCAGCCATGGCAGATCCAGGGCTGGGCTGAGTTGGGGCCGGGGAGCAGCATCTCTCCCCACCGCAGCCCTGAGTGCCTGCATGGCGCTTAATAGGCTGCTGCACAGCCATATAGCTTAGAGGGAACTTAGCATACACTTATCGTTTGGTTTCAAATAAAGCCCGCTATCACAATAATTCCTCTGATACAAACTCCAGTGATATTTATATGTATTCCTTTCCTTATATCCTTCTTGAAAAAACATAGGTAACTTTTTTCTAAACTTTCTGTTAAATAACTGTACAAATGATAAATCTTGTTGTAATTGTAATGTTCTGTAATTTAATCATGCCAAATATAAATCAGTATTTGTTTCTTTAGTTTTTGTTAGTAATCTTTGCACTATTTTAACACCATTTTCAGCTAGCCCATTAGGTTATGGGTAACCTGGACTTGATGTAATATGTTTGGAATCATATGCTATGGCAAAACTTTTAAATTCTTGAGTATGAAATTTAGGTTCAGTCATTACCATATTGGGCATGCCATACCTTGCAAATATTGATTTAATTTTATTCATTAATTGTGTGCCACATGTGTTTTCTAGTATAGATGTTTCTGGAAAATAATCAAGAACTATAACATATGCATATTGTTTATATTCAAATAGATCTAAGCCTACGTTAGATCAAGGTCCTAAGTTTTCTTGAATGCCATAGGTTGTTTAGACTGAACAATTCTATATTTTTGATGTATATCAACTTCTTTTCTATAACCCTCCATGTCTGGTTCATTTGTGACCAATACAGAACATCTCTTGCTCTATATTTACATTTTTCTATGCCTCATGTTCCTCATGTATGTATTTTCACATCTCTGCCATTAACCCTAAAGGAATTACTACTCTATTACCTTAAGCAAAATTCCTTCAATTACTGATAAGTGTTGAATAAATTGATTATATGGCTTCAGTATAATTTTTATATCCCTTTTTAATAGCAATAAAAATGCTTTGTAAATTCTCATCCTGTCTACTTGCTTGTACAATTGCTTCCCATACTCTTTTTGATATAGGGAACATTTTTAAGTACATCTACATGTACCACACCACCCTCTTCAATTACACTGGTTACATCATAAGTTCTAGAAAGCAACAATTAATGATTTGCCTTGCTGATATTCTAATTTTAAATCATTTTAATACAATTGAAAAAATAATCTTTGTAACCAAGGCAGTATGTCTATCATGTTCCTCTTTGAAATAGTAACTAAATGTTTATGATCTGTTTCTTCCTGTACAGACTTACTATATATAAGCATGTGAATTTGTTTGCATGCCAAAAAACAATGCCAAAGCTTTCTTCTCTATTTGAGCAATTTGACATTCCATTTTTGACATAGCTCTAGATGCACAAGCAACTGGTTTCCATAGATCACCATATCTTTGTAATAGAACTGTTCCTAGGCCTTGTTCAGATACATCCGAAGGCAATTAAGTCTGTTACTATCAAATAGTTTTAATACTGGGGCTACTTTTAATAGTTGCTTAAACTGCTTAAATTCTTGTTGATTTTGACAGTCCCATTTCCATTGATTATTTTTACAAAACAAACCCCTTAAACTAGTTTTTTTTCTGCTAGGTTAGGTATATATTTTCCTACAAATTTAACTATACCCCAACATTTCTGTGATGACTCCTTATTTTTCAGGTAAGCATTATCAATGGTTTGTATTCACTGTTGATCAATCTGTAATCCCTGATTGGTTAGATTTTCTCAAAAAACATTCATTCTTGCAATCTAACTTTGCATTTGTTTTTGTTAAATTTCAATCCTGCTTCTTTTGCACTAAATAATGCTTTAATCTTATATCATGCTCTTCTAAAGTTCTTCCTATATTGTTATATTATCTATGTGCACTTGTGTGTCATCTATATTTTTTTAAAAAAATATTGCTCAGTGAAATACCTCTGGAGCTGACCATAATCCAAAAGGTAATCTTTTAAAACATTAATGTTCAAAAGGTGTGTTAAATGTATATAGCAATTGACTTTCTTGCTCCAATGGATTTGACAAAACTCTATTCAAGGCATCTAAAAAGGAAGAGTATTTTGCTGCTGACCTTTGTCCAAATATTTCTTCCCTGGTAGGTATTTTTAAATTTTCCCTTTTAACATACTTATTTAAGTCTTTTCGATCTAAAACATAAACGTAAAGATCCATCTTTCTTTTCTATTATTATTAACGAACTCACTCGTTCACTCAGCTCTTCCACTCTTTTCATTATATCTAAATGAACTAACCTTTCTAATTCTTTTTGTACCCTATTTATTAAAGCTAAGAGTGTTTTTCTAGTTGCTTATATAACTGGTTTCTTTGTTTCATTTAACTATATTTTTGGTAAATTACATCCAATTTACTAATGCTAATGAATAACTCTGTAAATTGATGTTCTATTTCCAGTGTTTCAGAATCATGAATAGACTGAATTTCACCAATTAGATTTAGTGCTAAACATGTTTCTAATCCTAAAATAGAAACTCCTCATCCCTTAACTACTACAAATCTTATGTCTTCGAAATTATCTTTAACTATGACCTGTAATTCACAAATACCTGTAATAGGAATGTTTGCATTACTATAAGATCATAAATGAATATTTGTATTTTGTATTTGTTCTCTTACTACAGTTTTTACTTTTAGACATTTTATAATTTCCTCTGAAATTACATTAGCTTGTGCACCTGTATCTATTACATACAAAATAAATGATGCATTAGTAGATAGTGCAACTGTCCATTCATCCTTATAGTTCAAAGAGTGGCTCTGTTTCAAAATACCCAGAAACAAATTTTCTTCATCTGTAATGTCAGCTCTGTTTTCCTTATTCATTATCTTCTCTGAGACTTTTGAATTTTGAACTAAATGTATGTTTCTGAGTTTTTCCAGACTTCTCTGTTTACAAACATTTGGTAAGTGATTCTGTTTCTTACAGATAGAACAGGTTTGATCATATGCCGGACATTGTCTAGATTGGTGCCTCCGTCCACATCTAGGACATTCTTTCATATACTCATATGTTTTAACTTTAATACTTTCACTCTCTTTTTCTCCATAGACTTGTATTTTTTTTCCACTTTTCCTTATTAAGTTTATATTCACATCAGTTTGTTTTCTTTCTAACTTGTGCAATAGTTGGTGATTAAGTTCAGCAATCTGGCAAATACTCATTGCTTTTTTCCAGACTTAGAGCTGGCTCTTCTAACATTCTTATTTTTACACTGATATCTTTTATACCAGGGAACAGCAACCTTTGGTGCATGGTCCATCAGGGAAATCCGCTGGTGGGCCAGGATGGTTTGTTTACCTGCAGCGTCCCCAGGTTCGGCTGATCGCAGCTCCCACCAGCTGCGGTTCACCGTTCCAGGCCAACGGGGGCTGTGGGAAGCGGCAGCCAGCACATCCCTTGGCCCACACCACTTCCCGTCTTTTTAAGTGTTAGGCAGGAGAGGGTGTTAGGAAAGAGACCCTGAGAGAAGCTAAGGAAGTGATGGACGGATTGCATAAAAGAAGCTGGTAAGCAGGTGAATCTCAGTGCTGCCTTAGACAGACAAAGATGGTGGATGCTTGCATGATGACCTGATCCGCAAACGATGGGATAAGGGGAAGAAGTTGTTCTTTGGTTTAAATAATTGTCATTTCTTTTAGAATATATAAAATAACACACAAAACCACAATAACCTATGAAAATGTGCAAGACAAGACAGTCAAACCCACTAATTTTTCGTAACACTTATGAGTGAAGTGTAATTGACGGTCTGCCAAACCACCCAGGTACTGCAAATTAAGTTTCTTATGTTTTGTAAAAAAGGCAGAGAGAGCCTTTATTTTTCAGATCCTGCCAGAACTGAATGTGCAAAGTCATATCCAGGGGTGATTTCGCATTGATGAGCCCAACATATCTATAAAGATTCATACAAAATTGGGGATGTACAGCAGAAGTTACTACTGATAGAGTTCCAGATTTAGTTACAGTCATACAGGTAATCCTGGTCCTCTGCATTTAATTTCCGCCCCCAACAAATGGAAGTATGGGATCAAGCTTGATCCTGCACACACTTACTACTATGGATACTGCTTTCTCCCCTCCCACCTCTCCATAGTCCCATTGGCTTCAAGTGCAGACGCAACCTCTTTGGGGGCAGGGACCATGTTTGTACAGTGCCTAGCACAATGCAATCCTGGGCCATAGGCTACTAGATGGTACTGTAATAAAAATAACAACAGATTCTATTTTATCACTGCTGCCTTAGCTACTACAGAAATCCAGTGATTTCTTGATAATTTAGTATTTTGATTCTGATTAAGTTCTAGAGACATTCTTAAAATCATATCAAATAGAGATATCTGAGAACACCGCTGAGTACAGTTTGGTATCACTATTTGGGCCAGATTTTCGAAAGAGCTCAACTCCCACTATTAGGACTGGGTTTTCAAAACAGCTCAGCTCCCACTTAAGGATCTAAATAAAGTGGCCAGATATTCAAGAGTGCTCAGCACCCGGTGTCCCCCACTTTTGAAACATACATATTTCAATTAGGAGCCTAAATGGCAGCTGAGCACTTCGGAAATTCCTGCCACTATTCAGGTGCCTAAGTGGCACTTGTTGGGTCCTGAGCCTTTTTGAAAATCTGTGCCTTAATGTATAAACAGTGAAAGGTTATGCATCAACTCCATTCATGTAATTTTTGGATTGCTGTAATTTCTGTCCAGAATGCATAGACATTTTTGCTGCTCACTTACCAACTCTGTTACATACTGAGAGGCTTGGAAAAACAGTCATGGAAACACTATAATGTGACAGTTGAAACCTGATCCTTGCAAACTTGTTATTTTGGTTTATACAAGTCAGGAATAAAAATGGAAATTATTGTGGGTTTTTTTATATATTTGTAAACCCTGCAATCAGCACAATAGGATTTATGACCTGGCCTACTTTTACTAGAGTATAGCTTAGTAAAACATTCGGTTTTACCCTTCACTTCTTTGTACTCAGGAAGAAGCCTTTCCTTTCCAGAAGATAAAACACTAAAAGGAAATGCTTATTAAGATCAGGGGTTCTCAACTTGAATACCATGTTTCCCACCGGGGAATCACAAATGTGTGTCGGGGTCATTATCATATCGCTAAATGGGGTCTGGGCTAGATCCTGGCTAAATGTGGGGGTGGGTCTGAAGAAATCAGATCCCAATATAGAAAAGATTGGGAACCACTGAGTTATGTCATACAGGAGGATCTGGATGACCTTGTAAACTGGAGTAATAGTAATAGGATGAAATTTAATAGTGAGAAGTGTAAGGTCATGGATTTAGGGATTAAAATAACGAGAATTTTAGTTATAAGCTGGGGATGCATCAATTCGAAGTAACGGAGGAGGTGAAGGACCTTGGAGTATTGGTTGACCACAGGATGACTATGAGCCACCAATGTGATATGGCCATGAAAAAAGCTAATGCGGCCTTGGGATGCATCAGGCAAGGTATTTCCAGTAGAGATAAGGAGGTGTTAGTACCGTTATACAAGGCACTGGTGAGACCTCATTTGAAATACTGTGTGCAGTTCTGGTCTCCCATATTTAAGAAGGATGAATTCAAACTGGAACAGGTACAGAGAAGAGCTACTAGGATGATCCGAGGAATGGAAAACCTGCCTTATGAAAGGAGACTCAAGGAGCTTGGCTTGTTTAGCCTAACCAAAAGAAGGCTGAGGGGACATAAGATTGCTCTCTATAAATATATCAGAGGGATAAATATCGGAGGGAGAGAGGAATTATTTAAGCTCAGTACCAATGTGGACACAAGAACAAATGGATATAAACTGGCCATCAGGAAGTTTAGACTTGAAATTAGACGAAGGTTTCTCTCCATCAGAGGAATGAAGTTCTGGAGTAGCCTTCCAAGGGAAGCAGTGGGGGCAAAAGACAAATACAAAAAGGGGGCAAAAAGGTTAATACATAAAAAGAATATTTCACATAAGGGAAAAAATTCTAAAGACAAAAATACCATTATTTCTCTTTTTCTAGAAGCCAAGTATAAAGGATTTCTTTAAATATTGGCCTTGGGTTATTTAGACCTTTGTTTGCATTGTTAGGTGTACCTCATCCATTATTATTAACAGTATTTTGCACCCAGTTCCCTGAATGCCCAATTATAAATGTCTCTCCTCCTCAGAATACCACACATATCGTAGAGCATTTGGACAGCATTTTGGATGTCAGCAATGTAATTCCTCTCTATTTCCTGTTTTTGCAAGAAAAAGAACTATAATTTGATTCCCTCATTACAGTATTTGATCAAAGAGATGGAAATATATCTCTAGTTATGTGATCTCAGTCTATGATAATCTCAAAGATCTTTTGGACTACTCCTCAAGGATATGCTGTTTAAGTAATTAGCCATGCTAGAGGCGGGAAATGATGGAGCTTTCACTGGAAATTGCTAATATGTGAGACAAGCATAGTTCTAAATGGAGATAATTGTAAGGTGGAGGAGAACATGGAGTTCTGTCATTTATGTTCAAACAAGTTTCACACATTTCCTCTTCAAATAGACAAAAAGTGCTTTTTAAATGTATTTGTATAAAAATGGGCTGTATTGGTTTTTCCCTTGTCCCCTGAGGTAGCTAAAGACCTAATCCTCCTCCCATGTAAAACTCCAATTAACTTCAATGAGAACAAGACCAGACCAGAAGAGAACTTGCCCTCCTCCAGAATATCACCAGCCATTGAGACAGCTAATGGCTTTTTGCCTTAGAATCAATACCTCTCATTGGCATTTTATGAGATGCAGGAGCTGAAGAACCCAAGTCTGAAATGCTTTTGTATTGGACCAATGGGAGAGTGGAAAGTTGGAAGCTGTTTGGCCCCAGTGACATGTAATGGCAAAACACTGAGTAGGAGCTATGCGCTGACACTACTGATCAGAAAGGCAAGGGAAAGGAGAAGAGAGACATTCCAAGAGAGGAAGCTGGATGTCCCATCAGAGTTCTCCAGTCAGAACAAGTTTCTGATGTTCTCTCTCCTCTGAAGGAGGCAATGGTGTATAGCTATAATAATTTTGTATCCTCACCAGATTCCTCAAAAGCCCCTAGTCACCGGAGCATTAGTCTAAACCAATTCATTTCTCATTATTTCTTTGACTGCATACTGTGGTTTCTTTTCGCAGTTTTACTAAGGACCTTCCTACCTCTTTCCATCTACTTTGGACCATGAACAAAATTCAATGGCCAGCACAACTGGAAGCTACTGCCTCAAGTAACCCCAGGTAACTCAAACGGAGCAATCCCTTCAGACTAACCTTTCTATATTGTGACCCTGATTCTCCTGTATGTTCAGGCTGCTTTGTGCCACTCAGTAACTAAACCTGGTGCAGCCAACTGCTGGCAGATTCCCTCAGAAAAGGGCAACTATGTGTGGGGCAAAGCCACCACAGTGGATCCTATGCTACCGCCAGTGCAGAAAGCTGAGAAAAGAGGACATGTTGGGGCATCCATACACCCGGTTGGTTCCTGGCTGCCATAAGGACCACTGAGATTAATTGGCAGACAATTTAAATTAAAGTAACCTTTGGGCTCCTTTAATTTATACCAACTAACGGCCTTGTATTTATGATGGCTGCCAGTGGATCCCAGGAGCCATTATGGTAGCCATTGATTAGCCCATGTCAGGAAGAAAGGCCTGCCACTGAGTCTCTCCAGTTTCCAGGAAGACTAATGAACACATGAGCTACAGCAAAACTGATTGATCAGCCAACGTGCCTGATTGGCTGAAGGGAACCAGAAGGCGTGCTCTTAAAATCAGCAGCAGCAGCAGGTTGCTGGATACTCAAAGCTTACACCTGCAGTTCCAATCACTCCTGTTCGCTGATTTGTTCCCAGCCCTCTCCAGTTTTGCTCAGTTCCTGACTCTGGCTCTCACTGCTACTGCTTAAACCATTAGGCCTTACTGTCCATGCCCTGGTCACTGACAGCCCAGTTTAAGGCTCTCCTGGCCACATTCCCTTTTCCTCAGAACTAGCCTCCAAGCTTCCAGCCGCAAAGTGTTTGAAATAGGAGAGTCTTTGCCATGGGAAAAGTGCTCTGGGTTCAAGACTGCCTTACCCCAGTGGAGTAGCATAAAGCAGTCCAAATGAGCTAGTGAAGCAGGGCCATGATACAGAAAGAGTTGACTCTGAATAAATTCACCAGCTTGGAAGCTGTTACTTAAAGCCACCTTTGCACGTCCTCCCACCACTGGACTTGCACTGAGCTCTCCAAAGTCAACTCAAAAAAATCAGAAGCAGTTTCTTTGAGGATGTTTATCAAATACAATGTTTTGATTTATCATTAATCCTACAGAGCATTTACTTGTTTCTTAGTTGTTTGAGAAATCATTACTCTGTGTAAGAGTGGGTCGGCCACTTGTGTAAAATTGCCCTTACATTTATCTCTTTAATAGCCAGACTCAACAATACACTGCAGCTTCTTTGCACTGTTTCATCAATACAAAGCAGGTAAAAGTCTGGCTTCACTTGTTCATTTAGATGGACTAACAGCTATTTTTCTTTGCTTCTGTGGTACAAGGCAGCTGGAGCATACTGGTGAACCTGGGGAAAAATCTTTATTCATAAGTCAATCTTACTAGTACCCTAATCATTTTTTCTCTTCTCTGAACTGTCTCTGATCTGTCGATGTCTTACATATGTTGAGGCACTGAGACCTGGACGGGACATTTCAAGTCTTACCAGGGCTATCCAGAAGACTATCTCTTGCATTCTTTGTGACTTGTTTGGCTTGGTTCTGTCTCTTATGTATAGCCCTAAATTACACTGACCTCACAGACTTTTATCTACTTTCTGGCTCACCATTCATCTAGCTCTTCTTCCACTATCTTAACTTTCTCCCTCCCACTGAATATTTCTGCTTGAGAGTATTTTCCCCCAAACTCCCCTAATTTGCAATCTGAAAAAACTGCAGGGAATTTTGAAGCCATTTGGGGTTCTTTAAAAATGAGAATGAGTTTACAGTGGTTTTATTGGTATCTATAGCAACAAGCAAGGATTTAACAGGACTCTGAAGCATTTATTATTTCATACGTGATTTGTTGTGAAAAATGTGAAAGAGAAGAACAAGAGGCTGCAGTACATCTTAGGAATACACTATCTTACTCCATTCATTAGCACAGAATGATGGCAAAAACTCAGCAAGTCAAGGCAGTATTATCCTTCCACATTCACAGCTCAGAAACTACAATATGTAAATAACAATGGAAAATAACTTGATTTGAATGAGCACAGCACTGGCTGCAAATATTATTTCATGTACTTTGCTCAGTATGCTAATTCAAACTTCCATTATGACAGGAATTTGCTATGGAATCTTAAATGTGTCTTTCAGTGCTTACTAGTAGACAAGAATGGTTCAGAAAAGTTTGCCCACCTTTCAAAGGTAGGCAGTTTCTGAGGGACACCATCAGGCTGAGTTTTGTCCAGTCAGTTTTACTTGCAAGCCAGTAACTGCCACTACTGGAATTACACCTTTTCTGTAAAGATAACTGCCCCAATAAAGGGCATCCAAGAATTACATAACCATACAATTGATCATTTAAGCAGCAAGAGCCAGAATGCCCCCTATCAACTGTAAAACCCTTTAAAGGGAAGGGAAAGCAATGGGGCTAGCCTTAACTTACGATACCCTAACTTTTTTCTGCACTGTTTTCCTTTCCTAAGGTATTACACAACATATGCCCTGCCCTATGACTATTCATAACAACTGCAGGAAGGTGAATATATGGTAAAGTTATCCATAAGCATCTGAGCAGTGAGCAAGTCAGATGTCTAGTATTGCGACCAGATATGGTTAGTATTGAGCAAAGTTAAAAAAGATCAGTTCAGACAAGTAACTGGAAGTTCAGATAGATGACTATCTAAACCTTAGCAGAGCAGAAATACTATGGAACTTTTACTACTTTCACTACTACTTCAATGGGAGCAGATGAGACCCATGGTGCATTCAGACTTTTACATCGATGGTTGTTATTTTACTTATGCTTTATTGCCATTTCTTTTCAGATAAGTATAACATAATATTGCATTGAAGGCAGCTCAAATTTCTGTGGTGAGCAGGCCCTTCTGAAAGAGCAGTTGCCTCAGTCACCCTGGTTATCAGTAAGTTAGATGGTGTATTTCAACGTGATATACCATCTCAGAAAAGTCCTGGTATTCAAAAAGCAGAGATGATTCTCTTCCCCATGGAAACATTGATTTTTGCTTCTTAGTGGTAACTGTTTGGTCAGGTGTCTCTCCGCCCAGGTTAAAATAAATCTCATGTAATCAGGAGTTAACAGGACAACCCCAGCACAACATCTGGCAAACCACTCTGCAGAGCTGTGATACTTGAACACCACATTACCCTTCCCCTATATTTGGTAACTGCTGGCCAGATTGCACCCTCTCTCAGAAAATACCACAGGAGAAGGCAAAAAAGTGGAGGCAATGGGTAGTGGGAAACTTCTGCAAGCTTCCCCTTCTGGAGATTTCCTGGCAATGGCCCTTCTGACGAAAGGGACTTGAGGAGTTGGAGGATGCATCCTCTCACAAAACCGTGAATTTCAGACACCCATAGGGAAGGGGCCATTTCTGTGTGAAGCCTAGAGCCATCCTTGGGCCAGATGTCACTCTGCTCGCTCCCTCTCAACTAGACAGTTCAGCTCTGCTGGAGTCATGCTGCCATTGGCTGGGTTGTGCTGTGGCTGCTCCACCTTCTCCTGGCCACACTCCCAGAAATTACAGCACTCCTGGGGACCTCTGGCTGATGGGCATTCACATGGAGACAGGGCTGCAGGAGACAGACAGTGTCACAGGTGCACTGCCCCTCATTCTGTGCAGAACAGGGACCTCCACAGACAGCTCAGTGAAGGATAACCAAATAGTAGAGAGTCTTCGGGGGCAGGTTAGCATGGGGGATTCCAGTGCCAGAGTAAATAACCAGACCAGATAACACTACACAGTAGCCTGGTCAAAGGACAATGTTCTGTACCATTATTTTGATCTTAATTTATTGACCGTTGACTGTGCTTGAGGCTATGGGAAAAATCAAACTGCATTGATATAATGTAGACTAATTGACATAGCATGTATTTCTTCTCCTAAAAGAGTTCCTTGTAGTTTTTAGAGCTACAACCCAATCAAATACACAAGTAAGGGTGAAAATACAGGCACTGTATGCTTACAGTAAGGGTGAAAATACAGGCACTGATCTGTAGAGTGAACAGCACAATGGGACTTTGATCCTGACTGGGGCCTCTGGGCACTACTTTAAAATGACTGTAAAACCAATGATAGATAATAATGATACAAGCAATCTGGAATTCCTGCAGATAATTACTGGATTCCATATACACAAGAGGCAATTAAGCTTTCATATCTAAGGTTAGTTTATATGACTGGTTACATCATGATACCTTTACTTCAGCTCTGCAATTAAGTCTGTCACAAATCTCTTATTTCTTATTTTCCCACCATCCACCCTGTAAGGAGATGAGACAATGCAGAGATATTTTAACTATTACTAATGGTGAGTAATGAGTTACAGCTTATTTTCCCAGGTGCATTATCTCTTTAATGTGGTAATAAACCAGAACTTTCATTTTGTCACTGTCATAATTTAGATTTTTTTTCTTAAAGGGGGACAAAAGAAAGGGGAAAAAAAACCATACTACGAAGCTTACCTAATCAGTCAATCCATCTTTTATCTACAAATTTCAAAATTTCTGACGCATTAATAAAGGTATGATGGTACAACGATACCTGATAATTTTACACTCTTATTTGAAGGTTTGGCGTGGTATATGCCTCTCTGCCATACATGTCTAGTATTTTTTACTCCTTATCTTTTGGAGTAGCTTTAGGGTGAGATGGTCTCAATCGCTCATTTGGCTGCTGAGACCATTAGTGAGTCTGAGATGGGGTGAGGAAAGGAATAACCAAATTCCTGCTAGGGGATCTGGCAACACCTGCCCACCTGTTTTGCAGTGGGTGGAATAGAGGCCAGTATCTGCCAGAAGATCTTGGCAGGTTCCAGCAAGGCTTCTAATGGGAAGGAGAACCCTTCCCAGAACTGGAGTTTGCAAGATATCTAACAGTTTGTCTTGATTGTTTTGCATAAATTCCGCCTGCACACCTAGAGATGTGTGCAGCTTCATCATAAGGTCCTGACATTTTTAAAAAACCTAAGGGTAAGGAGATGCTGATTCTGAAGTGATGGTCTCATCCAGGGAAAAGGAAGAAATATAAGGGGGGGCATCTAGGGGTTCCTCCCTTGCCTCCTCTTCTCTGCGCGCTAATAAAGGAGGTCATTGAGGGACTTCAAGAGGATCTTCCCTAGTAGCAACCAGTATTGGAGATCTGCTAGATTAAGTCTCAGATGGGGGCCTAGATGCTTTTGGAGCAGTTCAAGATATCCAAGAAGCTGAAAAAGTATATTCCAGTCTTTGTACTGCCCACAATGGTGTGTACCCACTGGGGCATCCTGGTAAGAATATTGTTCTTGTTCTATGGTTCTGGTGTCCCTAGTGCACCAGGTGTAGAGAGACCTGAAAGACCTAGGAGGAAATATATATCTATCATGGTGAGAGTGTGAAGAGGAGGAAATTTAGCTCTCATCAGTGAATGGAGGAAAAGTTTCTGCAGGCGTTGGTGAAAGTCTCCACATCAGCAATACACAGTGCTGATCTAAAGGTACTGATGTTAACAATGTAGCAGAGCTAGTGGAAGCAGGCAAGGCGTTTGGAAGGCTGAAGGGTCGGTTGATGCTGATGGTGCCAGCAGAGTTGACATTGACACGGTCACACTTGTCTCTGCCGGTGCAGTGGTAGTAGATGTTGACAATGCTGATGTGGTCAAGGCTAACCTGATCACTGCTGGGAGATATAATACAGGAAAATCCGGCAGAAAGAGACAAAAAAGGTACTTCACTACTGCAGTGTGGACGGCATCTAAACCAGAAGCAAGCGTTACAATGCCAATGCTCGTGGTACTAGACTTGGCAGTGCTTGGGTCAAGGGTCTGTCTGATAACAGCGAAGTCTCAATAGATCCATTCGAGCCTCAAGCAACGGTGTTGGTGAGTCAGTGCCTGCCACCAGACCTCAACTTGGCACCAGAAGACCATTCAGGTTTTCTGTGGAAACTTTGATGGTCTGTCAGTCTCAGAGGATGAAGATGATTTTGGCTGCTTCAAAGAGGCTATCAGAATATGAGTAGTGTTTCTTACTCAATTTGGGCTTTGAAACCAGGGCAGCCAGAGGGCCTTTACTTGCGGATAAACTGTCTGTCCTCTTGTGGTCAGGGTCAAGCTCTGAAGAGGGACTCATCACCTTTTCCAGGAGATGCACCTTAAAGCAGAAATTCCTCTGCTTCTTTGTCCTCATTGGAAAGGAGGTACAAATAGGAAATTTGCCCCTCACGAATTCCTCACCCAAACAAATTAGGTAGCTTTTGTGCCTATCACTAACAGAGATCATGGCCCTACAAGTGGCACATTGCTTGAACACTGGGGATTTTTGCATAATAAAACCCCAGAATGAGAATACTAACTACCTAACTAAACTATACTATACTAACACTCAAATTAACTACAACTACATACAAATAAGAGATTTTTTTTTTCCTAAAGGCTGGCTAACTAAAGGTGAAGAGTGATGAGAAGTTCCCATTCTCTCTATGGATGGTAAGAAGGAAGTGAGAGGGAGGTGGAGACCACACTCTTTACGGCCTTGACTCAGCACAAGAGGATAGCCTAGAATCCACAGTCTTTCATTTGCTGCCCTGTTGTTGGGGTATATCTGCTCTGGACGTAACTTTATTATTTATTTGTATTCCCTTAGTGTCTAGAGACCCCAAGCATGATTGGGGCCCCATTGCGCTGCGGCCAGATCCTCAACTTTTGTAAATCACTGTAGCTCAACTGAAGTGAAAGGAGCTATGGCATTTTACACCTGCTCAGGGTCTGGCCATAGCAAGACAGTCCATGCCCTGAAGAGTTTACAATCTAAATGGACAATGCAAAAGTGCAGGAAACAAAAACAAAGAGGGAAATTGACTTGCCCAAGGTCACATAGCAGGAAAATGGCAGAGCCAGAACTAAAATCCAGGTGCCCTGACTCCTATTCCAGTACCCTATTTTGCTAGATCATGAGCCTAACCTTGCGTCTTCTGTGGTGATGAAGTTGATGTAAGGTTTTCCCAGTAAGGACTAAAGGATCAGGCCTCTTGTAATCATTGTAAAATGAACACCACAAATATATGCTGTCATCCTGCCAGTTCTCCTTCTCAAGACAATTTAAAAGTCTAACCAAGGAGGAGAGGCCAGAATATATAAAGTAAATTATCAGATATACATGTTTTTGTAAAGCTTTACACTTTTTTATGTAACATTTTCAAAGACTTAAGGCATTTTTTTGTATTGTTCTCTGAACCTTCCTACTCTCCTGGCAGATTCTGTATTCTCAATACCTAGCTTCTTTTTGGTGTCAAGTATCAAGGGGTAGCCGTGTTAGTCTGTATCCCCAAAAACAGCAAGGAGTCTGGTGGCACCCCTAGCTTCTTTTTGTTTGTTTGTTTTTGTTCCAAGGCTTGTTTTATTGATGTAATAAAAATAAAGTTTACAACCACTTAATTTACCTAAAAACAACAAGTGGAACATTAAATACAACTGGCTTCTAGTTTATTAGTACTAAATGTTTCTGAAGTGTCTCATATATCTCAAATCATGAGATCTGGGCATTGACGGGGCTGGGTTCTTCTGTGTATGGATCACACTTTTTTCATGGGGAATGGGGATGGTGAGAGGACAGCTTCCTTGCATCAGTATTTCCACCTTCCTAGGAGCCTGCAGATAGACCACCATTATGATCCACAGAAAGGCAGGGGTGTGGCGATTGGGTGGGCCAAGATCCTGGGTTGGCTGGGCAAGTGAGGAAGAGGAAGCAACCTGAGAGAGACAAAACAAATGCAAGGGCACAAAGCCTCTGGTCAGATGGCCCTTGTCTCCTTCCCATCCTCATAAAACAATGGAGTTTGGGGGCAGACACCTGGTTTATTTCAGGGTGGGACAAACCATGGCCCATTTGGAGTGAATGATTATGGGAACAGCATTCTCAGGGGAACCTCACCATTAGTTGCTTCCTACGGGTTGAGCAGATGTAACATGTAATTTGTCTCAAGGTGGTTAAACTGGGCAGGCTATCCAATGACTAGTGCTTGGGGGGGCTACACACAGAAAACTTCCTTTGATCACCTGGAAATCACAGACTTTAGAAGCAGACAAGGCCAAATAACTTATTTAGTTCATTTCTCTGCTAGAGCTGCACATTAAGTTTTTCAATGCTTTGTCCAGTCTAGATTTAAATTTCAAAGCAACGGAGTGTCCTCATCATCCTTGGGAGATGATTCCACAGCCTGATAAGATAAAATTGTACAATATGGGTCACTGTTAAGCAGAAATGCTCTACTTAAAAATCTCTTCCACAACATGGCCCATTCTCAGAAAGATGTCAGGGGAATTTTCACTTTACTTTATTCCCATCTACCTTCCCCATCTCTAAAATAATTCATCTCCATCTTTGTATCTTGTAAATAGTTGTAAATATCTTGCTTATTGTGTCCCCTGCTTGTCACTTAAGCATGCTACATATGTTAAATATTATTTTGTTCTTTTAATCTTTCCCCATATGTCATCCCCTCTGGCCCTCTTATCATTTTTGTAGCTCTTTTCTGAGTGTCCTCCATTTTCTCAAAATCTTTCTCCTAAAAGAGTGCCAGAACTCAGTGCAGTATTTCAGATGTGCACACTGTAAAGACATTCAGAGAAGTATTATTAACTCACCAGACTGTTGTGAGGATAAATGCACTGAAGATCAAAAGGAGCTCAGAAACTATGGTAGTGGGGGCATATCCATACCAAAGACAGATAGCTATGCATTAGGGAAGCCAGAAAACAGGAATAATGTTCTATGACAAATTGAGGTTTTTATTTTTTTTCATTCCACATGAGAATGAAAATGAGACCTTTTAATTTTTTTAAGTGTGAACATCGCTAGAGAGAAAAGAGAGAGACAATCTCTACCCCAGAATACTGATAACTTGGTGGTTAGGGCACTCAACTCGGATATGGGAGATCTAGATTCAAGTCAATCAGGCAAAGCAGGGACTTGAACCTTGGTTTTGTTGAATAATTCACAACCAGCAATAATATTCAATCCAAAACTGCACTGGCTTTTTATACTGCCATATTTCTGAAAACACAGGTATATTTGCTCTCCCCTATCATCCTTAAGTCTTTCAGCATTACTGCTTTCCACATTTCCACACCCTTTGAATAGTTGTATATTTTAGTATTTTTCTCCAAAAATAATAGCTTGCAATTTCCCCAATTTACTGTGGTGCTTTTGGCACACACTTCTATGCTTTTATGTGGCTTTGTTTTATTGCTGTCTTTGCAACTCCTCCCCCATCCCCGTTTAGAATAATTTGTGAATTTCATTAACATGCTGTTAATTCCCTTTCCAGATCATTAATGAAGATGTTAACTGCAACAGGACCTAACATTGATTCGTGTGGTGCCCTATGAGATGCTTCTTCCTAATTCAATACGTTGCCATTTATCACTGACATTTGTTAATAGACTTTCAGCCAGTTTTTAATCAAGGCAACAAAATTTGTTATACAGGTTGTTTTGAATTAATTTTAGGGAAATATTTTTTTAAAGACAGGGAATCAACTATTTTATTAAAAATCAAAATATTCTAATCAACTGCATTCCTTTCATCTGGTAGGGGTCTGATTATCCAACCCTTACTCATACAAGCAATCCTTATTTACATGAGTGAAGATTAATTACAAAAGAAATGGCTGAAGTAGAACTGAGACAAAATTCTGTAATTAAAAAAAAAGGTTTATCAAGCTTTATTCTTTATAAAACTGTGCTGTTCTTTGTTGCTAGTGCTTCTGTTTTTCTCTGGAAGTTTTTTGTTTTCCTCTACACATTTTTCAGCTATTTTAGTAGAAATTGACAATAAACAGACATACTGAAATTTCAGGTTGACTCCTTGTTCCATTTTTGGTTTGATTACAGTGTATAGTGGGTGAAATCCTGGCTCAACTGAAGTCAATGGAAAAACTTCCATTAAGTTCAGTGGGGCTAAGATTTCACCCATACTCTTCCATCCTACATTCCAGTAAGGGCACTGTCTCTGAATAAAGTTATCTTCAAATTTGACTTCCAAATGATGCAAATTAATTAAGGGTTCAGACTGTTCTGAGTCCTAATTTAGCCCTATTAGGGATCTAAGTATGCTTACCTGGGAGCAAGACAAACTGTACTAAGACTAGTGTTAGTTGTCCATACGGTTATTGTGGCAGCATGCTTCAACCACAATGTCCTTACATTATACAGAAGATTAGTCAGAAATTGGGCTGTATTAACGATGGCAAAAACCTAATAATACCTTGATACCTGAGATCCCTTTTTATTACCTCTGACAATAACATTATGTAGTGACTGGGGCCTGGGCAGTCATGCCTGATGGTTAGTCAGATGCAAGAGACAGCATCAGGGGTAAGACACAGGAGCAGTAGCCTGGAGTGAGGCAGAAACAAAGAAGAGACGGAGGTCTGGGATAAGGACAGGAACACAGAACAGGCAAGGAGGAAGGAACAGGCAGGACAGCAGGACCCAAAAGTCAGGTAAGCAGGCAGGGTCCATGCCAGCAGCAATTCCTCTAGTTGCTCAGACAACTTCCTGTCTCTCTTTCTGGTTTAAATAGAGCTCTCCAATCAGTGATACTGGATTTTTTCCCCTGATCAGGAGTTTCATGGGTGGAGCCCAGAGATGATTGGTACCTGCTGAGAGTTGGGAGGCACAATTTAAAGGTTCACCCCCCCCAACAGCCTGAGTCACAAACACCCCAAGCATGCCCCCCTTTTGCCCTCAGTGGCCCCTCCCTGCAGCTCCCAGGCATTAGCTCCATGTGGAGAGGCAGCAGCAAACATCTGGGAGCTGCAGGGAGGGGCCGCCTTAGCTAGGTGGGGAGAGGCAGCCGCAAAAGCAGCAGTTCTCCCTGCAACTTCCAGCTGTTTGCTGCTTCATGTCCCCATGGCCACAGCTCTCAGCTTGCCGGGTCCAGTAGCTGCCATGCAGGGACAGGGCCCAGCAGCACCATGTAACTGAGTGGGGCCAGCAAACCCTGACAAAAATCGGGGGGAATATGTGGGGGTCACCTGCCCCCCCCCCCCGGTCGCCTCTGGCGGGGCCCTTTGCAAGCTAGCGCTTCACTGGCTTCCTTCTCCAGTTGTTTAGATGAGAGGCTGGGTGGTGGCTGTGGGTCCAGGGTTCAAGGCCTGCAGTCCCTCATGCTTTATAGCTAACATTCTCTCTGAGATCCATTCAGCAGCCATCATGGAGCTAGTTATGGTTCCCTTCTCCGGGCCAGTCTGCACCAGCTCCAGCCAAGGAACTGTACAACACATGGTGATTGCTAGATCTCACCACACTCTTGCCTCTTCCCTGTTCCCAGCATGCCCCCGACACCAAAGGCAGGAGGGTGCTTGCCAGCTGATGCGTTCCATTACTTTTGCACCACAGACGTAGCTAAAGGAACAGACTTTAACTTCTGTTCCTTCAGACTGCAACTTGAACAGGACTGTGCCCTAATTTCCTAAAAGACTATATAAAGAACAGCGACATTACTAGGTAATATAGGTTAGCAGGTAATATGATAGGAGGAGAGTGGTATGACATGGAAGATGAGGTAGCCCATTACAAGACCAAAACGTGGACAGCCATATAAGGTGAGTCAGCTAACAGATCTCTCACCAGGTAATCTGAAATAGTTCCAGGTAAATGTTACACCAATACCATTTTATTCCAAGCTACGTCAGCTCAGTTCTGTATAGATCTATGAAGATGTCTTGGTGGAAAAAGCTAATCCACATTTAAGATGAGCTCCACCTCCCTTCTGTGTCATACTATATCCTCCAGTGCCCTCTCTTTCACAAATACAGGTAGATATCTGTTAAAACTTTGCTTTCATGACAACTTATTCCATGTGCATATTGCTTAAGTGAAAAATGCTGTCCCAAACCCTTGCTGTTGCTCACATTTCTAATTTTCAGATTGTGTCTACTGTTATTTTGATCCCCCTCACGCTGCAAATCTCATAGGCTACAACATTTTAACACCAAAAGAGTGGTGACATCTTTACTTTTTGAGTTGTCAATCTGTCTGCATCCAATGCCATTATTCAGGTCCCTGCAGCTCCTCACACCTGAGTCAGCTCTTCCGATTTTATCAGTCTCTTTTTCTTCTGTCTCTACTATCTCTCTAACTATGTTCTTGTTATCTCCTGTTCTTTCAGCTCTCTTCCTCTTTATTGTGGCCACTCTGGGTATTTCTACACTGCAATTAGACAGCCGCGGCTAGCCCGTGCCAGCTGACAAGCTCGCAGGGCTCAGGCTCAGAAGCTGTTTAATTGCAGTGGAGACGTTCGGGCTTGGACTCCCCTCTTGCAGGGTCCCAGAGCCCATGCTCCAGCCTGAGCCTGAATGTCTACACCACAATTAAATAGCCCCTTAGGCTGAGCCCTGCAAATCTGAGTCAGATGTCTTGGGCCAGCTGTGGGTTTTTAATTGCAGTGTAGACATACCCTCAGCTCTCAATCCCTCTCCATTATTTCCCTCTCTCTCCCACTGTCTTTTGATTCTGTATATTCTGTGTGCTAAGGTAGCTCTGTTGGACTCAAAACCTCTTCTGAACCAGTGAAAGGAAGTACTGTGAGGCTGCATCCAGACAGAGCTTTCTTTCCCTGATGGGCAGCAGATGCTGCCTCCTGAGGAGCTGCTTAAATATGACAGTCAGCCTGACGGACAGAGACCCTCTTTTCTCTTTTACTAATTTTACACTGGTCCACTGACATCAGTTGAGTTGCTCCTGATATACACGGGTATAAGTGAAAAGGGAATTGGGTCCAGAGAGGCAAGGGAGACTAGTCGTAAGAGAGGCAGTGTGTCAGTGGTGGGCTTGAATGTATTAGGATCCAAGGAGGCATTTTCAAGGATGCTGTACATACTTCCTGAATGACCCAGAGTGCTTTGATCTGCTGATTTCTCAGCTAATTTTATTTAAAAACTGCCCACAGGTTTATAAATTTCAGTTCCTTCCCCTCCCCTCAAAAAACAAAAAAACAAAACCTGCAAATCCTCCTCACCCTCCTTTATTACAAAACAGTTATTCTACAGCTGAGTCTGTGTTTCTGCAGTGACTGAGGTGAGGAAGTGCTCCAAAAAGTTTTCTGAGGCAGCTGCTTAGCACTGCATGATGCCCTTGAGAGGTTTCTGATGCTAACTTGGCCATCAGACTTTGCGTAATACTATGTTTTTCTTTAGCAATGTTTTCAAGTGTTAATTAAAAAGAAATTGGGGTATTCCTTTGACCTGATTGGATATTTGTGTTGTTATTCTCTTTGCCAAGCCGTTTTGGCAAAATACTAGAAATCCTCCTCAATTTTAACATAATATTGTAATCTGATAAATTATGTCTCATACCCTGAAAGAATTCAGAGTAGCTGCCGGGTTAGTCTGTATCTGCAAAAAGAAAAGGAGGACTTGTGGCTCCTTAGAGACTAACAAATTTATTTGAGCATAAGCTTTCGTGAGCTACAGCTCACTTCATCGGATGTGTGTGGGGGGGTGTTCTTAAAAAAAAAAAGAACATGCCTATTAACACTTTTCACTGGAAATTAACTTGCTGACATTAGTCCCCTTTAATTGGCCTTTAGACAGACTATTACACAGACAGTAAGTACCGCTGACCCGTGCATACATAATTAGCAAATAGCAAGGTGAGGTAGAACTGGTTTAATCTCATTTCATCCCTGAGACTTTATCGCCATTTGGCCTAGTTCCCCTTTATCCATCCTGAGATAACAGCAGCTTTATTTGGCAGTGAATTAAAGAACCAAGTAGCTTTGCATTGATATGTAGGTCAAGCAAAAACAGCACATTTTGTATCAGGATGGTTGACAAGTAAAATGCCTAGAGATCATTGAGAAAGCAAAATGGTTGCATAGGAACTAAGGAACATTCTGCATCTGTAAAAGTGCAAAAGCTTTGAAAGGTTTTAATTGGAGCCAACCAGGCAGTCTTGTGGCAGCTTATTATGCCACCAGGCAGGAGATCAGAATTTAAATCCCAACCCAGCTCTCAGGCTGGCAGGGACTAGGGGTAATATGGAGGCAGGACACTCAGCTGCTGGAGGGGAGGGTGCCCCTGATGACATTTTAAATAAACCTCTCCATCTGACCCTGGAGCATAGCGCTGACAGGCTTTGGCTATGGAGGAAACCATATCCAATCCCTCGCAGCTGGAAGCATGGCTCATGTTCATGTGAGGAAAGGTGTAATTAAGTGAAAAATAGATTATTTTAAATAACCTCCCCTTCCCCAAAACAGTTCTTAATTAAAACCAACATGCTTTTTAACTTGCAAAGCGCATTTGATTCATTAGTTTATTAGGCACCAGTTACCTAGGTTCTCCACAAAATGTATTCTGTAAGAAGCACAGAATTGATTAAACAAATTCCATGATTTTCAAAATTATTAAAGTCATCTTTCCCTTTGGGCTACAGCTGTATTCTCTCATGTGATGTAGCACTGGGTTTATTTCAGGTCAAGCTGCATCACATGAAATTTGAAATACCCTGAAGCAGCACAAAGCACTTACCAGGTTTTATTAGAATTTAAAGACACACGACTTTCTTTAAAGTGGGTCAATGCAGGTATAATTCAGAGGTAGCAGATATTATACTGTACTGCAGCTCCCAGAGGGACAAGTAGGTAGCCTAGATTTGACTGTCCACGTACAATCTGGCAAGTCTAGTGTACAGAGTAAAAAGAAAACGGGGAAGGATTGGCAAGAAGGAGTTTTGCCTTCCACACCCTACTGCTACCTAATATCCAGTCCAATTCCATTTCCTCCCCCTCTACAGCCCAGGCAACCTACAGACAAGACTACTGTACAAACTTAGTCCTGGAGTAATTACCCTATCAGAGAAGAATGGACTGTGGGCCAAGAAGATTTTGGGGTTATAAATTAGAAATAAAATTAGTCACTGAGGAGAAGATAGTTTAGCCCAGTTGTAAAGGGCTCCCTGCCTCCTTCCTCCCCAAGTCACCACTTGGGAGGAAAATCTACAGTGTGGTAGGCTACTTTCTTTAAGCTGGTTGATCCCTTCCACAGGACTCCACTAGGGAGACCATCCTGTGACCATGTGGCCCTCTTCAGATTATTCCCTAACCAGCAGGTAGAATACAACCAGCCCCTATCCCTTTGTTAGAATAGATTGTCAGGAGGCTATTCTGAGTCTGCTCAGTGCATCATGATGAGCCAGATTGACACAGGCCTTGTAGCGTCACAGGCACCCGTCGTCCCCCAGCCTTGTACATTGTATTGTCATTTAGACCTGTGCAATGTGAATACAAAGTGGGTGTAAAATATTGCTTCACAATGGTTGTAATGGGTTCCCCCCAGGGTGTCACCTGGAACTGGGATACGACTGAGCCCCCTGATGCACCAGCGTTGGCTCCCTCTCACACTGTACTGCTGTGACAAACTGCAAAGCCCTTCTGCCTGCATTTTCACCAGCACACATACAGGTAGAGACACACCCAACTGCAGTTACATCCAGGTTCTCTGACCAGCTCGTGCATAGGAAGGCTACAGCTAAGGCAACTCCCAGCTGCCCAGGCATGCACTCCCTCTGCAGTATAAAGCCAAAATTATTCCGTCTTGCACTGCACATGGAACTGTACAGTGTAGGCTCATAAAATTCGCCCTCTCCCTCAATGTGGAGAGGAATATGCCACAGCCTTTGCCCCCAAATTATGATTCCCACACTGGTTTAGATAAAGCAAAAACAAGTTTATTAACTACAAAAGATAGATTTTAAGTGATTATAAGTGACAGCAAACAGATCAAAGCAGATTACCTAGCAAATAGACAAAAAAACACAAACTAAGCTTAATATACTAAATAGATTGAATATGAATAGCAGATTCTCATCCTAAGAGATGATACAAGCAGGCTGCAGATTCTAAAGGGGCAAGCTGCACTTGCTTTACAGCTTGGAATCCCCAGGTGTTCTATTCACAGGCTAGAAATCCCTTTAGCCTGGGTCCAGCACTTCCCCGAGTTCAGTCTTTGTCCCTCAGGAGTTTCCAGGATTCTTCTTGTGTGGGGAGTCAAAAACTGTCACTTCCTTCCTTATATAGCTTTTACATATGGCAGGAACCCTTTGTTTCAAAGCTTGGTTCCCAGAACAATCTGTGGAAAAAACACTGACAACCCAAGATGGAGTTCAGCATCATGTGATCTGATCATATGTCTTTGTAGAGTCATAGCAGCCATTACTCAGAAGATTTGGGGGTTATAAATTAGAAATAAATTAGTCACTGAGGAGAAGATAGTTTAGCCCAGTTGTAAAGGGCTCCCTGCCTCCTCTCTCCCCAAGTCACCACTTGGGAGGAAAATATACAGTGTGGTGGGCTCCTTTCTTTAACCTGGTTGATCCCTGCCACGGGACTCCACTAGGGAGACCATCCTATGGCTGTCTGTAGCATACTCAGGAAGGGTCCACAGGTGGGAGATACGCTTCTCCTAAGTCCTATTGTTTTTTCCTAATGGTCCATTGCTCTGAATAGGCCCTTCCCCACCCACTATCTAGACTGAAAACATCTTGTCTAGTGGGCATTACCCATGTGTAACTACAGCTGAAATGCAGATACATAGTCAATATTAATAACTTCATACAAAAATGATACAGGTATACAAATAAGATAATCATATCCAGCAAATTATAACTTTTCCAGTGATACCTCACATGACTTATCTTGCATAAAATACATTATAATTATGTCATAATCATATAATAATATCCCTGCAAAGAATATGGGGTGCAGTGTCACACCCGTGTTGGCTTGATTTGCACAAATGTTACTGACTATGCCCAACGGAAGGTAGTGGTGAAGCAGGTTTGCAGGAAATGCAGCTTCAAAATGCTGAAATCAAAAACATCCTTCTAGAATAGACAACATTCTCCAGGGCACCATAGACTGAATGGAGCCAATTCTCTGTTGTGCTAAGGCCCCTTTATACCACTCCTGGCAGCAAAAGAGGGAGGCCTTCAAGGGGCCAAAAACAGCCTCAGGGAACACCCCTTAAATAAAAACTTTCCCCCACTGGTGTAGAAGAGCAGAGCAGCCCTACACTTTCTCCACTCCCAGCTCAGGGTGCATGTCAGGGATGGGGAGCAGGAGAGAGAGGGTGGTTCAGATGGATTGCTCTCCATTGATTCTTTGCTTTCCAGGAAGCAAATCATAAATTAGAGCAGCTCTGGGGCTACTCTGACTGATGCCAGAGATCCACTGGCTCCTCCATGGCTGGAATACTTAAAGCCATCTTTATCCACCAGTCCATTCCACTTAACTGGGAATCAGGACTCTGGCTGCTGAAAAGCCATAGAGGCAAATTTGGGATAGGGAGTGAATTTGCAATTTCACTACAAAGAATGCAGAAGCATAAACTAGGCAGATATGAGATTTACTATTTACATGTATATAGGGTACCTCATTCAAGGGATGCAGCTGGTTTATTTTCAAGAATTTATCATCAACATTTTATTTAAACAAATCATTACAGTTGTTGAACTTCACTTGTCTGAATTCTGATATCTGCATGACAAATAGTACGTCAGAGGAAGACAGCTCCCATGTACATCAAACAAAAATCATATTTGGGAAATATATATATATGTCAAATATGTTAGGAATCTAAAGGAACTTGGATGTGAATAACATTTCTTTCTTTGGTACTTTATTTAGTTTCTTTTTCTTTGGTGGGGGTGGGGAAGAAATGTAATTATTGCTCAGTGTTTGATATTGTAGATTCAAAGTATTAGCTTTCATATATTTTAGAGAGCCAGTGTTATTTACCACCTGAAATAATAATCGTTATGATTACAGATTTCAGAGCTAAATTCTTCAGTCTGAAAAACAAGTAGACTTAGGGCATGTCTTCACTACCGTGCCAAATTGGCACTGCTGCCGTCGATGCAGTGGGGTCCATTTAGCGGGTCTGATGAAGATGCGCTAACTCGATGGGAGAACGCTGTCCCATCAATGTCTGTACTCCACCTCAACAAGAAGCAGAAGCTATGTCAGTGGGAGAGTGTCTCCAATCGACATAGTATAATGTAGACACCACTGTAAGATGTTCAAAGTTATGTTGATTTAAGTTATGTAATTTACATAACTTAACTAGCATAACTGAGATCAACTTACAGTTTAGTGTAGACCAAGCCTTAGGCTGGTACTTTAGATACAACAGAAGTTGAATAGAAATTGTTTATACAACGTTTTCATTTATTCAACTGGGGTTAAAAGGCATTTCAGCAAACAGTGTGTGTTTAGAAGAGATGGCACATACATATGGTAATGATGGCTACTGATGTTTTCCTCCAGCTAAGTGGCATGTATCTGTTTCATATTAAAATGCCAACCACAGAAGTGCAGAAACTGTAGAAGGAGAGAAACCTAGAATATTTCAGCCCTCAATAGCAGAAGGTGATCAAAACAACTTGCACTGATTTGGTTGGAAAAAACAAGATCTGTGACTCTGACATTCACTGTTTCTAGGTCATTACTCTAGTAGCCTATTAGGTGATATGAATGGAATTGCCACACCAATTCCTGCAAAATAGACTTTGATTTGTGACTGCTAAATATTTAACATTTGATCCCCTGACTTCATTTTACAGTATTTCCTAACTGGCATACAGTAGTACTGTACCTAGTATTCTTATCGAACAAAGTGAAGAAATAAGCTATTATGCAAGTATATAGTGTTGGATCAAAATTGAGAACCCCAGCAAACCCCCCCCCCCAAAATCATTTCTTCAATTACTCATTAAATGTCTCTCCAACCATGTTTGCACCTCTGCAAACATTCAGGTGAACTAAGTGTTACCTGTATGCATGATCTCAGGAGCAGAATCTTGGGCCTGGAGCTGAGATTCATTTAGTCATCCAGTAAAATACATTTTGTGACAAAACACAAAATGTATTCCTGGTGGAAGAGTAAATAGTATAAAGCTCAGGTCATTCACTTGTGGAACAGAAACAACACTATGTAATGTAGCTAACCACATTTCTCAAATATTAAATTGCAGATATTGATCACTCAAAGGACTACCCAGAGCAACTGGTTAATGAACAATTCTTAAGCTGAAATCTATTTGAAAATCAATATTCATAAGCGTGTTTAAAACCCTGCAGTATGTTTGCAGACAATGTACAAACAGTAATAGGGCTACATTCACCAAATAAGGGCTCTGCATGTTCCTCATTTGTGTGTGTGTGTGGGGGGGGGGTGCTGGGAAAGGAGTAAGAAGGCTCCCTCCCTTTGCACAGCTTACATGAAGACAAGAAAAAATTGCAGCTCCTACACTCTACTGAGTTCAAAGTGATCAAACTCTGCTGTGGTGCACAGCACCTCAAAGTTGGTGGGGAGGGGCATAGCTCTGCCCCCTTTACAAGCTAATCAGCAGAACTGGTCAGCTGCGTGGCAGGGAAGTGCTGTGCCCTTTGAAAGTGTGTAGCAGTGTACGTGTTACCGATTGATGGATGTATGTTACAAGTCCCCTGCTATGCCACATCACAGAGAATATGAGTTGTTACAGCCACTCTCTAATTCTTTAGCTCCTGCCAGAAAGGATCATGCATTTAGCGCTGGAGGTCCCCAGTTCAATTCCTGGTGTGTTGGCTGCTGAAGGTGTCTGTCAAGCATACTCTATCAAGTCACTGGGGAACTCAGACAGATCTCCAGGTGCTCCGTCTGAAGCAGAGCAGCTCTGCAGCCAAAACATGGCTGCGCCTTGATGGCACAATCTAGTCCTACATATTTCTTTTTTTTTTGCAAACCGTTTAACACCACAAATTGTGGTAAACATCCAAAAGTTAAAACACAGTTAACACCATAAAATAATTATTGAATTGGCTACAACAAACTAACTTTTTAACTAGGTGATTGTTATTTCACTTCAACCATCCAGCAGGTATGAATGCTTAAACTTAAACTTAAGAGAAAAAGTGTGACACATTATATTGAAATGTCACAAAAAATAAAAATCAGTAGACATGGCATTAAAGCTATTTGGATGGAAAAGCCACAGTGTATGAGGTTCAAATTTTCATAAGGGTCCACTAATTTTGGGTACCTCCATTCTTGGGTTCTCCACTTGTGAATCTTAGATGCCTTAAGTTAGATACTTCAAAAACAGTGAACATTTTTGGAAAGTGGACCATAACTGAATTAGCCTCTCTTTCCCTGGATAGAAGGATTCAGATCTTGTCTTGTAGGTCAGAACACAAGTGAAAAAGTATTTGATCTTATCCCCCTCTTTTGGTCTTATCACCAAAGACCCACACAAATGACCACAACTGGCATTCTCTAGTAAAGAGAGGCCCAAGGGCAGTAAAATAGCATTTGTGTGTCATACCAAGACTGGGGTGTATCATTATTTCTGTGTGGAATTTACACCTGTAGTGTTCCTGCCAGTATTAACTTGGGTCAAACCAGTGATGTTAGTCCCATTACCCATGAAATTCACACATATCCTTTAAAAAAAAAGTGCTAAAAAAGAAAATTCTTACGCACAAATAACCCACCAGTTCTCGTGAAAAAAAAGACACTTATTCATTTGTGTTGTCACAAGTTGTTCATTTTTTTCCAATTAAGTTTTTCTGGTTTGCCATGTAATTTAATGATTCTTAATAAGATACAATGATTCCAACAGCCATTCTACTAGTTAATGAAGGTGTTTTGTGGATGATTAGTAAATTACCTTTGAAGTTATCTCTAAAAATGTTCTACTTTACTTTAAAAGAAAAAATAATAATACCACATGTGTAAGTCATCCATGCATCAAAACCAATCTAAAGTAAATTTCAGTTCACCTTTAAGTATCAAAAAGCTTTAAATCTATTTACAGCTTAGATTTACTAATATTTAGAGAAAAAATATAGTTTAGCAAATCCTGCCTGAAGTTAAAAAGCACGTAATACAATGTTTGCCTTTTAAATGTCATACTGAAGGAAGCTGCTTTGGCAGAGCATTCAGCAGCACGGTAGTTGAATCCAATTTCTTGAGAATCCTTGGGAACCAGGATAGAGAAATAGGTGTGGTAAGTTCATTCTCACATTTAAAGCACACATTTCTGTAAATACTTGTTTGCCTTCCCCTTAACCACAACTTTTGACGTGATTAAATGTCCTGAACCATTATTTATTTTGATTGTAACGCACGTGTGCTCTTCATTATTTAAAATCCACAACATGTCACAGAAAAGAGATTGCTTTGATTGCCTGTTCTTAAACCAGAGGATCTTTTTTCTTTATTTCAGTCCAGGAAGTTGATTTAAACCACAAAAGTGCAGGTAATAACCAAATAATATTTGTAAGAGGAAATAATCATATCTGTTCCCCGCCCACACACACACACACACACCCATACACACCCTGGGAAGATATGTAAAGTCAGGGTAAGGGGTTTGTTGTTAATTTCTTAAACAGCAATGATTCTAGCAACAGCCCCTAAGAAAACAACAACTAAATAAATCAGTGAACATTCTGTTGAACCAATATCTTAATAATTAAAGGCCAGATTGAGATTGTCTAGCTTAATATAAAAGGTGTATTTTCAAATATGTCAGATAACATGTTTCAACTAACATGTTTTAAAACTCTAGAGTAGACATGACAAGTTGTATTTTGGCATGTTGGCTGCTAGAGGTGAACCTCTTACAGTACATGAGTGGCACAGAGGAATGGATCTCAGCTGAGAATCTGAATCAAACATTTCTCTGTGTTGCTGTGGAAAGAAAAGCAGATGTCACACAAAGCATAAATATCTGAAGCATACAACTTCCCTTCTGTAAAATGATCTCCCTTGTCCTAATTCTTCCTGTTGGTGTTGCTATGTTTGTCTCTTATGCATGCTTTTGTAACATGCTTCAAACTCAGGTTCTATTCTTCGAAGGCAGAGAGACACTTGCAGGTCTGTATGGAACAGGGCTCAAATTAAAATGTCTCAGATGTGGTTTGACATGGCTGAACAACTTGATTCAATAGCCTAATAACAGTAAGCCATATGGTTTAAAGCTTTTCTATTTCTTTACTGTACTTAGCATCCAAAGCTTGGCCCAACACATAGTAAAACAAACTCCACTTCTTTTGTGTAACCACATCTTTCTAGTACTTTGAGCCATTTTATATTTAGGAAATAAATGTTTTCAAAGTCTTTAAAGCACAAACTTTTAGCACACGCCCATAATGCAGAGCAGAGAGAAATTCAGGGCTCTGCATGGAACTGAGCTCAAACTAAAATATCTGCCCCTATGCCACAACAACCCAACCCAGCAAGGGTAGGGAATGTCTAGAAATTATAGCCTCTGGGGAAAAGTGGGGGGTTGTCCAAAAAGTTCAACCACTGTTAAAACGTTAGTTATCAATGTTTGATCAAAGCACAAAGGGGGTAGAGCTATGCATCAAACTTTTTTTCTAATGACAGAGATAATCTTATAGCTCAAATTAACCATTTAAATATGGTAGATATACACTGTTAGACATAAATTCACCGAGACTAAATACTTAGTACCTGGTATACTAAAGACACAACCCTAGAGGGTCTAGCCAAATTGATCTGTAACTTAGGGTCCCAAGCTCATCAATGTGAATATCCTCTGTTCCTTTCTCATCCTGGTGCATCCATGACTGTCAGTGTTAGCCTGTGCCTGTGCTGGAACAGATTCCTTTGATCTACATTAGAAAGCCTTTGACAAGATCCCTCACCAACAGATCTTAAGCAATCTAAGGAGTCATGGGATAAGAGAAGGTTCTCTTATTGATCAGTATCTGATTAAAATATAGTATACAAAGGATAGGAATAAATGGTCAGTTTTCACAATGGAAAGTGATAAATAACTGAGACCATCAAGGATCTATAGCAGGACCTGTGCTGTTCAACATATTCATGAATGATCTGGAAAAGAGGGTAAACTGTGAGGTGGCAAAGTTTGCAGATCATACTAAACTACTCAAGGCAGCTAAGTCTAAAACTGACTGTGAAGAGTTACAAAGGGATCTCACAAATCTGGGAGACTGAGCAACAAAAACCACAAATGAAATTCAGTGTTAACAAGTACAAAATAATACTCTTTGGGAAATATAATCCCAACTATACACACAAAATTATGGGTTCTAAATTAGCAGTCAAGAAAGAGATCTTGGAGTCATCATGAATCGTTATCTGAAGACATCTGCTCAATGTGCAGTGGCAGTCAACAAAGCTAACAGAATGTTAGGAACCATTAGGAAAGGGATAGATAATAAGATAAAGAATATTATAATGCCACTACATATATCCATGGTATGCCCACACCTCGAATATTGTGTGCAGTTCTGATTACCCCATGTCAAAAAAGATAAATTAGAATTGGAAAAAAGTACAGAGAAGGGCAACAAAAATGATTAGGGGTATGGAACAGCTTCCATATGAGGAGAGATTAAAAAGACTGGGACTGTTCAGTTTAGACATGAGATGACCGGGGGTGGGGTGGGGGGGGTTATGATAGAAGCCTATAAAATCATAAATGGTGTGGAGAAAGTGAATAAAGAAGTGTTAGTTACCCCTTCATATAACACAAGAACCAGGGGTCACCCAATGAAACACATAATCAAAAAGTTTAAAACAAACATAAGGAAGTACTTCTTCACATAATGCATAGTCAACCTGTAGGACTCATTGCCAAGGGATTTTGTGGAGATCAAAAGTATAATTGGGTTAAAAAGAATTAGATAAATTCATGGAGGATAGGTCCATCAATGGCTATTAGCCAAGATGATCGGGGCTGGGCTAGGTAGAATATTGATCTGACATAGTATGGCCATTTTTGTGTGATACTTCAGAATTCCATCAGAATTACCGACAGACTGGGATTCATTTGCAATACTGGGATTATCCTCTTGATGCTGTGCACCAGTGTTAACAGGTACAGGTTTATTCTGACCTTGAGGTTTAAGGTGTTGAACCTGTATGTCATCTTCTGACCTGTCAGAGGAGTCTGTTCCTCAAAAACTGAGGAATGTGTTCCTATTCTCACTTTTCTTGAGTTTCTTATTGTTGTTGGACTATCTATAGGCAAGTAATCACAAGACAGTAAGAGACTGTGTGGTAATACCCTTGCCCTTCCCTATTGATCCTCTGGAACTGCTTTGCATATGATCCCCTGTCTTTTTGGAAACAATGTGACTGCTTATCCCAGTAGACTTTTAATTTTGCCCATCCCCCATTATCTGACAAATGCAGAACAAGTACCTGATTTCCTGGGGTGACCTCTGCAATCACAGAAACTCTTGTTTCTGGCAACTGATTTTCTGGAGTTTTTATTCCCTAATTCAAAAGCCTCTCTCATCTGTGCTTTCCAGTTCTTCACATAATCATCCCAGTTCTCCAGTGATTCCTGATTCCCTGTTAAACCAAATAAAGGCCGACAATCGAATATAAGCCAGGGAGTCTCCCATACGAAAAATAAAATAGAGAAAATCCTGTTTCATTGTGTGTATAATTATAAACACACATGGACTGGTTTAAAGACTCTTACCAATTAGATTTAGGGTCTTCCATTTCCTTGGGAATGATACAGGGTCATTCTCAAGAGAAAAATCTATTAAGACTAGTTCAAATGGTTCTGTGGTACTAATAGGATGTAACAGGGCTTTGGTATGTTGGTACAATCTCCTATGTGTCAGTCATTGACAAACCTGAGTTACATGTTGCTCAATATCCTCCTTCATCTGGGGCCAACAGAAACAGTCTCTAGCAAGGTCAGTAACACAGTCAGCATCTAGGTGACCCATATTTTCATGTAACTCTACATAGTCTATTTCCCTACTTGTACCATACCAAGGTTCCCTAGACTTTCTGGTCTTTAGAAAGTGTACCAACACATTCATTTCTTTTTTTGCTGAACACTATGAGAAACCACTGACAAAAAACTATGGAGGGTTGGGGGTACTGGCCATTCCAGACAATACTGTTGAACAACCTCTTCAAGGACATTGGGTACAATGATAAGACTTTCCACCTCATGAGTTGTGACCAGAATGGGGACTGTTAGCACCTTCCCACCATTTAGCAGATGAAACTGTATTTCAACTCACCAGTCACAAGGAATAGGGGGGCCTTTAGCAACTGTAAGCCTCAGACCTTGATCTCCCTCACGCAACTCCATGAGCTCCCTTACTGATATATTACGAAGGTCCTCGTTCACGCATTGGCATGACACTTTGAATCTCTATGCACAAAAGTGTCACAAAGATGTTTCTTTAACTCCATTCAAAGTACACAAAACCATACACTTTTCCCTACTATGTTAGTTAGCCTAGCATGCTGCTGTGGTGACAATGAACAATTTCCGACTATCCCTTCAACATTACAATTATACTCACTGTTTTCATTTCTCTGTTCAAGTACCTCTACACCAGTTTTCATCAGTTTACTTCTACTAGTCACATGGATTTATCATTTTCTTGTTTATTTTTGGTGATTGTCTCTCCATGGGACTTTTGGGGATGGTTGGTCACTTGTGGTCCCTTTGGAGAGACCTAGTTTTCCCTCTGATCCACTACTTTGGGGCCTCATCATGAAATCACATCCATACTGGTAGTGCTCTTCATTCCCACACTGAAAACCGTGGCTGCAGGTATCGCCTTTGTTCTTCTTCTGGCAGTTGGGAGGAGCTCTCTCTGTGGATTGGAGTGGTCTCCTTCCGTCATGATGTGGGTGCCCTCAGAACCTCTTTAGTAGCAGTGATCTCCATTTTTATCTCTTACTTCTGTTAAACTGATCTTCAATTCTCCAATCCCAGTCATCAGGTTAGGACTACATTAAGATTTTTTTCTTATTAGCTGGGAAAGAGAAAAACAGCATGTTACAATGCTCAGTCTTTCCAACAAAGCTTCATTTGTGACTGAACTTGGAGACAGGACAACATCACAGTCTGAATGTTATTATTCTGCAGCCCAGTGGAGACTAAATGGAGGAACATATTTTGCACCAGGAGTGGATCATCCTTCAGAGTGGAATCAGCTTCCTGTGATGCAAACAATATTTTCGGTCACAAATCCAAGACATGTAGCAGGAAATCCTGGGGTGTTTCTTTGAGTCCCTGGGACAAGATTATGATACAGTTTAGTTGCAGCCTTCTTTTTATAATAGGATGTCAATTCCTGTAAAGTTTGGTAATCTCATGGTACTATTTCCTTCCAAGTAGCTTGGGGGGGGGGGAAGGCATAGCTCAGTGGTTTGAGCATTGGTCTGCTAAACCCAGAGTTGTGAGTTCAATCCTTGAGGGGACCATTTAGGGATCTGGGGCAAAAATTGGGGATTGGGTCCTGCTTTGAGCAGGGGGTTGGACTAGATGACCTCCTGAGGTCCCTTCCAACCCTGATATTCTATGAAGACTTAATGCAGGAGAAATTGTTTTAACCACTGCCTTCACTGCTTCAGGTTCTGAACAGCCCCTTTGCAGTCCTGTTTCTGTCTGATGGACTAGACTAGAAAAACTCAGCCCATCCTTCTGATTCAAATCTCCAATCTGTCTTATCTCTTTTGAAGTCTTTCTTTAGCAGGGTTTCACACCACGGAGCTCATACTACTGTCACTTCCCTCACTGGGATTGCATTCTTTTTTCTTTTCCTGGGGTGGAATGATTATCTACCCCATCCTGTTCCTTAGGTCCAGCAACAGAGATATGTCATGATCTTCTAAACTAGCAACATCCTCACAGTCTAAGTGCTGAATAAAGTTCCTAATTAGAGCTAAACAGGGCGTTCTTATAACTCTGCTTTGATTCTCTCCTGAACTGTTACAGTGAAATAATAAAGAGATCTTGACTCCATACCTGTCAAAATTGCCCCTCTAGCTGTAAACAGATTTTTTCCAGCTGAGCATCAGCAATCTTTGTTTCCTAGGCTCAGTGTATCCCTCTGTACCACTCCCAGTTACAGCTGCTAGCTGTATTGCTTTTCTAGGCTCTGCTCTTTAGAGGCGGGGTTTTCCAACTCCTGGAGCCTGCAGTTCACAACCATCCTCTGCTACCAACATGTAAAACACACCTGAAACTCAGATTCTGTTCTTTGAAGGCACAGGATTCTTTATTACTTCTGATAGTACAAACACCTGCAATACAGAGCAGAGACACACTCAGAGATAGAACAGGACTCAAACTAAAATGTATACCCCTACACTACCACAACCCAAGACAGCAAGGGTAGGGACTAGGGAGTGTCTAGAAATTACAGCCTCTGGTGAATTCAATAGGGGAGTGTCCAAAACGTTCAACCACTGTGAAAACTTCCATTATCAATGTACGATATTAGCACTCCCTTTTGTTTACACTTTAATAGAGGAAAGAAAGAATATGCAACTCATTATTTTTATCCCCCATTCTCACAAATGTACATACCATAGCAAGAAGTTCATCAATTAAGCCAAATTGCCAGAAGCTGGGAATGAGCGACAGGGGATGGATCACTTGATGATTACCTGTTCTGTTCATTCCCTTTGGGGCACCTGGCACTGGCCACTGTCGGAAGACAGGATACTGGGCTAGATGGACCCTTCGTCTGACCCAGTAGGGCCATTCTTATGTTCTTATTGGTTGAAAGTTGTCAAAAGTGATGGCGTGCGACTTGTGATGGAGTGTGACTCACCACTCCAGTGCCTCCTGCTGGCTGTCATGGGGATTAGCTCTTCTCACCAGAGCACCCTCTTCCGGTAGCATCTAGCTACCGTCACTTCTACTCCAGGGACCCATGTCACTCCCAGGACCACGGCATCCTCTTCATGACACAGCCCTCTGACTGTGCCACACTCTGTGTTCCCCCATTCTGAGGGACAGCATCACATTTCCTCAGTCCAGCCATTTCCTCAGTAGCAAGTGGTGGAGGGGAGAAGGAGGGAAAGGACTCAGGCCCACCCATTACTCCCGGTTCCGGGCCCAGGAACCCTGTAGATGGCCACTGCTTGCAGCGCCCCCTTCAACTCCTAAGTAGATTTCACCAGGCCACTTCCCCATGGCCCCAGCACCCTCTTTGCCCTTGCCTCAGGGCCTCAGCCTGCAGATCCCTGCAGCCCACCAGGAGCTGCCTTTAGCTCCCTGAGTCTCTGCCTGTAGCACTACTCCCTGTCCAGGGCGCTTGCTGCTTTCAGCCTGCAAGGCAGCTAGTCTACCTCCCTCCTCAGGCTCCAGGGAGTTACTGAAACTGCTCTGTTCTGCAGCCCTTCTTATATGGGCCAGCTGGGCCCTGACAGGCTGCTCCTCACAGCTCCTCTCTGATTGGCTACCTCCTGCGCAGACTCCCAAGGGCTCTATTAATCCCATCACAGTCCCAAATAGGCTAGGTCAATCCTTAGCTTTGTCTTATTATTGTCGACTTGTTTCTGGTTCCTTTAATACTAATTTTTAACACAGAAAAATATCCAGTCACTGGCTGTTCAATATGAAATACATAATTAAACTATTACTAGCATGATTTATTCAGACTCATAGACTTTAAGGTCAGAGGGGACCATTGTGATTATCTGTTGTAGGCCACAGAACCTCACTCACCAACTCCTGCAATAAACCCCTAACCTCTGGCTGAGTTACTGATGTCCTCAAATCATGGTTTAAAGACTTCAGGTTACAGAGAATTCACCATTTACACTAGTTTAAACCTGCAAGTGACCCGCACCCCATGCTGCAAAGGAAGAGGAAAACCCCCCAGGGTCTCTGCAAATTTGACCCAGGGAAAAATCCTTCCAACACCAAATATGGTGATCAGTTAGACCCATAGCATGTGGGCAAGACCTCCAAGGCAGATACCTCGGAAATAATTCTCTGTAGTAACTCAGAGCCCTCCCCCTCTAGTGTTCTGTCTCCTGCCATTGGGGTTTCTTGAAATTGGCAGTTGCAGATGGGCCACACTCCATTGTAGGAAGTCCCATCATACCTTCCCCTCCATAAATTTATTAAGTTCAGTCTTGAGGCCAGTTAGGTTTTTTGCCCCCATTGCTCCCCTTGGAAGGCTGTTCCAGAACTTCACTCCTCTGATGGTTAGAAACCTTCACCTAATTTCAAGCCTAAACTTGTTGATGGCCAGTTTATATCTACATTGGCGCTCAATTTAAATAATTCCTCTCCCTCCCTGGTATTTATCCCTCTAAGTATTTATAGAGAAAAATCATATCTCCCCTCAGCCTTCTCTTGGTTAGGCTAAACAAGCCAAGCTCTTTGAGTCTCCTCTCTTAAGATAAGTTTTCCATTGCTCAGATCATCCTAATAGTCCTTCTCTGCACCTGTTCCAGTTTGAATTCATCTTTCTTAAACATGGGAGAACAGAATTGCATACAGTATTTCAGATGAAGTCTCACCAGTGCCTTGTATAATGGTACTAACACTTCCCTATCTCTACTGAAAATACCTCGCCTGATGCATCTTAAAATTGCACTAGCCATTCTCATGGCTGCATCACGTTGATGGTTCATAGTCATCCTGTGATCAACCAATAGACCCAATTCGTTCTCCTCCTCTGTCACTTCCAACTGATAAATCCCTAGTTTATAGCAAAAATTCTTGTTGTTAGTCCCTAAATGCACGACCTAGAACTTTGCACTTTAAAATTTCATCCTGTTTCTATTACTCCAGTTTACAAGGTCATCCAGATCTTCTTGTATGATATTCTGGTACTCTTCCATATTGGCAATACCTCCCAACTTTGTGTCATCCACAAATTTTATTGGTATTCCCTGCTTTTTTGTGGCAAGGTCAGTAATAAAAAATGTTAAATAAAATTGGTCCCAAGACCAATCCCTGAGAAACTCCACTAGTAACCTCCCTCCAGCCTGACAATTCACCTTTCATTATGACCTCTTGTAATCTCTCCTTTAACCAGTTCCTTATCCATCTTTCAATTCACATAGTAATCCCCATCTTTTCCAATTTAACAAATGATTTTCCGTGTGGAATTGCATCAAATGCCTTACTCAAATCCAGGTAGATTAGATCTACTGCATTTCTTGTTTCTGAAAAATCAGTTATCTTCTCAAAGAAGGGGAGATCAGGTTGGTCTGGCACAATCTGCCTTTTGTAAAACCATGTTGTATTTTGTCCCAATTATCGTTCACCTCTATGTCCTTACTATCTCTTTCAAAATTTGTTCCAAGACCTTGCATACATCTGAGGTCAAACTAACAGGCCAGTAGTTTCCTGGATCACTTTTTTCCCTTTCTGAAAATTAGGAACTATATTAGCAATTCTCCAGTCATAGGGTATGGCCCCTGAGTTTACTAAAAATCCTTGCTATGGTCTTGCAATTTAATGAGCCAGCTGCATTAGTATTCTTGGATGAAGATTATCCGGGTCCCACATTAAGCTGTTTGAGTTTGACTTCCATATCTGATGTGGTAATATCTACTTCCATATCCTTATTTCCATTAGTCACCCTGCCACTACCCCTAAACTCTTCATTAGCCTCATTTAAACCTGAGGCAAAGTATTTGTTGAGGTATTGGGCCGTGCCTAGACAATCTTTAATCTCCACCACATCCTCAGTGCTTAACAGTCCCACTTCTTCTTTCCTTGTTTTCTTCTTATTTCTATGGCTATAGAACCTTTTACTACTGGTTTTAATTCATTTTGAAAGGTCCAACTCTGCTTGGCTTTTGGCAGTTCTCACTTTTCCCCTATACTTTCTGACCTCCAAGAGGTAGCTTTCCTTTTTTATCCCTCCCACTGTCCATTTCTTGTAGGCTTTCTGCTTTCTCTTAATAATCTTTTTGAGATGCTTACTCATCCAGCTTGGTCTTCAACCCTTCCCTAGACATTCCCCCCTCCCCCGCTTGCTTGGCGTACAGGGTTCAGATAGCTTCTTCAATTTTGACTTAAAGTAATTCCAAGCCTCATTCACCTTCAGACCCTTGAGTTCTTCAGTCCAGTCCACTTCCCTAACTAGTTCCCTTAATTGTTGAAAGTTCGTTATTTTGAAATCAAGGACCCTTATTGTAAATCTATTTTTGTTTATCCTTCCATTTAGCTCATGATCACTCGAATCTAAGTTGTCCTCTACAACCAGTTCTTCTATGAGGGCCTCACTATTCACCAATACCAAATCTAAAATGGTATCACCTCTTGTTGGTTCAGCAACTGTTTGGTGAAGAAATCTGTCAATTATCACATCCAGGAACATCTAGGCCCTACTATTCTTAGTAGCACTTGTCATCCAATATATATCTGGGAAGTTAAAGTCTCCCATAATCACACAATCCCCAGTAATATTTATTTCATTAAGAACATTAAAGAGGTCTCTATCCATATCCAAATCAGATCCTGATGGTCTGAAGCACACCCCAGAACAATCCTAGGGAAACCTCTAATAGATTTCTTTCCTGAAGTGATTTTGGCCCAAACAGATTCTGTCTTATTAATTCCATCATTTCTCTTTACAGTCTACCTCATCATTATTATCCAATGCTACTCCACCACCTTTGCCTTTATTTTTGTCTTTCCTGAACGGCACATACCCTTCAATATCTGTATTCCAGTCATGAATACTATTCCACCATGTTTCTGTTATGCCTATATCATCTGGTCACACTTCCTGAACCAGTAGTTCTAATTTCTCCATTTTGTTACCCAGGCTCCTTGCATTGGTGTACAAATATCTAAATTGTTGCTGCTTGGCTTCACTCACATTCCTCGCCCGATTGGGTACAGTCACTCTACTGCCGGAGTTGCCTATCTGACTGGTAACAGGACTATCCTTCCTCTTAATGTCCATTCTCCTACCCACTGCTGTTCCTTTCTCCATTCCTATATCCTTTCTGACTTGATTTTCCTCCCTCTCAATGTTAAAATCAGGCATGGAGATTACATGAGCATCTCCCAACTCTCTCCCCCAAGTTACTAGTTTAAAGCTCATTTAATGAGTTGTGCCGACCTCCATCCTAGAAGTATAATTCCCTCCCTACTCACGGTGGAGTCCATCACACGAGAACTGTCCTCTGTCCATGAATGCCTCCCAATGTTCAAACCTAAAGCCCTTCTTATAGCACCACTGCCTGAGCCATCAGTTGACCATCATAATATTGTCTTGCCTTCATTCTCTTTGTCCATGGGCAGCAGGTGAACCCCCACCCCACACTTCCAGGAGACTAGCATGCTGGCCCCGCCCCTTCAGCCCAAGGCCCCACCCCCGCACACTGGAGCCCTGAGCCCTCCCTACCACCTCCCTGCCCCAGCAACCAGAGGAACCCCGAGATCACCCCCCACGTGGCCACCAGCCTGCCCACCCCAGATGAGCCACTGGTCCCCCCAAGTGCTGGGCTGAGCCCCCAGTCCCTGCCCAACCCCCAATGCCAGGCTGACCTTCACCAGCTTCAGGGAAGAGGGGAAGGGAGGGCACGGATTCCCAGGGGAAGATGGGTGAGGCCACGGCCTGGGTCAGGGGCGGCTTAGCCTGTCCTGGCTTTTAATACCTGCCAACCATGTCCTCCTCTTATAACTAATAAGATGTGATATGGAGCTGGGAGGGTGTTAAACTTTAAAATACATACACATGTTGCTAATATAATTCTATGGGTCTGATCAAAAGCCCAATGGAATTAACGGGAGAGTCTCTACTGACTTCAGTAGCCTTGACATCAAGCTGTAAGTGAACTGCCAGCAAGAGTCTGATTCTGCAAAGTGCTGAGCCATCTTAGGTGCTAATTTTGCCAAGCAATTAGGAAAGTACTTAACATTATGTGTTTAAGTCTCATGACAGTGAATGGGACTTAAGCACGCATTTAAAGTTAAGCATATGATACACTGAATAGTGATGGGATTACTCCAGTGCTGTTAAGCATGGGTTGAATCAGGGTCTCAACCCACAGTGACTTCAGTAGGACTCGATCATGCTCAGTATCTCTTGTCCTCAGCACCTTACGAGATAAGACCAATATTTGAAAATGAATGGAGATGTTTCCCTAGGTATCTATGAGAGAGAGATTTTATTGTGAGATGGAGTCAATGGCATAATGCACCGCAAAGCACACAAACACACACCTGCAACAGGAATATTATACCTTTTGTACCTTATATTTCTCCATAACCATCAATGTTCTTACATTTATTTTTCTTTTCTACAGCAGGAGTATATCAAAATATCACATAGGAAAAGAAATTTCTCAAGACAGCTATCTACAGAGAAATAAATAGTTTCATTATACCTACCACTAGTTGCTCCTTATTGTTAGGGGCTTATTCCTTCACCCGCTTACTTCCCTGGTCCTTCTCGCATGAACAGAGAGTAACAATACCCGAAGTCCAAAGGTGCAAACAATTCGATGTTTATTGGGGTGAACTTCCAGCAAGCATGATTCCAGTTTCCTTCCTTAATGTCCCCCTTCCCAGCTCTGACATCACAGAGCCTTACTTGTGTCCCTGTTCCCATTTCCCCCCTTAGCAAAACATGATTCCAATTTCCCCACCCCCATTCTCTGTTCCCATTCCCCCCCTTACTTCCTGATTGACTGCAGACTATATAGTAAAACTTGAGTTCTGCCTAGTTATACCTTAACAAATCATTTTTCTGAAATTTAACTAACCAATCCTACCATATTGTAACATGATTATTTAACCAATTATATCCTACCACCTTAATTAGTTTACACCCAGCAAAATTAAGTATACAGCAGACAGAAACAATCACAGAAGCAGACAGAGATTATACAGACAAACAATAAGGAAATGGGGACTACAGTGATAGAACAAACACAGAAATGAGGATTTCACATCCCAGCTATTGATAAGTGAGTTCTTGCCAGACAGGATGCTATCAAACTAAGTTTCCTTTTACATTTTCTAGGCACTTCCTTTTCTCTGGAGGCGACAGGCATTATCAGGACAGGATTGTATTCCTAACAGCCCAATAGCACCTTATCTCAATGTGACTAGGTTGGAATGTGAGGATGTGACCATTCGCTTCCCATCTTATGGCTGCCTCTGGTGCTTAGCCAGAGGCCTTAGCATAACAACAGGGCCTCAGACTGTCACAGTGAGAAAAGGCCTTATACAGTCAGACAGTGATTTTGATTCTTTCTTTTATACCTCTATTACTAGCTAAGTGATAAGAATACACCTAAATTCTTAGAGTATAGGCCTTTACAGACAGGCCTGAATTTCTATATCCTAACACTTATACTAAAAGAATGGTATTTGTGCTTTGTAATTTGTCAATTTATTATTGTGCTTCAGTTGATGCGTTTTGCACTTCTAAAATTCATAGATGTTAAGACCAGAAAGGACAATTATGATCATCCAGTCTGACTGGCATAACACAGGACAGTAATTCTTGCGTCAAGCCCATGTGCTCTGCCGCAACCAGAGGTTATCTTTTAGAGGGGAAAAAAAATTCAATAGCAATTGAAAGACTTCCAGTGATATAAAATCCACCACATCTCTAACTAAATTGTTACAATGACTAATTACCCTGATTGTTAAAAATGTGTGCCTTGTTTCTAGTCTGGATTTTTCTAGGGCATGGCTACACTGGAAACTTCAAAGCACTGTCGCGGGAGCACTCCCCCCATGGCAGCGCTTTGAACTGCCAGTGTGGTCGCGCACGAGCGCTGGGAGAGAGCTCCTGGCAATCCACCTCCACAAAGGGATTAGCTCTGAGCACTGGCAGCGCACCTCCAGCCTTGGAGCCTGTTTACACCAGTGCTTTAAAGCACTCTGACTTGATTTTTCACCGCCCTAAGCCAGCACGTTAGAGTGCTATAAAATATAAGTGTCGCCAAGCCCCTAGTGGCATCTTCCAGAAACTGGAGCTTGGTATGCCTCTGTCTGCCAGATTAAAATCTTGAGATGCTTTTGTCTACAATCAAAAATCTTCCCCCTCATATAGGTACTCAGAGACTATGATCCAGTCACCTCTTAACTTTCTCTTGAATACAGTCAATAGATTGAACTTTATTAGTCTCGCACGCTTTAACCCCTTTACAATTTGTCAACATACTTTTTAAAATGTGGACACCAGAACTGAAAACAGTGTTCCAGTAATGGTCTTATTAATGCTATATATTGAGGACTCAAAATAAGGTGCAAGTTTATATATTTATACAAGTTTGATAAAACAGCATTAAACTTAAGGATAAAAAAACTAAATGTACCACATATTCTGACCAGTTTTATAATATATATTTCAAACTTGTTAATACCACCATAACTCTTACTCTCTTATTATAGTGAACTGTGATCTTTTGTGTCTCAAACAGAGTTAGACCAAAACCCAAAGCACTTATCTCAACACTTTGAACACTGGCGGGTTGAATAAAAAGGGGCCAACATGCAAACGGCACTTGCCTTAACTCAGAATTTCTCTAAATTGCACCAGCTGCTAATGGGGTCACTATAGCAGCTGGTGATTGGCCAAATGTAGCAGTTCCACAGTCATGCCCCCTTTTCCTAACCTATACCTCCTATGCTGGCCCTATATCACCTGAATGCTCCCCATGCCAGAAGAATCCTCAGGCAGTTGGCTTAGTAGTTAAACATAGCATATGTCTGAAGGGATAGCTTGAGCCAGTTGTCTTGCAAATGAAATATGTCTTGACACATGTGAAAAATACACCCGTATTTTCTAATAGAGGAAGTTCTAATGCCAGTAGTTGCTATTTACAAAGGTATTTTTCTAAAGCTACACTGTAAAAATTACTTTGTTAGGAGATATTTTCAGATGTAATCTTTTCTATCCCCTATTATTTTATCTTGACAATACTTTTCATGCTTTATTGACTCTTACTTTTGCAGACAGGCTAGAGCATTGAGAATTCCTGCTTGTCTTGATAACTAAGGGTATGTCTACACTTACCTTTTAAAGTGCAAAAAGTCCCTTTTTTGCACTGAAACCGTGGGAGCGTCTACACTTGTTAATGACTTTTTGTGGTGAAACTCAGAAGTTTCACCGCAAAAAGAAAACTGCCTTCACGGGAGGCTCTTACCGCTTACCGTACAGCTCTCACCACTGTTCTTTTCACGCTGCTGTGAAAGTGAAGACATGTTCCACCAGTGTAAACACCCTTTGGCCTCCAAAGGATATCCCACACTTCCAAAAGTGACCATTCTGGCCAGCATCTGCGCTGCTCTGATGCACAGACGTCCGCCCCTCCCCCTTAAGCCCTGGTCAGATTGAAGCTCCCTTTTCCTTTGTTTGTAGATGTGGTGGGGAAAGCAGCCAGACAGCAGGAGGTTTTTCAAAAAATGCCACAAAAGAAACAAGGAAGTAATGGGGCTCCTGAGACATGAAGCAGGGCAGCACGGGGCACTGAGCAGGGACCCAGAATGCCTTTCGCTCACCCCACTCCCGCTTCCCACAAGATCTATCGAGAGAGCTGCACTGTGGGACAGCTGCCCTACAGCGCTGCTCTCATCCGCGATGGAAGTGCTGGTAGTGTAAACACTCTCTGATGCCTGAGGAATTGAGTGAGTACACAAACCAGCGCTTTCCTTTTACTGGTTCCCTATCACCAGTGAAACTTACAACGCAAAAACTCTGTAAGTGTAGACATACCCTAATAATTTACCACTTGAGTGGGTAAATTCCCAATCACTAAACCTGATATGGTAGCTACAGACACTTGTGTGTCTAGAGATGCCTTGGCTTTACAATGGGATCTGCTAAACACTTGCTAAACACAGAGACTGGGACACGGAGCCTGAGATTATATGAGGAGCCCGAGGGAAGGAAACTAAAACCAGGAGCCAGTGCAGGGGAGAGGATAGACATATTGGTTGTGGAGCTGGGAAGGGGGAACTGGGACTGGCTGGACAAGGAAACTGGGACTTGGACTTGGACATTGAGCCCCAAGATGGAGACTAAGGTTATGTCAGTCAGGAGTGTGAAAAGGAGTTATCCCTGACAGACACAGCTATGCTGGCAGAAGCCCCTTGCATATACCAGCATATCTCTGCCTTTACTGGTATAGATTGTTTCACTTATGGTGGTGGTTTTACTTGACCAATACAAAGTGCAGCTTTACTGTTATAGCTCCATTCACAGAAGGAGTGCTTTACCAACATAGTGTACCCGTATACCTATACCAGTAAAGTGCTCCTAGTGTAGACACAGCCTAAATTCTATTTACAGCTTTGCCATCTGAGCTGTGTGATCTTGGGTTATTTAATTTCTTGTGTCTCATTTTACCCATTTGTAAAATGGGAATAGCCTCTCACCACAGCACTGTGAGGCTTAACTAAAACACTTTGAAGTGTAAAATACATATACATTTCCTCCAATTGCACCAATAATGCCAGCTTTTAATCATCAGCATTGGGGGTGGGGGTGGGACGGGTTCTGTGTCATGGCAAACACATTGTCAGTGCTAAACAAATAAATAAATGATAGTGAGGCAGCACTATTACTAGGAATAACAGCCATAAAAACAAATGAGAAGGATTCTGAGGAAAAGTATGTCTATGTATTTTGGCATCTAAGAGCCTTCCTGGGAATTTGTTTGCAATGCAAAGTCTCTAGTCTCAGTTTTTCGAAGAGTTAATAATCGACTAACAGAATCAATTGCAGTACCAGTGTCCAACCACATGCAAACTACCAAGAAGATTAACAAACAATATTTGTGGTTTAGAATATTATGTGTCGCGGCAATACGGTTTTAAAGTAAGAGGGGTTCTGTGAAAATGATAATTCATGCTGCTCTTTTGGTCTTTCTGCAATAGAAGTCTTGACTGATTTATTCTTTTTCCTTTAACAAATAATGTTAACAATTACAGCATCAATATATTTCTTATCTTAACCCATACTAAATAGATTGTTTCTCCTCTGAAGCCATATAAGACAGATGTGTTTTTGGACACGACCCAGCTCAAGCTGTAGCTAGTTTGCACCACCAGAGCAGCACAAAGGGACTTTCCAACCGATATAATGACTGCTAGGATTCCCCCTCTGTAGGGGAATACCTGACCGGCACAGAGCCTGCATAGCCACCTCTATGCTTCCCTTCCAGTCCCTCCCCAGCATAAGCCATCTTCCAGAGGTGCGAGGGACCATAATGGAGAGTGCTTTGCTCCCATGAACCCTGCCAAATTAATGCCCCACAGGAGACTATTTCAAGCCAGTGCAAATTAAAGCAGCATGGAGGTTGCCCTGACTTCTGCCAGGGAACAAAGGGGCCCCCAGGTATCCCATAGCCTGGGGCAGTGTATGGATGGCTTTATGGATACATATATACCACAAATGAAGCTCTGGTTGCAGTACAGGTAAGCATGTCCACACTAGTTTTAATTTAGCTGGCACAGGGAACAGCAGTGAGGATGTGGTGGTACATGCTTCAGTGCAGGCTAACTGCCTGAATTTATGCCTGCTACAGACCTTGGTACATACTCAGATAGCTGGGCCACACGAGGGTCCATGTACAGTTTCTTCATTGCTTTTACTAGCCACGCCAGCTAGCCCAGTTATGCCTACCCAGACTACAACTGCACCTTCATTTGTAGTGTAGACGTACTCTGGCCTAAGCCACCTTTGCCGCCCAATGCACTGAGTAGAGTTGTGGCACATTGGAGGACATGAGCCTTTGTCTTTCTATTTAATACATCAGAATGCAAATTACAAGATAATACATTTAAATCATGAGGCGATATTTGAGTCAAACATGCATGCTTGACTTCCCACAACCTCATTTGGAAAACACTTATAAACACAGGATCCACTGCTCCCTCTTTCTCCTTATATGTAAATAAAACAGCATGCCCCCCCTTTCCATAGAGACCACATAAACTTCCTCTCTGCAACTCTTAGTTTGGGGTTCACAAGTCAGAAGGGGCATTGTTTGGACAGGATGGAGCGAAGCTGGAAATAGCTATTCTCCATAACTAGGGCCCTACCAAATCCACTGTCCATTTTGGTCAATTTCATGGTCATAGGATTTTTAAAATCGTAATTTTCATGATTTCAGCTATTTAAATCAGAAATTTCACCGTGTTGCAACTGTAGGGTCCAGACCCAAAAAGGAGCTGGGGGGAAGGGGCAGAGGTCACAAGGTTATTGTAGGGAGGGATGCAGTACTGCTACCCTTACTTCTGTGGAGCTGCTGCGGCTGCTGGCACTGCCTTCACAGCTGCCACCCTTACTTCTGCGCTGCGGCCTGCAGAGCTGGGCCCTCAGTCAGAAGCCACCACTCTCCGGCCACCCAGCTCTGAAGGCCGCAGCACAGAAGTAAGGGTGGCATGGGATGGTGTGGCCACCCTGACTTCTGCGCTGCTGCTGGCAGGGCACTGCCTCCAGAGCTGGGCGCCCGGCCAACAGCCGCTGCTCTCCAGCCACCCTGATCTGAAGGCAGCGCAGAAGCAAGGGTGGTAATACTGTGACCCTCCCTAAAATAACTTTGTGACCCTCCTGGAACTCCCTTTTGGGTCAGGACCCCCAATTTTGAGAAACACTGGTTTCCCCTGTGAAATCTGTATAGTATAGTGTAAAAGCACACAAAAGACCAGATTTCAGGGGGGTGACCAGATTTCATGGTCCATGATGCGTTTTTCATGGCTGTGAATTTGGTAGGACTCTATCCATAATATACTCTATTCCTTACCCTGAGGATTTTTGCCACACAATGTGGCTTCTAGAATCAGTAACTGCTAACTCCCCTCTTTTTGATGCAGGGAAAGAGGGCAGAGCTCCACCAAAGACAGCAAGGTTCCAAAGTAGCTGTGATTGCAACCAAGCATTTACATTATCACTCAAAAAATCCATGAGCTGACTTTCCATACATGAATTTCAAAGTTTTTAAATATTTATTGCAGTTTGATCCACACATTACTAAGTCAAAACAGGAAGATTTCTATCTGCTCCTCCCATTTTATAACACAGCAGCAGCTAATGTTCATCTGCACAGATTAAAGCAAGATATGTAATACTTCACCAGACCGCTGCTGGAAAGGTTGTAGAACAGTGCCAGAGTCTGCCCACACATGGCAGAAATAGCTCAAAGTTAAATCTTCTAGGATCACATGGGGATTGTTTTGCAGAAGGGCATCAAGTTGTTCTTTCACTTTCATATGCACTATTAAAAGATAATGAAAACAATAAACCAGTCAAATCAATGATTAGAGTTCATGTCTTTCTGTTGCAAAACAATGCCCATTGTGATCATAGAATCATAGAATATCAGGGTTGGAAGGACCTCAGGTCATCTAGTCCAACCCCCTGTTGTGATGACAGAATGATTTAACCTTGGGCTATTCTTGTCCCACGTGGCCAGACTCTGGCACTATTTTACAACCTTTCCCCTGCAGTCTGGTGAAAACTTAGCTCCATTAATGTCAATGGCAAAAGTCTCATTGACTGCAATGGAGCCTGGATTTTATCCATAACGTATACCGTGTCTATAATTATAAACACTGAGGAAGGTTGTGTGTTTCTTTTATTATTTACATTTTGGTTTTAAAGTATGTACAAATAGCTGTGGAAATAGGGAGAGCACTACATATGTCTTAAAAGAGTATATTAAATGTCCAGCAGTGTCAGTACATATTTCAGCAGGGTATTTTTGATGATTTAGTTTACACAAGTCTTTTTATTGCCTGTTTTGTGATATTTTGCATTGTCTCTGGGTGGAACTAAAGCATTTGAGTCTCATTGGGTGCTTTGGTTTCCAATCCAATTTTTTAAATTGTTTGCATAGTTTCGGTTTCTTGTCGAATGAGTTTTGTCCATACTTTTGAAAGGCAGCTGCTGCCTAATATTTAGAATGCCTAATTTAGAAGTTCAAAAGAGAGTGTGTGTTTGTATGGAACGCTGGTGTGGCAGGTTAATGCTCCAGAGGAATTCTAACTATTTACTGACAGCTGAGGTGACTACAAATCTAACCAGCTTGAAAGGGATCTTGTCATGCATCTCAGATAAGAGAGAATAGCATGCATGTTCAGTAATTGTGTTCTGGAGAGAGAGGAGATATATTTTGTGTCAGACATGTAGTGTGAAGAATACATTAATTTATATTGGTTCATAGTGCTCCCAGTGTGCTTGGGGCCTCATGGAATATAAAGACAGGCATATTCCAAGTCCTGAAGAGTTTACAGACTAATGGGAGGCATGATGCAACAAGTCAGTGTTACCAAAAATAGGTGTGGTAACAATAGAATAGACAGATGAGGACTACAAAATTAAGGGTCACACAGTCACTTAATTGTCTTGCACACCTCTCTTTCCAAAATGTATACTCCATCTGTACAAAATATTCCACCCTCAACCCAATGAAATTACCTTTTTGGGCAAATTGCCTTCTTAACTAAATCTTTCCTATCTGTTTCTGGACTCCAACAGGATCCAACCCCTCCCACCCACCTGTCCTCCACCATCAAACTACCTTCTGGCCTCACACCAGATGGCGACTCTAGGCATGTGATTCTGTGAACACCCTGCACCTCCCCAGAGAGTCTGCACCTCCTTGATGATTACATACTTGAATTCCAGGAGTAGAAAGATCACTTTGAAGAATACTAGTATTTGCTTTTCAGTGCAATTATGAGTCTGATCTTGCTTCTATTGAAGTCAGTAGCAAAACTCCCTTTGATTTCAATGAGAGCAGGATCAGGCTGTAGCTGGACATATTTATTGTCATGTTGAAGGTTCAGGAGGGAATGCTTGTCAGTGATTTTCCTTTCTACTGGAATAAATAATAAAAATATTGGCTAATAATTTCAGCGAAAATAGTTACACGTCTGGTCTATAAAGGATGTTAATTGTATACACCTCTGGTTATTTTTAATTCTACATACAGGAGGTAATGGATCACTTAAGACTGTTCACATTAGCCCTGGAGACCGGATAAAAAAAATAATTGAATAAAAACACATGTATCTACTTAACTGTTTCATTTTCCACTATTGTATGCCGTGTTGCTGTAGTCATGTCGGTCCCAGGATATTAGAGACACAAAGTGAATGGGGTAATATCTTTGTACCAACTTCAGGTGGTGAGAGAGACAAGCTTTCATGCTACACCAGGCTTTTCTGCAGGCATGATCCTTTGTGTAGCTCAAAAGCTTGTCTCTTTTACCAACAGAAGTTGGTCCAATAAAAGATATTACCTCAATCACCCACCTTGTCTCTCTCATTCCCCACTAGCTAGTTAGTGAATTAAAAGGTCATTCACATTTACCTGTAGCTGAGCTGAACATAAGAAGTGTTTTGGACATGAGGACAAGTCTAGTGACAGAAATGGAGGGACATATTTCCTTAAGGACCAAAAAAGGGATCACTTGAGATGAGCTTGAACAGTAAACTTCTAATGCTTGGTGGAGAGGGGGGTTGGATTTGGGGCTTTTGTTTGACCCATTCCACAGAGATATACCTGGGAAATACATATCTAGTGCAGGTCCTTAGCTGCATTCCCTAGAAGTGTGGGGATATTTTAAACCAGTGTTTTGGTTCAGACTCATATCCAGTGATTTTGTAATCTATCTACTCCAGATAGTTAAATAAAATGTAAAACAATTATTTTCTCTGTCAATAAATAGAAAAGTGAGTGCCATGTTATTCTCACGTGATTTAAGAAAATACATTTGTCACTTTTCTATGTCTTTGAAATAAGAAACATCCATTTTAAATGTTTTTGTGTCGCTTCTATAGCTATGAGTCAACATAGTAAAAAGAAAGCAATTACAGTACTTGTTCTTGGAAAACTATCATACGTTAAAGCAATATGGATTGTAAAACTACAGATATGACCAGTAAAATAATTTGCAATCTATAGTTTGGTTCATAGGTGAATTGCCTGCCGATTAGTTACTACTATGAGAACATTGCTTCAGACAAGTAGGTAGTGTGTTATAAGAAGGTTACACATGCCATCTTTTAAAAACTTCAGAACCCAGATCTTTTAGTTTGCAGCTGTTCTTTGAGAAACTTGGGCTTACTCTGAAACTCTGGCAAAAATGTACTGTATGTGGAATGCCACGGGCAGAGTTTTCTGAGAAATCTTAAGTGATACTTCCATAGCATAGATAAATAATTCTAATGGCAAAGCACTCAATACCCTTACCTGTTTTTCAGGTGGTTATTTATCTCACTCCTCTTGCTTTGTTTTAATAAACGGAAACCAGCCTGGAACTGTTTGATTCTCTAAGAATGCCTGCTTGCACAACACGTACATGAAAGGAGACCTAAGGGGAACAAAGGAAGAGATAGGTTTCAGAGTAGCAGCCATGTTAGTCTGTATTCACAAAAAAAAAAGGAGTACTTGTGGCACCTTAGAGACTAACAAATTTATTTGAGCATAAGCTTTCGTGAGCTACAGCTCACATCATCGTGTTGCTGGCACCCAGTGCCAAGAGGCTGACACTCGTGGTCTTCCATCCCCTCGAGTTACCTAGTGGCCATGCCCCAGTGTCCCCAACAATCGGATGCATCCGATGAAGAAAGGAAGAGATAGTCTCCAATAGGTTTTTACATTTTTCCTCATACAGGAAAAATCATTTAGAATCTATCTGCTAGATCATACAAAATGTGAAATGTAGATGAGAGACTGTCACTCCTGATAAACTGGGAGACAACAAAAGGCCTTTGGCTTGAGTTTAATTAGAAATGGGTCCAAATCATAACTCCATTTCCAAATATCCCTGGATATTAGGAAGGTTTGGATCCGGAATCAAATTTTAAGCTTAAACTGAAACGTATCTAGTTATGAAGCTGTGATGACTTTGTCTGTGTACTGTGCCTTTAAATCTCTAAGAACCCTGCCTGTGTGATAAGATCACAGCTGTTTTATTGCAGCCTGTTACAGCACAGAAACACAGGGTCTAATTCTCCTCTCATTTACTCTGGTATAAGTTAGGAATGATTCCATGGAGGTCTGTGGAATTATACCTATATAAAATGATGTCAGTGAGGCCTACACACTGCTCTTGCATGTAGAATATATTTTTGTTTTTTATGGCTGTTTTCCATGATCTAAAATGTCTTTCAGACTGAAAGTATAAAATTACTCTTATGCATGCAAAATTCTAAGAGGGTCCATCTGTAATTTTAACTCTACTCCTGACTAAGTCTGCCTTCCTCAAATGTCAGTAACCAATGTGAGGCTTGGCGATATCACTAATCTTCTTCCAGGCACCAATCCTGAAAATGCTCTGCTCAGGAAGCCCTCTGTCCCCTCATTATGACAAGGCACCCCTCCTTGTAGCGCCCTACTGTGGTAGGCTGTGGCACAACCAGTGTGCCTGCCTCAGTCTCCCCTCTATATGACCCATGCAAAAGAATACTGTCACTCTTAGTGGCAAATTCAAACCCTTTTATTCATATAGCATGCCACACTCCACAGATCCCTCATAGTAGAACCATTCTTCTCAAAACCTCGAAGAATACCAGGTTCAAATGCAGCAGCTTGTCAATCCCATTCAAAGGTCAATGTTCCAAGGTCACCCACCTGAGAGCCATTAGCCGCTATCTCATTCCTTTAGCCCATGTTCCAGGACCCTCAACTCCAAGCCTCCTCCCTGGCAGTTCCAAGACTCACTTCTTGCCCACAAGTGGCCTCCTGTAATCCCAAGTTGGGTCTCCTGTGATGGAACTCCCCACAGCATTCCACTCAGCCAAGCCTTTCTGCCTGTGAGTCCTACCCTCACTAGGGATCCCACCATGGCTGACCCCTATGGGCTCAGCTTCCTGCAGTCCTCCACTCAGGCCTGCTGCAAGGGGCTTCCACAGTGTTCCACTCACCCAGGCCTCCCTACCTTTGAGTCCTACCGCTGCTCCTGGGATCCGTCCTCCAGCATCAACCTTTTTGTTCTGAGCTCAGCTTCTCCTAACGTGGCTGATTCTTCCCCTTGTTCCCAGGGGCCTCTGCCCAAGCTCTCTTTCAGCTCGGCCGGGAGTCCCCAGCTCTGGCCAATCCTTACCATCAACATTTTGCTCTTCCCAGTGGTTCTCTGTACTGGCTTTCATCACCATCTGCTGCTGCTGCTCCTCAAGTTTCCTCCTTCCTGTCTCCTACCCTTTCCAACTTCCTTGAGGGACCCTCCTCTCTAGGGCCCAGGTGCCCTCTTTTAAGCCTAATATGGAGTTAACTGACCAGTCATAGGTACACTGGCCCTCTTCCCTCCTAAACAGGCAGTATCACCCTGTGTCACACAACCGCAGAGAACTCCAGGTGGCTGTTCAAAGGCCTACTGGTCTGCCCACAAAGACCAACTTTCAAGAAAGGGCATCATATATGCCAGAATCCAGCTGATAGCCTGTCACAGAAAAGTCTTTTCCACACAACTGACATGGTAACTAAGAATATTGTCCTACAATCTGTATTTCAGTCTGTCTGTGGTTAAAGAGATGGAATTTTTCCCTCTTCTGAGTAAATTCTCATAGACTCATAGATATTAAGGTCAGAAGGGACCATTATGATCATCTAGTCTGACATCCTGCACAATACAGGCCACAGAATCTCACCCACCCACTCCTGCAATAAACCTCTCACCTATATTTGAGCTATTGAAGTCCTCAAATCATGGTTTAAAGACTTCAAGGTGCAGAGAATCCTCCAGCAAGTGACTTGTGCCCCATGCTACAGAGGAAGGCGAAAAAACCCCAGGGCCTCTTCCAATCTGCCCTGGAGAAAAATTCCTTCCAGACCCCAAATATGGCGATCAGCTGAACCCTGAGCATGTGGGCAAGATTCACCAGCCAGATACCCAGGAAAGAATTCTCTGTAGTAACTCAGATCCCACCCCATCTAACATCCCATCACAGGCCATTGGGTCTATTTACCATGAATAGTTAAAGATCAATTAATTGCCAAAATCATGTTATCCCATCATACCATCTCCTCCATAAACTTATCAAGTTTAATCTTGAAGCCAGATAGGTCTTTTGCCCCCCACTGCTTCCTTTGGAAGGCTGTTCCAGAACTTCACTCCTTTGATGGTTAGAAACCTTCATCTAATTTCTAGTCTAAACTTCCTGGTGGCCAGTTTATATCCATTTGTTCTTGTGTCCACATTGGTACTGAGCATAAATAATTCCTCTCCCTCTTTGGTATTTATCCCTCTGATATATTTATAGAGAGCAATCATACCTCCCCTCAACCTTCTTTTAGTTAGGCTAAACAAGCCAAGCTCCTTGAGTCTCCTTTCATAAGACAGGTTTTCCATTCCTCAGATCATCCTAGTAGCCCTTCTCTGTACCTGTTCCAGTTTGAATTCATCCTTCTTAAACATGGGAGACCAGAACTGCACACAGTGCCTTGTATAATGGTACTAACACCTCCTTATCTCTACTGGAAATACCTCGCCTGATGCATCCCTTTTAATTACACGGCGTTCAGAAAGTTCTGTGCCTCAGTTGTGCCACCTTAAATGTATTGTGATACAGAGCACAGCAAGTGGTCTTATGCTTTCAGGTTATTGATCATCCCTGTCTTATGAAGCACCTGAATCTATGGAAGTTTTAGAGAATGCTAAGCGGTCAGCCTCAAGCTATTTGAGCCCCTATACAGCATATGCGGTTACAACACATTTCCATTAGAGATTTATGTACATGCTGATCACGAGTGATCTCCACCAGAGCCAAAAAATACCTAAACATAGGTATTTTCTCAGAGAACAGTTTAAGCAGAGAAACTCACTGAAGGCCAAGTATTTTAAACTACCCATGTTTCTAGCTATTCAGTTGTAACCTTGGGATGTGATGAAATGCTCATGAAATCGTCAGTATTTTTAACGGGATAACTGTTAGGCCTCAGTTAAAAAAAGAAGCAATGACATTAACTGATTGCTAGTTTAAAAACTTCGTAGCTGAATGTCCTCTCTTTCTTTTTACAGATCACAGTTGTGCCCGTCACTGACACATTGTAACGGAGGGCTAAGGCAGGTGTTGCTAACAGCATTCTGCTTGGAGAGGACAGAGGTGGGCAGGGCATATGCTTTTGAGGCCAAATGGAACATCCCTGTTAATTTGTGCGCCTTCCTTAGGGCCATCACTGGACTGCCAGGCAGTGTACAGGGGATGTGGGGCCATGGCTGTGATCTTGTCCCACCCCACTATCTCTCTTGTGGGGTATCTGAAGCTGCGGGTGGTGTTATGGATTCCCCTACACTTTGAACTGTGTGCTCCCTGTGCAGGCACAAAAGAGAGAGAACCTTATTCACACTATTCCTTGCCCTTTCCCTCTTCCTAGAATCTTCGCCTATAGCAAAGGAAGAAGTATAGTAGTATATGCTGAACTGACACCTTGTGTAAATAATTGGCCTACTTAAAATAAGCAGTGCAAATAGCAACCCCTATACTTAAGATTACCTGGTACTTCCCTTTATAAGACTCTGTATTCAGTTGCTTACAAAACTTTGCTGAACTTTAACAGTTCGGACCGAAATTTTCCATTCTGGGTGTCTGCCTCAGGCTGACATTTTTGGGAAGTTTCACCTAAAATGGCACAGCCATTTCTCAAAACGAGATTAGAAAAATTCACATTTTGTCCATTAAAAAAAAATGCTTACAGCTGTTTTGTTGAGGGGCTCGAGCATCTCCATACATCAGACCTGAAGTTCAGCTGTGGTGGGGGATAGAGACCGCCATGGTGTCAAGATGTCTGTAGCCATTCCTGTAAAAATTCACCTAAGTTTGTCCAAGCCTCTTAAAAATCTCAGTTTGCACATGCTCAGGTTAGCAGCTAAGTTTCCCTAGGATTTCATCTGCATGGAGCATGCTTCATTCCAATATTGAAGGAGCTGAACAGGACTTTCCCACCAATTGCTCCACAGTGGCGCCGAGCATTGAATCTGAAAGCAGGGAGACTGTCTCTCCTGTCCTCTCAATGCTCCCACTGGTGGTGAACAGAAGAATGAGCTTCTCTCAAATGCGGAAAGGAGCGGAATGATGGCGGGGGGGAGAGGATGAGATGCAAGTGGAGAAGATGGGGTAGGAACTCAGGGAAGGCAAAAAGTGGGTTAGGAGCAGGAAATGTGAGAGGGGAATATGAGCAGGAATGGTGGCGGGGAGGAGGGGGAGGGAAGAAGACAGAGGTGAGAGGAACAATTAGGAGATAGGGCAGGAGACCTAGAAGATAGGAGAAGAGGGAGAGGGAACATGGACAGGAGTTGGTGGTGCAGCAGGAGCTGAGGTGCAGGCTAGGGCAGGAGTCAGGGGGGATAGCAGGAGAAAGAATGGGGAAACGGGATAGGGAGAGGCTAGGGATACAGGGGCAAAAGTGTTGCACCACTACAGTCCACTCCCCTACAAAACCTGGAATTGAACTCAGGATTCCTGAGTCTCAATATTCCTTTGCTCTCTATCAAATAGCAGTGAAACCCACTGGCAAATATGTGTCTCCCTCACCCTTTCATGGCAGGGGTACACAGAAGATAACAGCCTTCTACTGCTACCATAGGTGCCGACTCCGTGGGTGCTCCGGGGCTGGAGCACCCACAGGGAAAAATTGGTGGGTGCTCTGCACCCACCAGCAGCCAAGCTTCCCTCCCTGCCCCATCTCACCTCCACCTCCGCCTCCTCCCCTGAACGCACCGCGTCCCCGCTTCTCCTCCCAGCGCTTGCCGACGCAAAACAGCTGTTTTGCGGCGTAACAAGCTCCGGGAGGGAGGGGAGAGGAGCGGGAACGTGTCATGCTCAGGGGAGGAGGTGGGGAAGAGGCGGGGCTGGGGCCGGGATTTGAGAAAGGGGTTGGAGTAGGGGCAGGGAGGGGGTGGAGTTGGGGCAGGACAGGAGCAGAGAGGAGTCGAGCACCCACCGGCGCCAGCAGAAGTTGGGGTCGAGCACTGCTACCATTTATTCCATCAGGTCAAGTGGTAGAGGACTGTGCTGTGGATATAAGGTCCCAAACTTGCTAATGACCCATGAGTTTAGGAAATGCCTGAATTAAGTTTGCCTGTGCAATCTTAATTCAGATCCCTTGTGTGTATGCATTATGATACAGTCTTCCATGAAAATATACTGTTTTTCCTCAGGTCCCTGCCTCATTCAGTTTCCTAACTTTTGAGTGTTCAGCTATGCAACTGTAATGTTCTTTTAACATAGGTTGTTTGGGTTTTATATTTATAATTGGGATATATGCCAAGGAACAGATTCAGTGCAATTGTTATTTCTGCTGTGCCATTGGTGTGCATAGCACTTTATAGATGTAGCCCATAGGGCACGCTTGCATATTATATCCACTGGCTTGCCTTCATGATATTTAGCTGCTTTCATTATATTCAACTGTAGCTGTAATACAAAAAACCTGCAGGCCTGTATCCTGCAAGACATTAGCTTAAGCATAAATTAGCATAAATGTGGTTAAGTAGGCTGTAACCCTGGGCATAGATAAATGGTCTAACAGTTACCTTTAGATTTTGGGAACTAAGGAGAGCTCGCTCAATGGCAGGAATTAGAATGTACCAGTAAATGCTACAATCGGGAACAGGGAAGTGATAATTGCAAATCTGCTTAAACAAGCAGTGCAGGGTATGAGAATGAGCTAAGATGGCAGTTACACATAGCAATATGTTAACCTATAGAATAAGTACACCACAATACTATGTGAATGAAAAGGATAAATTTGGGCATGGAAGACTGAGCATAAGCGGATAATGCTCAGGCCCTATAACAGAGCAGCCACCATGTGGTCTAGAGTTCTTTTCTGAGCTTCTTCCATCACTGTTCACTTTCTATTACTTGACCCTTCAACTCATTGAGGAACTTGGACCATTGGACACCATGGCATGCCAGAGACAGGGCGGCCCTTTGTCTCTGACCGCCAGGTCCTCAAGGAAGAGTGTGAGTATGTAATTCTATGAGCTTATGCAAAGAATGCTATCATAGATAAAGCAGAGATAATACAAATCAGGGTTATCGTGTGACTTGGGTCCTTTCTGGCGTTGTTCATTATTTTAATGAAGATATCTAAGGTTTTACTTTGCCTTCAGTGTGACTGTCCTTGTCATCCACCCTGAGGCTCCTCACAAGATATTGAACTCCATAGTTTTATTTCTGTATCGTCTGATTCTGCAGTAAGAACCTTGTCGCAGTCAGATTAATTGATCATCAATCTAAACATTATTAACCTTAAAAAGGATCAGGCAACATAGACATATAAAATGGCAAAGTCCCTGCCTCGAAGAACTTACTGGCAAAATTAGAGCACTAACTACCAATGACAATGCACCATAATAGGTAGGTTACAAAAGATAGAAAGATAAAAGTAAACAATGGAAAGGGAATACAGCTCTTGAGAGTGTTTCCATGCAAAGCAGATTGTGTACATTGTTTTCTTTTCTATATTTCTTTATTTAGTAGTAGTTTGTACCAGAGCAGATATGAATGAGATGCATTTCCACAGCTATCACTGACATCCTTGACACTGTCTGCAAAATTACTGTATATACCTGTTAATAGGTATGAATATATGTTTCATTAAAAAAGAGTGGAAAACTACTGGAAACTTGCCCACAGCTGCTGAGACTTGTTGAGTACTCAGACCTATTTGGATATGATTTTATTCTCTCATGATATTAAATTAATAATATGCTTCAAAAGTGATTAAGTGACAAGACATTGCATATGCTGGCTGACTAGTCTTAAGTAAAAAGCACCGTAGGAGGTTCTTTTTAAAATGTGAATGAGCTAGTCTTGCCCCACAAGTTCTCCAAAGTACCTGTATAATTCTTTCTTAAATTATGTAATGCTCTTTCAAAATACAGACATTCCAGAGTCAGTGCTAATACCAAAGTATTACCCATCACATTAAGATCTCATCAAAATTACTTCAAATGTAAAGAGTTTTTTTAAGTAAAGTATGATCATCTAAGAGATACTTGGCTTGATTCTCCATTCCTGTACTCACAGAGGGGATGTGCACAGGTGGCTCTAAGGTATGTATGCATGCCCCATATTATGGGCCCTTGCTGGAGGTCCCAGTATATTTCAAACCCCATCTTCTGGACCCCGTTTCAGTGCTACTCTGAGGGCTTGTCTACAAGGTAAGTTTCTGTGCAGAAAGCCAGGGTGTGAATCTACAGGACACCAGCTTGCCACTCAGCAACATCCCATGTGGATATTGCTTTCCCGCAGAGAAGTCCCAGAATGTGGCTTGTCTTACTACAAGTAGTAGACACACACTGTGGCTTGCCATGCATTAAGTTGCTGTGTAGACAAACTCTTAGGCTCTACTTGCCATTGCTTATGGGTCATAGGAAACAGACAGAGGGTAGCAGCTCTTAGATAAGTTTGCCCACTTCTGCTCCCCCAACAAACAGTGGCCTAACCTATTGTACTTATTCTATACATATGCTGCCTCCAGGCCCACCAACTGGGGGCAGGAGGATTGCCCAGGGGCCTGGGCATTTTAAAAGGACCCGGGGCCCCTGGCCTTTTTAAATCGCCAGAGCTAGCCGCAGGGCTCTTAGGCAAGTGTGACCACTCCAGGGCCAGACCCCGCATTTTGAGGGGGGTCCCATGAGCCGTTGCAGGGTCAGTCCCAGAAGTGACGGGAGGTCCTTGAAGTGATGGATTTGTCACTTCCGCCCTGGGCCCCACCCCCCTAAGGCCCTGGCCCTGGCGCCTGGAATTCCTATCGGTGGGCCTGGCTGCCTCAGGCCAAGATTCATTCCCTGCACTAAAAGAAAAGGAGTACTTTTGGCACCTTAGAGACTAACAAATTTATTTGAGCATAAGCTTTCATGAGCTACAGCTCACTTCATCGGATGCAAGCAGTGGAAAATACAGTGGGGAGATTTTATATACACAGAGAACATGAAACAATGGGTGTTACCATACACACTGTAACAAGAGCGATCAGGTAAGGTGACCTATTACCAGCAGGAGAGCAGGGGGGTGGGATGTCTACCTTCAAATCAGTGGCACTGCTATGGGTACCCACATGGCCCCAGAGTATGCCAACATTTGTATGGCTGACTTAGAACAACGCTTCCTCAGCTCTCGTCCCCTAATGCCCCTACTCTACTTTCGCTACATTGATGACATCTTTATGATCTGGACCCATGGAAAAGAAACCATGGAGGAATTCCACCATGATTTCAACAATTTCCATCCCACCATCAACCTCAGCCTGGACCAGTCCACACAAGAGATCCACTTCCTGGACACTATGGTGCTAATAAGCAAAGGTCACATAAACACCACCCTATATCGGAAACCTACTGACTGCTATTCCTACCTACATGCCTCCAGCTTTCATCGAGACCACACCACACAGTCCATTGTCTACAGCCAAGCTCTACGATACAACCGCATTTGCTCCAACCCCTCAGACAGAGACAAACGCCTACAAGATCTCTATCAAGCATTCTTACAACTACAATACCCACCTGCTGAAGTGAAGAAACAGATTGACAGAGCCAGAAGAGTACCCAGAAGTCACCTACTACAGGACAGGCCCAACAAAGAAAATAACAGAATGCCACTAGCCGTCACCTTCAGCCCCCAACTAAAACCTCTCCAACGCATCAGCAAGGATCTACAACCTATCCTGAAGGATGATCCATCATTCTCACAGATCTTGGGAGACAGGCCAGTCCTTGCTTACTGACAGCCCCCCAACCTGAAGCAAATACTCACCAGCAACCACACACCGCACAACAAAAACCACTAACCCAGGAACTTCTCCTTGCAACAAAGCCAGTTGCCAACTGTGTCCACATATCTATTCAGGGGACACCATCATAGGGTTTAATCACATCAGCCACACTATCAGAGGCTCGTTCACCTGCATATCTACCAATGTGATATATGCCATCATGTGCCAGCAATGCCCCTCTGCCATGTACATTGGCCAAACTGGACAGTCTCCACGTAAAAGAATAAGTGGACACAAATCAGATGTCAAGAATTATAACATTCAAAAACCAGTTGGAGAACACTTCAATCTCTTTGGTCACTTGATTACAAACCTAAAAGTTGCAATTCTTCAACAAAAAAACTTCAAAAACAGACTCCAATGAGAGACTGCTGAATTGGAATTAATTTGCAAACTGGATAAAATTAACTTATGCTTGAATAAAGACTGGGAGTGGATGTGTCATTACACAAAGTAAAACTATTTCCCCATGTTTATTCTCCCACCCCATCCCCCACTGTTCCTAAGATGTTCTTGTCAACTGCTGGAAATGGCCCACCTTGATTATCACTACAAAAGGTTCTCCTTCCCCCTCCCCGCTCTCCTACTGGTAATAGCTCACCTTAAGTGATCACTCTCCTTATAGTGTGTATGGTAACACCCATTGTTTCATGTTCTCTATGTATATAAATCTCCCCACTGTATTTTCCACTGAATGCATCCAATGAAGTGAGCTGTAGCTCACGAAAGCTTAGGCTCAAATAAATTTGTTAGTCTCTAAGGTGCCACAAGTACTCCTTTTCTTTTTGCGAATACAGACTAACACGGCTGCTACTCTGATTCCCTGCACTCTTTGTCTATGCTTCCAGCTGACTTGGTTTGAATAGGTCCATTATGTTGAAATCTGAGTGCTACTAAAATACAAATAAATGCCCCTGCATGGAGCCCTGGAATTCCATTGGGAGTAAAAATGGGATTCCACATGGGCACAGAGGTCCAACCTAGTGCATTTCTTTGCTGAACTGGGGCCCTGTTGTGTCCAATCTTGAGCTCCCATTCTCTGTTAACTTCCACACAGTAAACAGGGGTGTATACATTTTGTGATAGTGAAAAATGTCTATGAGAGCTCGCACAGACCTAAAATAGAGGTTAGAATTGGATTTTTAGATGTAGGCTGCAACTGTGCTGTATTTACTATGTATTAATTGATTGAAACAATACATTTTAAATTTAAGAGATTTACAAAAAAGCCTCTAAAAATAGCAACTACCCCTTGGAAAAACATCACAGGATGTCCTAAAATGCCTTTTACGTATAGTTTAAAATTGATTGGATCTTTTCAAAAATGCCATTATAAAGAAGGGTTTTATTTGATTTATAATAAAAATCTCTACTGCTGGGATTGTGCAGACAAATTAAACTGAACTAAGAAAAAAGAGCTATGGAGAAAATAGTTGATTCCCAAAGGCCATGGAGCTTCTTCGTTACCTGTCAGCTAGTGGCACCGTAAGGCTCTGGTTCCACTTTTTCAGCAACTGCTCACTAAACAGAATCTTAGCTCCCCTTGCCACCTGCCAGTGCTTTAGCCACTAGCCAGCTTGCTGGGTGAACTTGCTTCACTGCTGGTGATCATTTGGCTAAAGAGCATGGCGCCAAACAACAGTGATTGCTTTAGGAATCCATATCCTATAGAAAATGCAAGGGTTTTCATTCTGCTTTGTTCCTGCACTGACAAGATCAAAGCATTCAAGTGCTGCGTGTGTGAAGGAACACTATGCAGTATTCAGCAATTGAGGAGCTTGCTAGTGAAATTTCACCGCTCTGTACATAATACAGATGGGGGTGAAGCACAAAGATTTGCCAAGTTAGTTGAGATGAGAAGGATTACTAGGGAAAAAAGAAAAAAAAAAAGGAAGGGGGAAAATAATAAACATCTTGGTGTTCTAACACCTACAGCACTAATTATCCAACTTCTCCCAAGTGTAACATGCTACTTTCCCACATAATAATCCTCCTAGTTTTGGGAGATGGCCAAATATCAAACTTGGTTCACGTAAAAAAAGATCAAAACAATTATTTTTTCACTATTTCACATCACAAGGATCTAACTCTACCGCATCACGCACTTTAGTTCCATCATATAATATACACAATATGTGTAATCTATTTTACAATAAAACTCAGATTTTTTTTTCTTTTTTTAAAGAGGCAAGCAGCAAATATAGCTGCACGGGGCACCAAACAGTTAGACAAGCCATTAGAAAGAGACATCATGGAATGAAATCCATTGAAAACCATTGACATAAATGGAAACAAAATTTTATCCATAATCTTTTACAGCAGAAAACTATATAGAAATGCTACAATTAACTGGACAAAATGTGAATGCCTAGAAAATGGCCTTTAGGTAGTCTGGATAAGGCTGCTTTGGTCGCCATGCACCATACTGCAAAGGTGCCACTTACACAATTTAATGAGAAATCCCAAAGTAAATAAATGTTTCAATAAACTGTAGTACCTTATAAATGTGAATGTAACTTTTCTTTATTTTTAAATAAAACCAGGTTCTGTTCTACCCTCTTTCTGACCCACACTCCCTTCCAACTCCCTTTTCATCATTGTGAAGTCCACTAGAAAATCTGGCATTGCCAAGTCTATTTTACATGGATGGCACTTAGATACTACGGTATGGGAAGCAGCAAAAAACTCTAAGATGAATGGATCATTATTTTCTTTACCAAAGGTGGTCTATTCTCTCATTTTCCCATTTGTATGGGATGTTTATTCTAGAATGTTTATTCTATTAAAGGCTGGGGTAGGAGACTATTGGGCAATTCTGTTTTTGGGTCTTCTCAATAATTATTTTGCCATAAAAATGTGCTTTATGTGAAAAATATCTTACCGTTATATGACAGCAGTAAGATCCACTTCACAAGAGACAAGCTTAGCATAGCCCTTACCAGAGAGACAAATGAGAAGCTCTCTGTCGATCCATATGATAAAGTTGCTGCATACATAACAGGAGGTTCCTGTCTGAATCTCAGGCTTAGTTGTATGTCAGAAAAAAACACCAGGGTAAGTCAAGAGTAACTCAGTTGAAGCAGCTGCATAAATGAGAGGAGACTCAAGCCAATCAATTCTAGTCACTGAATGTGGACTCAACTATTAGGGCTTGTCTTCACTACCAGGGAGATCAACACTGCTGCAGTCGATGCAGCGAGTGTCGATTTAGCGGGTCTAGTGAAGACCCGCTAAATCGACTCTCTGGTCAGCTGCAGCACGACAGCTCCCCAAGAAGAGCAAGGTAAGTTGACCGGAGAGTGTCTCCCAGAGTGAAGACACCAGGGTAAGTCGACATAAGCTATGTTGTCTCCATCTACATTATTCATGTAGCTGGAGTAGCATAATTTAGGTTCACTTACATCAGTAGTGAAGACAAGCCCTTAGTTAATTTTGCTCTTGTGGAAAGCACAGGGGCTCCCATGTAGGATCTCAAGGTCCCAGAAAAAGAAATGATTTTATATGGATTCCACCCGCTCCAAAACGATAGTACTGGTATCCTCTTTTCCCTAAGCCTCATATCACCTACTACCACATAGTTTTACTCACACAAAACAGTCTAATTGAAATCAGTGGGACTACTCACATATTTAGAAGTAAGCATATGCTTAACTGGTCTTTGAGCTTGAGACGATTTGCCCCCCCCCCCCCCTTTTTGTTTATTATCTAAAAGAAGCATGTAGTTTCCTGGTATTACATACACATTGGGCCAAATCCTGAGGTTCTTACTCCTTGTTCAAAAGTCAATAGGAGTTTGCTTGAGTTAGATCCTCAGGGTTTGGGCACAGCCTGAGCTTTATAAACAAAACTTCATATACAGTCTGTCAAAGCTGGTATGTCTACTGGTGCTATTAAGTATATGGATGATGACCCTGAAGGCAAGAGCAGTAAATCAGTTACAGATTAGATCCAGGTTCAGTTATCTGGCACTCAAAGATGTTTCTAGTATAAGTGACTGGGGAAAATCAAATGTATACAGAAGGACATACTCATATCAGAAAAGCTATTCCTCAATGACAATAACGATGCAACATAATTTTAGTAATGATGTGGGTTGCATGATAGCCTCACTGGATTACATTTCAGCTTTCAAAAATCCTAAAATAGCTGTGTGACATGCATTATGTGAGGTCTGAAATAATATACTTCCATAGGAATTTAATTTCTACTAAGTGTACTTGAAAAAATCTTCCTGATGAGCAACTTGATATTCACCCTGTTTCTGAGTCCAAGATATGCTTCAATAAAGTAAATCTTAAGGCTAAGTTATGTTCTTGAAAGTGGTACTTTGGGGATCACAAAATATAAATCCACAAAGATGTAAAATATACAATTATTTGTGTACATATCTTATAAGCAAGTTTGTGCTCCCACCCCTCTCATTTTTTTCTGCTGCTGATTGTTTTAAAATCCATTTAAAGTGCTGTTTGAGCCTGAATAAATTGCCTTAACTGTCATTTGAATAATGCATAAAAACTGCCTACTAAAACTAAAGATATTTCATTAAATAGTCAAATCATTGTTTGGAAAAGGAGGGTGGCATCAGAGACTGAGACATGGGTGGTCTTGCCTAATGGTTGGAGCAGTCATTGGCAGAAGGGAATTGGCACCCATGGTCAGGGTCAGAGGCCATATGCCAAAGCGAAGGGTCAGAGCTGAAGTCAGGAATCAGAGCTGAAGGTCAGAACCAGGTTATCTGGTGTGAGACAAGGCAGGGTGAAGGCTGGGGCAAAGGCAGGAGCAGGGCTAAAGCAAGGCAGGAGGAAGGCTGGGAACAAGCAGGAGATATTGCAGCTGTGGGTGAATGCTTTGATCCACCAGCCACTGAACTGCTGCTGTTTCTGGGTTTAAGAGCAGGTCCGCTAACTTTTCCTACCAGTCAGGCAGTGTAGTCAATTAGGCAGCCTATTACAGGCCAGCTGCGCTTGTTAGGTTGCCCAGCTATTGGCTCTGATGCAGGCTCTGCTTCCAGCCTGTCTGTGATGGAAGCCCTGATTCCTGACAGTACCACCCCTCCCCCGCATTGGCCCCTCCTACAGGCCTTGGGACTGGATTCTCAGGGTACTTCTGATGGAACTCTCATTAGGTCCAGAGCATGGATGTTTTCTACCAGTTCTCAAGAGTGCTTGCCAGAACATAGCCTTCCCACTCCACTAGGTAATGGAGCCTTCCCCTAACTCAATGGGCATTGAGGATTCAATGGGCCAAGTATTCCTCTTGTCTATGGACTGTTATAGGTGGCGGTAGTGGTATGGAACTGTTTAGGTATGAGTTCTCAGTGTAAGGTTTTAAAAGTGAGATGTAAAAGATGGGGTGGATTTTTAAGGACTTGGGCAGCTGTAGTCTGAAGGCCATAGTGTTTACCCATTCTATAATCTTGAAGGGGCCCAGGTATTGATAGCCTACAATGGGAGATGGCTGGCTCAATTTAAGGTTCTGGACAGAGAGCCACACCTTGTTCCTTTTAACCAGATTGGGGGCAGCCTGACAGTCTTGGTCTGCATGTTTCAGAGTAACAGCCGTGTTAGTCTGTATTCGCAAAAAGAAAAGGAGTACTTGTGGCACTTAGAGACTAACCAATTTATTTGAGCATGAGCTTAAATTGGTTAGTCTCTAAGGTGCCACAAGTACTCCTTTTCTTTTTGGTCTGCATGGTGTTTGTAGGTTTCTTTTGGAGGATTGCAAGTATTCCTTTAGGTCTTGCTGCATGCAGTGTAGATGGGAGGGTGAATCCATGGTGGCTGGTACTGGGGAAATCACATATAAATCTGGGTGAAAGAGGGGGATGAAAGTCATGGTTTGCAAAGAATGGGCTATGTTGGGTCAAGACATGGATTGTATTGTTATATGCATATTCAGCACAGCACAATAAAGGGAGCCAGTCACCCTGGTGATAACTTACTGATTGTCCCTGTTTTCCCATTAAATTGTGGGTGATTCATTGCCAAGGAGTTGGAGAAATTCCTACCAGAATCAGAAGATGAACTGGAATCCCTGGTCTGACACAATGACTATGGGTATCACCTAGTAATGATTTCCAAGAATAGCCTTGCTGTCTCCCATGTGGTAGAAACAGTAAAGCATGGGATGAAGTGTGCCGAATGGCAGCCAGGATTACTGTGGGTCCTTGTGTTACACTAATAAAAATGATACCAACAGGATCTTGTAAGAGGGACAAGGCAAATTGCCACATTTATTGTAAATACAACAAAATATTCCTATATGCAATTTCTATATAGATTCATTCACACATACGGACATTCACACACAGGTTCTACATAAAGGTTGTTATAGTTACCAGCCTAGATGTTGCTAGTGGCCTGGACACGAGAATGGAGCCAAGTCGTTGTCAGATGCGCATCCGATGCTCCTGGAGGGTGGTCATAGAACCAGACTCAAAGAACAAAGTTCCTGGACCCAATTTTTATAGGTCTCTGGTTCAGTACAAGTCTATGGGAGTTGCTTCATCATGCTGAATTTACAATTGAGATGACCATCAATCAGCTCAATCAGTAGGTGGTACATCCATGATGGCTCCATGATGGCTAGATGTTATCTTCTTGTTCTTCCTCGATGCGTTTTGCATGGATTCCGGTTCGCCCTCCGTTGATCATCCGGTTATCTCCACTTTGCATATTCTTCGGCCCATCGATATCAAGGTTGAAATTCTTAGGATGAGGCTGGTACCATTTACTAACCAATTATTTCCCTGCTTCAGGCTCTCAATTCCATGCACTCATCATTCATTCTTTTACTTAACAACACAATCTATGACTCTTGATTCATTCAACAAGTTTTATCCCACTATCTATTTTTCCCTCTTTGGATACCAAGATTTACATAGGCATGACAAGGGGCCCCCACGGAGGAAGAGCATCAGGGTGTTGTTTTAAAGAACAGCATTGTTTCCTCAAAGTTCTTATCACTTTCCAGCACAGACTCTTTGTCCTGTACCGGCCTTAAATAATTAGCACTTTGGCCTTGCATTTGTTACAGAGTAAAATTCAACAGCATGGAACTGATGTTCCTACCTTTTTACAATACCTATATACTCTTTTGTCTATCTTTATTTCTACTACTACATAATTATAATTCTATCATACTTATGTAACTTTGAGGGCGACCCAACATTATCCCTCTTTTGACACTATAATAATATAGTCAATAGTGTCATTTTCTATATAATCTTTGAGAGAGCATATATTGAGAGGCGAGTTGGGCTTGTGATTCTAGCCTCACATACATTCTTTTTATCCAACAACACATTCCACACATTCCAATTAACGTGGATAGTTCTATTCCCTATGGTCTCACTTGTTTGTTCTAATAGCTGGGTGACTTCTTTGCTCTGTAGTAACTCTAGTGCTAACTCTTGCCAGTCAAGATCAAGGTGAATGGAGAACTCTGGCAATTCTGCCTCCATTGTAAATTGAGATATTTTTGGCTGTCGCAAATAGTAAATATGATTTTTAGTGAAAATAGTGATTACATTACATTTACATTCATCTACCGGTGGATTACTGGTCCTCCCATCCTCCCAATATACAATTTTTCATGAGGTAATACAAACGCATTGCCCATTATACAATACCCTGGTTTCATTATTTAACTCATCCCATACACAGGATCCAATGGACATATCTTTACTGCAAGGTTCTGAGGCCTCAGGCAGGGATAAGCACACCTGCTTTTGAGGTGTCCATTCGGTACATCCTCTAATATCCAATAGTTTTCCGTCCTCCCCAGCCCACTGGCTCAAAGTCCGAGGTAGCCAGTATGATCCCACATGCATTGTAGGGAGTGGGCTAACTTTCCATACCCGAGTCTCCTGTCCTTGTTGATGTGATATTTTAATAATAATTTCTCCGAGCAGTAGTTCTGGTCTTACATTACTGGACACATACTGCATCCATTCGTACCGATATGTGTCAAACAGTGATCTTCTTTGTTGTTTTAGTAGGTGTAGCAAGACCTTAGTATTCCCTGATATAACCTAGAACATTTCCTGTTCTAATATGGAGAGTGCCATAATTTGCATCTCTGTACACCCCATAGCTATGGCTGTGCGGTTTTCTAGCTGTAATTGTTGTTTATGCAACATCCAGGTAGTGGCATTAAGCCATTGCCAAAGATTCCATCTAGCTTTTAGATTGCCAATGCCTATTGGAACCAGGTCTACGTTCTGAATTAGGCTATCTTGTAGTTGGCACAGAGAGCTTAATTTATTCTTAATTACCTGAAAGTCTGCAGTGTGTATATATATATATTTTAAACACACAACAGTGCTAGCAACAAGACAAATCTCAAGACAAAACATAGAACACAAAACACAATTTCTATTGTGACAGTAGATTCATGGTATTGGGTTGCTCTTCAGCTGGCATCAGCTTTTCCTGATTTTCTGAAAGACAAAAAGAACATTTTTCTACCCCTTTTGGGGTGGCAGATTATTGCTTAAAATATTTCTTTTACAAATACCCTTGCTGATTGCAGGCAAAACAGAGGAATTACCCTCATATTTTCCTGTGTGTCTTAAGTTTTAAGTTTATTTACAGGTAATAGCTGAGAAGCATCATTACCATATGACCTTAAAGGATTTTTCCAAAAATCATACACACTGTACAGGGGTACTTATTATCATTAGATTTATTAAAGTTATCGTGTTATACCATGCCTTTTATTTAGACAATTTGTTTGTTGACCAGGTATGTTCTTTATCTGCAGCTCCTTTGTGCTGCTAGTTCTTTCCTTCCTTTATCATTTAGGTAATTTGCATTTTCACAGACTTTTGGATTTAAAGCCATCAGCAGCTCAGAGACTCTATCTTAAAAGGGACCCAATCAACTTTTTCCAGAGTTTTGATTACTTTTAACTTTTAACTTCTGCTTCCACAACACACAACAATCTGAAAAAGAAAATCCAACCTATGGTGGCTCCCTTTGGAGCCCTAATAGCATTTTAATTAAGTAGCATGGTATGTCTGCATTTCTTTTGCCCCTTCTACAATATACCCTGCACATGTTCTGGGGCAAATGCACATTCCTTGCATAGTTTAAGTTCTATAACATTATCCATATCAATTTTTACATAAGGTGTAACTATTTCTTTTGTGCTTACAGAGTTTTCATGTACCTTTACTCAAGTGAGTCTGATTACACAGAGCCATTTTAAGACTCAGTGTTTCTAACATTGCTTCTTTTTGTTTTGTGCACCTCACCACTGCTGTTGCTTCAGAGGGACACTGTCTTTTTTAATTTCTTATTTATTTATTCTTTTACTACAGCTCTCATCTGCTATTTTGTTACAAAAACAAACAAAAACCAACCAACCAAACAAAAAGAATCCAGATTTTTTTTTTTTCTATTCTCCTGATTTTGACTGCCTGGCTGCAGCCACAACTTAAAAACATTTTAAATTTTGTAAAGCATTGGGTTACCTCTTAAGGATTAAATGCCAAATCCCAAAGCCAAACAACACTACTTACCTGTGTCGAGCAAAAAGGTCTGTCAGTTTTGCAACTTTGAATTAAAGAGTCAAATGGATTTTTAGTGGCATTATTTAATACAAAAACAAAACCAATTGGTCCTTAGAGCTTTACATATTTACACACACACAGATAGATACATATACATTTTCCTTTTCTTAACATCCCTTCCACACTGCTCTGTTTTTTACATCTTACATTCCCTTTATACATTTGAGACAGTTAAGTTCCAATAGAACTCCCTTATGTTCTTTTAGCAAATTTGACTAAATTGTCCAGTCCAATGATTTTAATCAGATAGTTTATTTTTTGCCTGGCTAATTTACAGACATTCCTTTGGAAAAGGGCCCATTTTTCCTTCAGAATGGCTGCAAAGAAACCAAGAATTATTTTCCTCTAACACTTTTTCTTTTTAACATTTTCACAAAGTTTAGCTGCTTAATTCCCTCCAGCCTCTGCAGAGTTAACTTTTCACTCTCTTTTCTCTTTGTAATTATGCCTGGGAGTGCCCTACATAGGACCTTCTCCCCCTTCACCTGCTGTAATGGCTGCTACCCGCTTAGAGGCAAAGCCCAGTTTTTGTCTCAGACTCTTAATTAGTGACTCACAACGACTAGGATTTGCAGGTGCTCTGCCCTGCTTCAAGGTTAATTTCTTTACCATACCTTGGAGCACATGATTCTCTTTCCATTTTCTCAGAGGCTTTAGCTTGGTCTGCCAGGAATCTCTCTCTCTTTTTGCATTCCTGGAGTGCCTCTTTCACTATTTTCAGCTGACTTTGGGTATCCAATTGTCTGCTCCCTTTTCCGTTTGTGCCTTTTCCTCTTTACTTGAGGACAAATGGAGGTAAGAATCCTTACATGCCTCCCACAACAACCAAATTTCTGCTACATCTCTTTTGGCAGCACTAGAAGGTTTGTATGTGAGGATATACTGAGCCATTCTATCCTCTAGGTCTGAAATAGTGCAGACATCAGCTAGGGCTTGTTCAGTCCAAGGACTGTGCCCAAATTTTTGAAGGATTTGTTTAAAAGGTGTAACTTCTTTTACAAAGGGGGAGGCTGGAGCTTCTGTTAATTCCATTTCTCCCTCTGTTATTGGCTTCCCCTGCCTTTTGTTAAACATTTTTACAAGCTTATTTTTGTATCCTTTTTGTTACCCCTGATATCTATCGTTCAGCAGGTGAGTGCCAGGCCTTTCGGCTCTTTATTACTCCTGATCTCGTTCGGCGAGTAATTTGGCTTGGATACCGTAATTGTAGCTTTACCAAAGTTTTCTATTTTTCTCTGTGAGCTCCTACCTACCGGAGATCAGTGAGCTTAGGTCAACCAATAATGCCGTACTCCTATGAGCCAGTTGTGTGCACACTAGTTGGTTTATGATAACCGGGACAGATGCCAATATTCCCTCTTCCACAATTCTCCACCAATTATGTTACACTAATAAAAATGATACCAACAGGATCTTGTAAGAGGGACAAGGCAAATTGCCACGTTTATTGTAAATACAACAAAATATTCCTATATGCAATTTCTATATAGATCCATTCACACACACAGACATTCACACACAGGTTCCACATAAAGGTTGTTATAGTTACCAGCCTAGATGTTGCTCGTGCCAGGTCACTGGCCAGGTGGCCTGGACAGGAGAATGGAGCCAAGTCGTTGTCAGATGCGTATCCGATGCTCCTGGAGTGTAGAACCAGACTCAAAGAACACAGTCCCTGGACCCAATTTTTATAGGTCTCTGGTTCAATACAAGTCTATGGGAGTTGCTTCATCATGCTGAATTTACAATTCAGATGACCATCAATCAGCTCAGTCAGCAGGTGGAACATCCATGACAGCTCCATGATGGCTAGGTGTTATCTTCTTGTTCTTCCTCGATGCGTTTTGCGTGGATTCCGGTTCGCCCTCCGTTGATCATCCGGTTATCTCCACTTTGCATATTATCATAGAATCATAGAATCATACAATATCAGGGTTGGAAGGGACCTCAGGAGGTCATCTAGTCCAACCCCCTGCTCAAAAGCAGGACCAATCCCCAATTAAATCATTCCAGCCAGGGCTTTGCCAAGCCTGACCTTAAAAACTTCTGAGGAAGGAGATTCCACCACCTCCCTAGGCAATGCATTCCAGTGTTTCACCACCCTCCTAGTGAAAAAGTTTTTCCTAATATCCAACCTAAACCTCCCCCACTGCAACTTGAGACCATTACTCCTTGTCCTGTCCTCTTCTACCACTGAGAATAGTCTAGAACCATTCTCTCTGGAACCACCTCTCAGGTAGTTGAAAGCAGCTATCAAATCCCCCCTCATTCTTCTCTTCTGCAGACTAAACAATCCCAGTTCCCTCAGCCTCTCCTCATAAGTCATGTGTTCCAGACCCCTAATCATTTTTGTTGCCCTTCGCTGGACTCTTTCCAATTTATCCACATCCTTCTTGTAGTGTGGGGCCCAAAACTGGACACAGTACTCCAGATGAGACCTCACCAATGTCGAATAGAGGGGGACGATCACGTCCCTCGATCTGCTCGCTATGCCCCTACTTATATATCGCAAAATGCCATTGGCCTTCTTGGCAACAAGGGCACACTGCTGACTCATATCCAGCTTCTTGTCCACTGTCACCCCTAGGTCCTTTTCCGCAGAACTGTTGCCTAGCCATTCGGTCCCTAGTCTGTAGCTGTGCATGGGTTCTTCCGTCCTAAGTGCAGGACCCTGCACTTATCCTTATTGAACCTCATCAGATTTCTTTTGGCCCAATCCTCCAATTTGTCTAGGTCCCTCTGTATCCTATCCCTGCCCTCCAGCGTATCTACCACTCCTCCCAGTTTAGTATCATCCGCAATATAT